>NC_056080.1:23278481-24491804 GCF_016772045.2 Ovis aries | reverse complement strand
ACTGTTTCCACTTTTACTTTTCTGTTTGCCATGAGTTGATGAGACTGATGCCATCATCTTAGATTTTTGAATGTTGAGTTTCAAGCCAGCATTTTCACTTTCACCTCATCAAGAGGCTCTTTAGTTCTTCTGATTTCTTCCTTTAGAGGATATCATCTCCATATGTGAGAGACTCTTCAAACTTTAATCCAATTGTTCATGATGATTGGGCTGTGCTTCCCCTATTAGGTTTTTGGCATGAGGCAGCCCAATCCTCCAGTCTGTAGGCCTATGGAGGGATTAGCGTGATCACCTAAAGGAGTTCTGTCAACAGGTGCCTCAGGACCAGTGCTAGCAGTGCCGCTATCCTTGCCACAGTCCACTGCTGACCCATTCCTTTGCAGGAGACCCTCAAATCTCCTCACAGTAGGCTGGTTCAGTCTCTGTGCCTGTTCCCCTGTCTTGGTGTGCACAAGGTTTTGTTTGTGCCGTCCAAGATTCCTTATTTTTGCTAGCCTCTTGGAAGTTTTATAATCAAATCCAACTGTCCTTTGTCAAATTCTAGATTCCTAGTCCCTATGCTGCATTCCCAATTTGTGAAGTCTAATTTGGGGCTAATGTGAGAACTTTTTTTTTTTTGTACTCCAGTTTATGGAATGAACACTGGCCAGTATGGGATTTGATTTTAACGTACTTGCGCTGCTGTTAATGCCTTGTTGTGCTTCTCCTTTTTCTTGCGTGAGTATCACTTTTGGTGAGTTGCAACATCATCCTGTTGATTGTTGTTCAATACCTAATTCAGTCTTAGGAGGTTAGGAGAGTCTCTTCAAAATCTCAGCTGAGAAGGAGAAACTTGCCGTTTTGAGACGGATTGGCTGGAACCGTACACAGTCTGTGCATTTTCAAGAATACAGGTGCAGATGGCTTGAGGAATGTGTGCTTTAAATGATATGAGGAGCTCCATACCTTGACATTCAAATTAACATGGAATGCCAAAGAATCTGGCAATTTTCTTGTTAAGAGATGAATGTTTAGGGATACAGAAGCTGAGTATGTTTTGTTAGTCTGACAAATTAAAGAAACAGAATGTTGATCATAAATGGTTTTGATACAGATAAAAGAATAGGAACCTTTGCATGTTTAGCAATGAACATCTAACATAGAGCTGCCAAAATAGCAAAAGTGACAGGATACATGATAAAGTGACCCAAGGATAACTGCCTTATGATACAGTATGCTGTGTAACTGCTTAAAAAGTATGTAAGAGCCAGCCAATCATTCAAACCTTTAGCAAGAGTGTATTAAAGATCAAGGTGATAAAGTGTCAAATAAGGAGAGTTTTTTGGCAAGCATGAAATACAGGTTAAAGTACCAGTGTGTATTGGGAAAACACTGATGTTTATTCATTACTTTTTCATGTTTAGAGTACATGGCATTGAAATGTGGATAATGTCATATATGAAATGAGTCACTAGTCCAGGTTCAATGCATGATACTGGATGCTTGGGGCTGGTGCACTGAGACGACCCAGAGGGATGGTAATGGGAGGGAGGAGGGTGGGGGGTTCAGGATGGGGAACACGTGTATACCTTTGCAGATACGTGTTGATGTATGGCAAACCAATACATAAAGTAATTAACCTCCAATTAAAATAAATAAATTTATATTAAAAAAGAAAATTTAAAAAGAGTACACAATCCCATATTTTGAAAAGGAAAGATAAAAATATTGTAGGATAATTATACTGCGAACAAATCTTATATATATATATATATATGTGTGTATATGTATATATTTATCATCTATCATGGAAAGTATGCATAGTTATCACTAGATCAGCCCTGCTCATCAACCGGAAATTGGATTAACGATTTACTGAGCATGGCTCCAACATTTAGAACAAGACCCAGTTTTCTCCACAGTGGGTCTCCCATCAGGAAGCTTCCATAAGCCTCTTATCCTTATCCATCAAAGGGCAGATGGAGTGAAAACCACAATCACAGAAAACTAATGAAACTGATCACATGGACCACAGCCTTGCTAACTCAATGAAGCTATGAACCATGCTTAGGGCCACCCAATACAGCTGGGTCATGGTGAGAGTTCTGGCAAAATGTGGTCCACTGAGAGGGGAACAGAAAAACCACTTCAGTGTTCTTGCCTGAGAGAAACCCCATGAACAGTAAGGAAAAGGCAAGAAGATATGACACTGAAAGATGAACTCCCCAGATTGGTAGGTGCCCAATATGCTACTGGAGATGAGTGGAGAAATAACTCCAGACAGAATGAAGAGACAGACTCAAAGAAAAACAACATTCTGTTTTAGATGACTGGTGATGGAAGTAAAGTCCGATGCTGTTAAGATCAATATTGCATAGCAACCTGGAATGTTAGGTCCATGAATCAAGGTAAATTGGAAGTGGTCAAACAGGAGATGGCAAGAGTGAATTGACATTTTAGGAATCAGTGAACTAAAATGGACTGAAATGGGGGAATTTAATTCAGATGTCCATCATATCTACTACTGTGGCAAGAATCCCTCAGAAAAAATGGAGTACCCTCATAATCAGCAAAAGAATTTGAAATGCAGTTCTTGGTGCAATCTGAAAACAACAGAATGATCTCTGTTCATTTCCAAGGCAAACCATTTAATATCACAGTAATCCAAGTCTATACCCCAACCATTAATGCTGAAGAAGCTGAAGTTGAACTGTTCTATGAAGACAGACAAGACCTTCTAGAAGAAACACCCAAAAAAGATGTCCAGTTCATTACATAGGATTGGAATGCAAAAGTAGGAAGTTAAGAGATACCTGGAGTAACAGGCAAATTTGGCCTTGGAGTACAAAATGAAGCAGGAGAAAGGCTAATAGAGTATGGTGAAGGGAACACACTGGTCATAGCAAATACCTCTTCCAACAACAAAAGAGAAGAGTCTTCATATGGACATCACCAGATGGTCAATACTCAAATCAGATTGATTATATTCTTTGCAGCCAAAGGTAGAGAAGCTCCATACAGTCAGCAAAAACAAGACAAGGTGTTTACTGTGGCTCAGATCATGAACTCCTTATTGCAAAATTCAGACCTAAACTGAAGAAACTAGGGAAAACCACTAGACCATTCAGGTATGACCTAAATCAAATCTGTTACGATTATACAATGAAAGTGACAAATAGATTCAAGGCATTAGATTTGATAGACACAGTGCCTAAGGCACTATGGACAGAGGTTTGTGACATGGTAAAGGAGGCAGTGATCAAGACCATCCCAAAGAAAAAGAAATTCAAAACCACAAAATGGTTGTCTGATGAGGCCTTACAAATAGCTGAGTAAAGAAGAGAAGTGAAAAACAAAGGTGAAACAGGAAGATATTCCCATTTGAAGGAAGAGTTCCAGAATTATCAAGGAGAGATAAGAAACCTTCCTTAGTGATCAATGCAAAGAAATAGAGAAAACAATAGAATGGGAAAGACTAGAGATTTCTTCCAAAATTAGAGATACCATGGGAATATTTCATTCAAAGATGGACAAAATAAAGAAAGAAATGGTATGGACCTTACAGAAACAGAAGATACTAAGAGGTGGCAAGAATATAAAAGAACTAGAAAAAGATCCTAATGACTCAGATAACCATGATGGTGTGATCACCCACCAAGAGCCAGACATCCTGGAATGCGAAGTCAGTGGGCCTTAGGAAGCATCACTATGAACAAAGGAGGTGAAGGAATACCAGTTGAGCTATTTCAAATCCTAAAAGATGATGCTGTGAAAGTGCTGCTCTCAATATACCAGCAATTTGGAAAACTTGGCAGTCGCCACAGGACTGGGAAAAGGCAGTTTTTATTTCAATCCCATAGAAAGGCACTGCCAAAGAATTTTCAAACTACTGGACAATTACACTCATCTCACATGCTAGCAAAGTAATGCTCAAAATTTGCCAAGCCAGGCTTCAACAGTACGGGAACTGTGAACTTCCAGATGTTCAAACTGGATTTAGAAAAGGCAGAGAACCATAGATCAATTTGCCAACATCTTGAATCATTGCTAAAGCAAGAGAGTTACAGAAAAACATCCACTTCTGCTTTATTGACTATTCCACAGCCTTTGACTGTGTGGATCACAACAAAGTGTGGAAAATTCTTAAAGAGACTGGATACCAGACCACCTTACCTGCCTGCTGAGAAATCAGTATGCAGGTGAAGAAGCAACAGTTAGAACTGGACATGGAACAACAGACTGGTTTCAAATCTGGAAAGGAGCATGTCAAGGCTGTATATTGTCTCACTGCTTATTTAACTTATATGCAGAATACATCACGTAAAATTGCTGGCTGGATGGAGTACAAGCTGGAATCAAGATTGTGAGGAGAAATATCAATAACCTCATATACGCAGATGACACCAACCTTTGGCAGAAATTGAGGTAACTCAAGAGCCTCTTGATGAAAGTGAAAGAGAAGAGTGAAAATTTGGTCATCCCAGTGCACCAACCCCAAGGATCCTGTATTGAACCTGGACTGGCGATTCGTTTCTTATATGATATTATACATGTTTCCATGCCATTCCCCAAATCATCCCACCTCTCCTCTCCCACAGAATCCAAAGACTGTTCTATACATCTGAGTCTCTTTTGCTGTCTCGCATACAGAGTTATCATTACCAGCTTTCTAAATTCCATATATATGCATTAGTATACTGTATTGGCAGAGAAGGCGGGCACCCCACTCCAGTACTCTTGCCTGGAAAATCCTATGGACAGAGGAGCCTGGTAGGCTGCAGTCCATGGGGTCGCAAACAGTCGGACATGACTGAGCTACTTCACTTTCCCTTTCACTTTCATGCATTGAGAAGGAAATGGCAATCCACTCCAGTGTTCTTGCCTGGAGAATCCCAGGGATGGGGAGGCTGGTGGGCTGCCGTCTATGGGGTTGCACAGAGTCGGACATGACTGAAGCAACTTAGCAGCAGCAGCAGCATACTGTATTGGTGTTTTCTTCTGGCTTACTTCACTCTGTATAATAGGCTCCAGTTTCAGGGGAGGGAGGTGGAGGGGTTTAGATGGGGGGATTCATGTTGATGTGTGGCAGAATCAATACAATATTGTAAAGTAGTACTTCAATTAAAATAAATAAATTTAAATTAAAAAAAAGTTGACTTAAAACTCAACATTCAAAAACAACGATCATGGCATCTGGTCCCATCACTTAATGGCCAGTAGGTGGGGAAAGAATGGACACAGTGACAGACTTTATTTGGGGGCTCCAAAATCAGTTTAGATGTTGACTATAGCCATGAAATTAAAAGACACTTGCTCCTTGGAAGAAAACCTAGGCAAACTAGACAGCATACTATAACGCAGAGACATTACTTTTCTAACAAATGTCCATCTAGTCAAAGCTGTGGTTTTTCCAGTAGTCATATATGGATGAGAGTTGAACTATAAAGGTAGCTAAGTGCCAAAGAATTGATGCTTTTGAACTGTGGTGTTGGAGAAGACTTGAGAGTCCCATGGACTGCAAGGAAATCAAACAGGTCCATCCTAAAGGAAATCAGTCCTGAATATTCATTGGAAGGCCTGATGCTGAAGCTGAAACTCCAGTATTTTGGCCATCTAATGCAAATAACTGACTGATTGAAAAGACCTTGATGCTGAGAAAGATTGAGATCAGGAGAAGTGGACAACAGAGGATGAGATGGTTGGATGGCATGAATAATTCAATGGACATGAGTTTGAACAAGCTCTGTGAGTTGCTGAAGGACAGGAAGCCTGGGGTGCTGCAGTCCATGGGGTCACAAAGAGTCAGACACGACTGAGCTACTGAACTGATACTGACTGATCATTAGATCAAAAGATTTGCAAAAAGATTCAGTATTCTTGCATTAAGAAACCCATGAACCCAATGAAAAGGTAAAAAGATGTGACAGATTTGGATATGTGTGTGGTGTGAAAGTAAAGTGCAATGCTGTATGAAAACTAATTGCATAAGAGCCTGGATTGTCAGGTCAGTGAATCAAGGTAAATTGATGTGGTCAAGCAGGAGACAGTAAGAGTGAACTTTGATATTTTAGTAATCAGTTACTAAAATGAACAGGATTGGGTGACTATAATTCATATGACCATTATATCTACTACTATGGGCAGGAATACCTTACAGAAAATGGACTAGGCCTCATAGTCAACAGAACAGTCTGAAATACAGTACTTGGGTGAAATATAAATAAACGACAGAATAACGTCCCTTCTTTCCAAGGAAAGCCATTCAACATCACAGTAATGTGATGACCCAAATCTGTGCCCCAAAACCCAGTGTCGAAGAAGCTGAAGTTGAATGGTTGTATCACAGCCTACAAACCTCCTAAAATTCTAAATGCCTAAACCTTCTAAAATGCCTAAAAAGATGTCCTTTTCATCAAATGGAACTGGAATTCAAAAATAGGAAGTCAAGAAATACTTGGAATCACAAGCAAGTTTGGCCTTGGAGTACACAACGAAGCAGGATAAAGGTTAGCAGAGTTTGCCAAGAAAATGCTCTAGTCATAAGAAACACTTCTTCCAACAACACAATAGACAACTCTACACAAGGACATCACTTGATGGTCAATATCGGAATCAGATTGATTATATTCTTTGCAGGTGAAGATGGAGAAGCTCTATAGTCACAGAAAACAAGACCTGGAGCTGACTGTGTCTCAGATCATCAGCACCTCATTGCAAACTCAGGCTCAAATTGAAGAAAGTAGGAAAAGTGGTAGGCCATTCAGGTATGACCTAAACGAAATCCCCATGGAGGTGACAAATAGATTCAATGATTATATCTGGAAGACAAAGTGCCTGAAGAACTATGGACAGAGGTTTGTAACAATGTAGAGAAGGTGGTGCTCAAAACCATCTGCAAGAAAAGAAATGCTAAAATGCACAATGGTTGTCTGAGGAGGCCTTACAAATAGCTGAGAAAGGAGAGAAGCAAAGGCAAAGGAGAAAAGGAAAGATATACCCATCTGAATGCAGAGTTCCAAAGAATAGCAGGGAGAGATAAGAAAGTCTTCCTGAGTGATCAATGCAAAGAAATAGAGGAAAACAATAGAATGGGAAAGACTAGAGATCACTTCAAGAAAATTAGAGATACAGAGGAACATTTCATGCAAAGGTTGGCACAAAGGGCAGAAACGGTATGACTCTAACAGATGCAGAAGAGTAGAGATCGCAAGAATACACAGAAGTATATAAAAAGATTCCTAATGACCCAGATAACCATGATAGTGTGATCACCCAGCCAGACATCCTGCAAAGTCAAGTGGGCCTTAGGCAGCATTAACAAAGCTAATGGAGGTGACTGAATACCAATTGAGCTATTTCAAATCCTGAAAGATGATGTTAAAAAGTACTGCACTCACGTGTTGCAAATCCTGGATCCATGGCCACGGGACTGGAAAATGTCAGTTTTCATTCCAATCCCAGGCAATGCCAAAGAATTTTCAAATTACACACAATTGCACTCATCTCACATGCTAGCAAAGTAATGCTCGGTGTCTCCAAGTCAGGCTTCCACAGTATGTGAATGAGAAATTTCAGATGTTCAAGCTGGATTTAGAAAGGCAGAGGAAACAGAGATCAAATTGCCAACAGCTGCTGCATAGGCAAGAGAATTCCAGAAAACATCTACTTTGCTTTATTGACTACACTGAAGCCTTTGACTGTGTGGATCACAACAAACGTACAATTCTTAAAGAGGTGGAATACCAGACGACCTTACCTGTCTCCTGAGAAATCTATTTGCAAATCAAAAAGCAACATTTAAAACGGGACATGGAACAACAATCAGACTGGTTCCAATTGGGAAGGAGATGTCAAGTCTGTATATTGTCACCTATTTATTTAACTTATATGCAGAATACATGCTGTTAAATGCTATGCTGAATGAAGCACAAGAGGCAAGCAAGAGGAGAAATATTAATAACCTCAGATATGCAGATGATACCACCCTTATGACAGAAAGTAAAGAAGAACTAAAGATCCTCTCGATAAATGAAAGAGGAGAGTGAAAAGCTGGCTTAAAACTCAACATTTAAGAAACTAAGATCGTGTCATCCAGTCCCATCACTTCATGGCAAACAGATGGGGAAACAATGGAAACAATGAGAGACTTTATTTCTTGAGTTCCAAAAATCACTGCAGGTGGTGACTGCAGCCCTGAAATTAAAAAAAAAAAAAAACAACCTTTGCCTTGGAAGAAAAGCTATGACCAACCTAGACAGCATATTAAAAGAGACATTACTTTGCAACAAAAGTTTGTCTAGTCAAAGCTATGGGTTTTCCAGTAATGTATGGATGTTAGAATTGGACTATAAACAAAGCTGAGTGCTAAAGAATTGATGCTTGAACTGTGATGTTGGAGAAGACTTGAGAGTCCCTCATGCAAGGAGATCAAACTAGCCCATTATAAAAGGAAATGAGTCCTGACTATTCATTGGAACGATTGATGTTGAAGTTGAAGCTCTGGTATTTTGGCCACCTGATGCGAAGAACTGACTCATTTGAAAAGACCTGATGCTGGGAAAGATTGAAGGCGGAAGGAGAAGGGGATGACAGAGGATGAGATGGTTGGATAGCATCACCAATTTGATAGACATGAGTTTGAGCAAAATCTGGGAGTTGGTAATACACAGAGAATCCTGTCATACCGTAGTCCAGGTCACAACAAGTTGGACAGGACTGAACAACTGAGCTGATCTGATGAGTCATCAAACTATTCTTCTTGTTGTTCATATTTTCTGGATGAGTTGAAATCTTCCCTTGCTGCAAAGTTGATTCCCTTACAGTGGCGAAGAATGTTAGAACACGTGATCTCCTTTGGTTTATCAACTGTGATCCAGGCTCAGATTTGCCTGGAAAATTATACAAGCTTTAACCAAAACCCTGCAAAACCAAAACCAAAACTTCTTGAAATTATCATCATCCCTATCACCCACAGTCTTCAGGGAAGATTGACAGAATGAAGAGAAAACGGGACTCACAAATTCAGAATTAGTAAGATGGGAATTAATGAATTATGAATATGATTGCAATTTTTCTGATTTTGCCTGAAATATTACTGACTTTCATTTTTAATATTTAACATGCAAAGCATTTATCTTATAATGGTTATACAAATGATAAACCCTTATGC
The DNA here is from genome assembly GCF_016772045.2 of Ovis aries. Taxonomy (NCBI): domain Eukaryota; kingdom Metazoa; phylum Chordata; class Mammalia; order Artiodactyla; family Bovidae; genus Ovis; species Ovis aries. The sequence continues at coordinate 24,482,656 of NC_056080.1, read as the reverse complement.
ATTTCTCTAAAATATTTAAATGAATGATAGCTGTAATTCAAACCAGTTATAGTTCAGTTCAGTCATTCAGTCGTGCCCAACTCTCTGTGAACCCATGAATCGCAGCACACCAGGCCTCCTGTCCATCACCAACTCCTGAGTTCACTCAGACTCACGTCCATCGAGTCCGTGATGCCATCCAGCCATCTCATCCTCGGTCGCCCCTTCTCCTCCTCCTGCCCCAATCCCTCCCAGCATCAGAGTCTTTTCCAATGAGTCAACTCTTCATATGAGGTGGCCAAAGTATTGGAGTTTCAGCTTTAGCATCATTCCCTCCAAAGAAATCCCAGGGCTGATCTCCTTCAGAATGGACTGGTTGGATCTCCTTGCAGTCCAGGGACTCTCAAAGTCTTCTCCAACACCACAGTTCAAAAGCATCAATTCTTCGGTGCTCAGCTTTCTTCACAGTCCAACTCTCACATCCATACATGACCACTGGAAAACCATAGCCTTTACGAGACGTGACCTTTGTTAGCAAACTCATGTCTCTGATTTTGAATATGCTATCTAGGTTGGTCATAACTTTTCTTTCAAGAGGTGTCTTTTAATTTCATGGCTGCAGTCACCATCTGCAGTGATTTGGAGCCCCCAAAATAAAGTCTGACATGGTTTCCAATGTTTCCCCATCTATTTGCCATGAAGTGATGGGACCAGATTCCATGATCTTTATGTTGAGCTTTGATGTTGAGCTTTTATGTTGAGATGTTTATGTTGAGTTTTATGTTGAGCTTTAAGCCAACTTTTCACTTCTCTTTCACTTTCATCAAGAGGCTTTTAGTTCCTCTTCACTTTCTGCCTTAAGGGTGGTGTCATCTGCATATCTGAGGTTATTGATATTTCCGGCAATCTTGATTCCTGTGCTTCTTCCAGCCCAGCGTTTCTCGTGATGTACTCTGTAGAAGTTAAATAAGCAGGGTGACAATATACAGCCTTGACATACTCCTTCCTATTTGGAACCAGTCTGTTCCATGTCCAGTTCTAACTTGTTGCTTCCTGACCTGCATACAGGTTTCTCGAGAGGCAGGTCAGGTGGTCTGGTATTCCTATCTCTCTCAGAATTTTCCACAGTTTATTGTGATCCACACAGTCAAAGGCTTTGGGATAGTCAATAAAGCAGAAATAGATGTTTTTCTGGAACTCTCTTGCTTTTTCCATGATCCAGCAGATGTTGGCAATTTGATCTCTGGTTCCTCTGCCTTTCTAAAACCAGTTTGAACATCTTGAAGTCCACAGTTCATATTGCTGAAACCTGGCTTGGAGAATTTTGAGCATTACTTCTAACTAGGTGAGATGAGTGCAATGAGGTAGTTTGAGCATTCTTGGCATTTGCCTTTCTTGGATTGAGTAAAACTGACCTTTCCAGTCCTGTGGCCACTGCTGAGTTTTCCAAATTTGCTGGCATATTGAGTGCAGCGCTTCACAATATCATCTTTCAGTATTTGAAAGAGTTCAACTGGAATTCCACCTCACTAGCTTTGTTCATAGTGATGCTTTCTAAGGCCCACTTCACTTACATTCCAGGATGTCTGGCTCTAGGTGAGTGATCACACCATCATGATTATCTGGTCTTGAAGATCTTTTGTACAGTTCTTCTGTGTATTCTTGCCACCTCTTCAATATCTTCTGCTTCTGTTAGGTCCATACCATTTCTGTCCTTTATCGAGCCCATCTTCACGTGAAATGTTCCCTTAGTATCTCTAATTTTCTTGAAGTATTGTTATTTATCTGTAAACTATGTTGGATCCTTAATTTTTCTAGTTTCTTCCAATATCTAGCTGCAACTCTCTAAACTAAAATTTCAGATTTTTTCCCCATCATTTTGATGTATCTATGGGAGAAGGTGTGCTCCGTGCACCTCCTTTGCCATCTTGATATGCCCACCCTCCCATTCTTTTGACTCGAATCGCTGAGAACTAAAATTGACCTTTTCCTGAATACCTGCAAACTGAAGCTAGATGACGTGATACAAAGATCAGAGTAATTGCCGCAACAGTTCATGTTTAAGCAGTCTTCATGCCTATTGCTAGATGAGCCACTCAGAAAGTTAACCTGAACACCGAGAGGTATTGCTAACTGACAGAGGCATTTCAAACTGCAATAGATGTTTCGACCCCTGACACCTAGAAATCTTCTTAACTGACTACCCCCTGGTCTCAGAAACTGGTTTATAACCGGCTTCAATCATTAACATCTATTTTTCTTTTGTTTCCATAGAAATGGTTCTTATTAATAAATACCTGATACTGCTTACACCACAGACCTAGCTTTGGGAGCCCATCTGCATCACCACTTATTGAAATGAGATACCACAGAAGTAAGAAACTGCTTCTATGAAATTCAGGACTCCACTAACCCATTCTCTCTCTCCACAGTGACCAGTTCAACTATTAATATGTGAAACAAGTTTCAGAGGAGGGAACTCTTAAGGCTTAAGGTGGACTGCCCTCAAATATACCACAATGGCATATTGATTATTTTGTATTCAAGTTACTTAAGAAACAGCCAACAGAGGAGGGATGTTCTGCCCCCGTTTCTGTCTCCCTGAGAGCAGGAAATGAATCTCTCATATGAAGGATACAGTGCCTGCATCTGGAGGCAGAAGGACACCCTTCCAACCAGAAATAGGGGTTCAAGCAGAGAAGCCTGTATAAACAAACTTTGTTAAGTCTTTAATTTACTACCCTGCATACAGATTCTTTAGATTCCTTACTAATTGGCTAACAAAAACCTAAGATTATTTGTCCTGCCCATTCCTCACAAATTGTTTCGTTCCATCACCTCCACTAGCTTTGTTCGTAGTGATGCTTTCTGGCTCACTTGACTTCACATTCCAGGATGTCTGGCTCTAGGTGAGTGATCACACCATCATGATTATCTTGGTCTTGAAGATCTTTTTGTACAGTTCTTCTGTGTATTCTTGCCAACTCTTCTTAATATCTTCTGCTTCTGTTAGGTACAGACCGTTTCTGTCCTTTATCGAGCCCATCTTTGCAGGAAATGTTCCCTTGGTATCTCTAATTTTCTTGAAGAGATCTCTAGTCTTTCCCATTCTTTTGTTTTCTCATTTCTTGCAAATGATCGCTGAAGACGGCTTTCTTATCTCTCCTGCTATTCTTGAACCTGCATTCAATGCTTATATCTTTCCTTTTCCCCTTTGCTTTTCGCTTCTTTTCATAGCTATTTGTAAGTCCTCCCCAGACAGCCATTTTGCTTTTTTGCATTTATTTTCCATGGGGATGGTCTTGATCCCTGTCTCCTGTACAATGTCACGAACCTCCATCCATAGTTCATCAGACACTCTATCAGATCTAGTCCCTTAAATCTATTTCTCACTTCTACTGTATAAAGGATTTGATTTAGGCCATACCTGAATGGTCTAGTGGTTTTCCCTACTTTCTTCAATTTAAGTCTAAATTTGGCAATAAGGAGTTCATGATCTGAACCACAGTCAGCTCCCGGTCTTTTTTTTTTTTTTTTTTGCTGACTGTGTAGAGCTTCTCCATCTTTGGCTGCAAAGAATATAAACAATCTGATTTTGGTGTTGACCATCTGGTGATGTCCATGTGTAGAGTCTTCTCTTGTGTTGGGAAGAGGGTGTTTGCTATGACCAGTGCTTTCTCTTGGCAAAACCTGCACCGTAATTTGATCTCAAGTCTAACAATAGGAGGGAACACAGCCCCACCCATTAGCAGAAAATTAGAATAAAGATTTACTGAGCATGGCCCCCACATCAGAACAAGACCCAGTTTCCCTACAATCAGTCCCTTCCATCAGGAAGCTCTCCATAAGCATCTTATACTTATCTGTCAGAGGGCAGACAGAATGAAAACCACAATTACAGGAAAGTAATCAAACTGGAGGGAATGATGCTGAATCTGAAACTCCAGTACTTTGGCCACCTCATGCGAAGAGTTGACTCATTGGAAAAGACCCTGAAGCTGGGAGGGATTGGGGGCAGGAGGAGAAGGGGACGACAGAGGATGAGATAGGTGGATGGCATCACTGACTCGATGGACGTGAATCTGAGTGAACTCCAGGAGTTGGTGATGGACAAGGAGGCTGGCGTGCTGCAGTTCATGGGGTCGCAAAGAGTTGGACACGACTGAACGACTGAACTGAACTGAACCAAACAGATCCCATCGACCACAGCCTGGTCTAACTCAATGAAACTATTAGCCATACTGTGAAGGACCACCCAAGACACACTGGACATGGTGGAGAGTTCTGACAAAATGGAGAAGGGAATGTCAAATCACTTCAGTATTCTTGCCTTAAGAACCCTATGAAGAGTATGAAAAGGCAAAGCATATGACACTGAAAGCTGAACTCTCCAGGTCGGTGGATGCCTGATGTGCTACTGGAGAAGAGTGGAGAAATAACTCCAGAAAGAACTAAGAGATGGAGCCAAAGCGAAAACAACACTCAGTTGTGGATGTGACTTTTGATGGAAGTCCAGTGCTGTGAAGATCAATATTGCATACGAACCTGGAATGTTAGGTCCATGAATCAAGGTAAATTCAGTTCAGTTCTGTTCAGTTAAGTTGCTCAGTCATGTCCGACTCTTTGTGACCCCATGGACTGCAGCACTCCAGGCCTCCCTGTCCATCACCAACTCCCAGAGTTTACTCAAACTCACGTCCATTGAGTCAGTGACTCCATCTAATCATCTCATCCTTTGTCGTCCCTTCTCCTCCCATCATCAATCTTTCCAGCATCAGGGTCTTTTCAAATGAGTCAGTTCTTCGCATCAGGTGGCCAAAGTATTGGAGATTCAACTCGCTATCAGTACCTCCAATGAATATTCAGGACTGATTTCCTTTAGGATGGACTGGTTGATCTCCTTGTAGTCCAGGGGACTCCCAAGAGTCTTCCAACACCACAGTTCAAAAACATCAATACTTTGGTTTCCCTGGTGGCTCAGATGGTAAAGCATCTTCCTGCAATGCAGGAGACCTGGGTTCAATCCCTAGGTTGGAAGATCCCTGGAGAAGGAAATGGCAACCCACTCCAGTATTCTTGCCTGGAAAATCCCATGGTCAGAGGACCCTGGTAGGCTACAGTCCATGGGGTCCCACAGAGTCGTACATGAATGAGCAACTTCACTTTCAGATTCAGCTTGCTTTATAGTCCAACTCCCACATCCATACCTGACTACTGGAAAACCATAGCTTTGACTAGATGGACCCTTATTGGCAAAGTACTGTCTCTGCTTTTAATATTCTGTCTAGGTTGGTCGTAAATTTTCTCCAAGGAGCAAGCATCTTTAAATTTCATGGCTGCATTCACCATCTGCAGTGATTTTGAGCCCCCCAAAATAAAGTCTTTCACTGTTTCCACTGTTTCATCTATTTGCCATGAAGTGATGGGACCAGATGCCATGATCTTAATTGTCTGAATTTTGAGTTTTAAGACAACTTTTTCACTCTCCTTCACTTTCATCAAGAGGCTGTTTAGTTCTTCTTTGCTTTCTGCCATAAGGTGGTATCATCTGAGGTTATTGATGTTTCTCCCAGCAGTCTTGATTTCAGCTTGTGCTTCATTGAGCCCAGTGTTTCTCATGATGTACTCTGCATAGAAGTTAAGTAAGCAGGGTGACATTATACAGCTTTGACGTATTCCTTTCCCTATTTGGAACCAGTCTGTTGTTCCATGTCCAGTTCTAACCATTGTTTCCTGACCTGCATATAGATTTCTTAAGAAGCAGGTCAGGTGGTCTGGTATGCCCAGCTCTTGAAGAATTTCTCACATGTTGTGATCCACACTGTCAAAGGCTTTGGCATAGTCAATAAAGCAGATGTAGATGTTTTTCTGGAACTCTCTTGCTTTTTCTATGATCCAGCAGACATTGGCAACTTGATCTCTGGTTCCTCTGCCATTTCTAAATCCAGCTTGAACATCTGGAAGTTCATGGTTCCCATACTGTTGAAACCTGGCTTGGAGAATTTTGACCATTAATTTACTAGCATGTGAGATGAGTACAATTGTGCAGTAGTTCGAGCATTCTTTGGCATTACCTTTCTTTGGGATTGGAATAAAACTGACCTTCTCCAGTCCTGTGGTCACGGCTGAGTTTTCCAAATTTGCTGGCATATTGAGTGTGCACTTTCACAGCATCATCTTTTAGGATTTGAAATAGCTCAACTGGAATTCTATTACCTCCATTAACTTTGGTCATAGTGATGCTTCCTAAGGCCCATTTGCATTCCAGGATGTTTGGCTCTAGGTGAGTGATCATAACATCATGATTATCTGGGTCAATTAGATTTTTGTATAGTTCTTCTGTGTATTTTTGCCACCTCTTCTTAGTATCTTCTGCTTGTGTTAGGTCCATACCATTTCTGTCTTTCATTGCTCCCATCTTTGCATGAAATGTTTCCTTGGTATCTCTAGTTTCTTGAAGAGATCTCTAGTTTTTCTCATTCTGTTGTTTTCTGCTATTTCTTTGCATCAATCACTGAGGAAAGCTTTCTTATCTCTCCTTGCTATTCTTGGAACTCTGCATTCAAATGGGTATATGTTTCCTTTCTCCTTTGCTTTTCACTTTTCACAGCTATGTGTAAGGTCTTCCGACAGCCATTTTGGTTTTTTACTTTTACTTGGGATGGTCTTACCCCTGTCTCTTGTACAATGTCACGAACCTCTGTCCATAGTTTTTGAGGCACCCTGTCTATTAGATCTAATCCCTTAAATCTTTTCTCACTTCCACTGTATAATTGTAAGGGATTCGATTTAGGTCATACCTGAATGGTCTAGTGCTTTCCCCTACTTTCTTTCAAGTAGGTAAATTGTTTCAGAGTAAATTGGAAGTGGTCAAACAGGAGATGGCAAGAGTGAACACTGACATTTTGAATCAGTGAACTAAAATGGTCTGGAATGGGTGGATTTAATTCAGATGACCATTATGCCTACTACTGTGGGCAAGAATCCTTTAGAAGAAATGGAGTAGCCATCATAGTCAACAAGAGTCCAAAATGCAATACTTGGGTGCAATCTCAAAAATTACAGAATGATCTCCATTCGTTTTCAAGGCAAACCATTCAATATTACAGTAATCCAAGTCTATGCCCCAACCATTAATGGTTAAGAAGCTGATGTTGAACAGTTCTATGAAGACCTACAAGACCTTCTAGAACTAACACCCAAAAAGATATCCTTTTCATCACAGGGGACTGGAATGCAAAAGTAGGAAGTCAAGAGATACCTGGAGTAACAGGCCAATTTGCGTTGGATTACAAACTGAAGCAGGGCACAGGCTAACAGACTTTTGCCAAGAGAATACACTAGTCAGAGCAAACACCTTCCAAGAACACAAGAGAAGGCTGTACACATGGACATCACCAGATGGTCAATACGGAAATCAGATTGATTATATTCTTTGTAGCCAAAGATGGAGAAGCTGTATACAGTCAGCAAATATAAGACCAGGAGCTGACTGTGGCTCAGATCATAAACTCCTTATTGCAAAATTCAGACCTAAATTGAAGAAAGCAGGGAAACCACTAGACCATTCAGTTATGACCTAAATCAAATCCATTATGATTATACAGTGAAAGTGACAAATAGTTTCAAGGGATTATATCTGATAGACAGAATGCCTGAACTATTATGGACAGAGGTTCATCACATTGTACAGGAAGCAGTGATCAAGGTCATCCCCAAGAAAATAAATGCAAAATGGCAAAATGGCTGTCTGGGGATGCCTTTAAAATATCTGAGGAAAGAAGAGATGTGAAAGGCAAAGGAGAAAAGGAAAGATATACCCATTTGAATGCAGATTTCCAAAGAATAGCAAGCAGAGATAAGAAACCCTTCCTCAGTGATCAGTGCAAAGAAATAGAGGAAAACAACAGAATGGGAAAGACTAGAGATCTCTTCAAGAAAATTAGAGATACCAGGAGAATATTTCATGCAAAGATGGGCACAATAAAGGAAGAAATGGTATGGACATAAGAGAAGCAGAAGATATTAAGCAGTGGTGGCAAGAAAACTTTAAAAGAACTATACAAAAAGATCTTCATGACCCAGATAATCGTGATGATGTGATCACTCACCTAGAGCCAAACATCCTGGAATGGGAAATCAAGTGGGCCTTAGGAAGCATCACTATGGATAAAGCTAGTGGAGGTGATGGAATTCCAGTTGAACTATTTCAAATCCTAAAAGATAATGCTGTGAAAGGGCACACTCAGTATGCTGTCAGTAAATTTGGAAAGCCGTGGCCACAGGACTGGAAAAGGCGAGTTTTTATTCCAATCCCAAGAGAGGCAATGCCAAAGAATGCTCAAACTACCACACAGTTGCACTCATCTCACACGCTAGTAAATTAATGGTCAAAATTTTCCAAGCCAGGCTTCAACAGTATGGGGACCATGAACTTCCACATGTTCAAGGTGAATTGAGAAAACACAGAGGAACCAGAGGTCAAATTGCCAAAGTTCAGTGGATCATAGAAAAGCACAAGAGTTTCAGAAAACTTCTGCTTTATTGACTATGACAAAGCCTTTAACAGTGTGGATCACAATGAACTGTGGAAAATTCTTAAAGAGATGGGAATACCAGACCACCTTACCTGCCTCCTGAGAAACCATATGCAGGTTAAGAAGCAACAGTTAGAACTGGACATGGAACAACAAACTGGTTCCAAATAGGGAAAGGAGTACGTCAAAGCTGTACTTATTTGTCACCCTGCTTATTGAGCTTCTATGCATCGTACATTATGCAAAATTGTAGGCTGGATGAAGCACTAGTTGGAATCAAGATTGCTGGGTGAAATATCAATAACATCAGACACACATATGACACCACCCTTATGGAAGAAAATGAAGAAGAACTAAAGAGCCTCTTGATAAAAGTGAAAGAGGAGAGTGGAAAAGTTGGCTTAAAACTCAACATTCAAAAAAGTAATATCATGGATGGCACCAGGTCAGATCACTTCATGGCAAATAGATGGGGAATAATGGAAACAGTCACAGACTTTTTTGAGGGGGCTCCAAAACCACTCTAGATGGTGACTACAGCCATCAAAGTTTAAAAGATGCCTGTTCCCTGGAAGAAAAGCTATGACTAACCTAGACAGCATGTTAGAAAGCAGAGACATTTCCTGCCAACAAAGGTCTGGCTACTCAAAGCTACAGTTTTTCCAGTAGTCATAAGTTGGACTATAAAGTAAGATGAAAGCTGAAGAATTGATGCTTTTGAACTGTAGTGTTGGAGAAGACTCTGTGAGTCCTTGAATTGCAAGATCAAACCAGTCAATCTCAAAGGAAATCAGTCCTCAATAGCTGAAGCTGAGACTCCAATACTTTGGCCACCTGATGTGAAGAACTGACTCAGTGGAAAAGGCCCTGATGGTGGGAAAATACAGAAGGCAGGACGAGATGGGGCCAACAGAGAATGAGATGTTTGAATGGCATTACCAGTTAAATGGATGTGAGTTTGAGAAGGTCCAGGAGTGGGTGACGGACAGGGAAGCCTGGTATGCTGCAGTCCATGGGGTCGCAAAGAAACAGGCACAACTGAGCAACTGAACTGAACTGATGGTTGGCCCCACCAGTTCTCGCTTGGGCTCCTCAGTTTGACTCCTGGGAAGACCTATATATCCTCCCTGTCTTCAGTATTACTGTCCTCACTTTTCTGTCACCCTGAGGGGGATCGACGGTTGCCTCCGCTCAGCCTGACATCTATCCAAGTGTCTACCAGTACTGACAGCAGGGACAGATTATGTTTGCCCGTTGTTATGGTTTTCATGTTCCCTGCATCCCCTGGTCCTCCCTAATGACTAGACCAGCCGGAAATTTCCTTATGCCGTGTCAGCCAGCCTTATATCTAAGCCCATAGCACCCTCAGTCCCCAGATGTAGAAGTCAGAGTAGGCCATGTTTACCCAGGTGTTTTGGGGCGCTTCTGAGAACTAACAGCAGAGGACAGGATTCTCTGGCCTCCCTTGCTCTGGGGATGGTGACCTCAAGAGTACTCTCTCTCAGGGTCTGGGCCTCTTCCCCATATCGACCAGAGTCCTCCCAAGCTGGAAGCAAGGGGTGACACATCTGACTACCTCTGCCTGGGACTCCCAGAGCTGAAACGGTGCTGGGGCTATGTGTTCCTTTCTCCTTTGGGTTGGGGTTCCCTCGGTCCTCTCTCCAGGTCCTCACACTGATTTCCCATGTCCCAGGGAGGCCTGTCTTCTCATGCTACAGCCTTGAATTCCCTGAGACCACCTCAGAGGATGTGAAGGCTCCCTCGTGAGCGTGCCTGCCTGTGGTCACTCGTGGCTGACCCTAGGGAGGGATTCTATGGTGTCCCCACCTTTATAATGTGAGTGGTTCCCTTAGTCCTCATGGTCCTCTGCTTGACTCTTGGCCTGACCTGGAATTCCTCCTGAGGCTGGCTCCTGAGCCCAAGTTCCTCACCTCCTGAGATGGTCTAAATGTGTGGGGTGCATCATGCCCGCATTCCCAAATCTGCCAGTGTGAGGTGTAGAGGGCAGGGCTGTATTCTAGGTGCAGTCCTTATATCCTCATTTGGATTCACTAGTTTTCTACTCTGTACTGAGTGAGGCTTCTCCCAGTAGACCAAGGCTCTCACCTCTCTGAGACCACTCCCAGTGGAAAGGGGCACTTCAGCCAGAAAGCTTTATCCTGGACCATGTATGGCTGACATCAGGGTGGGTCTCCAGTCTCCTCTGTTCTAGGCTAAGTAGTCCTCTAGCCCTCGTTCAGGGACCTCATCCTAACTCCTGACTGGACTCAGACTCCACCCTCCACTCATCTGAGGCTGTGTTCCTCAGGACAAAGACATTACTTTCTTGGAAGTTCTGGATTGGAAGACAGGATGAACCAGATGTGTGCAAAGCTATTGGGGTCTTCTAAGGAGCAGAACATTATAGGGCTCCACTCTTCTGGAGTCAGTGGCCCCTCAGTCATAGATCAGGTTTCTCACCTTAACTTCCAGTAGTATAGGGTTAGGGTAAATCCTTTCCTGCATGAATGCTGGAATGCATGTACTACATATAAAGTAGTGGCATACTTTTTAATAAGTATTGGTCTATAATAAATGCAAGTTATGATTATTATAAACCCTGAAATACCACCTACCCATCTGAGTTTATTTTTAATCTGTGAGATAGCAGAGAATATGCAGTGAATTAGGACAAAAGAAACAAATATTCTTAAATGAGCTAAATAAGTCAGAATTTTTTTACTAATAGAAAGTTTAAAAGAAATAAAGTAAACAACAACTTGAAGACTCTTTTCCTCCACTTCTTTTGTTTCTCAGTATTTTCTGTGGTCATCTTTTGCATTACCATGAAAATCTCTCCTTCAGTGCCGTGTTACCTCGTTCCAGATCATGGAGACAATAAAGGTGGTTTGTGAACTTCTTTTACACCTACCAAAACTGTAACTTTAAAGCTCTTAAAACAGCAATAAATGTAACAGCAGTATCATTACCAAATTAATATTCTGAACAAAAACAAACTCAGAAGTAAAAACATTTGGAGAAAAGGAAATAAATAATGTGTAGAAGTTAGTCATGTAAAACAGTAATGAGATCTAAACTTGGTTTGCTTCACTCCTACCACCTTTCACTCTTTAGAAGCTTGACTACTCCTCAAGAAAATTCTGTTCCAAAGTCATGTTACCTTGTTTGGATTGTGAACAATATATTCAGTACTTCCAATGTGTTTTACAAATACCCAGACTGTGGCTTTCAAAACTTTAAAACAGCAAAGAACTATGGTTTATATGATCCATACATTTGTATTCTGAAGCACTATAAACCTTATCAAAAGTAGTAACATTACAAAATACTTAACACCTCCTCATCTCTTTATCTACTTTGAATCATCTTTCCCTGGATATTTCTCCGTGGATAAAGGAAAAGATACATATTTTGTTAAAATGAACTACAGGTAAACTCCCTTACTACTTAAAACTGTAAGAACACATGGGTATTGTTCCCTCCACCCCTACCACTCTGCACTATTTAGGAGCATGATTGCTGTCTTCCAACACAAAGGGAACAAAGTGCCCAGGCCTCCTCCTTAGATGTGGGAAGAGCTGCAGGACTTGGCCCTGGAAGGGGCACTGGCCTCAGCCATAGCTGGATCCTGCGTTGCACCTCTCAGCCCTGCTCTCTCCGCCTGATCTCTCAGAGCCTCGTCATAGAGGTCTTGGAAGGAACTAAGGACCATATCATGGATCTTGGCCAGAACCTCCAGCACCTTCATCTTACTGGTCTCAGCACAAGCTCTTGGGCCCCACAGGAACTCGTAGCACAGAGGATCACTATTGGGCACCTGGAGGTACTTCAGGGACTTCTTCTGCACCAGATCTTTGGTGATGAGCCTTCTGGGCTCCCCAAAGATCGGGTGCTTCCTCCCAGCATAGACCCCCAACACACTGAGGAATTCCCAGACCTCTCCTCGGTGGCCCGGTTCCCTTCATGAAGATGAACCCCAGGAGCACCATGGGGAGACCAGACTTGGGCAGCCCTTCTCATCATTCGGACCTTCGTCACCCCCGAGGCTGAGCTTGCTGATGAGGACGTAGATGTTCCTGCTGTGGTTGACTTCCTTTAGCTCCAGGCCAAACACCAGCTCCATGCGCTCAGAGGCTCTCCTGAGGATCTCGGAGAAGTGCTGCCTATACTTCCTGTTGATGACTGTCAGCAGGGCGTTCTGCATGATGGGCTCCTTCTTGGTGTCCTTCTCCAGCAGGAACTCCACCAGCATGCTGGCCTTCCTGGCCAGAGGATCTTTGCGAGTGCTCTGAGTGGCAGGGGCTGCCTGGGAGGCACCTGCACTTTCCTCCTCTGGGCCCTGGGCACCTTCATCAGATCCTGCACAGGAAGGCCCTGCATCAGGAGAGCTAGTGGCCTAAGCTCCCTGAAGCTTCTGGCTTTCACCAGCAGCAGGGGAGCTCGGGAGAGAACCCTGAGGGCCAGAAAAGGGGAAGGAGGGGCACTCTTCTGCAGCTGCAGCAGCACTGGCCTGGGCCTCCTGGGGACACTGAGTGTCCCTCCGGACCTGGTAGCGTTTCACACAGGCATGGTACTTACTGTTGTGCCTCCAAGGCATGATGACACTGGTCACGGACTGCAGGTGGGCGTGAAGGCACCGAGGGCACCTAAAGTAAGGACAAGGAGATTCTGTGAGCACCTTCACCGGGGAGAGTCCTCCCCGACTTGAACCAAGGCTGCCTCTGAGGGGTCTTTCAGGCCAGTGCTCTAGGACCCACAGGGCTCCTGTTCTCCTGGTGAGCCTATCCCCTGAGACCCCTGAGGAAGATATGAGAGTGAGCACTAGGGCACAGTCAGAGAGCCCTGCCTGATTGTTAGAGGGGGCCTGTCGGGGCTGGCAGGGGAGGCAGGTTCTCTTAATTCACATTTAGAATCAGGATGAAAATTGGGACAAGACTCCCCCATATCTGAACCCCACCCCACCCCAACTCTGCACACACCCTGTTCCCTCTCCTGCTCTGAAGCTGACACTGCCTCCTTTCTTGTCACTCCAGAGGAAGAGAGGAGGGACTGCTCAGCCCTCCACCAAAGGGTCCCGGGATCTGCCCTTTTGCTGTCTGGCAGCTGCCCCTTTATGACTACACTCTAACTTCCCTTCACACCGCAGCCGCCCTTCCCTGTGTTTGGCCAGGAGGAAATGCTGAGCACAGGGGAGGGTCCTGAGTGGTCCATGTGATGGGAAGGATGGTCGTCACCCTGACTTCTCCCGAGCCCTGACATCCTCCCTCTGCTGACTGGCTGCCAGCTCCTTGGACCATGGTCCCCTCCTCTCTGTGTCCCCCTCCTCTCTGTGTCCCGTGCCCTCAATCACAGTAAGGGAGCCCCTCATTCTTTAGAGCTGCTGGGGTGCTGCCCGGATGGTCCACGTCTGAGTTGTCGTGGGTGGGGTGTTACGTGTAGCCACCGTTCTGGGGCGTGGAGACCCTCAGTCCCCCTGAATGTTTCGCCTTCACTCCACAGGGCTCGGGGCTTTTACTCTATTGAGCAGAGCCTAACCCAGGCATTCTTTCCTGACACCCCCTAGGGGTTAGCAGATGGTCTTGGGGCCTAAGAACTAGGCTGGATCCTCTGGTCTGAGAGCAGGGGCAGGGTGGCCTGAGGTTGTGCGGTCCCTCTTTTGGCCGGAAAAGGGGTTGGGGGTGCGGAGATGTGTCCCCACACTAGTAACTCACGTCACCTCCAACTTTGACAACTGATAAGACTTGGGACTCCTCTATCTGGTCACCATCCACAGCAGCTCTCAAAGATGGCGCCACACTCCAGCGTGTTTAGGAAGATGTCACTTCCTGTCATGCACATCTGGGCCCCAGGAGGACACCAGGGGTGGGGCCTTGATGGGTGGGGTTCCAGGGGAGTTTCCTGCAGCATTGGCACGGAGTTTTCCTTGACTCTTAGGGAGTCCTGGGACGTCACTGTGATGAGCTCAGTCAACTGGCCTCACTCCTTGCCTCTCACTTCTGTCAGCAACCCTGGCAGAGAGTATTTAGGAGTACGAGCCTAAAAGCCTTCATGGAGCTCTGGAGACTGACAGCGAGGTCTCTCTGGGGCCCCTTCTTCTGTGCTGAGTGATGCTCTCTGTTCTTTGTGTCTTCCCTTGACCACTGTAGGTGCTGGGCTAAGGCCCATCTGCTGACCTCAGGACAAAGCCTCACATGGAAGACATCAAATCCCCAGACTCCTGTGTGAAGTGCATGTACGTCTCATCTGGACACTTCTGCCTGATGCTTATCTGGACACTTCTGCCTGGGGCTTCCTGGAAATGGCAAGCAGGTAAGATGAGCTGAGAGTGAAGGATGGGAGACTATCTTCTGTGGTGTGGAACCCTCACATGTCACTCAGGATCTTCATATTGACTGCTAGCAAGGCCTGAAATCCTTCCCTTTCTGGCATGAATCCACCCCTGTCCCCAACCATGCCCCACACAATCCCAGCAGAGTAAGTGAAGGAAGGGATCCTTAGCCTGACAGTTCTCACTGTAGGCTCTTAGTTGACTACAGGGGCATTGCTCTTAAGTTCTGAGATGAATGTCTGTCCTTTTGTATAATTACTATAATACTAGTCTTTCTCTTTTGGTCCCTGTGCAATAGTCTATTAAGGTGACCGTTTAAAGGGCACAGTTGTAATCCACTAACATTCCCTGGTGACTCAGATGGTGAAGAATCCGCCTGCAATGTGGGAGACCTGGGTTCCATACCAGAGTTGGAAAGATCCCCCAAGAGGAAGGCATGGAAACCCAATCCAGTATTCTTGCCTGGAGAATCAAAATGGCCACAGGAGCCTGTCAGGCTATAGTCCATGGGGTTGCAGTGTTGGACACAGCTGAGTAACTCAGCAAACACACAACAAAGTTTGTGCTGGTTTTTTAATGACATGTGGGCTATACTGCCACATCCAACCCAAACTTTGGTGCCCCATGGTCCTGGCATGAGGCTCTGAGATGCTGCCTCAGATACCCTCAGTGAAGCAGTAGAGATTCATGGTCCCAGGGCATACTTGAAGAATCAGGGGCTCAACTTTCAAGCCTTTTCCAGCTTATCCTGTTGTCTGCTTCCCTTGTAGGCTGCACACCTATGTCAACCTCAGAGTACTCCCCCACCTGGGCACTCATATGGTCTAGTTCAATGGAGACCGATTGTCCATCAGGGATTATGTAATTTTGTGTTTTTCCTTTTGTTAATAGTTTTCTTTATTCCTTGGATATGTTTGTTTGTTTGTTTGTTTTTCTGGATACAGAAAACAGCAGCCCATGGTTGACTGGGGTCTTAGCTGCTCTGGATGTGGTATTAAATCTGTAAAGGAGTTAAGGAAAATTGACAGTCTTACAATATCTGCTCCTCCTGAATACACATAACATAGTATTTTGTTTGACACCTCTTTTCCCTAAAGCCCTCAGGGAATTCTTCTTGTTGCTTCCATGTGGGCTGTATACATTATTCTAAGATTTCTTTGTAGGTATATTTTTATATGGTTGCTTTTGTTTATGTTGTATTTTCTATTACATGATCCGAGTAATTGTTGATTCTTCCAGAGCAGTCTCTTGATTTTGCTGTGTTGATCTTTTTATACCAGATTTCTGAAGTTCCTTATATTTGTCAATATTTTCTGTGCCTATTCTCTAAGGATTTTAATTCGAGGATCAAATTTTACCATCATCTTCTGCTTTTCATTTTCCTGAATCTTATTTATTTGGCATTTTTGCATATAACTTGGTACTGGCTATGTGTTCTTATCCATAGTTTTTTCTATTTTTCAAATTAGTAGAGCTTTAAAAAATTGTTTTAATTGGAAGATAATTGCTTTATAATGTTGTATTAGTTTCTGTTATACATCAGAATGAATCATCTATAAGTATACATATCTCTTATGCCTCATGAGCCTTTCTCCCACCCACTCATCTCACCCTCTAGGCTGTCACACAGCACCAGGCCGAGCTCCTGTATTATATACAATTTTGCACTTGCTATCTGTTGTACACATGGTACTCTATATTTGTCAGTGCCACTCTCAATTCATTCCACCCTCTCCTTCCCTTGCTGCATCCATATAACTATTCTCTACATCTGTGTCTCTATTCCTGCCCTGCAAATAGGTTCACAAGTACCATTTCCTATATTCCATGTTTATGCATAAATATACACTCTTTTTCTTTTCTGACTTACTTCACTCTCTGTAACAGGCTATAGGTGCACCCACCTCACTACAAGTGACAAATTCATTCCTTTTATGGCTAATATTCAATTGTATATGTCTACCACAACTTCTTTATCCATTCGTCTCTCAGTTGAAATCTAGGTTGTTTCCATGTCCTGGCTATTGTAAATAGTGCTGCAATGAACTTTGGATACAAGTGTCTTTACAGTTATTCCTTTCTCAGTGTAAATGCACAGTATTTCTATTGCTGGGTTATATGATAGCTTTAATCCTAGTTTTTAAAGGAATTTTCCTACTGTTCTGCATAGTGGCTATATCAATTTCCATTCCCACAAACAGTAGAAGAGAGTTCCCTTTTCTCTAAGCTCTCTGTAGCATTTACTGCTTGTACAATTTTTGATGATGGCCATTCTGACCATTATGAGATGACACCTTAGTGTAGTTTTGATTTGCGTTCTCATGATGAGCAGTGTTGCACATCTTTTCATGTGTTTGTTGCCCCTCTGTATTTCTTTTTAAAAGAACAGATTCAGGATTAGAAAAAATTCAGCAGATAGTTATAGACAGTTCCCATACAGCCACTCTTCCTCCACTTGGTATCTTCTATTATTAACATCTCATATTGGTTCAATGGGTATGAGTTTATTTGTCGCAATTGATCTACTAATATCAATACATTATTATTAACTATTTTCTATTGTTTACAATGTATTTTACTTTTATGTGTTTTACAGTTCTTTAGTGTTTAGCAAATGCTTATTTTGTACTCAGCCAACATGGTGTCATGCAGAGGAGTTTGAATCCCCATGGATCTCCCATGCTCCACCTGTCCATCCCTCAAAACCTCACTTGGAACCACTGACAAATACTGAACTTTTTACTCTTTTAAAGGTTTGCATTTTCCAGAATATAACACTGATGACATCATACAGTATGTCGGCTTTTATACTGGCTCTTCATGCTAATCAATATACATTGAAGTTTCTCTATATCTGTTTATGGTTTGAAACTTTTTTTCAGGGCTGAATAGCTTTCCATCATGTAGATAACCATAGTTTCCTTACCCACTCATCTACTGAAGGTCATCTTTGGTGATTTTTGGTTTTGGCAACCATGAATTAGTCTGCTATTAAAATTTATTTGAAAGTTTTTGATGGGCATAAGTTTTTGACACTTTTGAGTAAATACCTTAGCGTTCATTTGCTAGATCATATGATCAGACTATGTTTAGCTTAAAATAAACTGCCAGACAGTTTCCAAAGTATTTGTATCACTGCATTACCTTTAGCAATGAGTTAGAGTTCCTGCTTGTCCACATTTTTGCCAGTATTTGATATCATGTTTGTTTTTGTGTTAGCCCTATTATAGCTTATTTTTATATTGTTGTTTTAATCTGAAATTCCCTGAAGACATATGATGTAGATCATCTTTTCATATGCTTTTTACCATCTGCTTATATTCTTCAGCGAGAGGTCTATTCAGCACTTTTAAGCATTTTTACATTGACTTCCTTGTTTTCTTATTGTTGAGTTGTAAGTGTTCTTTGTATGTTTTTGCTACATATTTATTTTCAGATATGTGTCTTACAATTCTTTCTTCCCAGTTTGTAACTTAGCTTTTCATTCTCTTAATACAATCTTTGTGTGATTTTTTTTTTCTATTAGTTTATTTTTCTGGTTTTGAAATTAAAATGTAATGGTGGCCTGATGGAAGGAATGAGGAAGTGTTCCCTTTGTTTCTATTCTCTGAAATAGATTGTAGAGAACTGTTACCATATCTTCTTTAAATTTTTGTTATATTTCATCAGTGGAATCATCTGGGCTTGTTGATGTCTTTATTGGAAGCCTACTACTTATAGATTAAATTTCTTTAATAGAGGCAGACCTATTCAAACTAAGTATTTTTCCTTTCAAAATTTTGGTTAGTTATATCCTCAAGCAATTTGTTAATTTAACTTTTATATTTGAAGGTACAAAGTTGTTTATGATATTCATTTATTATCCTTTTAATGTCCATCATATCAGTCATCATGACTCTTCTTTCATTTCTACTATTCATAATTTAATTTGTGTTTTCTCTTTTTTTTCTTGATTAGGGTGCTGAGAATTTTATCTTTTTTTTTTTTTCTTTAGAGTTACAGCTTCTGGTTTTGTTGTTTTTCTCTATTGTCTTCTTTTTTCCAGTGTCATTAATTTCTGCTTTATTTCTTCTTCCTTTCACAAGTTTACTAAGATGGAAGGGTAAATTATTAAATTTAGGTTTTTCTAATATAGGCATTCAATGCTGTATATATCTCTTTATATATTTTGCTATATCCCACAACTTTGATAAATTGTAATTTTGTTTTCAGTTAGTTGAAAATATTTCAAGACTTATTATTAGACTTTCTCTTTGGCCTACATGTTATTTAGAAGTATATTTTTTAATCTCCAAATACTCTCAATGTTACTGCTATCATTTTGTTGTCAATTTCTAGTTTATTTTGATGCCAGTGTAAGAGCACTCTTTATATTATTTCTATTCTTTTAAGTTTGATAATGTGAGTTTTATGGCATAGAATGAGATCTGTCTTGCTGTATGTTCCATGTGAATTTGAAAACAATGTGTTTTCTGCTGTTGTTAAGTATTCTATAAATGTCATTTAGATCTAGTTAATTGTTGGTGCTTTTCAGTTCAACTACACCTTGCTGATTTTCTGCCTACTGAGTCTGACAATTCCTAAAAGACAGGTGTTGACATCTCTAGGTGTAAGAGTATTTCTACATCATCAGTATTTGCCTTGTGTATTTTAACACAGTTTTTTTGGTCCAAACACATTAAGGGTTGTTACGATTTCTTTGAGAATTGACCACTTAATCATTACATAATGCCTATCTTTACTCCTGACTTTCTTGTTCTGAATGCTTTGTTTGAAGTAAATTTAGGTAGTCCACCTTCTTTTCCCACTCATATTAGCATGGTATAGTTTTCTCCATCACATTATTTTTAATCTATTTTATCTTCAAATTTACAGTGGATTTCTTATACACAGCATAAGGTTAGGTATATTTTGTTGTTTTAATTCTTTCATCAATATCTTCCTTTTAATTGGTATATTTAGACTATTAGCTTGAAAAGTGATTATGCATAGTATTGGATTAACAATATTTGTAACTGTTTTCTATTTATTGAACTTATATTTTGTTCCTTTTTAATAATCTTTTCTGCATTCTCTAGTTTTGAATCAAGATTTAACTTTATTTTGTTTTCTGTTCTCTTTAGCATATCAGCTATACTTCTTAACATTTTTTAGTGGTTTCTGCAGAGTTTGCATCATACAATTGCAACTTATTCAAATCCTCTTAGAATAACACGATCCTGCTTGAAGGTTGATCTGTGTATCTTGTAGCAGATATTCCTAGTTCTTCCTCTCTGTCCTTTATACCATTTCTGCCATTTATTCCTTTTATTCAGAATATATAATCAGTGGATATATTGTAGTTATATTATTATTTTGGAAAAACAGCTATGTTTTTGCTCAATTGAACATAATAAAAAGGGGCTTTATTAGATCTTCATTTATTTTTTCTCTAACTCTGTTACATTCCTTATGTAGGCAAAGTTTGTGACCTATATCATTTTCCTTTTCCCAGAAGAATTTGTTTTGGCAATTCTTGCAGAGTAGATCTACTGGTGACAAATTTCCATCAGTTTTTGTTTGTCCATGTAAGGATCTGTTTCTCATTACCATTGAAGGATTTTTCCCCTGGTTACAGAATTCTAGGTTGGTTTTAGTGTTTCTTTTTTATCTCTCTCTCTCTTCAATGTTTCAAAAAGTTAACTCTAGTCTTTTCATGATAGCATGGTTTCTGAAGAAATGGTCATGGTGGTTTAGTAGCTAAGTCATGTCTGACTCTTGTGACCCATGGAGGAGGCTTCCAGGCTCCTCTGTCCATGGGATTTTCCAGGCAAGAATATTGGAGTGGTTTGACATTTCCTTCTCCAGGGGATCTTCCTTACCCAGGGATTAAACCCAGGTCTCCTACATAGCACGCAGTTTCTTTAGCAACTGTGCTACCAGGAAGCCCTTTCTGAAGAAAAATCTTAGGTAATTGTTACTCTTTTTCCTCTATAGTAAGTTTTTTTTTCCTCTCTAGTGTTTCTCAAGAATTCTCTTTTCTTGGTTTTCTGAAGTTTGGATATGATATGCTTAGGTGTAGATTTTATTTTTTCTGTTTGTCCTGCTTGATGTTCTCTGAGTTTTCTAAATCTGTGGTTTACTGGCTCTCATTAATTTGGGGAAATTCTCAGTCATTATTAATTTATATATTCTGCTTCTTTCTCTATTGCTTCTTATATTACTCCCATTCTACATTGTTTTTTAGTTGCTAAGTCTTTCTGAGGCTTTTGTGATGTCATGCACTGTGGCCCACCAGGCTCCTCTAGTTGTATACATTCCTTGTTCCTTGTAATTCTTCCACAACCCTTGATTACTGTTCTTTAAAATTATTATTTGGTTGACACTTTTGTGACCACAGGCACTATAGCCCACCAGGTTCTTCTCTCCATGGGATTTCCCAGGCAAGAATACAGGAGTGAGTTGTCATTACCTTTTCCAGGGTATCTTCCCAGCCAGGGATAGAACCTGCGTCTCCTGCATTGGCAGGTGGATTTTTACTGCTGAGCAATGAGGGATGGTATAAGCTATATGAATTATGGCTATTCTAAAATCCTAATCTGATATTCAAAATGGTATCCTATATCTGAGTGTGATTAATTTCTTTCATTGTTTCATCAGACTAGACTTTCCTGCTTTTTAACATAGTTTATAATTTTTGGTTGAAGGCTGAACATAAGTTATTGGATAATATGAACTGATTTAAGTGGGCTTTTCGCATGAGAGTTTATGTCTATCTTGATAACAGGTATGTTGTATTGGTGTGTTTGTATGTGTGCTTGTGTTCACATTGTGTTTACTGTTTGCTGTTACTGTAGGTGCCTGACATTTCAATTTCTTTGTTGCTTTTCTTCAGTTGCTAACTCGTGTCTGACTCTTAGCGATCCCATGGACTGTAGCATGCCAGACTTCCCTTCCTTCACTATCTCTTAAAGTTTGCTCAGGCTCACATCCATTCAGTTGGTGAAGCCATCTAACCATCCCATCCTCTGTCACCCTGTTCTCCTGCGCTCAATCTTTCACAGGATCAGGTGGACAGAGTATTGGAGCTCAGCTTCAGCATGAGTCCTTTCATTGAACATTCAGGGTGATTTCCTTTAACATTGACTGGTTTGATCTCCTTGCTGCCCAAGGGACTTTCAAGAGTCTTCTCCTGTACTAGAGTTTGAAAGCATTAATTCTTCGGCACTCAGTCTTCCTTATGGCCCAGCTCTCACATGTGTACATGACTACTTGGAAAAATCATAGGTTAGACTATAGGTACCTTCTTGACAAATTGATATTTCTGTTTTAAATATGCTGTCTAAATTTCTCATAGCTTTCCTTTGAAGGAGCCAGCATCTTTTAGTTTTATGATTGAACTTAGTATCCACAAAGATACTGGGGCCCAATAAAATAAAGTCTGCCACTGTTTCCACTTTTCTGCATCTATTTTACATGAGATGATGAGAACAGATGCCATGATCTTAGTTTTTGGATGTTGACTGTGAAGTAGGCATTTTCACTCTCTTCTTTCAAACTCATCAAAGTGCTCTTTAGTTCCTCTTTGATTTCTTCCTTTAGAGAGGTATCATCTACATATCTGAGGTTGTTCATATTTCTTACAACAATGTTGATTCCGGCTTGTGATTTATTAGGCCAGCATTTTGCGTGATATAATCTGCATACAAATTGAATAAGCAGGACGACAATATACAGCCTTGATGTACACCTTTCCCACTTTTGAACCAGACCACTGTTCCATGTGCTGTTCTGTTACTTCTTAACCTTCAGACACATTAATCTGGCAACAGGTATGGCGGTCTAGTATTCCCATCTATTTTAGAATTTTCCACAGTTTGTTGTGATCCCCACAGTCAAAGGCTTTCAGTTCAGTCACTCAATCATGTCCAACTCTTTGAAACCCCTTGGACTGCAGCACACCAGGCTTCCCTGTCCTTTACCAACTCCTGGATCTTGCTCAAACTCATGTCCATCAAGTAGGTGATGCCATCCAACCATCTCATCCTCTGTTATCCCCTTCTCTTCCTGCCTTCAACCTTTCCCAGCATCAGGGTCTTTTCCAATGAGTCAGTTCTTCGCATGAGATGGTCAAAGTATTGGAATTTTAGCTTCAGCATCAGTCCTTCCAATGAATATTGAGGACTGATTTCCTAAAGGTTGGACTGGTTTTATGTCCTTGCAGTTCAAGGGACTCTAAGGAGTCTTCTCCAGCACCACAGTTCAAAAGCATCAATTCTTTGGTGTTCAGCCTTCTTTATGGTCCAGCTGTCACATCCATACATGACTACTGGAAAACTACAGCTTTGACTAGACGGACCATTGAAGGCAAAGTAATGTCTCTGCATTTTAATATGCTATCTAGCTTGGTCATAGCTTTTCTACCAAGGAGCAAGTGTCT
The DNA here is from genome assembly GCF_016772045.2 of Ovis aries. NCBI lineage: Eukaryota > Metazoa > Chordata > Mammalia > Artiodactyla > Bovidae > Ovis > Ovis aries. The sequence goes on along the minus strand of NC_056080.1, from coordinate 24,459,393 downwards.
TTTAATTTCATGGCTGCAGTCACCATGTCTAGTGATTTTGGAGCCCAAAAATATAAAGTCTCTTACTGTTTCCATTGTTTCCCCATCTATTTGCCATGAAGTGATGGGACCGGATGCCATGATCTTCGTTTTCTGAATGTTGAGTTTCAAGCAAACTTTTTCATTCTCCTCTTTCACTTTCATCAAGAGGCTCTTTAGTTCTTCTTAATTTTCTGCCATAAGGGTGGTATTATCTGTGTATTTGAGGTTACTGATATCTCTCCCGGCAGTCTTGATTCCAGCTTGTGCTTCATCAAGCCCGGCATCTCACATGATGTACTCTGCATATAAGTTAAATAAGTAGGGTGGCAATACACAACCTTGACATAGTGCTTTCCCGATTTGGAACAGTTTGCTGTTCCATGTCCAGTTCTAACTGTTGCTGCTTCACCTGCATACTGATTTCTCAGGAGGCATGTAAGGTCATCTGGTATTCCCATCTCTTTAAGAATTTTCCACAGTTTGTTGTGATCCACACAGTCAAAGGCTTTGGTGTAGTCAATAAAGCAGAAATAGATGTTTTTCTACAACTCTCTTGCTTTTTCGATGATCCAGTAGATGTTGGCAATTTGATCTCTGGTTCCTCTGCCTTTTCTAAATCCAGCTTGAACATCTGAAAGTTCATGGTTCTTGTATTGTTGAAACCTGGCTTGGAGATTTTTGAGGATTACTTTGCTAGCATGTGAGATGATCTTCCTCCAGCTCCAGGCCAAACACCAGCTCCATGCACTCAGAGGCTCTCCTGAGGATCTTGGGCAAGGGCTGCCAGTACTTCCTGCTGACAACCTTCAGCAGGGCGTTCTGAATGATGGGCTCCTTCTTGGTGTACTTGTCCAGCAGGAACTCCACCGGCTTGTTGGCCTTCCTGGCCAGAGGATCTTTGCGAGTGCTCTGAGTGGCAGGTGCTGCCTGGGAGGCACCTGCACTTTCCTCCTCTGGGCCCTGGGCACCTTCATCAGATCCTGCACAGGAAGGCCCTGCATCAGGAGAGCTAGCAGCCATGGCTCCCTGAATCTCCTGGAGATTGCCAGCAGCAGGGGAGCTCGGGGGAGAAACCTGAGGGACAGATGAGGGGGATAAGGGGCACTCTTTTCCTGGGGCTGCAGCAGCACTGGTCTGGGCATCCTGAGTGTCCCCCTGGACCTGGTGGAGTTTCCCGTGGGCATGGTACTTACTGTTGTGCCTCCGAGGGATAATGACACAGATCAGGAACAGCAGGCAAGAATGCTGACAGGAAACCAGGTAAGGAGGGCACCTGGAGGAGGGATAAGGAGGTATTGTGAGCACCTTCAGTGGGGAGAGTCCACCCCAGCTTGAACCAAGGGCGCTTCTGCAGGGTCCTTGAGACCACAGCTCTGGAACCCACAGGGCTCCTGTTTTCCTGGTGAGCCTGTCCCCTGTGACCACTGAACCGGAAGTGAGAGTGAGCCTTGGGACCCAGCCAGACAGCCCTGCCTGGGCGTTAGGGGGGAGCCTGTGGGGGCTGACAGGGGAGGCAGTTTCTCTCAGTTCACATTCAGAGTCAGGATAAAAATTGGGGCAAGACCCCCATATCCCACCCCTCCCCCCGCCACCATGTTCTCTCTCCTGCTCTGAAGTTGACACTGACGCCTTCCCTGTCACCCAGGAGGAGGAGAGGAGGGAGCACTGAGCCCCCGACCGAAGGGTCACGGAACCTGCTGTTCTGCTGCCTGCCAGCTGCCCCTTCAAAACTAAGCTCTAACCTCCCATCTCAGACTGCAGCCCCTCTTCCCCGTGTTTGGCTGGGAGGAAGTGCCGGCCACAGGGGAGTGTCCTGAGTTGGCCCTGTGATGCGGTGGATGGTCATTACCCTGACTCCTACCGAGCCCTGACATCCTCCCTCTGCTGACCAGCTGCCAGCCCTTTGGAACGAGGTCCCCACTTCCCCGATTATCCCGTGTTGGTGACCGCAGTCAGGGAGCCCCTCCAGCTTTAGAACTGTCCAGATGCTGACCGGTTGCTCTCTGGCCAAGTCACGCTGGGTGAGGGGTTAGGCGTGTTGAGGGGTTAGGTGTGTTGAGACACTCAGTCCCCCTGTGGGTCCCTCGTTCACTCCACAGAATCCCAGACTTCCCTCTACTGAGGGTCCAACAACCCCGCACCTAGATCCATCACCCCTGGACCCAGGTTATGTCCTGAGAACCCAAGTGCATAGCTGATAGATATTGCACCTAAGAGCCAGGCCCGAGCCTCCAGGCGTAGAGCAGGTGCGGGGTTGCCAGGGGGCTGTGAAGTCCCCGCTTTTTTGGATGGGAAAGGTGTTGGGAGTGCCAGGGCGTATCTTTGTAACTATCAAGTGCACTTGTAACTCATGTCACCTCCGACTTGGACCCCTGATGAGACCTCGGACTCCTCCCTCTGGGCACAGCTACAGCAGGTCTCAAAGACAGCAGCCCTCTCAAAGATGGCATCGCACCCCAGTGTGGATAGAGGGCCGTCACTTCCTATCATGTGCATCTGGGCTCCAGGAGGACAGCAGGATCAGAGCCTGGGTGGGCAGGGTTCCGGGGGAGTTTTCGGCAAGAGGGGGGTGTGGTCCCTTCTTTGACTCATAGTGGGTCCTGGGATGTCCCTGCTGATCTCAGTCAACTGGCCTCACTCCTTGCCTCTCACTTCTCTCAGTAAACCAAGCAGGAAGAATTTGGGAGCCCGAGCCTGACAGCCTTCCTGGAGCTGCTGAGACAGACAGTGAGGGCACTCTGGGGCTCCTTCTTGTGTGCTGAGTGATGCTCCCTGTCCACTATCCCTGTCTTCTTCTGACCATAATGCTGCATTATGTGCCATCTGCTGACCTGAGGGCAAGGCCTCACCTGGAAGATGTCATATCCCAAAACGCCTGGTGAGAAGTGCACCAGCATCTCATCTGGACGCTTCTGCCTAAGGCTTCCTGGAAATGGCTGCTGCAGGTAAGGTAAGTGAGAGGGAAGGATGGAAGAATGGCTTCTGTGATGTGGAACCCTGAGATCTTACTCAGGATCTTCATCTTGACTGCAGATGAAGCCTGGAAACCCTTCCCTTACTGGTATAAAACCACCCCTGTCCCCAGCCATGCCCCACACAATCCCAGCAGAGAAAGTGAAGGGGCTCCTTAGCCTGACAGTTCTCACTGTCAGCTCTTAGTCGACTGCAAGGGCATTGCTCAAACGTTCTGAGATGAATTCCTGTCCTGTACAATTACTGTGATACAAGCTTTTCTCTTTTAGTCCATGTGACAGTCTCTTAAGCTGATCATTTACAAGGGCCAGTTGTCATCCACTAACAAAGCTTGTGCTGGTTATTGCATGACCTCTGGGCCATATTGCCATGTCCATCCCAAACTTTGGTGCCCCATGATCCTGGCATGGGGCTCTGAGATGCTGCCTCAGGTTCCTTCAGTGAAGCAGTAGAGGCTCATGGTCCCATGGCCCAGGGAAGAATCAACCGCTCCAGTTTAAAGCCTTTTCTAGCTGATCCTGTTGTCTGTTTCCTTTGTGGCCTGCACACCTGTGTCAGCCTCAGAGTACTCCCCACCTGGGCACTCATAGGGTCAAGTTCAGTGGAGACTTATTGTTCCTCAGGGATTATTTCTTTTGTGTTCTTGCTTTTGTTAGTAGTTGTCTTTATTCTTTGTGGTTTAGATGAGGCGTCCTGCACAGGGGCTATCAGTGGTTTGGTGATGCTGGGTCTTGTATTCCAGTGGTTTCCTTTGTGTCAGTTCTCACTATTTGATATCCTAGGGTTAGTTCTCTGGTAGCCTAGGATCTTGGAGCCAGTGGACCCACTCTAAAGGCTCAGGGCTTGACCTTGAGTTTTGCGTGGGTCTATATATTCTTTCTGCTGGTCATGTACTCCTGTCCACTTTCAGCTGGTATTCTGCATGCACGTCTGTTCTGAAGGTGTATTCCTGATGTATCTGTGGAGAGAGATGTATTCCAGGTCCACCAACACCTCTTGCCATCTTGTTCCTCCTGGGCAAGATTCATGAGAGTCCCTTGGACTGCAAGGAGATCTAACCAGTCAATTCTAAAGGATATCAGTCCTGAATATTTGTTGGAAGCACTGATACTGAAGCTCAAGCTCCAGTACTTTGGCGACCTGGTGTGAAGAACTGATGCATTGGAAAAGACCCTGATGCTGGGGAAGATTGAAGGCAGGAAGAGAAGGGGACGACAGAGGATGAAATGACTGGACGGCATCACCTACTCAATGGACATGAGTTTGAGTAAGCTCTGGGTGTTGGTGATGGGCAGGGAAGCCTGGCATGCTGCAGTCCTTGGAGTTGCAAAGAGTCAGACACGACCAAGAGAATGAACAGAAGAGATGAGTCATCAAAATATTCTTGTCATTCCTATATTTTCTGGATGAGTTGAAGCCTTCCCTTGCTGCAAGGCTGATTCCCTTACAGTGGCAAAGAACGTGTGAGAAAATGTGTTCTCTGCTTGGTTTATTAGGTGTGATCCAGGTACACATTTCCCTGGGCAAATTATACAAGCTTTAACCAAAATCTGGCAGGCTTCTTGAAATTATCATTGTCCCTATGACCCACAAACTTCAGGGAGGATTGACAGAAACAATACAAAAACTGCACTCTAGCAATATAAGAATTAGGAACATGGGGCTTAATGAATTACAAATACGATGATAATTTTCTTGATCTTTTGAAAGATTACTGTCTTAAAATCTTTCATTTTCCAAATATAAGGAAAATTTTTAACACAAAAATTTGATAAATTGTATCTTTGTCATTAGAATTGAAACATTAGTTTTCTCTCCCTACCATATCACTCCATAAATTAGAAACTCTCAGTGTTCTCATTTTCTTAGGAAACTAGTTATTTTTCAAAAGTTCAGTAAGAATCTGTTCTTATAGTGGGACACAAGTGTAAACATTGATTATACTACCAAGAGTTTGACTGGAATGTCATATTTGTCAGATACAGGTAGACTTGGATATGACCAGATAACTTGAGGAAACTAAGGTTAACCATAGGGAGCCATAAAATCCGTTGGCAAAACAGCCTGGGGCCTTACTGACAGAATTCTCATCAGCCTTACCAGGTGAGTAAGAAGATCACTTCTGGCAAGCACAGGAACCTTAGGATGTTTTGAGGACTTCAGGAAAAGAGGAATTCATCCAGATCTCTAGGTTTGACAACAAATCCTTGCTGTGGCTTCCTAGCCTTAAGAGGCTATTCAAATTTCCTTCTGGAGACTCCTTACGAACTGTTCCAGCAAAGCAGATTTAAAAGTGCCTATATGGCAAATCGTTATTATTATTGTACTTAGATAAATAATCAGGCCAAGTTTTTGAATTTACACTTACTTTGCAAACAAATTAGGTCTTAGTTATCCTGTCTTCGGTAGAAATGAGGAAGATGATAGACAGAAAAATATGGTTCAATAGAACGTGTCCTACACATGTGTGGATATTAGGTTCTAGTGGTATTACGTGTCCTTGAAGTTTTATTATTTGCCTTCAAATTGGGTCGGATCCTGAATTTTTCTAGTGTCCACCCATATCTAGCTGCAACTTTCTTACTAAAATTCCCAATTTCCCCCATCCTTTTGATGTATCTGTGGGGAGACAGTGAGCTCCGAACGATATAGCTCTGCCAACTTGATCCGCTCACTTTCCCATTCTTTTGACTTGAATCACTGAGAACTAACATTGACATTTTCCTGAAGTCCTGCAACGTGAAGCTAGATGACTTGATGCAAAGACCAGAGGAACTGTCACAACAGCTCATGTTCAAATAGACTTCATGCCTGTTGCTGTACGAGCCACTCAGAAAGTCAACCTGATCACCCAGCTGCTGCTGCTGCTGCTAAGTTGCTTCAGTCGTGCACGACTCTGTGCGACCCCATAGACGGCAGCCCACCACGCTCCGCCATCCCTGGGATTCTCCAGGCAAGAACACTGGACTGGGTTGCCATTTCCTTCTCCTGATCACCCAAAGATATTGCTAACGGTGATAGAGACATTTCAAACTGCAATAGTTGCTTTGATCCCGACACCTAGAAAACTTCTTGACTGACCACCCCCTGGGCTCAGAAACTGGTTGATAACCAGCTCCAATCATTAATGTCTGCTTCTCTTTTGTTTCCATAGAAATGCCTCTTATTAATAACTACCTGATACTGCTTGCACCCTAGACCTAGCTTTGGGAATACTACTCTTTAAATAAACTGACCTGTTCTCAGAATTATGCAACTGCTGCCATGAAATGGAGGACTCCACTAGTCCATTCTCTCTCTCCACAGTGAGCAGATCAGCTTTTATCATGTGAGTCTTGCAGGCAAGTTTCAGAGGAGGGACCTGTCAAGGCTTAGGGCACTCTGCCCCCAAATATACCACAGTGGCGTATTGATTATTTTGAATTCAAGTTACTTATGAAACAGCCAACAGAGGAGGGACATTCTGCCGCCCCCCAATTTCTGCCTCCCTGAGAGCAGGAAATACATCTCATATGAAGGATGTACAGCCTGCATCTGGAGGCAGAGGGAAACCCTTCTAACCAGAAATAGGCAGTTCGAGAAGAGAAGCCTGTATACACAAACCTTGTTAAGTCTTTAATTTACTACCCTGGGTACAGATTCTGTTTAGATTCCTTACTAGTTGAGTACCTAAAACTTAAGTTGATTTGTCCTGTCGATTCCTCACAAATTGTTTTGTTGTCTACTAAATAAAGAAGCTGCCTGCTTTGCCCACCTCTAGGTCCCATTTCTATGACACTTCTTGTGCACATGAATTGCAATTTGTCTTTTTCTCCTGTTACCCTGTCTTGTGTCAAGTTTACTAGTAGTCTAACCACAAGAATTCTAAAGGGGTAAAGGGAGTAATTTCCCTTCCCTACACACCTCAAGGGAGTTCACCCTTAAATCCCAGAAAATCCCTGGAGATGATGTGCGTAGAATACCAGTCTGTGCACTGGAATCTCCTGCATTGAGATAAGAGCAGAGACACCTTAGATTTCTGTCAGTTAGGGACCAAATTGTGTCCCCTCGACAAATGCATATTGAAGTCATAACTCAGAGTACTTCAGAATGCAACTGTAGTTAGAAATAAGGTATTTAAAGAGATGGTTGAGGTAAAATGAAGTCATTAGGGTGGGCCTTAACCCAGTGTGACTGTAGGAAGAAATTCAGACACAAAAGGAGGCACCAGGGATATATGCACTTAAAAGGAATGCAAGTGAAGAGGGTAGCCACCTGGCAGCCAAGGGGAGAGGCCTCAGGGTAAACCAGCCCTCACCTTGGACTTGCAGCCTCTAGAACTCTGAGAAAATAAGTTTCCGTTGTTTCAGCCACCCATTCTGTGGGGTTTTGTTGTGGAGAGCCTAACAGATCCGTACGTTACCCCAGGTAGAGATTTCTTCCTGGATAGTCTTTTTACTTTCCTGTCATTCCTAAAGGCTATCTCAAGATCTTGCTTATGTGATTGCAGCTCCTTCTTTCTAAAGTTGTATGGGGATAGGCTAGGTATTGATCTTAGCCTCACCAGAACTAGCATAGAGCCTTTCAAAGAGCAGGTGCTCAAAAAATAAATGAAGACAGTAAGAGGTCTAACTTGTTAAGGTTTAATACCTCCTGCATTTTTCACGAACCATATCGAGGTATAAATTATTTAGTTTTACAAAACAGAAGACCGAAAAGATGGAGAACAATCAAGGTTGATCATGTTTTGAAACTCTTTTCATTTTATTTCTTCATTCCATTGTTCCAGCAGTTTTATTGTGGAATTGCTTCCCATTTCAGCAAAAGTCCCAATTTTGATGTCACATTTTCTTATCTGGATGATCTTTTAAAAGTCTTCGTCTTCGGTAGGGGTGGGAGAAGCTGCTGGACGTGGCAGTGGATCATGCCTGGAAGGGACAGTGGTGCCAGGCCTGGCTGGAACTGTGGCTCGAGCTCTCTCCTCCTCATCTAGCAAAGCTTCTTCATATTGTGATAAGGCACTGGGGACCGTATCATGGACTTTTGCCAAAAATTCCAGGACTTTCGTTTTGCTGGTTTCAACATGGGCTCGTGGGCCCCACAGGAACTCATAACGTGGAGGATCGCTGTGGGCAACCTGGAGGTACTCCAGGTACTTCATCGTCACTAAGTCTCTGGTGATGAGCTTCCTGGGCTCTCTGTAGATGAAGTGTTTTCTCCCAGCATATACTCACATCATATTCAAGAATTTCCAGATGTCTTCCTCAACAGCACAGCCGCCCTTCATGAAGATCACACCCAGAACTGTCATCAAGAGACCAGTCTTAGGTAAGCCCCTACCATCACACACCCTCCCATTGTTGGGCAGGTTCAGTTTGCTGACGAGGTCATAGGAGTGGATGGTTGAGTCAACTTCCTTCAAGTCAACTGCAAAGACAGCCTCAATGTGTTCAGAGGCTCTCTTGAGAATCTCGGCAAATCGGTGATGGTATCTTGGGTGGATAATCTGCAGCATGTCTTCCTCATGATGGGCTGCTTCATTTTCTACCTACACAGAAGGAACTGCTCCAACAAACTTGTCATGCTGTTTAGAGTATCGCGGTAGGTGTTTTCGGGAGAAGATGAGGAACGTGAATCTTCCTCATCTTGACTGGTATCTTCTTCATCAGATGTTGGGTCAGCAGTAGTTGAAAAAGTGCTGGTAGTAGATGGGGCTTCCAAAGACCCCTGGGAAGTGCTATTTGACCCAGTAGCTGATGAGCTCTGTGACTTATCTTCTAAAAGAAAAGAGGTAGAGGGAAGCTCTTCCATTACTGCAGTGGGCTGAACTCCCTTGTGACTCTGGGGCTCATATCGGGCCTGGTGGCGTTTCTCACAGATGCAGAGCTTATGAGTCTGACCCCGAGGCATGATGACTGCTCTGGGGGACAATGATTAGAAGTGTGAGTAGGAGGGCAGGTGATAAGGGCCCACAGGATGACGAAGGATGAGTGTGCAGCTGCAGCAGGGGAATACCACCTTGGTTATCAGGAAGGCTACATTTGTGGTTTTCTTGAGGGCACTGTTCCGAAAAACCCCAGGGTTCCTATTCTCTTAATCAGCCTGTCCTTTGGGAAACTTATTGAAGGAAATTAGAGTGATCTTTAGGCTGCATCCTGCTACCCCTGCCTCAGGCATGCTGGGGTGACAGAAGGGGCTGGTAGTCTCCTACACAGAGGCATCTGTTATTTCACATTCAAGACCACCAACCCAACTAGTGGCCAGTCCTAGGACCTATTCCCTCTGCTGTTCTGTAGTCGGCATCACAAAGCTCCCTGGAATTTCTGAGAAGTGAAGAGGTCCTCACCGCATCACCTCAGTCAGTAGTTATCACGCAGTACTGAGTGCGCACTGGGAAGTTTTCTGTCCCTGCCACTGAAGTCCTCAACACGAATTAAGAGGGCTTCCTTTGGTTCCCCATAGGGCCTGGTGTCCCCACCCCTTTCTTGGAATGGTATCTGCACCTTCATACTAAGGGTTTCACCTCCAACACACCTGATACAAGTGAATGTTGGTGGAACTTCAGCTTGATAGCTCTGCCCTGGTTCTTCAAGGGCTATAAGGAACAGAGCTGGATTCATTATCACTTCTTTTTATTGGTCGATGATCCCTCAGTCCTTGCTTTGACCTCTGTTGTGGCCTGAAATTCTACCCTCCCTTCCCCTTAGGTCCACCCCTTCTACTACTATACTTTTCTTATAGTAGGGCAAGCATCTCCATGAGACCCCTAGGAGAAAGTAAGATTCTCCTCATCCATCCATACCCGTCCTTGGTCTTCTGAGGCGCAGAGGATGAGATGAATCATACGGTGATGGGGTGTGTGGTTCCCTTCATCCTCAGGGTATTCAGTTGGTTTCTGGAAAACCTGGAAATAATCCCACTGCTGGCCCTAGGCTATACCCCTTGGACCATGTCCCAGTCCCGCTTGTGACATCATAGAAGGAAATGGGCATATCATGTCAACAATGAGCAGGTATCCAAGGGATACCAGGAAGGGCAGGGTTCTGTGAGGTTTCCTCAGCGTTCTGAGGTCAGGGGGTTTCATACGTCCAAAACTTGACTCCTGGTAGGGTGTGGGGCTCCTTTGTTTACATAAGGGAGCTCTCCTCAGACTAAGCTCCTCCCTCCCTGTGATGCCCGAGAGGGAAAGTCTGGGAATGCCACACGAGTCTGCTCCTACCTGTGCCTTCAGGGATGACATCAGGATTGAGGCTTCTTGGGGCCCTCTGTGTTCAGTGTAGGGGTATGACCTGACTCAGGTGCCTCACCTTGACTCCTGGGGGACTCTGGATTTCCACTTTCAGCCTGAGGTGACCCATGTAGAGCAAAGACCATGTCCTTGCAAGCCCTGAAGAGAAGTGAGGGAATGTGCAGCCTGGCAGCCCTGTCTTGGCCTTCTGAGAGCAGACACAGGCCAGTCTCTCTGTGACTTCAGTTCCTCATTCATCTGTCTTTACCTTGACTCCTGTCTCTTCTATGAAAGACTTCTTGGGAAATGCCACATCTTTGAAAAGTCTTAGTCTGCCTGCACCAAATCTCACAGAGAATGGGTTGAGACCCAGGAGTGATGGGGAAGCTGCAGTCCGGGAGGGGCCCCAGCATAGGTGGTGTGCTATCAGAGAAAACACGCTGATCTCTTCCTTCTCTTCACTGACCAGACACAGCCTCTTGTAGAACCTTTACTCTAACAGATTTACTCTCTGAAAGGGGCTGAATTAAATGATTTTGTGCATCCCTGATCTTTTGTGGTTTACTGACGTTTCCTTTGTAGATAAATTGTCACTGAATGATGTCTCCATCTTTATTCATACTTCACTTTTATTTTCATATTTTTTTCCTTATTTCTGGGGCTTTTTATTCCAAAACCGTGTTTGGGGTATGAAATTCTGCTATTTAATATGTGAATTACCTTTTGGACTAATGTTCAGAAAGCGAAGTGACCCAAGGTTGGCCTCATCCTGGAGGAGTGGCACAGTGTGGGCTCTGGAGGAATTCAGTGCTGGGGTTCAGTCCAGCTCCTATCATTTATGAGCTTGGAATTTGAGCTTCTTTATTCCAGCTTCTTTATCTGCAAATTGTGTTTGAAAAAGTCTAGTTTCATCCATCTCATCAGAACTGATTCAAATGTATTAACGGCTGAGTAATACTCCATTGTGTATATGTACCACAGCTTTCTTATCTGGGTTCATGTTTGGGAACGCATGTACACCTGTGGTGGATTCATGTCAATGTATGGCAAAACCAATACAGTATTGTAAAGTAAAATAAAGTGAAAATATAAATTAAAAAAAAAAGTCTATAGTGTAGGACCACAGACATGTGTGATGTATGTAAATCACCTGGCACAGTATGAGGGAAGCTTTGGTACGTTGAATGAATCGCAGTTATTACGTAGGTGATTTTGACCCTGAATGATCACAAACTTCCATCACATAATTTTCTTTCAAGCCTATATTAGAGAATATGCAACTCCAAACAATAATCAAATCCATATCAGCACTGATGCTTCCAAGCAAGTAAAACCAAGCAGTATTTTCCCTATTTGAGCACATTTTAATGTGTTTGGGGTTATCTTCTCCACATGGATGCAAGTACAAGTTCATCTGTCTCAAGGACCAGCAACTTCCCTCTCAGGTGTGTGTGTGTGTGTGTGCACATTTTAATGTGTTTGGGGTTATCTTCTCCACATGGATGCAAGTACAAGTTCATCTGTCTCAAGGACCAGCAACTTCCCTCTCAGGTGTGTGTGTGTGTGTGTGTGTGTGTGTGTTTCCCAAACCACCCCTAATTTAATACCACTGACAGTAAAAATTGAGCCCTCCCTTAGTTTGCCAAGTTACACTAAACATAACCTATTTAAACTGCCCATTTACAGAGCAAGTTCTGGTGCTCCCATCCCAGAAAAAGAGAGACAGTCCAGGGACATCGTGGCATCTCACTTCAATGGGTATCACCCTTATTTCTCAGAAACACTTTGGACAGCTTTTGATGAAAACACATAGTGTGAGTGTTCACTTGCCCTGGCTCAAGTGCACAGGGCCCCTTCCATTCCCTATGTTGAGATTCCCTATGGTTTTCAGATATCCCCCAATAATGGTAAATAAACAGCATCCCACTCCAGTACTCTTGCCTGGAAAATCCCATGGATGGAGGAGCCTGGTAGGCTGCAGTCCATGGGGACGCTGAGGGTCAGACACGACTAAGTGACTTCACTTTCCCTTTTCACTTTCATGCATTGGAGAAGGAAATGCCAACCCACTCGTGTTCTTGCCTGGAGAATCCCAGGGACGGGGGAGCCTGGTGGGCTGCCATCTATGGGGTTGCACAGAATCAGACACAACTGAGGTGACTTAGCAGTAGCAATATATGGTTTAGATATATTGTAGGTTTACGCCTCACCTCTGAGAACCATGGTATGAGTTCTGGCATCACTCCCACAGCTTCATCTAGCCCATCATGCATCTGGACTGAAAATGACCTCCCACCGAGGAACTAGACATTTCCCAAGACCCAATGCTGCCTTAATCAGGTAACTTAGACATGCTTGCTCTCAGCTGGAACCTCCTCTTCCACACCTCCCCCATTTAAATTTATGATTTGTTTATTCCTTAGAGTTAGCTCACCACCTTCCGTATATGGTATCTGCTGCTAGACTCAAAATTCCATGGGCAGTGCCTTGGTCTTCATTTTCTTACCAACGCAGTACTATAAGAAAGCCTTCTAAACAGAAGATGGTCAATTTATTTGGCAGAAAACAGAAATAATGAGCAAAGACTCTATTTTATTATGATTTAAGTGTCATACAGTTTGAATAAGCTACACAAATCTAAGTCCATGTTATTAGATTTTATAAGGAAAGAGGACAGATAAGACAAATGAAGAAGAAACCTTCGTTTACTCTGAATGCTTTCTGATCCCAAATATTTATCTCTAGGATGCTTACACATTTCCAAGTAAAATCCTATTCCAATGCTATATCACCTCATTCTGGACCATAAGGAAAATATTGAAGTCTTTTCAACTTGTTTACAAATAACCAACTCCTAGTCATAAACCTAATAGCAGTAAACATGACTCCATGACATTAATAAACCTAGATTCTGAAGCAAAATAAACCTTACGAAGAGCAGTAACATTCAAAATTATAAAACACCTCTACCTACCTACCGAAATTATCTATTTTTGACTAGATAGTATTCATATGGATAAAAGGAAAACCTGCATATTTTGTTAAAACTGCACCTAAACTCCCATACTACTTAAAACTGTGAAGAACATATGGGTTTTGTTCCCCCCACCCCTACAACCCTGCGCTATTTTGGAGGTGGACTGTTCTCTTCCAACTCAAAGGGAACAAAATGCCCTGACCCCTCCCTAGATTTGGGAGGAGCTGTAGGACTTGGCCCTGGAAGGGGCACTGGCTTCAGCCATGGCTGGAGAAATGGGAATGCCTCTCAGCCCTGCTCTAAACGCCTGATCTCTCAGAGCCTCATCATAGAGGTCTGGGAAGGAACTCGGGACCGTATCCTGGATCTTGGCCAGAACTTCCAACACCTTCATCTTATTGGTCTCAGCATAAGATCTCGGGCCCCACAGGAACTCGTAGATTGGAGGATCGCTATTGGGCACCTGGCGGTAGTTGAGGTACCCCTTCTGCACCAGATCTTTGGTGATGAGCTTTCTGGGCTCCCCAAAGATGGAGTGCTTCCTCCCAGCATAGATCCCCAACACATTGAGGAAATCCCAGATCTCCTCCTCGGTGGCGCGGTTGCCCTTCATAAAGATGACGCCCAGGAGCGCCATGAGGAGACCAGACTTGGGCAGCTCCTCCTCCTTACTTGAACCTTCCTCAACCCCGAGAGTGAACTTGTTGACGAGGGCATAGATGTTCCTGCTGCAGTCGACTTCCTTCAGCTCCAGGCCAAACACCAGCTCCACGCGCTCAGAGGCTCTGCTCAGGATCTCCGGGAAGTGCTCCTTGTACTTCCTTCCGATGACATTCAGCATGGCATTCTTTGTGATGGGCTCCTTCTTGGTGTACCTCTCCAGCAGGAAATCCATCACCGTGCTGGCCTTCCGCATGAGAGGATCTTTGCGAATGCTCCGAGCGAGCAGGGCTGCTCGGGCGGCATCTGCACTATCCTCCTCGGGGCCCTGGGCACCTTGATCAGCTCCTGCACAGGAAGCCTCTGCATCAGGAGAGCTAGGGGCCATGGCTCCCTGAAGCTCCTGGCGATCGCCAGCAGCAGAGGAGCTCGGGGGAGAACCCTGAGGGACAGAAGAGGGGGAGGAGGGGCACTCCTCTCCTGGGGCTGCAGCAGCACTGGCCTGGGCCTCCTGAGTATCCCCCTGGACCTGGTGACGTTTCCCGTGGGCATGATGCTTGTTTTTGTGCTTCCGAGGCATGATGACACAGGTCAAGGACCCCAGGCGGGCGTGCAGTTAGGAAGGCAGGCAACGAGGGCGCCTTGAGGAAGGACAAAGAAATGTTGTGAGCACCTTCACCAGGGAGAGTCGTCCCCAGCTTAAACCAAGTCCGCTTCGCAAGGCCACTGCTCTAGGACCCACAAGTCTCCTGTTCTCCTAGTCAGCCTGTCCCCTGAGACCCCTGAGGAGGAAGTGAGAGTGAGACCTGGGGCGCAGCCAGACAGCCCTGCCTGGGCGTTAGACCGGGGCCTGTGGGGGCTAGCAGGGGAGGCATGTCCTTTCAGTTCACATTCAGAGTTAGGATGAAAAACGGGGAATGACCCCCTAGCACCCGCCCCGATCCCTCTTCTGCTCTGAAGCTGACGCTGCCACCTTCCCTGTGACTCTGGAGGAGAGGAGGGAGCGCTCAGACTCCCACCGAAGGGTCCCAGGACCCGCCCTTCTGTAAGCAAGCTCTAACCTCCCCACTCAGACCACAGCCTCCCTTCCCCGTGTTTGGCCAGGAGGAAGCGCTGACCACAGGGGAGGGTCCTGACTGGCCCGTGTGTCGGGGAGGATAGTCTTCACCCTGGCTCCTCCTGAGCCCTCACATCCTCCCTGTACTGACCAGCTATCAACCCCTCGGACCGACGTCCCCTCCTTACTCACTGTCCCACATGCGAGATAGCAATGAGGGTGCCCCTCAGCCGTTAGAGCTGCCCGGATACTACCCGCATGCTCCGAGGCCAAGTCGCGGGGTGGGGGTTTCACGTGGCCGCTGTTCTGGGGTGTGAGACCCTCAGTACCCCACCCGAGAGTCCCTCCTTTTAGCTACAGGGCTCAGGGCTTTCCCTCTACTGAGCAGAACTGGAGTGCACCAGCCCCGGACTGAAGCCGTCCTCTCGGAGACCACCTGGGTGATGTGGCTGGACTTGGGGCTTAGGATGCAGGCCCGAATCTTCGAGGGGACAACAGGGGCAGGGTGGCCGGGGGTTGTCCGGCCCCCCCTTTTCAGAGGGAAAGGCTTGGTCATGCCGGCCGTGTGTCCCCGCACTTGTAACTCACGTCACCTCACACTTGGACACCTTGTGAGCCCTGGGAGTCCTCCGTCTGGGCACCCTACACGGCAGTTCTCTAACACGACAGCAGCTCTCCAAGATGGCTTCGCAGCCGCAGCGTGTGTGCGTGGTCGTCACTTCCTGTCATGTGCTTCTGTGTTCCAGGCGGACAGCAGAGGCGGGGCCAGGGTGGGCGGGGTTCCGGGGGAGCTTCCCGGAGGATTGACATGTGCACCTTTCCTTGAATCACAGCAGATCCTGAGACCTTTCCTGTACTGAGCGGAGTCTACGGGCCTCCCTCTCAGGCTCTAGCTTCCGTCAGCACCCCAGCAGGAATTGTTTCTGGTCTGGCCGAACTGGCTTCCTGGAGCTCCTGAGAATGACAGTGAGGGCACTTTCGGGCCCCGTCTTCTGGGCTGAGTGATGCTCCATCCAATCTCCGTGTCTTCCCTTGTCCCCTGTATGTGATGGGCTACGTGCCATCTGCTGACCTGAGGCCAAGGCCTCACATCGAAGACATCACGTCCGGAGACTCCTGGTGAGAAGTGCAAGTACATCTCCCCTGGACACTTCTGCCTGAGGCTTCCAGGAAATGGCTGCTGCAGGTAAGATGAGCTGAGAGGGAAGGATGGGAGACTGCCTTCTGTGGTGTGGAACCCCTCACATCTCACTCAGGATCTTCATATTGACTGCTGGCAGGGCCTGGAAATCCTTCCCTTTCTGGTATGAATCCACCTCTGTCCCCAACCGTGCCCCACGCAATCCCAGTAGAGAAGTGAAGGGGCTCCTTAGCCTGACGGTTCTCGCTGTGGGATCTTAGTCGACTGCAGGGGCATTGCTCGAAAGTTCTGAGGTGAATTTCTGTCCTTTGGTACAACTTTTGTGGTACTACATTTTCTCTTTTAGTTCCTGTGTGATAGTCCATTAAGGTGATCACTTAAAAGGGCCAGTTGTCACCGACTAGCAAAGTTTGTTCTGGTTATTTCATGACCTCTGGGCCATATTGCCACATACAACTCAAACTTCTGTTCCCCATGGTCTTGGCATGGGAGCTCTGAGATGCTACCTCAGATTCCTTCAGTGAGGCTGTAGCGATTTATGGCCCCAGGGCACAGTGGAAGAATCAAGGGCTGAACTTTAAAGCCTTTTCCAGCTGATCCTGTTGTCTTCTTCCCTTGTAGGCTGCACACCCCTTGTCAGTCTCCGAGTACTCCCTCACCTTGGCACTCATAGGGTCAAGTTCATTAGAGACTTACTTTGCCTTGGGGATTATGTACTTTTGTATTTTTGCTTCTGTTAATAGTTGTCTTTATTCCTTGTATAAGTGTTCCATGGTTTCTTCTGGGTACAGGAAAGAGCAGCCCACGTTTGATTGTGGTCTCAGCTGGTCTGACTGGAGTAGATCTATACAGGAGTTAAGGAACATCGACAGTCTTACAATATGTGCTCCTCAGGAATACACATAACATCCTATTCTGTTTCAGACTTCTTTCTCCTAAGGCTGTCAGGAAGGTCTTCTTGTTGCCTCTATGTGGAATATATACATTGTTCTGAGGTTTCTTTGTAGGTACGTTTTTTGTATGGTTGCTTTTATTTATGGTGTATTTTCTATTTCGTGACCTAAGTAATTGTTGATTCTTCCAGGCCAGACTCTTGATTTTGCTATGGTGATCTATTTTATATGAGATAGCTGAAGTTCTTTATATGTTTGAATATTTCCTGTGCGTGTTTCCTAAGAGTTTTAATTCGAGGATAAATTCTTATGTTATCTTTTGGTTTTCATTGTTCTTATTCATTTGGCATTGTTGTATATAAGTCTGTACTGGCTATGTGTCCTTGTCCAGATTTTTTCTACATTTTAAATCAGTAGAGTGTGTATGAAAAATTTTAATTGGAGGATAATTGCTTTATAGTGTGTTAGTTTCTGTTATACAACACTATGAAGCAGCTGTATGTATACATATATCCCCCTCCGTGAGCATCCTTCACGCCACCCCCATCTCAGTCCTCTAGGTTGTCACAGACAGCAGTCTGAGCGGCCTCTGTTCCAGAGCATCTCCCTACTAGCTATCTCTGGTACACATGGCCGTGCATATACGTCACAGCCTCTCTCAGTTTGTCCCTCTCTCTCCATCCCTTCCTGTGTCCACATCTTCTCTCTGCATGTGTCTCTATTCCTACCCTGGAGACAGATTCATCAGTGACATTTTCTATATTCCATATAAATGCATTAATACGCAATACCTTTTGCTCTCTTTCTGGCTTACTTCACTCCGTGTAACAGACTCTAGGTGCATTCACCTCACTACAACTGACTTAAATTTGTGACTTTTTATGGTTGAGTAATAGTCCATTTATATAGCTACCACAACTTCTGTATCTATTCATCTGTCAGTGGAAGTTGAGGTGGTTGCTCGCATGTCCTAGCTATTGTAAATAGTGCTGCAATAAACAGTGCAGTCCATGAATGTTTTCACGCATGGCTTTCTCAGTGTGTATGCCCAGTAGTGGGATTGCTGAGTCATAAGGTAGTTTTATTTCTAGTTTTGAAAGGACTCTCCATACTGTTCTCCATAGTGTCTATATCAATTTACATTCCCCCTCAAAGTGCAAGAGGGTTCCCTTCTCTCCATGCCACTTCAGCACTTATTGTTTCTAGATTTTTTTATGATAGCCTTTCTGGCAAGTATGCGGTGATACATCATTGTGGCTTTGGTTTGCATTTTTTCATAATGAGTGGTGAACATCTTATCTTGTGAGCTTCTGTAATTTTTTAAAGAACAGATTTAAGATTACAGAAAATTTAGCACGTAGTGTACAGAGTTCGTATAGAACCAGTCTCTTCCTCCACTTAGCATCTTCTGTTAATAACATCTTGGATTGGTTAAACTGATACAAGTTTGTTTGTTAAAACTGAGCAACTCATATCAATATGGTGTTATTAACTTTTGTCCATTGCTTACAATATATTTTACTTTTGCTGGTTTGCAGTTCTGTGTTGTTGCTTTTGTTCAGTTGCTCAGTCATCTCTGACTGTGACCCCATAATCCGTAGCACACCAGGCTCCCTATGCTTCACCATCTCCTGGAGTTGGCTCAGACTCATGACCATCCAATCAGTGATGCCATCCAAACTTCTCATCCTCTGCTGCCTCCTTTTCTTTTTCCCTCCCATCTTTCCCAACATCAGGGTCTTTACCAATGAGTCGACTCTTCCTATCAGGTGGCCAAAAGTTTGGAGCTTCAACTTCAGCATCAGATATCCCCATGAATATTCAGGGTTGATTCCCTTCAGGAATGACTGGTTTGATCTCCTTTCTATCCAAGAGACTCTCAAGAGTCTTCTCCAGCACCACAATTCAACAGCATCAGTTTTTCAGTGCTCCGCCTTCTTTACGGTCTAGCGCTCACATCCACACATGACCCCTGGGAAAATCATAGCTTTGACAAGACACACCTCTTTTGTCAATGTGATGTCTCTGCTTTTTATTATGTGATCTAGGTTTGTCATAGCTTTTCTTGCAAAGAAAAAGCATCTTTTAATTTCATGGTGTCTTTTAATTTGGGGCTTCCCTCATAGCTCAGTTGGTAAAGAATCTGCCTGCAGTGCAGTAGATCCAGGATCAATTCCTGGGTCAGGAAGATCCCCTGGAGAAGGAAATGGGAACCCACTTCAGTATTCATTCCTGGAGAATCCCAGGGACAGAGGAGATTGGGAGGCTACAGCCCATGGGGTCGCAAGAGTGGGACACGACTTAGTGACTAAACCACCACCACCACCGCCATGGCTGCTTTCACCATCCACAGTGATTTTGGAGAAGAAATTTAAATCTTCCATTGTTTCTACTTTTTCCCCATCTGTTTGCCATGAAGTGTTGGGACCAGATGCCATAATCTTAGTTGCTTGAGTGTTGAGTTTAAGCCAGGTTTTTCATTCTCTTCTTTCACTCTCATCAAGAGTCTCTTTAGTTCCACTTCACTTTCTGCCATGAGGGTGGTATCATATGCATATCTGAAGGTATTTCTCCTGGCAATTTGATTCCAGCTTGGGTTCATCCATCTGGGAATTTTCATGATGTACTGTGCAGATAACTTAAATAATCACGGTGACAATATGCAGCCTTGATGTACCTGTGTCCCAATTTTGAACCTGTCTGTTGTTCCTTGTCCACTTCTAACTGTTGCTTCTTGATCTGTATAACAGTATCTCAGAAAGCAGGTAAGGTGGTCTGGTATTCCCATCATTTAAGAATTTTGCAGTTTCCTGTGATACACACAGGCAAAGACTTTTGCATAGTCAAACAAGTAGAAGTTTTCTGGAATTCTCTTGCTTTGTCTATGACCCAATGGAGATTACCAATTTGATATCTGATTCCTCTGCCTTTTCTGAACCCAGCTTGTACATATTGAAGTTCTCTTTTCAGATACTGTTGAAGCGTAGCTTGAAGGATTTTGAGCATTCCCTAGCTTGCATGTGAAATGAGCACAATTATATGATAGTTTGAACATTCGTTGGCATTGCACATCTTTGGGATTGGAATGAAAGCTTACCTTTCCAGTCCTGTGTCCTCTGCTGAGTGGTCCAAATTTGCTGGCATATTGAGTGCAGTACTTTAACAACATCATCATTTAGGGTTTGAAATAGCTCAGCTGAAATTTCATCACCTCCACTAGCTTTGTTCTTAGGAATGCTTCCTTAGGCCCCCTTCACTTCACACTTATGGATGTCTGGCTCTACGTGAGTGATCACAACATTGCTGTTATCTGGGTCATAAAGACTTTGTTGAACAGTTTTTCTGTATCTCCTTGCCATCTATTCTTAAAATCTTTTGCTTCTGTTCTGTCCCTATAGTTTCTGCCCTTTATTGTGCCCATGTTTGCATGAAATGTTCCCTTGGTGTCTCTAATTTTCTTGAAGAGAACTCTAGTCTCTCCGACTCTATGTTCTCCCTCTGTTTCTTTGCATTGTTCACTTGAAAATGCTTTCTTATTACTCCTTGCTGTTCTTTGGAAATCTGCATTCAGATTGGTATATCTTTCCTTTGCCTTTTGCTTCTCTTCTTTCTCAGGTATTTGTAAGGCCTCCTCAGACAATCATTTAGCCTTTTTCATTTCTTTTTCTTGTGGATGGTTTTGGTTACCACCTCCTATACCTTGTTCTGAACCTCCATCTTTAGTTTTTCAGGCAGTCTTTCTACCAGATCATATCCCTTGAAAGTATTCCTCACCTCCACTGTATAATCATAAGGAAATTGATTTAGGTAATATCTGAATGGCCTAATGATTTTCTCTACTTTCTTCAGCTTAAGTCTGTCTTTTGCAGTAAGGAGCTTATCATCTGAGCCAGACTGAGCTCCGGGTCTTGTTTATGCAGACTGTGTAGAGCTTCTCCATCTTCAGCTGCAAGTTATTCCTTTACTTCCTACTTTTCCATTCCAGTCCCCTATTATGAAAAGGACATTTTTGGGGGATGTTAGTTCTAGGCTGTGATGTACATCTTCATAGCACCACTGGACTCTAGCTTCTTAGGCATCGGTGTTTGGAGCATAGACTTGGATTACTGTGATGCTGAATGCTTTGCCTTGGAAATGAACCAAGATCATTCTGTCCTTGTGGACACTGCACCCAGTACCTGCAGTTTGCACTCTTTTTTTGACTATGAGACTGCTCCATTTCTTCTAATGGATTTTTGCCCACAGATACAATGGTAATCTCAATTAAATTCATCCATTCCTGTCCATGTTAGTTGTCTGATTTCTAAAATGTTGACAGTCACTCTTACCATCTCCTGCTTGACCAATTTCTATTGATTCATGAAGCTAACATTCAAGGTTCCTATGTAGTACTGTTCTTTACAGCATCAGCCTTTACTTTCACCACCAGACACATCTATAACTAAGTGTCGTATTGAGTTTGGCCCAGTCTCTTCATTCTTTCTGGAGCTATTTCTGGGCTCTTCCCCAATAGCATATTAGACACCTACTGACCTGGGTGGCTCAGGTGTCTCCCTCTGGTATGATCTCCTGGTATCATAACTTTTTGCCTTTTCATGATGTTCATAGGTTTCTCAAGGCAAGGATAGTGAAGTGGTTTGCTATTCTCTTCTCCAGTGGACCACATTTGGTTAGAATTCTGCACCATGACCTGTCCACCTTGGGTGGCCCTGCAAAGCCTGGCCCGTAACTTTTAAGTTACACAAAGCTGTGATCCATGGGATCATTTAGGTTAGCTTTGTGTGATTGTGGTTTTCATTCTAGAGAATAGGGCATGGTAGGTCTTCTGTCTGCCCTCTGAAGAATGAGTTTAAGAGGCTTGTGGAAGCTTGCTGATGGGAGGGACTGGCTATGAGGAAACCTGGCTCTTGCTCTCTTGGGTCAGGTAATGCTCAGTAAATAAATAAATAAAATTCAGTTCAGTTCAGTTCAGTCGCTCAGTCGTGTCTGACTCTTTGAGACCCCATGAATTGCAGCACGCCAGGCCTCCCTGTCCATCACCATCTCCCGGAGTTCACTCAGATTCACGTCCATTGAGTCACTGATGCCATCCAGCCATCTCATCCTCTGTTGCCCCTTCTCCTCCTGCCCCCAGTCCCTCCCAGCATCAGGGTCTTTTCCAATGAGTCATCTCTTCGCATGAGGTGGCCAAAGTACTAGAGTTTCAGCTTTAGCATCACTCCTTCCAAAAGAAATCCCGGGGCTGATCTCCTTCAGAATGGACTGGTTGGATTTCCTTGCAGTCCAAGGGACTCTCAAGAGTCTTCTCCAACACCACAGTTCAAAAGCATCAATTCTTCGGCGCTCAGCCTTCTTCACAGTCCAACTCTCACATCCATACATGACTACTGGAAAAACCATATCCTTGACTAGACGGACCTTATTTGGCAACGTATAAAATTAGAAAAGCATAATGAAATATGTAATTATTTCAATATGAGTAAAATGATTAATGACATTCTAGCTGTTAGTTTGTTACTGAATAGCTCATTAAGAAGGATATTGAACACAGAAAGAAATATGTGAGATGTAGCTAATATGGAGGAAGATGAAATTCCCTAGCCCTTCTGGTTTTTTTGTGGGTGGTCGAAGAATTAAATTGTGAGACAGATTAATAGGATAAAATAAAAGTACAATAACACATAGACATGACAGAGACCCAGGAAAACTGAATAACTCATCAACATGGCCAAAGCCCAGAGCCAAAGAGAGAAGAAAATTTTAATGGTAGTTATTTCGAACTTGAAAGGATAGGCAGGCAGTTCACAGGGAGATGGAAAAGGGAATGTTGGTAAACGAATGTTTTGTGCCAGTCAGAGATTCCCGGCCACAGAGTGGACTCTCATCCCTAGGCCCTGACAAGATTTTGCCACCACACCTTGCCCATAATCTTTGCAGCTATCTCTGGTCATAGTTCTCTTCAGGGAACAGGACCTTTGTCTAAGTACTTTCAGGCAGTTAGGCCAAAGGTCAAGTTCCTTACTGAATCTTTTGGCCTTGATTGTTTTCAGTTAGAATGACCTGTGTATCAAAAGAGACAGTTTGAGATGGCATGTTTTGCTCCCCCATACTAACTAGGAAAGTAAAAAAAAAAAATACAGTAAAGAAGAGAAATTTATAAAGTCATTAATCCTAGTTTCCTTTGTATGACATTTACATTTTGAAAGATACATGTTAACATAAAAAAACACTGTGTTAAATAACAGCCTATGAAGGAAAATTTGATTTGCTTTACATTGTTCTTTGGAAAATCAAGGAATGTTTAAATAAAGTACATTTACAGTCACTGTTTAGAGTCAATGGCAGCAAAGACAAAAGAATGTATTTGTCTTTCTCCATTATTTTTTTAATATTTTTGCAGTATGTTGCTTTACAATGTTTTGTCAGCTTCTATTCCATACTAAAAGTAATCAGACATACATATACATATACATATATCCTCTCACTTTGGATTTCCCTCGCATTGAGGACACCCCAGTGAATTAAGGAGAGTTCCCTGTGGTATACAGTATATTCCCAACAGTTGTCTATTTTACACATAGTATCAGTAGTGTGCATGTGTCAATCCCAATATTCTAATTTCTGACACCCTAACCCTTTCCCCCTTGGCACCATACAGTTGGTCTCAATATCACTGTCTTCATTTCTGCTTTGCATATAGGGTCACCTGTGCCATTCTTGTCGATCCCACACACATACATTAATATTCAATCTTTGTTTTTCTCTTTCTGATTTCCTTCTCTGTATAACACTCGATAGGTTCATCCACCTCTCTAACAATGACACAATTTTGTTCTTTTATGACTGAGAAATATTCCACTGGGTTACCCTGGTGGGTCAATCATAAATAATCAGCCTGCCAATGCAAGAACCATGATTTCAAACTCTGGTTCTGGAAGGTACCCCAAAGAAGGAAGTGGCAACACACCCCAGTATTGTTACCTGGGAAATCCCACGGACAGAGCATTCTGGAAAGCTACAGTCCTTGGGGTTGCAAAAGAATCAGACACAACTTAGTGGTGAAATAACAAGAACAATATTCCATCACATATACCTTCCACTACTTCTCTATACTTACATCTGTCAGTGGACATCCATGTTGCTTCCATGTGCTGGTTATTGTAAGCAGTCCTTCAGTGAATATTAGAGTGCTTGTCTCTTTTTGAATTATGGGTCTGTGGTCTCTATGGCAGAGTTAATGCTGACCTGTAAGAAGGCTTACGCCAAGGGGGACCACTAGGACTGCTTCGGCCAGTGCCCCGATCCCTGTGGTGAGCCCCAGCTGACCCATGCCTCCACAGGACACTGTCGAACACTTGGAGGTAGGTCTGATTCAGTCTCCTGTGGAGTAAATGCTCCTTTTCTCTGGGTCTTGGTGCATGCGAGACTTTGTTTGTGCCCTCCAAGACTGGTGTGTCTGTTTCCCCTACTTCTGTGGGAGTCCTGTAATCAAACCCCACTGCCGTTCAAGGTCAGATGACCAGGGAATTCCAAGTCCCTTTGTCAGAACCGCAGGCTGGGTTCCTTGATGTGAGGTGCAGAACTTTCACAATCGTGGGAGAACTTCTTTGGTATTTTTGTTCTCCAGTTACCCACCCAGTGGGTATGGGATTTGAATTCATTGTGATTGTACCCCTCCTATTATCTTGTTGCGACTTCCACTTTTTCTTTGAACGTGGCATATCAATTTTGGTGTGTTCCAGCGTCCTCTGGTTGATAGTTGTCCAACAGCTAGTTGCAGTTATGGTGCAGGAAGAGATGAACAGACATCCTGCTACACCGCCAGCTTGAAACAGAAGCCTCTGAAATACATTTTGGAGTACTGAGATGACAGGAGAACTGAAGGACACTAGGTTTGCCTCAGGCTGGGTGGTGTGGAACAGTGTGGCCTCTCAACATATGCAGAACAAATGTCTATTTCCAGCTCTGTCACAAGTCTTGTGAACTTGAGAATATTACCAAATTCATAATCTGCAAAGTGAGTCTTCTAAACCCTATTTTGTAGAACTATTGTAATATATGTGATATTTATAAAGGTCTTGCAATAAAGGATTCAACGAATGACATTTATTCCTCTGATAATTATGACCACAGACCATAGTATCAACTGTTGGAGAATTTTTTTTTTTAACTTGCATGAAATATCAGAATTATGTGGCACTTTCGGGGTGAACAAAGTTCTACTTAAACATTAAAACTATATAAAATTTTCCCATTTGTAATTATGTCATTTCAATGTAGAAGAATCTCTCCTGCCTGGATACTACTCAGAACTTCTAGAATTTGTGTCAAGGACAAAGATCTTCCCTCCCAGCTGCATTTTCATCCATATTGCCACCCCCTATTTTCATTAATTTCACCAGCACCAAAAGTGCAGCCTTCATTTGAAGTTCCCCAAATTATGCTTAAAATAGGCAGTAGGAAATTTCTGTAACATAGTGGCCTCTGACCCCAGTGTGGAGAGTGTTGTTACAGTGGGTATTAGATATCTCAGTTCAAGGAAATACCATCCTTCTTTCTGGCAAATACCCTGGAGGCAGTGGGGTTAAATCCCCAGTTTGTGCACTGTGTTTCCCTATACTGGGGCAGGAGCACAGAACCCATTGTATTCCTGTCCCAGGTGGAGAGTGTCTGTTTACCCAGTCTCAAAGTAAAAATCAAGGGTAATCTTCCATTCCGTTCATCAGCTTCTGAACTTAAACCGCCCATTTCAGGGTCACCTCCCACCCTCAATTCACTCAGCCTCATTTAGCCCACCAACCCACCTATCTTCAAATTACATCCACAAGGGAACTGCAGTGTTCCAAAGCACCCACATTCCTTGCTTCAAAGCATTTACTTTTGACTGCTCTAATCTGACACCTCTTCTCATTCTCATCCCTTGTTTCCACTTGTCACTTGTTTAGGCCTCGCGGGGTATCTAACCAACTGCTTGATATGGTGGCAATTTTTAGACATTTGACTTCTATGGACAGTGGCTCAGGCTTCTTTTTATTACCATCCCCAGTTCTGCCATGGAGCATTCCAAGGAGAGATGCTCAATTAGTGGTTGGAAATAGGAGTGACAATGATAAAGTTGTCTACTTTATTACTATTTAATTTCTCCCACAATCTTGAATAATCTAAGGACATACTTTTACTAACAAGGAGTAGTAAAAGAATTTAACAAAACCAAAAACTTACCAAAATTTACTTTTTCTTTTCTTTTTCACTTGACCTAAGTTATTTGAAACTCCAGTACTTTGGCCACCTCATGCGAAGAGTTGACTCACTGGAAAAGACTCTGACGCTGGGAGGGATTGGGGGCAGGAGGAAAAGGGGACAACAGAGGATGAGATGGCTGGATGGCATCACAGACTCAATGGACATGAGTTTGAGTGAACTCTCGAAGTTGGTGATGGACAGGGTGGCCTGGCATGCTGCGATTCATGGGGTCACAAAGAGTCGGACACAACTGAGCAACTGAACTGAACTGAACTGAACTGAAGTAATTTTACCACAGAGTCTCTTCAAATTTGCATGAAAAGTCCTCTTCCATTGCTGTGTTTTCTTGTTCTAGATCACACAGGAATGAAAAGTTTCTAAAGTTGCATTATAAAATATAAAAACTTTAACTGGATCCTGATAAACAGTAATAAATATGTGATCCATATTTCACCAGCAGAACACTGATATCCTGCTTTTGTCCTAGCAAAGAGAAATAATTTATTAGAGAAACAGAGCAGTTTTAAGTATCAGTTTTATGAAGCAGAGCAAAATTACACTCCTGAGAAGGATGAGAGCAGGCTGTCTGGAAACCAGAAGGGGTCCTGCCATGTGGTAGGGTCATGTGTGTTCTGTGTCATTTGACTGACAAGTTGATGGACAGCTTTAGGTTATATAACTTTTCTCCTAGTGTGCAGGCAATTACCCATGAGTACCCAGGCAAAATCCATGGAGTGGGAGGGAAGACAGAAACCACAGTGCTATTTTTATAAATATGGCATCGTGAACCCTGGGTTACATTAGTTACCTTTTAGGTCTTGGTGCACCTGTGCCACCCCGTGCTGGCACTTTGTCTTGCTTGGTCCTGACATGGCTGGAAACCTACTGGTGGTCATTGGGCAGAACAGGGAGCCTCTCTGGGTGTGATCTGACCACCAGTGTTCAGGTGGGGAAGAGGAAGACAGAGCATCCCTGGCTGCTAACCTGGCTCAAGTAGTATACTCCCAATTAGATTGTGAACAGGGAACAGCCATCGTTCCCATGGGAAATGGTTGGGAGTTTGCCATGTGATAGCTGTCTACCAGCTGAGGGCTGAATCTGTATATAGTTGTCTTTTCTTCCTGAGCAAATGTTTGAGCAAGGATGATATAAATGTCCTTCTGGGTTAACTCAAAAGTCATAGATGTCTAAACTTGTCTAGATATTTTTTGGGGTCATCTGAGAATTTTCCTTAATCTTGTTTTATCCAACTGAGATACTGCATGAAGAGGGGAACTCGGATTCTTATGGAAATCTGGTGGGCCCTATGACTTCCTGAGGTGGGTAGAGCTTAAGGAGTTCTGGAGCCCGAGGTTAGAGAGCCAAGCATTGTTGATGGGGCCAGGAGCAGTGGTGTTCAATGCTGAGTATAGTGAAGAAGAGGTCTCTGGTCCAAGAGGCTCCTTCTTTTGCCCAGAAAGAGTACCTGTGAACAGGGCTCAGGGGCTGGCTGATGATTAGTATCATCGGGAGAAGGGGAAGGGCTTCTGTAGGCAAATTAAGCATTGTCAAGCCAGCCGAGTCTACCTGGCAAGTCTTTCAAAGTTCAGAGATTTTCCTAACAGCAAGAAAGTCTTCGACATAACGAACCTCACTGGAAACCTAAGGGCAACTCTTCAGCGATGGACAGTCAGTTATCCATTAGAAAAGGAAATGACAAATGCTCATAAGGGGCTTCAGGTGTCACTGAAGTCCCTTATGGCCTTTTCATGGCTATGGCATCCCTCACCTGTGAGCTTGCTGGGCAGAATGTGGTTCAGTTCTCACCCCAGGGGCCATTGTGGATTCCCTGCATTTTTTTTTTAAGAAATTATTTATGTATTTAATTTTGGTTGTGCTGGCTCTTCATTGCTGTGTGTGTGTTCTCTAGTTTCGAGGAGCAGGGGCTACCCTTCATTGGGATGCACTGGCTTCTCATTCTGGTGGCTTCTCTTACTCTGGAGCACAGGCTCTAGGACACATGGGCTTCACTAGTTGCAGCAAGAAGTGGTAAAGTAGAAGTGTTAGGAGATTGCTGTTGTAGTTCAGTCTCTAAGTCACGTCTGAGTCATTGTGGCCCCATGGAATGTAGCCCTCCAGGATCCCCTGTCCATGGGATCCTCTGGGCAGGAATACTGGAGTGGATTGTCATTCCCTTCTCCAGGGGAACTTCCCAATCCAAGGATTGAACCCGGGTCTCCTGCCATATCAGGTAGATTCTTTACCATCTTAGACACAAGGGCAGCCATATTTCAGGAGGTAGCCAGAACATTTTTAGCTCAATTTCTTTTCTTTTCTTTCTTTGTCCATTCTCTCCCTATCCTGTAGACACACTCAGCTTGAATTTTATAAACACAAAGTGGAGGCTTACATGGCATCCAGTGTCTGGATTTGTACACCCAAAGGCAAAGATACTGGGAGTCTAGGTGCAGAGAAATGCAGAAGAAAGTGCATTCTTTCACTTTCATTCAGCCCTATGAGCCAGATTAATAGGCCATGGTTTAAAATTTTCGATGGGGTAGCATGGAAACCTCCTTCACCTGAAACGTATCACATCAGGTTTTGACTCAAATCCACATGGCCAGGACTCCAACCCCCCAAAAATCCAGTTTGGGACTTGAGCCATGGTCTCTTAATTAGAATCATTCACCTAGTACCTGGACTTAGGGTGGCTCAGGTTGTTTGTGTCTTAGCACAGAAGGAATTCAGCAAGAGGCAAAGTGTTAGGCAAGAAATAGATTTATATATATAAGATGCTTGTAAGAGATGCAAGCAGGCAGGTGACGGAGCTCTGCCTGGAGGATTAAGTGGAATACATTCTGTAGTCAATGGAAAGTGGAGGAGTAGGAAAGACTGTCTTCTTTGAGTACAGGTCAAGCTTACATCATTCCCTCACCATTCATTTGGAGCAGGAAAATGTCTGACCTTATAAGGTCAAACTTGGATTATTGTAGAACGTCTTCAAATCAATACAAGACTGGTGACATTCTTTTACCTAAAGGCCTCGGTGCCATCTCATGTACGATTTATGGCTTTATATTTAAACAAACCTGCCACCTCCCACTACATTCTGATACCTTTCTTGAACAATGTTAACTTACAACAGTATACCAATGGTTCCTAGATTTCTCGAAGTTGGTGATGGACAGGGAGGCCTGGCGTGCTGCAAATCAT
This sequence comes from Ovis aries, assembly GCF_016772045.2. Classification (NCBI taxonomy): domain Eukaryota; kingdom Metazoa; phylum Chordata; class Mammalia; order Artiodactyla; family Bovidae; genus Ovis; species Ovis aries. Next base: position 24,430,029 of record NC_056080.1, on the reverse strand, counting down.
GGGGTCGCAACGAGTTGGACACGACTGAGTGACTGAACTGAACTGAACTGAACTGATTCCCCTCCTAGACTTCTAGATCTTCCTCTCTGTCTGTCTGTCTGTGCTCAGGCCCTCATTCATGTCTGACTCTTTGCAACCCCATGAACTGCAGCACTCCAGGCTCTCCGTCCATGGGATTCTCCAGGCAGGAATACTCGAATGGGTAGCCACTTTCTCCTCCAGGAGATGTTCCAGAACAGGGATCAAACCTTCATCTCCTGCATTGCAGGTGGATTCTTTTCCACAGAGTCACCTGGGACAGCTACCTGTATCCTAGGCTATTCTATCCCTGTCATATGGAGGCAGGCTCCCCCAGCCAAGAGCTGTCATTTCTCTTGGTGGGAGCCTTCTAAATGAACGTCTCCAGCTTGGATATTCTCTGGAATTTAGTGAGCAGTTTTCTTCCCAACAAGTGGAAGGGGCAGTAATGTATGTGCAGAAACATCAAAGGTAAACTTTCCTAGCAAAGAATGAGGGGAGGGGCATGTCACTTGGTTTGGGCCTTCCTTCAATTCCCATTATCATTGAGGATTGGAAGGACAGAGGCCCAGGGAGATAAGTCTGCACAGAGTAGCTGACCCATGTATGAAAGCACTGGGATGACCCAGAGAGATGGTATAGGGAGGGAGGTGGGAGGGGAGTTCAGGATTGGGAACTCATGTACACCCATGGCAGATTCATGTTGATGTATGGCAAAACCAAAACAGTATTGTAAAATAAAGTAAAAAAAAAAAAAAAAGAAGGAAAGAACTGTCCTCCCTATCACATCAAGGGTTACCTGAAGCTCCTCTGGAGAAATGACCAGGTGTCCTCTGGGAACTGCTGGGAGGTCTTGGAGCTCCTGTCTCTTTACCTGAGGACATGTGCTCAGAGTAAGGCCCACAACTCTCTGAGACCCAATAGAAGAAAACAGAGGTTGCCTAACTTACCATATCTACGTGTGGTCTCTCAGGACAGAAAGCTGGGACTGGAAATTGAGGCCTTCTGATGGCTGGCTGCACCTGTCCTCAGTCAGGCTCCTAGGAAGACCTGTATTTCCTCCCTCTCTTCACTATTACTGTCCTCTCTCCAGGTCCTCACACTGACTTCCCATCTCGTAATGAGACCTGTCCTCTCATGCTACAGCCTTAAATTCCCTGAGACCACCTTAGAGGATGTGAGGGCTGCCAACCTGTGGTCACTCATGGCTGACCCTAGGGGAGGGATTCTATAAAAGTGGTATAGTGTGAGTGGTTCCTTTAGTCCCCATGGTCCTCTACTTGACTCTTGGCATCACATGGAGTTCCTCCTGAAGTTGACCCCTGAGTCCCAGCGCCTCACCTCCTGAGATGCTCTAAAAGGAAATGTGTGGGGTGAATCATGTCTGCATTCCCAAATTTGCCAGTGCGAGGTATAGAGGGGCAGGGCTTTGTTCTAGGTCTAGTCCCTTTATCCTCATTTGGAGTCACTGGTTTCCACTCTGTACTGAAGTGAGGCTTCTCCCAGTAGACCAAGGCTCTCACCTCCCTGAGACCACTCCAGCAGAAAGAGAAGCACTTCAGCCACAAAGCTTCCTCCTGGGTGTCATAGGGCTGACATCAGGGGTTTGCCTCCACAGTCTCCCCTGTTCTGGGCTGAGTGGTCCTCTTGCCCCTCGTTCTGGGACCTCATCCTCACTGCTGACCAGACCCAGAGCGCACCCTCCACTCACCTCAGGCTGTGCTCCTCAGAACAAAGGCATTAATTTCTTGGAAGTTCTGGATTGGAAGACAGGATGAACCAGAGGTGTACAAAGCTATTGGGGCCTTCTGAGGAGAACATTCTACGGCTCCATTCTCTTCAGGAGTCAGTGGTCCCCAGTCTTAGATCAGGTTTCTTACCTTGACTTCGGGTAGCATATTGGAATCCACCCTCTGTACTGGCTGAATCAGCTGGCGTGTGGCCTAGGCTTTCACCTTCTTGAGACAACAGAAGGGGAGGGGACAGAGCTACTCCCTGGCTACCCTTGCCTGTTCCTCCGTGCCATCCCCCTTGCTGAGGGGGGTCCACTCATCAGCACCCAGTGTCCTCACTGTAAATCCTATGAAGGCGTTAGGATCTCCTACTTGGGCAGAATTGGAGCTGCTGTTGCAAGACCAAGGCGCTCAGCTCCCTTAGAACCCCTCCACCCTTGCCCTGCAGGAAAGGAAGGCGCACCTCAGACAGTCTGCTCTCCCCATGACTATATAAGGCAAGAAGCAGGATATAGTTTGTGGGACCCCTAGTGTTCTAAAATTTTCCCCTTGATAACTATCGGAGGCTGGGACTCTTTCGTCCATTGACCTGAGGACACAGCGCTTAAGCTAAGGCTTTTATGTCCCTGAGACTCAGGAAGGATAAATGAGGGCATGTTGATCTTTTCAGGGTATCTGACATTGCATGTGTTCATGACCACATTGTCCCTGAGTAGTTTTGTCTTCTTTCATACCATTCATTTATCAGCATTTTTCAAACTTTATTCCAAAACAGTTCTTTGGGACAAGGGCCCCATGTATCCAACAAGACACATTTTTTGGAGTGTTTAGAGGAAAAATGAATGAAAAGACATGATGTCTGGCTTAGGCTGGGAGGAGTGACACATTGTGGGCTCTGCACTAATCCAGATCGGGGGACTAGTCCCAGGAAGGTCACTTCATCAGTTTGTGAACTTGAGAAATTGGCAAGTTATCCATCCCTAAATGCAGTCTGCTAAATCTGATCCTGCATGAATGCTGGAATGCATGTACTACATATAAAGCAGTGGCATACTGATGAAGAAGTATTGGTTTTTAACAAGTGGAAGGTATGATTACTATGAACCCCTCAAATATCACCTTCCAATCTGAGTTTATTTTTAATGCAGGAGAGAGCAGAGAATATGCAGTGAATTAGGGCAAAAGAAACAAATATTCTTAAATGAGCTAAATAAGTCAGAGTATTTTTTATTTTTACTAAAATGAAGTTTAAAATAAGGTAAACCACAAGTTACAGACTTTTTACTCTATTCTTTTCTCCATTTTCTTTTTGTTTCTCAATAGTTTCTGTGGTCTTCTTTCACATTAGCATGAAAATCACTCTTGCAGTGCTATGTTACCTACTTGTAGATCAGAAAGACAATACAGATGGCTCCTAAATGTCTTTTATGTCTACCAAAACTCTATCTTTAAAACTTTTAAAACAGCAGTGAATATAACAGCAGTATCATTACCAAATTAATACTCTGAAGAAAAACAACCTCTTAGAAGTAAAAATATTTGTAAAAAAAAGAATATGTAGAAGTTACTCCTGTGAAATAGAGAGAGAAATGTGATTGAAATAATGTAATCTATCCCCTACTACCACACACTCTTTAGAAGCTTGACTGCTCTTGAAGAAAAATTCTCTTCTAATGTCATGTTATCTTGTTTGCATTGTGAACAGTATATTTGGTACTTTCAGTGTTTTACAAATACCCAAACTTTTAAAACATTAAAACATTTTAAAACATTAAAACAACTAGAAACTATATAATTCATACATTTGAATTCTGAAACACAATAAACCTTATCCAAAGTAAGAACATTTGAAAATACTAAACACTTCCTTCACCTCTTTACCTTTCTACTTTAAATCATCATTCACTATATATTTCTCATATGGATAAAATAAAACATAATATATTTTGCTAAACTAGACCTAACCTTCCTTACCATTTAAAACTGTAAGAAGATATGGGTTTTGTTCCCTCCACCCCTACTACTCTGCAGTATTTAGGACCCTGACTGCTCTCTTCCAACACAAAGGGAACAAAGTGCCCTGCCCCCTCCCTAGATGTGGGAGGAGCTGCGGGACTTGGCCCTGGAAGGGGCACTAGCCTCAGCCATGGGTGGAGCCCTGGCAGCATCTCTCAGCCCTGCTCTCTCCGCCTGATCTCTCAGAGCCTCCTCATAGAGGTCTGGGAAGGAACTAGGGACCCTACCGTGGAACTTGGCTAGAACCTCCAGTACCTTCATCTTACTGGTCTCAGCACAAGCTCTTGGGCCCCACAGGAACTCATAGCGCAGAGGATCACTATTGGGCACCTGGAGGTAGTTCAGGTACTCCTTCTGCACCAAATCTTTGGTGATGAGCCTTCTGGGCTCCCCAAAGATCCAGTGCCTCCTCCCAGCATAGATCCCCAACATACTGAGGAATTCCCAGATCTCCTCCTCAGTGGCACGGTTACCATTCATGAAGATGACCCCCAAGAGCACCATGAGGAGACCGGACTTGGGTAGCCCCCCCTCACCACTCGGACAGTTGTTCCCCCCGAGGTTGAGCTTGCTGATGAGGGTGTAGATGTTCCTGCTACGGTCGACTTCCTTCATCCCCAGGCCAAAGACCAGCTCCACGCACTCACGGGCTGTACTGAGGATCTCAGGGAAGTGCTGCCTGTACTTCCTGCTGATGATTTTCATCAGGGCCTTCTGCGTGATGGGCTCCTTCTTGGTGTACTTCTCCAGCAGGAACTCCACCAGTATCCTGGCCTTCCTGGCCAGAGGATCTTTGCGAGTGCTCTGAGTGGCAGGGGCTGCCTGGGAGGCACCTGCACTTTCCTCCTCTGGGCCCTGGGCACCTTCATCAGATCCTGCACAGGAAAGCCCTGCATCAGGAGAGCTAGGGGCCATGGCTCCCTGAAGCTCCTGGCGATCGCCAGCAGCAGGGGAGCTCAGGGGAGAACCCTGAGGAGCAGAAGAGGGGGAGGAGGGGCACTCCTCCTTTGGGGCTGCAGCAGCACTGGCCTGGGCCTCCTGAGTGTCCCCCCGGACCTGGTGGCGTTTCTCGCGGGCATGGGACTTATTCTTGTGCCTCCGAGGCATGGTGACAGCAGGTCAGGGACCACAAGTGGAAGTCCGGGCAGGAAAGCAGGCAAGGAGGGCACCTGGAGGAGGGACAAGGACAAGCTGTGAGAACCTTCAGCGAGGAGAGTCCCCCCTGAATGGAATGGAAGCCACCTCTGAGGGGTCCTCGAGGCCAGTGCTCTAGGACCCACAGGGCTCCTGTTCTCCTGCTCAGCGTGTCCCCTGAGACCGCTGAGTAGCAAGGAAAAGTGAGCCCTGGGGCGCAGCAGACAGTCCTGCCTGGGTGTTAGAAGGGGCGGGCAGTGGCTGCTAGCAGGGGAGGCAAGTCCTCTCAGCTGACATTCAGAGTCAGGATGAAAATTGGTGCGAGACACCCCCATATCCAACGCCCTCTCTCCCATACCCAGCCCGTTCCCTCTCCTGTCTGAAATTGACGCTGCCACCTTCCCTGTCACCCCAGACGAGGACAGGAGGGTGTACTCAGCCCTCCCACCGAAGGGTCCCAACACCTTCCTTCTGCTGTCTCATGGGCTGTCCCTTCACAACCAGGTTCCAAGCTCCCCTCTCAGACCTCTGCCCCCCTTCCCAATGTTTGCCCGGGAGGAAGCTCTGATCACATGGGAGGGTCCTGAGGCACCCGTTTGTCGGGGAAGACAGTCCTCATCTTGACTCTTCCTGAACCCTGACCTCCTCACTCTACTGATCAGCTGCCAGCCCCTCCGACCAAAGTTCCCTCTTCTTTTGAGTGTCCCCGCGTCCAAGGTTGCAGTGAGGGAGCCCCTGAGCCTTTAGAGCAGCCCGGCGGGTGCCCAGAAGATCCACAGCCAAATCGCGGTGAGTCGGGGGTTACACATGGCTAACGTTCTGCTGCATGGAGACCCTCAGTGCCCCCGAGGGTCCCTCCTTCACTCCACAGGGCTCGTGGCTCTCCCTCTACTGAGCGGTGCTGGGATCCAGCAGAGCCTGACTGAGGCATTCTTTCCCGAGACCCCCTAGGGGTTAGTGGACGGTCTTGGGGCCTAAGAGCTAGGCTGGATCCTCTGGTCTGAGTGCAGGCAAGGGTGGCCGGAGGCTGTGCAGCCCCCTCTTTTCAGAGGGAAAAGGGATTCGGGGTGCAGAGACGTGTCCCTGCACTCATAGCTCACGTCACGTCCAATCTTGACACCCGATGACATGTGACTGCTCCCTCTGGCCACCGTCAGGCAGCTCTCAGAGATAGCGGCACTGTCAAGCATGGCGTCGCTCTCCCAGCATGCTTAGGAGGACGTCACTTCCTGTCCTGCGCATCTGGGCTCCAGGAGGGCAGCAGGGGCGGGACCTGGACAGGCGGGGTTCCGGGGGAGCTTCTCCCGGAATTGGCACGTGGACTTTCCCTTGACTCTTAAGGGATCCTGGGACGTCCCTGTCCTGAACTGTCAGCTGGCTCACTCCATGCCGCTCACTTGCGTCAGCACCCGCAGCAGGAAGAATTGGGGAGCCCACACCTAACCGCCGTCCTGGAGCCCATGAGACCCACAGCAAGGGCGCTCTGGGCTCCCTCTTCTGGAGTAAGCGATGCTCTGTCGTTCTCCATGCCTTGCCTTAAACCCTGTATATGCTGGGCTACGTCCCATCTGCTGATCCGAGGACAAGGCCTCATATTGAAGATGTGAACCCCCGAGTCTCCCGGTATGAAGTGCACATACGTCTCATCTCACCATTTCTACCCAAGGCTTCGTGGAAATGGTTGCTACAGGTAAGATGAGCTGAGAGGGAAGGATGGGAGACTGTCTTCTGAGGTGTGGATCCCCTCACATCTCACTCAGAAACTTCATTCATATTGACTGCTGACAGGGCCTGGAAATCCTTCCCTTTCTGGTATAAGTCCACCCCTGTCCCCAGCCATGCTCATACCATTCCAGAAGAGTAAGTGAAGGGGCTCCTTAGCCTGACAGTTCTCACTGTGGGCTCTCAGTCGACTGCAGGGTCATTGCTCAAACATTCTGAGATGAAGTTCTGTCGTTTTGGACAATTCGTGTGATACTAACTTTTCTCTTTTAGTCCCTGGGCGATAGTCTATTAAGGTGATCATTTCAAAGGGCCAGTTCTCATCCACTAGCATTCCCTGGTGGCTCAGGAACTAAATAATCTACCTGTGGTGTGGGAGACCTGGGTTCAATCCAGGGGTTGGGAAGACCCCCTGGAGGAGGGCATGGCAACCCACTCTAGTATTCTTGCCTGGAGTTTCCCCTTGGACAGAGGAGCCTGGTGGGCTACAGTCCATGGGGTCCGCAAAGAGTCGGACACAACTCAGTGACTAAGCACACACACAACAAACTTTGTGCTGGTGATTTCATGATCTGGGCTGTACTGCCACATCCAAGTCAAGCTTTGGTGCCCCATGGTCCTGGCATGGGCCCTCGGAGGTGCTGCCTCAGATTCCTTCAGTGAAGCAGTGGAGATTCATGATGCCAGGGCAGAGTGGAAGAATCCAGGGCTCAAGTTTAAAGCCTCTTCCAGCTGATCCTGTGGTCTGCTTCCCTTGCAGGCTGCACATCTGTGCCAGTCTCTTAAGTACTCCCGCACCTGGGCACACATAGGGTCAAGTTCACTGGAGACTTACTGTCCATCAGGGATTATTTACTTTTACACATAGGGTCAAGTTCAATGCAGACTTACTGTCCATCAGGGATTATTTACTTTTATGTTTTCACTTTTGTTAATATTTTTCTTCATTCCTTCCATAAGATTTCCGTGGTTACTTCTGGGTACACAAAACAGCAGACCGTGTTTCATTGTGGTCTCAGCTACTCTAAATGTGGTACTAACTCTGTAAAGGAGTTACAGAAAATTGACATTCTTAAAATATCTGTTTGTCATGAATATACATAACATACTATTCTATTTAAGCCTTCTTTTTCCTAAGACTCTCAGGAAATTCTTCTTGTTGCCTCCATGAAGACTGTATATTTTTTCCAAGGTTTTTTGTTGTTAAATTTTTTCTTCGGTTGCCTTTGTTTATGGTGTATTTTCTGTTACTTGTTGTAAGTATTGTTGATTCTTCCAGACCAACTGGATGATTTTGCTGCCATGATATTTTTTTAATCCAGATTTTCGAAGTTCCTTATTGTTTGAATATTTCTTGTCCTGTTTTCTAAGAATTTTAATTTGAGAATCAAATTGTTACTATGATCTTTTGCTTTTCATTACTTCTGACTTTGATTCACTTGACATTGTTGTATATACCTCAAGTGGCTATGTGTGATTCTCCAGATTTTTTTTCTAGTTTTTAAATTTATAGACTTTTTAACAATCATTGTTAATTAGAAATAATTAAATGGTGTGTCAGGTTCTCTTGTATGAAGCAGCGATCAGTATACATGTATCCCCTCCCTCGTGATCCTCCCTCCCACCCCCAACCTCACCACTCGAGGTCGTCACAGAGCTGATCCTGTGTCACCCAGCAACTTCCCCCACATGCCTGTTGTCCACATGGTAGTGCACATTTGTCCATGCCACTCTCTCAATTCGTCTCACTGTCTGCTTCCCCCGATGTGTCCACACGCCCGTTCTCTAGGTCTGTGTCTCCATTCTTGCCCTGCAAATAGATTTATAACTACCCTTTGGCAGCCTTTCTTTCTCATTCTCTTAACAGAATATTTTGCAGATAGAAGTTTTTAATATTAACAAGGTTCAGCTTATTATTTTCTTTCATGGACTGTGCTTTTGGTGTTGTGCCTAAAATCTCATTACCAAACTCAAGTTTTGCCCCCGTTTTATCTTCTACATTTTTTTGCCTATTCCATATGGCATGTGGAATCCTAATCCTTGACCAGCGATCAAACCTCTTCCCCCAGCAGTGAAAGTGTTGAGTCTTAGACACTGGACTGCCAGGGATGTCCCTGTAATTTTTTTTTTTTTATGTGAGTTTTTCATTTAGGTCTGTGATTCCTTTTGAGTTAATTATTTTGAAAGGTTTAGAGTTTGTATGTGGATTCATTTTTCTTAGATATGGATGTCTAGTTATCCCAGGACTGTAAGTTTAAAAGACTGTACTTTTCCATTGAATTCCCTTTGCGCCTTTGTTACAGGTCGGTTGAGTGTTTGGGGTGTCTGTTTCTAGATTTTGTGTTCTGTGCCATTGATGTGTCTAGTATTCTGTTAATAGCATACAGTCTTGAGTATTGTAGCTTTAAAGTAAGTTTTGAAATCCAGTAATATCAATTCTCTGACTTTGATCTTTCATATTGACTTCAGTGGGTATTATGGGTCATTTCATTTTTGACATAAAATTTAAATTGTTGGCTGCTATCGACAAGGTAACTTGCTGGAATTTTGAACAGAATTGCATTAAGTATCTAGGTTAGTTGGAATAAGTGACATCTCAACAATATAGCATCTCCCTATCTATGAACATGGTGTGTCTATTTATTTAGATCTTCTTTAATTTTTTTCAGTGCAGTTTATGAGTTTTTCTCATGTAAGTCTTATACATATTTTTAAAGAATTATTTCTAATATATTTTGGTGCTAATGTAAATGGTGTTAAGTTTTTAATTGCAAGTTCTATATCTTTATTGGAAAATAATTTACTATTTTGTATTAGCTTTATTAATATATCAATTATGTAATAATTATATATTGATACTATATTAACCTTATTCACATATACTCCTGGCTTATTAATGCCAGGAGTTTTCTTGTTGTTGATGATTATTTTTCCTTCCAAATATCTGTATCTTTTGCTTCCTTCTCTTATCTCATTACATTGGCTAAGCCTTTCAGTACAGTGTTGAATAGGCATGGTGAGAAGGGATAGCCTCACCTTGTTCCTCACCTTAGTGTGACAGCATCTGTCTTCTGACTATGAAGTGGGATGTTTTACCTGTATTTCTTTTTAGATGTTTTTTTTTTTAATTTTTAATTTTTTTTATTTTTTAAATTTTAATATCTTTAATTCTTACATGCGTTCCCAAACATGAACCCTGCTCCCACCTCCCTCCCCATAACATCTCTCTGGGTCATCCCCATCCACCAGCCCCAAGCATGCTGCATCCTGCGTCAGACATAGACTGGCGATTCAATTCTTACATGATAGTATACATGTTAGAATGTCATTCTCCCAAATCATCCCACCCTCTCCCTCTCCCTCTGAGTCCAAAAGTCCGTTATACACATCTGTGTCTCTTTCCCTGTCTTGCATACAAGGTCATCATTGCCATCTTCCTAAATTCCATATATATGTGTTAGTATACTGTATTGGTGTTTTTCTTTCTGGCTTACTTCACTCTGTATAATCGGCTCCAGTTTCATCCATCTCATCAGAACTGATTCAAATGAATTCTTTTTTACGGCTGAGTAATACTCCATTGTGTATATGTACCACAGCTTTCTTATCCATTCATCTGCTGATGGACATCTAGGTTGTTTCCATGTCCTGGCTATTGTAAACAGTGCTGCGATGAACATATGAAGCTGAGGAATTGCCTGTCTGTATCTAGTTTGCTGAAAATTTTGATGATGAATGGGTGCTGGATTTTATCAGATGATTTTTTCCCTTCATCTGTTCATCTAATCTTGTGATTATCTTCTTTAGACTAATGTTATTATGATTTAGGATTACTGATTTTCAAATGTTGCACATCTGAAATGCATCCTACTTAGACATAGTATGTAATTCCTTCTATGGATTGTTAGGTTTCTTTTCTTATATTTTGTTGGGGATTTTGCTTCTATATGAGAGGTATTTGTGTGCAATTTTTTTCTGTTAATTTGTTCATCTGATTTTGATATTCGAGTGTAATACTCATTCAAGAAAAGGAATTAGGAGGTGTTCCTTTTGCTTCTATTTTCTAGGAGAGATTGTAGAGAATTGTTATCATTCTTCCGTATATTTTTGTTAGAATTCATCAGTGGAAACTTCTGGGTCTGTTACTGTCTTTATTGGAAGCTTATTAGTTATAGATTAAATTTTTTTAATAGATACAGACCTCTTCAGATTATCTATTTTTCTTTGTGAGAGTGGTGCTAAGTTATCCCTTCAAGCAGTTTCTCAATTGAACCTTTCATTTTTGTAGGCACAGAGTTGTTCTTAATATTCACTCATTATCCTTTTAATGTCCATGGAATCAGTAGTAATGGCCCCTCCTTCATTTCTACTATTAGTAATTAATTTGTGTTTTCTCTCTTTTTTGTTGTTTAGCCTGGGGAGAATTTTATCTTCTTTTTATTTTGTATCTTTAAAGAAACTTCTTTGGATTTTTTTCTTTTCCTACATTACCTTCCTTTTTTGAGTGTCAGTGGTTTCCGCTTTGATTTGTTCTTCCTCTGCTTTTTCTTTTCTTTCACAAGTTTACTAATATAGAAACTTAAGTTATTAATTGTAGGGGTTTTTTTTTGTTATAGTCACTCAACGATGTGTGTATCTCTTTACTGATTTTGCTGTATCACACAACTTCTGATAAGTTGTAATTTTGTTTTCGTTTTGTAAAATATTTTAAAATGTCTCATTAGATTTTCTCTTTGGCTCATATGTTATTTAGATATGTATTGTTTAGTCTGCATATAATCTTTAATTTTCCAACTGTCTTTTTGTTATTAATTTCTAGTTTATTTCCATCACAATTTTCTTGTAATTGTGAGGGTTTTTTTTTTTTTTGTCATCTTTGTTGTAAATATGCACTCTCAAGAAAGGAAGATGAGGGGCTTATGTCAGATGTTGGCTGGAACAGATTCCTTTGGTAGCCTTGAAATTTTCTAAACAGAAATTCAGGGGTAGCCGAGTTGTCCTAGAATGTGGCCTTAGGTTGCTGCTGAAACCATGCTAGAGGTCAGTCAAGCTTCTTAATGCAGATGTTTGGACAGAGTTGTTCATGCCAATAGTTTTTGCAGTTCTCTGTTCCTAACCTCAGCTTGCAGTTCCATGACATATTGCCCTTTTTATAGGTAGTTCCAAACTTATTCAAGGTAGGTAGGGAAGTAAGAACATACCCGTTAGCAAAATACTGTCTCCTAAATTAAGGTCTGTGATCAAAGGAATGCCATCAGGTACTGTAATGTAACCGTAGGAGTGGCACCCATCACCTTGACATATCTATTGATTAGAAGTAAAAGAGCTGAATAGATATTTCTCCAAAGAAGACATACAAAAGGCCAACGGGTCCATGAAAAGGTGTTCACCATCACTCAGTTCAGTTCAGTCTCTCAATCATGTCCAACTCTTTGTGACCCCATGGATTGTAGCATGCCAGGCTTCCCTATCACCAACTCCTGGAGCTTACACAAACTGATGTCCATCGAGTCCATGATGCCATCCAACAAATCTCATCCTCTGTTGTCCCCTTCTCCTCTCACCTTCAATCTTTCCCATAATTGTTTTTACAATTTATGGCTCTATTATTTAAAATAAAGGGTTTGAAATAAACAGGGAGGCTGCAACTCGTGGTTCAGTTGCTACTGTCCAGCTTTTCTCTCCTTATAGGACAGCCTTCCTAAGCCCGTTGCAGTTGAGTGAGTCATAGGATTAGAATATGCTTCTGATAGAGGCAGTGATTTAAAATACAATGAAGAACTATACAAAGACAATAGGATATGAGGAAATGCTTATGTAAACACAGAAAGAGAGGCAAGAGATAATCTCTGAGTTACAAGAAGTGGAAAAGGCTAAAAAGGACAGAGACCATATCTGCTGAAAGGGGAGCATACTAACTTCAGCAACAAAAGAAATACAGGGGATAGTTGAAACTGCTGGTGATCTTTGTGCTTAAGTCATCTTACCCTGTTGGCATTTGCCAGCAATGGATGCAACATTCTTAGTAACACAGACATCTTTTCATTTAACAGTAACATCTCAGACAGTGAAAGGTCATTTATATTTTACTATAAAGATCGTGAGAAGACTGGGAAGGGCTGTTATGTAATAATTTAAAAAAATTCTTAAATCCAAAAATCAGAGTTATTACAATAACAAAGAAGTAGTTCCTGTGTCCTTTCTCCACAGTCATGGAATGAGATGCAAATTCTCCATCTGTAAAACAAGGAAAATGTGGAATCTAGATCCTTTACAAAGTGGAAAAACTTTAGAAGCTGTAAGGCAGAAAGGATTCCCTTCTGTCAGACATCAACAAGACCTCTAACAAAATGTGGGAAAATGGGAGAAACACAAGAAGTGGTGAAGGAGAAGAGGTGTTAGGAGCTTGTTGTTGAGTCCTGTCTGATTCTTTGCAACAACATTGACTGTAGCAGGCCAGGCACCACTGTTCATAGGATTTTTGAGGCAAGAATACTAGAATGGGTTGCCTTTCCCTTCTCCAGGGGCCCTTCCCAACCCAGGGATCAAACCTGGGTGTCCTTCATTGCAGGCAAGGTACCAGGTAATTTTTAGACCATTTTTTTTCCTCTCTCTCTCTCTTTTTTTTTTTCCCATTCCAATGCTGCAGGCACCGTTGGTTGAACTTTATAAGCACACAAAGTGGAGGCATTCGTGGCATAACAGTGTCTGGATTTGTACACACAAAGGGAAAGATACTGGGAGACTAGGTGCACAGAAATGCAGAAGAAAGTGACTTTAGTTCTAGCACGGTGAACAATTTTAATAGGCCAAAGTTGAAAAATTTGGACAGGGTGGCATGGAGACCTCCTCTGTTTGAAAATATTCACCTCAGGCTGGGACTTGAGCCCACATGGCTGGGACTGAAACCCACCTGGCCGGGACTTGAATCCAGCCAAAATCCTGTTTGGGACCTGAAGCATGGTCTTTTATTTAGAATCACTCACCTAGTGCCTGGACTTACTGAGGCTCAGGTTCTTTGTATCTCAGCACAGAAGGAATTCAGAAAGGCAAAGTGTTAGACAAGAAATAGATGTATTAATATAGGACGCTTGTAAGAAATGCAAGCAGGCAGATAATGGAGCTCTGCCCTGAGGATTAAGTGGGCTGCATTTTATAATCAAAGGAAACTGAACGAGGGGGAAAGACTGCTTTCTGAGAATAGAGGCCAGGCTTATATAACTTACTCCCACTTCGTTTGGGGCAGGAGAGTGTCTGACCCTATGAGGTCAAGCTCGGATTATCATAGTACTTCTTCAAATCAGTAGAAGGGTGGTGACATTCTTCTTTTACCTATGGGACTGGAGGATATGTCATGTTTCATTTACCACTTTATATTTAAGCAAGCCTGCTACCTTTGACAACCTTCTGATACATTTCTTGAGTGATCAGTAACTTATACTGGTCTCCCAAAGGTCCCTAGGTTTCTCTATCTCTAGGCCCCTACTAGACTTCTACAGCTACCCGTCTCTCTGTCGTCCGTGCTCAGGCCCTCATTCATGTCTGACTCTGCAAGCCCATGAACTGCAGCACTCCAGGCTCTCTGTCCGTGGGATTCTTCAGGCAGGAATACTGGAATGGGTAGCCATTTCCTCCTCCAGGGGATGTTCCACACCCAGGGATTGAACCTTCGTCTCCCACATTGCAAGTGTATACTTTTCCACCGAGTTACCTGGGACAGCTGCCTGTATCCTATGCTATTCTGTCCCTGTAATATGGAGGCAGGCTCCCCAAGCCAAGAGCAATCGTTTCTTTTGCTGGGTGTCTTCTCCATGAGGGTCTCCAGCTTGGACTCTTGTCTGGAATTTAGTGAGCAAGTTTCTTCCCAACAAGAGGAGGGGGTAGTCATACATGATCAGAAACTGATGATCAAAGGTAAACTTTCCTAGCAAGGACTTGAGGGGAGGGGCAGGTCACTTGGTTTGGGACCTTCCTTCCATCTCCATTATCATGGAGGATTGGCGGGCCAAGGGCCAAGGGAAATCAGCACCGGGGAGCTGCCCCACATATAAAATAACTGTCCTCCCTGCCACATCGAGGGTTACCTGAGGCTCCTCTAGGGAAATGACCAGATGTCCTTTGGGAGCCACGGAGGTTCCCAGGCCTCATCAGTCTTCAGTCCCCTCAGCTAGCTTGGTTTGGCAGCCTCAAGTCTCCTATAGGACTGGAGGGACTGTGGTCATGCTTCTGGAGGCCCTCTCACTTGTACATCTGTCAGGTAGGGTACTGGTGGACTTTTCCCAAACAGGGAGCATTCGACCTTCCAGTCACCCTCCTGGCTGTATGAAGATCCATCCTTTCTGCACAAGACAGTGGCTCTGATCCCGGCTTCCTGGATTCTTTCCCTGCCGTTGGCTTTGTTAAGGGTGGTGCATAGATTACCCTAAGGTGGTGCATAAGTTTGAGATGTCACTTTGTGTAATGATGCTTTTTGCTGTTGTCCCTGAATCCTTTTTGCCTCTTCAACCCTACCTCTATCATTGAATATGCCAAAGGCAAAATCCATGAGTTGATTTTCGGGAGTCTTGGGTCTCCAGCTGCCTAGATGGTGCATTAGAGGAGGATGGTCTGGCAGACTTTCCCCCGCTCCGAAGTGGGGAGGTAGCAGTTCCTGGTTGTGGTTCTTGGGAAAGTAGACTAATAAGCTGATCATATAAAACATAAGTCTCCTATTGGAGAAGGAGGCACTTTGAAAAGGGTGTGAGCACTTTCACAAGAGTTAAAAGGAGTTCTTTAGACATGGATTTTGGAATAGGGTCATGAACATTTGGATGCATGGGACTTCCGCCCTTGCCTCCCATTTTTCGGTTAGGATGTCACAAGACAGGGACCAATGGGAGTTATTTGTTCTGGTGCATTCCCAGTGCCAACAGTGGGTTGCCTGTGAGCACCTGAAATCTACCTGATTGGTGAGCCTGAGGAGGCCCCTTGGGTTAGTCTCAAAAAGGAACAGAAGCCAGTGGGAGGAAGAATGACCAGCATCCAAGGGCCTAAAATCTTCAGAGCGGGAGGGATGAGACCTAGGTTCTGAGCCAACTAAAGAGTTTACCATTATCACTGAAGTAAAAGAAAAAGACACAGAGCTGAAAGGTAGGACTGAAGTACCACAAGGCAGTGATAACAATACTGGGCAAAAGTCCCCCTCACAGTATTCTTGTTGTGATCTCAGAGAGGGCTCCTCTTTGGACTCCTGAAGTGGCTCCTTGCTAAGAATCTGCCTGCAATGCAGGAGATGTGGGTTCAATCACAGGATTGGGAAGGCACACTGAAGAAGGAAATGGTAATCCACTCAAGTATTGTTGCCTGGGAAATCCCGTGGACAGAGGATCCAGATGGGCTTCAGTCCAAGAGGCCACAAAGGGTTGGAAATGACTTAGCGACTAACCACATTACTTTATAGAATGAAAGAAACAACACCTAACCAGCAAGGAGGCTCAAGGATCAAGAGACACTCTGAGAAGTCTGGAGAGCAGGATAGAAGAGAAATCAAGGATATGAGGGAAGGTGTAGAGCTATGAAGTGGGGGAAGTTGAAGTTCCTGATTGTGGATCTTGGGAGAAGTGGACTGTCTCCTAGGCAGAGAGTCCTAAGCCTGCTGAGAAAGGTGCTCACTTACTACCTGTGCTCTGGGGTTGATAAAGTCTGCTTGAGACCCCTGAGAAGGGAAGGGATCTCCCACAGTGTAAGGTCGGGGTGTGGCAAGGTAGGCCAAAAATCTATAGAGAAGGATGCAGAGTCCCCCAGTTTCAGCCCCTGATGCAGCTCTGGTCCTGGAACCACACTGGGATTAAGAACGTGTAGGGAGGGAATTGGACTTGAGGACTTACAGAGAAGAAACTCACCCAATCAAGTCCCTGATTATTTGTTCGGTCTTATTTGAACGTCATGCAGTCTTCTTAGTAAAACTTCTCACTTCAAAATGGATAGAACCATAGAGGAAATGACAAAGATGAGAAGAGAAAAGTATTGGCCTCAGCGGGCGCCTTCACCATTGGGAATTCTGTGTCTACCAGGCCCAAAGACAGTGTCAACTGCCACCCAAGTGTTCTTTGGGTATGCACAGCCTGGGTATCCTCCTTGCAGCTCTTAATTAAGGGGACCCATGATACAGTGAGCTGACCCAGATCATGCCCTATGGGTCACAGAAAGAGAACCAAGCAGATGTGCCAGCAAACAAGTTTTCATGGGAGAGAGAGAGTGAAAGTCAGGGGTCTCCAGCCAGCAGTTGGGCAAGACCACTGGAGTTCACCGTGATAGCAATTCTAGTCACGGTACCAAATATGTCACTGGTGAAAAGAGATTACCTCAGTTCTTCCTCTTGCAAAGAAAGGGAAGGACTCTGAACTAGTGCACATCAGGGGACTTGTCTGATGAAGGTCACTTTACCAGTCTTGTGAACTTGAGACAATTGCAAGTTATCCATCTGTAAATGGAGTCTGCTAAATCCTATCCTGCATGAATGTTGGAATGCATGTACTACATATAAAGCAGAGTCATACTGATTAAGAAACACTGGTCTCTAATTTAATGCGAGTTATGATTATTATAAACCTCCAACATACCACCTTCCTATTTTTATCCAGTAGATAGCAGAGACTATGCAGTGCACTGGGACATAAATAAATACTCTTAAATGAGCTAAAGTAAGGCAACGGATATTTTATGTTTACCAAAACAAAAGGGTTAGAGGAAATAAGGCAAACTACAAATTAAAATCTTTTTCCTTTATGTTTGCTTAATTGTTTTTTGGTTTCTCAATATTTTCTGTGGTCACGTTTCACATTACCATGAAAATCTCTCTTTCAGTGATCTACTTCCAGATCACAAAGACAATACAGATGGTTAATGAATTTCTTTTACATCTACCAAAACTGTAACTTTAAAAATCCTAAAACAGCAATAAATAAAACTGGAATATCATTACCAAATCAGTATTCTGAAGAAAAACAGTCGGTTAGAAGTAAAAATATTTGATAAAAATGAAATAGATAATATGCAGAAGTTACTAGTTTAAATCAGGAAGAAAATAGAGATCTAAACTTGGTTTGCTCGACCCCTACTAACCTGCACTATCTAGCAGCTTGACTACTCTTTGAGAAAGTTCTGTTCCAGTGTCATCTTACCTTGTGTAGATGGTGAACAACATATTCAGTATGTTCAGTGTGTTTTACATATACCCAACCTGTGGCTTTCAAACCTTTAAAAGAACAAACCATGTGATTTATATGATTAATCCATTTGTATTCTGAAGCACAATAAACCTTATGAAAAGTAATTAAAATTTGAAAATACTAAACTCCTCCCTCATCTTAATCTAATTTAAATCAACTTTCACTAGATATTTCTTCTATGGATAAAGGAAAAAAGATATATATTTTGGTAAAATGAGTCGTACCTAAACTCCCTTACTATATAAAACTGTAAAGATCATACAAGTTTTGTTCCTTCCACCCTACTACACTCTACTATTTAGGAGCTTGACAGCTCTGTTCCAACACAAAATGGAAGAAAGTGTCAGGGTCTCCCTCCCTAGATGTGGGAGGAGCTGTAGGACTTGGCCCTGGAAGGGGCACTGGCTTCAGCCATTGTTGGAGCCCTGGCCATGCCTCTCAGCCCTACTCTCTCTGCCTGATGTCTCAGAGCCTCGTCATAGAGGTCTGGGAAGCACCTCCAACACCTTCATCTTATTGACTGAACACAAGCTCTTGGGCCCCACAGGAATTTGTAGTGTGGAGGATCACCATTGGGCACTTGTCGATACTTCAGGTACTTTTTCTGCACCAGATCTTTGGTGATGAGCCTTCTGGGCTCCCCAAGGATCCAGTGACTCCTCCCAGTATAGACCCCCAACACACTGAGGAATTCCCAGACCTCCTCCTCGGGGGTGCGGTTACCCTTCATGAAGATAATGCCCAGGAGCACCATCAGGAAACTGGAGTTTGGCAAAGCCCCCACCCCTCATCACTCAGACCTTCATTGCCCCCGAGGTTGAGCTTGTTGATGAGGGCATAGATGTTCCTGCTGCAGTCGACTTCTGTCAGCTCCAGGCCAAATACCAGCTCCATGTGCTCAGAGGCTCTCCTGAGGATCTCAGGGAAGTGCTGCCTATACATCTTGCCAACGACCTTCAGCAGGGCATGGTACAAGATGGGCTCCTTCTTAGTGTACTTCTCCAGCAGGAACTCCACCAGCATGCTGGCCTTCCTGGACAGAGGATCTTTGCGAGGGCTCTGAGTGGCAGGGGCTGCCTTGGAGGCATCTGCGCTTTCCTCCTCTGGGCCCTGGGCACCTTCATCAGATCCTGTGCAGGAAGGCCCTGCATCAGGAAAGCTAGGGGCCATGGCTCCCTGAAGCTCCTGGTGATCTCCAGTGCAGGGGAGCTTGGGGAGAAGCCTGAGGGACAGACGAGGGGGAGAAGGGGCACTCCTCTTTGGGGGCTACAGCAGCACTGGTCTGGGCCTCCTGGGGATACTTAGTGTCCCCCTGGACCTCGTGGAATTTCACATGGGCATGGTACTTGTTCTTGTGCCTCTGAGGTATGGTGACACTGGTTATGGATCACAGGTGCATGCAGGCAGGGTGGCAGGCAAGGAGGGCCCCTAGAGGAAGGACAAGCAGATGTTGTGAGCAACTGCAGTGAGGAGAGTCCTCCCTGGCTTGAACCCAAGCCACCTCTGAGGGGTCCTTGAGGCCAGTGCTCTAGGACCCACAAGTCTCGTGTTCTCCTGGTGAACCCCTCCCTTGAGACTGCTGAGTAGGAAGTGAGAGTGATCACTGGGGTGCAGCCAGATAGCCCTGCCTGGGCGTTAGAGCGAGGCCTGTGGGGGCTGGCAGGAGAGGCAGGTCCTTTCAGTTCACATTTCAGAGTCATGATGAAAACTGGGGCAAGACTCCCTCATATCGCCCCCGCCCCCAAACCCACCCACCCTGTTCCCTCTCTTGCTTTGAAGTTGACGCTGCCACCTTCCCTGTCACCCAGACAATAAGAGGAGGGAATGTTCAGGCCCCCAGTGAAAGGAGCCGGGACCTGCCCTTCTGCTGTCTCGAGGCTCCCCCTTCACAACCGAGCTGCAACCTCCCCTGTAAGACCACCGTCCCCATCCCCGTGTTTGGCTGGGAGGAAGTGCTGGCCACAGGGGAGGGTCCTGAGTCGGCTGTGTGATGCAGAGAATGGTCATTACTCTGACTCCTCCCAAGCCCTGACATCTTCCCTCTGCTGACGGGCTGCCAGCCCTTCAGAACGAGGTCCCCTCTTTCCCAAGTGTCCCACGTCCTGGATCACTGTCAGGTAGCCCCTCAGCCTGTAGAGCTGCCCGGATGCTGCCCAGATGCTCCCTGGCCAAGTCGTTGTGCATGGGGGGTTATGAGTGGCCACCATTCTGGATCATGGAGACCCTCAGTCCCCCTGAGGTTCCCTCCTTTACTCCACTCGGTCCCAAAGTTTCCCTCTACTGAACAGAGGTAGGGTTCACCATCACTGAACCCAGATCCACCACCCCCAGACCCAGGCATTTCTTCCAGAGACCCCATGTGTGAAGTGGATGAACGTGGGGCCTAAGAGCCAGCCCCCAGCCTCTGGGCTAAGAGCAGGGTTGGCCAGGGCTGTGTGGGCCCCTTTCTTGGAGAGGAAATGGATTGTGGGTTCTGGGGTGTGTCCCCGCACTGGTAACTCACATCACCTCACACTTTCACACCTGATTGAAACTTGGACCTCCTCCCTCTGGTCACCATCTACAGCAGCTCCCAGAGATAGCAGTACTGTCAAAGATGGCATAGTACCCCCAGTGTGATTAGAGGGATGTCACTTCCTATCATGTGCATCTGGGCTCCAGGAGGACAATAAGGGTGGGGCCTGGGCAGGGGAGGGGGTTCTGGGGGAGCTTCCCACTGGATGAAGATGTGGTCCTTTCATTGACTCTTAAGGGGTCCCTGTGCTGAGCTCAGTCAACTGGCCTCATCCCTTCATACTCATTCTGTCTGCACACCCAACAGGAAGTATTTGTGAGCCCGAACCTAACAGGCATCCTGGAGCCCCTGAGACCAACAGTGAGGGCTCTCTTGGGTTCCCTCTTCTGTGGTGAGTGATGCTCTGTTCTCTTTCCATATTTTCCTTGACCCGTGTAGGTGCTGGGCTACATCCCATCTGTTGACCTGAGGCTAAGGCCTCACATCGAAGATGTCAACTCCTGAGACCCCTGGTGTAAAGTGCATGTACATCTCACCTGGACACTTATACCTGAGACTTCCTGGAAATTCCTGCAGGAGGTGAGAAATCTGTGGATTTCAGTGTTCCCAGTTAGGGAACTTGCGTCGAGTTCTAGGAATCCCAGAATCCTTTCCTTTTCTAACTCAGACCCCTAACTGCACCAGGGTCCTCAAGAACCCATGGAAAAATAGAGGCAACTCCTTAGGCTGACAGCTCTCTGTGGGTTCTCTCTTCACTGATATCAGTGTCATTAATGAAATTTTCTGAAATGAAATTTTGTCCTTGTGTGCAATTACTGTGTTACTTGCTATTCTATTTTGGTATTTTTCTTTATATTTTGACAAATGTATATTGTTTCCTATATATATTTTACACAGTGTTTTTGATACTTGCATACATTGTGAAATTAGTGCCAGGATTTAACTACGTAACTTATATCCTCCCATAGTTATGATATTTTTGTGTATGTTGAGAACTCCCATCATTTTTAACTAGGTGAATGATCCTAGGAGGACTTTATGCTAAGTGAAATGTCAGACACAAAGAGACAAGTATTAATGATCTAACTTATATGTAGAATCTAAAAATCAAAGTTGAATTCCTAATAATATAGAATAAAACAGTGGTTACCAGAGGCTGAGGGGTTAGTGAGTAGGGATATACTGATCAAGGGGTACAACTTTCAATCCTAAGATGAATAAGTTCTGGAAACCAACTGTACAGCATGGTGACAGCAGTTAGTTATAATGTATTATATATTTGAAATTTGCTGAAAGAGTAGAGCTCAAGTGTTCTTAGTATTCTGATTCATGCTTTATAGTCTTTTTAAGGTAACCAGTAAAAAAAAGCCCCATCCTCACCAATGAAAGAAGGTTCAGGTGGTTATTAGGACAATCTCTGGACTCATATTGTCTCAACAAACCAACCTTTGGCACTGTCCTGATATTACCCCATTGTCCTGGCATAACCCAATAGTCCTGGCATGCCGGCTGTGAGATGCTGCCTGAAGTTCCCTTAAGTGCTGTGAGGCAGTAGAAATTCGTTCACTCAGGACACAACAGAAGATACAAGGACTAAACTTTAAAACCTTTCCTTAAGCAGACTCTTGTCTTCCCTAGACCTCTCTTACCTGCCCTCACACAAACACTTGACAGTACAGACTTGTTATCCTCAGAGGTTTCTCACTATTGTTCCACTGTTATTGTTGATATCATTTGGTTTATTCCTTCTTGAGTTTTTCCAGGCTTGATTTGGGGCACAGGAGATAACACCCCGAGTTTGGTTGTCACCTTGGAATCTACATGTACAGCACTACAACTGTAAATAAGTTAAAGAGAATTGGTATCTTTGCAGTATTCTGTTCCCCTGAATAAAAATATTACAGTGCTCTATTCAAGAGACTTTTTCTCTAACTCTATCAGTAAATATTTGTAGTTACTTCCATAAAGATCTTGTACAATTTTATTAGTTTTCATTTTCGGTTGTTGTTGGTCAGTCACTAAGTCATGTCTGGCTCTTTTGTGACCCCATGGACTGTAGTCCTCCAGGCCCCTCTGTCCATGAAGTTTTCCAGGCAAACACGCTGCAATGGGTTGCCATTTCCTTCTCCAGGGGATCTTCCTGACCCAGATACCGAACCTGTGTCTCCTGCATTGGCAGTTGGATTCACTGAGCCACCAGGGAAGCACTTAATTTTAAGTACATTTTAGATATTGTTGCTGCTGTGAATGGTATTGATTAGCTATCAATTTTGTGTGACCAGGCTGCTGATTTTGCTGTATGATTTTCAATATGCTAGTTTTTATGCTCCTTATATATTAGAATATTGTGTTTGCCTATTAGTTTAGGCATTTTACTTATAAAATCATCCTGGTATTATAATTTTTTAATGATTTTATTTATCAATTATTTCTTTTAATTTTGACCGTGCTGGGTCTTTGTTGCTGTGCGGGCTTTTCTCTAGTTGCGGCGAGTGGGGCTCCTCTCTAGTTGCAGTGCAGGAGTTTCTCATTGTGGTAGCTTCTCTTTTGTGGAGCATGGACTCTAGGGCGCTTGGGCTTTAGTAGCTGCAGAATGTCGCCTCAGTATTTGCGGTTCCCAGGCTCTGGAGCACAGGCTCAATAGTTGTGGCACTTGGGCTTAGTTGTCCAGTGGCATGTGGGATCTTCCTGGACCAGGGATCAAACCTGTGTCTCCTTCATTGGCAGGTGGATTCTTTACCATGGAATCACCAGGGAAGCCCATATTTGTATTATTATTATGTTTCTTTTCATTATTCATATTGTGGTGCCATACCTCTGTGTATTTTTCCAGACTTTATTTGGAATGCTTCTAATATTTCACATTTATGTATATTTGCTGATGACGTGATGATAATGGATATTCCATTCTTATAAGCTTTCTCAAAGTTATTACCATTAATTTATGCTGTTTTTTTTATCAAAGTGTATTCTTCACCCCTGCACATGAGCAAATGCTTTTTTTCTCCCTTATCTCTTAGTATAGTGACTTCCAATTCATGTTTTCTAATGTGGTATCCTTTGCATTTCTTTGACAGTGTCTGTTTTTTTTATTAGTACACCACTACTTTGCATGTGATATGAGGTTATTTAAGACTCATCTCTATATGAGTGAGCTTGACTCAAGTGTTCTTTCTTCAGGGTAGGCTTACCTCGTCTTTGTATCAGGAGCACTAGCCCATTAGAGTGGATGAGTCATTTCGCATTTTTTGGTATGGTTTGCAACAGTTTATTTCTGTTTCATTTAGTGTAAGAGGCTTCCAGGAACATTTTGAGGATGCTGTGGTTTGCACTACAATTTTAGTTTTTATTCTTAGATTAATTTTCTGTTTCTTTATGGACCTATTTAGTCACTTATATTTTGCTAAAAAACCTTTCATTTCAATTGTATTTTTAAATTTAAAGACATGCTACTTACAATAAAATCACATTATTAAAATTCTCAGACTTATAGGAGTACAGAGAATAGAATAACAAACCCAACATATCTGGTACTCACCATCAACAATCCTCAGTTGTAATAGGAAAAAGCTTGAAGATGAAGGTTTAATTACTAGTAAATAACCTAATCCTAAGGTGACACTGTGCATTTCCATTAGGGAACACATTGTGTCTATTAGCTCCTTTGTGGTGATGTTGCCAGTCACTGGGGATCATTACCCTCAACCATTAATCCATTAGGGGCTGCAGAATGGTAATTCTAAGATTCTTTTGTGATTATTAGCTAAAAAATTCTTTTTTTCCATATCCACCATTTGTTATCCTGAAAAGTATTTATAGTGTTCTATTATAACCTTTAAACCTCTCCTGTGCAAGTGCATGGGTGCTCAGTAGTGCCCAACTCTCTGCAACCCTCACGATGACTCTTTGCCAGGCTCCTCTGTTCATGAGATTTCCCAGGCAAGAATATTAAAGTGGGTTGCCATTTCCTCTTCCAGGGAATATTCCCAACCCAGGGATCGAATCTGTGTCGCTTGTGTCTCCTGCATTGGCAGGCAGATTCTTTACCACTGCACTACCCGGGAAGCCCCAAATCTCTCCTGTAGGTATATCTCATAGAATTATATTGACTAATAGCACTTACATGCTTCTTTCTTTTGTAATTGATAATACCTACAGAAAGTGTTACAGAAATAATTTCAAAGAACTGGCTTTCATTAGTTTGTTCTACTGTCTTCTAATTCATCACTTCTGCATTTATCTTCATCAGTTCCTACCTTCTAATTATTTGAGTGTAATGTACTATTGTTTCTATAGCTCTTGAATTAGAAGGTTTTAAATATTTTAGAGGTTTTAAATATTTTTGATAGATCTATTTAAGGCTGTAATATCCAAGTACCACTTGAACTGTTTCTCACAGGCTGTACTGTAGAGCTTTATGTGTAGTGCTCAAAATTTTTAAATATTGGATAAATCTCTCCCTTATACTGTTAGTGTTTTTGAATATGGGCTTCCCTGATGGCTCAGACAGTAAATAATCTGCCTGCAGCAGGAGACCTGGGTTCAATTCCTGGGTCAGAAAGTTCCCCTGGAGAAGGGAATGGCAACCCACTCCAGTATTCTTGCCTGGAGAATTCCATGGACAGAGGAGCCTGCCAAATTTTTTTATGTGTGTGTTGGTATATATACACATATGTGATAGAGTTAAGTTTTTCTTAGGACTAAAAGAAGGCTTTCACATGAAAAAATAAATGGGAGAATTTAGTGTAGGAGATTGGTTATTTCAAAAGCCTATTGGAGAGAGCTGAGCAAAACAATACAACTTGAAGTAAGCACTCCCATCTCTAGGCTAGAGAAACAAAGAGGAAAGGCATTGTTACTGAGGGAAATTGGAGCCATGGACATTATGTAGCCATCAAATGGAAACCACCTGCTTCAGAGAGGAAGAAGGTGATGAATCCTGGGCATGTTGATCCTCCTGGACTCTAATCTTTAGCTGTCACTCCTTGTTTATCTGAGCTGGCATCCAGGTGTTGGACAGCACAGAGCATGAGAAATGGGAGTCAGGCATTTTACACTAAAGAGCAGAGCAGAAGAGCAAGGAATTGATCTGACAGAGGATAAATCCATGGCTGGCATATCTTGTGGATAGACTAAATGAGAGAAAAATCACATCTAAATTAATACATAATAGTGTTTTATAAGATTTATTTTTTCTTTCATTCATGATAAAAGAAGTTATGCTACCAAGCAAGTAAAGGATATCTATGAAAACAACAGTAAGTAAGAATAACCTATGAAATCAATAAAATTAGTTTTAAAAGCTGGTGAGTATAAAGTCAGTATATAAACATGCATTTTGCTTCTGCAGTAACAAACATGTCACCATGAAATTAAACAAAATACAACTTGTAAATTACTATATAAAATACCCATGCCTCATATATATATGCATAATAAAAATTTTCAAATGGCCAAGAAGTGTCAGTTTCCTCTTGATAAAGAAATAAATATGAGGATGTACTCTACTAGATAATAAGAATTACTTAAAAAAACACTGATTTTTGTTGTTCTGTCATGAAGTCATGCCCAACTCTTTATGACCCAATAGACTGTAGCCCACCAGGCTCAATGGGAGCCTGTCCATGGGGATTGTCCAGGCAAGAATACTGGAGTGAGTTGCCATTTCCTTCTCCAGGGGATCTTTGTAACCCAGGGTTTGAACCCAAGTCTCTTGGGTCTCTTGCATTGGCAGGCGGGTTCTTTACCACTGTGCCACGTGGGAAGGCCCATAAGTTGGACATCACATATCAACTCCAATCATTAAAAAAAAAAATTTACAGTAGGTCCTTCTTGGTGATCTATTTAAATATAGCAACATGTACATATCAATCAGGTGGCTCAGTGGTAAAGAATCCTCCTGACAGTGCAGGAGTTGCAAAAGAGGCAGGTTCAGTCCCTGGGTCGAGAAGGTCCCCTGGAGCAGGGCATAGCAATCCTCTCCAGTATTCTTGCCTTGAAAATCCCATCAACAGAGGAGCCTCATGGGCTGTCCATGGGGTCACAAAGTTCGGACGTGACTGAGCACTCATGGACATGTCAATCCCAAACTCTCAATCTGCACTATTTGCAGTGATTCTCTCCACCCAGTCTGTAAAACGTTTACACACCAGGGGCCAACTGTCTACCCAAGAGAGTATCTGGTGGCAACAGACCACTGAACAGACGTCTGCCTTATGGCTGCAAGAACTCAGGAATCAAGGGAGGCAGTGGATAGCATCTAGAAAACAAGGAGGTGCTCACTAAGTGTCTATCTTCATGTTTTCAGGCTGCTGCTGGATGGCCATCTTCCTTAACAAGTGGGAAAAAACTCGGGCTATATAGAACCTCCCAATGTTTGGAGGTAGCATTTTTGTTCATTTCCATTTGTCTCAGTTTCCAAAATGCCAGGGTATGGATGGTCTAAAACTCACTACCACTCCTCTTCTGACTCATCTTATTCAACCGAAAGAAAATGCATGGTTGTAGTCTCCCAACTGAACTCTGGGGAGGAGGGCCCTGCTCAGGTTTCAGACTCTGCTTTATCCAACCATGGTGATCTTGCTTATTGTGGATACAATTTCATAATTACTTCTCTCCCTTAGATCTACACTAGAATTTTTGATGTTGTTCAGTCCCTAAATCATGTCCAACTCTTTGCAACCCTATGGACTGCAGCATTTCAGGCTACTCTGTTCTCTGTCTCCCAGAGTTTGCTCAAATTCATGTCCCTTGAGCCGGTGATGCCATCCAAATATCTCATCCCCTGACACCACCTTCTTTTGCCTTCAGTGTTTCCCAGCATCGCGGTCTTTTCCAGTGAGTCGGCTCTTCATATCAGGTGGTCAAAGTATTGGAGCTTCAGCTTCAGCATCAGTCCTTCCAATGAATATTCAAGGTTGATTTCCTTAAAGATTGACTGGTGTGATCTCCTTGCAGTCCAAGGGACTCTCAAGAGTCTTCTCCAGCACCACAGTTCAAAAATATCAATTCTTCAGCATTCAGCCTTCTTTATGGTCTAACTCTCACATCCGTACATGACTACTGGAAAAACCATAGCTTTGAGTATATGCACTTTTGTCGACAAAGTGAAAAAACGAAAGGGTGCTCAGTCATAATCTGACTCTTAAAGTAATGTCTCTGATTTGTAATATGCTGTCTGCATTTGTCATAGCTTTCCTTCAAAGGAGCAAGTGTCTTTTAATTTCATAGCTGCAGTCACTGTTGCAGTGATTTTGGAGCTCAAGAAAATAAAATCTGTCATTGTTTATGCTTTTTCCCCTTCTATTTGCCATGAAGTGATGGGACAAAATGCCATGATCTTCGTTTATTGAATGTTGAGTTTTAAGCCAGCTTTTTCACTCTCGTCTTTCACTCTCAGCAAGAGGCTTTTTGGTTCCTCTTCGATTTCTGCCATTACAGTGGTATCATCTGCATACCTGAGGTTGTTGATATTTTTCCCAGCCATCTTGATTCCAGTTTGTGAGTCATCCAGCCCAACATTTCACATGATGTACTCTGCATGTAAGTTAAATAAGCAGGGTAACAATATCCAGCCTTGACAGACTCTTTTCCCAATTTTAAACCAGTCGGTTGTTACATGTCCAGCTCTAACTATTGCTTTTTGAGCCACATACTGGTTTCTCAGGAGGCAGGTAAAGTGGTCTGGTATTCCCATTTCCTTAAGAACTTTCCACAGTTTGCTGTGATCCACGCAAAGGCTTTCACATAGTCAGTGAATCAGAAATAGATGTTTTTCTGGAATTCTCTTGCTTTCTCCATGATTCAATTTGATATCTGGTTCCTCTCCTTTTCTAAATCCAGCTTATACATCTGGAAGTTCTCAGTTCACATACTTCTGAAGCCTAGCTTAAAGGATTTTGAGCATTACCTTGCTAGTATGTGAGATGAGTGCAATTATGCCTTAGTTTGAACATTCTTTGACATTGCCTTTCTTTCGGATTGGAATATAAACGAACTTTTTCCAGTCCTGTGGCCACTGGTGAGTTTTACAAATTTGCTGATGTATTGAGTGCAGTATTTTAACAACATCGTCTTTTAGGATTTGAAATAGCTCAGCTAGAATTCCATCACCTCCACTAGCTTTGTTGGTAACAATTCTTCCTAGGGCCCATTTGACTTCACACCCCAGTATGTCCAGGTCTAGGTGAGGGACAGAATATTGTGGATATCTGAGTCATTAAGACCTTTCTTATATAGTTCTTCTGTGTATTCTTGCCACCTCTTCTTAATATCTTCTGCTTCTGTTAGGTCCTTATGGTTTCTGTCCTTTATTGTGCCAATTGTTGCATGAAATGGTCCCTTGATATCTCCAGTTTTCTGGAAGAGATCTCCAGTTTTTCCCATTTGATTGTTTTCTTCTATTTCTTTCCATTGTTCATTTAAGAAGCCCTTCTTATCTCTCCTTGCTGTTCTCTGGAACTCTGCATTCAGTTGGGTATATCTTTTCCTGTCTAGTGTAAAAGTGAAGTCTGGTGCTGTAAAGAGCAATATTGCATAGGATCCTTGAATGTTAGGTCCATAAATCAAGGTAAATTAATGTGGTTAAGCCAGAGATGGCAAGAATGAACATTGACATCTTTAGGAATCAGTGAACTAAAATGTACAGAAATGGACAAATTTAGTTCAGATGACCATTATATCTACCACTGTGGGCAAGAATACCTTAAAAGAAATGGAGTAGCCCCCCAAAGAGTCTGAAATACAGTCCTTGGGTGCAGTCTCAAAAACAACAGAATGATCTTGGTTCATTTCCAAGGCAAATCATTCAACATCATAGTAATCCAAGTTTATGCCCCAACAACTAATGCCAAAGAAGCTAAAGCTGACAGGTTCTATGAAGATCTATAAGACCTTCTAGAACTAACAGCTAAAAAAGATGCCCTTTTCATCATAGGGGACTGGAATGCAAAAGTAGGAAATCAAGAGATAGCTGGAGTAATAAGCAAGTTTGGCCTCAGATTACAAAATGAAGCAGAGTGAAGGCTAACAGAGTTTGCCAATAGAATGCACTGGTCATAGCCAACGCTGTTTTCCAACAATGCAATAGATGACTATACACATGGACCTCACCAGATGGTTAATACCGAAATCAGATTGTTTATGTTCTTTGAAGCCAAAGATGGAGAAGCTCTATATAATCAGTAAAAACAAGTCCTGGAGGTGAATATGGCTCAGATCATGAGCTCCTTATCCCCAAATTCAGGTTTAATGGAAGAAAGTATGGAAAATAACTATGCCATTCAAGTATGGCCTAAATGAAATCCTTTATGATTATACAATGGAGGTGACAAACAGATTCAAAGGATTAGATCTGATAGAGTGCCTGAAAAACTATGGACGGAGGTTCATAACATTGTGCAGGAGTCAGTAACCAAAATCATCCCAAGGTAAAAGCAATGCAAAAAGGCAAAGTGGTTGCCTGATGAGGCCTTACAAATATCTGAGGAAAGAGGAGAAGCAAAAGACAAAAGAGAAAGGGAAAGATACACTGAACTGAGGGCAGAGTTCCAGAGGAAAAAGCACTGCAGTAATTAAAAATTTGTGTTGTATGTGTCAATATAAGCAAATAGACCAATAGAACTGAATGGAATGTCGTAAAAGACCCACTTGCACGTGAACCTCTAATTATTAAAACTGCCATTGCAGAGAAGTGGAGCAAGAACAGCCTTTTTACTAAGGTGTGATAATGGAACAACTGTATATCCTAACTGAAAAATAATGCAGGAGCTTCCCTAGTGGTCCATTGGCTGCAACTCTGTGCTCCGAATACAGGGGGCCCAGGTTTGATCCCTAATTGGGGAACTAGACCCCACATACTGCACCTGAGACTTCATGTGCTGCACCTAGAAATCTTTCATGCCTCAACAAAGATGGAGGACCTTGCATGCTGCAAGTCAGACCCGACACAGCCAAATAAATATATATTAATATAACAAAAAGAATGCAACTCAAACACTCCCTCGCACTAGATACAAAATTCAGTTCTTTGGGGGACTGAGAACCTTTTACATATATTATGGTAATTTTCAAAGTTACATCCAGTTGAGATATGCAAAAAGAATGTGTGTTTTCCATCAACTAGGGAGATACCAGCATGGTTCAGGTAGGGCATCTGGAAGGAAAAGGCTGAAAAGAAATGAGTACATTAGTCAACTGAGTAACAGAAGGTCTGGGATTGATGTGAGCTGAAGAGGAAGAGGAAATTGCAGCACCTTCAATTCCTTTGTTTCCTGCATAGTTGGTCTGGGTACCATCTTGGGCTTTAACTTTCAAAAAAAAGTGCATGGGAATTTAGCAGTGCCTTGGGAGAACACTTCCTGGGCCCATGATCTGTTCATTCCATCTACCTCTGCACCAGTCTCCGCACTAAGCTGTCAATCACTGGACTTTAAGGAAGCATAACCTAGATGATCATGGTATAGACATAGTAGCCAGGTGATATGGTTCTAATTATAGACACACTGAGGAGAACCAAGATGTTACTGACTTAGAGGCAGTCCCAGCTCTTCCCTGACGTCCCAGCTTTCTCTGTTTCCCTGCTTCTCCTTATCTTTCCCAAACTCAAATCAGTTTCTGGAGAAGAAGAGGCAGTGACCTTTCGGATGCACAGTTCCTTTCATTAGTGATTCCCTTGCACAGAGGGAGTAAGGCATAACTTTGTTAACTGCTAAGAAGTTATTATTACCTGCCCTGTTGGAGGATACAGGTGTGTGTACTTCATGCCCTAGCCTGAGTCCACTTCATGTCTTAGCCTAATTTCATCTATAAGATTACAGTATCCTCCCCACCAGGTTGGTAGGAGAACAGAAATATTAAAGCAACAGGATCGTGTAATAATTGAAAATATGGACAAAAGATTGTGTCCCCATCTGAAAGCAACAGGATGAAAAGTAATTCCACTAGGCACTTGAAGCAAAGCAAACAAAAAAAGAGGTGTTGCATTACGCTAATAAATGTCAACATTGGAAGATTAGCCAGAAGACCACATAATTTACCCTTTTCTTGTTTCAGTATGAGAACAACCACCTCTTCCTGTTGGATCACCAGCAATGCCAAGTGCTGAGGAGCCACCTAGGCCTCCGAGGGCATCCGCTTGCCTTTCTAACAAGCTGATGTGACTCATTTAAAGACTTTCTTTCACTGTATCCTAGAAATACTTTGCAGTGTGTTTTCAGTTGACAGCCCCCCATGTGGGAATGTGCACTGATTGGTGTGTGGAATTTTTCAACCAGCTGTCTTGGTGTGTTTGATGGAACAAGGTCCAGGAAATTCATGCATCAAGGTGTATGGTGGCCAAAGGAAACCTCTGCCCTCCACCACTCCCCCTCACACAAGTTTGGAAGAACCAAGGACATTAAAGACCTGCAGGAAGGGTTACTAATAGCCGTGCTTGAAGCCTTTTTGCTAAAGATGAGCTGAGAGACATTGCAGAGGTGTAACCAGAAAACTGGCGAGTCCCCCCTGCAACTGATTTCAATTGGTTGTTTACTGAGGCAGTCTCAAAATCTATTGGCTCAGGCCCAAAGGCAGATCAGAATCACGGTCTGGCCTTCAGCACCCTTGTCTGGGCACTCTTGATAACTATCCATACTCAAGTTAGGCAGAAGGGGGAAGGATGGTAAGGACAGATTGTTACTGAAATCTTGGCAGCAGCCACCTCATTTTCTGACTATCAAAAGAAAGATGAAGAAAAGAAGAAATTAAAAATCATTGTCTTAGCTGCTCAGTTAAAAATATTTAGTAAAGGACTAACCCTTATTCTGACCAACTTGTGAAAGGAGTGAAGAAGGGAAATTGTGTGTCACTGTTACAAGAAGCCAGGACATTGGAAGAAGAATGGTAGAGAAATTCCAAATGCCAAAGTTGCCAGAATCAGGGCATCAGGAAAGCCCAGGAAGACTGAGGGATAATTAGAAAAATGGCTAAAAATGGACAGATACTGGAATCTTGAAGGTGGGAATTGGTGGTACTGGGGCTGCTTATTCTGAAATTTCCTCAGGATTTTTTTTTGCTTTTTCATTTGATGATAGATCAATACAGGTTTCTGGTATTTTGGGTCAGCCTTCTTGTCTCTTTTCATCCATGATTCCCATACAAATAGTCCTATGACTAAGGAAAATCCTTTCTTACTTTCTCTTGATTCTCCTGTAAACCCACTGGGGAGGGACATGCCTTGGAAATTAAAGGTTACCACATTCTATGCACTGGACAGACTATCTGTGGAGCACGCAAGGGGGAGAAAAGAACCTGATTGGGTTCATTGTGCCTTATGAATGAAATGGGGTGAGGCAGAAAGTGGCAGTGTCATACCGTGCTGGAAAAGCACCCTAAGCTGAAATGAACTATGCGTCATTTTGGACCCTAGGGAATAATGATACTGGGAATGGAACCAGTATCATTAATGGATATGGAGACATATGGAACCAATTAAAATAGCTCATGGAAGGGATGTCATGGCCATGTGTAAAACAATATCCCTTCTTGAGAGGTCAGTTAGAAGGAATAAAACTTGTTATAAAAGAATTAGAGAAAAGGGGAGACAATTTAAAAAATGAACATGATACTTGCCCTGTAATACTCCCATACTTATAGTGAAGAAGGAAGGGAAATTTTAAGAAGATGTTTGACTACTATATCATTTTGTACAAGATCTTAGAGAAGTAAGTAAACCTGTTGTCCATTAATTCCTGTAGTCCCTAAGCTTCCAACTGTTCTCACTCATGACTTTCATACCTGCATCTGCAATGTTTTTTCTTTGTAGTTGATCTGCATTCTGGTTTTGTTTCTCCTTCTCTGTTCCTCTAGCATACCGATCTATATTCTTCTGCGTGTTTGCTTAAAAAAGAGGACAGCATTTATGGCAAAGGATTCATGAAATGTTTTAGGACTCTCCCACTATTTTCTCTTATCATTTACAGGAAAATGTAGAGAAATTCATGCTGCTAGTAGAGTATAATCATGCAATATGCAGATGATTTGCTGGCCCACTCAGAAACTAAAGAGCAATGCAGAGAGGACACTGTTAAAATTCCTCTCCTCACAGGGCCATAAGGCCTCCCTAAGCAAAGTGCAGTATTGGCAAACTGAGGGAAAACAGGGCATCTGTTGTCAGAGGAAAGTGGCAAAGTGTTATGAGTGAGGAGCCAGCCAATTTTGCAGATAAAATCGCCAACTACAGAAAAATATCTTAGATAATTTGGGAACTAGTAGGATATTGGGGTCAGGGGATTCTAGTTTTTTATAGGACAGTCGTAACTTCTGGCAAAACAACTACATGGTTGTTCTCTAGATCCTCTGGAGTTTATCCCTAGAGTCTGAAGAGGCTTTTGAATAATTGAAATTGGCTACAACTTCTCTCTCACCCTAAGCTTCAGAGTCTAAATTTTAAAAAAATCTGGCATAATTTATTTGATATTTCTGTTTAAAAGGCAAATTTGATAATTTTACTGCTGGGTCATGTACTCAAGATAAAAGTGGCTGATTTAAGGCTTCCTCTGCAGCAGTGACATGAAATCTTGGATTTTTTGTCTGGAGTTAGGTCTGCAGAAGCAGATGAGTTAACGGTTCCTAGCACTGCAATTCTTGGTCCTAGACTTAAAATGGATACATATACTACTAATAAATATTTGGTTCTGTGATATGTGTATTCAATCGCTCAGTTGTGTCTGACTCTTTTTGAATCCATGGACTGTAGCCCCCCAGGCTCTTCTGTCCATGGGATTTTCCAGGCAAGAATACTGGAGTGGGTTGCCATGCCCTCCTCCAGGTTGGTTCTGCCATGCCACAGGGTAAATTTGGAGAAATGGGGAATTTTTACTTTGATGAGAAAAAAAATTTCTTTTGGAAAAGTGATAGCTAGTTTGTTAGAGGCTTTACAACTGTCTACTCAGATAGCAGTAATTCAGGGTAGAACTCAGGGCAGAAGGATGAAGTTTCTAAAGGTAGTAAGAACTCTGCTGATAGAGCTATAAAGTTTGCTCTTCAAACCTAGCAGACTCACTTATTTTTGCTTTTGTAGCTTGTGCTTTTGCTGTCATATCCAGGAAATCACTGCCAAGACCAATGTCAAGGAGCTTTTCCTAGTTTTCTTCTAGGAGTTTTACAGTTTCGGGTTTTAAATTTAAGTTTTTACACTGTTTTCAGTTCATTTTTGTCACCAGTATAACATAGGGCGTGAACCTCATTCTTCTGCATGTGGTTATTCAGTTTTTCCAACAGCTTTTTTTTTTTTTTTTTTTGATGACACATTGCTTTCTCCCTTTGGGTCACGTGTTATTGTTGGCATCTTGTCATATGTTATTGTAGTTGCTCAGTTGTTAAGTCATGTCCAACTCTTTGCAACCCCATGGACTGCAGCACACCAGGCTTCCTGTCCTTCACTATCTCTCAGGCTTTGCTCAAACTCATGTCCACTGAGTCAGTGATGCCATCCAACCATCTCATCTTCTGTTGCCCCCCTTCTCCTGCCCTCAGTGTTTCCCAACATCAGGGTCTTTTCCAGTGAGTCAGCTCTTCACATCAGGTGGCCAAAGTATTGGAGCTTCAGCTTCAGCATCAGTCTTTCCAATGAATATTCAAGACTGATTTCCTTTAGGATTGACTGGTTTGATCTCCTTGCAGTCCAAGGGACTCTCAAGAGTCTTCTCCAACACCACAGTTCAAAAGCATCAATTCTTCAGTGCTCAGCCTTCTTTATGATTGAAGTCTCATATCCATACATACTTCAGGAAAAACCAAAGCTTTAACTATACGGACCTTGCTGGCAAAGTTAAGTCTTCGCTTTTTAATGAGCTGTCTAGGTTTATTGTAGCTTTTCTTCCAAGGAGCAAGCATCTTTTAATTTCATGGCTGCAGTCACTGTCCCCAGTGATTTTGGAGACCAAGAAAATAGAATCTGTTACTGTTGCCACTTTCCTCCCTTATGTTTGTCATGAAGTGATGGGACCAGATGCCATAATCTTGGTTTTCTGAATGTTGAGTTTTAAGCCAGCCTTTTTGCTCTCCTCTTCACTTTCATCAGGAGCTTTTTCAGTTGCTCTTCACTTTCTGCCTTTAGAATGGTATCATCTGAATATCTGAGACTGTTGATATTTCTCTCAGCAATCTTGATTCCATCTTGTGCTTCATGAAGCCTGACACTTTGCATGATGTACTCTGCTGCTGCTGCTGCTGCTGCTAAGTTGCTTTAGTCGTGTCTGACTCTGTGCGACACCATAGACGGCAGCCCACGAAGCTCCCCCTCCCTGAGATTCTCCAGGCAAGAACACTGGAGTGGGTTGCCATTTCCTTCTCCAGTGCATGAAAGTGAAAAGTGAAAGTGAAGTCGCTCAGTTGTGTCCGACTCTTAGCAACCCCATGGACTGCAGCCTACCAGGCTCCTCCATCCATGGGATTTTCCAGGCAAAAGTACTGGAGTAGGTTGCTATTGCCTTCTCCGATGATGTACTCTGAATATACATTAAACAAGCAAGGTGACCGTATACAGCCTTGAGGTACTCCTTTCCCAAATTTGAACCAGTCTGTTTTTCCATGTAAATTTCTAACTGTTGCTTCTTGACCTGCGTACAGATTTCTCAGGAGGCAGGTAAGGTGGTCTGGTATTCCCATCTCTTTAAGAATTTTCCATAGTTTGTTGCAATCCACACAGTCAAAGGCTTTAGCATGGTCAATGAAGCAGAAATAGATGTTTTCATGTAATCCCCTTGCTTTCTCTATGATCCAATGGATGTTGGCAATTTGACCTCTGGTTCCTATGCCTGTTCTCAATCCAGCATGTTCATCTGGAATTTCTTGGTTCATGTACTGCTGAAGCCTAGCCTAAAGGAGTTTAAGCATAACCTAGTTAGTGTGTGAAATGAGCACAACTGTACAGTAGTTTGAACATTTTTTGGTATTGCCTTTCTTTGGGATTCCCAGGTGGCCTAGTGGTAAAGAACCTGCTTACTAATGCAGGAGACATAAAGAGACATGGGTTCAATCCTTGGGTCAAGAAGATCTCCAGGAGAAGGAAATGGCAACCCACTCCAATATTCTGGACTGGAGAATCCTTTGGACAGAGGAGACTTGCAGGCCACAGCCATAGGGTCGCAAAGAGTCAGACATGAATGAAGCAACTTAGCATGAATGTATGCATTCTTTGGGAGTGAAATGAAAACTGACCTTTTCCAGTCCTGTGGCCACTGCTGAGTTTTCTAAATTTGCTAAAATATTGAGTGCAACACTTTAACAACATCATCTTTTAGGATTTTAAATAGCTTATCTGGGATTCCATCACCCCCATTAGTTTTGTTTGTAGTAATGCTTCCTAAGGCCCATTTCATTTCATACTCCAGGATGTCTGGCTCTAGGTGAGTGACCACACCATTGTGATTATCTAGGTAATTAAGACCTTTTTCGCATAGTTCTTCTGTGTATTCTTGCCACCTCTTCTTAATCTCTTCTACTTCTGTTAGTTCCTTGATGTTTCTGTCCTTCATTGTGCCCATACTTGTATGAAATGTTCTCTTGATATCTCCAGTTTTTTTGGAAGAGATCTCTAGTCTTTCCCATTCTATTGTTTTCCTCTACTTCTTTGCATTGTTCATTTAAGAAGGTCTTCCTATCTTTCTTTGCTATTTTCTGGAACTCTGCATTCAGTTGGGTATATCTTTCGCTTTCTCCCTTGCTTTTCACTTCTCTTCTTTCCTCAGCTCTTTGTAAAGCCTCCTCAGAAAACCACTTTGCCTTCTTGTATTTCCTTTTCTCTGGGATAGTTTTGGTCACCATCTCCTGTGCAGTGTTACAGACTTCCATCTATAGTTCTTCAGGCACTCTGTCTACCAGATATAATCCCTTGAAGCTATTGGTCACTGGATCTAATCACTTGAATCTGTTGTATAATTATAAGGGATTTGACTTAGGTCATACCCGAATGGCCTAGTGGTTTTCCTTGCTTTCTTCAATTTAAGCCTGAATTTTGCAAGAAGAAGCTCATGATCTGAGCCACAGTCAGCTCCAGGTCTTCTTTTTTGCTGACTCTATAGAGCTTCTCCAACTTTGGCTGCAAAGAATATAATCAGTCTGATTTCATTATCGACCATTTGGTAATATCCATATGTAATGTCATTTCTTGTGTTATTGGAAGAGAGTTTTTGCTATGATCAGTGTGTTCTCTTTACGAAACTCGGTTAGGCTTTGTCCTGCTTCATTTCGTGCTCCAAAGTCAAACTTGCCCATCACCCCAGGTAACTCTCAACTTCCTACTTTTGTATTCCAGTCCCCTATGATGAAAAGGACATCTTTTCTTGATGTTAGTTCTAGAACGTCTTATAGGTCATCATAGAACTGGTAGACTTCAGCTTCTTCAGCATCAGTGGTTGGGGCATAGACTTGGATTACTGTGATGTTGAATGATTTACCTTGGAAACTAACTGAGATCATTCTGTCATTTTTGAGATTGCACCCAAGTACTGCATTTCAGACTCTTTTGTTGACTGAGAGGGCTACTCCATTTCTTCTAAGGGATTCTTGCCCACAGTAGTAGATATAAAGGTCATATGAATTAAATTCAGTCCTTCCTGTCCAGTTTTGTTCACTGATTCCTAAAGATATGAATGTTCATCTTGCAATCTCCTGTTTTACCATGTCTAATTTACTTTGATTCATGGACCTAACACTCCAGGTTCATATGTAATATCGTTCTTTACAGCATTGGACTTTGCTTTCATCACAGACATATCCACAACTGAGTGTCATTTCCACTTTGGCCTATCTACTTTGTTATTTCTGGAGCTATTAATAATATCTCTCCACTCTCCCCCAGTAGCATATTGGACATCTTGAGACCTGGGGCGCTCATCTTCTGGTGTCATATTTTTTTCCCTTTTCATACTGTTTATGGGGTTCTCATGAGGAGAATACTAGAGTGTTTTTCCATGCCCTCCTCCAGTGGACCATGTTTTGTCAGAACTCTCCACTCTGACCCGTCTGTCTTGACTGGCCCTATATGCATTGCTTCATTGAGTTATGCAAGCCTCTTCACCATGACAAGGCAGTGATCCATGAAGGGGTGTCAAATGTGAGTTGATCATATATGAGGGGGTTTATTTCTGGACTATTGATTCCATTTCATTAGTCTATGTATCTGTTTTTATACTAATACCATACTATTTTGATTACTACAGCTGTGTATTTTATAGTTTGTTATTCAGAAGTATCATGCCTCTGGCTTTGTTCTTTCTCAAGATTTCTTGGCTATTTGGTTCCTTTCTAATAAAATACATGTAGCAAATCATACAGCAGTCCTACTTCTGGATATCAAAAAGAAATGGAAACAGAATATAAAAAAGATGTCTGCACCTCTTTTTTTATTCACAGTTGCCAAGATATAGAAACAACCCAAGTGTCCATCAAAGATGAATGGATAAAGAAGATGTAGTATATATATATACAATGGAATATTATTCTTCCACGAGAAAGAAGGAAATGGTATCAGTCACAATAATTTGGGTGGATCTTGGAGACACTATGCTAAGTGAAATAACTCAGAGAAAGGCAAATACTGGATGATATCATTTATATGTGGAACCTAAAAAGGATAAACTCAAATGGGTTCATACTTCCATGTGAAGCCAGCACTACAGAAGGACTAGGACTGTGATTCTCTAGAGGACATGAAACTTACATTTTCTAGAGTAACTAAACTGATTCTTAATGCAACTGAAAGGAGATATCCTAGCAAAGTTACTATTCTCACAGACCACCTTGCTGTCCTGTTCACAGTAGTGGCTATTTCAAGTTCTTTAAAAGTCATGTTTTACTGGAAAATAGACAGGTTAGTTGTTAAAATTTGTAAACATGCCACTTGGACTGTTTCATCCTGGAACAACAACAACCGCACAAAGCTCTCAAGGCACTCACTCCAAGATATAATCACATGTTCAAAATTATGAAAATGTTCATATTTAAGATGACAATTAAGTATGGGGACTATGACTACCCTGAAAGAAACAGAAGGATAGTGTAAAAAAGCAAAGCATCAAATTAGTAGATAAATCTGTTACTTGCTGATAGAGCCTTCAGAGGACAGGTCTACTTGTCACTTTGTTTAATTTGGGATACAGGTCCTCTCCAGTCCCAATATATGGAGATAAACAAAGGTCATTGTTTGTGGAAGTTTAATTGACTGCTATAATAATATAACTACTGATTTGGATGGATGCTAAAAAGAGCTTGGGTGTGTCCTCAGGGCTTAAAACAATTAGAGCCATGTACATTCAGATGCTAGAGTAGAAGGACGTTTGCTCAACTCCTGCGAGAACACCAAAGTCTCAACTAGCTGCTGAACAATCATTAACAGGAGGATGTTGGAACCCACAGAAGAAAGATACTCCATGTCCAAGGATAAAGGAAGCCACAACAAGGTAGTAGGAGGGGGGCAATCACATGAAAATCAAACCACATACCTGCTGGGTGAGTGACCCACAAACTGGAGGACAATAATACCAAAAAAGTTTTCATACTGTTGCAAACATTCTAAGCCACACCTCAGACTTCCCAACCTGGGGATACAGCAAAAGGACTGAGAGTCCCCAGGGAATCTGACTTTGAACGAAAGTGGGATTTGATTACAGAGCTTCCGCAGAACTGGGGAAAGTAAGATTCCTGGAGGGCACAAAAAAACCTTGTGCACACCAGAATGCAGGCAAAAGGAGCAGTAGCCCCACAAGGCACTGAGCCAGACCTGCCTGTTAGTGTTTGAGGGTCTACTGCAGAGGTGTGGGTCAGAAGTGGCCTGCAGCAGAAACAGGGGCACTGGCAGCAACAGTCCTGGGAGGTACTTGTTGGCATAAGTCCTTTTGGAGGTCACCTCTAGTCCTACCATAGAGCCTATAGACTCTAGGACTAGAAATCCTCAGGCCAAACAGCTAACAGTGAGGGAGCACAGCCCCAACCATCAGCAGACAGTTGGATTAAAGATTTACTGAGCATTGTGCTGCCCACCAGAGTAAGACCCAGGTTTCCTCGCAGCCAGTCTGTCCCATCAGAAAGCTTGCACAAGCCTCTTATCCTCATCCATCGGAAGGCAGACGAAAAGAAAGGACTGCAATCCCACTGCCTCAAAAAGAAAACCACAATCACAGAAAGCTAACCAATATGATCACATGGATCACAGCCTTCTGTAACTCAATGACATTATCAGTTATACTGTGCAGGGCTACACAAGAAGGACAGGTCATGGTAGAGAGTTCTGACAAAACATGGTCCACTGGAGAAGAAATTGGCAAACCACTTCAGTATTCTTGCCTCGAGAACCCCATGAACAGTCAGTCAGTCAGTTCAGTCATGTCTAACTCTTTGTGACCCCACGGGCTGCGGTACGCCAGGCCTCCCTGTCCATCACCAACTTCCAGAGCTTACTCAAACTCATGTTCATCGATTCAGTGATGCCATCCAACCGTCTCATCCTCTGTTGTCCCCTTCTCCTCCCACCTTCATTCTTTCCCAGCATTAGGGTCTTCTCAAATGAATCAGTTCTTCACATCAGGTGGCCAAACTATTGGAGTTTCAGCTTCAATATCAGTCCTTCCAATGAATATTCAGGACTAATTTCCTTTAGGATGAACTGGTTGGATCTCCTTGCAGTCCAAGGGACTCTCAAGAGTCTTCTCCAGCACCACAGTTCAAAAGCATCAATTCTTTGGTGCTCAGCTTTCTTTATAGTCCATCTCTCACATCTGTACATGACTACTGGAAAAACCATAGCTTTGACTAGATGGACCTTTGTTGGCAAATTAATGTCTCTGCTTTTTAATATGCTATCTAGGTTGGTCATAACTTTTCTTCCAAGGAGCAAGCATCTTTTAATTTCATGGCTGCATTCGCCATCTGCAGTGATTTTGGAGCCCCCTCAAAATAAAGTCTGTCACTCTTTCCACTGTTTCCCCCTCTATTTGCCGTGAAGTGATGGGACCAGATGCCATGATCTTAGTTTTCTGAATGCTGAGCTTTAAGCCAACTTTTTCACTCTCCTCTTTCACTTTCATCAAGAGGCTCTTTAGTTCTTCTTTGCTTAATGCCATAAGGGTGGTGTCATCTGCATGCTGCTAAGTCACTTCAGTTGTGGCCAACTCTGTGTGACCCCATAGACGGCAGTCCACCAGGCTCCCCCGTCCCTGGGATTCTCTAGGCAAGAACACTAGAGTGGGTTGCCATTTCCTTCTCCAATGCATGAACGTGAAAAGTGAAAGTGAAGTAGCTCAGTCGTGTCCAACTCTTTGCGACCCCATGGACTGCAGCCTACTAGGCTCCTCTGCCCATGGGATTTTCCAGGCAAGAGTACTGGAGTGGGGTGCCATTGCCTTCTCCAGTCATATGCATATCTGAGGTTATTGATATTTCTCAATAATATGAAAAGGCAAAAAGATATGACATCAGAAGATGAGCCCCCTGGTTTGTAAGTGTCCAATATGTTACTGGGGAAGAATAGAGAAATAGCTCCAGAAAGAATGATGAGGATGGGCCAAGGCTGAAACAGTGCTCCACTGTGGATGTGTTTGGTGGTGAAAGTAAAGTCCAATGGAGTAAAGAACAGTACTGTATAGGAACATAAAGTATTAGGTCCATGAATCAAGGTAAACTAGACATGGTCAAGCAGGAGGTGGCAAGAGTGAACATCGATATTTTAGAAATCAGTGAACTAAAATGGATGAGAATGAGTGAATTTAATTCAGATGACCATTATATCTACTATTGTGGGCAAGAATCCCTTAGAAGAAATGTAATAGCCCTCATTGTCAACAAAAGAGTCTGAAATTCAACACTTGGGTATAATCTCTAAGACAAAAAATGATCTTGGTTCATTTCTAAGGCCGACCATTCAACATCACAGTAATCCAAGGCTGTGCCCCAACAACTAAGTCAAAAGGTTCTATGAAGACAGACAATACCTTCTAGAACTAACACCATGAAAAAAAAAAAAAGGATGTCTTTTAAAGCATATGGGACTGGGATGCAGAAATAGGAAGTCAAGAGATACCTAGAGTAACAGGCAAGTTGGGCATGGAGTACAAAATGAAGCAGGACAAGCCTAACAGAGTTTTGCCAAGAGTACACACTGGTCATAGCAAACACCCTCATCCAACAACATAAGAGATGACTACACATAGACATCATCAGATGGTCAATACCAAAATTAGACTGATTATATTCTTTGCAGCCAAAGATGGAGAAGCTCTACACAGTCAGCAAAAACAAGACCTGGAGCTGACTGTGGCTCAGATCATGAGCTTCTTATTGCAAAATTCAAGGCTTAAATTGAAGAAAGTAGAGGAAACTACTAAGCCATTCAGGTATGACTTAAATCATATCCCTTGTGAAGTGAATTTGCTCAGTCGTCTCTGACTCTTTGTGACCCCATGAACTGTAGCCCGCCAGGCTCCTCTGTCCATGGGATTTTCCAGGCAAGAATATTGGAATGGGTTGCCATCTCCTTCTCCAGGTGATCTTCCCAACCCAGGTATCAAACCCGGGCCTCCTGCATTGCAGGCAGACTCCTTATGGGCTGAGCCATGAGGGAAGTCAGTTATACAGTGGAGGTGACTAATAGATTCAAGGGATTAGGTCTGGTAGACAGAGTGCCTAAAGAGCTATGGATCGAGGTTTGTAGCATTATACAAGAGGCAGTGATCAAAACCATCCCCAAGAAAAGAAAATGCAAGGAGGCAAAATGGTTGTCTGAGGAAGCTTTAAAAATAGCTGAGAAAAGAAGGGAAACAAAAGGAAAAAGAAAAAGGGAAAGATATACCCAACTGAATGCAGAGTTCCAGAGAATAGCAGAGAGAGATAAGAAAGCCTTCCTAAATGAATAATGCAAAAAAAAAAAAAATAGAGGAAAACAGTGGAAAAGACTTATAGAAATCTCTTCAAGAAAATTGGATATCCCAAGGGAACATTTCATGGAAAGATGAGCACAAGAAAGGAAAGAAAGTGCAAGGATCTAAAAGAAGCAGAAGAGATTAAGAAGACGTGGCAGGAATACACAGAAGAACTGTACTAAAAAGATCTTAATGACCTGGATAACCACAATGCTGTGGTCACTCACCTAAAGTCAAACATTCTGGAGAGAGAGGTCATGTGGGCATTAGGAAGCATTACTAGGAACAAAGCAAGTGGAGGTGATGGAATTCCAGCTGAGCTATTTTAAAATCCCAAAAGATGATGGTGTTAGACTGCTGCACTTAATATGCAGCTAATTTGGAAAACTCATCATGGCCACAGGACTGGAAAAGGTCAGTTTTCATTCCAATCCCAAAGAAAGGCAGTGCTAAACAATGTTCAAACTACCTTACAATTGCATTCATTTCACATGCTAGTAAAGTAATGTTCAGAATCCCTTCAGTGAAACTTCAGCAATGCATGAACCAAGAACTTCCAGATGTAGAAGCTAGATTTAGAAAAGGCAGAGGGACCAGAGATCAAATTGCCAACATCTGTTGGGTCATAGAGAAAGCAAGGAAATTCCAGAAACATACCTACTTCTGCTTCATTGACTACGCTAGAGCCTTTGACTGTGCAGATCACAACAAACTGTGGAAAATTCTTAAAGACATGGAAATACCAGACCACTTTACCTACTTCCTGTATGTGGATCAAGAAGCAACAGTTAGAACCGGACAGACTGGTTCAAAACTGGGAAAGGAGTATATCAAGGCTCTATATTGTAACCCTGCTTATTTAACTTATGCACAGAGTACATCATGCAAAATGTTGTGCTGAATGAATAATAAGCTGGAATCAAGATTGTTGAGAGAAGTATCAACAACCTCAGACATGTAGATGACAACAATCTAATGGCAAAAAGCAAAGAAAACCAAAGAGCCTATTCATGAAGGTGAAGAGGGGAGTGGGAAAAGCTGGCTTAAAACTCAGGGAAG
This sequence comes from Ovis aries, assembly GCF_016772045.2. Taxonomy (NCBI): domain Eukaryota; kingdom Metazoa; phylum Chordata; class Mammalia; order Artiodactyla; family Bovidae; genus Ovis; species Ovis aries. The sequence goes on along the minus strand of NC_056080.1, from coordinate 24,385,727 downwards.
GGAGTTTATGATGGGGAATATATGTACACCTGTGGCAGATTCATGTCAATGTATGTCAAAACCAATACAATGTTGTAAAGTAATTAGCCTCCAAAAATAAATAAATTTTTTTTTTAAGGGAAAAAAAAAACTCAGCATTTAGAAAACTAAGATCATGACATCTGGTCCCATCACTTCATGGCAAATAGTTGGGGAAACAATGGAAACAGTGACAGACTTTATTTTTGTGGGCTCCAAAATCACTGCAGATGTTGACTGCAGCCATGAAATTAAAATAACTTGCTCCTTTGAAGGAAAGTCAGTGTACTAAAAAGCAGAAACATCACTTTGTCAACAAAGGTCCATCTAGTCAAGGCTATGGTTTTTCCTGTGGTCATGTATGGATGTGAGAGTTGGACTGTGAAGAAAGCTGAGTGCTGAAGAATTGATGCTTTTGAATTGTGGTGTTGGAGAAGACTCTTGAGAGTCCCTTGGACTGCAAGGAGATCCAACTAGTGTATTCTAAAGGAGATCAGCCCTGGGTGTTCTTTGGAAGGAATGATGCTAAAGCTGAAACTCCAATACTTTGGCCACCTGATGTGAAGAGTTGACTCATTGGAAAAGACTCTGATACTGGGAGGGATTGAGGGCAGGAGGAGAAGGGACGAAAGAGGATGAGATGGCTGGATGGCATCACTGACTCGATGGACATGAGTTTGAGTAAGCTCCGGGAGTTGGTGATGGACAGGAAGGCCTGGTGTGCTACAATTCATGGGGTAGCAAAGAGTCAGACACAACTGAGCGACTGAACTGAACTGAATGTATGGATGTGAGAGGTGGACCATAAAGAAGGCTGAGCGCTGAAGAATTGATGCTTTTGAACTGTGGTATTGGAAAAGTCTTGAGAGTCCCTTGGACTCCAAGGAGATCAAACCAGTCAATCCTAAAGGAAATCAGTCCTGAATATTCATTGGAAGGACTGATACTGAAGCTGAAGCTTCAATACTTTGGCCACCTGATGGGAAGAGCCAACTCATTAGGAAAGACCCTGATGCTGGGAAAGATTGAAGACAAAATAAGAAGAGAGTGACATAGGATAAGATGGTTGCGTGGCATCACCGACTCAATAGTCATGAGTTTGAGCAAACTCTAGGAGATAGTGAAGGACAGGGAAGCCTGGTGTGCTCCATCCAGTCCATGGGGTCAAAAATAATTGGACACGACTTAGCACCTGAACAACAACAACCCATTAAACACTGGAAATTCAAACTTTACCTTTCAATAGGTGCCTTTCAATTGTAATAAAATCTTGCTACTAGATAATGGCCAAATGTCTTTGTGTTTTACATCTGGGAAGAACTATGTGGTGAGATGGAGCACTTATTTAAGAGTTCTAAGTCATCATATAAATATTATTTTACTTATGTTATTAAGGGAAACTCAGAAATTTATTGGCCCTTGCTAGAGAAACTTCTAATTAAAATTTTTGATTATCAGACTCTGGAGTTAAGTTTATGCTTAGAATGGGTACTGTTTTACAAGGCACTACTAAATAATACTCAACTAGTTAATCATTTGGAAGCTTGAGCAATAAAGCATCACAACAGTTTTTGAAATTAATATATGATGGAGAACTTTTGTATGTTGCTAACCAAGAATTTGCTTTAACCATTCTCCTTTAGTGTGACATATTTAAAAGTTTTCCCCTCTAGGCAAATAATATACTGAATTTTTCAATCCATCGTACTTTATTTTTATTTTTTTATTGCGTTTGTAATTTACCATAGATTTATTGGTTATTTAGATGGCTGTAATTTGCCCAGTGAAAGGTAGAAATGGCAGTGGAAACAAAAGTTAAAACTGTAGTGTTACTATTTTGTAGCAACAAAGGGAGGGTTCAGTTCAGTTCAGTTGCTCAGTTGTGTCTGACTCTTTGCGACCCCATGAATCACAGCACGCCAGGCCTCCCTGTCTATCACCATCTCCCGGAGTTCACTCAAACTCACGTCCATCGAGTCCATGATGCCATCCAGCCATCTCATCCTCTGTCGTCCCCTTCTCCTCCTGCCCCAATCCCTCCCAGCATCAGGGTCTTTTCCAATGAGTCAACTCTTCGCATGAGGTGGCCAAAGTACTGGAGTTTCAGCTTTAGCATCATTCCTTCCAAAGAAATCCTAGGGTTGATCTCCTTCAGAATGGACTGGTTGGATCTCCTTGCAGTCCAAGGGACTCTCAAGAGTCGTCTCCAGCACCACAGTTCAAAAGCATCAATTCTTCCGCGCTCAGCCTTCTTCACAGTCCAACTCTCACATCCATACATGACCACAGGAAAAACCATAGCCTTGACTAGACGGACCTTAGTCGGCAAAGTAATGTCTCTGCTTTTGAATATAAAGGGAGGGTACTGGAAGGAAAAATATAAATCAAAAAATAAAAAATAATTCTTTTGGTGCCCCAAAAAAGGCATGAGACTTTCTCTTTTTAGAGCATTTACTTTAGAAAACTTGTAAATAGAAAACCATTCTCTTTTCAATCTTCTTGCCATTTTTTCCACCCATGAATGTTTTCCTTTGGATAAAGGCTAACACAGTGTGCCACTCCACTTACCACATGGATTTAGGAAGAATTGTCTAATACATGGTGATTGTTGTTCAGTTGCTAAGTCATGTCCGACTCTTTGTGACCCTACGGACTGCAGCACACCAGGCTTCCCTGTCCCTCACTATCTCCCGGCCTTTGTGCAAACTCATGTCCATTAAGTCGGTGATGCCATCCAACTGTCTCATCCTCTGCCATTCTCTTCTTTTGCCTTCAATCTTTCCCTGCATCAGGGTCTTTTACAATGAGTCAGCTCTTTGCATCAGGTAGCCAAAGTACTGGAGCTTCAGCCTCGGCATCAGTCCTTCCAGTGAATATTCAGGACTGATTTCCTTTAGGAGTTATTGGTTTCATGTCCTTGGAGTCCAAAGGACTCTCAAGAGTCTTCTCCAGCACCCCAATTTCAAAGCATCGGTTCTTCAGCACTCAGCCTTCTTGGTTCAACTCTCACATCCATACATGACTACTGGAAAAACCATAGCTTTGACTATACTGACTTTTGTCGACAAAATGATGTCTCTGCTTTTTAATATGCTGTCTAGCATATTTAAAAAAATCTAGGTTTGAGTCGAACATGACTGAAGAGACTTAGCAAAGCAAAGTCCTCTTTCTTGAGGTCTCGCTATCTTTTATCTCAAGAATGTGAATGTAATGGGTTGTATCTGCTTGGCTATATAAAAGGGTGAAATTTCTTGTTGACTTTGATATCTCTTTAGTTGCTTGCTTGTGATGCACATCATATCCCAGTTTATGTTTATTTAATATTAAATTTTTTTTTCCTATTTGCTAATATTTTACCTGGGCCCTGTGATTCTGGAAAACAGTGAAGGTTAAGAGATCCTCCTGCTTTGTGTTTCAGGAAATAGCTTACCTGAAAGAACCATTCTTCCCCATATAATTTAAATAAGACTCATGGATGTTCTTTTGTTTACCTATGACAAGGTCACATACAGGTACTCAGAAATAACACTTTTTGTTTCATAGGTGATCAGTTGAAACAAAATGCTTGTTAGCCAAACTTGGGTTAAGCTTCTCTCTTTTTCTTCCAGTCTCCTGAATTTTGGCCTCCTCTCACCAGAGCTAGCAGACAACCTGTCTTGAGAATAGGCAGACCTCAGGGTAAAACATTCTCTGATTCAGTATCTAGTCACGCTATCTACTTCATCCCCTTTCCCCACACCCAGTTCTTTCTAGTGTTGTTTACTCCCATCTAGAAAAGAAAACCCCTTTTTTGCCTAATACTTGAGATTCTGGAGATCTTATGGTTACAGCTTTCCTCTATTGTAATAGTTCCCCTCCCCCTATTTCAAAATTCCCTTTGTACCTTGGTAATAATTTTTTCAAGAAAGATCTTTCCTTAATAATCTATATTTGTTTTTATTTTATGCATAATATGTAGAGAGGAATTTTTGAATCAGCAAGATGGTTTGTTTTTCTAATTATTTCTGTAACACATATAATGTAATGTCATCATAGAGGTGACATCTCATCACCTTTGTTATAATATATTAATTAGAAGCAAGTCAGAGGCCCCACCCTAAACCAATATACAAAGGCATGATCACCAGGAATTGGCAATCAGGGGGGTCCCATGAGGTTCTGCTTGCCATAGTTTACTCTCCAGGCTTCAACACAACTTGGTCAGGTTCTCTTTTCCTCATTTCTAAAAGTTTCCTCATAGTGGTGTGGGAAGGAACTGTGGATAGTGGATAGTGGATAGTGTAAGTGACCTTGCCCAAACCTCCAGGATGTTCATCTTGCTGGTTTCTGCATGGGCCTTTGGACCCCATAGGAATTCATACTATGGAGGATCACTGTTGGCACCTGCTAGCACTCCAGTTACTTTTCCTGCATAAATCTTGAGTGACAGGATTTCTGGGCTCTTAACGATGAAGTGTTTGGAAGTGTTTTCTCCGTCTCACCCTCATTATATTCAAGAATTCCTTGATCTCCTCCTTAGTAGGGCAGTTACCTTTCATGAAAGACTCTCTTGGGCAGCCCCTGCCACCATTCAGACTCCCAATGTTAGTGACATCCAGTTTGCTGACAAGGCCATAGAAGTGTTTGGTAGATTCTACTTCCTTCAACATAAGATAAAAGAGCAGCTCCATGTATTCAGAGGCTTTTCAGAAGATCATGAGGATGTGGTCTCTTTATTCTTTATTGACTTTTTTCAGCATATTTGCCTTTGTAATGGGCATTCATTTTATAATTGAGCAAAAGGAACTATACAAACAAAGTCTCCTTCTGGGTTAAGTATCTGCATGGGTGCTCACACAGAAACAACTACCAATTGTGTGTATTTGTTAGTATAAGTGTTGTTATTGTTGTTCAGTCACTAAGTCATGTACAACTCTTTACCACCCCATAGACTGCAGCACTCTAGGCTTCCCAGTCCTTCTCTATATCCCAGAGTTTGCTCAAACTCACGTCCACTGAGTCAGTGATACCATCCAACCATCTCATCCTCTACCACCCCCTTCTCCTCTTGTCCCTAGTCTTTCCTAGCATTAAGCTCTATTTCAATGAGTCAGCTCTTTTCATCAGGTGGTCAAAGTATTGGAGCTTCAGCTTTTTTGTATAGTATGAGTATGACTATATAGGAATGTATATGTGTGTGTATGTATATATGCCTATATATTCCAACCAGAATGCTATGAGATTAAAAACCAACTACAAGAAAAAAAGCTTAAAAACACAAGCACATGGAGGCTAAACAATATTTTGCTAAATAACCAATAGATCACTGAAGAAATCAAAGAGGAAAAAAAAATTACCTAGAGACAAATTAAAATGAAAACATGATAATCCAAAACCTATGGAACACAAAAGTTCTAAGAGGGGAGTTAGAGGGGAGTTTATAGCATTACAGTCTTACCTCAGGAAACAATGGCACCCCACTCCAGTACTCTTCCTTGGAAAATCCCATGGACAGAGGAGCCTGGTAGGCTGCAGTCCACGAGGTCACTAAGAGTTGAACACGACTGAGAAACTTTACTTTCACTTTTCACTTTCATGCATTGGAGAAGGAAATGGCAACCCACTCCAGTGTTCTTGCCTGGAGAATCCTAGGGACAGGGGAGCCTGGTGGGCTGCCGTCTCTGGGGTCACACAGAGTCGGACATGACTGAAGCAACTTAGCAGGAAACAATAAAAATCTCAAACAGCCTAACTTTATACCTAAAACAACCAGGGAAGAACAAACAAAATCTAAAGTTAGTAGAACGAAAGAAATCATAAAGATCAGAGCAGAAATAAATGATATAGGATGAAGAAAAGAATAGAAAAGATCAAGGAACCTAAAAGCTGATTCTTCTAAAATATAAACAAAATTGATAACTTTCAGCCAGACTCATGAACAAAAAACAAGGGAGAGGACTCAAATTAATAAAATTAGAAGTGAAAGAGGAGAAATTAAAACAGAAACCACAGAAATACAAAGGAACATAAGAGACTACTATAAGCAACTATATGCCAATAAGATGGAAAACTTAGAAGAAATAGACAATTTCTTAGAAAAGTACAGTCTCCAAAGAAAGAAGCAGGAAATACGAACAGACCAATCATAAGTACTAACACTGAAACTGTAATTTTAAAAATTCTAACAGACAATAGCCCACATGCAAATGCCTTCCCAGACAAATTATATCAAACATTTAGGGAAATGTTAACACCTATCCTTCTGAAACTATTCCAAAAAATTGCAGAGGAAGGAACACTCCCAAAGTTATCCTGTGAGGCCACCATCACATGGATATCAAAAGTAGCCAAAGATACAAAAAACAAAACAAAACACAACAAACCCACAACCAAACAGTTATTTGGATACATGGGAATACTATAACATAATTACAATTAGTTTATAATTTTGCTTTGATAAGTGAAAAAATAACATTATTTTTTCATGTTTAACATATTCTTATGTTTATTATTCATTTGCATTTATGTTTACTGTTTATTGTTCATGATTTTTGCCAATATTTGGTATATTAGGATTTTAATGAAATTTTTATGTATAAAAATTAAAATCTGTTCTGAACATTTAAAGTAAATAAATCACCCGTCACAGTTGTTAAATCATGAAAGGCAATGCCAAAGAATGCTCAAACTGTCGCACAATTGCACTCATCTCACACGCTAGTAAAGTAATGCTCAAAATTCTCCAAGCCAGGCTTCAGCAATACGTGAACCGTGAAATTCCTCATGTTCAAGCTGGTTTTAGAAAAGGCAGAGGAACCAGACATCAAATTGGCAACATCCGCTGGATCATCAAAAAAGCAAGAGAGTTCCAGAAAAACATCTATTTCTGCTTTATTGAATATGCCAAAGCCTTTGACTGTGTGGATCACAATAAACTGTGGAAAATTCTTCAAGAGATGGGAATACCAGACCACCTGACCTGCCTCTTGAGAAATCTGTATGCAGGTGAGGAAGCAACAGTTAGAACTGGACATGGAACAACAGACTGGTTCCAAACAGGAAAAGGAGTACGTCAAGGCTGTATATTGTCACCCTGCTTATTTAACTTCTATGCAGAGTACATCATGAGAAACACTGGCCTGGAAGAAACACAAGCTGGAATCAAGATTGCGGGGAGAAATATCAATAACCTCAGATATGCAGATGACACCACCCTTATGGCAGAGAGTGAAGAGGAACTAAAAAGCCTCTTGATGAAAGTGAAAGAGGAGAGTGAAAAAGTTGGCTTAAAGCTCAACATTCAGAAAACGAAGATCATGGCATCCGGTCCCATCATTTCATGGGAAATAGATGGGAAACAGTAGAAACAGTGTCAGACTTTATTTTTGGGGGCTTCAAAATCACTGCAGATGGTGATTGCAGCCATGAAATTAAAAGATGCTTGCTATTTGGAAGAAAAGTTATGACCAACCTAGATAGTATATTCAAAAGCAGAGACATTACTTCGCCGACTAAGGTCCATCTAGTCAAGGCTATGGTTTTTCCAGGAGTCATGTATGGATGTGAGAGTTGGACTGTGAAGAAAGCTGAGTGCCAAAGAATTGATGCTTTTGAACTGTGGTGCTGGAGAAGACTCTTGAGAGTCCCTTGGACTGCAAGGAGATCTAACCAGTCCATTCAGAAGGAGATCAACCCTGGGATTTCTTTGGAAGGAATGATGCTAAAGCTGAAACTCCAGTACTTTGGCCACCTCATGCGAAGAGTTGACTCACTGGAAAAGACCCTGATGCTGGGAGGGATTGGGGGTAGGAGAAGAAGGGGACGACCGAGGATGAGATGGCTGGATAGCATCACTGACTCGATGGACCTGAGTCTGAGTGAACTCCAGGAGTTGGTGATGGACAGGGAGGCCTGGCGTGCTGTGATTCATGGGGTCGCAAAGAATTGGACACAACTGAGTGACTTAACTGAACTGAACTGAATTTTACACAGTTATTGAGAAGAAATAGAACTGAAAAAAAAGAATTCAGGAACCATGTGGGACAGTCTGAGTTGGAGATGTCATCTAGATTATTTTTTCCAGACATGTCTACACTCAGCTCTTTATATGCAGTCATTAAGGTAATTAGCCTCAGGATATCTCCCGCCAGTTTCTCCTTCTCTGCAGTTTTAGGTCCTCTTCCACTACTTACTGGTTTTTGTGTTCTGTCTCAACTGTCACCACTTCCCGAGCCTTCCCACTCATACTGCCCCCAATTCAATGGAGGAGGGCCTGTACACAGGGTGAAAATACCAGTCTCTGGCAGCCATTAGTACAGCTCCCAGCCAGGAATGCTAACAAGGATGCAGTGAACCACCAGAATAGTCAAAAGATGTAGCTCTCCCAGCATCTAGAATCACTGGGTGACACAGAAAAGCTCCCTATACTCTGCCTGATGGTAGACACAGAGAATTCAAAGTATGTGAGATGTTTGGCATGCCTCTCTAGGCTTTTCATCCAGTAGATATGCCCAGAGACTTCTCAACTTCCAGCTGCTGATGGTAATTCAGACATTTCCCAAGGTGATTAACAGAAGTGATCTTGAACCCTCTGCCCAGATTTTCTACCTTCTCCCCTTATAGTCCCTTCTCTCCCTTCTGCTAAACTCTAAATCCAGAATGCTGCCTGCCAGCCTGCCATGGGCTCTCTGGATGAGGTTTTTCATGTGGCCTCTCATGACCTCTGGCAATTTTTCTGATCTCAGATCTTCACTACCTAAGGGCGTCCTGCCCAGTTCTCTTGCCCAGCAACTGATCATTCTCATTGAGTTCTTACTTTTCAAAGTAAAGGAGGGATGTCTTGTTGATATTTCAGAATGTGAAGTACACCTAGGAGAATCCTGGCGTTCGAAACATTAATGCTGAAGTCCAGCTCCATGTGGATGAGAGTTTAATTTTATACTCAACCTATTTGAAAATAAGGAACTAAAATAACAATGAGACAGTATCTTTCATCCCAAAATTTGGCCAAAATTTAAAAGACTGATGAAATAAAATGTCTGTGAGAATGTAAAGCATTCACACACATGAACCTGAGAGACTATAAATTGATATGGCATTTTTGGAACAGAAGTTCAGCAATATTTGTAAAAATTTTAAGTCTTCACACTCTGCCCAGTTTAATCAAGTTTGCATGTTACTATGCCTTTCCTGAGAGAAAGTATGCATATCTGTCTAAGATTTCATATTCAAAGATACTGATTTCAGTTCTATTACTCATAGCAACAAATCTCAAACAGTTTTTAATGTCCATCAGGAGGAGAATGGTTAATTATCACACAAACAGAAGTAAGATAATCCTTACCTGTCTTTTTCTTGGAATGAAGATTGGAACATGATGACTGGAGATCCCATGATATGCAATTAACATCTGTGCATAATGAAGACTTGCAACACCTTGATTGCTCCTATCATATTCTTCCTGATGATCTTCCCTTCAAATGGCCAAAAGGTATGAAAAGATGTTCAATATCACTAATTATCAAGAAAATGAAAGTCAAAGCCACAATGAGATAATACTTCACACCAGTTAGGATGGTTATAATTTTTTAAAAGGATAATGAAATGTTAGCTAGGATGTTGAAAAATTGAGCTTTTGTGTATTGTTTCCACACTGCATGCTTGTGTAGTCATGTCCAACTCTTGGAACCCCATGGACTGTACCCTGACAGGCTCCTCTGTTCATGGGGTTTCCCAGGCAAGAATACTGGAATAGGTTGCCATTTCCTCCTTCTGGGTTTCTTTCCCCACCCAGGGATCGAACCCACATCTCCTATGTCTCCTGCATTGCAAGAGGATTCTTTACCTGCTGAGCCATCAGGGAAGCCCTGTATACTGTTGTTGGACATGTAAAATGGTACAGCCACTATAGAAAACAGTATGAAAGTTTCTTTAAAAAGTCAAATGTAGAACTACCATATAATTCAGCAATCTCATTTCTAGATATGTATTCAAAAGAATGGAAGTCAGGATCTTGAAAAAATGTCTGCATTCCTGTTCCTTGTAGCACTATTCAGCAAAGATATGGAAACAACCCAAATGTCCATCAAAGGTAAATGAAGAAAGAAAATGTGATTCATACACATACATACATTCACATACACAATGGAATATTATTCAGTCTTAAAAGAGGAAATTCTGCCATTTGCAACAATATGATGGACTTGAAGGACATTATGCTAAGTGAAATAAACCAGTCACAGAAGGAAAAATACTACATGGTTCTGCTTAAGGGAGGTACCTAAAATTATCAAACTCATAGAAGAAGAGAATTAAGTGTAGTTACCAGGAGCTAGGGTGAGGGGGAAATGAGGAGTTGCTCAATGGGCTTCCCTAGTGGCTCAGACAGTAAAGAATCTGCCTGCAGTGCAGGAGACACGGGTGTGATCCCTGGGTCAGGAAGATCCCCTGGAAAAGCAAATGGCAACCCACTCCAGTATTCTTTCCTGGGAAATCCCATGGACAGAGGAACCTGGCAAGCTATAGTCCATTGCAGGGAGCCAGCACGGGAGATCCCACCCATGACAAGGTCATGCAGGACTCGAGGGACTCCCTGGGCCATCCAACCCATGACAAGGTCATGCAGAAGAGTCCTGATAAGCAAGGCCTCAGGACTCAGCAGACCCCCTGGACATGCTCGAGCATCTACCCCCAAACCAGAATCTGTCTGTCTTATTATTTTATGTCTTTCACCTACGCTTCTGACATTAGCAGGGGGCTGTCCCAGACCAAAGAGTTAACTTAGGGCTCTAGTTGATAAATCTCCTGGGCATGAAAGGAGTGTTTCAAACCCTCTGTTAGCATTCTAGCTTACTTGGCAGGTTTATCCAGACTCTTGCAACATTGTTGAGTCTATGCTTACTGCCAAGTTCTCACATCCCTTATCCGTTGTGTTCCTGGGAGTACATGTAGTTAAGATATAGAAATAAGGAGCAGTAGCTTTAACATTAGCAACATTAGACTTTGAGTTAGTAAGTTCTTTCTTTGCTGTAACCTGCTGAATCTTTGCTCCATAAAAATGTAACTCTGTACTTTAAGGGTGTCGCAGGCTAAGAATTTAAGAAGAAACACTTTAAAGGAAGATTATTGTTTTGGCTGACCAACATTTATCAAAAAGAGGTCATGGAATATCAACAGGCCTCCGGGACAGAAGATGATGTACAAAAAAGAAAGACTCTTGCAGAAAAGAACCTGGTATTGATAAAAAGCTAATACTAATGGAATGTTGAGTTGACTCTGCATTTTTCACCTTGCTGTATGTACAACTCAGGGTATAAAAGCCCTGAGGAAAATAAAGTAAAACGGGCCTCGCTCACTGAAGCTTGGTCACCCCGTGTTGCTCTTTCCTTATCTTTTTCTCTATCTTTCTTCATTCGCTGACTTTGTCCATCCTGAGGATATCCTTGGACTCTGCTGAGGCTGGACCCCGGCAGTCCATGGCATTGCAAAAAGTCAGACATGACTAAGTGACTAACACTCTGACTTTTTTTTCTTTCAATTGTTATACTGGTTCAGATATGCAAAATGAATTAGTTCTAGAGATCTGCCGTACAACATAGTGCCCATAGGCAACAATACTGAAAAAGTTTGAAAGAGCATAGATCTCATGTCAGGTGTTTTCACTCTGAAAGAAAAAACCAAAGGGACATGAGGACACTTTTGGAGGTGATGGATATGTCTGTTACAAAGATTGTGGTGATGATTTCACAGGTGTATGTGCTGTGCTGTGCTGTGCTTAGTCGCTCAGTTATGTCTGACTGTTTGCAACCCTGTAGACTATAGCCAGCCAGGCTCCTCTGTCAATGGGGATTCTCCAGGCGAGAATACTGGAGTGGGTTGCCAAGCCCTCCTCCAGGAGACCTACCAAACCAGGGATCGAACCCAGGACTCCCTCATTGCAGGCGGATTCTTTACCATCTCTGCCACCAGGGAAGCCCAAGAATACTGGAGTGGTTAGCCTATCCCTTCTCCAGCGGATCTTCCTGCCCCAGGAATTGAATCTGATCTCCTGCATTGCAGGTGGATTCTTTACCAGCTGAGCTACCAGGGAAGCCCTCACAGGGGTATGTAAATGTCCAAACTCATCCAGTTGTACATTTTAAAATTGCAGTTTTTTATTAACTATCTCTCAATAAACATTTGCTTTTTAAAAGAAAAATAACCCTAGAGAGTAGTTAAAAGAGTATGGTGGATCTATGTGTGCTGTCATGGAAATATCCTGCATTCATTTTGTTAAGTGACACGGTCAAGAGGCAGAACAATATGTACGTTGTTGATCATGTATGTTAAATTCAATATACATTTCTAAAATTTATTTATTTTTGGCTGCACTGGGTCTTTATTGCTGTGTATGGGCTTTCTCTCATTGCAGTGAGTGGGGGCTACTCTCCAGTTGTGGTGCTCAGGCTTCTCATTGTAGTGGCTTCTCTTATTGCAGAGCACAGACTCCAGGTACATGGGCTTGGTGGTTGCAGCTCACAGGCTCTAGAGCATGGGCTAAGTAGTTGTGGTGCACGGGCTTAGTTGCTCTGCGGCATGTAGGATCTTCCTGGAAGATTCCTGGGATGGAACCCATGTCCCCTGCATTGGCAGGAGGACTCTCATCCACTATACCACCAGGGAAGTCCTCAATATATTTTTATAGTGCATCTACATATGAGAAAGCCTCAGATTAGCTTTAAAGTGATACACATCAGGTTGTTGGGCTTCCCTTGTGGCTTAGCTGGTAAAGAGTCCACCTGCAGTGTGGGAGGCCTGGGTTTGATACCTGGGTTGGGAAGATCCCCTGGAGAAGGGAAAGGCTACCCACTCCAGTATTCTGGCCTGGAGAATTCCATGGGTTCTATAGTCCATGGAGTCGCAAAGAGTCAGACAGGACTGAGCAACTTTCACTTTCACTTTTCATTTTCACGTTGTTAATTGTGGTTGCCTCTGAGGAGGGGGCTGGATTTTGAGGGAAGGGGGAGACTGTAATATATTTGTATTGTTAGAATTTTTTGCAAGAAAAATACATGTACTATTTATTACCTTTGTAATTATAATATTTAAATACATCTAACTACCAAAATAGTAGGTATGCATTAATCCGTTAAAGTAACTGATGCAACAGACAAAACATGTGGACCCACATGGTGTAAGGCAACAATTTATTCCTATACATATGAAGTCCAGTGTGGGTAGACGGGGCCTCCACTGTCATACAACCCAGGGATCAGGCTGCTCCCATCAGTGCTTCCACTTCTCAACTAGCAGTCTCTATGTTTGCTGCTGAATAGGACAGAAAGCCTGGAGGTGGCATACTTGCTCTCAAATACCTTGGCCCGGGGTGTGACAAACACTGTTTCTGTTCATATTTCAGTGTCTGTGTAGTCACACGGGTCTTCCCAAATACAAGTGGATTGGAATGAACGTGTAGAACACATTTATAGGTGACATTAGGCACAAAGGAAAACTAGGATTTTTCTCTGAGGCACAAACTGAGATAAGCGGTGTATGAAGGATGGTGAATTATTTTGATCTTTATTGTTCAAAGGCAGCATGTGTGCCAAGGAATCATCTTCCTCTCCTAGAAGGACTGTGGTTATGAGGAATTCAGCCTCAGTAGATGTTCACTAGAGAGTGATTTCCATGGTCTTTTCTCATCTTCAACTTATAAGGAAGGCTTTTGTAAGCTCACTCATTGGTGTGTGTATTCAGTGTGTTAGTCAGTGGTGTCTGACTCTTTGTGACCCCATGGACTGTAGCCCACCAGGCTCCTCTGTCCATAGAATTCTCCAGACAAGAATACTGGAGCGGTGGCCAGTCACAAAACACATCCCTGCAGAATCTTACCAACAATATTTGGGTCACTTACAAAAATCCCCCATGTACTTTCAAACTGATATCAAGAACCAGTATTCTTTTTAATGGCTGAGTAATACTCCATTGTGTATATGTACCACAGCTTTCTTATCCATTCATCTGCTGATGGACATCTAGGTTGTTTCCATGTCCTGGCTATTATAAACAGTGCTGCGATGAACATTGGGGTACATGTGTCTCTTTCAATTCTGGTTTCCTCGGTGTGTATGCCCAGCAGTGGGATTGCTGGGTCATAAGGTAGTTCTGTTTGTGGAGAATGACATTCTAACATGTATACTATCATGTGAATTGAATCGCCAGTCTATGTCTGATGCAGGATGCAGCATGCTTGGGGCTGGTGCATGGGGATGACCCAGAGAGATGTTATGGGGAGGGAGGTGGGAGGGGGGTTCATGTTTGGGAATGCATGTAAGAATTAAAGATTTTAAAATTTAAAAAATAAAAACTAAAATTAAAAAAAAAAGAAATCAAAATGAAACTAACGCAACACTGTAAATCAATCAGTGTATAGTATTAAACTATACTTCAATAAAAGATAAAATTTTAAAAAGAAAAAAAAATAAAATAAAATAATTCAACTACCAAAATTGAAAAAAAAAAAAAAGAACCAGTATTCTGTAAGAGATAAGACTGTGATCACCAGCTTATTTGAAATACACTTTGAGATTTGTGGGCTTGGAGTGGGGCTGTGGTAACTAGGTATCTAGACTTCACAATCAGTGGTTCCACTGGCAGGGATGGGACCTTCATGTGCAGAGAGTTGGAATGCTCTAATCAAGGGAGGGCAGATGACTCTGAACTGCTTGTGTCACAGGGAGCAGGATGCAGCTCCAGAGGTCACAGTGGAGAACTCGTCAGCATATGAGGTTTGATTTGGGAAAGAGGGCACACTGGGGAAGACCCGGAGGAAACAAGCTATAATGCAGGGAAGTGCTGGAACAGGACTTGTGCCCATATGTGAGCAGACTCAGCTATCACAGATCCCTGGGGCTAGTTAGTGACAAGGGGATCCTCAGCAAATGAGGCCCACAGATAAGCCTCAAACTGTGCTTCATCCTCATATTCACTTTCATCAGGATTGCTTTTTATACTTTGAATGGAGCATCTTGTTTTTTAATCGTATGTGATACATCTTGTACTAGTGAGAATAACAGAGAATGAAGAGACAGGTCTGCCTCGGGCTGGAGGAGTGGACAACTGTGGGCTCCAGAAAAATTTGGACCAGGGGTCTAGTCCCAGCTGTTTCACTTATCAGCTATGTGAGCTTGAGAAAACTACAAGTTCTTCATCTGCAATGTCTGATAAACCCTACCTTGTAGGACTGTTGGAATATATGCAATGAATATGAAGCACTTGACTAGCGTCTTTAATGTATGGCAGGTATATGATTTTTTTTTTTTTTACTGCAGATGGTACCACCCTCCCCTCTGCAAAGATTTTTGTTATATTAATTTGGGTGGTATCACCAAATATGATGCAGCTTTCCGCCTAATGATCCCATAATTCTGCTTAGCAAGAAAAGCAAAATAAATTCCCCCATTTGAGGATTACTGAATTTGTGTGGGTGGTTGTCTATCCCAGTTGGATGCAACTCCAAGGTCCTAGAATTTGTGTCAAGGACCAACAACTTCCCCCTGGGTGCCTTTCCATCCAAATTGCCTGTATTTTTATTCATTTCTTCACCATCAGACATGGAGCCCTCCCTTAAGAGTTTGCAAAATTACACCCAAGATAACCTAATTAAAATGCCTTTCTAATGCCTTAGGAGCTGGTTCTCAGCATTCCACCCCAAGGGAGTATCACCTTATTTCTCAGAAATTCCTTGGAGATGCTGTACATAAAACAGCTAGGTTGTGGTCTGTGTTCAGCTGCACGTGAACAAGAGCACCAGACACCTTCCATTTCTGCCCAGGAGAAGCTTTTCCTCTGGTATATTGATACTAAAGTAACTGTTACAAGCAGGTTTGCATTCCAGGGTTTTGTCCTCCAGCGCTGAGTAAACACCATTTGTATACCTGGCCTCTGTTCATCAGTCCCACAGCCTCATCTAGCCTACCACCCAGCTTAAATGAACAGGATAGCCCACTGAGAGACTTGTATTTTCCCCAAACCCCAAACTACCATTCCCCAGGGAATTTGCACTCTATTGTTTTCAGCCAAACATCTTCCCCCTCCCACTTCTCCAAACCCCATATTTGTCCCCTTACCTCCTTACTCCTTTAAGTCTTAAAGAGTATTTTACCATGTTCTGTATAATTACTTCTCCTTAACTGTACAATTCTAAAGGCAGGGGTGTTTTGTATCTTAGTTTCACCATTTCTAACACAATAGTTTTCAAAGAGCAGATGTTCAATTAATATTTGGGGAATGAATGAGACAGACAGCATGAGTTCCAGTTTATAAACGTTTTATTTCTCTTATGTTCCTTAATAAGCTAAGCAAAGCCAGGCATGTATCTTTTATTTTTATAGAACAACAGATTAAAATGATTAAGGGAAACCAAGAACTGCACATTTTTAAAGATTTTACCCCCCTGCATGTTTTCATCCCAGTAATTTTACTGTTGCATTTTTTCACATGTCCAAAGAAGTGCCTTTTACCATGCCATGTTGTGTTGTTCTAGTTCAATATATACTAAAGGTTTCCCAATTTATGTTGCAAGATAATAAAACTCTTATATTAAATCTATTAGATTAAATCTAATATGTAACCAAAATCACTAAGTTTAGATTCTGAAATGTATATCTTCTTTAAAAGAAAACATTAAGGAAAGAAAGAAAGGAAGAGAGAGAAAGAGGAAAAAATAGAAAAAGAAAAGAGAAAAGATTAAACTCTTGTTTACTATATAGAACAGAAACACAAAGATGATATTATAATTTTCCCTGTGGGCCCACCCTGGTCATCCACAGCTTAGAATGTTACTGCTCTTTTTCAACCTAAAAAAGAAAAAAAAGAGAGAAAGGTAAAATTTTAAGTTAGCAATATATACCAGGAACTCCAGGATGGTATACACTTCTCCAGTCCCACCCTGGCCCTCCACTGTTAGAATGCTGACACACCTTTTTGAATTTCACTTAGCCTGGGAGGAGGTGCTGGCTCTGGCTCTAGAGCGGGCACTGGCCAGGGCAGCAGTACGAGCCCTGGCTGCAGCTCTGGCTCGGGCTCTCTCTTCCTCATCTCTCAAAGCCTCTTGATACCAGGATGGGAAGGCAGTGGGGACGGTATCGTGAACCTTGGCTAAAAACTCCAGGACTTTCATTTTGCTGGTTTCAGCATGGGCTCTTGGGCCCCACAGGAACTCATAGCGTGGAGGCTCACTGTTGGCCACCTGGCGGTACTCCAGGTACTTGAGCTGCACCAGATCTTCTGTGAGGACCTTCTTGGGATCCCCATAAATGAAGTGCTTCCTTTCAGCATATACACCCATCATATTCAGCACTTCCCAGATCGCCTCTTCAGGGGCGCAGTTGCCTCTCATGAAGATCACACCAAGCACAATCATCAGGATGCCGGTCTTTGGCATGTGCTCATATTCATTCAGAGCTGAATCATAGGAGAGGTCTAGTTTGTTGACAAGGGTGTAGCAGTGCCTGGTAGGATCCACTTCCTTCAAATCAACACCAAAAGCCAGCTCCATATGATCAGAAGCTCTCTTGAGGATCTCATTGTAATGACTCTTGTACTGTTTGATAACAAACTTCATCATCTCTGCCTTTCTAATTGGCTCTTTCTTTTGATACTTCTGCAGCAGGAACTGCACCAACAGAACCACTTTCTTATTTAAAATCTCACTGAGTGAGCTCTCAGCGCCCTTGGGGAAGCTTGTGCTTTCCGCCTTTGGGCTATTGATATTTTCAGCTGAGTTGGTGCCTGAACTAGCTGCAGTAGCACCAGTGGCTCCCTCAGGTGCCTCAGGAGTGCTGGGTGTCCCAGCAGCAGGCAGATTCTCAGGTCTGTCCCCAAAAACCGAAGAAGGGGACTTTCCTGCTGCTGCTGCCCCAGAGGCCTTAGCAACCTCTAGGCCCTGGGTCTCAGTACGGGCCTGGCGGCGTTTCTCACGGGCACGGAGCTTACTCTTCTGACCCCGAGGCATGATGACTGGTCAGGGACCGCAGACAGTTGCTCAAGCTGCCAAGGTTGATGAAGAGCTCACCCTAGAAGACAGAGGAAAAGAAGGCGTGTATAGCCTCCATAGGGAGATTCTTCTATCTTGGCTCCAAGAACAACTGCTTTTGTTGATCCCCTTAAGGGTACCGTTTTAAAAACCCACAAGACAGAGGCCAACGGAACTCTGTGGGCCGCCTCTGTTCATCAGGGGCTTGTCACCTTAATTCTAACCCAGAACACTGAACTTGACTCCTGACCAGTCCTTTTACGACTCCTTCTGCTGACTTGAGGCTTCCCCTTCAGACCAAGGCTTCCCATCCCACAAATTCTTCTGGTGGAAGTAGCGGGGTGTTGGGCCTAACGGTCACTTTGAGCCACTCGGGGGTTGACGGTCGGGATGGCGCAAGTTAAGATAGGGAGGGGCTCTACGGGACCACCCGAGTTCTGGGAGGAGTGTGTCCCTTTACTTCTAACAAAGATTGTCTACCTGGACACTTGTCCAATCCTGGAACTCGTCCCTCTGTAGATATACGAGGCCACACCTCTCCAACTGAAGCCTCGAGCTCCGCGGCTGCCGTGGCGGAAGGCAGGGAGAGCACTTCCGGTATCGCCCAACTAGGTTTGCCAGCATTGAGGGCGGGGGGGAATCGGTTCTGGAAGGGCCTCCCTGTCTGTCCTGGCAGGCGGAGAAATCGTGCAGAACTCACATGAGGGAGTCTTACCTGACTCCTGACAGGGCCTGGGACTTCTTCCTCTGCTGAGCTAAGTCAGCTGGCCACAGACCAGGGTTCTCATTTCCCTCGGAACCCCCAGCAGGAAGTAAGGGGTAGCCTGAGCCTAGCAACCATGTCTAGGGCCTACCAAGACTGATAGTGGGCGGGGGGGGGGGGGGGAACGGCTCTTTGTGGACTCTTATTTTGGAGTGGGCTCTCCCCTCAGTCCTCACTCAGTTTCTTACCTTGATGCTTTGTAAGTGAGCTACTAATCTGATAGGGTGCCAGACCAATCAAGCAAGGCATAAATCTATAAATAATTTAAGGGGAATTGACTACTGTACAATACTCTACTCATCATGAATAAACAGAAGATATGTTGCTCTATGTAAGATTTCTTTTACCTAAGTCTGTCAGTAATTTTTTTTACATTTACTTCCATAAACATCATGTGCATTGTTGTTCGTTTTCTTTTGACGTATCTTTTGGATAGCACTGCTGTTTTGAATGATGTATTTACCATTATATATCCTAGTTACTTATTTTGTGATAAGAGTCCTCCTATTGGGACTTACCTGGGGGTCCAGTGGATAAGACTCCAAGCTCCTAATGCAGGGGCATGGATTCAGTCCCTGTAGGGGGTCTAAGATCCACATGCTACGGGGTACAGCCTTTAAAAAAAAATCTTCCTGTTGATATAGTGATCTTCTGCACCAGCTTTTGAAGTTTCTTATAAATTTGAATAGTTGGCAGCCAGTTTCCTTGGGGTTTTTAATTAGAGAATCATATTACCTTTTTTCATTATTCATAACTTTGTTTTGGTATTGCTGTGTATGGCTGTATACTGGCTCTGCAGTCCAGTCCAGGTTTGAACAGTAGAGTTGGTACCGTACCTCCATGCCCTCTTCTGGACTTTACTGGAAATGTTTCTAAAGTTTCACACTTAATATATTTGCTATTGATTTAACAATATGGAAATTCCATTCTAATGTAAGTTTTCTAAAAGTTATTACCATGAACTGGTGTTGAACTTTTATCAAAGGTTTTTTCTTTACTCCTACACTTGATCAAATGCTTTCTCTTCTCTGTCTGATAATATAGTGAATTCCAATGTGCTTTGTTGGCAAAGCCATTCCAGAGGTGACACTGAAATTCTGTTTGGAGATCCATACCGTCTGTAGTTTCCTTTGTGGTGATGTTGTCAATCATTGAGGATCATCACTGTCATCCATTAATCCACTAGAAACTGCTGAGTTGTAATTCTCTAATTCTACCATTCATTCTCAAGACTATTACCTGAAATATATGTATAGGTAGAACCCTCTGTTATCCTCTCCTTTTTTTTTTTTTTGAGGTGAGCCTTCAATAGCCCTATTTTACTGCCTAGATAGATAGACTGATAGATAAAGAAAGCTAAATCTCTCTGTCTAATCAATATCAGAACGCTCTTTAGCCCAAAATTGTTTTATGTTTTTTGTAATTTTAAATAGCAAAAAATCTTGCTTGAGAACTAAACCAGTTAATAACTGGTTGAATAATTCATCTGCTATTAATTACTATTAACAAGCAGCATTGGGGTAATCAGTGTTTAGGCCCTAGAGTTTGTCACATGATATAGTATTTGTGCTTACAAATAGTAATGATTTTGGAAGACATAGAAAATATTCCTATGATTTATTCAAAGTCAGCATTCTTTAAAAGGGTATAGTTTCTCTATTCTTTCTATATAGCTATCTAATCATTATGCTAATTGAGTTTTATTGTTTTCTTTATAAATTCTAACATGGATTATGGCAAATAGTGTAAGTGTTATTACTACTTTAGTTTATACACACGTAGACATAAAACCAAATTGTGGCACTCTGTCCTCTGGGTTCACAATTTATTTAATATAGGCCTGTCCTAATGAACTTCATATTAGAACTCCATTAATGTGATCAATGCAAACTTATCTGATTTTTTGAGTAAATATGCTAATATGCTCTCAATTTATTAAAAATAATTTTTCCAACTTCTCAATTCACTTGTTAGTAATTTAAATATTTAGATTTTTTAATGAATATTTACTTCTTGAGTAAGTGACATTTTTGGTTGTTTCTAAAGTAATAAGTCTGGAAATAAAGAATGTTCTGGAGCAAAGAGACTCAAACTGTGAGTAAGAAGTCTTAAGTAAGAAACAAACTGTTAGAACTTTTTTAGAGTTCTTTTTTTTTAAATTAAATTTTTATTTTTGCTTTATTTTACTTTACAATACTGTATTGGTTTTGCCATACATTGACATGAATCCACCACAGGTTTATAACCTCCCTCTCCCTCTGTGCTTCTGCCCATGCTGCTTCTCCCTGAATGGTATAATAATGC
Source organism: Ovis aries (assembly GCF_016772045.2). Classification (NCBI taxonomy): domain Eukaryota; kingdom Metazoa; phylum Chordata; class Mammalia; order Artiodactyla; family Bovidae; genus Ovis; species Ovis aries. The sequence continues at coordinate 24,364,650 of NC_056080.1, read as the reverse complement.
CTTCTCAAGCACAAGGCATTTAGAGGGATTCGGCCCCTGATAACAACTGGAGCCTTTCAGTACATGAGGACTTTGTTCACCTTTACTTTCTTTTCAGTTCAGTTTAAACAAATTGTCCACACTTAGGTCTGCTGCATCCAATACCATTTCAGCCATTTCAATGGCCACACTGCCAATGAAGGACTGAATTTCTGGAGTCTTCCTTATCCCTATACCTCATCCTCTAAAACATCTGCTCCAGCCAAGATAATGATATTAATGAGGAACAAGACCATTTTAGATCGAGGCCATTTTAGAGGAATGGAGATGCACTGTCTTCAGTGAGCCAAATACCTGTGACAGCATACTCAGAATGACATAGCCAGGAGTCGCTTTGTCAGCTTAAGTGAACTCTGTTTTTGAACACATAAGTTTGCTACTTGCCAGGCAACCAAAATAACTGAGTAGAGAGTTTATTTCAGAAATAGAATATGTTAATATGGCTTAGTAAATGGAAGATAAGGAAATGTTCTAAGGGTACATGTTACTGAGTCAGGACTAGAACTAAGGTGAGGTGAGTAATAAAAACATTGTCTCTATTTTAAATAATTAAATAAATAAATACAAAGTTATACATAAAGACAGGATCTGAGCCTGCACTTGTATGACCCTGAGAGTGAGTGCTTCACTTGTCTAACCCTGTTTTCAGCCAGTGAATGGGTTTTTTTATGTATAGTATTTTCTTATCATGGATTTTGGCAATTATTTTAATTTTTTAAAATATTGATTTGGGACATAATTTATCTTGATTAGTGAGATTTTTTTTATCCTCCCTCATCCTCAAATTTTGAAGTCAAGGTGAATGCCTGACTTTTCTCATCCTGGTCCTGGTGAGTCTTTAGTGTTTAATATTGATCATGCCCTCACACTTTTGAGCATTATTACTTAATTATCACTTGCCTTGTTTTGAATTTTAGGTATCATTTCACTGTCTGCTTTTGTGATCTTGAGCAATAAAATTACCCTATCAGAGACTGTTAAAAAAAATGTTTAGAATAGAGACTACGGATACTCTTTTTACTGAGTTGGTGGGATGATTAAATAAAAGTATATGTGAGAAAATACTTCACAAACTTTACAAATTGTTAGTTGCTTAGAAATATTTACTGGGTTGCAACTGAGAAAGTCCTAAATTCAGTTTTGATCCATTCTTTGAGATACCCAGTGGCTTAATTTGCCATTGCTACATAGTAAGATATCACAGACTCAGTGGCTTAAGATAACCCACTTATTATCTCCCAGTTCTGTTGGTCAGTTGTCTAGGTACAGTTCATTTGTGTTCTCCGCTCAGGTCCTTACTCTCAAAGTGTCTTGTTGGCTGAGCTGTGTTCTTATCAGGAGTCTTTGGGCAAGGATCCAGTTCAAGGATTAAGGTTGTTGGCAGAATCAAGTTTCTTTTGTTTGTAGAACTGAGGTCTCCTTTTTATTGCTGGCTGTCAGACAGGGGCCATTCTCAACTCCTAGAAGTTGATTGCATTCCTTGCCATGTGGCCCTCTACATTTTCAAAGTCCACCATGAAAAATCTCCTTCATGTAGAAGAATTTCTGACCATAATGGTAGCTGGAACTTCCAAGTTGCATGTACTATACTAAATTTAAAATGAAAGGTTTTAAAGCCTCTAATGCTATGCGTCCTGTTTTTGCTTTTTACTTTTTTTTTAAAACAATTGTGCCTGATGACTGTTAGCAAATATCGAATACTGGGTTATTTTATGCTTTTAAAATCTGATTAGTTGGGAGGTTTTGATTTGTTGCTCATTTGTTTTCTTATTATTTTCACTCTTAGTGGAATGTTAGAACTAACTCTCTTAGTTTATGTATGTTCACTCATGGGGCAGATAAGAAGTCATGGGAAGACAAGTTATCAACTACTATAAAATAAGTGAGAAGTACTCCAAGAAAGAAGCAATTGTGACTGGGAAAATTTAATTATCCTAGTGTCCAAGACTGTTTTAAATCTAAAGTGTGGCTGAACTATGGAATGGGACACACAGGTTTCCCCACCCCATTCTCTAAAACATCTGTTTGTTATTGAGTCACAGAGATATGAAGAGAAAGAGTAAGGAGGGAGGACAAATATTTTAAAGTAAAAATAATAATAACTATGTATTTGTTGAGGACCTATTATATTCAAGGAAGTGTGCTGTGTCTATTATCTTACTTCACGTGTGGCATGGGTTTCACTTATTGGATAGTACAGGCAAAGAAAGTGAGGCTCATAAGATTAAGAAGCTTTCTTTCATCCATTAGTTTTTATTTACTAAACCAGGATTTTGACCAAAGTCGTGAAGATATCAAAGGCTTAGACTGAAAAAGAGATAGAGAAGAAAGGTGTCAGAGAAGTACCCCGCCCCCCGCCCCCGGTCAGAAGTGGCAGTTTCCTTGACAGCAGATAAGCAACTTTATACAGTTTTATTATTGCATTCAACCCTGTTCATTACTTTCTGTTTTAGCCTTTTCTTTTTTTTTTTGTTTATACTATCACTTATAATTTTGATAAGCAAAATAATAAACATTGGTCTCAACTATAAATTAGTATTAAAGTCATTATAAAGAAAAACTTAACATGATATTTATTATAGGAACACTTAATGATAGGACATTACTCATGATAAAATTATCTTAAACATTCAGTTGAAGACTTTTAAGAAATATGCTCTTAATTTAGCTCTTTTTAAAAGAAACCATGTTATTTTTAATCTGGTGGACAATTAGATGTCTTTTTTATTCAAGTCAAAAGTGGAGTCTCAAGGTCAGATTTATGTATTCTTAGAGCAATTGAACATGTTATTATTCTATACACTTTGAATACCAACTTGACTTCATGTATTTTGTTCCCACTTTAATATTTTTCTGAATGCAAGACATTATAATCCTTAATTCAACAGTATTTTATTGATAAGGAATTCAACCATGCAGTGTGCTGGGAGCTGAGGATAAAATGATGAGCAAAATGTGGACAGACCCTACCTTCATAGAACTTACCATCTAGTGGGAGAGACAGACATGTATATTACAAACTTAAACATTATGTGTGGAAAGGACAGATAGATAAAATAGTGTGATACTCTGATTCAGTAAGTTTGCGAAGGCTGTCCTGAAGAATTAGTATCTTAACCTAGGAAAAAGGATGTATATGAGTTAGATTGACAAGCATAAGGTGAGGTTTGAAGACTGTTCCTTAAGGGACCTATACAAAGGTCTGATTAAGAGTAAAGTTGTTGGACTGAAAGGAAGAGCACATTAGCTTGAGTGTGAAAGTCAATGGGGAGAGTGTAGTGAAAGAGTTCAGGGTTTCTTCTTAGATGCAAAATAAAACCACTAGAAGTTTAAAAGCAGGCAAATGACCTACCCAGATATGCATTTTGTAATGATCACTGTGGCTGCAGTATATATATGTGTGTGTGTGTGTGTGTGTGTGTGTGTGTGTGTGTGTGTAACAAAACAGGGAAGCAAAGCAAGACAAACAAACAAAAACCACATAGGAAAAAGAATTCCAGATACTTGAACCGTATTCCAGGGTTGTGACATCAGAGATGGAGAAATTTGGATAGATTAGAAAGCTGTGTGTAGGTACAATTTACAGGACTCCTGTGCTTGTTGGCACATGGCTGGTGTAGGAGAACATAGTGTCAAAAATACCCATTTACATCCAGGGCCTGCACAACTACATTCATGAGTGCAGTGTCTACTGAGATTGGGAATTCTGTGAGTGTACAATTTACCACAAGTGGGAGTCATAAAAATGGATGTAATTTGGAGTTTTGGTTGTGTGCTCAGTTTAAAGAAGGTTGTGTTTGAAGCACTTTTGATAAATATTCAAGTGAAGATGTCAGATAAGCAGAAATATATATATATATATATATATATATATATATATATATATATATATGAAGCTGAATATTAGAGAAGAGATCTGGGCTTGAGATGTACATCGGAAGTCATGAGGAGGCATTTGAAAATGGAAGCATTGAACATGAATGGACATGACAAGGAAGAGAGTACAGAGTGAAATAAAAAGTATGAAGGCAACCCAACATTTTAAAAATGGATAGAGAAGCATACTCTTTGTAGAAGACTTAGAACATAAAGAAAGCTATTTGATCACCCGTAATTCTGTTGCATATATATATATACATATAATGATTTGGTGCCACAGCTTGCAATTCCTATGAATATCCAATAAACATTTTTACTTTTTTTTAAAAAACATTTTTACTTTTAATCAGCAGAGATAGTAATTTCTTTTTTTTTTTTTTTAATGCCTTAACTTGGTTTGTCAGCTTTGAACTATATTCTTTGTTTTTTTTTTTTTTTAGTTTTTTTTTTTTTAAATTTTAAAATCTTTAATTCTTACATGCATTCCCAAACATGAACCCCCCTCCCACCTCCCTCCCCATAACATCTTTCTGGGTCATCCCCATGCACCAGCCCCAAGCATGCTGCATCCTGCGTCAGACATAGACTGGCGATTCAATTCACATGATAGTATACATGTTAGAATGTCATTCTCCCAAATCATCCCACCCTCTCCCTCTCCCTCTGAGTCCAAGTAATTTCTTATTCAATTTGATGAACACCCAAAATCTTGTTAAGCTACAAGCATATGAAAATAATGAATAAAGAAATAAATATGTCCTATATAAGGGCTTCCCTGGTGCCTCAGTGGTAAAGAACCACCTGGTAATGCAGATGATAAGGGAGACGTGGGCCCAATCCCTGGGTCAGCAAGATTCCCTGCAGAAGGAAATGGCAACCCACTCCAATATTCTTGTCTGGGAAATCTCATGGACAGAAGAGCCTGGACTGGCTCCAGTCCATGGGGTCGCAAAGAGTCTGACACGATTTAATGACTGAACAACAGCAACAACATAAAGAGTTAAATCTCTTAATATATACTCAATTACTCTAGTTATGGCATCTATAGAATTTGGTGAAATTCAGTTGTGTACTGTATTTGCTTCAGAAAAACTCATTATCACCGTTTGAAAAATAGCGTAAAGCATATGTTCTATTGATGATGGCATCATGCTGCTATGTGAAGGACAACACATTAGATTTACATTAAATGTATAAAATAGAGCAACTCATTATTGGCTTTTCCTAGACTGAGTCATCTGTGTTCTTATTAAAATGAATATTAACTTTTTTTTCTAATTTGATTTCAGTTTGAACAGCTTTTAAAAATGCCAATATCTGCAAGCATAATACATTTTAATGCACCTAAAATTTATTTAAAAGAAAATGATTATGTGCATTGTACTTATATATAAATGTGAAACTGATGGCAAAGCATATTATGATTAATATGTGATATTTTATATTTACATTACAATTGTTTTCTATTTTCAGTGATACATAGTTGATGGGTCTGTTGCAGTTGTACTATGTATAATGTAAGACACCAACTGAACCTTAGGATGACTAAGATATTTAAAAATTTATGTTTTCAGAATGATTCAATAAGCTTTGAAGCAATTAACTTCTTCATGGCTTAGAGTCATGTTTTTTCAAAACTTAAGAAACTCTCCAGAATTATTAAATTTCATGTTCCATTGCATCTTCATTTAATATTGTGATGGTTATTGAGACATATGTACATTTATTGTCCCTTTAAGGAAGTTATGTGTAGAGGACACTGGACTTTTAAATAAAAATAAGTAATCCCTATTAAACTTTAGTTTTAATCTAGGTCTTTAATCTAGGTTTTAATCTAGGTCTTTAAATGTGGGTTTTATCGTAGTTTTTTTTTAATAACTCAGTTTTTATGATTTGACACTTTTGAAGGTGTAGAGGATTTCACTAAACAATAAGAAATCTCTGAGATATTCATGGCAGTGAAGTGTAGGATACATAGATAATAAAATATAACCATTGTTGAGATTTTCATATATTATCTTTGTATTAATATACTTCTGTATTAATATACAGAGATAATATATGAAAATCTCAACAATGGTTTTAACCAACTCTTCCCGTTTATACTCCCATGCCAAACCATTTCCTGTTTGAATGAAACTAGTTTTTGTTTCCTTTTCCTGATTCTTGGACTGATGACTGGATAAATAACCCAAAGACAAACACCAAAAAAGAGAAGTCATATAGCAGTGACCGAGCCATAGCTGAACTAGATACATCAACATCAAACAAAAACACTATGAAGAAATAAAACAGAACAAAACGAAATAAAGCAAAACAACATACATATTTTGTGAAACACTTATAACCCTGGTGTAGACATGTCAATCACAGTAACAATCTGTTCTTTGACACAGTGAATTCTGAACCATTTGCACCACTGTGTAGCAATAAACTCATGATCAAGTATATACATAATAGCTGTGTTACAACAGAAATTTAGAAAAAAAAAGTTTTTACATGTAAAATTTTTATCTGGCTTTTGTAGAGGAAATACTTAGCGGAAGACTCTTTAAAGAGATATATTATTGAAATTGTGAAAGGCTGGTTTTTTGTAAGAAGAGAATTTTATAAGGCTGAAAGCTGCTTTTAAATAAAGAAGAAAAAATGACATATTACTTCAGTGTTTTCAGACACAATATCTGATTATCTCAATGCTAAAATGTGTGGTTATATATTGTTCTTTTTCACAGAGCATGGATGAGAAAGGAACTCAGGCACGGTTAAGCAAAGTGATTTGTTTGAACTGTGTAAAAAGTACATTTCACAGAGCGTGAAAGTGAAAGTCAGTCAGTTGTGTCCAACTGTTTGTGACCCCATGGACTGTAGCCTGCCTGACTCCTCTGTCCATGGAATTCTCCAGGCAAGAATACTATCCTTTCCCTTCTCCAGGGGATCTTCCCAACCCAGGAATCGAACCCAGGCCTCCTGTCTTGCAGGCGAATTCTTTACCATCTGAGCCACCAGGGAAGCCCTTCAATATTTGAATATTTTACCGTTCAATACTTCAATATTTGAATATTTTACCATTCTTTCCTTCTATTCCCAGGAACTAATTGCTCTAAATTAGAAAGATAGCTGTTCTGGGAGAATTTTCTTCTTGGTGACACTTTGTTTAAAATGCTGTGAAAAAAAAAAAAAGGAAAGAAAAATAGTAAGAAAGAGGTAGAGAAATGTAGTGACAGTAATAGTAGTAAAACTGCTAGAATTAGCCAACACAGTGGTAAAGACTATAGTAAACAACTCAAGACACCATGAGATAAAGGTGATAAGGAGAATGTGTCAGAAAGTTCCTAGATGGATCTTCTTTCCTGTGCTTATTGAACTGTTGACCAGTCCTTGTGCATACCTGGTTAGGGGTCTAAATGATGCTTGAATATGCCTGATAACTTATAATAGACATTTTAACATATTTGCTGAATGTCAGGATGAACATATTGTTTATAGTACAAAAAATTGAAATTTATATATATTTTAAAAAGAATGCTTAGTCATTTTGCATAAATAATTTTTGTAGGGAATGTCATTTTCAAGTAATTTTATGTTGTTTAAAGTCTCATTTTAACAATTCTAGCAATAAGTCTAATGTACCTTGGCTGAGTAGATATGGAACCAGATTTTGCCCTGGAAGAGCTACACATGTTTAGTTCTTTGAATGATTTGTTGAATCAGTTAGCTTTTGACACAATTGTGTTGTATTTTTAAAAAGCCCAGATTCAATGCATGCAGTAAGTGTTTATTTCTCCCTCATGCTTATGCAAGTTGGCTGAAATTTTGTGATTCTGGCTGAGTTTGTTTGGGCTTGGATCCAAATTGAAGCTAGGATCCAAGTCGGCTACATGTGTCTCTCACTGTCTTTGCTCCAGGGGCTACTTTGTAGCCTCTTCTCATGGCAGTGATATAATATGCATGTATGAGAACAAGTTGTAGGCCACAATCATATAAGCACATTTCCAGTCTCAGTTTGTCATGTCCACTAACATCCTGTTGGCAAAATCAAGTCATGGCCAACTCCAGCATCAGTGGATCATAGATATATACTTTTCTCATCCAGGTCAGTGTGGAGAAGGTGGGGAGTGACTATTTTAACAATAGCTTAATCTATCATCCATACCTTAATCAGAATGGAATCTGCCATTGAGTTTTTTTTTTTTTTTTTTTTGCTTCCACCTCTTTTTTTGCCATTGAGTTTTTATTATGGATCCCCAGAAAACAGACTATTTTCTTCTTGTTTCACAAAGAAAATAGCATAGTAGCTAAAAGTGTTTTAAGGTCAGCAAATCTTTAAGACATTATTTGTTCATAAACCGTGCAAAAACTTGAGGGCATTTTGCACCACAGGCCTATGTAATCAAAGCTCTCTCACATATATACAGATATTTTGCTCATTCTTAGTTTTTTGAAATTCTTTGTCAACATTTGTAAAAGGTGGGAAGGACTCTCTAGATGATTGGACTATCATATTAATATTTAGAAACAAGAAGGGGTAAAATACAATCCACTGACTCAGTGAGATAAAAAAATTATTGTATTTTTAATTAGAGCTTTGTCAAGGAGGTGCAAAAATAAAATTCAAACTGCAGATTTGTTGATTGGGCTTAATAAAGGCTTGGGACTTTTGAATATGCTAAAGATTGGCAATTTTCTTACCAGGGCTATCATTAGTTAGAAGCAAACATTTGCTAATCCCATTTCTATGATGGAGACTGAGTTATCATATTTCTGTGAGGACACAATAAAATTTGATTTACTAGTTTGTATTTTGAAAGCCACTGGAAACTATGAGGCCTCCCTCACTATCATGGCTTTTATTAAGCTGCTTAATTTGACAACTTATATTTTATCTTTTTAAGTTTCAAAATATGAAAATTTCTGAAAATCACCCGATGTTTTATATCAAAATGTCTTTACAGAAAGGAATTACTCTTGTTCATAAAGGAATTCTGAAACCACATACAGAAAAAATAACAGAATTTCATCATTCCTAAAGTTTATCATACTGTTATTAATATTATACTTAATTTTATTTGTAAAAAGAGAAAAAAAGACCTGCTGTTTTATGTCATGAAGATTGCCTTCGGCAGTTGAGTCACTATATTCTACATGATGAAAATTATTTTTCTGATGGTAAAGGTACTACTCTTGACTTAGTACATGGAGAACTGAATGGGCCATGAGAGACACCTCTGGGTTGATACTTAGGGAAAAAGCATCTACACGTCAATGGTCCTCTAACAAATAGTTAATGAGGAGCTTTCAAGTGACATCTGTTGGAACATTTGTCTCAGTTCAGTTCAGTTCAGTCGCTCAGTCGTGTCCGACTCTTTGCGACCCCATGAATCACAGCACGCCAGGCCTCCCTGTCCATCACCATCTCCCGGAGTTCACTCAGACTCACATCCATTGAGTCGGTGATGCCATCCAGCCATCTCATCCTCTGTTGTCCCCTCCTCCTCCTGCCCCCAATCCCTCCCAGCATCAGAGTCTTCCAATGAGTCAGCTCTTCGCATGAGGTGGCCAAAGTACTGGAGTTTCAGCTTTAGTATCATTCCTTCCAAAGAAATCCTAGGGTTGATCTCCTTCAGAATGGACTGGTTGGATCTCCTTGCAGTCCAAGGGACTCTCAGGAGTCTTCTCCAACAACACAGTTAAAAAGCATCAATTCTTCGGTGCTCAGCTTTCTTCACAGTCCAACTCTCACATCCATACATGACCACTGGAAAAACCATAGCCTTTACTAAATGGACCTTTGTTGGCAAAGTAATGACTCTGCTTTTGAATATACTATCTAGGTTGGTCATAACTTTTCTTCCAAGGAGTAAGCGTGTTTTAATTTCATGGCTGCAGTCACCATCTGCAGTGATTTTGGAGCCCCAAAAAATAAAGTTTGACTCTGTTTCCACTGTTTCCCCATCTATTTCCCATGAAGTGATGGGACCAGATGCCATGATCTTCGTTTTCTGAATGTTGAGTTTTAAGCCAACTTTTTCACTCTCTTTCACTTTCATCAAGAGACTCTTTAGTTCCTCTTCACTTTCTGCCATAAGGGTGGTGTCATCTGCATATCTGAGGTTATTGATATTTCTGCCGGCAATCTGGATTCCAGCTTGTGCTTCTTCCAGCCTAGCATTTCTCATGATGTACTCTGCATATAAGTTAAATAAGCAGGGTGACAATATACATCCCTGATGTACTCCTTTTCCTATTTGGAACCAGTCTGTTGTTCTACATCCAGTTCTAACTGTTGCTTCCTGACCTGCATACAGGTTTCTCAAGAGGCAGGTCAGGTGGTCTGGTATTCCCATCTCTTGAAGAATTTTCCACAGTTTATTGTGATCCACACAGTCAAAGGCTTTGGCATAGTCAATAAATGCAGGAATCCCTTAGAAGAAGTGGAGTAGCCATCATGGTCAACAAAAGTGTCTGAAATGCAGTACTTGGATGCAATCTCAAAAATGACAGAATGATCTCTGTTTGTTTCCAAGGCAAACCATTCAATATCACAGTAATCCAAGTCTATGGCCCAACCAATAAGGCTGAAGAAGCTGAAGTTGAATGGTTCTATGAAGACCTACAAGACCTTTTAGAACTAACACCCAAAAAAGATGTCCTTTTCATTATAGGAGACTGGAATACAAAAGTAAGAAGTCAAGAAACACCTGGAGTAACAGGCAAATTTGGCCTTGGAATACAGAATGAAGCAGGGCAAAGGCTAATAGAGTTTTGTCAAGAGAACGCACTGGTCATAGCAAACACCCTCTTCCAACGACACAAGAGAAGACTCTACACATGGACATCACCAGATGGTCAACACTGAAATCAGATTGATTATATTCTTTGCAGCCAAAGATGGAGAAGCTCTATACAGTCAGCAAAAACAAGACCAGCAGCTGACTGTGGCTCAGATCATGAACTCCTTATTGCCCAATTCAGACTTAAATTTGTCTCAGGAATCACACAACTTCTTGATCATTCTCTCTTCCTGAGAAAAAATACGTAAAATAATATAGCAATAAAAAATGAAGTAATATATCCTTCATATAGGTATAAATCTGCCCTCAGTAGTTATTTGTTGAATGGCTGAATGACATTTTGTCTATAGGATACAAAATACATTGTGTCTATTGAATACTTTATGCATGTATCGGTTTACTCATAAGCACATATAAATAAATATATTAAAAATTTCTCATCAGGATTATATGAATTCATAGTTAAGAGTATATTGAAGTGAGGATCAACTAAGTAATTTTCCAGGCCTAGTGAAAAATGAAAATGTAGGGCCTTTTGTTCAGAAGTTACTGAGGATTTCAAGATGGTGACAGCAGAGCCTTGAAGTAAGCATGGGGATTTCTAAGCATGGTCCCCTTTTCAACTGCAGAGGTAGCATGTCCATGAAGCTGGTTCTGATTGAGTATGTGCTATGTATAGAATGCCTTTTCTTTCATATAACAAAAATAATAAATCATTGTCTTTGGGAAGCTTTTTAAATTTCTTTTAGCATATGTATACATATTTGCATATATATGTAATAGATATGAATAAACATATTTATTGTATATTATGCCATATAATTTCAACATGGAGAGCCTACTTTATATACTTACTATTATTTATTCGAGCTATGTAGTCAAAGCATTGATAGAAGATCTGTAGTATTCTGAATACATCTTTCAGGATCTTATCTGATTCCTGTGTTGAAGAGGGGGTGAAGATCAGCATTCTCCACAACTTTCAGGGTTGAACTAAAATTCTGAGTGTGTGACTTATCCTTAATTCTTTCAGATTTCCTCCCATTTAAGAAGCTTCTGACGTTTGAAGGCCAGAGTGTTTCCGTGATTTGAGATGTCTCAGAAGAGCTTCACAATTGTTTTTCACTTCCCCTTCTTAATAATAAGGATTCTAGGTAGAAGTATGCTAGAGAGGTATTCCCCATCAATCATCTAACAACAACAATGACAAACATTTATAAGCACCTGATATATTTGTCTCTAATTCTTATAACTACCCAAGGTAATAGCACTATCCCAGTTTCATAGATTTTGAAAACCGTGTTCAGATGGGCTTTTACTACACTGCATTACTTAACTCAGAAGAGATGGAACCACAGTGAAACTCTAGATCTGTTGCACATCGCTCTCTACTTGTTTATACCACATTGCCAGAGGATGTGCAAAGGTCAGTGAGCTTCTCTGGGAACAGAAGGAAGGCCAGTCTGGGACTCTGAGTAACCAACATAGAGATTCAGTGTTCAATTTGTTTTCAAAGTTGACCACTATCACTTCTTTCTTGTATGCATACCATCAAGAGCTGGGGTCCTCTCTTCCTGAATCTGAGCTGGCTTTGTGATACTCTGACCAATAGGATTTGGCAGGTGTGACTCCGGGTAAGTTCCAGGCCTAAGTTTGACGAGACATCTACTGTTTTCTCTTTACTAGGAGCTAGCCTCCATGATGTAAAGAAGCTTAGACCAGAAAACCGAAATATGAGACAGCATATGAGGATAGAGAGAACCAGCCCTCTGAATGAAGCCTTTCTGTATCTCCCAGACTAGCTCAACCACCAGTCAAATGCAGCTGAGAAAGTGACTGCAGCCAAGCCCTGCCAGAATTCCTCACCTAGAAAATTGTAAGAAATGATTCATTGCTGTTTTTTTAAGCAACTGGTTGATTTATTTCATAGCAATAGATACTAAAACACTGGGAAACTTGGGGACTATCATGTTTTAGCCTGGCTTGCAATTTCTACAGCTACAAAGCCCTGGCTGACTATCATGAATAGAGGTGTCCTTGAGCTAAAATATGTTCTAAGATTCCATGGGGGTTGCACTGTTATTGCTTAGGGTCTCCTTTGGGAGAAAGTCTATCTGCAGAAGTTTTGATGTCACTTTAATTTTGCATCAGAGCAGCCCATGAATAGCTTTAATTGTTGGAGGAATGAAATACATAAGGAAGGATACCCTGCTTGCCTTAGGGTTAAATTCATCAATGCCATTTCCTTTCCAAGATGTCAAAGTCATTACATCTCTATATTCTGTTCTCTTTGCCATAGTTTCTGCTCTCATAAGGAAAAAAAAAAAGATTTAAGGTAATTTATATTTTAAAAAAAAGAACTTCTGTGGAGGATACTTCTGAAATTCAATCCTATTCATGACGTTTTTCTGATTCTAGGCATACTTAGTTGTGAGTCCTCTTTGATCATATTTTGCATCTACAATAGCGCACTTGGGAATAAGTACTTGATAACTTTAATATGGCCTCAAACTTTGACATAAAAAGCACAAGAAAAATCATCTTGAAAAACTTTTCAATATTAATTTCATTTGGTAGGGAATTATGTGATGAAAGCAGGCACATTTGATCAAAATTTAACCATTTTCAGTAGAATGTAATCAACTTTTTCTGTTGCATAAAGATGAGAACCTCATTCAGAAGATACAATTAGAAGCCTCACTTATCTAAGTCATGATTATAAGGAAACTTAACAGCTAAGTACAAGGTTGCTACCTACATGAAAAGTGTATAATAGGAGTTTTAAAGAGTCTTTTCTCTTATATATTTGATTTGATAACTAAAGTTTCACTAGTATCTTATAAGAAAAAAAAAACTTCTTTGAAAGTGAGAGTTATTTTTTCTGCAGTACATCATATATTATTATCCAAAAATAGTTGCCTCTCCACTTAAATAGGTATTATTTGACATTAATAACAACAGTACCTTGATTTTCTCACTTAGCACAGCTGACCCTTGATAGCCATAAGGGATTTGTTCCAGGATCCCAGTGGATACTGAAATTCTCAGATACTTAAGTTCTTTATGTAAAATGGTATAGTGCTTGCATATAACCTACGTGTCAGTTCAGTTCAGTTTGGTCACTCAGTCATGTCTGACTCTTTGTGACCCCATGGACTGCAGCACACCAGGCCTCCCTGTCCATCACCAACTCCTGGAACCTACTCAAACTCATGTCCATCGAGTCAGTGATGCCATCCAACCATCTCATCCTCTGTCATCCTCTTCTCCTCCCACCTTCAGTTTTTCCCAGCATCGAGGTCTTTTCCAATGAGTTGGTTCTGTATCCTGCTGTAAACTCTAACTCATCTCTAGACTACTTACAATGTCTAATACAATGTAAATGTTATGTAAATAGTTGCTAGTGTGCCACAAATTTCAGTTCCGTTCAGTTCAGCTCAGTTCAGTCTCTCAGTTGTGTCCAACTCTTTGTGACCCCATGAATCATTACATTTTGCTTTTTGAAACTTTCTGGAATCTAAAAAAAACAATTATTTTCATCTGAAGTTGGTTGAATCCATGGATGCAGAACACAGAGGGCTGACTGCATCTTCATGCATTACTAAAGCATAAAGAGTGGTTGCAAGCTTATGTCTTATAAGATTTTTCAATTACCAAAGTTTTTCTCTGGCTTTAAATGCTTGCACAACAGTCAGTAGGATCATAATAATTTTATTTAATGTCCCTAACAGTTCTGTCCAAAGGAGCCATATTAATTATGTCGCACAGAATGAGACCAGAAAGAAATCACAGCATAACGCTCTCAGGAAAAATCCACAAGAATATCAAGACTCAGCAACTTCAATGAAAACTTTACAACCTCCTTTGGCCTCCGGATTATAATAGCACTGGCACCCCTTTTTGCCTAGTGCATCAAAAACCAACTGCTCTATTTGCTATTTAAGGCCTTAAGTATTCCCATTTCTATGAAATCTCCCTCTGGCCAGCATAATCTCACGGCTCCACATATTTCTTCCTTCCTCATCCCACCCTGTGCCTGATCTCAGACTGCTTCCTCTCCACTAAGTCAGGTCAGTTTATTTGTTGGGTTCAGATCAAACCTTACGTTCCTTATAACCTTTTCTGCCCTTTGTACCTTTTACTAAAGTCTAGTTGTAGTTCATTTACTTCTCTCTCCAGTCATCAAATACATAGTGAGTCCTCCAAGCTGCCAGGCATTCTGCTCAGTGCTGAAGGTATAGAAATGAAATATATTCTTCCCTCTCACTTCTCAGGTTGCTCATAGTCTCTCTGTGAGGGTAGGCAAGTAAACAGAAAGAAGAATGCCTGGAGAGAGTGACTTGATGGAGATGTTTACAAAGAACTAAAGCAATACATTTTAGAAATACCTAACTCACCAGGTGCGAAGAGGGGTAGGTATAACTTTAAGGAGACTGTTATTGTGAGAACTGAAAAATAAGTCAAGCAGAGAAGATAGGGGAGGTCATTTTGGGAATAGGGAACAACTTGAGCAAGAATGGTATTTCCTGTGTGCCTGTATCTGGCTATATTTTAATTCAGAGATTGAATATTTTTCCATTGACCAGGTACAAATAACTTTCCTAGTCTTTTTACCTTATTATTTGAATCTACTATTTTATCTTGCAAACCATATAAGAGTTAAACATAAGTAGGATGTAGTTCAGTAATTGAAAGTGAAAATAAATGAGGGATAACCAGGTAACAGAAAAAGAAAAAAGAAAACCCACAAAATAGAATTATAGACATTAAACTACAGTACTATGATAAATGTAACTGGACTTAAGTCTTCTAGATGGATAAAAAGCAAAACTAAGAATATTTTTAGTTTAATGAGACAAACTAAAACAAGATACTATAATTAAGGAAATGTTTTAAGTTAGATTGTTCCAATTCAGTTGATCCCTTCTTTAGATAAGCTCTGAAGCCTGAATATAATCCATGTTTCATTAAATATATCTGAGTTCTTAGTGTGTGATAGGCATTAGAGCAGACACTGGTGATTATATTAGTTATTATTACTATATAACAAATGACCACATAGTTAGCAGCTTAAAACCTCTATTTTTTAATCTCATAGTTTCCATGGATCAAGAGTTTGGGCACAGATTAGCTGGATCCTCTGCTCAGGGTTTCACAAAGCTAAAGTCAAAGCTTTCTTCACTTCGGAAACCTGGCATCCTCTTCTCTGCCCTTGTGGTTGTGGGTAGAATTCAGTTTATAGTGGTTGTGGGGCTGAGGACACCATTTTTTGGATGGCTATTAGCTGAGGCCTGTAGTTATCTCCTAGAAGGCTGCCTTCATAGGCCCTCTCAAAATATGAAAACTTACGTCTTCAAGGCCAGCAGGAGAATCCACCATTCCAGTGTAAAGACAGAGTCTTGTAGCATGGAGCTCCATCACAAGAGTGCCTGTTCCTTCACCTTTGCCATATACTAGTGGCTAGTTCAAGTCTTAAGTTCTACTCACACTTCAGAGGAAGGCATTATACAAGGGCATGACCCACTGAGGATAACCTTAGAGTGTGTCTGCAACAGTGGGCAAAGCAAATCCAGATTTGTGGGGCCTAATACTTATACTTGAGAACCCACTTGAAGAAAATAAAAATAAGATACATTTATGAGTATAGCTCAAGCAAGTACTTCTGAAGCTTACACTTCACTGGTGTCATGGTCATTCAAACTACACTTGAGATACAGTACCTTTATAGATTTTATATTCCAAAGAGAGCCACACAAATTAAACAAGTTAACAAATAGAATATATTGAAAAAATTATAAGTAATATGGGGGAAAAAGAATAATGGGGTGCATGTGTATGACAACACTCACTGAGTCAGAGAAAGACTCTCTCTAAATATTTGCCATTTAAGTTAAGACCTGAGGACAAGAAAGAGTTGGGCAGAAACCTTCTAGGCACAGGAAGGGGGGCAGGAGAGTGGGCAGGAAGGATGGGGTGGGAAGGAATAGTTAGGGTATTTGGGATGGGCATGTACACACTGCTGTATCTAAAATAGATAATCAACAAGGACCTACTATACAGCACATGTAACTCTACTAAATGTTATGTGGCAGCCTGCATGGGAGGGGAGTTTGGGGGAGAATGAATATGATGTATATCAATGGCTAAATCCCTTTACTGTCTACCTGAAACTATCACAACATTGTTTGTTAATGGGCTATACTCCAATACAAAATAAAAAGTTAAAAAACACACACACACACACAAAAACAAAAAACAACCTTCCAGGCACAGGAAAAAGTGTATGTAAAACTTCCTGAATCTGGAAGGGGCATGCAGTATTCAAGAAACAGAATAACCAGTGTGTGTTTTCCATTGTGTTTAAAAAGAAAGAAAATCAGTTCTTGAAGCTTTCTAGATAAGTGGTATAAGAACCTGTCTTTTTCTTCACTATTTGAGGTTTGTGAAAACTGTTCTGGGCTGCACACAAGCATGGCCATTCTAGTGAACACATCTATTTCCTGATTTGATGATGAATAAAATTTAATATAATAAGATCCAAGAAATATAATGGGCACCAACGCCTATAAGATTTCACCCACATTTAACCTTTTAATTAATAATGGTTATTTTTGGGATGGAGTCTGATTACGTTAAGAACT
Source organism: Ovis aries (assembly GCF_016772045.2). Lineage (NCBI taxonomy): Eukaryota > Metazoa > Chordata > Mammalia > Artiodactyla > Bovidae > Ovis > Ovis aries. The sequence goes on along the minus strand of NC_056080.1, from coordinate 24,347,300 downwards.
ATATTATTCAAATAATGGCTACATAGCTGCTCCTGGACTTTCTCTAACCACAGTTATATCAAAGAGGATAAAAAATATAAAGATTCAGCTCTTTGCTCACTTTGAAGTATATTTTTAATTTCCCTTTTGATTCTTTTAGTCTTACTAGTGATTCATAAGCCAAGAAGTAAATCGATAACTCTTCAAGGAAGACTGAGTTTATGGGAAAATCTCTGCTCAAAAAAATAATTTGTTCATTCAGGCAAGAGGGTTCTTTTCTGCCAACACTGAATTTTCAAGAAAGATTCTCTGTTAAAACGATGCCTAACAGAAAACACTTCATAACTCACTTCCTATGTACAATAAATCTATTGTAATCCTCTTTATGATGAAATCTGGGAGTTTCTGAAGGTCTCTGGCTCCTCAGAAGAGCACTATAGCACCAGTAAAGTGTTATATATCCACTCAGAGCTTCACAGTAGAAAACACAGGATAAGTGAGAATTTAGAAACCAAGCTTTTCCTCCAAAAACTCTATACTGCATTAAGTTATCAAGAGCTTGGAGGCAAGAGAATTGCTTTGGTGTCCTACTGAAAAGGAATTTCTGGGAGTTTCATTTCTTGGATGACTCAGAAAATTTGCCATGGAAAAAAGAACTTTGCAATTGAATGGTTATCTGTTATGATTTTTGCCAAATCTCAGTTTATGTTATTTTGTCAGTTTCTCTTGGTGGGGCACCGTGGGACTTGGCAAAAGTAAAAACACCAGATGTTTATTGGAACACATTTGAATGTATATGGCCATGCTAGCAATGTTTTAATGGGCTGGAGGTTACATTTCTCACTTACAGGATTGCTAAGGCAGATACAGTGGTGAACACATAGCTTCCATGACATAATGGCACTGGTCTGGATCCCACAACTATTTGAGATCTCTTGAATCCTTAGTGTTCACACTCTGGTTGATTAATTATTTTGTCTTGCTTGACTCCTCACCCTGAGAAGGCAACCTACTGCATAATTTGAGGCACTCTTACAGGGAATCTAAGTTTTAGCATTTCAGAGCCAGAAAGTATTTGCAGGACCGTTGAGGTGGCAAGATGTTAATGGGGAGGGCATGGTCTTTTAAACCAGGAAACTTGGATTTAAGTTCAGGCTGGGAGACTCAGGAATAGTATGTTAGTCAATTCAGTCACATTCACAGAGTCAGAATCTTGATTTTATCATCTGTAAAATAACAGTGGGCTTCCCTGGTGACTCAGTGGCAAAGAACCCATCTGCCAATGCAGGAGACACAGGTTCAATCCCTGGGTGGAGAAGATCCCCTGGAGAAGGAAACAGCAACCCACTCCAGTATTCTTGCTTGGGAAATCCCATGGACAGAGGAGCCTGGCAGGAGTCGCAAAAGAGTTAGACACCACTTATTGACTAAACAACATCAATCAACAAAATAGCAATATCAATACCTGTTTAGGAAATACAATTTTTAAAAAGTTAAAAACATTGCTTCTTTATGTATGTAATTTGTGTGTATGTTCATGTACACATATGCATACGCTTAAGCGTGCTTCTGTCTTTGTCCTTGTAAATCAGGCAGGATTGTTCCAGTCGCCTCTGTCCATGGAATCTCCTAGGCAAGAATAATGGAGTGGGTTGCCATTTCCTTTCTCTACGAACTCCATTCTGGGTGTGTAACATAATTCCCTTACCCATTCTCCCTTTGTTGATTATTTATATTGTTTTCTTTTTTTTTTTTTTACAATTTTAAGCAATGCTATGATAAGAACCTTTCTGCCTATCTCTCTCTATATATGTGTAAATACCCATACACATATATTATGAAATAATTTAAATATAATTTGACTATTATATCCAAAAAGTTGTCAGTGATTACAAAATGCCTATTTCCCAACATTCAAGTCAACATTGGCTATTCTTTTTTCATTTATTGGCAATTTGATCAGCTGAAGATTTATATTTTATGATTGTTTTAATTTTCATTTATTTGGCTAAGTGTAAGAGTGTATCTGTTTTTGACCTGGTTATTAACCACTGAGATTATTCCCATTAAACTGTGAATCTCCTGTAAGTTTCTAATAAATTGTTCATTTCAGACCTTGTGCTCTATTCCCAATACATAACAATATACTGCTGCTGCTGCTGCTGCTAAGTTGCTTCAGTTGTGTCCAACTCTGTGCGACCCTATAGACGGCAGCCCACCAGGCTCCCCTGTCCTTGGGATTCTCCAGGCAAGAACACTAGAGTGTGTTGCCATTTCCTTCTCTGAAACAATATACTAGGCAGAAAGTAATACTCAATAAATATCTTTGTTTGTTTTCTAAAAATCTTAGGTCATTTTTTTCTATTGGAGAATTAATAGTTTTTCAATAGTTATCAAGAGATGTTAACTAAGTGGTGTTAGTGGTAAAGAATGTGCCTTCCAATGCAGGAGACATGAGACATGGATTTGATCCCTGTGTTGGGAAGATCCTCTGGAGGAGGGCATGGCAACCCACTCTAGTATTCTTGCCTGGAGAATTCCATGGACAGAGGAGCCAGGTGGGCCACAGTCCATGTGGTCACAAAGAGTTAGACATGACTGAAGTGACTTAGCACATACGCATTAGTATATTAACATATAAATATAATGTATATGATGTTTTCATAAAATTAATATATTAACCCTTTACGTTGGCTTTAGAAAAGGCAGAGGAACCACAGATCAAATTGCCAATATCTGCTGGATCATGGAAAAAGCTAGAGAGTTCCAGAAAAACATCTATTTCTATTTTATTGACTATGCCAAAGCCTTTGACTATGTGGATCACAAGAAACTGTGGAAAATTCTGAAAGAGATGGTCATACCAGACCACCTGACCTGCCTCTTGAGAAACCTATATGCAGGTCAGGAAGCAACAGTTAGAACTGGACATGGAACAACAGACTGATTTCAAATAGGAAAAGGAGTACGTCAAAGCTGTATATTGTCACCCTGCTTATTTAACTTATATGCAGAGTACATCATGAGAAACGCTGGGCTGGAAGAAGCACAAGCTGGAATCAAGATTGCTGGGATAAATATCAGTAACCTCAGATATGCAGATGATACCACCCTTATGGCAGAAAGTGAAGAGGAACTAAAAATCCTCTTGATGAAAGTAAAAGAGGAGAGTGAAAAAGTTGACTTAAAGCTCAACAATCAGAAAACGAAGATCATGGCATCTGGTCCCATCACTTCATGGGAAATAGATGGGGAAACAGTGGAAACAGTGTCAGACTTTGTTTTTTGGGGCTCCAAAATCACTGCAGATGGTGATTGCAGCCATGAAATTAAAAGACGCTTTTAATTTAATTTCCTTGGAAGGAAAGTTATGACTAACCTAGACAGCATATTAAAAAGCAGAAATATTACTTTGCCAACAAAGGTCTGTCTAGTCAAGGCTATGGTTTTTCCAGTGGTCATGTAGGGATGTATGTTAAAGTTGGACTATAAAGAAAGCTGAATGCAGAAGAATTGATGCTTTTGAACTGTGATGTTGGAGAAGACTCTTCAGAGTCCCTTGGACTGCAAGGAGATCCAACTAGTCCATCCTAAAGGAGATCAGTCCAGGGTGTTCATTAGAAGAACTGATGTTGAAGCTGAAGCTCCAGTACTTCGGCCACCTGATGCGAAGAGCTGACTCATTGAAAAAGATCCTGATGCTGGGAAAGATTGAGGGCAGGAGAAGGGGATGACAGAGGATGAGATGGTTGGATGGCATCACCGACTCGATGGACATGAGTTTGAGTGAACTCTGGGAGCTGGTGATGGACAGGGAGGCCTGGCGTCCTGCGATTCATGGGGTCGCAAAGAGTCGGACATGACTGAGTGACTGAACTGAAACTGAAATCCTTTATACTCTATTAACTACAAAATACATAGTGGTTTTTCATTTGGCACTTGCCTTCTAATTTATACATTAGATTCTTGCCAAATTTTTTAATTTATTATCTAAAACTTTTTGAAAATGTATCAATTATTTCTGTTATAAAATCCTTTAAAAAGTTTTTTCAAATCCTGAATTATAAAATGTGTGTCTATGTTTTAGTCTAGTAATTGTACAGAGTAACTTTTTATATCAGAAGAAATCCATCTAGGACTGTTTTATGTGAGGAGGGTTTTGAGTTAAAAAGAAACTCATCTTTTGTCTTTTTACTTCCCACAGAAAGAGCACACCTGCCCCTTGGCCCTGATGAGGAGGCAGCAATGAAGCTAGCTTGTTTTCACCAAAGGTAAGAAAAAGTGTGCTGGAATTCACTCTAGGTCCTGGTGCAACAATGCTCACCAGCAACCCGGTCTCCTTGTTCTATTTTGACTCCATGTGACTGTCCGGCAATGAAGGACCATACTGTCAATGCTCGTTATTTGTTGCCAGTTGGCTTTCTTCCCTCTCCCTGTTATTTCATCTAAAGATACAGCAGTGCTCATTAGCACCACTGAATATTTGTTGCCCTCTAGTGGGATAATAACCCCACCTGCTGCCCACAGCTAGTGAGCTAGTCTTGTCATCCCTCTGAATGCACTGTGGGAAGACTGTCACCTCACATGTAAACTAGAAAACTGAGCTCTGTTAAGCCCTTTCAGGGTGTTTGTGGTTAGGAATGTGGCCCTCTATACCTCTTAATCAGCAGGTATGGCCACCTTTGGTCTGGCTCCTGTTCCCAAGATCAACAGAGTAGAGCCCAAGGGTGGTACTAGCAGATATTGCAAGGAAACATCCAGGAAAAGCCAAAACATTGAGCCAGATAAGAGACAATATTTGCTTGACCTTGGTCACATGCGTTGTACTGTATATTTGCTATTAAAAAGCAAGATCATATACAACTTTATTCCATTTATTAGCATTCTTTTTTATTAAATTTATTTATTTTAATTGGAGGCTAATTACTTTACAATATTGTAGTGGTTTTTATTAGCATTCTTGAAATGACAAAATCATAGAGATAGAAAACAGTGTTGTCAGAGGTTAGGTATGGGGGCTATGCTACTATAAAGGAGTAACACAAGGGAGCTCCGTTTTTTCTTCTTCTAAAAGGTAAGTGACCTCCAACAGAACTTATTGGTGTCGGACCCCTCCTGGCAGAGCTGCGGCATAGCTTGGGGTGCCACAGAGAGCCAAGGCATGAGCAACACCCTGCTGAGTCATGAGGTGATGTTGCTTTCCCAGCAGGTCTGAGGGCAGAGCATTGTGTCAAAGAGATTGTTCTCAAGCCTTAAGATCTCATGGAGTTTGCCTCGCTAAGTTTTAATGTTGTAGGAGACCTGTCACTCCTTTATTCCTTACTATGTCTTCTTGTTGGAATGGAAAATATCTATCCTATGCCTGTTTCATTTAGAATCACATAACTTGTTTGGTTTTAGAGGTCAGAGCGAGAGAGAAATTTTGCTCAGGATTAATTATAGGGAGTTCCTGTCTTTTTTAAAAAAAAATTATTTTATTTAATTTTTCGTTGCACTGGGTCTCTGTTGCTTTGCATGGGCTTTTTCTCCAGTTGCGGTGAGCAAGGGCTGCACTTCATTGTGGTGCTTGAGGATCTCATTGCAGTGGCTTCTGTAATTGTGGAGCACTGGCTCTAGGTGTGCAGGCTTCAGTAGTTGCAGCGTGTGGGCTCAGTAGTTGTGGCGCACCGACTTAGTTGCTCGGTGGCATGTGATCCTACCGGACCAGGGATCTAACCAGTGTCCCCTGCATTGGCAGGCGGATTCTCATCCACTGTACCACCAAGGAAGTCTAGGAGTTCCTTTTTAATGACCGAACATTTTGGTGTCTTGATCATGGTTGTGGTGACATGAATCTACCTATGTAGTGAAATTGCATAGAACTGCATACATGCATATACACAAACACACATACAAGTTCTTGTAAAGACTGGTGACATCTAAATAAGCTGTGTAGTCCTGGATTTGATATTATACTATAGTTCTATAAGATGTTACTATTGGAGGAAGCTGGATGAAGGGTACATGCGACATCTCTGTACTATTATATTTTTGTAACTTCCTGTGACCCTATGATTATTTCAAAATAACTTTTTGAAAATGTATGGGAAAGGTCCTTCTAATGAATAATATTTTTGAGTAGTGATTTCCAGCTTTGTAAATGAGAAGGGATAGTTTTTCTACATAGTGTGATGCAGAAGATAAACCAGATACTGCAGCATCTACAGAATACAGAAAGCACTGAGTTTTCCCCAGTATCCCAAATGCCTAAAAACAGGTTCAACTCCAAGGCTAGAAGCCAGGGAACCTTCAGTATTCAATTCACTTTTTTACATCATGTGGGTTATGGACTGAATAAGTGTCCCCCCCTCATATTTGTATGTTAAAACTCTAACCCCCAATGTAATAGTATTTGGAAGTAGGGTCTTTGAGAGATAATTAGGTTAGATGAGGTCTTGAGGATTAATGTCTTTTTAGAAGAGAAACCAGAGAGCTCCCCAACCTCCTGCCATGTAAGGACACATCAGGAAGGCAGCCATCCACAAGCCAAGAAAAGGGCCCTTGCTAAGGAATCCTATTGGCCAGCACCTTCACCTTGGACTTTGCAGCCTCCAGACTGTGAGAAATAAATTCCTGTAGTTTAAGCCACTCAGTCTGTGGTATTTTGTTACAGCAGCCTGAGCAGACTAATACAATCTGGGAAACCCTCCTGAAATCCCCAGCATAAATAAATGATTTTTTCCTTACTTCTCCCATAAGACTGTGTTCTTTACTACCACATACACTATGACGGGATTTCTTTCTTTACATGTCTAATATTCCGCTGGATTGAAAACAAGAGAAGATTCCACTCATCTTCCTCCCTCCATGATATGGCATGGCTGAAGAATGTACATCCTGTCTTAGTCCCTTCAGGCCACTGTAAATAATACCATAGCCTGGGTGGCTTTATAAAGAACAGACATTTATTTATTATGGTTGTGGAGGCTGGGAAGTTGAAGGTCAAGTGCCAGCAGAATCAGTGTCTGTTGGGATCCCACTTCCTAGAAGGTTGTCTTTATGCTGTAACTTCACATAGCAGAAGGGATAAGGAGATCTCTGGGGCCTCTTTTATATCAGTACTAATCCCATCCATGAGGACTCCCTCCTCCTGACCTAATCACTACCCAGTAGCCCCATCTCCTAAGACAGACACCTTGAGGGATAGGACTTTAACATGTGAATTTGGGAAGGGACACAAACATGTAGTCTATAGAAGGTACTAATAAAATTCTGGAAAAAAGCAAAAGTCCAGGACAAGCAGCTTTACCTCTAAGGAGATAATATGGTTGGTTTAATACCATGTCCTGGGCCTACTGAGATGAAAGGAAGTCTAGGAAACGTAGTCTGTACCTGAGAGACATTAGTGTTCGTTGCTCAGTCATGTCTTTGTGACTCTTTGGGACTTTTTGTGATCCCGTGGACTGTAGCCCACCAGGCTCCTCTGTCCATGAGATTTCCCAAGCAAGAATACTAGAGGGGGTTGCCATTTCTTTTTCCAAGGGGATCTTTCTGACCCAGGGATTGAACCTGGGTCTCCCATATTGCAGGCTTTACCATCTGAGCCACCAGGGAAGAGAGGCATTATGTCCAGCTCAAATTTTATAGATTCTGTTCTAGACGGACATGTCATAACACATAACTATGCATTTCTCTACAACATTTGAAAAGCATCGAAGTATATTTACTCAGTAACATATTTAATTGTGAAAGTGAAGTAGCTCAGTCGTGTCCGACTGTTTGCAACCCCATAGACTGTAACCTACCAGGCTTCTCCGTCCATGGGATTCTCCAGGCAGGAATGCTGAAGTGGGTTGCCATTTCCTTCTCCAGGAGATCTTCCCAACCCAGGGACTGAACCTGAGTCTCCCACATTGTAGGCAGATGCTTTACCGTCTGAGCCACCAGGAAAGTCCAAGTGTAAGCCTATGTTTGAATTCATTTCCTAGCTCTACAACTTATACGTATATTGATCTTGAATCTAAACTTCAGTTGTTTTTCATCTTCAAATGGTTATGCTGACCCCTTGCAGGACTGCTTTGTGACAATTGAGATAATTAAGTGTGATAATTAAATACATCATGACAATTACATGTGATGTAAGTTGCTTATCAGAGATTCTGTGCTCAGAAATGGTATTTATTATTGGTAGGTGGTCACATTTCACTGTAATCTTTTAAAATGTTGACTAGATTTCCTTATTTGTAAAACCATTCCTGTGGCAAACAGATAACCTGTGTTGATTGACAAAACTTGTATTTTTGGCTTGTGAGTTTTAGTAGAAGGTTGAGGGTTAAATCCCTCAAACCAATGCATAAAAAACAACCAATTCACATGTCAGTTATGGATGCAAAACCAAATATGCCAGCATTCACTATATTTCACATAAAGACAGCCACATTTGAGAAATATTTTCCAGTAATTTTCAAAGCCTAATATATTCTTAGATTTTATCTATTTGAATATATAAAAGAAGGAGAGAATATATTCTGGGAAATTTTTAAGCTCTGCATTAATCATGTTGATGACTTTGCATTCTGCTAAGCTAAGTCGCTTCGTCGTGTCCAACTCTAAATATGTGAGGTGGATAAAAAGGAAGGAAAAATATGTACATGTTTAGCATGTAACCTATAAATCAGGAAACAAAGAACTGTTATAATATAGTAATGCACATGTGATTAGTGTTTTAGTTAAAATGTGTATTTCTAGATTTAAATAAGAACTTTGATTTTTTAAAAATAAAAATCTGTTTTATTTATCGCACTTAAGTAAGGTTAAAATCTGGCATATGTACAATGCAGTAGATAAGAGATGAGAAATAGGTTATATGCTGCATTCTGATCAATGGGTGGTCGTGACCTGTTGGGTTGTATTGGTAATGATTCTGAAGTCATGTTTGGCATGAGTGGGAAGGAGGTCTGGAATTAATTAGTAATGTCTGTTACGGGCATTGCAGGACAAGCATAGGCATTCACTTGGGTGCCTGTCACCTTGCATTATAATACAGGCTGGATCCCCAGTGATTGGTAGGGTGCCTAGAACAAATGTGCTGATTGTCAGTTTGATGAGTGAACAAATTAATGCTCTCTTAGTGACTTCATGCTTCCCAAATAATTTATTATGATTTGACTTTTTATAAAAGACTTTATATCTTTGGAGAAGTATTAGGTTCATGGCAAAATTGAGAAGATACAGAGATTTCTCATATATATTCTGCCCCCCCACACATGCACGGTCTCCCTCTTTTGAATTCCTGAACCCAATTTCAACGTGTGTGTGTGTGCAGGCTTTCTCACACCAACAAGCAGTTCTTGGATGCCAGCACAGGTCCAGGATTTCAACTCAATTCTAATACCATCTACTTGGAGCTACAACCAGATACCACAGGTAAAGGTCTCAATCCCCCAAGACTGCCCTCTACTTCAGACACCAGTCCCAAGTCTAAGTTGTTTTCTGTGCTTCTGGCCAACTGGCTATAAATGAGAGATTTCCACAACCCTCTCCTTGGCTGATTAATTTTCTTATTAAACTTATTAAACCACTTATTTATTATAAAAGAATATTAAAGGATACAAATCAATAGGTAGATGAAGAGGTGCATAGGGCAAGACATGGGAAAAGGGAAAGAATTCCGTGTTTTCTCCAGCGTGTTACTCTTCAGGTGTTCACCAACCAGGAAGCTCTCTGAACTCTATCCTTTTGGGGTTTTATGAAGGCTTCATTACACAGCCATGATTGATTAAATCATTGGCCATCAGTGATTGATTCAACTTCCAGCCAGTGTTTTTCAAAGTGACCCTGTCATTTTGCATTCCCACAAGCAATGATTGAGAGTTCCTGTTGCTCCACAGCCTCACCAGTATTTGCTGTTGTCCATGTTCAGGGTTTTGGCCATTCTAGTAGGTGATAGTAGTATCATGTTGTTTTAATATGTATTTACCTGATCATGCATGATGTGGAACATCTTTTCATATGCTTATTTCTCCTCTGTATATCTTCTTTAATGAGGTGTCTATTCATATCTATGTCCCATTTATGATTGTGTTGTGAACTTTCTTGCTGAGTTTTAAGAGGATTTTTTTTGTTGTTGTTCGATAATAGTCCTTTATCAGATGTGCAAAAGAGCAAATATTTTGAATTTTACACACTTTTCCTGGACCTGGTGCCATAGATTGAAATGCTATCTATGAAATTTTGGGGGGGGGACTTATTTTATTGCATCGCTAACCCAGCTACTATTATCAATCTCTTTATTCCTGCCATCTCCCACTTTAAAGACAATGAACTGCAAGGGAAGTCTGCTAGGGAGCTTTCTGATAAAAATAAGGAAATCTTCTTGGGCCCATCTCTTCCCTTCCCTTTTCATTCATCCTTTGAGCTTAGATGTGATGTCTGGATCTATGGCAGCTAGTTAAAAGAGACATTTAAAAATGTCTTAAAGGAGACATTAAAAAACAAGCCATTTAGGTATAGGAGAACAGAAACCTAAAAAGAAGCAAGATTTTGATAGCATTTTTGAACCACTAAACCAGTGCTTGAAGCTGCCACCTCTAATTGTTTTTCATGTAAGAAAAATAAACCTGTGTCTTACAAGCCACTATTAGTCATATTTTCTGTTATGTCAGTGTTAACAGCCTTCATAAGACATAAAATCCAGTGTTTATTACCTTGATTGTGGTGATGGTAACACAAGTGTGTACAATACATATGTTAGACTCACTAAAGTGTGTATATTAACTATGTGCAGTTTTTGTGTACTAATTACACTTCAGTAAAGCTAGGGAGGAAAATGATATAAAATCCCAGTTGCTCCCCTGAACTCTAGAACTCAGCTGTCTGTCTAACATCTGCATTTGGATGTCTCAGAAATACTTCAAATCCAGTAAGCCCAGAATGGGTGTCATCAATCTCTCCCTGTAAGACTGCTCTTCCTCTTGTATCCTCTTGGTAATTGGCACTACCATCTCTGGAAACTTTGGTGTCATTCTTGCTGTCTCTCTCCCATTTTCTCACTCCTACATCAAGATCAATAAGAATTGTTGATACTACCTCCTAAATATCTTCAACATTTGTCACCTCATCCCTACTTCTGCTAGCTTATTTTAGAACTTTTTATTGTATTTTTAAAATGTGAACTATAATGAATATACAGACAAGGGAATATCAACACATGTGCAATACATTCTTAAGAAGCAAATACCTGTTTCCCATTCCCTTCTCCAATGTATTGTATGTGTGATAGCCAGAGCGAGTACTATTTCATAACAATGAGTAAGGAAAAAGAGAGTAAGATTAAGCCGTTGCCTATTTTAATGTTTCACAAGCATCCCATTGTCCCCAGAATAAAATTAAAACTTGGAAACATTCCTTACAATGAATTCTTGAACTCTTCTCTGGTCAATTTCTCCTGCCTTGTCTCTGAAGTGACTTTGCAATCTGCTTAGCACCTTTCACTTAGCTGTTTAACAAAAAGAACTTGACAAACTTGGCTTTACTTTATATCCTCCACCAGACTCTGACCTCCGACAGGCTGGGGATAATATCTAATCAACTACTGTATACCTAGTGCCTAGTACTGCCTTGCCCAGTTAATCATTCATAAAATATAGGGAGAATCTGAATGGGAATATTCCAACCTTCTGAACAATTAGGTCTCTATAAATGCCTTTATACTTTAAAATTGCTTATTAAATACTAAGCTAATGTAATAATTCATCCCCATTATACAAAAAAGTAAAATATAGGAGTATATAAAGAAAAAAAATCATATTCACAGAATCTGGAAATTACAGCAAGATAGCTTCTTAGAACATATTAGACATTCTGTTCACCACAGACTCATTGGCTCACAATATATACCATTCTCCAAATTCCATTTTTCCCGTTCCCAGAGTATCTTAAAGATACCCCTTTTTAATTGGCATAGAATATTTCATGCTTCATATGGACAATAGTCTAACTTAATTATTTTCTTGTTGATAATAATTTGAGTTTCTAATTATGAATACTGAACAAAGATAACACAGTTGTTAAAACAACAGACTCTAGTATAACATTATTAAAGTATACTGAAGTATTTGCTCCATAGAAATTTACATTGTAGCTAATTGTTTACATGTCTGACTAGCCTAATGGTTTACCTGAATATAAGTACTGTCTCGTTTGTTTTTATGGCCTTCAGAGCTTCTTTTACATAGAGAGTAAAATTGTCACGTAGTGTTCGGAGACAGTAATCAGATGGTTGGGGCTTCCCTGGTGGCTCAGCGGTAAACAATCCGCCTGCCAATCCTAGAGACTCAGGTTTGATCCCTGATTGGGAAGATCCCCTGGAGAAGGGAATGGCAACCCACTCCAATATTTTTGCCTGGGAAATCCCATGGAGAGAGGATCCTGGTGGGCTACAGTCCATGGAGCCACAAAACAAGTCGGACACAACTTAGTGATTAAACAACAACAATCAGATGGTTGGTCAAATGCAAATAACAGAATTTATTATTTTCAACTTATGTCTCCCTTAACTTATAGCTCCCTTTACCTGCCTTTAGGTATCTAAAGGATCATGACTCTCCATGGATTTTTTCTCCCACTGTTCCAAGTAGGTCGGCCACATACTAGTTCTGGGATATCAAGAATTTTTTTAAAATTTTATTTAAAAAATGAATGTAGATTTACAAAAAAAAAGTTGAAAAGATAGAATATACAGAGTTCATATATATCCTTCATCCAGCTTCCTCTAATACTGACATCATACATAATCATGATATATTTATAAAGAGTAAGAAATTGACCCTGATACAATATTCTTAACTCTAGACTTTATTCTCATTTCACCAGTTTTTCACTAACGGCCTTTTTTATTTCAGTATCTAATTCAGGTCCCTTTAGTATCCTTAAAGAATGTTTTTGAAACATAAAATGGGAATGATATTCATACTAACTTATAGGTTCATTGTGATAGGTAGGTGAATGAAAACAAGCGAAGCACTTTGGACAGATTATGGCATATAATATTTGCTCTAAGTGTTAGAAAAAGGGGTCATAAATATTCTTTACTCAGCTGGAATAGAATTAATGAATACAAGGATACTTACATTTTAAGTTTCAATTGGTTTATTCAAATTGCCCTCCACAATGTTACACCAATATGAATTAGAATATGCATTTTCCCATGCCCTCTCTGATAGTGGATTGTTAACAGTTGTTTTTACTTTTGCAAGTGATAGATGAAATATGACATCCCCTAGTTTTTAAAACTCAAGTATCTCTGATTTCTACTGAGATTCATGCATTCTTTTAATAGCCAAGTGACAATGTGCATGGCAACAATGTACAACCATGTGCAGTAGTTCTGATGCTTCTGACCTGAAACTCCCATTAGAAGCTTCATTACCTCTGCTAGTTTGAAGGTTGATACTCTGGTAAGATGTACTGTTTCCCTAAATCCAATACAGTAAGCAAGTGACAACTAGCAATGAAGGGGAAATGTCTCAGTCATCCCCCATCAAGATAGCCCCAAACTAAATGATCAAGCTTTGATAAATTACTACTAATTGACAATATACTCACTATTAATGCTAATAGAAATACAGCTATTTATAAAGCCAAGTAAAGTAATAAATTTACCCTTGTGGATTTCTAGCTGCATTTAAGTTCACTAGTTCTTTGGGTAGGTTCTATAATGTCTAATGGCTCCCAAAATGTTGTAACCAAAGAATCACTTGACTTAATTATATGCATTGAATGCAAAAGGAAAGTAGTAGGAAAAGTTATTCTGGGTCAACATGAGTAGTATATCAACAGGGCACTAAAGGCAGAGGGAGAATTATTAATCAGAGTTAGGAGTTAGAGTTGGTCCTCTTAGATTGAAAGGAAATCTCAAGGGCCTAGAGGTTCTTCTTTTGTTGATTCAGTATCCATACTGAAGCAAGTGAATATCTAACTCACCTTTTACAGAGCTCTGTAAGAGGGAACATCACAGAAATGGAGAGACAGCAGCCTATTATGATCATTAGTCAGCCTTAACATTATTTTTTCAAAAGATCCCCTGAGATGCACATTAGTAAATGTTTGTTAACTATGGACCTTACTTCACAGAAGAAATGTTATTTATTCTTCCTTCTAGTCATGACAATGAAATGCAAACAAAAACAAAAACACCTATTTATGCACTGTGCTTAGTCACTCAGTTGTGTCTGACTCTGTGACCCCATGGATTGTAGCCCTCCAGGCTCCTGCCTCCATGGAGTTTTTCAGACAAGAAGACTGGAGTGGGTTGCCATTTCCTTCTCCAAGGGCTCATCCCGACCCAGGGATCAAACCTGAGTCTCCTCTATCTCCTTCCTGCTTGCAGATGGATTCTTTGACCTGCTGAGCCATCAGGGACACTAAATGGATATAAACTCTTGATTATCTCTAAACGAAGAATTGATGCTTTTGAACTGCGGTGTTGGAGAAGACTCTTGAGAGTCCCTTGGACTGCAGGGAGATCCAACCAGTCCATTCTGAAGGAGATCAGCCCTGGGATTTCTTTGGAAAGAATGATGCTAAAGCTGAAACTCCAGTACTTTGGCCACCTCATGCAAAGAGTTGACTCATTGGAAAAGACTCTGATGCTGGGAGGGATTGGGGGCAGGAGGAGAAGGGGCCGACAGAGGATGAGATGGCTGGATGGCATCACAGACTCGATGGACGTGAGTCTGAGTGAACTCCGGGAGTTGGGGATGGACAGGGAGGCCTGGCGTGCTGTGATTCATGGGGTCGCAAAGAGTCGGACACGACAGAGCAACTGAACTGAACTGAACTGAAAACAAAAGTATATTTTAAAATAGGCTACTCTCACATATTTGTATGTATTAGTCTCTATGGATTATATACAAAGTTATTGTTTGCTTTCTTGAAACAGTGCTTTGCCATATGACAAATACTTGAATTGCATTGTGTAATGCTGAAAGCTTTTATAATCCACTGCAGTAGGTCTCTCTTTCATACACTTGGTCATCAGTGTAAATAGTGCATGTTTTCTTCGCTCTTCTAATTTGGATTCCCATCATGGTATTTCTTACATAAATGAAAGAACTTATGGGGAGCAGAAGATTTCACTCTGAAATATGCCTCTTTGGCATAAAGATGATCTTAGACTGATTATTTTCAAGAAATAGCACACGAGAAATTCTGAAAATCAAGTAAAAATTACCCTTTTATAAGACACATTTACATATATGTATAGGGAAAATCACTATTTGTAAACTTGTCTTCCCCTCTCTACCAGGGAGAGGAAAGTGATTAAATCTTTCAAAACACTTAGCAATGGAGAAAGCAGCAATTTAAATCTGCACCACAACTTTATCCTTGTTTGCTGTGCCTTTTCTGGTCACCTCCCAAAACAGACTTCCTACCCAACCAACAGTTTTTTGTCTTTAATTTGAAATGGTATTGAAATGGTTGACTTGGGCCATTTGGGGAGTTACTCCATTTTTCCTGGGTATCTCCCATGTATATAGGAGATATATGTGTTATTAACCTTTTATTTCTTATTCTCCTTTTAAAATGTCTCTTGTTATAGGGGGCCTCAGCCTAGAAGGATAGAGGGAAAATTATTTTTCCTCCCCTATGATCTTTACACATTTTAAAACTCATTTTCTCTGTGGCCTCTGTGATGTTTCATGCAGAGGTCAACTATCGAGTACTTATTGGAAATTTTAGTAAAACTATCCAATGAGTCCATATTTATTTCTACTACTGTTAATTTAGTATTAATAGATTTATTCCCTATATGTTTTACATTGCAGTAGTAGAAGTGAATTTTAATAATTCTTGTTGTTGTTCAGTCACTAAGTCGTGTTCAACTCTTTGCAACCCCATAGACTGCAGCACGCCAAGCTTCCCTGTCCTCCAGTATCTCTATCTCACTTATATAAATATATATATTAATGTGGAATTCTACCATTGAAAAAATGTCAGAAGCATGGGGAAAATGAGACTGGATATCTCACAGATCCAGGTGTCCCAGGTGGTGCTAGCAGTAAAGAACCCGTCTGCCAGTGCTGGAGTTATAAGAAGCACATGTGCAATACCTGGGTTGAGAAGATCCCCAGGAGAAGGGCAAGGCACCCCACTCCAGTATTTTTGCCTGGAGAATCCCAAGGACAGAGGAGCCTGGCAGGCTACAGTCTATGGGGTTGCATAGAGTCAGACACAACAGAAGCAACTGAGCATGCATGCACGCATCTCACAGATCAAGACATGGGTTATATTTGATGGTAAGAGTTTGAATTTATTTTTATGGTGAATCGTTGTTGTTCAGTCGCTAAGTCGTCTTTGACTCTTTGTGACCACATGAACTACAGCACGCCAGATTTGCCTGTCCTTCACTTTCTCCTGGAGTTTGCTCAAACTCATGTCCATTGAGACAGTAATGCTATCTAACCATCTCATCTTCTGTCACCCTCTTTCTCCTTTTGCTTTCAGTCTTTCCCAGCATCAGGGTCTTTTCCAAAGAGTCAGCTCTTCACATCAGTTGGCCAAAGTATTAGAGCTTCAGCTTCAGCATCAGTCCTTCCAATGAATATTCAGGACTGATTTCCTTTAGGATGGACTGGTTGGATCTCCTTGCAGTCCAAGGGACTCTCGAGAGTCTTCTCCAGCACCACAGTTCAAAAGCATGGGAATTCTTCAGCACTCACCCTTCTTTGTGGTCCAGGTCTCACATTTGTACATGGCTACTGGAAAAACCATATCTTTGACTGTACATACTTTTGTCAGCAAAGTGATGCTTCTGTTTTTTAATATGTTGTCTAGGTTTGTCATAATTTTCCTTCCAAAGAGCAAGCGTCTTTTAATTTCATGGCTGTAGTCACCATCCGCTGTGATTTTGGAGCCTAAGAAAAGAAAATCTGTCACTGATTCCACTTTTTCCCCATCTATTTGCCATGAACTGATGGGACTGGATGCCATGATCTTAGCTTTTTGAATGTTGAGTTTTAAGCCAACTTTTTCACTCTCCTCTTTGACCCTCATCAAGAGGCTCTTCAGTTCTTCTTCGCTTTTCCCATTAGAGTGGTATTATCTGCATATCTGAGAATGTTGATATTTCTCCTGGCAATCTTGATTCTAGTTTATTATTTCTTCAACCCAGCATTTCTCATGATGTACTCTGTATATAAGTTAAATAAGCAGGGCAACAGTATAGAACCTTGACGTATTCCTTTCTCAATTTTGAACCAGTCCGTTGTTCCATGTCCAGTTCTAACTGTTGCTTCTTGACCTGCATACAGGTTTCTCAGAAGGCAGATAAGGTGCTCTGATATTTCCATCTCTTTAAGAATTTTCCACAGTTTGTTGTGATCCACACAGTCAAAGACTTTAGCATAGTCAATGAAGCAGAAGTAGATGTTTCTCTGGAACCCCCTTGCTTTCTTCATGATCCAGTAAATGTTCACAGTTTGATCTCTGATTCTTCTGCCTATTTGAAACCCAGCTTGTACATCTAAAAGTTCTCAGTTCACATACTGTTGAAGACTAGGTTGAAGGATTTTGAACATTACCTTGTTAGCATGTGAAATGAGCACACTTGTACGATGGTTTGAATTCTTTGCCATTGCCTTCCTTTGGCATTTGAATGAAAAGTGACCTTTTCCAGTCCTGTGGCCACTGCTGAGTTTTCCAAATTTGCTGACATATTGAGTGCAGCACTTTAGCAGCAGCATTTTTTTTTTAATAGCTCACCTGGAATTCCATCACCTGCACCAACTTTGTTGGTAGTAATGCTTCCTAAGGCCCACTTGACTTCACATTCCAGGATGCCTGGTTTTAGGTGAGTAACCATACTGGTTTTCCAGGTCATGGTGATTGAAAATTTTTAATCGTTTTTAGACGAAGAGCAAGAGGAGAAGAGTATTTTTAAGAATCAACTCACCCTAAATTGAACTTGTAAATACATATATCATACTGTGTGTCAACTACAAATTGGCACTGGCCATGGGCACTTGCAATCTACAAGGATTAAATCAGGTGCTGATGCAGCTGCTAACCTTCAAAACCCCCTGAAGGAGTTCAAGGTAGAGAGCAGAAATGAGGCACTCTGTGCTCCAGGAAAACTATCAGGACAAGTCTTCAGGTAGTCAGGTATTCTCAGGAGCTGATTTTATGAGCCCATCTCTTATATCTCCTCATATCTAGGAAAGCACTAACATCCTTCATGGTGACAGTTGTTTCTTGTGACTAGCAGAAGCTTCCCGAGACCAGTGGAAACCTTCTACTAAAAAATGTGTGCTTGATTGCATGTATTCTCCCTTTACCAAAATCACATGTATACCTTCCTTACCCCTTTCTTGTTTGGAGCAGTCTCTCAGAGCCATCTTAGGTGCTGTCTCCTGGGCTGCAGTTCTCATTTTGCCCCCCAAAAAACGTAACTCTCTACTCTTACATTGTGCATTTTTTTTATTCAATATATGTAATTCTAACAATTTACTTCATAATGGAGATACTGTTGCCCTCATCTTACAAATAAGGAACAGTACTAGAAGCTCAATATTCTGAGTCAAACAAAGTCAGTCTGTTACCAAAACCTGTCCCCTTTCCCTACCTCTAGGCCATTTAGGATTGATGGGGAGGTTGCAGTGGAGGAGAATGAAGCTAAATATGTAGAGAATCATTAGAGGCTATTTTCTGTAGATGCTGAGCTCCTGAACATAAGCTATAGAGGTAGCTATCAAGAGAACAGACCAGATCCAAGAAATACCTAAGAGAAGAATATCAGCAGATATGCAAAATGTTTGGATATTGCTGCTACTGCTGCTAAGTCGCTTCAGTCGTGTCTGACTCTGTGCGACCCCATAGACGGCAGCCCACCAGGCTCCGCCATCCTTGGGATTCTCCAGGCAAGAATGCTGGAGTGGGTTGCCATTTCCTTCTCCAATGCATGAAAGTGAAAAGTGAAAGTGAAGTCGCTCAGTCATGTCCAACTCTTTGCGACCCCATGGACTGCAGCCCACCAGGCTCCTGCATCCCTGGATTTTCCAGGCAAGAGTACTGGAGTGGGTTGCCATTGCCGTCTCGGTTGGATATTGGAGAACAGTAAAAAAAGGAAAATGGCATCTAATTTCAACTTGAGTGATGGAAAACATGTGATTGTTATAAAGATTTTGAACAATGAAGAACGCCTATCCCTCTATCCCCACTCCCCGTGGCTGAGTGGTAAATGATGATTTGATTAATGTTCTTTGTGTTGAATTTGTGCCGGGAGCCAGTGTGAGGAATCCCGCCCGTGACAAGGTCATGAGAAAGGAAGCTGACATATGCAAGTCGTGCTCAGACTTCAGGGACCCCTCTGGAAATTCCTAAGCATGTACCCCAACAAAAATCTGCCGGTTTTTGTGCTCTGCTTTTCTACTCTTCTGACATTTTCTGGAAAAAGTCAATTCAGGGCTTTAGTCTTCTGCATTTGAAAGAGTGTTTCAATCCAAATACCCCTCTGATGGCTCTCTAGCATGCCTGCAGGACTCGTACAGCTGCGCGTGTGATTGTTTGAGGCCTCCTGACCGCAGGAGGCACAGGAAGCTTAAAACATCCTAGGAATGTAGGGGCTTCCGAGGAGTCAAAATCTTTAGAATAGGACTGATTAAAAGTTTCATTTGTTGGGTCAATGCTTGCTGCCAAATTTTCATATCCTTTATTTTTAGATATAGTTGGTATATTAGAAAAACAAGTAGTAGACCTTGTATTAGCAACATTAGATCTTTGAGTTAAGTACCTTCTTTGTTATAACCCATTGCACCTTTGTTCTATAGAGATGTAACTTTAATGCTTTAAGGAGATGCAGATTAAAGAAAAACACTTCAGGGGAAACAAAATTAACATTCATTAAGGAAGAGAGCCAAAAGTGTTAACAAGCCTCTTGGCCAGAAGATAATGTAAATCACCTGAGACCTTTTGTATACAAAATGATATACAGAAAGAGTCTGGTCTGCGAACGCTACATAATTTTGTGTTACCCATTGATCTCCATGTTTTATCAAAAGTATAAAAGGCCTTCTGAACAATAAAGGATGGTACCAGTTTCTCGGACCAGCTCCTCGGACCAGTTTCTGGGACTAGTCTCTCGGCCTGGTTTCTTGGGAATCTGGCTCCCCCCCACCCCGTGGCTCTCTCTCTCTTCTTCTCTCCCTTTTCCTCCCTCTGCTCTTTACTTTAATTTCAGGCTGAATTTCCATCTGGGGCGCGGAGGCTCGCCAGGTCTACTTACTTGCCCTGGCTGTTAAGACCCGCGCGAAAGGGAGCTTAAGGCGAGGCACCCTTAGATATTCAAGCGGGCGCCGGTGGCCCAACGTAGATGGTGCAAATTCCTTGTCTGGAATTTTATTGGTCTTCCGCGTAAACCAAGCTATTCAGCCCTCTTCCTCCACTTAATCTTCCTACTACGCTATAGTTTCTTAATCTAATCTTATATCAATCAATAAACAAGTCTTTCCACACCAACGCCGTCCACCCTTCGAATTCCCTGGATCCACCGGGGCTGGACCCCGGCAAATTTGAAGTGCCCATTTGATAACCAGATAAAGATATCCACTAAGAAATTAGATCAAAGTACCTAAAGCTAATGTAAAAAGTTCTAATCCTTTACACTGGTGATAATTGATCATACATGGAGTGTATGTAGACTGAGATGATAAGAGGATTGTGGCAGTACCCTGAGAAACATGAATATGTAAGGCAAGGATCACCTTGATTTTCTATTTAAGGATTTTTTAATGCAGCATAAGACAAAGTGATTATAGAATACAGGATAGTGATTAATCTTGAGCTGGGGATGAGTAGAAACTGGAAGGGGACAAGAGACTTCTGGAGTACTGGCATGGTACTCTTTCTTGATGTGTTAATCCCATAACTGTAAATCAGTTAGCGAAAATCAGAGTCAGATGTACTTATTTCCACCTTTACCATGTGTAGGCTATAATTTAGTAAAAAGCTAAAGTATATAAAAGGAAAGCATAAATGCCAGTCTCATTATCCCTAATAATTTTTAAAACAAAAGGCTTTAGTCTATCAGTGAAATGCATAGTTTGATCAGCTGGTGATGAATGCAGAAGCATGTATGCACTGAGTGAAAACTTGCATTTGCAATTTAACACTAAACAAATTTAATTTTCTAAATAGTGACTAAGCTAGACATTCATTAGAATTATGTTTACACTTGCATTTATTTTTGAAGTGAACATTTCCTGCTGATGACAGTCATTACTGCACACCTGAAAGGTAAACTGATTTCATTTCCTAGGTCTGTGAGAATGGAATTGCACCCATTTTTCAATTTCCAGTAAACTCCTTAATTCAGTCTGTATTTTCACTCTGCAAACGTCTCTTAAAAGATAATTTCTTGGCTGGTTTAAAGATTCTCTTCACTTCAGTGTTGTGAAAGGATATTAATTAATAGTTCTTATCCCTTAATTCCAACCTCAGTATGAATGTGTTGTTGCTTCACTCTAAGAAGGTGCCAAAAATAATTTTTAATAGAACACAGAAAAGTTCCCTGAGGGATGGTTTTCCTTTGTTATCTATGATTCTCACTTACTTTGAACAATTTACAAGAAAGTCTCAACACATCTTCTTCAGGGCACATATATAGCTGTAAGTCTGCAGCACTTACACAAATATGCTCCCCTGTTACACATATGTCATAATGAATAAGTTGAATGTGCTTAACACTTTCATGAATTTGCCAAAGGAGTGAGTGATTCATTTCAGTTATCTTCAGTATCAAGACTGGCTTCTTTATACCTCCATGTAAAGTAGAGCAAATATTTCCTAGTTTCTAACAAAATAAGCAGTAATGAAAGTAAAAACAACTCATTCAATGCCATAATAGTGAGATGTACTAAGAGCCATATTACTGGAAAAGTACGTAAGCAAACGGCAACTTTTCTCTTGCTTAACACTGGGAAAAGGCTTTAAAGAATAGCAGATGAATTATGTGAGTATTATAGGATGTTCTTGCCTAGCCATTCCCTTAGTTCATTGTCTAGTCTGAGAGGAGGCTATCTTAAAATAGTAAATTATTATAACTACTTTGACTGTGGTGAAGTGCCCTATTCTACAGTGTAACCACTACCAAGGACAATCATTCATACTTTTATATACTCCTTGTTCGCTTTGGAGTTTAAGCTGCATTAATCGCCACTCCTTGAATTGGAAAACACATTAAAACCAGTGAAGAATGCCTCCTTGCAATGATATTTGCTAGCAGCAGGCTGTGATCTGAAACTTCAGTTAATCGGCACAGACACAAACACACAGAGACTCCGGTTTAGATTAAAAAGAACTGTTAATAAATTTAAACAAGGGGACATCTGGGCAATAGTTGGAGGAGAAAAGGAAAAAACACAGAGTTCAAATTTGAAAGAGCTTTTAAGTTACTGAAGTAATTCCAGTAAGTCAATGATCTTCTCCATATCAGAGGCAGCTAATTAAAATTGCTGTACAGCTTGATGTCCTGGTGGTGTGATATTTCCCAGGTTGAAATAGCTAAAGTAATGGGGCAGAATTCTTGAATTAAACCAATTGGTATCAAGGGATTTACTCTCAAAAGACATAGAATCAGTTAATGGCCAAATCGGAGAAGCACACTTAGGGCATTTTTGGAAACTCTTGAAATTTCTGGGTTATGCAAGTTGAAGGAAACCCAGGAGGCCCTATGGGATAAAATGCCCACTCTTTACTTTTTATAGTGCAGTCAGCTCTATAATTCTGAAATTAGCAAATCTTTACCATAGATGCTCTGAAACAGTGGTCTTTAAATGTTTTTCATGCATAAGAATCCCCTGGAGAGCTTTTTAAAATCCCGATGGCTGGGTCCCATGCCCAGAGTTTCTCTTGTAGCAGCTCTGGGGCAGGGGCTGGGAACTCACATTTCTGATAAATTCCCGGTTGATGCTGATTCTGCTTACCCAGAGATCACACTTTGAGAGCTCTGGAAAACAGCAGTTTCCACTAATGTTCTCTGACTTTAATGTACATCTGAATCTCCTGGGTTATCTTACTAAAATATATAGAAATCCCATGGGGATCTTATAAAAATGCAGATCCTTACTCAGTAGATAAGATAAATTCTCTGCTCTGTGGAACAAACTTTGAGAAACAAGGATCTCTATTCTTTCCTTACATGGAGAAACTGTGTAAAACATGAACGCGTTCATGAAGGAAGGATTGTAAGAGAGAAAGAAGTGATTGCTCAAGTTGGGGTTAAGCTGAGAAGGAGAAAAGTAAAAGTGAAAGTGAAGTCGCTCAGTTGTGTTCTACTCTTTGCGACCCCATGGACTGTAGCCTATCAGGCTCCTCCATCCATGGCCTTTTCAAGGCAAAAGTACTGGAGTGGGTTGCCATTTCCTACTCCAGGGGATCTTCCTGACCCAGGGATCGAGCCGGGTCTCCTGCATTGTAGGCAGACGCTTTTACCATCTGAGCCACCAGAGAAGGAAGGTGTCATGCTAAAGGCAAACCAAGCCAACTTTATAGTTTCTTCTTAGTCTGACACTTTTTTCCCAAGTTAGGATGAAAGATAGACTTTTAAATATTTTATATCATATTTACCTGACTTTGAAAATTAGGTATTTAGAGGCCAGTAGAGTTGAAACAAAACATTCTTGAGTTACTTATATTCTCAGTTTATATTTCTTTCTTTTTAGAATTTCAAAGGGCAACAATGGGAACTACATAATTATTCCTTCTTTTTACAAAAGACTTAGTTACCTGTTGTTGTCCCCTGTTTCACACTTAACAGCCATTAACTCTCTAGAGTCAATACTCAGTCTTAAAAGTAAAAGTATCCAGTGATTATAGATGAACCAGTGTGTAACTACTGTAGAGGGTAATTAGGCATTTGAGACTATACTTTCTTTAAAAAAAAAAAAAAACCCTTATAAATATTATACTTGGTTAAGAATAAAGAAAGAAAATGAGAACTCTTATTCCAAACCCCACTCTATTGTTTACTGTGGTCTCTATGTTGACATATGTTCCCAGTCTCCATTGGAGAATTTCTTGTGCATATAACAGTTCTTTGTATATTTTGGATAATAATCCTTTATCAGGTATGTCTTTGCAAATATTTTTTTCTGAGTCTGTGGCTGTCTTGTTCTCTTGACATTGTTTTTCTCAAAGGAGAAATTTTTAATTTTAATGCAGTCCAGCTTATCAATTATTTCTTTCTTGGATCGAACCGGGTGTTATATCTAAAAAGTCATGACCTTAACCAAGGTCATCTAGGTTTTCTCCTGTGTTATCTTCTAGGAGTTTTATATTTTTTCATTAGTTCTGTGTTCCATAAGGTATAATTTTAACAGTAATAATAAAATCAGGCTCATAACTCACCTTAAGCCAGTAGATTGCTATAGGGACATTTTAGCAATAAATATTGAGCAGGATCCCTTACCAGGTCAGTGATCTATGTGTAAAATTATACAGCATAGGTAATGTACTTCATAACATAGTGGTGGGTTGGTTTGTATATTCATAGTGATAGAAATTGTATTTGATGTCTGAATAAAGTCCATATTCTAGAGAGAGTAACTGATTATAATGGGTAAGAGAAAGGAAGAAAATTACAAGAGAGGGTAAATTTCTTGAACATGGTATACCATGATCTTCATGTCTCCAATGCGTTGCCTAAAGCTTGGTGTCAGATGTAAATAAATGCTGACATATAAATGTATGACATAGTTAACAGCATTCATTTCTTCTCCTCTACTAGGTAACATCTGTGTTAGAGTAGAACACCATCCTGTTTTACCAGTATTATATCCTTTATGATATCTAGCAACATATCCTGTTTATAGTATGAAAAAGAGAAAGCAAATTTACCTATACATTATATACTAGACATAGTTTGTATATATTATGTTTTGACATATTATTTCATTAGTGTTTCTTGAAGTGGCTTAAGGCAGGACTTTGGTTAAAAGCTTAAGCTGACAAGGTACTATAGTAGCCATAACAAGTTCACAGAGTATTCATAAAGGGATATAGTGGTCCTCCACAGAAGTTGGAAAGTAGAAATGATAGAACCACCAGGTCAGCCCTGCTATGTTAGGCCATGCCTAGGCCAGTCTGAATTTCTGTGAGCCCACTGTTATAATTATTGACTCTCTATACACTGCCATCCAACGTTAGTTCCTCAGTGTTTTGGTCTGAGAGCAAGAAGTCCTTCCCACTCTGCTTCAGCCAATGGTCTGTAGACTGAGACTGTAGACTGCTCAGGTACACTGAGATTTTTATCCAGTCCCCTTAACTTAGTGCCTAGAACAGATCAATTAGCGGGCAGACAGAAAGAGGTAAGCCCTGATTGCCCATATGAACACTAACCAAGCTAACAGCCCAGAATACATTCATAATTGTAATTGAAATTGGAGGTAATAATTGCTTAGTTTTTAGGAACTCATTAAAATTTAAGGAAAATTATATTGTTAAAGAGGATCATTATGAAAAATTCTTTCAAAACTGACGATAGCTAAGAATCCAGTTTGGGTTTATAATTGATTCACATTTGAAAATCATCTATTAAACAATTTTATTTAACAGTTTCAAATACCTGTTTTATATAAAGGACTGTTATAGAAGTTAAAAGATGAATACTCATATTTCAGTAATAATTGTTTTAAAATAACACTATTCAGCATCTACTACCTGAAGGGCACTTTGTACATTCGCTGATACTTTAAAACAACCCTTCACTGAGGGGTTTATTAGTTTCCTTTTACAGTACCATTGCAGCTTCAGAGAAATGAACTGACCCAAGTCTCCAGAGCTAACAAGCAACAGCAGTTGGGAGTGAAATACTCCTCTTCCTAACTCTGAGGTATTATCTGTTTTGCCATCCTGCCTTTGTGAATTCAATTCCCAATTCCTCCATTGTTTTGGATTAAAAAAAATAAATAAAAGCACATACAATTAACACTCATATGGTATATCAACAGGATGACCATATATATTATCCTTTAACCCAGAATACTTTTTAGAGTAAAAGAAGAGTTTTAAAAATTACTTCAGGGAGTTATTGGTCAATGAATATAAGGTTTCAGTTATACTGGATGAATATGTTCTAGATATCTGCTGTCTAACATACTGCCTATAGTTAACAATGTGGTATTGTGCACCTCAGAATTGAAGAGAGTAGATCTCATGTTAAGTGTTATTACCACACACAAAAAGTAAAATAAAATAATAAATAGAGACAAGGGACAGGGGAAAACTTTGGAGGTCATGGATATATCTGTTACCTTGACTGTGGTGATGCCATCATGAGTGTTTGCCTATGTCCAAACTCATCAAACATCAAATTGTACACATTAAATATGTGCAGTTCTTTGCATATCATTTTTACTTCAATAAAGCTGTTTAAAATCAGCTTTAAAAACTACTCCAGGCAGCAAGTATAACCTGTGGCATATAGTCCCTTTTGTAACCCAGGACAATAAAACTAACCTCAATAAGAGATAATATAAGAAATCTACTTATCGGGTACCTAACATATAGCCAGAGGTCAAGAAATAGCACTTACTGCTATTGCCATTAACATTATCAGTATCATTAATATAGTATTTAGTAATTATCCTAGAAAATCCAGTATTACATTTTTCCAGCGTCTTGTCCTTGGACTGACTCCCTATTAACCTACACATCAACCATAACATTGCCCTCTGCTCACTTACTGGGATGTCCAATTTGACTTCTCTGGCACCCCAGGATGGCTCCATTTATAAGATCAGCCCCTCCCTCCAACAAGAATTAGGTTATCCCCCACATATACCTACGCGTATGTGACAACCACCAAGAGAAATCAGCAGTGAAAATGATGACAATATAATAGCATCCAACAACAGCAAAGAAGTAGGTAAAATCATGGTTTCATTCAACCCAATGATTTCTTATTACACCTACAATAATTTGTGATTAGCTTAGATTTCCCATTCAATGCCAGGTCCCTTCATGTCTAGGACTTAACTTTTCAATATCTGTGCGGTTCATTCAATATACATCTTTATTCAAACTTAGGTTTAAGAAAAGTGTCTTTTAGAAGCACATAAAGCCATCTTCTTGAATAGCTAGACCACAGCAAAGGGACTGGGTAAACACACTGGGCTATCACTCAATTATGGTTTTAAGTGAAGTGGAGTGAGAGTCTCTCAGTCATGTCTGACTCTTTGCGACCCCATGGACTATTCAATCCATGGAATTCTCCAGGCCAGAATACTGGAGTGGGTAACCTTTCTTTTCTCCAGGGGATCTTCCCAACCCAGGGATCGAACTCGGGTCTCCCACATTGCAGGAGGATTCTTTACCAGCTGAGCCATAAGGGAAGCCCAATTATGACTTTAATGTGAATACATATTCTTTATGTATTCATTAAGGTTCTTAGGGATAACCTAATACGCATTTTTAAAGATGTTTTCTCTTCTTGTCATAGTTGAGAAAGAAAATCAGAATTCCCAAAATGTATCTTGGTCTGTGAAAATCAAGATCAATTAATTGAACAGAACCACAAAAAATACGTTTTCTTTTCAATTTGCAGCAACTGTTACCTTGTTGTGTAGTATTTTATGATATTGACTTTCATGTTATTTCTACCCAAATTCCTCAATCTCACACAGCATCCAGCTCTCTAAAAGCATACCTGTTAAACCACTAAAGCCATGGCATTAACTGGCAAGGAGATGTGTTTGTAATATATTTTTTAAATTATTTGTTCATTTGGCTGCACCAGGTCTTAGTTGATTGCTGCATGCGGGATCTTTGATCTTCGTTGCAGCATCCAGGATTTTAGTTGCAGCATGTGAACTCTTAGGACATGTGTGATCTAGTTCCCTGACCAGGAATGAACCCCGGCCTCCTGCATCAGGATTGCAGAGCCTTAGCCACTGGACTGCCAATTAAATCCCAATAATATTTATATTGGGCATCATTTCCAAAAGCTCATGGTTTCCAGTCACCCCTGACTTCTTTTATTCCTTTTCCATATAGCAAATGCATTGTCAAGTAGAGAGTTGATTGATTTGATTGCTGTATTTGACCTCTAGATATGCTTTAACAGTGCTTCCCAAGTGGCTCAGTGATAAAGAATCCACGTGCCAGTGCAGGAGCCACAGAAGATGTCGGTTCGATCCCTGGGTCGGAAAGATCCCCTGGAGAAGGAAATGACAACACACTCCAGTATTCTTGCTTGGAGAATGCTATGGACAGAGGAGCCTGGTAGGCTACAGTCCATGGGGTCACAGAGAGTTGGACGCAACTGAGCATGCATGCTTTAAGAAAAGGATTCTATGGAGCCCAGGTTTTCAGGAATTAATATTCACATTGTGTGGTAGATCAGTTGTGCTTATGGTTATTAACTTTTCCTTTTATCTTTGTTATTTTCCATAGAATTTCACAGTTCCTTCTCACTCTTCTGGGTCATTCTGTTTCCCTTCTTGATTCTAGACTCCTCCATGTGAGTTGCTTTGGTCAATAGAATGATAGCATACTTGACCCAAACAGAAGCTCTACAGAGTACTTACACATTTCCCTTTCATCTCTTGCTTATCTGTCCTTACCTTAAGACCAAGGTTATTGGATGTGTGTAAGAGACACATGGAAAGAATTAAGTTATCACTCAAGAAGAAGTGACATGGACATCAGGAAAGGCCTAAGAGAGGAAGTGATATGAATATTAAGCTGTCTCTTAAAGATTAATAGGAATTTATCAGGTGAACAGTGGAGCAAAAGGATATTTTAAGTGGGAGAAATATCATGTAAAAAAAACTAGGAAGCATGAAAAACTTTGGCATGTTAAAAAAAAACAAACTCAGTTGTATGGAAACCATCTCATCACAAAGGTCATTGTATGGCATGCTGGGAGCTTGGATTATATGTTACAGTTTTGCCAATGAGGTGTTATTGAAGAGATTTTTAGTATGTATTGGTTGTTATCACTTTCAATTGAAAATTTTGGCAGCAGGCCAAAAGATGGACTAGAGACTGCAGATTGAAGGAAGAGAGCCTGACTGAGAGATTATTGAAATTGTTCTAGTGAAAGATGGTGGCTGTCATTTTTAAACTGTGAAAGTGGGAAGTGAAAAGAGATTGAATTCAAGAAATACTCATGTCAATGTATGGCAGAAACCACCACAATATTGTAAAGTAATTAGCCTCCCATTAAAATTAATTAATTAATTAATTAAAAATGAAATACTTAGCAGTAGAATTGACAGGCCGGATGAATAATTAAATTTGGATAAAGAGTAAGAACAAATGGTTCCCAGGTTCGTGGGAGTTTTCATTGAGATAGATAACATATTCAAGAGGAAGCAAGTTTTGGTTGAAGCAGAGAAGAGAAAATGGAAGGGGTGTGTCACGAATTCAGTTGCACATTAACAGAATATGAGGCTCTTCTTAGATGTCATGATGACAGTGGTCAAAATTGATGGAGGAGCATCAATTCCATTAAATCTGAGTATTTCATTTTGGTATCTCTTAAAATGTTTAATAGCTAGAAGTGTAAAATGATAAGTGAAAATGATAAGGTTATATTACTCTTTGATCAGATCTCTAATAAACAGAATTTGAGACATGGATTAAAAGAGTTGATAATTTATTTGAGACATGGAAACCTAAGGCAGCATGCATGAGGAAAGACAAAATTGTGAAATAAAGCTTGTGTTACCCCATTGGCTACTATTTCATGGCAAGCCAAGAAGAGGTACAAAAGGCTGCTCAGGAAGTGGATTCACTCAGGATCTGAGATTTCTCTGGACAGACTATGAGGTGAAGTTGTACCTCAGAGTAGTCTCTGCTGCAGCTGCTGCTGCTGCGAAGTCACTTCAGTCGTGTCTGACTCTGTGCGACCCCATAGATGGCAGCCCACCAGGCTTCCCCGTCCCTGGGATTCTCCAGGCAAGAACACTGGAGGGGGTTGCCATTTCCTTCTCCAGTGCATGAAAGTGAAAAGTGAAAGTGAAGTCGCTCAGTCGTGTCTGACTCTTAGCGACCCCATGGACTAGAGCCTACCAGGCTCCTCCATCCATGGATTTTCCAGGCAAGAGTACTGGAATGGGGTGCCATTGCCTTCTCCCAGAGTAGTCTCTGAGTAATTACTAATCTTATAGTATATTGTTCCATCCAAGTATGGAAGCAGTGTGAGGAACTAGAAATTGGGTTTAGGGTTGGTCAAATGGCTGTGTGATACGAACCAAGTGGGACAGTCTAGCAGAGGCAAATGTCCTGGCGCCTGTTCTGTGCAATGTAATCACAATTGGAAGGAAAGAGGCAGTGAAGGAAATGTGAGGAGGCTCCTAAGCCTTGTATCCAACATGATCTAGCAACATGACACAGTCTTAGAAAACTTAATTTTGAGTCAAAAAATAAAGTTAGAAAACTAGACATGTAATACCACTTTAACAAAGTTTAATACAACAAAGTAATGAAACATTTTGAAGTCAGTGCATGCATATGCTGTTAAAGCATTAAATAAATAATAGAATGATAAACATTAATACCAGCAAAGAGATTACCTCTGGTAGGAAGAAAGGGACTGTAATAAGGGAAAACAATAAAAGAACCTTGAAGTATATTTGTAATACTTTGTTTCTAAACTTGATTGGAGAAAGCTGGGTGTTTTAAAATGATTTTTTGTATAACATTTTAATAGTGAAATAGTTTATTAGATAAAATGAAATAATAAGCTCTAAGACTTAGGAGCATTCATGTGAGAAAGTACAAAAAAGTAAAGAAAAACAAATGGAGTGAAAGTAAAACTTGAACAAACCAATGAATGGCAGGAAAGAAGCTGAAGAATAAGAAATCATGTAAAGCAGGCAAAAATAGAATGGTAAAAATACATCCAAACATATCAGTGATTACTCTAAATATGTATAAGCTAATTTGCCTATTTAAAAGATAGCTTTTCAGATTGGTATTTAAAACAAGCAAGACTCAGCTATATTCTATTTACAAAGATATGTTAGATAAAACGGTGGTAAAGATTGAAAATGAAGAGAGAATTATATATTAGACGTATGATAAGAAGGAAGGAAAAGCAATAGCAACAATATAAATAGCAGACAAAACAGTACTCAAAGTCAAACAAGGACAGATTGATAAAAGTTTTTTAAAATTCCATGAGTATCTTAACATAAAGGGAAAAGAACTTCCATGATTATATCTACATCTAGCTGAACAACTACAAATATAAAGAACCAATATGAAGAACTCCTCCCAAATACAGAGAAATTTAGCACACAAATAATACCAACAAGGGGCATTATAGACGGTAAAAAGAGAATTGCCCCCAAGAAATTGACAATTGGTATTCTTAAAGAAAAGATAATAGTAACCAGCAGAAGCAAGATCGTATAAGCACTCAGCAAAAATATTAAGTTACATACAGAGAAAAACCAGCCTGAATACTTTCGGTATTCTTTTCCATCATGGTAAATACTAAAACCACTAAATTTTGAGAGAAAAATATTTGGGACTCTATTATTTCTTACAAACAGGTAACAATTCACCAGATGTTAACCTGTTAAAAACTTCACTTTTGATGCTTGTGGGCTCAAGCATATATTACCAGAGCACTGTTCCTGACCAAAATACTCTAACACTGAGAATGAAGACTCAGACTCAGGAATGAAATTTTGGTTTTAAAAACAGCATTTTGGTCCATTTGGGCTGCCATAACAAAATACTATAGACTGGGTGGCTTAAACAACAGATATTTATTCCTTCATAATTCTGTAGGTTAGAAGATCAGGATCAAGGTGCCAGCCTGGTCAGTTCTTGGTGAAAGCCCTCTTTTTGGATTGCAGATAGACCCTGTCTCCAAAACAGTCATATTGGGGATTAGGACTTTAGCAAGAGTTTGGATGGGAACACAAACATTCAGTTCATAATAGATAGGAAATGATTATTAAATCATTTAAACATAAATCTGATTAGGATTGCATATATTCAATCAAAAGTCAGTATCTTAACTCTCAAAATATAAATACACCAAGTAAAATAATGTAATTAATAGATTTAGAGTTCATGCTATATTAATAAAAACCCAAACAAGAAATATGTTGAAGTGTTATCATTTTGTTATTTTTCTTTACCATAATTACTTTTTCTAACTTGATACTAGTATGTTTAATAATTTTTTATTTAATCTTTTCATGCTTTTCTTTTTAAAAATTTTTTATTTTATTTTATTTTTTAAAATATAAATTTATTTATTTTAATTGGAGGTTAATTACTTTACAATATTGTATTGGTTTTGCCATACATCAACATGAATCCGCCACAGGTTCCCCATCCTGAACCCCTCTCCCTCTTCCCTCCCCGGACCATCCCTCTGGGTCGTCTCAGTGCACCAGCCCCAAGCATCCAGTATTTTCTATAATCTTCTAGTTCTTATTATTTTATTATGCTAAAAGGTGATAATTTACTGTTTAAATGATGCAGGCACATTGTAATGCACTGTAAGCATCTGATAATTACTAATGTTTGCCTTTTTACAACTTGTCCCTTGTAACTCTAAATTCATTTACTAATAACATGAGAAATCTCTTCAATCAGCAGTTTCATTGAATTACATTAGTTACACTCCCAAAGTATTTGTGATATCATTTTGGCTATTCAGCAAGCTTTTTGCATGAAACTTCTTGGTGCTTTTGCATACCCTAGGAAAAATGACAATTACAGTTGAATACCCAGGAGCACTGAAATAAGAGCTTGCCTTTTATCCCCCCCTTGGATTTTCAACATAGTTTGTCTCTTTTATTGAAATTTAGTTTTGAAGCTAGATATTAAGCATAATTTAGATAGGATCAATACCATATGATTTTTAAAGCATAAAAGCATGCTTTTATTAGAGCTGAAAAATATAAAATAGGAATCTATGTCATAAAAATAATCTACAATTTAACTTATAACTGAATCCTTTTTTCTTTTCATTTTCCTCTTTATACTGCAGCAAGATATCCAAAAATTATTTAGTTGATTACCACAAATTTTAAATTAAATTACAAATTGTGACTATATTATTTGTTTTTTAAGATTAATCAGTTGACCCATTTTATTCTAAAATTCCTGCAGAATGCAGAGGCTGAACATTATTTTATAAAATGAAATAAGGTAAATTATTTATGTCTGCTTTTCTGATATCAACTATTAAAAGGCAAAAAGTATTCCTCACATTGACACTTAAGAAGAAGAAAGATTGATAAAAGACTAAATTTACTACAAAAAGATTATATGGGTAGAATTGCACAATTTAGATTTAAACATTCTATGTGAAGTGAGGTCTTCCCTGGTGGCTCAGGCTGTAAAGAATCCAAAAGGATAATGGAAATCATTATCCATTTTCTGAGCTATAACTTGACACTTGTTTTAAATAGAACTTTAAGAAATGTATATATAAATATAATATACATATATGTATATGTTTAGTACACATATTATATATATAACATGTACTTTAATTTTGATAGATATAAGTATTTTATGTGATAGTAAATTAGAACAGAAAAGTTATATGCTTGGAAATTTATTTATCCTTTGTTCATATATTCCTCTTAAGATGTTAAACCCAGTTACAGCCACAACTCTCTTTAATCCCATGATTTCATGTTTTAGTCACTCTTGGGCCTTGGAGGTATCTATTGTAGTCTCTGTATATGGCCAGTAAATAAAGTAAGAAAAAGCATGGAAATTTCTGCAGAAGTCTTAAAAACCAGTCTTAGAAGTAATGTGTATAACTTCTGTCCATATTTCACTGGCCAGAATACAACCATATGTCCCTACATAATTGCCAAAGGGTAAAGAATTATATGTGCCTCAGAAGCAGAGAAGAAACATGAATATTCGTGAGAAACAATATTCTTTGTCACAACATTAAAAAAGTTTTTCTCCCACAAGGATTTATACATTATACTTAAGTCGCTGGCCAAACTAAAAAATTGGACTTTGTCATCTTCCTCAGGGACATAATAAGATGAACAATGGTCCTTACTTAGGTAACTTAAATCTTATGGATACATAGTTAGACTTCGTGCCAATCCTTTCATATACTAACCCTGAGTACATCTTTGTCCTAAATCTCTCCCACTGAAAACAGGCAAAAAAAATCTTTTACCATTGTCGATCCATGCGCCTTCTTTACAGTAATTTTTTTCCTATGATAAACTTTCTACCATGCATTTAAATAGTACTTTTAAAATTTTAGAGTAATAGTTATTCATTGTGGAAACGATTAATGTTTTTGATGATTTGTTAGTTTTAATCTTATCTAGTTGCCAGTACCTAACTATCTTTGTGATATGAAGGCCTCATGCTCAAAGGATGATGAAACAACAGAAAATAAAAGATAAGTGGTATTTATTCTTTCGAGTAACAGAATTAATGTAAATTAAGGGGTACAGAAGTAGTCAGTAATGATGTCACAGTTAATGGCTCTCAGATGTGGAATCGACACTCCTTGCTCAGGGCTCAGCTTCAATGTGAAAAATATAACCATTTTACTCTTGTGTACTTGTATTCTATGTTTAAAGTCAGGGGTCAGGACACTGCCTTTTTTTGTTAATAAAGTGTCATTGGAACACAGTCATGTCCATTTGTTTATGTACAGTCTATGGCTATTTCAAGTTATGATGGCAGAGTTCAGTAGTTGTGACAGAGACTGCATGTCGTCCCCAAAGGTGAAAATATTTACTATCTGGACTTTTCCAAAAATCATTTGCCCATCCACCCCTGCTTTAGACCCATGAGAAGTGAACATTAAACTTCCTTTTTCATTACAAACCTGCCATTTTTATCCCACAGAAAACTACTAAAAACTATTAAAATCCAACTGTAATACTTGGTTAGCAGTGTTGGCTCTTTAGTTTCAAAAAAGTTCAAACTGAAAGTGAATTAAGGAACAAATGGGAAATCTTATTGAACAACATTTCTTTGTAATGATTTCCTGCCTGTGGAGTCCAGTTTTGAATGTATTTATTGTCCTCTTTTGGAGAAGGAAATGGCAACCCACTCCAGTATTCTTGCCTAGAGAATCCCAGGGACAGAGGAGCCTGGTGGGTTGCCGTCTGTGGGATCACACAGAGTCAGACACGACTGGAGCGCCTTAGCAGCAGCAGCAGCAGCATAGTCATCTTTCATTTACAAATATATGAACACAAAGACAAATTGTCTATAAAATTATAATTTTTAGTTTCAGATATTTTATATTTCAGTGATATAAGTTTTAATATTTGTAAATAGTTTTTTAAAATAGATGTAAAGGGGCTGTAAAATGTGGAATAAATCCTACAGCTGCCTGGGGCATGTTTCAAATAGCTGGCCTGTAAGGAGTGGCTAAAATAAGGCTTTGCATCTTCAAACCTATTTTTGCAATAAATAATGTATCATGTATTCCAGTCTAAATGGAGCATACTAAGGTGCCTAATTTCCACTATAATCATAAGTATTAAAATTGCATATGATTTTATTATTAAAAAAATATCTAAAACAAGATATAATGGTATAAGCTATTCTTGTAAAATGACTTTATAAAAACACAGATTACCCCCATAAAGGGCAAATGTTCTCTAGTTGCTGGGATCATTTAAAATTAGGAAATTATATTTCATTATTTAAGGTCGTCTCATCTAACTTAAAAATTAAAATAAAATCATAGATGATGATTGCTGATTTCAGGTTCAAAATTACAGTGGATTGTTTTTGTTTCACTCAGAGACACATGTATTTCATAATGTACCACTTATCTACCCCAGGTTGTGATTTTTTTTCTTTTTCTTTTTTTTAAACTTTTTATTTTGTATTGGGGTATACCCGATTAACAATGCTGTGATTGTTTCAGGTGAACAGCAAAGGGACTCAACCATACATATACATGTATCCATTCTTCCGTAAACTCCCTGATTTTTTTTTACCCATTTAGGTTATGGCTATTCCATGATACATTTCAGTGATACAGTGATGAAAGCAGTAGACCCAATCTCTCTACTGTCTTAGAGCTATAACAACCAAGGATTAAAAACAGATACCAAACTAGTCTTAATAAATAAGAGTTTTGAAGAGTTGAAGGGGTGTGCCAGATGGCTTATAAAATTTATTTTTCTAACTTTCACATGGAAGCCATGTGAAAACTTTTACAAGAATTTCTCAGACCCTTTATAGTAGCAATAGTGATTAAAATGAAAGAAGATAGAAATAAAAATTTGAATATGGGTGTAAAAATTGTATTTAAAGTATAGTTTTACAAACTGCTTTGTTAATAGGTTATACTTTGTAGCAATTTATTTATTTATTTATTTATTACTTATATACATATTCTTACAGAGCTTAGATACCATGAGGGATGGTCACACAGTGTAAATAGGACACCATCAGAGGTCAGTTGAGGTAAAAACTACAAAATAGATGATTTGCTCTCAAAGATCCTGCTGCCTATCTCATAATCACTTTAACTATTTGAAGTTTCTCCCAGCTGTTTATTAACTTTGTTCAGATTTCTTAGGCAGCATTTCTAAAAATATTTCCCAGACCAACCACAGTAGACTCAATAGGGATGCTTGTTACAATATACAGATTCCTCGGCTAAGTTTCAGTCTTACTACATGAGACTCTGAGGATGGTAGGCCTGGAAATGAGTCTAAACCTAATCATAGAAAGTAGGTTGATGGCAGACTTAATAATGTGTTATCCCTCTGAATTAGATATTACCATTTTAACAGAGTTCTTTATATGAAGATGATGACTTAACTTAGAGGAGAGTGTTAAGTTGGAAGGGTTTCAGGTGAATATGGGCTTCCCCAGTGGCTCAGTGGTAAAGAATTTGCTTGCAGTGCAAGAGACACAAAAGACTCGGGTTCGATCCCTGGGCCCAGAAGGTCCCCTGAAGGAGAGCATGGCAACCCACTCCAGTATTCTTGCCTGGAGAATCCCATGGACTGAGGAGCCCGGTAGGTTACAACCCATTGAGTGGCAGAGAGTCAGACACGACTGAAGCAATTTAGCACAGCACAGGGAAGGTTGTATAGATAGGTGGGAGTTTATTTTTTTTATACTTCTCTACTTTATGGTGCAAAGTGGGAATCTGCAGACTGCATGCTTGCTCCAGCTATACATGTAATCGCCCAATAGAGACTACTCCTAGGAAATTTCATGGTAGGTAATGGCATATTCCCCTACAAATATATGCAGGAATTTGAAGATTTTACACATTTTTCCATTTTTAAGAAAATCATGAATGTTAGGTGAGTAACATTTCATACGAAGTCAGACTGGATACCTGAATGACTGGTTTAAATATTTTTTGTATTTGGAAACATGGGTCCTATGATTTGGATATTGTTATTTCCTTATGTAATTCTTATTTTCAACATATAATAGTATCTCTTAAAATAAAATCTTCAACTTCTTTTTGTTTAGTATTTAAATCACCTGGAAATATAAGAAGTTATTATCTATTGTTGTTAAGAGTAAAGTCATTTTTGTTTGAAATCATTTTTTTAAGAAAACCACTTATAAGCTGGCAAGTACCTATTAAATCTGAAACCTAGACCAATGTATTTTATGAGGATTCAGAAACAACAAAAAAAGGAGAGCTTTATCATTTTGCTTACAAGAATAAGAAGAAGAAAATCCTACAGGATATGAAAACAGGGGGATGTAGAGTTGTAATGTTCCTTAGGCAAACTAGAAAAAAAAACTGAATGGAACAACTATACACCAACAGACTAGACAACCTAGAAGAAATGAAAAGATTCTTAGAAACGTATAACCTACCAAGACAGGTCAGGAAGCAACAGTTACAACTGGACATGGAATGACAGACTGGTTCCAAATAAGGAAAGGAGTATGTCAGGCTGTATATTGTTATCCTACTTATTTAACTTATATGCAGAGTACATCATGAGAAATGAGGGACTGGACGAAGCACAAGCTGGAATCAAGATTGCTGGGAGAAATATCAATAACCTCAGATATGCAGATGACAACACCCTTATGGAAGAAAGTGAAGAAGAACTAAAGAGCCTCTTGATGAAAGTGAAAGAGGAGAGTGAAATAGTTGGCTTAAAACTCAACATTCAGAAAATGAAGATCATGACATCTGGTCCCATCACTTCATGGCAAATAGTTGGGGAAACAATGGAAACAGTGACAGACTTTATTTTTGGGGGCTCCAAAATCACTGCAGATGGTGACTGCAGCCATGAAATTAAAAGACACTTGCTCCTTGAAAGAAAAGCTATGACCAACCTAGATAGTATATTCAAAAGCAGAGACATTACTTTGCCGACTAAGGTCCATCTAGTCAAGGCTATGGTTTTTCCTGTGGTCATGTATGGATGTGAGAGTTGGACTGTGAAGAAGGCTGAGTGCTGAAGAATTGATGCTTTTTAACTGTGGTGTTGGAGAAGACTCTTGAGAGTCCCTTGGACTGCAAGGAGATCCAACCAGTCCATTCTGAAGGAGATCAAGCTGAAACTCCAATACTTTGGCCACCTCATGTGAAGAGTTGACTCATTGGAAAAGACTCTGATGCTGGGAGGGATTGGGGGCAGGAGGAGAAGGGGATGACAGAGGATGAGATGGCTGGATGGCATCACTGACTCGATGGACGTGAGTCTGAGTGAACTCCGGGAATTGGTGATGGACAGGGAGGCCTGGCGTGCTGCAATTCATGGGGTCACACAGAGTCGGACACGACTGAGCGACTGAACTGAACTGAGCTGAACTGAGCATCAAACAGGATAATGACAATAAAGGCAGATAACTGGGGAAAGAATTCATTGAGTTCTCCAGGGGATCTTCCCGACCCAGGGATTGAACCTGTGTCTCCTGCATTGGCAAGCAGATTCTTTACCATTGCGCCATCTGGGAAGTCCTTTGAGTCCATAGTAGTACTCAAAAAGAAGGAATGCTAAAGGAAGGGAAAGTTATTTTTTATAGAAGGAAGACATAAAAAATAAATGGAATAAAGCCGAAAGTCAAATTAGCAATGAAAGGCATAATTGATTTAGGTAGGGATCATCCATGTATCCCTGGAGAAGGGCATGGCAACCCACTCCAGTATTCATTCCTGGAGAATCACACGGACAGAGGAGCCTGGTGGGCTACAGTCCACAGATTTGCAAAGAGTTGGACTCGACTGAAGTGACTTAGCATGCGCACACTCATCCATGTATTCTAAAATGATTGGGTGAAATTTCTTGGGGACTTGAGTATTCACTGTGTTAAAAAATTTCACCCCACTGATTTTATATACCAGAAAAAGAAAAGGGTACCATTAGAAAAAAAAGATGTGGAGAACTCTACCTAAACTGTTATCACCATAGCATCCCCAATAATGCGGCTTACTGACATGTCTCCTTGATGTAAAACAAAAGAAAACACACATTTTTATTGTAGACATCAAACCAAAAATATTTGATCTGAATCTAATCAAATTAAAACAATTAGAGAAATCTGGATTGTAGAACAGTCTATAAAACCTGTGTGCATGCTAAGTCGCTTGTCATGTCCTACTCTGTGCAACTATGGACTGTAGCCCACCAGGCTCCTCTGTCCATGGGATTCTCCAGGCAAGAATACTAGAGTGGGTTGCCATGCCCTCCTCCAGGGAATCTTCCCAAATCAGGGATCAAACCTGCATCTCTTACATCTTCATTGGCAGGCAGGTTCTTTACCACTAGAGCCACCTGGAAAGCCCCATAAAACCTAGATACTGCCAAAATGTCAATGAAATGAAACACAAGTGAGGTGGTAATTTCTGGATTAAATGACACCTTAGAAACATGACTACTAAATACAATACAGACTCCTGCAGTTTTTTAAAAATACAAAAACATTATTTGTGATATTGGGGTGAAAGTGAAAAAAAAGTGTTAGTCACTCAGTCATGTCTGACTCTTTCCAACCCCATGGACTGTAGCCTGCCAGGATCCTCTGTCCATGGAATTTCCCAGGCAAGAATACTGGAGTGGGTTGCCATTTCCTTCTCCAGGGGTTCTTCCCGACCCAGGTATCGAGCCTGGGTCTTCCACAACGTGAGCAGATTCTTTACCATTTGAGCCACCAATATTGGGGTAGTGGACTATAATAATATTGTTAAAATAATAAATTTGTGTGTTTTGGGTAGCGATAGTTTGGTTATAAACTTTGATCTCAGGGTATCTATGGTGATATATGTGGTATCACAATTTCCTTCCAAATGATTCAGCAAAAAGTGTCTTTATACACAAATGTACATAAATACAAAGACAGAGCCACTGCACAAATGAGAATACTGCACTTGCTTCGGCAGCACATACACTAGATGCAGAGAATACGAGTGTTCTTCTTTTTCAAAACATTTAGAAATTCTAGCCTCACCATTCCTCTCCCAACCCCACACATATGACACACAGATCAAAATATAAAATATAAAAATGAAAGTAGTAGATTGAGTCCATCTAAATCAAGTTACCCTATGACTTGTTTCTTTTGAGGAAATCAGAACTTAAAGTGCAACGCAATAATTGATGAACTCAATAATGTGCTTGTTTCCTAAGTTTAAATGAGATCATGTGTGTTAATTTAGAGATACTATAAGCCTTCTAATATTATTTAGAAAAATCCTTAATCAAAATGGCTGCTAAAAGGGGGAGGTTTCCATTACCTGGAAAATTTAGTTATTTGATACCTGCTTATTATCTTAGACATCAGAAAAATGAATCCATATTGTAATTATTTGGTTATTTTTATCTATAGTTGTACAAATTTAAGAAGCTTTAGCACTTTGAAGAGAGCTTACCCTACCGAATGCAAATGTCATTTTCTCCGGTGAAGCCTTGGCTGTCTCACCTCATCCTTGCTTATAGATTTTTATTATGTGTTTCATCTCTTCCCTCATAAACAATGGTGCTTTTGTGGGCACACACCATCCATTACACATAGTGTATTTCCTTCTGGTACTCTAAGATCTCCAGAATCAAGGCTGAATAAAACAGAAACAAACACTGTAGAACTGGGAAATTTACACTTCAAGGCATTTGATCATTTGTATTTCTCTTTATAACTGCCAATATAAAATACTGTCACCTTAAATAAATGTTAAATTCAGAAGATTTTAATCTTTCCCAAACTTAACATATTAAAATGTCACAATGGTTATGCTAGATATCCCACTGTTGGCTGCCCAACCCTCACTTGGACTGACAATGGGAGGAAATGTGGTTTTGTAACATATATTTTCCTCAGTAGGAATTTGGATTGCTGGATGTAATACGTGCAAAAATGATTTCACAGTAGCTGAATTAAGACTACTATACTTTAGCATATGCCTTTTCATGTAATTCCCTTGTTACAGAATTTTACTTTCTCAGAGGGTAACTTTCTATTTCAGTTACTATTAATATTTTAATATGTTTGTTCAGTTCAGTTCAGTCACTCAGTCATGTCTGACTCTTTGCGACCCCATGAACCACAGCATGCCAGGCCTCCTTGTCCATCACCAACTCCTGGAGTTCACCAAAACCCATGTCCATTGAGTCGGTGATGCCATCCAGCCATCTCATCCTCTGTCATCTCCTTCTCCTCCTGCCCCCAATCTTTCCCAGCATCAGGGTCTTTTCAAATGAGTCAGCTCTTTGCATCAGGTGGCCAAAGTATTAGAGTTTCTGCTTCAACATCAGTCCTTCCAATGAACACCCAAGACTGATCTCCTTTGTAACCCTTTTTTAAATAATATGTCACATAATGTGACAGTGGCTCAGCATGTAAAGAATCTGCCTACAGCGCAGGAGACACAGGAGACGTGGGTTCAATCCCCAGGTCAGGAAGATCCCCTGGAGAAGGGAATGGCAACCCATTCCAGTAATCTTGCCTGGAGAATTGCATGGAGAGAGGAGCCTGGCTGACTACAGCCCAAAGGTCGCAAGGAATCGGACACGACTGAGTGACTAAGCACACACACACACACGCA
Source organism: Ovis aries (assembly GCF_016772045.2). Classification (NCBI taxonomy): domain Eukaryota; kingdom Metazoa; phylum Chordata; class Mammalia; order Artiodactyla; family Bovidae; genus Ovis; species Ovis aries. Next base: position 24,305,335 of record NC_056080.1, on the reverse strand, counting down.
TGTCATGTAGTAATAGTACATGGACAAGAGAATCAAGTTAACACTTTATCTTGCTGGAGGAATTAATGAGGAAGCTCTTATTTTGTGCATTATTTTTTGTATTACTTGGCAAGCTACAAAACCATACAAAAACAAACTGGATATTTAAGGCTAGACCATATGAATCACAGAGATCCTAGAAATTTCCCTGAGTAACTACTGATTTTCCAACCAAGTTCACATGGGCATATAAGCAGCTTCATGGCAACCAACCTTGGCAGGTGGTTGAGCACTCATGCCCATGCCCGTGCTTGAACAGTCAGTACTCCTGACTGGACTTCATCAATCTCCAAAGTACAACACAGAAGCTTTGTTATTAGATATCAGCAATTTCTAACTGCTGAAGCAACCGTAACTTTTTAAATTTACCAGTGCTTATGTATCCAACATGATATACAGTTACTCTTCCTGTCTGGTACTTGGTTTATTTCACTGTATCTAAGACATTTCTTATTTGTCTTGTCCTCACTAGGCATACTTCTTGGAAGCAGAGACTCTTATCTTTTTCCATTATAAATCTATACTAGCTGAGCTCAGCATTTTCCTTCAGGTGATCAAGGCATAATTGTGAGAGTAAAGAAAACTCTAAGCAAAGATGGCCTTTGTCATTGTTGTTGCTGTTGTGTGTCTGTATGTCTTGAAGGGTAAGAAATGACTTAAATGGTATACCAAAAATTTGGTATACAATTTACTGTTTTACTACAGGAGAATCCTCTGAGTTTGTTCTCATAAACAAAACCTGATAAAATACATCCAGCATTTTAAAGACTTTAAAGACTCTTGGGAAGTGAAATTTTGGAGAGTATCACTGAGAAGGGAGAGATTCATTTTGCAATTTATATATTTTGGTACACTTTAGTATTTTAAAAATTTAAGCACATACATGTAAGCAAACATGGTTCCTGTGCAAGACATAGACTTTCAAAACACAAAATCATGAGTGTCCGTTAGATACAGTGTTAGTATAATTGGTCTTTACTACTCTGTAACTCCATAGTGGCTGTACTCAACCAACAGTGTTTCACATCTTTTATTGCATGTTGAGCATCTTTTCATGTGTTTTGTTAGCCATATGTGAATTAGATCCCATTTGGTGTTCAGTGCAGAGACAAATGGGTTTTGTGATTGCTTTTGGCTTTTCTTGATTTGAAGTTACACTTAAGTGTTTCTAATCACACAAAAATAATAAATAAAGAGGGCAGGAAGAAACTTTTGTAGTTGTGATAGATATATTTACAGCACAAATTGCAGTGATGGTTTCACACATGTATAAAAGTGAAAGTGAAGTTGCTCAGTCGTGTCCGACTCTTTGCAACCCCAGGGACTGTCCTACCAGGCTCCTCTGTCCATGGGATTTTCCAGGCAATAGTACTGGAGTGGATTGCCATTTCCTTCTCCAGGGGATCTTCCCAACCCAGGGATCGAACCTGGGTCTCCTGCATTGTAGACAGATGCTTTACCATCTGAGCCACCAGGGAACACATGTATACTTCAGGTTTATTACGTTGCATTTACTAAATATGTACAGCTTTCTGTATGTCAATCATACCTCAAAAAAGTTAGTTAAAAAAAGAAATCTCTAAAAGTCATCCATATTAACATGGGACTGACGCACTTATAAACATGCTATACTAAGTCACCAATAAATTCTAATACAATTATAAAACACCAGTGGAGATTTGCCAAAAAGAATGAACAATTCTATTTTATGCCCTTCTGTCCAGTTTCTAGGACCCCATAGTTCAACTTTACATCAGCCCAAGAGTCCTTCTATTTCTGTTTATTTTTTGCAAGGCTTTTTTTTTTTTCAAATTGAGGTAAAATTGATATGCAATAAATATGCACAGATTTTGCCAGTTCAGTTTGATACTGGGACTTCAATTGTACTACTCCTGTGCACTCAGGATAAGTTTGTAGGAAAGGGTTGGCAGATCAGGGCAGGCTCACTCTACAGCTGGAGCACTGCACGATTCTCATCCATTCTTCATCCCACTCACCCCCATGAAAAGTTTGTTTAAAATCTGGCTAGTTTTTCCTTAACTCCATCTATGGCTGATACCGTCTCATCTTACTGCTCATCAAGATAAAAGCAGATGTGTACCATTACACATCTTCCCTCCTAAGAGCTTTCTGGAATTTAGTCTATTTGGATTTATTTGCATCTTCAGTTCTCTTGCAGGCTTAAGAATTATGTATGTCTAATTTCTTCAGCTTGCTTGCACTGTTAAAATAGGAGCAATGGTTTCTTTTTTTATTAAATTAGTTTATTTATTTTAATTGGAGGCTAATTACTTTACAATATTGTGGTGGTTTTTGCCATGCATTGACATGAATTAGCCATGGGTGCACATGTGTTCCCCATCCTGAACCCCATCCCATCCCTCAGGGTCATCCCAGTGCACCAGCCCTGAGCACCCTGTCTCATGCATCAAACCTGGCCTGGCGATCTATTTCACATATGATAATATACATGTTTCATTGCTATTCTCCCAAATCATCCCACCCTCGCCTTCTCCCACAGAGTCCAAAAGTCTGTTCTTTATATCTGTGTCTCTTTTGCTATCTTGTATGTAGGGTCATCATTACCATCTTTCTAAATTCCATATACATGTGTTAATATACTGTACTGGTATTTTTCTTTCTGACTTATTTCACTCTGTATAATAGGCTCCAGTTTCATCCACCTCATTAGAACTGATTCAAATATATTCTTTTTAATGGCCAAGTAATATTCCATTGTGTATATGTACCACAGCTTTCTTGTCCATTCATCTGCTGATAGACATCTAGGTTGCTTCCATGTCTTGGCTATTTTAAACGATGCTGCGATGAACATTGGGGTACACGTGTCTCTTTCAGTTCTGGTTTCCTCGGTGTGTATGCTCAGCAGTGGGATTGCTGGGTCATATGGCAGTTCTATTTCCATTTTTTAAAGGAATCTCCACACTGTTCTCCATAGTGGCTGTACTAGTTTGCATTCCCACAAACAGTGTGAGAGTTTCTTTTCTCCACACGCTCTCCAGCATTTATTGTTTGTAGACTTTTTGACAGCAGCCATTTTGACCGGCATGAAATGGTACCTCATTGTGGTTTTGGTTTGCATTTCTCTGATAATGAGTGATGTTGAGCATCTTTTCATGTGTTTGTTAGCCATCTGTATGTCTTCTTTGGAGCAATGTCTGTTTAGTTCTTTGGCCCATAAAATGGGAGCAATGATTTCTTGAGAATGTTTCTATATTACACAGAAGTGAATTCTTTGATGCATTTGTAAAAACATTTGTAGAATATAAGTAAGGACCTTCCAGGTGGTGCAGTGGTAAAGAATCCGCCTGACAATGCAGGAGACGTGGGTTTGACCCTGGAAGAAGATCTCCTAGAGAAGGAAATGTCAGCCCCCTCCAGTATTCTTGCCTGAGAAGTCCCATGGACAGAGGAGCCTAGTGGGCTACAGTTCATAGGGTCACAAAGAGTCGGACATGACTGAGCACACACATATAGAATGTAGCTTATTGCTCATCTCAAAGACCTATCCCCTGTTCTAGTAACTATCACTCATATAAGGATGAAATTTTGTCCTTTGTACACCTTGGACATTCAGGCATATCTTGTTTAATTGTGCTTTGCTTTACTGTGCTTCATAGACACTGCATATTTTACACATTGAAGCTTTGTGACACTCTGTGTTAAGCAAACGTATCAGCGACATTTTCCCAACAGCATTTGCTCACTTTGTGTCTCTGTGTCATATTTTGGTAATTCTCTCATTATTTAAAACTTTTTAATTATTATTTTATTTCTCATGGCAAGCTGTGATCAGTGATCTTTTGATGTTACTACTGCAAAAAATATGACTTACTTAAGGCTCAGGTGATGATTAGAATTGTTTAGCAATAAAGCATCTTAAGATTAAGGTATATATATATATATTTTTTAGACATAATGCTATTGCAAACTAAATAGGCCTCACGATAGTGTAAACATGTTTATTACGAACATGCACTGGGAAACCAAAAAATTCGTGTGACTTGCTTTATTGCAATATTTGCTTTATTGTGATACCCTGGAACCAAACTCACAGTATCTCTGAGGTATGACTATATTTCCAACTCAGTGGCTAGGAGAAAGGAAAATGATATCTTTTAAAAGAATAATATACCTGCATTCTTTAAAAAATTACTACAAACTTTTCAGTTTAAAAAAACCAGAAATATGTAATCTTACAGTTCTGTAATCAAGTGTGGCACAAGTTTCATTGGGCTAAAAATCAAGGTTTTTAGCAAGGCCATGTTCCTTCTGGAGACTCAAGTAGAAAATATATTTCTTTCCCTTTTTCAGCTTTTAGAGACAATCCATACTTCTTGGCCTCTGTTTCCTTTCCTGTATTTTCCAAGGCAAGTGTGTCACATCTCTCTGATTCCTAATGTTTCCCTCTAGCTCTACTCTCCTGTCTTCCAATTTCACTTCTAAGACCTTTGTGGGGCTTTCCTGGTGGCTCAGACGGCAAAGAATCTGCCTGCAGTGCAGGAGACCTGGTTTGATCCCTGGTTCAGGAAGATACCTGGAGAAGGGAATGGCAACCCTCTCCAGTATTCTTGCCTGGAGAATGCCATGGACAGAGGAGCCTGGCAGGCTACAGTCCATGGGGTCGCAAAGAGTCAGACACGACTGAGTAACTAACATACACACACATACACACACACAAGACCTTTGTGACACCATTGGGCCCACCTGGAAAATACAGGCTAATCTTCCTATCTTCTGGTCAGCTGATGAACAGTCTTAATTCCCTTCTCTCTTGTAACATGACAGATTCTGGGGATTAGGACATGGATATTTACACATGCAGTGATTAACCTTAATTCTAATCACATGGAAACCATTATAAAATTTCAAAAAATATATCTGCACAGCAAAAATAGCATTTTAGCAATATTAATAAATATTACCCTTCAGATATGTTTTCTGTCCTTTTATAATACATGAATTTAAAGTAAAACATCTGTAGAAATTTAATCCTAAATTTATTTTCTTTTTTTAAAATTATTTTCTTAAATGAAGGAACAAATAAAAGTAAATTACATGTTAAAGTGCTTATTGTAGCAAATATTTTAGTGGCATATCTTAACTAGCTTGGGGCATTATCACATATCTCTTGGATAAGGGAGAAATTATCTATGTCTTGTTTTGAACAACATGCTATGGAGGTAAATAATTTGCTGAGAATTGGCTGGCAGAAAGCAAGTCATTTTTTATCTAAGCATTTTAATGGAGAGCTATTTATCATGCTTTCCTATTATCACTTGGTATTTGAACCATAAAGGTAATTAACTAGGAATAAGTGAACCAAATAATATGCCTACACCTGTCCACCCTTTTTCTGCATGACTTTATGATGCACAGTGGTAGGAGAAATGTTTTAGCTGGGAGGCAAAAAATAAAATATTAATGCTTTTAATATTGAATGCCTTTATGCCTTTGGAACAATGATTCAATAATGTGAGCCAGGCCTTGGGATTTAAAGGTGTTAGGGTCACACCTGAATAGCATAGCAGTTCCTTTGCCAGCCTCAAGCATTCTGACTCAAAACTTCGACCTGAAACTATCTCTAAAATCCTTCATATGCTTAAATGATACCTAGGATTACTTAGCAGCATTTCCATGCCCACTGGCTATAAGGATTGATAGCTAGAATTTGATTTTTAAGCTACTGTCTCTGAGACTCTTGCATATTTATAGAATGCTTAATTATAAATAATTAAAATAATAACAAACTCTCAATACAAATATCAAGCTTTTGTTTGTTTGTTTTCCTGCTTTCGAGATGATAGAACATCCGGGGGATTATTTTATTTTGTGATGCAACAAAAAACCTGCAGAATGAAAGCTGATTTTTTTGGACATGGAAACTAGGCATTGGGAGAACAACAAACAGATGTGGGCCATGGAAAGAAAACAGACTCTAAAACCAAAATAAATTAACTAAATAATTTAACAAGGTCCAAACAAGTAAATAGTATGCCCATCTAAACTCAGCGATATGTGACATAGCATCTGTATCTCAAGGCCAGGTATCAGCAGAGAGGAAAGGGAACAACAAAAATGTACAACTCTAGAGCCATCTTTCTGTCATGAGCACACACAGAGGACATCTGTAAAGCTTTATACAGGGCCCCATACCTTGATTTTCTCTTTTATATGTCAGGGGACAACTCCAGCAGATGTGTTTCTTGTGATTCCAATGTGTAACATTGAGAATCAAGGTTGAGAATTTTTCTACTAATCTATAATTTAAAATTTCAGAGTCCAAGTCACAGAATACACAAGCAAAGAACCAGGTGTATCAATCAGCATTCACAAGAGTCCAATGGATAAGGGCTGTATTACATAAACTACCTACGATTTTTCAGGCGCTCTCTCTCATGTCTCACCCAGGCCAGTTGTTGGGATGGTAGTATTTTGGGGAAGAGGTGTACACCCAGTCAGAGGTGTCAGAAGCAAAGGAAGAATATCCTGAGGAGTCATTTCGTAGAACATGATGTAGGTAAAATGCATTATTTGATGTCATGGAGAAAAATCAATAAGTTGGCGAATTGCCTTTTTTTCATTTAAAATCTTTGGCTTTGTCCGTATCTAGCACCTAAGAAAATACTTGGCATATCCAGAGTCAACTTAGCAAAATGAATACAGAAACAACTGCTATGAATTGGAGGAGGGTGTGCTATACATTAAAAAAATATCAGGCCATCTGGTTGTTTATTCACACCTCTATAGCAAATGCTGTATGACTACAATGATAATATCATTTAGTTGTAATATATATTATATAGTTGTAATATATAAATATAGATTGCCCCATTCCATTAACTGCCTTAATGGTTTTATTCTAATCTTTTGTTATATAATGATGAATATGGACACATTAAAATGTATGTTACACACAAAATATAGATTAATTAGCAAAAAGGAAAACAATACTATGAATCTTTGTGTTGATGTAAAGAGTTACCTAGCACTTTAAAAGGGAATTTTTAAAATCCCAACTCTGTAGATTCTTATTAGGTGCTTATTCATGTTATAAGGCAGCAATATGCCTTCTTTAAACTTTTTATTTTATATTAAGGTATAATCAGTTAACAATGTTGTGATGGTTTCAGGTGGACAGCTTAGGGACTCAGCTATATATTTACATGTATGTGGGCTGCAGTCCATGGGGTCTTGAAGAGTCAGACATGACTGAGCGACTTCACTTTCACTTTTTGCTTTCATGCATTGGAGAAGGAAATGGCAACCCACTCCAGTGTTCTTGCCTGGAGAATCCCAGGGACGGGGGAGCCTGGTGGGCTGCCGTCTATGGGGTCGCACAGAGTCAGACACGACTGAAGCGACTTAGCAGCAGCAGCAGCAGCATTCTCCTCCAAACTCCCCTGCATCCAGGCTGCCACATAACACTGAGTAGAGTTCCCAGGACTATACAGTATTTCTTTGTTGGTTATCCATTTCAAGTATAGCAATGTGTACATGACCATCCCAGACTCCCTAACTATCCCTCTCCCTGATCCATCCCCTCTGGCAACCGTAAGTTCATTCTCTAAGTCTGTGAGCCTGCTTCTGTTTTGTAAATAAGTTCATTTGTGTCATTTCTTTTTAGATCCTGCATATAAAGGATGTCATATGATATTTCTCCTTCTCTGTCTGACTTACTTCTCTCAGTCTAACAATCCCTAGGTCCATCCATGTAGAACAGCAATATACTTTTGAACAAATATAATACGTGGTTCTTAAAAAGGTCTCCACTGATTTGCTTAAAATATGATTTAATTCACACACACACATACATGCACATACCTTTAATCACACACACCTTTCAGTCAATAGCTGATCTTTACAAAAGCAGTCATGTTGTGCACCATAAGGATACTCCCTTGGTATTTGTTGAGAATTGCAAAGTTCTTTTTTGAAAAACTCCTTTAGTCTCTAGAGATGTTTTCCTTTATAAAATAAAGGTAGAGTGTTTACTATAATAGCATGATACAACTAAAAGTGCAAAGTAATTCTTCTACTTGGCAAGCACAATTATACTTTGTTTTTATATTCTCTCACCCCTTTAAGGTCACCAACAGTTTTGGTTTTCATCAGAGACATACATAAGAGAAGACAGAACTCATATTTATATTTTCTAATGTACAAGGAAGACATTGCATGTGCAACTATTCAGCTATGTTTTTCATTGGTTAAATACCATAATCTACATTTACTTGCTTTCTGTGTATTATTTGCTTTTTTCAAGTTGTAATCACGGCTTTCTGTTTTGCCATTATTTTGCATGCCAAATATCAGGATTTTCTATCCACTGTCATTATGTTGGGATTTTTGATGTTTTAATCACACTTAATTTAAAAACAAAGTGGTACACATTTTTATCTTTGTTGATTTTTATCACACCTCTCAGCATTTTCTGATGCTAGGAAAAAAATGTTGCTTTGTCAATACAGTTTGTTTTGATGTTTAAACAAAAGAGACAATTTTAATTAAAATATTTTTAAGTTTCAGCGGGACTACACATTTGTAAATATTCTTAAACTTTGCCCTATTATTTCACTCCATTAAAATGTGAAATTCTGTAATGCACCTAGCATAATGTGCTCTGCTTCTGACATTTTCTGACTTAACATAAGAGACATCATAGTATGTGGGAAAGCATGAGCCAGATAGATTTTGGTTAAGTCCTTATCTCTGACAATGAATAGTTGTGTAAATTAGGGCAAGTTGATTGACCTTTCTAACCTGGGGGAAACATGAACACTCTCCCAGATTTTGTGAAGTTTAAATGAGAGAATAATTATAAAGAACTGAGCAACAGTAAAGCTTTATCATAATGCAATGAGTAAGGTCCAAAAAAATCAATCCATAGCAGATCCAATGACAGAGTGACTGTGAATTTAAGGAAATAGAGACCAATGCCAACCAGCACCCAGCTGGGTGGAGTTCCTGAATTTCAATTGCCAGATTCAAACCACCCCCTCTAGTCCTACTTATTTGTCACTGGAAGGGGTTTGTATATTTTGTCTTAAATATCCATGGGAATACTTCCTGATCCCATGACCAAGGCAGACAGGTAAAACATAAGATAGATACCTAGTTAAATCTGACTTCAGATAAATGAGATTTTTTTTTGAGAATTTTTTTTTCAATAAAATTTGTCCCTCAAGTACTGCATGGAGAGGGGAGAGAGATCAGTGATAAAGTGAAAAGATCTTTGATTAGTTCTACAACTTGAGTTTGAAAACTAAGGTAATATGTCCTTGGGATCATTGTTTCCAGGCCGAGACTGAGGGATGTTGCCAAACTTCCATACAGGCCCTCCATCCTATATGGTGCCATATATGCTACATCTTGGAAGGGACAGCAGAGTGTAATGGAAGATGTCAGAGGATCTTAAACTTATTTTGTGTCATGGAGACAGTCTGGTGCCAGTGGACTCCTTCTCAAAATAATGTTTTTAAATACATAAATATAATACATGGGATTACCAAGGAAATAAGTTGTATTTTAAACTACTGTTATCAAAATGATTGGAAGCATATTGTGACATTGTAATATATTTGCTTTCATTAAGACAGTATAATAAGAACAAGTAGAGGATGTGAATAGCTCTATAATTTCAGAATCATGATGGGTATAAACAATAATTCTAGTTAGGTGAAATAATTTTAATATAATATAAAAATTAAATCTCTTGGTGAAAAACTCGTAGGTACTGTTGAAGCTACTGTAGGATGTTGCCTAAATTCATAACCAAAGAAAATGCCAAATTTCAGTTGGATATTTGTGAAAATAAAGATGTAGGATTTTTTTCTAATCCAAGTATACAGACCCCATGAATTCTAGCTGTGATCTCCTTAGGGTACAGTTATCCTAAATTAAAAGTCCCTGTGGATGACGGTATTGTATTATAATTAGGCAATGTGACAAATATCACTGCAGTGACAACCATAATACAACATATAAGTGTTAATCAAAGTAACGTGTATATGTTCAATATACATAATATCATATGTAAAAATTATTCAATTAAAAACCAATCCTTGGATAATATACTCGCTCTCTATGGCAAAGCAGCCCCTTAACATTTTATTATGAAAATTTTCAAATTTAGGGCAAAATTGAAAGCATGTTCTGTTAAGTTGCTTCAGTTATGTCTGACTCTTTTATGACCCTATGAACTGTAGCCTGCCAGGCTCCTCTGTCCATGGGATTTTTCAGGCAAGCATACTGGAGTGGGTTGCCATGCCCTCCTCCAGGGGATCTTCCAGACCCAGGGACCAAACCTGCATCTCTTATGTTTCCTGCATTGGCAGGTGTGTCTTTTACCACCAACACCACCTACGCAGCCCCTAAAATTGAAAAGATTTTTCTAAATACCTGCATACCTCTTCCATGGGTATATCATGAACATTTGTCTACATTTATTTATCATCTATGCATTAATTTTTCCAACCATCAGCCCCCTTTTTTTTCCGTTAATGCATTGCAGAGTTCTGTACATTTCTTCCTTAAATATTTCAACATAAATATCCATATTTATTTGGTGGTAATAGTCATGCAAAATGAAGTGCACAAATTTTAAGTGGACACTTACTAAATTTTGACAAATGCATACATTTGTGCAACCCAATTCTTCATCAACATAGAGCACAAATTCCTTTGTTTTTCTTCATAATTGCTGACATGGCTTACTTTTTAATATGTGGGTGATTTGGAGGCTCCTATGTGCCACCTTGGGCTTCCTAGGTAGTGCAGTGATAAAGAATCTGCTTACCAATACAGGAGACACAAGAGATGAGGGTTCTATCCCTGGGTCAGGAAGATACCCTGGAGAAGAGAATGGCAACCCACTCCAGTATTCTTGCCTGGAGAATCCCATGGACAGAGTAGCCTTGTGTGCTACAGTCCATGGGGTTACAAAGAGTCGGACGTGACTTAGTGACTAAACAACAGCAACAGTGTGCCACCTTGCCACCTAATATGAAACAAAAGAAAGAATCTGAAAAGGTCAATGGACCATCAGAAAGCTGGAGTTTTAAAGATAACTGGATCAAAACTGAAGGCTTGGCAACAGGATATGATCATAGGACTAGATGATAGGGTTTGCCCCCAAAGAAGGTGATTCCAGCCAGTTCAAGGAGAGCAAGGCATTACATGTAAAGGCAAGCAGGTCAGTCTGATCCCCTTTCTGTGGCCAAAACAAGGCTATCTAAGACTAATGTAAGTGGTAAGTCAGAGAACTCTGGCCAGTAATGTAGCTTAAGGTATGCAGCTTTGAACTGAGTAAAACCAAGAAGTGCAGTCCAGGCTGGAGCAAGTTTAAAGGACTTAATTCAGATCAAAGGGAGAAAGCTTTTATCCCAGGGGAAGCAAAGAAGCTGTTTCTAGGGTATGTCAGCCCTGTGGACCCATATCAACTGGATGTATCTCTTTAAAGGCTCTACTTTTACTTAGAGTCATAGTAAAATAAAAAAAAGAAAAAGCTAGAAATTAAGAAATTTAAATGTGCGCTTCATCCAATGTTGATAAGAGCATAGAAACATATCCTGAGTTCCCTGGATCTTTTCCTTCATTTATCTAATGAGAGAGTTGGACTGGACAGCATCAAAATATCATCAAATGATTCTATAGCATCATTGACATCAAAGAACAAAGGACACAAACAACATGCCACTTGGCAAACACACAAAGGAGCAATTTTTAAAGGCTTTGATATTTTTGTTTGCTTTGTGTGGAAGACAAAGTTATGAGGATTAAAGTATTTTTAAACTGCTAACATTGCTTCCAGCTATGGTGCTATTTCCTCAAATACTCCTTTAGTGCACTGTATCTAATACAGGTAATGATGTTATCATATACATAATTTCTCAGCAATAAGCAAGAAACATGAAAAACTCTATAGTATTGAGCCCACAAGGAAGGGAGTGTTTCCACTCTAGGCCAAGGGAATTGTCTAGGTAACTCAAATTTACCTTTAATTACCAAAGTCTCAGATTAAAAAAAAAAATCTTTCAAAGAGACATTTTAACAGTACTATGTTGACTTAAAAATTATAGCAAAATTACTTATGAACTGTTTATTAAAAATGATGGTTATAAACAGGCACATCAATTATTTCACTATTGTGAAAAGCATTGCAAAAAAGCAGCTATAATCTGAGGAGGTCGGAGGCAGGGGGATAGATGAAATACACGTGACTCATTATCCCCACCTGAAATTTACCCATATTGCCCTGCTATAATGTTTTTTTCTCAAAATATTAAAATTGTTTTCTGATCTCTAATGCACTTTCAGTTTAGCAGTTATTATTTCTGACAGTCATCAGCGTGCTGATATTTGAGCTTTAGCTCCATGCTTTTCTAATCTTACTAACTAAAGTAATCTGAAAACCAAATATTATAGAAAAATATTTAAAGAAAAAAAAAAAAGTAAGTTATGTGTGATAGCCTGAGAGGATTTTCTTTACGTTAGGATATTGAAATGTATGACATTGATTTCAAATGCTCAGAAGCTTTAAAAATACTTTCATATTTCTAAGCTATATTGTGAATACATGAGCCTCTGAAAAAATAAGCCTTGTACAAGTTAAATGTAGTGTGCTATATGATGTCACTAGTACTTATTTCCTTTGGATTCAGTGATCAAATGGAATAGGAACTTTCTGGTTTATATTTTATATCATTTAAACATTAGATTATCTAAACCTGAAGATGGAGAACAGATATATTCTAAGTGAAAGGTCACAAAATCACTTAAGATTGCCAGCCGTTACAAGAATAAGAGTCAATAAGAATGAAGAAGAAGTTGAATTTAAGAGGATTGAAACTAAATGCCAAAACCCCTTTCCATTCTTGTGACTTCTATGTCTGTGAAATTCACTGATCAATATGAATGAAATTCATCATATCAGTATGGTCTTGAGATTCTGAAGGATGGTTGAGAACACACACACACACACATATATAATGTATGTAATGTATAATGCTTGTGTATATACACACACATATATACATATATACACACACATATATATACATATATATACACATATCCAAATGTATATATCTATATCTATATATCTATCTATATATATATATCCAAATGATGTCCTAATCTATGGCAATAAAATCTTTAATTATACAAATGCAAACTGATAGTCTGACTACAAATATTTTTGCTTCTCAATTTTTTTGTAAGAATTTGTGCGTTTGTTCTCGTTTCTTCACTTCTGTCATCCTATTTATAACTTTCTGTGTGAGTGGGGGCAAAATAATCTTTTATATATTAGTACTTGTGAGATACTGTGGAAACAGAATAGTTTCAAAATATCATTAAGTTATAGTGATGACATGAAATAACTAATCCCTGTAATTCAAAGTTATATCCCAGAATCCAATCTGTTATCATTTTTAGAAGTGATTTTTTTTCAATTTCCAGAGCACTTTAATATCAGCATAGCAGAACTGTTATCACCAGGAAGTGTTTATTGTTCCCAAAATTTAAAATATAAAGAACAATTTCAATTCATTTATATCTTTCTCTTTTGCTAAGATGAAATGATTTTAAGACAATTCTAAAAACTGTTGTTTTTTTATGCCAACGTAGTTTTCTTGAACTTTTTGAGTGCAAGCTAGAAATTTATTGTGTATAGGAGTCTGTCTTCTTGAAGAAAAACTTAGTAGTTACAGAAGTTTAGTAGATGATTTTCAAGCCTTTACCTTGATCCAAATATATTTCATTCTAATTCAAACTAATGAGGCAGAATTGTCCCACTTATGAAAATTGTATCCTGATATATCCAAGTCTCTAGGAGATACTTTAAAAGAAACTTTAAAAGTATATGACAGTAAAGAATATTAAAATGTAGGGGACTTCCCTGGTGGTCCACTGGTTAAGGCTTTGCGTTTCAGTGCAGGGGGTGCAGGTTCGATCCCTGATCAGGGAGCAAAGATCCCGCATGCTTCAGGGCCAAAAAATCAAAACATAAAATGGAAGCAATATTGTGACAAATTCAGTACAGACCTTTAAAAGAGTCCACATCAAAAAAATCTAAAAAAATATATTAAAATGTAAATATTTCTATACCAGAAAGAAAGTTGAAATATGCAGAACATTAAGAGTTGAAGAGATATAATAACTTGCCTTAAAGTAGTAGATTTTGTTTCTGTCACAGCCACTTTTATCACAGTATTTCTTTGCATCTCTATTTATTTTTATTCTTGAGTTTTGAATGGCTACACTTTTAGTTGTCCAGTGACAGTGGAGGATAGTAAGTAATAATAGTGTTAGGAGAAGTGCACTGACTGAAATTACCCACCTTGGCCAGGCACCATAGTAACCATTGCATGAATTGTTTTATGACAGGAGGTCTTGGTAAGGAAAACAGAACTAATAAGCCACCACCAACCGAAAGAGTCAGAAAACGTCAGAAGGAGACACCACATGTCTGACCACCTCCCAGAATCCTTCTTGCTGGCATCTGTCTTGGCTGAACAAGGAATGCACCACCAGGAAGGACTCTGAGTCAGAAAGATTGGCTAAAGACAACCTGGAAACTAATCCCTTACCCTGCTGCTCTCTGCCAGCACGCCCTTTCTCAATAAAATCTCTTGCTCTGTCAGCACATGTGTCTCCTAGGACAGTTCATTTCCGAGTGTTAGACAAGAGCCCAGTTTCGGGCCCTGGAAGGGGTCCTCCTTCCTGCAACAATAGTACCCATGATTTGTTTGATGCTTACTGTATAATAGAAACAGTTTCAATTGTTTTGCAGTATTAATTCATTTAGCCAATATGACAACCTTATGAGATAAGCACTATAGCAATTTTTCAGATAAAGAAGCTGATAAATAGAAAAGTTAAGGAATTTGCCCTAGGCCACATAGCTAATAAGCCACAGAAGTGAGTCTGAACCCAGGTATTAGACTCCGAAGTCTATACTGTTAACCATGGTATTATTACAATAATGTTGTGATTGAAGAGATTGAAATGGAAATGTTTTTCCATTTCTGCATAATCCAGTATTGCATGTTTAATTTTTTTTTTTTAATATCAGAAAGGAACATAAACATCTCACCTCTTTTTTTTGTTTCCCAGCTTGGCCATTGAACAACTTAATTATCATGGTACAATTATAGCTATTAATATACTAAAACTGTTGACATTGGATGGCTTCAGTATTTAGATTTCTATGTGAAACCAAATGTCCAAGAAGAAACATATTTTATATATATATACACATACATATAAGGATTATTTGTTTGAAGGAATTTTTCATTTTTTAAATGTTAATCTTGGTGTGTATATAAATCATACCCAAACTGATAGGTCATGGAGCTAAGAATAACCTGAAATTTTCTTTTCACTTGTGCATTCTCCAGATTTCTGAGATAGTTTTTTTTTTTCAAAATCAAGTTTATTGAAGTAAAATTTACAAAAGCTCTCATCAGTTTAATGTGTACAATATATACAACCACAACCAAAATAATGGCAAAAAAATTTTCCAGGATAGGAAAACTTGAACTGTAGTTGATGACTTGCTGGAGGTTCAGTGTTGAAAACGCTGAGACTTAAAAACCCCGGATGGACCCAATATGCAAGGCTGGAACTACATTTGAAAATTAAGAAATAGAATTCACCACAGCAACAAGCTTAAATCACATTATCATATCAATAGTTGCAGAAAAAGCACTTGGCAAAATCCAACAACAACCATTCATGATTCATGATAAAAACTCAGTAAACTAGGAAGAGAGGGGGGAATTTCCTCAATGTGAGAAATAATATCTATAAAAAACCTACAGGCAACATCATGGTTAATGGTGAGGAACTCAAAGCTTTCCCACTAAGATCAGGTACAAAGCAAGGATATCTCCTTTCACCGTCCTTCTCAACTTTGTATTAAGAAGCTCTAGTTAAAGGGGTAGACAGAAAAAGGCTGGAATGGGAGAACTATAACTATCTTTGCTCACAGATGACATGGTCATCTATGTAGAAAATCTGAAAGAATCAACCAAAAAAATACCTGGAACTAATAAGTAATTAATAGTAAGTTTGCAGGAAACAAGGTTAAAATACAAAAGTCAGTCATTTTTCTATATACCAGCAATGAACAAAGAAATGTGAAATTAAAACAAAATACCACTGCTGCTGCTGTTAAGTTGCTTCAGTCATGTCTAACTCTTTGAGACCCCATGGACTGTCCTCTGTCCATGGGATTCTCCAGGTAAGAACACTGGAGTGGATTGCCATGCCCTCCTACAGGGGATCTTCCCTACCCAGGGATCGAACCTGTGTCTCTTGTGTCTCCTGCATTGGCAGGCAGGTTCTTACCACTAGCGCCACCTGGGGAGCCCACCATTTGCACTACTACTGCTGCTGCTGCTGCTAAGTTGCTTCAGTTGTGTCCTACTCTGTGCGACCCCATAGATGGCAGCCCACCAGGCTCCCTCATCCCTGGGATTCTGGACTACTAGCTTCCCACAAAATGAAGTACTTAGGTATAAGTCTAACAAAATATAGATAATATCTACATGAGGAAAACTATAAAACTGATGAACAAAATTTTAAAAAAACTTAATAAATGGACAGACATTCCCTGTTCAGGGATAGGAAGATGCAATACTGTCAAAATCTCAGGTCTTTCCAACTTAATCTATAGATTTAATGCAGTCTCAATCAAAATCCCAGCACATTATTCTGGAAATACTGACAGATTGATTGCAAAGTTTACATGGAAAGTGAATGACCCAGACTAGCCAATGTGATACTGAAAGAGATCAACGAAGTTGGAAGTGAAATTTATTCTTCCACAGGCAGAGTTTGTTCTCTTGGGAAACTTCAGTTTTGCTTTTAGAGCCTTTCAACTGATTGGATGAGGCCCACCCAGATGATCAGAGATTATCTCCTTTCAGTTCAGTTCAGTTCAGTCCAGTCGCTCAGTCGTGTCCGACTCTTTGCGACCCCATGAATCGCAGCACGCCAGGCCTCCCTGTCCATCACCATCTCCCAGAGTTCACTCAGACTCACGTCCATCCAGTCCGTGATGACATCCAGCCATCTCATCCTCTTTCATCCCCTTCTCCTCCTTTACATAAAGTCAACTGATTGTAGATGTTATTCCCATCTATAAAATACCTTCACAGCATCACCTAGAAAAGTATTTAATTAACTAGGTATTTTGTGTGTGTGTGTGTGCATGCGCACACACTCGTGTGCTCAGTCATGTCTGACTCTTTGCAACTCCATGGACTGTAGCCCACCATGCTCCTCTGTCCATGGAATTTTCCAGTCAAGAATACTGGAGTAGGTTGCCATTTCCTACTGCAGGGGATATTCCTGATCCAGGGATCGAACTTTCATTTCTTGCATCTCCTGCATTGGCAGGAGGATTCTTTACCACTGTGCTACCTGGGAAGCCCCAACTAGGTAGCCTAGTCAAATTAGCATATGAAACTGTCACAATCAGATACATATTTTCCAAATATTTTTCCTAGTTGGTAGCTTATTTTTAGATTTTCTCATAGGTTCTCTCAAAGATAAGAAATTTTTAATTAAAAAATTTAAAATGCAATTAACTTTTTTTCATTTGATGTTTAAATTGTAGTTTAATTGTGTAATTTAAAAGTCTAACTAATCTTTCTTTTTCTTTCATGGATTGTGCTTTTTGTGGTCTATCTAAGATTTCCTTGCCTAACTCAAAGTCATGATTGCTTTCTCTTATTCTTTCTTCTAAGAGCCTTATAGTTTTTAGTTTTACATTTGTACAAACCATTGATTTTGAGTTAATTTTTGTGTTTAATATGAAGTAAAATTCAAAACAAATTTTTCTGCAAATGGATCTGCGGTGATTCCAGAAGTATTACCGAAAAGACTATGTTTTTCCATTATATTACCTTTGCACCTTTGTCAAAAAATAATTTACCTTATGTATGTAGATTCACTTTTAAACTCTATTTCATTGACGTTTGTGTTTATCATTTTTAAAGTTCTTATTCACTGCAGTTTTGTTGTAGATCCTATTATCAGGGTGTATGATTCCTCCACATTTTGCATTTTTGAAGTCATTTCAGCATTTTTACATCACTTGCTTTTTCAAATGCAGTTATCTGTACTATCTAGGGGCTTCCCTGGTGGCTCAGACGGTAAAGTGTCTGCCTGCAATGTGGGAGACCCGGGTTCGATTCCTGGGTCGGGAAGATCCCCTGGAGAAGGAAATGGCAATCCACTCCAGCACTCTTGCCTAGAAAAATCCCATGGACGGAGGAGCCTGATAGGCTACAGTCCATGGGGTCGCAAAGAGTCGGACACAACTGAGTGACTTCACTTTCACTGTCTGAACTGTCACCATCCTGTGCTTTCTGTTGTTTGAAAACTACTGTTTTATATAGTCGATTTGGATTTCTATTTCTTTCTAGGTTTTCCTTATCTTCAAAGCATTCCTCTTTCCATTCCCTGTGATGATACTTAAGCTATACTGATACTAGCATTTCAGTGATTAGCACACTTTATTAAGGGATAGAGGTAAAAGAGTAATTATAGAATGAAAGGCCAAGATATTTTATATATTAGATAATATTTCTGAAGTCTGGCATAGGAAATTCGAAACTGGCAGATTTGGGTTTTTTTTTTTTCCCCTCCCTGAGCCTTGGCTTCCTGTATGAGAACTCCTAGAAATTTTCTAGGATTCAAGAGATAGCTAATCACATCTTTCAGATCCTCTTTAATCCACTTCCAAATTCCTTCCATTAGCTGATCTCTCAGACACCAAGGAATACTAAAGCTATTCTTAAAAAAATTCTTCAAATAAAATAACCATGTTGCATTAGTATTCAGATTCTTATATTGTTCTGAACTTTGCCAATTTGTAGTTTTCTTTTGCTCGATCTGATTCAAGGCCCTATTAACTGTATGTTCCTAAAGGAAAGCATTTTCTACTATCAAAAATGATTTCATGGCTCCATCTTTAGTAATACCCAGAGCATTTGCAATGGCAATTTTTCTTACAGAGCCTCTCAGGTCTCTGATAAATTTCTTAGACAAAATTGAGGGTCAAGGCCCCTGTGCTTCTTTCCTTAAATGTGTGTGTATGTGTTGGCCAGGGTTGGAGAGGTTTATTTTCATCTTTCCTGAGCAAACACCAGCAGTAGAAGTTGTTTTTTTCTCTCATAACATTATATTACATCAAGACTCCAGTTAGATGGGGAAATAAAAACCAGAAATGTCCTTTGTATAAATAGGATATTAAAATAATAGGATATTATTACACTTCTGACAACTTGCCAAATAGGTTTGCTTAAAAACTAAATTACCTATTAAACAATAGGATATTTGGAGTTACAATGTAAATAGCATTATGTCTACTATTTTCTTCTTATGTGTTTTCTCTCCCACTGGGAGGAACTTTGTGTGTTTGAAAATAGACCCAGCTGTCAAATAATTAACTTTAACACAATTGGAAACCAAATAAGCATGCTGTTGTTTTACTCAAACTTATTTGTCTTTTCTGAGATTGTTACCATTTAGTCATTAATTCCAATTCCAGGAAGCTTTTAGAAAATTATATAAAACCTTCTGTTTCTGTAGTTATTTTATACACAGATTTTGATCCAACATGTCTACAAACCTGCTGCTGCTGCTAAGTCACTTCAGTCGTGTCCGACTCTGTGCGACCCCATAGACGGCAGCTCACCAGGCTCCCCCGTCCCTGGGATTCTCCAGGCAAGAACACTGGAGTGGGTTGCCATTTCCTTCTCCAATGCATGAAAGTGAAAAGTGAAGGTGAAGTCGCTCAGTCTTGTCCGACCCTCAGGGAGCCCATGGACTGCAGCCTACCAGGCTCCTCCATCCATGGGATTTTCTAGGCAAGAGTACTGGAGTGGGGTGCCATTTATAAAATAATTAGTTTGTGTATTGTGTAGTTTTTCTTAATACTAGGTAGAGTGTAACCAAAGGTTCTGTCTTCAGCCTAGATTCTGTCCTTTGGTGATCTTATCTTATCCACTTTGACATCATCTATGACCTCTTTTTCTCTAAAGATCTTGACTCAAGTTTCCCAAGGCTTATTTTATGTTCCTGCTTCTTGAACAGCATTTCAAATGTTAAAACTCAATATCTTTCCTCCTACAGTTACTTTTCCTCTTGACTTTCCTACATAGAGACAGACAGACAGAAGAATCAGCCTTTTTGCTATTACTCAGGTTTAAAACTTGAGAATCAGTGGTGAGTTTTTCTTTGATCTTCACACTAATTATCTACTCATATAAAATCGACTTTCATTGTCTCTCTTCATACTACTCCCTTCTTTTCTCTCTTGCTTCTCCTTGTGCTGCAAGACATTATTCTCTTCTAGATTATTTCAAAAACCTGGTTTCCAGATTCCATCTATATTAAATCAACTTGGTAAGCTAATTGTCCTTTGCTGTGTCTCTACTACTGTTATAAATATGTTCAGGAATTTTAAGGAATGTAGTGAGGAAGGAAATGGATGACATAAAATTTATGGAAATAAAAGTTACAACACTTAAAAATTTCACTGAATTGAATTACAACATAATAGACCTTCATAATAAAAGATCAAAGAAGATGAAGACATAGTGATAAAAATTATTCAGAATGAAGCACCTCAGTATACCACTAAGGTATACTGAATAAATGAACAGTATACTTTAATGGACCTTCCCTGTTGGCTTAGATGGTAAAGAATCTGCCTGTAATGCAGGAGACCCAGGTTTGATCCCTGGGTTGGGAAGATCCCCAGGAGAAGGAAATGGCAACCTACTCCAGTATTCTTGCCTGGAAAATCCCATGCACGGAGGAGCCTGACAGGCTATAGTCCATGGGTTCGCAAAGAGTCAGACATGACTGAGAGACTAACACTTTGATACCTTAGTGAACTGTATGATATTTAAAAGTCTAAAATATACATATGTATTCACACACACACACACACACACACACACACATATATATATATATATATAGTTGGATTCCCAGAGAAAAGAAAGCAAGGTAAGAGAGAAAAATAATTCAGGAAATGATTCCAAAACATTCACAGATTTGGGAGAGTATAAACTAAAAGATATAAGAACCTCAATGAATCAGGTAAACACACAGACATCCACACACATACACAGTTTCATAAATGCAGTGATACAAAGGTAATTTTTTAAATAGTCAGCCATACCATAGGCATTTCCTCAAGATAATTAAGACAGGAAGTAATTTCACTTGTTAGGTCAAAAGTGCCTAATACTGGGCTGATAGAGGCTCATAATTTCTTGACCTAAGGAAGTAAAGAGATCTATTCTTTGAAACATAGGGAAACTAGAAAGATTATAAGTATATGAATCCTGTTACTGGAAAAGAGACAGAAAATAGAAATCTGCTTTCAAGGGTCAGGCAACAATCCATACTAAAAGCTAGGTTGTTTTAATGTTGAGTCACCCAAGTATCAACCTAGATAGAGTCCCATACATTCTTCCTAACATAAGTCAAATGGGAAATTAAGTATGTTGCGTTAGGTTTTACCTAAACTTTTCCTGGACTCCCTAGGTGGTGCAGTGGTAAAGAATCTGCCTGCCAATGCAGGAGATGGATTTTGGAATCTGAATTGAAAAATTTGGGGAAAAGAAAAGGAGTACTTGAACAGTTGAGAGCAGGATGATTACTCTGAGTTCTTTGAAGGTAAGAACAGTTTTTAGGTGATCTTGAGTCAACAGTTCCTAATGTGCTGCTGATACAGTATGTATTTGAAGAGTACCAGAGATGTATGATTACTCATCTGACTGCAGGGTTGAACAGAAGAACATAGGAAGTCAGTAGTCAATAGACCCACTGTCATTTTCCTAGGAACAGTTCTGCTCTGTATTTATAGAAGTTGGTTGGATAGAGAATATTGCTATGCCTCAGGGGAACTTTTCAATATGAAAGAGGACTCCAGACAAGTAAGTGGAGGTATCATAAAGCAGGGTCCAATTACCTTTTAAAATAATTCCTTTATTTTAAAAGTTCTCTTCAAAAAATCCCAGAAAAATGAGCATAGCATCCCCTGACACAAAACTATGAAAAAAGTCCTGCTAAATGAACAAGTAAAGTAAGATGAGAGTTTAGCAACTGGAGTTTGGTCAGTGTGGTGTGGCTCAGAACCATATAACACCAGTTCGAGGACAGTAAAACTCACCCCAACTTGCTTCCTTTGTGGCTCAGCTGGTAAAGAATCTGCCTGCAATGCAGGAGACCTGGGTTCGATCCCTGGATTGGGAAGATCCCCTGGAGAAGGGAAAGGCTACCCACTCCAGTATCTGGCCTGGAGAATTCCATGGACTGTATAAGTCTGTGGGGTCACAAAGATTCAGACACGACTGACCAACTTTCACTTTCTTTCACTGATACACTCAGCCAGGATTGACTCCAGACTGAGTAATGAAATTGAATCTCCAGATTGGAGGTCTATAGACCCTGCAGTAGAGAATGGAGTCCAAAGAAGGATGGGATGGAACTGAAGAGGACAAGGTTTGCTATGATCTAGGGTAGGCAAGAAATATGTGTATGTGTGTGTTTCAGATCTTACCTAAATGTGATATACGTTTTAAAATTTGACCTCACTAACTTTTGCTTTTCTTCATTAGTCCCTATTATTTAATTGTGAAATGAGCTTTGGATACCTATTCTTTGTAAAAAAAAAAAAAAGCTGCCCTTAACCAGCTTCTCCCATCTCCTTTGGAAATTATGGAACTTTTGACTAATGACTCATCTTGATTAAATAATTTATATCTTGAGATTTGCTCAGTGAGTGCTTTACCACTAGCACCACCTGGGAAACCCTAAAATGACACAGATTATCACTTTTCCCTCCAAAGTCTCAATATATGAAGCTTATGTTACCACCTAATGTCCAGTATGGCCAATTGGGCTTTATTTTGAAATCTTTGGAAATCTCACAAGCTCAAAGAATCTCTGCATCTTGTCACATATGTATATGAGAAGTTTCCATGGCATACTTGGTATTTGTTCTCTGCTATAAGAAAGACATAACAGCTTAAGATAGCTGCTGTCAATTCACAGAGCAAGAGCTATATCCATTTAGCCTCTTTTCAACATGTAATTTTTCCTAATGGAGTGTAAAATGTAACCATGTACAATTAATTCCAAGGTCTTCCTTTAGAAAAAGCAAGTTTTTCATTTAATATATTTTCAATAATTTTTAATCTTCTCATTACAAATTTTATTTTCTTCTTCTTTGTTACTATCATGAATGAAGTAAACGGTTGTCATAATCTGTCTCCATGTTTCTATACATGTAATGATACATAGAAAAAAAACTCTAGATACAGAATTCCAATGCAGGCCTAGATACATTTGTTTTTTACATTACAAAGCCTATGTTTGCCATAAGGATCAATTTATAGTTTGTTTAAAAGTTTCATGCAACTTGATAACAGCTGTGTTTTTCACTATACAGGGATATAGGAGCAGCAAGATTTAGTCATCTTGAAGTTTTAAGAGACGTGTAACTGTCTTACCTTTCTGCTGAAATGTTAAAGTGATTCACAGCTGTCTTAGGCTATATATTATTCCAATCAAGCTGTGCCTGACATTTCAGACTGATGGGTAAGAGTCAGGAGCCCTGTGGAGCTCTGTTCTCAACAGATATTTAAGTTTCAAGACAAGAATTGAATGTGTTTATAGGACCCGATGTTTAACAATCAGGACATTTGTCTGCATAGGGATGGAGGAGCCTGGTGGGCTGCCGTCTATGGGGTCACACAGTGTCAGACACGACTGAAGCGACTTAGCAGTAGCAGCAGCAGGACTTTATAAACTTTACTCCTGGATCCTAAAATTATTCATGCAAACAGATGTTACCGTTATTCAGATCTCTTTTAAATATATGACAATAGTAGTAATATTGATAATAATAAGTTGCATAACACTTTTGCATAACACTTTTTTGCCAAGTCAACACACACTACATGAATTATCTTATTAAACCCACACAATAACCTTATGAAGAACTATTATGATGATCTGCAGTTCATTTAAAAAAATATTAAATCCAGGCATGAAATGTACAGCATGGCAACTATAGTTAGCATACTGTATTGCGTATTTAAAAATTGCTAAGACAGTAAATCTTAAGAGTTCTCATCAAAGAAAAAATACGCTGTAACTATATATGATGATGGATGTAAACTAATTGTGCTGATCATTTCACAACATATCTAAATATTGAATCATTATCTTGTACACCTGAAACTAATATAAGGTTGTATATCAATTATACCCCCAATAAAAATCAGTTAAAACACCAACAAAATAAACAATACCAATACTTGAAGTACAGAGGGATAAAGTAATTTGTCTAGGACACAAAGCCAGTCAGTGGCTCTTTCAGTGTTCATTCAGGTTTTTCCAGTTCTGATCTTGAGTTCTCAAAATGTCTTCATCACTACAGCATAGTCTCACTTAGGATTATGGCAAATGTGAAGATGATAAAGGAGATTTAAACAATCTCTTTTCAATTTAATTATATTAATTTTAAGGGGCAGTGTTTGTAGTGGCTAAACAATAAAGATTTATTGTACCCTGGTAATGCCTGGTAAAGCTTTAGAGTATGATCATGAATAAGATGTAATATTGCTTTCAAAGAAATTCGATATAAAACATTGTTTCCAGTTAAATAAATCACTAAACAGTCTTTAAAAAAAACATTATTTAAACACTATTTAAACTGAAATAATTTAAAACTACTTGTTGGTAAAAATTCTGGTTTAGCCACTAAAATATAAATCCAGAAAAAGCATGCTCTCCTTCAGAAACTTAGACTGAATGACAAAAAAATTAAAGACTTGTGTGAAAGTTCTTAATGGTAGAAAATATAGCAGAACCTCGACAGCAAATGACAGTTATTACAAAGCAATGCTGAGAATTATGGAAATTGCAACTCTAACTTAATTGCAAACAACAAAATTTAATTGGGTATATGGACATGGACTGAACCTTGCTAAGAGTAAAGAAAGATGAAACTGAGCCTATTTTGATATGGTCAAACTTCAGAAACACTTGAAAACTCAGAGAAAGTAGTGGAATCACTAGAAATTCCAACAAAAGTCTAAGATGAATGAGAGGCTAAAATAAGTTTTTTATTATAATTCTAAATAATATCATAAAGAATTAAAAAAATAACTACTGTGAATTTATATGCAAACTCAAAGACACGCAAAACTGGGGGGAAAAAAGAACATAAACATATATGTGATTTTTTAAAGCTATAATTCTATACCTTGCATATTTTTACATACATTTTAGGAGGAAAGTATGATATTGCTAATAAATGACAAAAACATGGTAGTAGTTCAGCCATTAAAAGAAATAAGCTACTGATACACACAACAATATGGATGAATTCTTAAAGGATTATTTTGAACCAAAGAAGGCAGTCAAATAGAAGCACTTACTGTGTGCTTAAATTTACGTGAAGTTGTAGAACAGGCAAAACTGGTACAGGAGAACAGTGGTTTTGGAGGGAGAAAGTAGGGATAGACTGGAAAGAGTTACTTGAGAAATTTTTGAGATGATGAAAATTCTCTATGTCTTGATTGGGGCATGTATCATATGGGTGTATGCATTTACCAAAATTCAAATTGTGAAAAGTGAAAGTGTTAGTCACGCAGTCGTTTCTGACTCTTTGCGATGCTAAGGACTATAGCCCACCAGGCTCCTCTGTCCATGGAATTCTCCAGGCAAGAATACTGGAGTGGGTTGCCATTCCTTTCTCCAGAGAATCTTCCCAACCCAAAAATCAAACCCAGGTCTCACTGACTGCAGGCAGATTAGTACTGTCTGAGCCACCAGGAAAGAGAAAGCATTTCTTCCTATTTAAATTACACTCCCTGAAGTGCTTGCCACTCTTTTGGAACTCTGTTTGATATATGTTTTGTCATCTAATATCAAGTCCTGCAGCAACTCTTTGAGAAAGAAACTATTATTTCTTTTAACGAATGAGAAAAAAGGGCTCATCTCAGAGACAGAATTGAAATCTTGGATAAGCTGCCTGCTGAATACAAATTGTTAATCACCACTCGGTTCTATTTTATTTTTGTCTTCTGTGAGACACAAGTTAATTGCAATTATATTGATGAATGTATTATATTATGTGAAGCTGATTTCAGGATACAGAATTTTTTTATATAATTATGTACTGGAATAATCAAATAAGTTTTAATTCAAAGTTAAAGATGATGAGCACCATTAGTATAAATGAAAAAAACAATTGTTAAGTGTAAATGAAATTATCCAGTAGGAAGAATTTTATTTACATACACACAAGAAAAGAAACAACTTGGTGATTATGCTTAGTTTGTGACTCAGAGCCTGGGTAAATATGTTTAAAATAAAGGATGGGTTTAAAAGGGACACAAATCAAAGAGATAGTATCTTGTTCACTGCACTTGTATTGTATACTTAATAAAGATAAGTAATAAAAATAAATATCGTGGTGAAAATTAAATATATTCGGAAGTCCCTGGAAGTTTGATGGAAGAACCCAGAGAAATAGAATGTGGAGTCAGACTCTACATAAAATGTGGCCTCACATTTTTAACTTTCTACATGAAGTTTAGCTTTCTGCAGTACTACCCAAAGAGTTGTTGCACCTCATGTTAAATATATGGAAATCAAAGGCAGGGGATTTTGTTACCACTTTGGTATTCTGGGTTCAACAATACTTCTTTGAAGTGAACATGCTAAGGTAAAATAGGAATTTCCTACACTGGGATATACAACAAAGGATTTTTTCCAAATATATTTGAATTACCTTAAGGTAAAGGCATTTGTGGAATATACTTTAGAAATTTAGATGAATTGGCTGCTCTTAAGTAACCACTCATAGTAACTAAGATAACTAAGAAAGACTGTCCTAAACCATCAAGCATTTCTACATTTATCTAAAAGAATAGCTAATGAATATTTGAACGCTAAACAAAGCTTAGTAATTCATCCTCAATTGCTCTCTTTCAAGAGCACTTGCCCACAAAGGTAACCTTTTGTGTTTATTTTTATTTAGTACTGATTTTATACTTTCTAATAATTAACATTACACTCAGTTTTTGAAAGTTATGACAAATAATGCAAACTCAAAATCAATAAAAGTCAAAGGACAATAAAAGTAGAATAACAACTACCTGCTGTAAATGAGATCAAACCTCAGCTTTCAGTAAATTATATTCTCAGATAATGAAAGTACATTAGATAAGCTTGGAGATACACATTAAACATTTTTTTGAAAAATGAGACAGTGGAGGTTATCCATGAGAGTGAAAGAGACACATATTCTGATTTTCAGAAAAGGGAAAAGCAGATAGGCAGGGGGAAGTTCATTGTACAATTTCAACATAATTGGTGCGTAGATTAATAATTAGTTAATAAAAAACAACTATGCTAGAAAAGGGCTTCCCTGATGGCTCAGATGGTAATCTGCCTGCAGTGCAGGAGACCCAGGTTCAATCCCTGGGTCAGGAAGATCCCCTGGTGAAGGAAATGGCAACCCACTCCAGTATTCTTGCCTAGAAAAGTATGTGGACTGAGGAGTCGCAAAGAGTTGGACACAGCTGAGCAACTAACAGAACAGATGCTTGAAAAAATGGTAGTAAACAGAAACGAAATGGATTATGAAAAACATTCTTTTTTTCGTAAATCTACTAGATTGATAGGTGTTACATTTTCATTTCAGTGCAGCAGATTGTAGGACATGTTCCATGTTTGTTTCCCTCAAGACATTCTGTTTGCCAAGGCATGGAAACATATTGATGAGATTTGGGACAAGCTAGTTAGCAGCTTAGCAGCACACCCAAATATGGCACCTTAACATACTGAATATTTTAGCTGAAAGAGTTTGAGAAAACAGCAGAAACAGGAAATTCACTGTGACTTCCTCCCTCCTGTATCTTCTGCAACAGGTCTCAAAACCATGATGTGAGAGGTGCCCACACCTGTACCCGAAGGAAAGGAGTATCCTTTATCTCTGAAGACAAAAGGACTCTGAAAAAAAATTCAAAGAGGCCATGCTGTGGATCCCTAGCTTCCTGCATTCACCTTATACTCTTTGACATATCACTTTTCTACATGACTATCCACTGTTCATCAAACCCAGCGTAAAAATACTCAGGATTAACTATTTCTTCAGGTCTCATTTCCTTATGGAGGCTCCCATGAGATATAAAACGAACATTAAATGCCTTGCAATAATCTGTCTTTATCAGTTTAATTTTCAGACAAGGGACCCTAAGAAGGTTAAGGAAAACTTTTTCCTCCCCTACAACGTGAAACAACATTTAGGTATAAATACATATTCAATATATATATATATATTCTTCAGATTCGCTTCCCTTATCAGTTCAGTTCAGTTCAGTCACTCAGTCATGTCCAACTCTTTGCAACCCCATGAATCGCAGCACACCAGGCCTCCCTGTCCATCACCAACTCCTGGAGTTCACTCAGATTCATGTCTATCGAGTCAGTGATGCCATCCAGCCATCTCATCCTCTGTCGTCCCCTTCTCCTCCTGCCCCCAATCCCTCCCAGCATCAGGGTCTTTTCCAATGAGTCAACTCTTCACATGAGGTGGCCAAAGTACTGGAGTTTCAGCTTTAGCATCATTCCTTCCAAAGAAATCCCAGGGCTGATCTCCTTCAGAATGGACTGGTTGGATCTCTATAAGTTATTACAAAATATTAAGTATAGTTCCCTGTACTATACAGTAGGTTCTTGTTAGTTATCTCTAGTTTTACATTTTAAAAGAGTCTTTGAAAAGCCGTATTGATAGAAAAAAGATAGCATAAAACATTGAAAATACATGTGAAGATCATTTAAAAACTTCAAGATAATGAATATGTAATGAACATAAGTACAAGTTATGAAGTGCCATGAAGGGAAGGCAGAAAGAATGCCAGTGATGGAGTGACTCTTTTTTAAAAAAAATTTTTACTGGAGTATAGTTGATTTACAATGTTGTGTTAATTTCTACTGGACAGCAAAGTGAAATGGCTATATGTTTACATATATCCCCCTCTTTTTTGAATTTCTTTTCCATTTAGGGAATGACCCACCTTTTTATAAATTAAGACACGTTGCCCTTGATACCTTGTCAAAATCACAAGAAGCCCGTTTCATGCCCAGTTCGTAACATTCAGAGCACTGATTTCCTCTACGGCATACTCTGTTTCTGGGCTTCCCAGGTGGCCTGCCAATGCAGGAGACATAAGAGATGTGGATTCTATCCCTGGGACAGGAAGATCCCCTGAAGGAGGGCATGGCACCCCACTCCAGTACTCTTGCCTGGAAAATCCCATGGACAGAGGAGCCTTATGGGCTACAGTCCATAGTGTTGCAAAGAGTCCGACACAACAGAAGCAACTTAGCATGAATGCACACATACTCTGTTTTCAAAGAGCTTACAAATTGTCTTGTGGAAGCAAAATTGGACAGATATAGCTGGTAGGTAAGAGACTGGCAAAAGAATACAAATGTTTTCCCTGAATAGTACACAAATGTTTTGATCTGGCAATTCAGTGGCCAACATTTTTATCTTATGGATGTATTTGCACAAGTGTCCAGTGGTACCAGGTGGTCAAAATTGTCTGACAAAATCAACATCATTATGAAAATAAATGAAGGAAACCAGCCAACAGTTGAGATATAGTAAATGCCTGTACTAATGGATTAATATTCGGTAGCTGGGAAGCCTTGACTGGAGAATATGTAGCTCTTTGCAGAGAGAAAAGGAGATGAAGAAACATAATATCTCTAGTGAGAAAAACTGCCTGAGGGGTGGGGCAGGGGCTAAGTAAAGTTGTTGAAAGCATGGTTAAAATATGTGAGTTCTCTTTGGCTCCAAAAGGTCAAAGGGAATGAAGAAATGGAACATATAGAAACATAACTTTCAGGTGAACAGTAAAACAATTTTCTAATTCTTAAAATTTCCAAAATGCTTTGGTTGCGCAAGAAACGAGTGTTCTCCCTCTGGGTGTATTTAAGCGTAGGTTAATATGCCTATTAAGAATTTAGCCATGTGGTTAGAGTAAGAAATTTATTCTTATATGAATAGTATATCATTCTGCCTTGGTGATTTGATATTATCGCTAATCAGTCACATTTTCAGAAATTAAAATTTTCATCTCTCAAATGAGAGCTTAAAATAAAGGAGGTACAGAATTAACAGGAAGTTCTTTTTGTCCTTTTCAGCAGTAAGGTTTATTTATTTATTTTTTTATGTCATTGTTCAGTGTTAAATTAGTGGTAGCTCAACTGATTCCATTTCCTTTTGCCTATTCTCTCGGTACACATGGAGCTCAACTATTTGTGTCAAAAGAGACAAAGATTCAACTTAATACATTCACCCTGGAAGCAATATGATAGGAAATCATTTAGTTGCCAGCACAGCTGCAACAAACAGCTTTAGGACCCCGAGGGAAGGGGGGTGTTGTCAGTGAAACTCAGTAGAGGAGAAAAGATGCTTTAGCGCAAGCAGCAGACCCAGAAGTAAAGATGGCAAAATTGGCATCTCTCACCCTCCCAGCACCATTTTCATACAAGTCCAGGAGTCCTGGCTCTCCTGATATTTCAAAGTGGTTTTCCTCTGTTTCTGGCTTTCTGCTGGTGTGTTCCTCTTGCTTCCTTTAGTTTTCCGGTGCCCCTACATTGTGTGAGAAATTATTTCATGATGCCAGTGAGATTACTTGCTAATTGCTGTGAGTAGAAGCAGAACGGAAGGAAGTCCTCTTAGTGGTGGTGGTACAGTACTGATCATGGACATGGAAATGAGCCTTCTTAAAGGAGGAGTTGGGCTTCCCTGGTAGCTCAGCTGGTAAAGAACCTGCCTGCAATGCAGGAAACCCCGGTTCGATTCCTGGGTTGGGAAGAGCCCCTGGAGAAGGGATAGGCTACCCACTCCAGTATTCTTGGGCTTCCCTGGTGGCTCAGACAGTAAAGAATCCACCTGCAATGCGGGAGACCTGGGTTCGATCTCTGGGTTGGAAAGAACCCTTGGAGGAGGGCATGGCAACCCACTCCAGTATTCTTGCCTAGAGAATCCCCTTGGACAGAGGAACCTGGTGGGCTACAGAGGGACTGCAAAGAGTTGGACATGACTGAGCGACTAAGCACAGCACAAGGAAGGAGTTCCCAAAGTGGGCAGGAAGATCCTGGGTCTTTAACCATCCAGTGCCCTTGGTTGACTTGTGGCTCAGAGGGTATACTTTTCTGTAGTTCAGATCTGATGTATTGTGGTTTTGTAAAGAAAAACAAGGAAGAGGGGGGAATCAGTAGGAAAGAAAAAAATGCGAAAAGGCAGTGCCTCCTTGATGTGGTAGTTCCCTTAAAAGTCATTTCCTTGTTGTTTTATGAGCTATAAAATCTTTGAATAATTCGTTCTCTCACTGATTGCTCTTTAGATTTAAGTGTGAGCTCATAACAATGAAATATTTAACAACACAATGTCTTTTAATGGATCAGCTCACTGGTGGGTCTGCAACATTGCATACTTAATTAGAAACTGGTAAAAGAGAGGGAAGATACTATGAGCAGAGGGCAAATCATCCAAAGTCAGAGGATCACTTCTGGGGCTTTTCTAGGTTTGGAATACTGAATGCAAGTGGATGAGAAAGAATTACTCAGTTGCCTAGGTTGAGGATAGTAAGTGGGGAGGGTGGCGGAGCTGAGAGATTTTTATGGCATTTGTTGATTTTGTTTCTTAATATGTTTCGTGAGAATAAGCTCCAGTATCACAAAATGCAAATAACTTCTAATATGAAGACATTGACCTTGACATATTTTTGTAGCAGTATGACAGTGATTCACACTCTATTTAGCATATGAGATGTGTAGAAAATAATCA
Organism: Ovis aries; assembly: GCF_016772045.2. Classification (NCBI taxonomy): domain Eukaryota; kingdom Metazoa; phylum Chordata; class Mammalia; order Artiodactyla; family Bovidae; genus Ovis; species Ovis aries. Next base: position 24,273,363 of record NC_056080.1, on the reverse strand, counting down.
GTTAATTTGTTCAGACTATATAAGCCCTTGCATGTGCTAACTACTTGAATAACTGGTATAATTTTGCAACTTTTTGGAGTCTGAATGTTTTTCTCAAATGATTTTCCCAAGCAACATGAATAATTGCCTTTATATTTCATTTCTCTTTGTGTGTTCTTTTTTCCTGGCTATTAACAATATTGAAAACACTGATAATTCTTAGTTATTTGGGACAGATCTTAAATAAACATGATAATTAAATGACCCTACTACTACTGCTGCTACTTATACCACTACTACTACTACTACTACTAACTTGTACAGAAATGTAACTGAAGTACATACTCTCTTCTTTGATAAGCAGAGGCCAAACTTTATTCAGTTAGTATCCCAAGCTCCCAATATGGCATTTCTGCTATTGGGATAGTATTTCAAGAAGTGCCTGATAAATGAAGCTGATGATGGTTCTTCTTTATTTACAAAGCTCTTTTACATTCATTATTTAAATTCATAATTACTACAGCCCTGAAAACTACAAGATGGTGAGATTTAAAAGGATTCATCCACTTCCTAGTACGAATCATCAATCTATCTTTCCTGCCAACTGCTCATCTAATTTATTCCCAAATATCCACCATGGTGGGAGACTCCCAACTTCCTGAGATGGACAATTCCCTTTGGGGGATTTTCATTTATTATCTTAGCAGCCATGAAGTTTGGTCAAATAATTTAATCCCTCTGAACTTCTGTTTATTCCCCTGGAAAAAAAATATGGAGGTGAAGCCCAGCTCATGTGATTGAAGCAATCACATCAAAAAATATTGCATAAAGAAATTTCTGCAAAAAGAAAAATTTCTTCATCAACAGCATCAAGTTTGGACAGCTTTAATGGCTTTATCACTTTTTTTCTACTACTGGTTCTTTAAAACACAGTGTCACCTCTACTGTGAACCCTTCCTTCAACGTTGCAGGCATCGTAACATTTTTGTTTTGTACAGTATTTTGTTACTGTTGCTAGTACAGTCCATGTTACCTTGTATAGAAATATATTGATTCATGTTTACATCTCTCAAAATAGACCATGAAATCCTAAATATTGCTGCAACCCGGGGCAAGCCACTGCAAAATATGCCTCAATAGCATATTGATTATTCTGAGTTAAACTTACTTAAGAAATGGTTAATGCAGGAGGGGCACCCTGACCTCCCTTTTCTGTCTCCCTGAAAGCAGGAAATAAATCTCTTATATGGAAGATGCATTCCCTGCAGCTGGAGGCAGGACACTCTTCTAACCAAAAATAGGGAGATCAGGCAGAGAAGCCTATATACACAAACCTTGTTAAGTCTTTAATTTACTACCCGGAGCTCAAATTCCCCTTAGTCTTCACTAACTAAGAACAGAAGCCCAGGTTTCGTTGTCCTGTCAACTCCTCACAAATTTACTGTTTCTTTGTCTAAAAAGTATAAAAACAGACTGCTTTGGCTATTTCTTAGGTCATTTCTATGAGACCTTTGTGTGCACGAAGTAAAATTTCTTTTTCTTCTGTTAATCTGTCTTGTGTCAATTTTATTATTAGTCCAGCCACAAGAACTCAAGAGGGGTAAAGAAGGAAATTTCCTCCTAGCCAACAATAATCAAAATTGTGTCTTATTCATATTTGTACCTCCAATTTTTAAAATAGTGTTTGTCACTCAAACTGTATTTAATGAATGAGTGAATAGTTCAATGAATAAATTGTGTGAAAATCCTTCTCAAGTTTTGAACTTGAGGATTCCGAAAGAGTTTATAGGTGTGTGTTTTTTTTTTTTTTCCAGCAATACTATATTGGAATTCCACTGATTACCTTTTGGTTTAAGTTAATAATAAAATTTATGGGTCATCCCCAAATAACCTCTCAGTAAATCTTCTGTGTAACTATCCTAGTGTCAACAGGATATTTGAGTTTATCATGTCATCAACCAACAAATATTCTTTACTAAAATAACTTGATGGGAGCAGTAATGAAAGAATGAACTCCCTGCTCTTTGAGAATTTACTTAATGGGACACTGAAGGGGAGTAAAATTTGCCATACCAAAATATGCCTCTTTGGCATAAGAATTATTTTAGGCTGATTGTTTTTAAGAATCTGCAGACATCGGAGAAACTCTGAAAACCCAGTAAAAGTTAGCCTTTTGTTAGAAACATTTATGTTTAAATATTTAAAACTTCATCTGTAAGGGTGTCTCCTTCTCCATACCAAGAAGAAGGGATGATGAAATCTCTAGAATCTCTTATCAACGGAGAAGGCACCAATTTATTCATTAATTTTTGTAATTTATTTTTGATAAGTATAGTTGATTTACAATATCATGTTAATTTCAGGTGTACAACACAGTGATTCGGTTGTGTGTATATATATATTCCTTTTCAGATATTTTCCCTTATAGGTTATTACAAAGTATTGAGAGTAGTTCCCCGTGCTATGCAATAGGTCCTTGTCTATTTTATATATAGCAGTAGAGAAGTCAACAGTTTAGATATGCAAAACAACCTTACTCTTGCTTACTGTGTTTTTCCGGAAAACCTTTCATAACAAGCTCCCTGCTCCCAACATCTTTTGTTTTTAGCTGGAGACAGTACTTAATGTGGAAGCTTGGATCTTTTCCTGCAGTTACTCAGTTTTCCTGGGTCTCTCCTGTGTATATAGGTGATATTGTTGTTTAATTGCTAAGTCGTGTCTGACTCTTTTGTGACCCCATGGACTGTAGCCCACCAGGCTCCTCTGTCCACAGGATTTCCCAGGCAAGATTACTGGGGTGGGTTGCCATTTCCTTCTCCAGGGGATCTTCCTGACCCAGGGACAGAACCCATGTCTCCTGCATTGGCAGGCAGATTCTTTACCACCAAGCCACCAGGGAAGCCCATATAGGAGGCATACATGTTCTTAAACTTCTGTTTGCTTTTCTCCTGTTAGTCTGTCTTTTTATTACATGGGATCTCAGCCAAGAACCTAGAAGAGGGAAAATTATTTCTCCTTGTCTACAAAGTATAAGAGAAACACAGGAGATCCCTTAGTGGTAAGAATGCATTTTCCTTTCTCGGACTGCTTTGTCCTCCTATACCCAATCTCCCTCCTCTAACAAGGACTCCTTTCATCTGAACCTCATGGTTCAAATTCTCAGACCAATTTGAAAAGGATTTGAAATGTTGTTCATTAGCTTTTTTCCCCCACATATATTTAAATCCCTGAAAGACTCTACTCAAGAGGAAGTAGAGAGAAAATGAGTAGGCTGATGCCTCAAGTAGGCAGATTTTGAACCCATGCTTCAAAATTGTCATTCCATTTTACTATTTAGATGTTCACCCAGATCAAAGACTATTTTATTGGCTTGGAATAGTTCTACTTTCCTGCCTCTTCAATTAAATAAAAAACTGTCATCAGCTGCAATGTTTTAATGGGTGGGGAAGGCAGTAAGAGGAAACAATAGCATGCGTAATAGAATTCTATTTCCATCTCTTCTGGGACTCATTTCCTTCTAGTCTCTCACAGTTTTTCATTTTGTTGGGGGAACTCAAATATTCCTCTTGGTCTGAGGACTTAGAACCCTTCTTCTTCGAAATGCAGATGCCCTATACTTATTAAACTTGAGCTCACAGTAGGAAGTTATGCATACTGAAGCCCAGTTGCAGGGTACAGATAATAAGTGAAACTGGAGATCTAAGGATCACCATTTTAAACCATGCATTATGTCCTTCTAAATGCTGACTGATAACAGCAACAACAGTTCTATAATGAAGTGTCTACATTGGCGCTGTAGATAGCAAAAGTCTGGAGCAAAATGTTAGATGCCTACTTTTCTTCTCCTATACATCGTATAGTTGCCATCCAGATAAGAACACAATTTATTTATTTGTTTAAATGTATAGCTTTATGATATGTGAATGTATTTGCAAATGTATATGTTTGGTTCTGTTTTTATACCTTTTCATAAATGAAATGATACTTAGGCCCCTTCTGTCTTTTTTATTAGCTCAGTAAAGTTATGGAGATATAACCATATTAATTCATATGCCTATAATTCATACATTTTACTACTCTATTATACTTAAACAATCTAAATTATACAAATGTAATTATATAAATGTAATGCAAATTATATTTTCATTTTATTAGCAGTGTTTCACTGAGTCTGTATTAGTAACAATCTGCACAGGAATCAGATGGCTAACTCAAACTTAGCATATTGATAGAGTTTAATAAAGGGACTATTTTTCAAAAGTGTGATAGGGTTTCAGCAAACCAGCAATCGATAGTGCAATAGTGGATTGCTCCTCCCAACCCTGGAGATCTGAAGGGAGAGAAAGCAGTTACAGAAATCTGGAAAAGGTACAATAGACACAGAGAAAGTATAGGGAGAGGACTGCCTGAAGAGAATTGTGGTCTCCACAGAGGTAAAAGGCAGCCAATTCATGATGACCTCGCAGGGAGGTGATTCTGGAACAAATGCACAGACCTCACCCTCCTTCAAACCTCTCAGAGTCTTCTAGAGCCTCCCCTTGGCTGGAAGGCAAGGGGGCCAAGTGATGATGTCCAAACTGAAGGGTTAATAGGGTAGCAGAGATGTGCCTGCAAACGGGTCTCTCTGCTTGGGCTGAGTGTCCTTGCCTACGAGGCGTTCTGCCAAAGAGTCTGGACACAGCCTTGAGTTTAATGGTCCCCTGCAAACGAGGGAGCATTCCCTTCTTGAGATAAGAAGGAGATGGGGGCTTTGGGCAGACTCTGCAGTAGACAGAGATTTCACTCCCCTTTGCTGTACGATAACATGTATGCACCTGCACTGTACTGAAAAGGCTTATTCATACAGTCTGGAATTCTGCCTAGGGGGCTTTATAATAATAAACGGCAATTAGTTTTTTGCCCAGTTCTGTTCCTCTGGCCAGAGTGGTGTCCTGTCTGTCTCTTGTGTGTCTCATATGTTCTGTGTCATTTCACTTGTAATCACCAGTAATCTACACAAACTGATCCCATCCAACTCCCAGAGTAAATGTGGCTACTGGGCTGTGAACTTTCTTGTGTTTGTCTCCTGGAGCAGAAAGGTAAGAATTTGTAGAGTATATGCCTAGGAGTTGGTCAGTTGTGTCATCATTATCTGTACTATCACAATTGCTTGCTAATGCCATGTCATTTTTTTAAATGTTTGTATGATTGTGCCATCCATGCAGCAGTGTATAATTCCTATTGTCATCCATTCTTAATGTCACTTAATTTCTCAGACTTTTCTTTATTCTTAAAAAGTCTGAGAAGCTTTTATTTTATTTTCTTGATCTCTGTGAGATTTTTTTCTTCTGAGAACTATTGTTCGTGAGGTTTTGGAGGGTCTGCTTTTTTTCTTATTGTTTATCTGCCTTTTGATAGATGATAGATAAGTAGACAGCTATTCGTTTATCAGTTATACAAATTGGAAATGACTTCTCCAAGTATGTACCCTGAATTTTCATTTCTCCTCCGGTGTCTCTTGTTCATCAAATGTTTTTAGTTTTCAGATTACAATTTTTTTTCTTATGGCTATGCATTTTTAGTCCTGTTTAAGAAATTTTTCCCTACCCAGGGTTCATAAATTAGTTATCTATACTGTCCTCTAAAAGTTTTAATTTTTTATTTTTATAATGATTTAATCCAACTCAATGTTTATAGTAGTATAAGGGTAAGGATCTAATTTGCTTTTCCTTGTAGATTACAAGTTGGTTGGATCAGGTTGTATATCACAGACCCAGGGATCAAACCCGGGTCTCCCGCATTACAGGCAGATGCTTTACCCTCTGAGCCACCAGGGGAGCAGTATATATCACAGTACCAAATCTATATACCTTAATTAACACTGCTTTTAATGTCCTGCTATCTGGTTGGGCTAAATCTTGGTTCTGTTCTTCTTCAGACTATTGTCCTTTGCTTTTACATAAGCATGGTAGAATCAGTTTATACATTACCATGAGGATCACTATTAGGATTCTGATTAAAATGATTGAGATATAAAGATAATTTAGGTGTGTATTTAGATCTTAACTATATTGAACAGCTTTCTTGAGGTATTCACACATGTGTGTTGAGTATTTTTTAATATTCATTACTTTCATTTTATCCATAGGTTATTTGAAAGTTTGTGTTTTGAATCTCCAGGGATACGGATATTTAACATTATTTTTATTAATTTAAAATTATAGTCAAAGAATATTATCTGTGTTATAGCATTTCCTTGAACTTTGATGAAACTTGCTTTATGACCTAATACATGATCAGTTTCCTTAAGTATTTCATGTGTTTTTGAAGAGAAATGAGAATAAAATTTTTGGTTTAGCACCCCATATATCACAGATAAAACTTGTTTGTCTCTTTTATTTTTACTGATTGATCTTTATACCCTTAATCTATATATTAATGAGAGAAGTGTTTTAAAATCTTCCACTTTGTCAATGTATATGTGTATGTCTCCTTTTATTTCTGTAATTTTTTGGTGTAGTTGTTTTAATACTTGTATTATACACACAAATCTAAAGTTTGCATGTCTTCTGATGAATTGAAATTTTTATCATATGACCAGATCCTCTTTATTTCAAGTAATACATACTTTTTTTGTGTGTTGTTGAGTCTATTTTGTTTGTTATTAGTTTATCTATACCGACTTTTTTGTTGTTAGTATTTGCCTGGTATATATGATTCCACTCTTTGATTTTCAAACTTCTATATCTTAATGTTTTAGGGTTTTTTGGGTTTGTCTTAAATTGAAATATACTTGACATACAACATTATATTAGTTTCAAGCATACAACATAATGACTTGATATTTATATATACTGAAAAATGATCACCACAGTAAGTCTAGTTAACATCTATCACCATGTATAGTTACAGAATTATGTGTCCTAATGTTTTGAGGGTCCCTTTTATAAAAACATATTGCTAGATATAGTGAACTCGGGACTGAATTTCTTTTACTTTTAATTGAATGAGTGCATGTATGTGTGCGTGCTAGGTTGCTTCAGTCGTGTCTAACTCTTTGCAACGCTGGACTGCAGCCCACCAGGCTTCTATGTCCATGGGATTCTCCAGGCAAGAATACTGGAGTGAGTCGCCATGCCATCCTCCAAGGGATCTTCCCAACACAGGGATCGAACCCACATCTCTTAAGTCTCCTGCATTGGCAGGAGTGTTCTTTACCACTAGCACCACCTGAGAAGCCCTTTTAAAAATTGAATACATTTGTCCATATTTATGTATTATGATTATTTGCTCAATTTAATTTGTTTTGACTATAAATTATTATATATAATCCTTTAGTGTTTACCATAGATTTAAAAGGTATCTGTATTTATTTATTTGGCTGCTCTAGGTCTTAGTTGTGGCACGTGGGATCTTTTAGTTACAACTTGGAAACTCTCAGTTGTGGCATGGAATTCTTAGTTCAGCATGTGGGATCTAGTTCCCTGGCTAGGGATCGAATCTGGGCCCCCTGCAATGGGAGTGTAGAGTCTTAGCCACTGGATTGCCAGGGAAGTCCCTACCGTAGATACTTTAAGCACTCATATCAAGATAGGTAATTTCCTTGCTGCTGTGTTGCCATCCTCTTCTGTGTGACAGGCTTATTTCTCTTTAACATCACAAGGAGGAGGTAGCCCTCTTTTTAGACTCTCTGGCAAAGGCAAACCATAGCTTTTCTTCCTGTCTTGTAATCCTGATCAGAAAAAAAAAAGCTCAGATTCACCTTGTTTCTGCAGTTACCCTTACCTCAAAAACTTACGTCAACACTGGTCTTCCACTTTTACCATTTCCACTTTATTTTGAAGTTGAAATGTTTTTTACCTTGCCAACTTGGGTATACATTTAATTAAGTTCATGTATTTCATTCATTTTTTTTCTTTGCAGAGTTGATTAGGGTTTCTAACCCATCATATCACCAGAAACTGAAATCCCTTAGATTTTTAAAACTCTTTGTGTTTGTGAGAATGGGGTCAGATATGTTTAAAATTTCAAACATAGTCTCTTCAGTGCATCTACAGCTCTATTTTATATCAACTTTGAAATGTTAGCATTCACAAACTAAAATTTCTAAAAGATCTATTATAAAATATTTGCTTTAAGCTGGCCCAGGACTGTGCAAGGTAATATATTTCTGAATCCTTAAGAAAACAGAATCTCCTGTTCAATTCTTCTTTGACTATGAATGCCCTTTCTGATTCCAGGGAGAATCAGAAAAATGAAAAAATTTTGTGGAAGTTAGAATTCAGAAAGTAAAAGTTGACAATCTAAGAAGTAACAGCACCACAGAAACTACTGGAATTACCACAAGATAGCGTTCCTTGACAAAACTGAAAATCAACCATGTGGCCTGAGGAGATTATAATAATGTATTTTGGACTGCCACTTGCTCTGAATTTAGGAGGCTTTTGTAGATCTGCCCAGTCTTTTGTGATTAAGGTCACTTCATTGCTAATCCCCTTCTACTCCTGAGCAGGTAATAAGGATTTAGTGTAAACTTTGTGCTAGAATAAGAAGGTGACATTCCATTCTAGTTAATATTAAATAATACAAAATGTATCCCATCCCCAACTCCTATTAATTAGAATGACTGTTTCAACCTACAGGATTTTAAGTTCGAGACCCTATATTCTTAGAGAAAGTAATTCTGTGTTGCTGAAGAATTTTTGGAGGTAAGATCTGCTGAAGTCCTGGAAATCAGTTCTAAAGGACAGGTAGTTGGTCGTGAAATCTAGCTGCTTCGTGATTAATGAAACTGGTTGGCAACAAAGAGAGAAGATGCCAGAGATTTCTGTGCCCCATAAAAACTACTCATTAAATCAACATTCTTATAAAATTGATTTTGACAAGAGTTTTCTTTGCAGGTATTTTGGCACTTTCTGATGGTAGAGTATTAAATTGTAAAAGTATATATATATAAATTTTCACCTATCTCTAAGCTTCCTTTCCTGTCAAAGATAGATATTTACATGGAAGACTAATTTTCCTAAGGATAGATCAGTTCCATTATGGTATAAAGTGAAAAACTCAAATTCTTTTTTCATTTAGGGCACACAAGGATATGCAGAAGGCTTCTCAAGTTCCTTATAAAAATATTATAAAAAATTTAATTCAAAATAAGATATTTGAAAAATTCTATTAGTTGTATATATAAAGAACTTGTGAAATAGCTAAAGGATTAGCAGCACCAAAAATATATAAATGTTTAATAAAGATGGACCCTTAGCTTTACTGCATGTGAAAATGTTAGTCGCTCGGTCATGTCCGACTCTGTGACCCCATGGACTGTAGCCTGCCAGGATCCTCTGTCCATTGGGATTCTCCAGGCAAGACTACTGGAGTGGGTTGCCCTCCTCCAGGAGATCCTTCCAACCCAGGGATCGAACCCAGGTCTCCTACATTGCAGGCAGGTTCTTTATTGTCTGAGCCTGTAGACATTCAATATAAGTTGCTTAATTTGCTTAAAAAAAAACTCATTTAAAAATACCTTCATCACAGCACTGTTTATAATAGCCAGGACATGGAAGCAACCTAGATGTCCATCAGCAGATGAATGGATAAGAAAGCTGTGGTACATATACACAATGGAGTATTACTCAACTCTCTTAAAAAGAATACATTTGAATCAGTTCTAATGAGGTGGATGAAACTGGAGCCAATTATACAGAGTGAAGTAACCCAGAAAGAAAAACATCAATACAGTATCAGTTCAGTTCAGTTTAGTCGCTCAGTCGTGTCTGACTCTTTGCGACCCCATGAATCGCAACATGCCAGGCCTCCCTGTCCATCAGCATCTCCCAGAGTTCACTCAGACTCATGTCCATCGAGTCAGTGATGCCATCCAGCCATCTCATCCTGGGTCGTCCCCTTCTCCTCCTGTCCCCAATCTCTCCCAGCATCAGAGTCTTTTCCAATGAGTCAACTCTTCACATGAGGTGGCCAAAGGACTGGAGTTTCAGCTTTAGCATCATTCCTTCCAAAGAACACCCAGGGTTGATCTCCTTCAGAATGGACTGGTTGGATCTTCTTGCAGTCCAAGGGACCCTCAAGAGTCTTCTCCAACACCACAGTTCAAATGCATCAATTCTTTGGTGCTCAGCCTTCTTCACAGTCCAACTCTCACATCCATACATGACCACAGAAAAAACCATAGCCTTGACTAGACGGACCTTAGTCAGTAAAGTAATGTCTCTGCTTTTGAATATACTATCTAGGTTGGTCATAACTTTTCTTCATATATGGAATTTAGAAAGATGGTAATGATAACCCTGTATGCGAGACAGCAAAAGAGACACAGATGTATAGAACAGACTTTTGGACTCTGTGGGAGAGGGAGAGGGTGGGATGATTTGGGAGAATGGCATTGAAACATGTATAATATCATATAAGAAATGAATTGCCAGTCTAGGTTCGATGCAGGATTCAGGATGCTTGGGGCTGGTGCACTGGGATGACACAGAGAGATGGTATGCGGAGGGAGGTGGGAGGGGGTTTCAGGATTGGGAACTCATGTACACCCATGGTGGACTCATGTTGATGTATGGCAAAACCAATACAGTATTGTAAAGTAAAATAAATAAATAAATAAAAATATAAATACCTAGATCCATATTACTAAACCAGTATAATCAGTAACACCTAAGGTAGGATCCTGACTACATTTTCCTCTGTATTTCAGCTTCTCCATCTGTATGACTGAGATATGTTCAAACATTTCTATGATCTTTCCATCTTGAATACTCCCTAAATCTATGAATTTAGGTTCTTTTTCACATGCTGTCAGGGTAATAACTGGTCTCTCTATTACATAACTTAGATGATCACATAACCTTTTATTGAATATGATTCAGTGACACACAGACAATCTTTGGTCCTCCCAAGGGAGAACAAGACTCAATATCATAAATCTTTGATGAATTAAATGTTGAGACATTAATAAAAAGTCACCAAGAAAGAAGCTCATACCAAGACTTTTTCTTTCTTTTTTTTTTTGCTTTTCCTTTTCCTAAAGTCACAACATATTCAATCTAAACCTTTTATAGTCATATTTCCATGTCACAGAGTAAGCCTTTAATGTGTACTTATGAATTGACTGTAGAAATGTAAATAAACCCCATTTTTACAAATTTCAAGATTTCATTCAAAAAAGGGGAAAATCAATGAAGAAAATATTTAAAAAGATGAAAACTGGTAGAGAAAGAGATTCCCTTTTTAATCTATGATGATGCTGCGAGAAGGGACAAATGAAAATGAAAGATACAGGAGTAGTTGCTCAAAGATGATTCATTCATTCAAAAACAAGTTTTGCCTTCTGATGTTTGTCTTTGCTGTTGTATATGCTGTGTATGTATTTGTGTATATCTAGATAAATATTGTGTAAATGTATAGATATAATAGAGGGCTTCCCTCATAGCTCAGTTGATAAAGAATCCACCTGCAATGCAGGAGATCCCAGTTTGATTCCTGGGTCAGGAAGATCTCCTGGAGAAGGGATAGGTTACCCACTCCAGCTTTCTTGGGCTTCCCTTGTGGCTCTGCTGGTAAAGAATACGCCTGCAATGCAGAAGACCTGAGTTCAGTCCCTGGGTTGGGAAGATCCCCTGAGGAAGGGAAAGGCTACCCACTCCAGTATTCTGGCCTGGAGAATGCCATGGACTGTATAGTCCATGGGGTTGCAAAGAGTCGGACATGACTGAGCAACTTTCACTTTCATAGATACAATAAATACCTCTGTTAATACAACAGTGACTCAGCGTGTTTACATATATTACCATCTAAAACTATGTTGTTTTTAAAATTTTTATTTATTACATTTTTTGGCTGTGCTGGGTCTTCATTTCTTCACAAGGGTTCTGGGAAGCCGGGGCTGCTCTGTAGTTGTGCTGTGCGGGCTTCTCATTGCAGTGGCTTCTCTTGTTGTGGACACGGGCTCTAGGGTGCACAGGCTTCAGTAGTTGCAGCATGGGCTTAGTTGCTTCATCGCATGTGGAATCTTTCTGGACCAGGGGTTGAACCCATGTCCCCTGCATTGGCAGGCAGATTCTCAACCACTGGACTACCAAGAAAGTCCTGTATTACTGTTTTCTGATTCTAAATGCTCCACTACCTTTATTTTGGTGTTTTTTTTTTTTTTGAAAACGATATATAACATAATTTTCATTACCTGTGTTTTTAATACTTTGGATTTGCTGATTTTCTCTTTCCTTACTGGTAGGAGAAGTCTCAGCCAGAAGGGAAATTTATTTCTCAAAACTCTAGCTCTTTGAAGCCTATGTCCATTTTCTCAGATAATCTCATCATCCTCCTGTCACCACACCTTGTCTTCTATTATGTATGTTTTGTATCACTGCTGTCGGTGCTTTTCTTTTTGCTAATTGGTGCTATTTTTCAAAGTAAGAAGAAGGTTCTATTCCTCATTGTATTGCTGAAGAGGGACTGGGGAGGGACTGAGGCAGGCTAAACTGAAAGAAGGAGAGATCAAGCATGGACCTCCCTTTTCTAAGCAGCTACTTCATGAATTGGAGCTTTGACTTGGTGATGTTACACCGTGGTCTACTGTGCTTTCAGCCACATATATAACTGCTTCAGAAGTGGTCTCTGATTATGAAAATTATTTTCTGGTTAGATGATACCAATGGTAAATAATCATTGGATGGAACAAATGAAAATACATATGTATTTCTGAGAATTGGGGAGGCATTAGTGAAAACAGCACTGTGTTGTGTGCATTTTTACACTAAATACATGGAGTTTTCCTCTGCCAAGTTAAGCAATTTATACCTTTTGCTCTAAAAAGATTTCTGTAAAAATAAATATATGCTTTTTTTTTCCAAACAAGAAATGTCGGAAAGGAAAAATAATCTGCTAGATCTCTCTATGTATGTTGAGTAATTAGTAGTTAGGCAAGAGAAGGAAGTTTGGGGAGAATGGAGTCATTTCCTCATTTTGGTAAAAATTACCAAAACACCATTTTGCTCGTTCTGAACCTGGCTGGTCTCTGAAAGGGTAAAGTCCAGAAAAGGTATGAGTATTCTACTAGCATGATCTATGGAGGGAAAAAAAGTTTTTATGACAGTCATAAATCTCCCAGCCTCTGAGAAAAAGTCCAGAGTGGGCACGTGATGCCATCCAACTGACATATAAATGATGCATTTTCCGCTAGAGCCACAGCTCATCTCCATAATCCGCACAACTGCTGAGAAGACAAAGTGAGAAATGCGGTCTAGCCAATGCTCTGGCTAAAACAAAATAAGCTGCAGTTAATCATTTGTTGACCGCACCGAATAATAAGCCCAGAAAGTAAATACCAACAGTAGACTACGATGATGCAGAGCATTTTTGTGGGAAATCTTGCATTTATAAATAAAACTGTGGACAGTGACCAATACTGACCTCTGTGTGAAAGCATCAGTAATGTGCACTCCTTTTATTTCACTAGAATTTCATCCTCAGAAATGAAGGTTCACCTTATATGGGAAACTCTTACAGCATAAAAGAAGTTTTATTTAACCCAGATTTTCTTGAAAGAAACACCCCCCACCCCCACCCCCACCCCCACTAAACTCCCACTTCGATTAAATTTTGTAACCAGGGAAAGGATTTTTGTAGAACTATCAATCAATTTGCTTAGTCTGTTGAGTTAACAGTTTAGGGTACATGTGTCAGAGAAGATGCGAGATCATTTGGGGGCCTGTGAAAACAGAGCCGCACATGGTAACTTATGGAAGAGGTGTCTATTAATAGAACGTCCCATCATCTCCTCCTTCCTTCCAAAGTTTAACTCCCATGTAAGGTCTCTGAGAAAGTGAACACTTAGGAAGCCAGTGGGTAACTGAAAGTGGCAGCTCTCTGCTTTTCTTCTTACAGAGTACAGTGTTTTGTCTGTCTGTTTGCTTTTCTCCACGACCCTGATCCTCATTGTCCTGCCTGTCATGCTCTTGTGCAAATCTAATTATCCTCTTAGTCTACACTTTTGAGGAAATAAATGAAGGCGGAGAATGGAAACAAAGAAAAGTAGCTGACCTCCTTTTAGATACTCATTAAGTATGTATTCAAATGGACAGAATTGTACAAAATGACTTTCTGATTTACCAGCCCTCCATAAATTTTAATTAACCTTTCCTCATTCTAAAATAATTTGTCATTTCAGAGGTCACAAATATTTATGGTTTTAATCCTCTGGTCCACACTAACCACAGGAATACATATTTCATATCGTGGAGAATATGTAATATTTACATACACATAGGAACACAAACACTGGAGAACAGATCCAATACCTTGGCCTCTTACAATGGAAAACAAAGCTCATGTGCTGACCAGCTTCTTTTAGGCTTTCGACAGAGCTTTCACCTCGGACTTATTAATAGGAATGGACTACCAGGTACCTTCACATTTCATGACTTAACTTGAAAATGAAACATATTGTATGGTACTGGCACAAAGACAGAAATATAGATCAATGGAACAAAATAGAAAGCCCAGAGATAAATCCATGCACTTATGGACACATTATCTTTGATGAAGGGTGCAAGAATATACAATGGAGAAAAGACAATCTCTTTGACAAGTGGTGCTGGGAAAACTGGTCAACCACTTGTAAAAATGAAACTAGAACACTTTCTAACACCATACACAAAAATAAACTCAAAATGGATTAAAGATCTAAATGTAAGACCAGAAACTATAAAACTCCTAGAGGAGAACATAGGCAAAACACTCTCCAACATAAATCACAGCAGGATCCTCTATGACCCGCCTCCCAGAATATTGGAAATAAAAGCAAAAATAAACAAATGGGACCTAATTAAAATTAAAAGCTTCTGCACAACAAAGGAAACTATAAGCAAGGTGAAAAGACAGCCTTCAGAATGTGAGAAAATAATAGCAAATGAAGCAACTGACAAAGAATTACTCTCAAAAATAAGCAACTCCTGTAGCTCAATTCCAGAAAAATAAATGACCCAATCAAAAAATGGGCCAAAGAACTAAACAGACATTTCTCCAAAGAAGATATATGGATGGCTAACAAACACATGAAAAGATGCTCCACATCACTCATTATCAGAGAAATGCAAATCAAAACCACAATGAGGTACCATTTCATGCCTGTCAGAATGGCTGCTATCCAAAAGTCTACAAGCAATAAATGCTGGAGAGGGTGTGGAGAAAAGGGAATCCTCTTACACTGTTGGGAATGCAAACTAGTACAGCCACTATGGAGAACAGTGTGGAGATTCCTTAAAAACTGCAAATAGAACTGCCATGTCACCCAGCAATCCCACTGCTGGGCATACACACCAAGGAAACCAGAATTGAAAGAGACATGTGTACCCCAATATTCATCGCAGCACTGTTTATAATAGCCAGGACATGGAAGCAACCTAGATGTCCATCAGCAGATGAATGGATAAGAAAGCTGGGGTACATATACACAATGGAGTATTACTCAGTCATTAAAAAGTGCATTTGAATCAGTTCTAATGAGGTGGATGAAACTGGAGCCGATTATACAGAGTGAAGTAAGCCAGAAAGAAAAACACCAATATAGTATACTAACACATATATATGGAATTTAGAAAAGTGGTAACGATAACCCTGTATGTGAGACAGCAAAAGAGACACAGATGTATAGAACAGTCTTTTGGACTCTGTGAGAGAGGGAGGGATGATTTGAGAGAATGGCATTGAAATATGTATAATATCATATATGAAATGAATCTCCAGTCCAGGTTCGATGCATGATACAGGATGCTCGGGGCTGGTGCACTGGGATGACCCAGAGGGATGGTCCAGGGAGGGAGGTGGGAGAGGGGTTCAGGATAGGGAATACGTGTATACCCGTGGCGGATTCATGTTGATGTATGGCAAAACCAATACAATATTGTAGAGTAATTAGCCTTCAATTAAAATAAATAAATTTAAATTTAAAAAACAGAAAAAGAAACATATTGAGTAAAAAACTGAAAAGATATGCAGCCCAGAGAAAATTAACTTCTGTTATTACCTGAAATCATGTATATAGAGATAGTTTCCACAAATGGGAAAAAATAGACACACATTCAAGTTACCCTAGATATGACACATTTACAAGCAAAAGCAGTGAGACCACTTGATACAGTAAGTAAACAGTTGTTTATCATCAAAGATATTCCCCTTTCCTTTAGAACTTTTGTATTTTCAAACTCGTACTTCTGTGTTCTTTAGTCACTAAGTCATGTTTGACTCTGTGACCCCATGGACTGCAGCATGTCAGGCTTCCCTGTCCTTCAGTATCTCCCAGAGCTTGATCAAATTCATGTCCATTGAGTCAGTGATGCCATCCAACCATCTCATCCTCTGTCATCCCCTTCTCCTCCTGCCTTCAGTCTTTCCCAGCATCAGGGTGTTTTCCAACGAGTCAGCTCTTCGCATCAGGTCACCAAAGTATTGGAGTTTCTACTTCAGCATCAGTCCTTCCAATGAATATTCAGGGTTAATTTCCTTCTGTGGAGATCTTATTTTTTCTGTAGGTTTTAAAACCTCTCCAGAATGAGGAAGAAGACTTCAAATCTGCTTTTGCTGCCCACAGGACTACATATGTTGCTGCCGCCTAATGTTTCTGGATTGATACGTTGTTTGAAAAGCACTGGTCTAGACCTAATCCATTCTTCCCTTGCTACATGCTGACAGCAGTGGTATCAACCTTCCACTTATTAGCATGATTATGCTTCCTTACTCCTGCTATCTCTGCAGGGGCATAAAGATGTTCCCCCATGCTGCAGTGCCAAACACTCCCACATATTCTCATCCATACTGCAAGCCACCTGCCACGGTCATAGCCAGCATCCTATATGCCCCCCAGAAGCCTCTTGCCCAGCCAAGAACAATTTCCCATAATCAGACCTCAGACCATTGGCACTTCCAGTGGGATTACTGAGTAGAAAGCTGGAAGACTGACAATTAAAGTCATGGCTACATTTTAAAATAATATTATTAAATGATGATGCCCTGATCAGAGTAAATTTTCTGTGTAGAAAATACTAAAACTAAGTCAACAAGTAAACTTTCCAGGCAGGCAGTTCACACAATGGAGATACACAAATTAAACCGGAAGATTGAGATGGCCTGTGTACTTGCTTCCCTCATGGCTCAGATGGCAGGGTTCGATCCCTTGGTCAGGAAGATCCCCTGGAGAAGGAAATGGCAACCCGTTCCAGTACTCTTGCCTGGAAAATCCCATGGATGGAGGAGCCTGGTAGGCTACAGTCCATGGGGTCACAAAGAGTCGGTCGACACGACTGAGCAACTTCACTTTCACTTTCAAGTGGAGGGGGAGAATGAACTTGTTTGGTAACAGAATTGCTGAATCATATAGTAATTCTATATTTAACTTTCTGAGGGATCACCATACTGTTTTCCACACCAGCGACACAATATTCCCAACAGCAATGCATAGAAGTTGTATTTTCTCTACATCATCCCCAATATTTATTTTCTCCTTTTAGTAATAATCGTCCTAATGTGTGGAAAGTGGTATCACACTGTGGTATTAATTTGCGTTTTTAAAATAATTACTGATGCTGAGCGTCTTTTCAAGTGTCTATTAGTGTCTGTATGCATTTTGATGAAAAATATCTATTCAGGTCCTTTTTTCATTTTTCAATTGGGTTGTTGGATTTTTGTTGACTTTAAATATCCTTGATATTAGTCCTTTATGAGATTCATGATTTGCAGTTTTGTTTTTTAACCATTCCATGAGTCCATAATGATAACTGTAGCTCTGTAGTAAGTTTTGAAATCATAAAGTGTGAAACTGCCAACTTTCTTCTTCTTTTTCAAGATTATTTTGGTTATTTGTGGTCCCTTGAGATGCCATATGAATTTTGTGTGTGTTTATCACTCAGTTGTGTCCGACTCTTTGCAACCCCATAGAGTGTAGCCTGCAAGGCTCCTCTGTCCATGGAATTCTCAAGAATATTGGAGTGGGTTGCCATTCCCTTTTCCAGATATGAATTTTAGGGTGGATCTTCCTATTTTCACAGGAAAAAAAATGTCATTGAGATAACTGATAAAGATTACATTAAATCTGTGATTACTTTGAGTAATACTGACATCTTAACATTACTTAGTCTTCCATTCCATGAACACAAGATGGTTTCACATCTATTTCTGTGCCTTTACTCTCTTTCAGCAGTGTTTTACAGTTTTCAGTATACAAGTCCTTCACCTTTTCTTTAAGTTTATTCTTGATACTTTTTATTTCTTGGTGCTATTAAAAATAGTTATCTCCTTAATTTCTGTCTTGAATTTTTTATTGTTAGTGTATAGAAAGGCTTGCCAGGTGGTGCTAATGGTAAAGAACCTGCCTTCCATGCAGGAGACATAAAAGACACAGGTTCAATCCCTGGGTCAGGAAGATCCCCTGGAGGAGGAAATGGCATGACAACTCACTCCAGTATTCTTGCCTGGCAAACCCCATGGACAGAGGAGCCTGGCAGGCTACAGTCTGTAATATTGCAAAGAGTTGGGCACGACTGAAGTGACAGCACGTACAGCATGCATAGAAATGTAAAAAACAGGAATTTGGTATGTTGACTTTTTATCCAGCAACATGGCCGTATTCATTATTCTGACAAGGACGTGTGTGTAATCTTTAAAAAAAAATTTTTTTTTTTTAATTAATGGAGTATAGTTGATTTACAGTGTTATGTTAATTTCTGTTGTACAGGTCATTACAGAATATTGAGTGGAGTTCCCTGTGCTATAAAGTAGGTTCTTATAAGTTATCTATTTTATGTATGTGTGTAATCTTTAGGGTTTTCTACATACAAGATATTGTCTGCAAACAGAATTTTACATCTTCCTTCCCTATTTCAGTGACTTTTATTCTTTTCCTTGCCTAATTACTCTGGCTATTATAACTCTGAATATGTTGTTGTTGAATATAGTTGGTAAGAGCAGTCATCCTTGTCCAGTTTCTGATTTTAGAGGAAAAGTTGTGGGTTTATCATATTTGCACCCTTTATTTTTTTCAAGTAGATATTATTTCCCTAGTTGTTTTTATTGCGAAAGGATATTAAATTTTGTCAAATCTCTTTTTTGCATCAGTGGAGATGATCATGTGATTTTCCTTAATTCTGTGTATGTGATGGATTATATTGGTTGCTTTTCATATGTTGAAACATTCTTGCAATTATAGGGATAAATTCCACTTGGCCATAGTGTATAATTCTTTTAATGTGCTCTTAGCTTTGGCTGGCTAGTTTCCTGTGGATGATTTTTGCATCAATATTCATAAGTGATATTGATCTATAGTTTTGTTTTCCTGTAGTATGTTTATCTGACTTTGAAATCAGGATAGTGCTGGCCTTAAATAGTTTTTTAAATACAGTTTGTCTAATTTATTTACAAATTACTTAGATTTATCTATTTAGATGGGGAAACAGTGGAAACAGTGTCAGACTTTATTTTGGGGGGCTCCAAAATCACTGCAGATGGTGACTGCAGCCATGAAATTAAAAGACGCTTACTCCTTGGAAGAAAAGTTATGACCAACCTAGATAGCATATTGAAAAGCAGAGACATTACTTTGCCGACTAAGGTCCGTCTAGTCAAGGCTATGGTTTTTCCAGTGGTCATGTATGGATGTGAGAGTTGGACTGTGAAGAAGGCTGAGCACTGAAGAATTGATGCTTTTGAATTGTGGTGTTGGAGAAGACTCTTGAGAGTCCCTTGGACTGCAAGGAGATCCACCCAGTCCATTCTGAAGGAGATCAGCCCTGGGTGTTCTTTGGAAGGAATGATGCTGAAGCTGAAACTCCAGTATTTTGGCCACCTCATGCGAAGAGTTGACTCATTGGAAAAGACTCTGATGCTGGGAGGGATTGGGGCCAGGAGGAAAAAGGGACAACCCAGGATGAGATGGCTGGATGGCATCACTGACTCAATGGACGTGAGTCTGGGTGAACTCCAGGAGTTGGTGATGGACAGGGAGGCCTGGCGTGTTGCGATTCATGGGGTCACAAAGAGTCGAACACGACTGAGTGACTGAACTGATATATTATGCCATTTTTTATATCTTTTTTATATCTTAATATATTTTTAGTATGCTGTTTTACCAAATTCTCTAGAAATTGTTTTTCACTAAATTGTCTTGTGTTCTTTGATCACGTTATCTTATTTTTTGAGTTTACATTATTAAAATGGCTCACATTCTTTTTTAAAAATTTTTATTTATTTATTGGCTGCTCCAGTTCTGAATTGCAGAATGTGGGATCTAGTTCCCTAACCAGGGATCGAGCCCAGACTCCCTTCATTAGGAGCACAGAGTCTTAGCCACTGGACCACCAGGAAAGTTGCTGGCTCAAATCCTTAACAATATTAAATAACAGTAGAATTGGGCATTCTTTTATTGGAGGAACTGATTTGAATGGAAATTTTTCTTGTTTTGTCACTTGTTTGATTTTTAATTATTAGTTTGAAGAAAATACTCTGTCATGATTAGTTTCTTTCTTCAGTGATAAGATTATCAAGAACCTTCTTTTCTTTCCCTTTTCTATCTTAAGAGCCATGATTAGATTTTTAATTTCTTCATGATTCTTTTTATTACTTCCTTTAAACTACTTATGCAGTTGATTATATTAACAGAATACCTACACTCCTGAAATGCCAGCTTGATGTGTTCTGCTAATATAATATTGAGCTGACTCTGAAACTTGGAAATACATTCTACCTAGTGTGTGTGCTCTGTCTCTAAATCCTGTCCAACTCTTTGTGACCCCATGGATTGTAGCCTGTGAGGCTTCTCTGTCCATGGAATTCTCCAGGCAAGAATACTAGAGTGGGTTGCCATACCCTTCTCCACGGGCTCTTTCTGACTGAGGGATCAATCCCACCTCTCCTGAATTGGCAGGAGGATTCTTTACCACTGAGCCAAGAGGGAAGCCCCATATTTTTCCTAGAGCAGAATGCAAAGGTTTCCTATATAAGCTAATTAGCATTATTTAGGAAAGTGATTGGGAACAGTGCCATGAAGAGTATAAGCCTTACACTGTCTTCTAAATTCCAAAAATAATTCCATACCACATCAGGCCCTAAGGGTTTTGGATAAGTGCTTATAAGCCTTATCCAAGCCTATACTTTTACAGAGGAGAAAATATAATAAACTTTGTTATTTTTCTTGTGGAAAAATGTCAAGCTGAATTCCTTTATGTGCTCTTATTTCTGTGTTTTTCTGTTTTTTTTTTCCCTTTTAATATGTTTATTTTCTTTTTTAGTTTAATGGTCTATTTTGCTTTATTTTTATCCTCAAATAATTAATTTGTAAGTTATGTTACTTATTTTTGTTTATATTATACTTAAAATTTCAGAAAATACTTTCTTTTTCTTTGAGATGTTAGTAAATATAGTTGGTATTCTTATACCTCATTTTCTCTTGTCAACTGTAGTACATTCTGGAATTTTTCAGTTTATTTTAGTTAAATTTTGTAACGTCTCTTTAGGAGTTTTAATATGAAATCGGATTTTACAATAAGTAAAATAGTAATTTGAATTTCATTATTTTTAACTGAATTCAGGACTCATCATCAGTACTTATATATTTCAGTAATTCAGTTGGGCTGACTTTTGAATTCACCAAGTTTCTAAGGATTGTCTTTGTTGTTGGATCTTCTGAGTCCTTACCTACTTGAAAACTTCAGAAAATATTACATATGAATGGAAAGTTGCCTAAGTATAGAGTTTCTGGGTCACAGCCTTTTCCCTTCTAATTTATTTAGAATCTGCTCCTTTTTTACTACATTGCCTTTTTAGTGCACACTGTGAGTTGCCTTCCTAGTATCCATTGCTCTCTCTTCTCTGACCCTGATCCTGATCATTTATCTCATCCTTCTTTTCTCTTTCTTCCTAGCCAAATGGCTGAGGGGATGTTGAGCCTATCCTGAGCTTCATATTCATCTATAAGGATCATACTGCTATTACTGGGAATTGGTTCAGAATTCATCATGGGAATCAATTCTAAAAATTCATAAGTGGAATTTACTGGAGACTCTTGGGGAAGATATTTTTACTCCTAACATAGAATGCCAATAAGAGATAGTCTTTTATATTCCTCTGAATATCATCTTGTCTATATATCCATTGACAGCCAGCCATTTTGCATGTAAATCAATAATCAAGCCAACATTGACAATAGCAAAGAAGATTTGAAATTATGTGGGTCTTCAATGAGATGAGTGAATAAATGAATGAGCTAACTTATCTATGGAATTTCTATCATTTTACATATGTATTATTTATTCTTTATAACTTGTTAAGTCATGACTCCTGTAATTTGCAGGGAAAAATTATCAAAATTTTTATACAGTCTTGTGCTATGCTCAGTTGTTGAGTCATGTCCAACTCTGTGTGACCCCATAGACTGTAGC
Source organism: Ovis aries (assembly GCF_016772045.2). Classification (NCBI taxonomy): domain Eukaryota; kingdom Metazoa; phylum Chordata; class Mammalia; order Artiodactyla; family Bovidae; genus Ovis; species Ovis aries. Next base: position 24,250,963 of record NC_056080.1, on the reverse strand, counting down.
CTGCCAAGCTCCTCTGTCCATGGGATTCTCCAGGCAAGAACACTGGAGTGGATTGCCATTTCCTTCTCCAGGGGATTGTACTGACCCAGGAATGGAACTGGTATCTCCTGTGGCTCCTGCACTGGCAGGCAGATTCTTTACCACTGAACCACCTGGAAAGTCCTATAATACAATCTTTCTTGTCTTTTTTACCCCATGGGTATGGCTGTCAAGGACAGTCATAAGTGCTTGTATGTGGAGATGTGTGGGCCTGAGTATGAGGAAAATGTGTTCAGATTTTTCTCCTCAAGGGGAGGTTAATCAGAACTGTCTGCCATCTTGAAGCTGCCCAGCAGGGAAGAAGGGGCTGTCTCAGCAAAAACTCTGAGATTCTGAGGCTGAATTTATAAAAATAACCCTCCAAATCCCTTATGGGACAGATACAGTAACTTCCCACCTTTTCCTGCTCCTAACACCTCTAGTAAGATTAGACAAGCACAGTCATTAATTATTCCAGAAATAACCGAGGCAGCACTTGCCACCATAACAGTTGATGCTACCATTGCCCACTTGGTTTTAATTATTTTTCGAGGAAATAGTTGCATCAGTCCTGAGTGTTCATTGGAAGGACTGATGCTGAAGCTGAAACTCCAATATTTTGGCCACCTGATACAAAGAGCTGACTCATTTGAAAAGACCCTGATGCTGGGAAAGATTGAGGGCAGGAGGAGAAGGGGACGACAGAGGATGAGATGGTTGGATGGCATCACCGACTCAATGGACATGGGTTTGGGTGGACTCCGGGAGTTGGTGATGGACAGGGAGGCCTGGCGTGCTGCTGTTCATGGGGTCGTAAAGAGTCAGACGCGACTGAGCGACTGAACTGAACTAATCAATACAAAGCCATTCCACTGAGTGCTCCGTGGTGGGTTGAGTAGTGAGGAAATGGTACACTGTTCTGCCCTCAGGGAGCTCTTGAGGTGGTTGGGAGGAGTAGGGAGAATGTGTTGTGTTATAATTAATTTAGGGAAACCACCTGAGAGTAAATCTGTCCTCTGCCCTGAGGGGCTGAGTCAGGGCAGGAGCTGGGCCTTTTCATCTGGGTAGGAGGATAAAAGGTGGGGGCAGAGCCTGGGTTTGCAGCCAGGCACTTTACTTCTTAGCCATAACCTTGAACAAGGTCATACATCTTGTCTCTATTTCCCAATTCTAGGATATTGGTCAGGAATTTGGAAACATTATGCTGTGGAAGCAGTGGGAATATTGGGAAGAAGAAACCATGGCCCAGGGAGGTACAATGGCTGCCTGAGGCCACCCAGTGGTCATTGGCAAGTGGGACCCTCAAGGGTCCCAACCCAGGCTTGTTGGCCCCATGCCTCCCAAGGCCTTCTGTGGTTCCCTCCTTTCCCAGGTCATTTCCAGGGACCAGATGTGCTTGATGGCTGCTCTCTTCTCACAGTCCTAGAAACAGGCCTGGCACATGCCCAGCTGACTGAGGTGTCCCATGAGGCTTTTTCCTCTCCAGCTCTTTGTGCTGAACTTAGTTGCTCAGTCATGTCTGACTCTTTGCAACCTCATGGACTCTAGCCTGCCAGGCTCCTCTGGCCATGGGGATTCTCCAGGCAAGAATACTGGAGTGGGTTGCTGTGCCCTCCTCCAGGGAATCTTCCAAGGATCAAACCCAGGTCTCCCACATTGCAGCCAGATTCTTTACTGTCTGAGCCACCAGGAAAGCCCTCCAGCTCTTTAGTTTTGTTAAATATTCCCTGCTTGTCAGAATTCTCAGGTCAGGCCCAGGTGTTGGCTCACCAGCAAAGTAAAGAGACAGGACAAGATGAGCTCTAACCCTGGGAAATGGAAGGGATTCTCTTTTTATCCAGAAGCCCTGTCTGAATCCTGTGGATTTCTGATCTACAGTCTTTCTTGTCATCGATGAAACAGACATAATTCAAGGGTGAGCCTGACATTTCCCGTTGGTTTTCTAAAAGTACGATCGCAGAATTTGTTCCTTATCCTTCAGTTGTGAACATTTTTACAGAGTATAATTTTATTTTGATCTCTGTTAATTATTCCTGGAACACGAAACATGCTGATTGTTTTAAAATACGGACTTAAGTCTCCCTTTATTTCAGCATGTATATCCTCTACTCTATCAGAATTTATTTATGGCCTTTTCTTCACTATTGGGAATGTTGCATGCTTGCTCTGCATTGTCCTGTGGTTCATGTTTGCCATGTTTTCTCACTTTAGATCTGCTCTTTATGTTTTTGATTTTTATTAAGTCTGTTTTTCAAATTCTTTATACCAATCACTTTTTTATTTTGATTTTTAAAATTTATTTATTTTTAATTGAAGAATAATTACTTTACAATATTGTGTTGCTTTCTACCATATACTAGTCACTTTCAGTGAATCTTCATATTAGTTATTATGCCCTCTATATAAAGTAGATACTTATATGAGAACCATTTATGGAAAATTAAATTAAGGAATTGGTAGATCAAATGATTTTTCCAAAGGATATGTATTTGATTAGATATACAAGATTCAGAATCAATTCTGAGCATTAATCTAGCACCTTAAATAGTTAAAATATGAAAAGCAGTTAAGTGTAAGAGAGTAGATTCTAAAATCATACTGCCAGAATCAAATCGTAATCTTAATATAAAATGTATTTTATGATGCACAATGTAATTCATACCAAAACATACCCTAATGTAATGCTCTCCCTGGCAAACATGTACCAAATGGGAAGCTGGTGGATAAGGATATTTCTTGAATATCTGCTTCCGACATTGGCCGATTTTTGAATTATAATGACCAGCCTGGCTCAGTCTTTACTTCTTTGACTGATTGCCTCATATTTTTTGACTGATTGCCTCATATTTAGCCTTACTTCTCTCTAGTTTCTACCGCTAACCTGATAACTACCATCATTCGGTGAGAACCTCAAATTTTCTGGAGTTACATGTCCGTGGGTTCAAATCCTGACTCAAATACTTTGTAGTAATGATCTTGGATAAGTCATTTGCCTTGTTGAGCCTCAGTTCTCTGGCCTGTTTTAGCAGATGCTATCTGCTACATATGCCCTGACTGCCAGATCATGTGCACGTCTTGCCTGTTTCAAGTGTCTAGAGCTCTGGCCCGAAGGCTTTGTTAGACTAGCAGAGCATGTTTGATCTGTGAGTGAAACAGGCCAGAAGTGTTTGGTTGTTGATGTTCCTGGAAACAGACTTGAAAAAAGAGGGAATGCAAGTTGGAGATTAAGACCTGGCTTCCTATTCCTTGGGTAAAGTGCCTGTAAGGCATGTTCACAGTGAGGTGAAGTTTACTCCATTATAATGATGACCTGCTTGTTAACACCATTTTTTAGTGGTGTCCTTCTGTATTTGACCTCTCTGCTCTCCAGTTGGTTATTGGGTGGGATCACATCCCAAATAAACTATTTACACTGGAACCCTTATTTGAAGCTCAAATTCTGGAGGAATGCAAACTGAGACACCTGTAACTAAGAATAATAGTACTAATAATTACAACATAATTAATTGAGCATTTAAAAGTGCATGAGAACGTGTAGTGAGGCCTTTTTATGCATTCTCATGAGCCAATTAAGGAGAGTCTATTATTATCCTAATGTAACAGATGGTATAAGTGAACCACAGAAGGAAGGAACTTGTCAAATCACCAGACTTGCACTAAGATGAACCAGAATTCTAATTCCAGAGCCTTGTACTCTACAGTCGTTACATTATATTTTCAACTGTCATAGTGAAAACAAACAGGATGGAGGGGTTAGCAAAACAAGGCCCTTATAAACCTTTTAATGTTTTTGTTTTTTCTTTTTTTTTGCCATAAAAGAAAAGGAGAACAATTGAATTTGGGGAAGGTAGGTGCCGTGATGGGGCTGAGATTAGGATCCTATTTCTTCTGTTGGAAGATCACGTGAGGGAGACAAGAGGAGACTAGTTAGAGGCTGTTGGAATAATTTTAGGAATTGTTAACTTTATATGGAAATGGCATTGGAAAGCAATAGATGAGTTTCAGAGACATAGAGAAGATAATATTCAGTTCAGTCAGTTCAGTCACTCAGTCATGTCCAACTCTTTGCCACTCCATGAACTGCAGCATGCCAGGCCTCCCTGTCCATCACCTACTCCCAGAGTCCACCCAAACCCATGTGCATTGAGTTGGTGATACCATCCAACCATCTCATCCTCTGTCGTCCCCTTCTCCTCCTGCCCTCAATCTTTCCCAGCATCAGGGTCAGCTCTTTGCATCAGGTGGCCAAAGTATTGGAGTTTCAGCTTTAGTCCTTCCAACGAACACCCAGGACTAGTCTCCTTTAGGATGGACTAGTTGGATCTCCTTGTAGTCCAAGGGACTCTCAAGAGTCTTCTCCAATACCACAGTTCAAAAGCATCGATTCTTCTGTGCTCAGCTTTCTTTATAGTCCAACTCTCACATCCCTACATGACCACTGGAAAAACCATAGCCTTGACTAGATGGACCTTTGCTGACAAAGTAATGTCTCTGCTTTTTAACATGTTGTCTAGGTTGGTCATAATTTTCCTTCCAAGGCGTAAGCGTCTTTTAATTTCATGGCTGCAATCACCATCTGCAGTGACTTTGGAGCCCAGAAAAATAAAATCAACCACTGTTTCCCCATCTATTTGCCATGAAGTGATGACAAGTAGTGGTGAGCAGAGTGAGGCCTCAGAACCTTTCAGGCCTCTGACTCGAAGTGACCAGGCACTAAAAGTTACATTTACTGATATATAGAGAACAGGGGGAAAAAATTACTTTAGGAGAGGATATAGGTTTTCTTACAAAGTTCAGGTAAATGATCAGTTACAATGTAGAATAAAATGCATTAAAATAGGGTAAATGCAGGGGTGCTGCAGATACATTTGGCATCTAACTAAATCCTGGGCTATGATCAGTGAAGGAAGATATACCTAAGCTCAGAAATGAATGATGAGGAGATGCTATCTACATCCATCCATAGCATACATATATCTGAACTACATTTACTATTCTCAGGACCTGGGTTTTCCTGCTGTGAGGGAAGTCTTTAAATGTACCTGCAGATACCTAGTGACCATACCTGGATGTGGTTAAGTTGATAGACCAGGGTAACTGGGTCATGCCCACCACAGGATCAATTTCAGTCATGGGCAACCCTAGAAAGAACCACTTTTCAAAATTCACACCTCAGAAGTCATTATCATTCAATTCTTAGGCAATATGTTTATTATACTCGTGTGACTGACAGAGTAATGGTCCCCCAAAAGATACCTTAATACCTGGTGCCTGTGAATCTGGTACCTTAAATGGCAAGAAAAAAAAAAAAAGACTTTGAAAATGTAAGAATCTTAAGGTTATCATGTGGCTCAATCTCACCAAAAGTATTCTTTAAAAAGGTAAGCAGGTGAAACAGAGTCAGACAGTTTAGTCAAAACTACACTGCAGATGAAACAGGTGAAACAGAGTCAGATAGTGTAGTCAGAACTATACTGCTGGTTTTGAAGATGGAGGAAGGGGCCACAAGTCAAGTAAGTTTTCCCCTAGAGTTTCTAGAAGGTGTGCAGGCCCACTGACACTTTGATTTTAACCCAGGGAAACCCATTTCAGACTTCTGACTTTCAAAACTATAGAAAGTAAATCTCTATTGTTTCATCCCGCTAAATGTTTGATGTTTGTTCCAGCAACAATAGTAAACTAATACCAGTAGTAAACTGTATTATCGTTTATGGCAAACATCAGTATAGTTCAGTTATTTTGGAAGAAAAGTCATTCTGTCTGCATTGATGTATCCTGTCTTTGGGAGGCAATCAACCCTATATTATCAGCAACCTTTAATTCACATAGTTGTTTTTTTTTTTTTAATGATTTTTGGATGAAGGAACTAAGTCACGCTGTAATAAAATGTAATAAAGCACCCAGTGAAGGTACACAAGAGTATCTGCCGGCCTTAGAGCTACAATGGTAGCCACTCATATTTAAATTGATTAAAACTAAATAAAATTAAAACTTTAGCTTCCCAGTTGCTCTAGCTACATTTCACAGGCTCATTAGCTGTGTGCGGACAGTGAATACCATATTGGAAAGCACATACTACAGACTATTTCCATCCTTGTGTTACTTTTGAACTTTGTTAAACTTCGGACTTAAAATTTCTAACAAGTTTCCTCTTGCAGAATTGATACTAAAATTTTGAAAATGACAACACATTTACACTGTTTATTTCATTTTGTAAAATTTGGAAAAGCCTAAAAAAATCAGAGTATAAACTGTAGTGACGTTTTACTTTAGCAAAAAAAAAAAAAAAGAAATCTAGAACGTCAGAAGTATAACACTTAAGAGTAGAAAAGCACTTTTGAAAAATTCAAAACAGAAATGAGAAATGAAGACTCCAGTAAGAATCAAAATCCCTGACTAGAAGCAGTCATTGTAAAGTAAAGAACAAGAATAAACTCTCACAAGTGTGTGGACACACAGTCATACACACAGCTTTCCCTCCCTCCTTGGAGAAGAGGGCAGAGGATCATTAGAAAGCATATAAACAACTGTGAATTCTATTGGAAAGAGAAATAGAATAGTTCAGCTTGCTCTGAAAAGATAGAAAAATCTACCTGTAATTAATTAAGTGAAACCAGGATCTCAAGGTATAAAAGAATAAATGCTGACTCCTGAAATTATGCTCCCAGACTATAAACGTGATACAGTGCTAGTTTTTCTTATTTTAATTGGAGGATAATTGCTTTACAATGTTGTGTTGGTTTCTGCCATTCAATGTGAATCAGCTGTAAGTATACATATATCCCTTCCCTGGGTTTCCCTGGTGACTCAGATGGTGAAGAATCCACCTGCAATGCAGGAGACCTGGGTTCGATCTCTGGGTTGGAAAGATCCCCCAGAGAAGGAAATGGCAACCCACTCCAGTATTCTTGCCTGGAGAATCCCATGCACAGAGGAGCCTGGTCCATGGGATCACAAAGAGTAAGACACAACTAACTGAATGACTTAACACTTTTCACTTTTCATCCCCTCCCTCCTGAGTCTCCCTCTCACCCCTACTCCCCATCCCACCCCGCATGGTCAACCCAGAGCACCAGGCTGAGCTCCTTGTGCTGTATAACAAGGCTAGTGTTTTCACACACAGAATTGATGTTGAAACTAAGTAGAGGGGACTCCCATGATAATGAAGGGGATGTGGGCAGAGCTAATTCTAGACTTGCAGGTTAGGTTTTTAGTAACACAGATAGTAAACAAGAACATGCATTTCAATAAGAGGGAAACCTTTTTACCAAAAGTTTGAGAGGATGTAAAGGAGGCATACAAAAATGCTTCAGGATGTCAGCAAAGGTGTAAGATGATTACAGCGCCTTAAGAAGGAAATGGGGTTTCGTATTTGAGAGAGAGGATGCATAAAGTTGTACTGAGGCGGGGAAGGGAGAGAACTTTTGTGAGGGAAAAGATGAAGACTTGGAATCACTAAGACGGAAATGCTGAAAAGGACACTGAAAGACACAGTGCAGAAGCAGGCTGTCACATGCACCGCATAAACTCCGAAGGTTTTCCAGAGCAACAAACAACCTAACTGCTTCCTTTGATAACCCACCTAGTTGCCCAAGGGCTGGATACCCCAACTAGTGGTGGCTGCTAGGAAACCAGCAAATGGCTCAAGAATAAGAAAACAGAATTTGCTATTTCAAAAGTTGGCAGTTTACTCTTCTTTCCTCTTTTTAGTGTTTAAATCCTGTTTCTGCCTTTCATAGGTGAAATGAATGTATGCATTATTCTTGCTTGTATGCAAGTAAAATATCAAGCTAAGAATCGCATTTATATTTGAGTTGTTCTTGAAGAGGAAGACTGAGGTGAGCAGGCCTAGGTTAAAAGCAGGGCACACTGCAGGTCCCTAAAGAAGATGCTTATAATCCTGTTTACTCACTGAGCCTCCTAGAACAGGCCTTCGCCTCTTCAATTTCTTATTAAACTCAAAATGAGCAGAGAGTTTATGTGGAAGCTGGGACTATACAACTTCATAATACTGAAAGGATCAAGTCAGGATTTACCTACACATGGAAGCAGCTCCCCACTGCTTTTTAAAGATAAACTTTTTATTTTAAAACAGTTTTAGATTTAATAAAAATTGCAGATTTCCTGTATACCGTACATCCAATCTCTATTACATCTTAGGTGACATTAGTATTGTGTATTTGTTACAACTAATTAACCAGTGTTGATATATTATTATTAACTAAAGTCCATAATCTTTCAGATTTCCTTAGTTTTCACCCAATACTGTTTTTTGTTTGTGTTTTTTCATTGCTCTTGTTCTAGGGTACCATGTCTTTTTAGGCTCTCTTTGGCTGTGATAGTTGATCAGACAGTCCTAATTGTTTAATCACCTTAACAGTTGGAAGATTACTGGTCAGATATTTTGTAGCATTTCACTTGATCAGGATTTGTGGATTTGTGTGATGCATTTCTCACAATTAGACTTGAGTAATGTGTTTGGAGGAGGAAGTCCATAAAGATGCCATTTTCTTTGTGTCATGCCTTATCACTGTTAATGTTAACCTTAATTGCACTAGTTAGTGTTTGTTAGGTTTTCTGCACTGGGTAATTACTCTTTTCCTCCTCTTTCCATAAAATGCACTAAATTTCTGGAAAGAACACATTATGCCCATCCCACACCTAAGGGGTGGGTTCAGTTCAGCTCAGTTCAGTTCAGTCGCTCAGTCATGTCCAATTCTTTGCGACCCCAAGAATTGCAGCACGCCAGGCCTCCCTGTCCATCACCATCTCCTGGAGTTCACTCAAACTCACGTCCATCGAGTCGGTGATGCCATCCAGCCATCTCATCCTCTGTCGTCCCCTCCTCCTCCTGCCCCCAATCCCTCCCAGCATCAGAGTCTTTTCCAATGAGTTAACTCTTCGCATGTGGTGGCCAAAGTACTGGAGTTTCAGCTTTAGCATCATTCCCTCCAAAGAACACCCAGGGCTGATCGCCTTTAGAATGGACTGGTTGGATCTCCTTGCAGTCCAAGGGACTCTCAAGAGTCTTCTCCAACACCACAGTTCAAAAGCATCAATTCTTTGGCGCTCAGTTTTCTTCACAGTCCAACCTCACATCCATACATGATCACTGGAAAAGCCATAGCCTTGACTAAGCCAGACCTTCGTTGACAAAGTAATGTCTCTGCTTTTCAATATGATATCTAGGTTGGTCATAACTTTTCTTCCAAGGAGTTAAGTTCTATTTCCTTGGGGGCAAAGTATCTACATAAATTATTTGAAATTCTTCTTCATGGGCCATTTGTCTACTTCTCCCATTTAATTATTAATCATTTATTTATAAATGTGTGAGCTCATGGGTGTTTCTTTTCTATTTGGCATTATGATGTGATGCCTCTTTATTTTGTTACTCAAATTTTTCCATTTTTGGCCATTGGGAGGTCTCTCAGTTGGATCCTGTACCCCATTGACATACCTTCATAGATTCTAGCATTGCAAAATGTTCCAGGCTTGTCTTGCATATTCCCTGCCTCAGTCCTAGAACAAGCCATTTCCCAAAGGAGCCCCAGTTCCTTTTCTTGGAAGAAAATGTTTAGAAACCAAGATCCCAACACTGGGTAAACTTATTGCTACTGGGGTGTCATTGTTTAGGCCTGTCAGCTGACAAAACAAGGGAATATACATGTGTTTTAATATATTAATCCATATATACACACATATCTAAACTTACCATGAGCTCACATTGATGTCTCCAACTCTCATTACTACATGAACCATGCTAGCTTCTTCTCTTTCTTCTCTGTAATTTCCCATTGCACTCTGATTGATCTATCAATTATTAAAATCTGGCTCTCACTGTCTATGATTCATTTACTTAGTTGTTCAGTTCCAGTATATGTGTATAGCTGTATCAGGATGGTTAACCTTAACCCCCGTGGGAAACATTGTTATCAACTAGAGTACTACACTATGTACAGTTTCTTTTGCCTCAGTCTTACATATTAGGCTTATTTCCAGAGGTACTTACATCACCACCTTTTGCCTTATTCTCTTCATTGATTTTTTCATACATTTGTAATACAGTTAGATTGTTTGTCAGTTCTGGATTCTTGTGGCAGCAAGCATTACATATCTGGAATAAATTCCACTTGCTTGTGGTTTATAACTCTTTCTATACATTTTTGGATTACATTTTCTACTATTTTGTGGAAGATATTGCATCTATATTCATTAGAAATGTTGGTCTATAGTTTATTTTTAAACATCTTTATCTAGTTGTGGTAAGGGATAATGTGGGCCTCATGAAATGAGTTAGGAAGCATTCCTGCTGCTTCTGTTTCATGGAAAAGATTGTGGGAAATTGATATAATTTCTTAGAAGTTTAGTAGAATTCATCAGTAAAATCATCTGGGTCTGGTGTTTTCTTTTTTAGAAGGTTATTAACTATTGATTTAGTTTTAATCAATATAGGCCTTTTCAGATAATTTTTCCTTGTGTAAGATTTGTTAGTTTGTGTTTTTCAAGCTATTGGTCCATTTTGACTATTTTATCAAATTTGTAGGCATAGAGTTGTTTGTAGTATTCTTTATTATTCTTTTAATCATCATGGTATCAGTAATGATGATCTTTCTTTAATTTCTGAAATTGTTAAATGGTCACTGTACACTAATTTAAAAAGATACATATACCCCACTATTTATAGCAGCATTAGTTATGACAGCCAAGACAGGGAAGCTACCTAAATTCCCTTTATCAGAAGAATGGTTAAAGAAGATGTGGTATGTACATATACAGTGAGATATTACTCAACCATAAGAATGAAATTTTGCCATTTGCAACAACATAGATGAACCTGGAGGATATGCTTAATGAAATAAGTCGAAAAGAGAAATACTGTATTTTTATGTGGAATTTTAAAAATGAATGAATATAGCTAAAAAGAAAACACAGACTTACAGATATAGAGAATAAATTAATGGTTACCAGTGTGGAGAGGTAAGGTGGGGACAAGATAGGGTTAGGGGATTAAGAGGTACAAACTGCTATGTGTGAAATAAATAAGCACAAGGAGTATAACCAATATTTTATAGTAACTTTAAATGGAGACTAATCCACAAAAATATTGAATCACTCTGTTGTATACCTAAAACAAAGATATTGTAAATCAACTGTACTTCAATTAAAATAAACATACACACAAGTTACATATCTGAAAATGATATGTGCTATGGATAAAATGGGTGTCCCAGGTGGCTCAGCAGTAAAGAACCCTCCTGCCAATGCAGGAGATTCAGGAGACGTGGGTTTGATCCTTAGCCTGGGATCATTCCCTGGAGAAGGAAATGGCAATACACTCCAGTATTCTTGCCTAGGAAATCCCATAGACAGAGGAGCCTGGTGGGCTGGTGGAGAGTCCATGTCATCACAAAGAGTTGGACATGACTTAGTGACTAAACAACAAATGGGTAAAATAGGAGGGTGATACTTCTCAAACTTGAAAGTACATACTAATGAACTGGGGATCTTTTAAGAATAGATCCTAATTTTAGTAGTTCTATGTGGTGGCCTCAGATTGTGCATTTTTAGGAAATCCCAAGTTATACCACCTGATATTACTCTCCATCGAAAGGGAATCCAGAGTATTAAGAATGGACTAAGATAAAAAGATGCACCCCACTCCAGTACTCTTGCCTGGAAAATCCCATGGACGGAGGGCCTGGTGGGCTGCAGTCCATGGGGTCGCTAAGAGTTGGACACGACTGAGCGACTTCACTTTCACTTTTCACTTTCATGCATTGGAGAAGGAAATGGCAACCCACTCCAGTGTTCTTGCCTGGAGAATCCCAGGGACGGGGGAGCCTGGTGGGCTGCCGTCTATGGGGTTGCACAGAATCAGACATGACTGAAGCAACTTAGCAGCAGCAGCAGCAAGATGAAAAGATAGTATATTAAAATAATACTCTGCGAAATTGAAATAATAAAAGTATTCAGTGTTGGTGAGGAAACTACAAAAGAAAGTGTAAAATTAAAACTCACAATACACGGTACAAATTAGGATTGGCAATACACAAAATTGATGTAGAGAATAATGTATATAAATGTTCTCCTGAAAAGAGGTCAGAAAAGTGAAAGACGGGAAAAAAAAGGATTGATGTGAAAATTGGAGTGTAAAGCACTAAAAACTGGAGTATAAAGCACTAATCTATAAATAATTGGAATATCTAAAGAAGAAATGCAGAGAGAGGGAACAAAGGCAATAACCTTGTTTGAAATCCTAGATTTTTTCCATTGTTCTCAGATCAAAGGGACGATGCTTACTGTCATCACCACTGCAAATGCAGTCAGTTGGAAAGAAAAAAAAAAAAAAAAAGCAAGAGAAATCTACCTTGGACAGAGAACCATGCACTAGTTATCAATCCCAAAGGTGTAGACCATCATGTATCAGTTAGCAGTTCTAGGGTAAATCTCTAAACACTTCTGCCCATTGCATATTGGTGTCAGAGTTGCCAAGAGAAACAGCACCGTCAAGCACTGGATGGAATGACAATTTCACTTACTTAGAGAAGAGACAGCAGAATAAACTCCAGTGGTGAGCGTCAGTCCCCTACGGCCAGTGAGTTCCTCCCGGTGACCAGATACAGGACAATTCACTTGTGTGCACCTCTCTGGTGCTCCAGCAGAAGGAAAACTCCTCTACTCTCTTCAGAAGACAGACTAACAGTGGGCTTGGTCAGGTGCCATGTGACACACACTTTCAGTAGAAACAAAAGAGTGCTCGTTACATCTGAAACAAGGAAAGATATTCCCACACATGGTGATATAGTTCACACAGCCTGTGTCCAGTTTATCTCTTGATAAGGAAGTGTTCCAGGCCCAAGGCCCATTCCCATTTGGCTGAGTGGAGGTAGAAAGACTGCATGCAGAAGACTGCCTTTCCCAATAGTCTAAATACTGGAGAAGAGAAGACATCATATGTCTTCATTTTGGACTTAAAATATTTATGAGAAACAAATGTACAATGCTTGAAAAATTAGAAAATTAAACATGGCTGCTGGTTTTTATAAAATCATTAACTTTGATACATAACAAAAAGATCACTCAAAAATACCACTGAAAAGGTTAATTTTAAACAGCAATCTATTGGTTGTTATGTTTACAATCCATTGGTGGTAATGGCTCAGTATACTTAATGCCATTGAATTGTACACTTGAAGAATGGATAAGATAGAGCTAGAACAAATAATTTCACAATTTGTATGAAAATACAAAAAACCCCGAATAGCCAAATCAATCTTGAGAAGGAAGAGTGGAACTGGAGGAATCAACCTGCCTGACTTCAGGCTCTACTACAAAGCCACAGTCATCAAGATAGTATGGTACTGGCACAAACAGAGAAATGTAGATCAATGGAACAAAATAGAAAGCCCAGAGATAAATCCACGCACCTATGGACACATTATCTTTGACAAAGGAGGCAAGAATGTACAATGGAGAAAAGACAATCTCTTTTAACAAGTGGTGCTGGGAAAACTGGTCAACCACTTGTAAAAGAATGAAACTAGAACACTTTCTAACACCATACACAAAAATAAACTCAAAATGGATTAAAGATCTAAATGTAAGACCAGAAACTGTAAAACTCCTAGAGGAAAATATAGGCAAAACACTCTCCGGCATAAATCACAGCAGGATCTTCTATGACCCGCCTCCCAGAATATTGGAAATAAAAGCAAAAATAAACAAATGGGACCTAATTAAAATTAAAAGCTTCTGCACAACAAAGGAAACTATGAGCAAGGTGAAAAGACAGCCTTCAGAATGGGAGGAAATAATAGCAAATGAAGCAACTGACAAAGAATTACTCCCCAAAATAATCAAGCAACTCCTGCAGCTCAATTCCAGAAAAATAAACGACTCAACCAAAAAATGGGCCAAAGAACTAAACACATTTCTCCAAAGAAGACATACAGATGGCTAACAAACACATGAAAAGATGCTCCACATCACTCATTATCAGAGAAATGCAAATCAAAACCACAATGAGGTACCATTTCACGCCAGTCAGAATGGCTGCTATCCAAAAGTCTACAAGCAATAAATGCTGGAGAGGGTGTGGAGAAAAAGGAACCCTCTTACACTGTTGGTGGGAATGCAAGCTAGTACAGCCACTACGGAGAACACTGTGGAGATTCCTTAAAAAACTGGAAATAGAACTGCCATATGACTCAGCAATCCCACTGCTAGGCATACACACCAAGGAAACCAGAATTGAAAGAGACACGTGTACCCCAATGTTCATCACAGCACTGTTTATAATAGCCAGGACATGGAAGCAACCTAGATGTCCATCAGCAGATGAATGGATAAGAAAGCTGTGGTACATATACATAATAGAATATTACTCAGCCATTAAAAAGAATACATTTGAATCAGTTCTAATGAGGTGGATGAAACTGGAGCCTATTATACAGAGTGAAGTAAGCCAGAAAGAAAAACACCAATACAGTATACTAATGCATATATATGGAATTTAGAAAGATGGTAACGATAACCCTGTATGTGAGATAGCAAAAGAGACACAGATGTATAGAACAGTCTTTTGGACTCTGTGAGAGAGGGAGAGGGTGGGATGATTTGGGAGAATGGCATTGAAACATGTATAATATCATATATGAAATGAATCGCCAGTCCAGGTTCAATGCAGGATACAGGATGCTCGGGGCTGGTGCACTGGGGATGACCCAGAGGGATGGTATGGGGAGGCAGGAGGGAGGGGGTTCAGGATGGGGAACACACGTGCACCTGTGGTGGATTCATGTCAATGTATGGCAAATCCAATACAATATTGTAAAGTAATTAACCTCCAATTAAAATAAATAAATTTATATTAAAAAAGAAAAATGGATGATAGTAAGTTTTATTTCTAATGTATTTTATCACAATAAAAATATAAAACACAGTGAACTATAGTATCATATATCAAGAAATAAATTTACCAAGAAAAGTACAAGACCTATATTAAAAACCTAAAATTCTACTGAAAGATTAAGAAAAAATTTGAGGTAAACTGAAAAAGATACTAAAATATACATACTAAGTTCCTGTATGTGAAAATCCATATACCAAATATGTGCATTCTTTTTACTTAAGATATAAATATATTGAAATTAATATAGCCATATGATTTATTATTTTAACTTAATATAATGTTTTTCTGGAAAAGGTATTATTGAACAAGCTACAGAAATGTGAAGAATAAAATTAATAAGGCAAAAAATGCTTTTATGTTTAGAGGCATAGCAGTGAAACAGGAAGTTAAGTCCAGCATAATATATATTGTTGTTCAGTCACTCAATCGTGTCCAACTCTTTACAACCCCATGGACTGCAAACACACCAGGCTTCCCTGTCCTTCACTATCTCCCGGAGCTTGCTCAAACTCGCGTCAAAACCACCTCATCCTCCGTCTCCTCCTTCTCTTGCCCTCAATCTTCCCTAGCCTTAGGGTCTTTTCCAATGAGTCGACTCTCAGCATCAGGTGGCCAAAGTATTGGAGCTTCAGCATCAGTCCTTCCAGTGAATATTCAGTGTTGATTTCCTTTAGGAAATCATATACCTAGGACCTTCTTTTCTCTCCAGTCTTCAAGTTTCCCTTTAAATAGGGAACTTTATCCTATGTACTTGTATTTTAACAATTCATGTTCTTAGATTTGTTCCTTTCATCTCACTTTATGCTTACAAATAATTTTATTTCTTTATTCTTTTCCTAACTTGTGCTGGATTTGCTGCATTATCATTAATTCTGTTTCTTTCCTTTGGTAATTTTATGTTATATTAGCTCTTATCATTCTACTAGTATTATTTTCCTGCCTCTTGCACTGAGTCAAATACTTATCTATCTCTAACCAGAAGAAAATGCTGACCATGCTTCTTGACTTTACCTTCTCTTCCAGTAAGATGAAACATTTTGAGTATTTGTACTTTCTTTACTGCTGCATGCTCTCACAACTGGCTCAGAATGCCTTTACTTCACTCCTTTCTTGTTCCACTTATTCCAAGGTTTTAATGAGATAGTTATGGATCAAAAGTACTGCACTAGGATTAGTCTTTTCTTTGCAGCATTTCTCTCTTGCAAGAATCATTATCCCTTAGTCCCATTAGTTAATATTCACATTCCAAAGCTTCATTCCCAATATCACAATATAATCAGATATAAAAATGGTTAGATCATATATTTTTACTCTTTGCTTACTCACCTTTATCTCACTCCCTCTTTTGAAGGCTCTTTATTGACTTACTTGTTGTTTGGCTAGAATAGTCTCTCTAGTAGTTTTTTGAGATAAGGAAAATGGGTAATATGTTCCATAATTTTTGTAACTACAAATGTCCATTGCTCACCCTGAGAAGTGAATTTACATCAGGCTAAGTGTAAATTTTTTGAGTTGTGGTAATGTTTTTTCCTCAACATTCTGCACATACCATATTTCCCTGTCTGAAGTTTCCAGATTGCATATGAGAAGTCTGATGGATAATCTGATCCTTTTTCCCATTCAGTAACCTGTCTTTTTTTCCTTGAAATTTATAAATTTTAATTTTCTCACATTGATCTTAAGACTTCTACCTAAATGCCTGTCATTTCCCACCAATTCTCTACAATATTTGTGAGCCCCTTGAATCTGCAAACCTATTTTTTCATACCAAGGACATTTTTATTGACATTGTTCCTCTACTCCTTTTAATTTTTCAGAAAATCATATGTATTCATATTTTGTACTCTGCTTTGACCCTCTAATCTTTCAGGTTAATGGTAGCTTTTCAAGAATGGCCATCATCTTCAGTTTATCTACTGAATTTTAAAATGAAGAAGCAAATTGTTATTCTCTTTTAGTTCCAGGAATGTTTTTTTCTTTGGAATGCTACAGTTGAATTTCCTTAACATGATTATTAGCTTTAAGATGTCATCTGTCTAGTCAGCAGCTTTATTTACTTCAATGGAAATCACCTCATTGGTGCCTTGTTTGTTCTTCCAATTTGGTTGCAGGGTTCACCTAAGCCTGTTACTGTATACTTTGGCTACACAATGCTCTGTTCATCCTGTGTTGTCACATTAAGCTTTTAAGCAAATATAGCTACCAGGCTGAAGGCAAATTTCAGAACTAATTCTGATGATAACAAGAATATACTTTCAGGGGGGTTCAGGATGGGAAACACGTGTACACCCGTGGCAGATTCATATTGATGTATGGCAAAACCAATACAATATTGTAAAGTAATTAGCCTCCAATTAAAATAAATAAATTTATATTAAAAAATAAAAAAATAAAACCAGCTTGAACATCTGGGGAAAAAAAGAATATACTTTCAAATTGCACATTATATCAATAGATAACAAAAAGTGAATAGGATAAGAAACAAAAGTAAAAGAATATGGCAGTTTTTGCTTTACAAAGGCCTAATCCCAGAGAAAACATTCATTTTAGGCTTTGATAATAAAAGATATATAGTCAAGTATATTATTAAGCAATCATAATTGTAGCAACTAGTATGATCAAATGCAAAACTTTCAGGTCATTGTGAAAAATAAGAATAAACAAAGTCAATATAATTTCTGGCAGACGTAAAACACAAAATTGAAATATATGATGTTTAACAAAATCAGTATATCATTATCATTTGCAGATGATAGTTTTGCACCCAGAAATACAATCTAATCAAGAAGAAATGCTAGCAAAGGGGTTTGAATAAATCAATAGATTTCTACTTTAATTTCAATAATCTGTAAAATTGTAAAAAGGAAAAAAAGACTCCCTTTGGCTTCCCTGGTAGCTCAGCTGGTAAAGAATCTGCCTGCAATGCAGGAGACACTGGCTCATTTCCTGGGTGGGGAAGTTCCCCAGGAGAAGGGATAGGCTACCCACTCCAGTATTCTTGGGCTTCCCTGGTGGCTCAGATGGTAAATGATCTGCCTTCAATATGGGAGACCTGGGTTTGATCCCTGGGTTGGAAAGATTCCCTGGAGGAGGACACGGCAATCTACTCCAGTATTCTTGCCTGGAGAATCCCCATGGACAGAGGAGCCTGGCGGGCTAGAGTCCATGGAGTCACAAAGAGTCGGACATAACTAAGCACAAAGTAACAAATACAAAACCAAACATTATCAGAACAGCAACAGCAGCATCAATAACCACAAAAATAAATGCTATGACAAAGAATTATTTTAACAGCAAAAAGAAATTTTTGAATAACAGGAAGAAAATTTTGCTGATAGACCAGAAAAAAGAAACAAAAAACCTTGTTGTTCAGTAGAAAGATAAATTATTGCAATGAGTTCTTTATAAAATAATTTACTGACTTAAATTAATCCTCAACAAAATTCATTTAAGAAGGCTCTTGGATTAATGCAGATGGAAAAATCCCAAAGTATTAGAAAACCATAGTGGCACTAATGGTAAAGAATATGCCTGCCAATGCAAGAAACATAAGAGACACAGGTTCAAACCCTGGATAGGGAAGATCCCCTGGAGGAGGCCATGGCAACTCACTCCAGTATTCTTATCTGGAGAATCCCATGGACAGAGGAGCCTGGCAGACTACAGCCAATGGTGTCACAAACAGTTAGACACAACAGAAGCAACTTGGTTGCTTAAAATGGTTGTCTGAGGCAAAATGGTTTTTTGAGGCAAAATGGTTGTCTGAAGAGGCCTTACAAATAGCTGAGAAGAGAAGGGAAGTGAAAGGCAAAAGAGAAAAACAAAGATATACCCATCTGAATGCAGAGTTCCAAAGAATAGGAAAGAGAGATAAGAAAGCCTTCCTCAGTGATCAATGCAAAGAAATAGAGGAAAACAATAGACTGGGAAAGACTAGAGATCTCTTCAAGAAAATTGGAGAAACCAAGGCAACATTTCATGCAAAGATGAGCATAATAAAGGACAGAAATGGTATGGATCTAACAGAAGCAGATGATATTAAGAAGAGGTGGCAAGAATACACAGAAGAACTATACAAAAAAGAACCTCATGACCCATGTAACCACGATGCTGGGATCACTCACCTAGAACCAGACATCTTGGAGTGTGAAGACAAGTGGGCCTTAGGAAGCATCACTATGAACAAAGCTACTGGAGGTGTTGTAATTCCAGTTGAGGTACTTCAAATCCTAATAGATGATGCTGTGAAAGTGTTGCACTCAATAAGCCAGCAAATTTGGAGAACTCAGCAGTGGCCACAGGACTGGAAAAGGTCAGTTTTCATTGCAATCCTAAAGAAAGGCAATGCCAAAGAATGTTCAAACTACTAGCAGAGTAATGCTCAAAATTCTCCAAGCTAGGCTTTAACAGTACGGGAACTGAAAACTTCCAGATGTTCAAGCTGGATATAGAAAAGACAGAGGAACCAGAGATCAAATTGCCAACATCCTTTGGATCATAGAAAAAGCAAGCGAATTCCAGAAAAAAACAACTACTTCTGCTTCATTGACTACACTAAAACCTTTGACTGTGTGAATCACAACCAACTGTGGAAAATTCTTCAAAAGATGGGAATACCAGACCACCTTACCTGCCTCCCGAGAAATCTGTTTGCAGGTCAAGAAGCAACAGTTAATACCAGATATGAAACAATGAACTGATTCCAAATTGGGAAAGGACTATGTCAAGGCTGTACATTGTCATCCTGCTTATTTAACTTATATGCCGAGTACATCATGTGAAATGCCGAGCTGGATGAAGCACAAGCTGGAACCAAGATTTCCAGGACAAATATCAGTAACCTCAGATATGCAGATGACACCACCCTTATGGCAGAAAGTGAAAAGGAACTAAAGAACCTCTTGATGAAAGTGAAAGAGGAGAATGAAAAATCTGGCTTCAAACTCAACATTCAAAAAATGAAGATCGTTGTCCAGTCCCATCACTTCATGGCCAATGGATGGGGGACAATGGAAACAGTGAGAGACTACTTTTGGGGGGCTCCAAAATCACTGCAGATGGTGATTGCAGCCATGAAATTAAAAGATGCTTGCTCCTTGGAAGAAAAGCTATGACCAACCTAGATAGCATATTAAAAAGCAGAGACATTACTTTGGCAACAAAGGTCCGTCTTGTCAAAGCTAAGGTTTTTCCAGTAGTCATGTACGGATGGGAGAGTTGGGCCGTAAAGAAAGCTGAGCACCAAAGAATTGATGCTTTTGAACTGTAGTGTTGGAGAAGACTCTTGAGAGTCCCTTGGACTGCAAGGAAATCCAACCAGTTCATCCTAAAGAAAATCAGTCCTGAATATTCATTGGAAAAACTGAAACCCATCAATACTCTGGCCACCTGATGCGAAGAGCTAACTCATTGGAAAAGACCCTGATGCTGGGAAAGACTGAAGGCAAGAGAAGGGGATGACAGAGGATGAGATGGTTGGATGGCATCACCAACTCAATGGACACGAGTTTGAGCAAGCTCAGGGAGTTGGTGCTGGACAGGGACGCCTGGTGTGCTACAGTCCATGGGGTTGAAAGAGTCAGACACAACTGAATGTCTAAGCTGAAGTGAATTGTCTTAGCATATCACACATTGTATGGAGGTGAATTCATTATAATACAGTATAACAAAAATAAGTATATTGCAGGATTGCAGTGGTAGCTTAACATTAGAATATACATAAAAACCATTCTCCGCAATAGGCGGTGAAAGGAAAAAATAATGTTTTTACTTCATAATGTAGAAAAATCTAATAAAATTCTTAGCAAACTAGGAATACTAGTAATACTAGGAATACTCAGTAAACTAGGAATTTATAAACCCGACAAACAGAAACAAACAAACAAAAAAAAATGAGCAAATCTCTCTTATAATGAAAACAACTAGAAGCCTTTTTTCATAACATTCAAGAAAGCCATTTAGCACTCAGCCAGTTATTTTTGGAGACCAACAAAATAAAATCTGTACTTTTCCCACTTTTTCCACATCTATTTGCCATGAAGTGATGGGACCAGATGTCATGATCTTAGTTTTTAGAATGTTGAGTTTTAAGCCAGCTTTTACACTCTCCTCTTTCATCCTCATCAAGAAGGTCATTAGTTCTTCGCTTTCTGCCATTAGAGTGATATGATCTGCATATCTGAGGTGGTTGATATTTCTCCAGGCAATCTTGATTCCAATTTGTGATTCATCCAGCCTGGCATTTCTCATGATGTACTCCATATATAAGTTAAGTAAGCAGAGTGACAGTATACAGCCTTGATGTACTCCTTTCCCAATTTCAAACCAGTCCATTGTTCCATGTCTGGTTCTAACTATTGCTTCTTAATCTACATACAGGTTTCACAGGAGACAGGTAAGGTGGTCTGGTATTCCCATCTCTTGAAGAATTTTCCACAGTTTGTTGTGATCAACACAGTCAAAGGCTTTAGCATAGTCAATGAAGCAGAAGTAGATGTTTTTCTGAAACTCTCTAGGTTTTTCTGTGTTCCAATGGATGTTGGCAACTTGATCTCTGGTTCCTCTGCCTTTTCTAAATCCAGCTTGCACATCTGGAAGTCCTTGGTTCATGTACTATTGAAGCCTAACTTGAAGGATTTTGAGCATTACCTTGCTAGCATGTGAGATGAGTGCAATTGTGCAATAGTTTGAGCATTCTTTGGCATTGCCTTTATTTGGTATCGGAATGAAAACTGACCTTTTCCAGTCCTGTGGCCACTGCTGAGTTTTCCAAATTTGCTGGTGTATTGAGTGCAGCACTTTCACAGCATCATCTTTTAGGATTTGAAATAGCTCTGCTGGACTCCATCACCTCCACTAGCTTTGTGCATAGTGATGCTTCCTAAGGCCCACTTGACTTCATACTCCAGGATGTCTGCCTCTAGATGAGTGATCACACCATCATGGCTATCTGGATCATTAAGACCTTTTGGTACAGTTCTTCTGTGTATTCCTGCCACCTCTTCTTAATATCTTCTGCTTCTGTTAGGTCCTTGCCTTTTCTGTCTTTTGCTGTGCTCATCTTTGCATGAAATGTTCCCTTGGTATCTCCTATTTTCTCGAAGAGATCTCTAGGCTTTCCTATTCTATTGTCTTTCTTTATTTTTTTGCATTGTTCACTTAGTAGGCAAACCATTTTAGTATTCTTGCCTCAAGAACCCCATGAAGAGTATGAAAAGGCAAAAATAATAAAATATACTCTTTATAATTACAATAATGAGATTCATAAGAAATATCTTATAAAATATTTGTTAAAGATGTAAATGTGAAAAAAAAAACCAAAGCTTGAAAATCTTCAGAAGAAAATAGAGTTATCTATTTCTGACCTTGGACTAATAAATAATGTACTAAGATAAACGTAAATAAATTTGTTCAGCTCAACCAAATAAAAACTGAGTTTCTTCCAGTGAAAAGATGAAGGTGTACATAAAATAGAAACAGCAAACAGAAAGAGGAAACCGTAACACATAGTGTACTAGTGATTAGTCTTTAGAATGTGTAAATAAATCTTGCAAATGCATGAGAAAACAACAAACATCTTCCCTTTACTCAATAAAAATAAAACACTTGGAACAGGCATTTTACACTTATGACCAGTACATACTATGTAATCAGCAAATTGAAAATTCAGACCATATCTCAACTGGATTCCCCAGAAAGCTACTTATAGGAGAACACAACCCCAAGGAACAGAGTGAGGGATAAGCATGATGAAGTAGGGAGAGAGAGCCAAGATGAGGGTGTGTTAATGACCTGGTTGCAGCTCAGTGTGCCTGATTATCCTATAGGATTGTCTTCTGAGAAGTTGTTTAATTATGACTCACGTCAGTCTAACTTAGAGGAGAAAAATGAAGGGGGTAGAAAACTGTACTCCATTTCTCATATTCCCTAGTCAGGGTTCATCCCATGAGGCATATGTGTGGCTGCAGAGCAGAGTTTCATAGCATCCCACATCTTGGCCTCAGTTCAGAATCCCCAAGCTTAGCAAAGGCATGAGACCAATTGCTGTTATTTTGTGCCTGCTTGAAAATTCTAGAAGGCTTCACTGGTTATGGTGCAACTGGAACAGGAGATGTGAAGTTGAGACTTTGAAGTGGTTCATAAGAAATATCTGATAAAGATGCTAGATACCTTTTTCTACCTGCTGTATTTGTGGAAATTAAGAAGTCTGGGTACATCAATTGTTGGCAAGGATATAAAACAATGATGTTACATAGTGCTGATAGATAGCATATGTTTGTTCGGATAAATGCTAATCAGAAAAAAAAATAATAATTTTCCCTGGTACTAAAAGGGAAAGAAACCTTTCAGAGCAATTTTTTTAAAAAAAGAAAACTTGTAAATTCTTTCTCTGTTTCTTTGAGATGTCCATAAATCCTTTTAAAACCGAAGTAAGCCTCTTTATAGCCTTACAACCCAGGAATCTTTTTCTCTAAGACTTGGGAGCCATATGTTTGAAATGTAATCATTCAAAGAAGAGAGCATCCCTTGCTCGCATTTTCTGTGGGAGACTAGGAGCCTAACCTCAGCATAAGCCTTGCTGAAAAATTAAATTATGTAATAAAGATAGGATAAATTTATTTTTCTTTTGGATAAAGCCAGTTAGAACTACCGAGTAAATTTTAGGATGAAGCATGTCTGAGAAATGCTGCTGTCAAGTCCTTTTACCTGCAGACTCTTGGTTTTTTCTCTTGAGAACATAAGTGTAACAGGTTGTATCTACTTGGCTATAGAGAAGTGCGAGGTTTCTTTCTATTTGTGCAGCATCTAGTGGATTGCCTGTGATGCACACCACATTCTGGTTTCATGTTTATTAAATAATAAAACTGTTTTTTTGTCTTCTATCTTTGTTGGAGAGGTTTGCTAGATTGGCGGGAGTTTTTCTTTTTCTTTTTATGCATGTATTTTTTTTAAATTTAAATTTATTTACTTGGAGGCTAATTACTTTACAGTATTGTATTGGTTTTGCCATACATCAACATGAATCCCCCACGGGTGTACACGTGTTCCCCATCCTGAACCTCCTTCCCACCTCCCTCCCCAGACCATCCCTCTGGGTCACCCCAGTGCACCAGCCCCAAGCATCCTGTACCATGCATCGAACCTGGACTGGGGATTTGTTTCATATATGATATTATACATATTTCAGTGCCATTCTCCCCAGTATCCCACCCTCTCCCTCTCCCACAGAGTCCAAAAGACTGTTCTATACATCTGTGTCTCTTTTGCTGTCTCACATACAGGGTACTTCCTCATCATGTTTTCATTTTGGGTTTAGGTTTTAAGTTCATAAGTATTCATTAAATAATTATGATTTATAGCTTACAAACACACACATATTCTTTTGAATGTGTCAAACAATATTTTAAAATATGGTATATTAAATATTTTTACTCTTCCAAAAATTCCTTAAAAGGGAAAGATATGCTGCTAGAAAATTAAGTTTTGATAACATTAATACATAAAGTTTGTTAATATTAAACATGTACTACTAGGCTATCTTTGACTGGGACATGAGCTTGGTGGGAGGTCATGTCCCAACCTTTGGCCTCTGACAGTTCCCAGGGAGGGAGGAACCTAGTTGTGTACTGTAATTGCCTATACTCCCAGCCACTAGATAAAGGAGTATTTCCGCTCTAAAGAGCTGTGGGGGAGAGGGGTGCAGCTACATCTTTTTTCTGACAACATAGCAGACTCACTTGTGTCTGTGCCTCTCAAGTTCAACTCAGAAGATGCCACAGAAACAAGGATAATGGGACAGAGACACTACATAGGAAGGAACATGTGAATAATTGTATAAAGCTGAAATTAAAAGCACAGGAGAAAAGAAAAGTAATGCAAATAGAAAGAATTAAATAAAATAAAAAAATCCAAATGTGACACTATTTGAAAAAAAAAGTAAATATGTTTTTTGAGCATTTGTAAACTCAGAACCCTAAGATTGGAATTTTTTCTTTAAAGTTTCAAAAATGTCTACCAGTATATACCCAGAAATTTTTAAAAGAAAATGCAAATATGAAGCACTCTAGATGGATATAGGACCTAAATGTTAACTTCTCAAACAAACAGAAGAAACTGAGAGAATATCTTTTTATCTGGGGGAATGCAGAAGATTTTTTAAATAAGATAAAAATAAAGCACTTATGATTATGTTAACATTGATTTAATTATCTAAAAACTAAAGATTTATCTCAAGAATGTCATATATATTGATATGTATCAATATGAAGCTATTTACAATGCTTATCACATTGTAAATAAATAGTGAATCCCTGGATATCAACAGGAAAATAGAGAAAGGATAGATATTTTGTACATGAAAAGATGCTCATCATCACTATCAATCAATAAAAAAGCTAACTTATTATTTTTTAATCTATTTATTGAGATGAGATGGTTGGATGGCATCACCAACTCTATGGACATGAGTTTTAACAAGCTCCGGGAGTTGGTGATGAACAGGGAAGCCTGCTGTGCTGCTGTCCATGGGGTCGCAAAGAGTGGGACTCAACTAAGCTACTGAACTGAATCGGTTTATTTATTTGGTTGTGCCAGGTCTTAGTTGTGGCACACAGGGTCTTTCAGTTGCAACATGTGGGACCTAGTTCCCTGACCAGGCATTGAACCCAGGCCCCCTCACTGGGAGCACGGAGTCTTAGCCACTGGACCACCAGGGAAATTTCCCCAAAATGCAAATTTACAAAGGAGATACTGCTCAACAATGATCAGATGCATAAAATTAGAAACTGATAGTATAAAAAGTTTTCCGAGAATGAGGAGAAATGAATCTAAACTGGTAAAGGAATATAACTTGGTAAAGGCTTTCTGGAGAGTAATTTGACAGAATGTAACAAAATTAAATCTGAATATTTTCTATTGGGAAGAAATTTCCCTTCTGAAATAGGCAAATTGTTTTCCAGTTTGGTATTGTCTAGTCTTCTTTGAACTCTCTCCTGTCAACTTGGCAAAATCACCTTTTTGGCCTCTTTTCCATCACCCATTCTATTTCAAGCTTATTTGTAGATGTTTATAAGGACATGTAGCTAATCAGTGTCACTTACAAAGAGTAATCATCTAGTTCTTTCTCTGAAGGCACATTTCCTTTTTTAAAAAATTTGTTTTTATTCAAGTATAGTTAATTTACAATATTGTATTAGTTTTGAGGTATGCAACATAGTGATTTAATATTTTTATAGATTATTCTCCACTTAGTTATTTTTAAATATTGGCTATACAATATCTTGCTGTACAGTAGATCCTTGTAGCTTATTTATTTTATACATAGTAGTTTGTTCCTCTTTATTCCATATACTTATCTTGCTCCTCCCCCGTTTCATCTCCCCTCTGGTAGCCACTAGTTTGTTCCCTGTATCTGTAAGTCTGTTTCTCTTTTGTTATATTCATTCATTTGTTTCATTTTTTAGATTCCACATAAAAGTAATAACATACAGTATTTGTCTTCCTCTGCCTGACCTATTTAACTGAGCATAATGCCCTCCAGGTTCATCCTTGTTGTTACAAATGGCAAATTTCATTGTATTTTATGGCTAATATTTCATTGTAAATATATAAACCACATCTTCTTTATCCATTCATCTGTTTGACACTTAAATTTCTTTCTTGACCATCATAAGTAATGCTGCCATCAACAGTGCAATGTATGTGTTTTTAGAATAAGTGTTTTCTTTTTCTTGATAAATAGCCAGGAGGGGGATTGCTGGATCCTATGATCTAATTTTAGTTTTTTGAGAATTTCTGTACTGTTTTCCATAGCGGTTGCACCAGTTTAGCAACAATGTAGGAGGTTCCCTTTCCTCCATGTCCTCAGCAACATTTGTTATGTATGTTCTTTTTGATGATAGTCATTCTGACAGGTGTAAAGTGATATATCTCAGTGTAGTTTTGATTTGCATTTCTCTGAATATTGGCAGTGTTGAAAATCTTTTCTTGTGTCTGTTAGCCATCTGTAGATCTTTATTAAAATGTCTATTCAGGTCTCCTGCCCTGCTCATTTTTTAAAATCAGCATTTTTTTTTAATACTGAGTTGTATGAGCTGTTATATATTTTGGATATTAACCCCTTATCAGTTGTATCATTTGCAAATACTTTCTCCCATTCAGTAAGTTGCCTGTTTGCTTTGTTGATGGTTTCTTTTGCTGTGCAGAAGATTTTTTTTTTTAATTTTATTTTATTTTTATTTTTATTATTTTTTTTAAATTTTAAAATCTTTAATTCTTACATGCATTCCCAAACATGAACCCCCTCCCACCTCCCTCCCCATAACATCTTTCTGGGTCATCCCCATGTGTGCAGAAGATTTTAATTAGGTCCCATTTGTTTGTTTTTGCTTTTGTTTCTTTTACCTTCAGACACATTTCTTATGTAAGTTTTTTTTATTTTTGTTTTTAGTTGCTTGTTTTAACAAGATATATGCCCCTCTTAAAAGCAGCTACTTAAGACACCTTGAAAGTGAAAGTGAAGTTGCTCAGTCGTGTCCGACTCTTTGCGACCCCATGGACTGTAGCTTACCAGGCTCCTCCCTCCATGGGATTCTCCAAGCAAGAGTACTGGAGTGGGTTGCCGTTTCCTTCTCCAGGGGATCTTCCCGACCCAGGGATCAAACCCCAGTCTCCTGCATTCCAGGCAGACGCTTTAACCTCTGAGCCACCAGCATTTTATTTTGAACTCTGAGAAACATTTCTTCCCTATACAATTCTATACAAAAATTTGAAACTACAAATAATAAATATTGACAAGTCTGTATTTTGCAGTTTTAAAATTTGCCAATATGTTATTAATACAAGCAATAAAACTGCATATATAGTTTATCTGAATTTATTTTAACTGGGTGAGGTAGGAAAGGAGATGGATTACTTGTTATGAATGAAATATTCACTGAAAGGCCAAAGCCACCCTTCCTTCAAAAAAGAGATATTTTGTCACACTTTCTGGGGGAAGTAGATAAAATCAGAATTTAGAGCAAGTTGTGGGTTAGGGCATCAAGGGGTTACTTGTAACAAGACTGGGATTAGGCATTTTACAATTTGTAGTGAAATTATTAAATAGATCTCATTGATAAATTGAAAATTTCTCAGTCATTTTTTGCCCCTCTCTTCTAGCAACAAGCTGAGTTATTGAATAATTATTGAATATTTTAACAATTGAAATCAGTTCAGTCGCTCAGTTGTGTCTGACTCTTTGCAACCCCATAGAAATGTATGCATGCCAACATAGAATGAAAGTTAAAACTCAAGGCAATTTTACTTATATTTTATTATTTTTAGCACTAAATGTTATACCCTGTTCAAAGCATGCCTTTCTTACTTGATAATATATGGGTCTGTGTTTAGAAATACTGTACTAAACCATTCTCCATTTTTCTCCTATATGGAATCTTAGTACCAGAACTCTTAAAAGTATTCTGAGTGTGAATTTCATACCTGTTTGTTGCTGATTAAATACATGGAAATTGGTCTTTCGCTATCTCAAATGACAAGTTACATGTTGTCAACCAGATAGAAAAGAAAACCTGTCAATTGTTGAGCATTTCCCACATAATGAGATAAACGTTATAGTGAGGCTAAAATATTAGCACACTTTAAAAACAATTATTTACTTGTCATTTGGAGGATTTGGTGTCATGTAGTCAACAGTGATCAATGAATAGAACATATGTCTCTTGACTCCCGGTTCAGGGCTACAAGAAATGGCAGTTAGTTAGCATTATATTCAAAATACATACTAAAAATGATTTTGAAGAAGTACGTAAAGGACATTCAATTCATGTCAGAAAAAAATAAATGAGGAATCTAAAAAGATAAGCAGGAGAATAAATCCGAAACTTATGAAGTGCTTATCACTTCCTACTTAAATATGTATGAAGTGGGCCATAAAGTGCAGCTAACCATCACTGGCAAAAATGTAGATTTTTTTTTTTTTATTTTGATGGCTACAGGATGCAGAGTATGAGGATTTCTTGAGATGTCCCACTTTTCATTCACAAACCTCACATTCCCTGTACTAGTGTTTTGAAGTCTGGTTCCAGAAAAAGATTTAATTTTGGTTACTCAAGCTGCAGAGTAAATTATGCCAATATGTTACTACTCGTCCTGCTATTATCTGTTAAAATAGTGTTGCCTAATTGAAAGAGCACAAGCCATAGAGTTAGAAAGATGTGCATTTTATTTTTTAATTTATTTTTTCTTCCAGTTTTATTGAGATATGATTGACACACAGCACTGTACATTTCTGTGCAGCATAATGACCTGACATATACATCATGAAACGATTACCAAAGTATAGTGAACAGTCATTCTCTCAAAGTTAAAGAAATAGAAAAAAATATCTTTTCCTTAGAATGAGAACTCTTAGGGTTTACTCTCTTAACAACTTTCAGAAATACAAGAGTAAGGATGTATGTTTCAGTTTCAATTGTGACAATAAATTAGCTGTGAAACCTCAAGAAAATGTGTTTTTTTTTTCCTTTGAACTTGTTTACTTTCTGGAAAGAAAAAGTAATAAGATCTTTTTTAGAGCAGTATTATAATTAAATGTAAAGTTGAACATCGAATTTTTGTATAAAAATTCAGTAAGTGGTAATCATTGATATCATTTTATTAATATAGTTAGCTTTATTCTTATTATATATCTCTGATTTTAGTTATTACAACCCTGGACAAGTTACATGTTCTCTATTGCCACTATCTACAAATGTGTAAAATGAGGATAGGTATCGTATGTATTCTTTGGATAAAGTAATGATTTAATACATGTAACTCACATAGCAGAATACCTTGCACACTAAAAGTGCCATGTAAATGTTAATCATTATGATTTGTGTTAGAGGAATTTGTTGTTCTTGTTCAGTTGCTTGTTCAGTACAGTTCAGTTGCTCAGTCATGTCCGACTCTTTGTAACCCCATGGACTGCAGCATGCCAGACCACCCTGTCCATCATCAACTCCTGGAGTTTACTCAAACTCATGTACATTGAGTCGGTGATGCCATACAATCATCTCATCCTGTGTCATCCCATTCTCCTCCTGCCCTCAATCTTTCCCAACATCAGGGGCTTTTCCAATGAGTCAGCTCTTCACATCAGGTGGCCAAAGCATTGGAGTTTCAGCTTCAATATCAGTCCTTCCAATGAACACCCAGGACTGGTCTACTTTAGGATGGACTGGTTGAATCTCCTTGCAGTCCAAGGGACTCTCAAGAGTCTTCTCCAACACCACAGTTCAAAAGCATCAGTTCTTTGGTGCTCAGCTTTCTTCACAGTCCAACTCTCACGTCCATGGATGAGTACTGGAAAAACCATAGCTTTGACTAGATGGACCTTTGTTGGCGAAGTAATGTCTCTGCTTTTTAATACACTGTCTAAGTTGGTCATAACTTTTCTTCCAAGGAGCGAGCATCTTTTAATTTCATGGGTGCAATCACCATCTGCAGTGATTTTGGAGCCCCCCAAAATAAGTTATATCACTGTTTCCATTGTTTCCCCATCTATTTGCCATGCAGTGATGGGACCAGATGCCATGATCTTAGTTTTCTGAATGTTGAGTTTTAAGCCGACTGTCCCACTCTCCTCTTTCACTTTCATCAAGAGGCTCTTTAGTTGTTCTTCACCTTCTGCCATAAGGATGGTGGTACCTGCATATCTGAGTTTATTGACATTTCTCACACAGTCTTGATTCCAGCTTGTGCTTCATCCAGCCCAGTATTTCTCATGATGTACTCTAAATACGAGTTAAATAAGCAGGGTGCCATTATACAGCCTTGAAGTACCCCTTTCCTGCTTTGGAACCAGTCTGTTGTTCCATGTCCAGTTCTAACTGTTGCTTCCTGACCTACATACAAATTTCTCAGGAGGCAGGTCAGGTGGTCTGGTATTCCCATCTCTTTAAGAAATTTTCAGTGTGTTGTGATCCACACAGTCAAAGACTTTAGCTAGTCAATGGAGCAGAAGTAGATGTTTTTCTGAAATTCCCTTGCTTTTTCTATGATACAACAAATGTTGGCAATTTGATCTCTTGTTTCTCTGCCTTTTCGAAACCCAACTTGTCCATCTGGAAATTCTCGGTTCACATACTTCTGAAGCCTAGCTTGAAGGATTTGAGCATAATCTTGCTAGCATGTGAAATGAGTGCAATTGTACTGTAGTTTAAACATTCTTTGGCATATCTTTTCTTTGGGATTAGAATGAAAACTGACTTTTTCCAGTCCTGTGGCCATTGCTGAGTTTTCCTGATTTGCTAGCATATTGAATGCAGCACTTTAACAGCATCATCTTTTAGGATATTAAATAGCTCAACTGGAATTCTGTCACCTCCAGTAACCTTGTTTGTAATAATGTTTCCTAAGGCCCACTTGACTTCACACTCCAGGATGTCTGGCTCTAGTTGAATGACCACACCACGGTGGTTATCCAGGTCATTAAGACCTTTCTCTTTTTTTGAAGATTACAACATATGTTTAATTGAGTGACAAGAATAATTATACTTAGAAGAAAGTTTTATAGCTTTAAAGGCCTATATTAGAAAGGCACAGAAGGTTTTATTGATGTTTCCTCCAAACATTTATAACACCAGTCTTAAAATCTTTTAGACAATAGAAAAAGAACACTTTCCAGCTCATTTTATTAGAACAGCTTCACAGGGATATCATAGCATGACAAGGATATTACAAGAAAGAAAAATTACAGGCCAAGCTCCCATATGAATAGAAGCAGAAATTCTAAAGAAAAAGTTAGTAAATTGATCCAGTAATTTATAAGAAGGACAATCTATGACAAACATTCAGGTTTATTCCAGGAATGTATGAGTGTTTTACCACTCAAAAGTCAATCACTGGTAGTCACACTTTTTTAAAATTCCAATTTCCTTATTTTTTTTCTTTTTTCAGTTGTATTGAGATATAATTGACATATAACATTGTATGTTTCAAGTATACAACATAATGATTATATATATATATGTAAATTATGAGATGACTATCACAATAAATTTAGCAAACATCCATGACCTCACACAGTTATAAAGTTTCATCCTTGTCTTGAGAACTTTAAGATCCACTCCCTTAAAAGCTTTCAAATATACAATACAGTATTATTACCTATATTTACCATGCTGTGCATTACATCTCAAGATTATAACTGGAAATTTGTATCGTTTGACCTTCTTCACCCAATTCTCCCACCGTCTTCCCTACTCCATCTCCTCCTAACCCCTGGCAGTCAGCAGTAATTTCTGTTTCTATGAGGGATTTTTGTTTTTGTTTTAGACTCTACATAAAAGTGAAATCGTAGAATACTTGTCTTTCTCTGATTTATTTAACTTAGCAGAGTGCCCTCAAGTTTCATCTGTATTTTTGCATATGGCAAGATTTCCTTATTTTTTTAATAGATGAATTGTATTCCATTGTATATACTCAGACTTCTTCTTTCTTTTTCTTAACCATTGTTAGAACCTTCTTTATTATGACTACTTTTTTCTCCCAGTTTTAGTGAGATATAACTGACATACAGCACTGTATAATTTTAAAGTATATAACATAGTGGTTTGACTTAAATGTATTTTGAAATGCTTACACAAAACTTAGTTAACTTTAGTTATCATCTCATATAAATACAAAATTTTTCCTTTCAATGAGAACTGTTAAGATTTACTCTCTCTTAACAATTTTCATGTATAACCTGCTACAGTGTGATATTCTCATTTATAGGTGCTGAGAGACTGAATATGTGGACAATAGACCTTGTGTAAAAATGGAACTCTGACCCACAGTCTGCAAGAACTTGTCAACGAAATCAACTGTCTTATCAATAATAAACAGCCCGGGAAGACAGCCTTCTGTTAGTCAGACTTGTAGGAAGACAGAATGTTAGCTTTGATAACAACCTAGGAAGCCAAACAATCACTTCTGTAAAAATAGGTCCCAAATTTCCAATACCTGACAGCTTCCCTAATTTTTGCCCCACTTCCAATTTAGGATCAATCAGAGAAAGCCAGATATTTACCCTACCAATCACCCTGCTCTTTTTATTCCCCCAAGTCTTATCTGGTTTTTAATTAAATTTATTTTTAATAAAAAATAATTGCTTTATAGTATTCTGTTGGTTTCTGCCAAACAACATGAATAAGCCATAGTTTTACCTACATCCCCTTCCTCTCGAATATCCCTCCCACCCTCTTCCCCATCCCAACCCTCTAGGTTGTTACAGAGCTCCAGTTTGAGTTCCCTGAGTCATATAGCAAATTCCCATTGGCTATCTGTTTTACATATGGTAATATATGTTTCCATGTTACTCTCTCCATACATCCCACCTTCTCCTTCCTTCCCCCTCCTCCAGTGTCCATAAGTCTTTTCTCTATGTCTGTGTCTCCATTGCTGCCCTGAAAATAGGTTCATCAGTATTGTCTTTCTAGATTTCATATGTATACATTAATATTCAATATTTTCTCTTTCTGACTTGCTTCACTCTGTGTTATAGGCTCTAGATTGACCCACCTCATTAGGACTGACTCAAATGTGTTCCTTTTTATGGCTGAATAATATACCATTGTATATATGTACCACAGCTTCTTTATCCATTCATCTGTTGATGGACGTCTATGTTGCTTCCATGTCCTAGCTATTGTAAATAGTGCTGCAGTGAACATTGGGGTACATGTATCTTGGTTTCCTCAGGGTATATGCCTAGCAGTGGGATTGCTGTGTCATATGGTGATTTTAATCCTAGTTTTTTAAGGAATCTTCATACTGTCTTCCATAGCAGGTGTGTCAATTTACATACCTACCAACAGTACAAGACGGTCCCCTTTTCTCCACACCCTCTCCAGCATTTATTGTTAGTAGATTTTTTGATGATGGCCATTCTGACTGGTGTGAGGTGATAATTCATTCTGATTTAATTTGCATTTCTCTAATAATGAGGGATGTTGAACATCTTTTCATGTGTTTATTAGCCATCTGTATGTTGGCTTTGGAAAAATGTCTGTTTAAGTCTTTTTCCCACTTTTTGATTAGGTCGTTTGTTTTTCTGGTATTGATTTGTAGGAGCTGCTTATTTATTTTTGAAATTAATCCTTTGTCATTTGTTTCATTTGCTGTTCTTTTCTCCCATCTGAGGGTGTCTTTCCACCTTGTTTCCTTTGTTTGCAAAACCTTTAAAGTTTAATTAGGTCCCACTTGTTTCTTTTTGTTTTTGTTTCCATTACTCTAGGAGGTGGTTCATAGAGGATCTTACTGTGTTTTATGTCAGAGTGTTCTGCCTATGTATTCCTTTAAGAGTTCTGTAATTCCTGGTCTTACAGTTATGTCTTTAATCCATTTTGAGTTTATCTTTGTGTATGGTGTTAGGGAATGTTCTAATTTTGTTCTTTTACATGTAGCTGTCCAGTTTTCCCAGCAGCACTTATCTTTGCCCCATTGCGTATTCTTGCCTCCATTGTCAAAAATGAAGTGCCCGTATGTGCATGGGTTTATTTCTGGGCTTTCTATCTTGTTCCATTGGTCTATATTTCTGTTTTTGTGCCAGTACTGTACTCTCCTGATGAATGTAGCTTTGTAGTATAGTCTGAAGTCAGGAAGGTTGATTCCTCCAGCTCCATTCTTCTTTCTCAAGATTGCTTTGGCTATAAGACCTTTCTTACATAGCTCTTCTGTGTATTCTTGCCACCTCTTCTTAATATCTTCTGCTTCTCTTAAGTCCTTACCATTTCTGTCCTTCATTGTGCCCATCTTGCATGAAACGTTCCCTTGATAACTCCAGTTTTCTTGAAGAGACGTCTAGTCTTTCCCATTCGGTTGTTTTCTTCTATTTCTTTGCACTATTTGTTTCCAAAGGCCTTCTTATCTCTCCTTGCTATTCTTTGGAACTCTGCATTCAGTTGGGTATATCTTTCCCTTTCTCCTTTGCCTTTCATTTCTCTTATTTCCTCAGTAATTTGTAAAGCCTCCTCAGACAACCACTTTGCCTTCTTGCATTGCTCTTCAGGATTGTTTTGGTAACTGCCTCTTGTACAATGTCACGAACCTCCATCCATTGTTCTTCAGGCACTCTGTCTACTAGACCTCATGCCCTTGAATCTATTTGTCACCTCCGCTGTATAATCATAAGGGATTTGATTTAGGTCATACCTGAATGACTTAGTGATTTTCCCTACTTTCTTCAATTTAAGCCTGAATTTTGCAAAAAGGAGCTGTTGATCAGAGCCACAGTCAGCTCCTGATCTTATTTTTGGTGACTGTATAGAGCTTCTCCATCTTTAGTTGCAAAGAATATGATCAATCTAATTTGGTATTGACCATCTGGTGATGTCCATGTGTAGAGTAATCTCTTGGATTGTTGGAAAATAGTGTTTGCTGTGACCAGTGTGTTCTCTTGATAAAACTTTGTTAGCCTTTGCCCTGCTTCATTTTTGTACTCCAAGGCCAAACTTGCCTGTTACTCCAGGTATCTCTTGACTTCCTACTTTTGCATTCCAATCTCCTATGATGAAAAGACATCTTTT
The DNA here is from genome assembly GCF_016772045.2 of Ovis aries. Taxonomy (NCBI): domain Eukaryota; kingdom Metazoa; phylum Chordata; class Mammalia; order Artiodactyla; family Bovidae; genus Ovis; species Ovis aries. The sequence continues at coordinate 24,215,485 of NC_056080.1, read as the reverse complement.
TTTGGTGTTATTTCTAAAAGGCGTTGTTGGTCTTCATAGAACCCTTCTACTTTAGCTTCTTCAGCATTAGTGGTTGGGACATAGAGTTGGATTACTGTGACATTGAATGGTTTGCCTTGGAAACAAACAGAGATCATTCTGCACCCAAGTACTGCATTTCAGACTCTTTTGTTGACTATGAGGGCTACTCTGTTTCTTCTAAAGGATTCTTGCCCACAGTAGTAGATAAAATGTCTATATGAACTAAATTTGCCCATTTCCATCCATTTTAGTTCACTGATTCCTAAGATGTCAATGTTCACTCTTGCCATCTCCTGCTTGACTATGTCCAACTTACCTTGATTTGTGGACCTCATATTCCAGGTTCCTATGCAGTATTTTTCTTTATAGCATCAGATTTTACTTTCACCACCAGACACATCCACAACTGAGCATAGTTTCTGCTTTGACCCATCTTCTTCATTCCTTCTGTACCTCTTAGTAATTGCCTGGGCACTCTTCCCCATTAGCTTCCTCATTGAGCTACACAAACCCCTGGTTAGAAGAATTCCACTTTCTTTATTTAATTTCGTAAGTTGATTGGGGAGTATTTGGAGTGTATAAATGGTCACCCACCACAAACACTAAACACTAAGATTGATCTCAGTGGTCGATTATGTATTGCTTAATTCCTGCAGCATTATAGAGAAATGTTCCATCTCTTAGATCATAGTGAAACAGCAACAATAAAAAATATTCAGAACTAGAGATGTGAGCAAATCGCGTGACGTAAAGTATAAATGTAAAACATGAACATCTAAATCAGTGTTACAGAATTGAAAATTATTTAAAACAATTTGAAGAGTTTGACAGTGCAGCCCAAATCCAGCCTTCCAGGAGATCATGCCAGAAAACGCTAGTGAGATATTTTAATCTGTACCTCCATAGGCATTCTGTTATACCCTCCCCTGGGAGCCTTGCAACTCCCTCTTCTCAGTCCCTGCCAAGTAACATAAATGCTGTGGTGAGTCATGGTTACTGGTGGAAGTTAACTATGGTACAGTCTGAGAATCCCTGGTTTGAAGTCAAGATTGTCTTTTCACATTTGGTAGACATTTTCTTCTTTCTCATCTGAATAAACATATGCCAAATATATACATCCTTGTTAAGATAGAAACTTATTTATAAAACACTTGAAGATAATATCTTATGGAGATAGGATTAAACTGACTTGTTTGCAGCTGAGATTTAATTTCAGAGTTTAATGAGATTTTTTGTCCACTAGGTGTATAATTTTTTCTTTCAGGTAAATAAGAAATTAAATAGCTCACCACAATTGACATAGTAAGGGAATTGTATTTTTACAGTGATACAGCTAAGCTTTCACTAAATGAATAGTTGAGAGTATTGGCAGACTGTCACTATAAATTTCTAAAATTAATAGTAAATATTTAATAACTCAATATGAAATCCAGCCTGGGTGTGTGGAATCATAGATGGTGTTTGATTCTTTTTTATCTAAGTTTTCTTGGAGGAAATTAACTTGACTGTTGTTAAGTAAAGGAAGATGACTTGCACCCTTTTCTTCTTGAAGGGTTGTCTCAATTCTGTCTTCTTTGAAAAGGAATTCCATCGTTCCCAAGTTTCTAAGTTATATACTTAAAAATACAAAGATTATTTTTTCTAAGCATGATATATAGATGTCATTGAAGACAATATAAAAAATGTAAGGTTTTTAAATTTTCATCAGTTAACAGTTTTGAAGTTAAAGATAAGCAGATATTAATGCGGTTATCTCACTTTATCCCCACAGCAACCCTGCTATTGTTTCTGAAACGATATTATTTGCATTTTGCGGATTAAGAAACTAAGAGTACTTGAATTATGTGTTCATGGTCACTCAGGTGATAATCTTGGTAGAACTAGGGTTTGAACTATGACCTGCTTGCATTAGAACCTCTGTTCTTAACCATCAGAGCGCAGGTTATGTGAATACACCAGGCTGTTTAAAGAAATTGGATAGGGCCATTGTGAGTCTGATTCAGCCACTGAGACTTGAAGGAAAAGGGCAGTGGAGAGAGTTCTTATTTGGTCAGAAGTTCTTTGTTTATGCTCTTTAATCTTTGTGGGTGTGGTTGTAATGGCCGAGACAGTCTTGTATCCTCCTCCCCATTTAAGGAAAGATGATATGGCCATTTATATAACTTAAAAATGCAACTAAAATGAAAACAGAACATAGCACATGTGACAGTTTATTCAAAATCAAAGTATTTCTTTTCTAGAACATGTTGAAAGTCATTGCTAAAGGAAATATATTTATTTGTTTAGAAATCAGAGGTACCCATAGTTGCTTCATGTATGTTAATTGTCTTAACACGCACAATCTGCTTTCAGGAACTAAGTAGATAGTCACTGCCATGTTACTTACTCCACCATGAACACAATCCTGGGATCACTCCTACTAATTTTGTAAGGTTGAACATGCATCCAATCAATTTGCAATACTAATAATATTAGATAATACTTTTGAACACTTGATGCACTCTTCTAAGATCTCTATGTGCTGTGAAAATATGGAGAATTTACCTATTCAGAAAATCTCTATGGATCATAGAGAAGGAAATACACAGGGCAGCAAGATAAAGGGTTTATTTTGTAGCTGAGTGCTGTAAAGTTTCCCTATTGCCTCTAGGATCTCAAGCAACACAAATCAATTTTGTAAGTATTACCAACAAGCCAGCTTTCCTTGCAGTTTAATGCTTTATATTACAGGTTGCCCTTTTCTCTCAGTAATGTGAAATCCTCTTAAGCTGTGCTTGTTTAGCAAATTCTGTCAGCATGATGACAAGGTGGTGTGAATGTGCACTGAAAGAACCCTGCAGTTTTAAAATATTTAAGAGTTGGTCTAGGTATCATTTATTCTTTCTTGTGAAAAATCTGCGGAAGAAGTTACCAAAACTGTGTATTTTTGTCTGCCATTTTCTTACAGTCATGTCCTGAGATAGCTTGTACTTGCTATGATCATTGGCAGAATATAACTTTTTAAAAAATTTTACGACTGTCATAAAATGATGCAAGTTTTATTTCACATTCTTTGAAATATCCCAGAAATTTAGAGTCAGAAAGGCACAAGTTTTCTGAACAGTGTGGATTTTCTTTAAGTTAGCAAATTTTAAAGTAAGGCAAATTTGAGAGTAAACTGCAAACTAGTATTCCACGGGAGATGCATAGACGCATAGCTAAGAATCCCATGTCTGCAGGCATCATTCAGCTTGAAAGTCAGACTGACAAAGAAGGAGTTAATTTCCATTCTATATGGGACTTCAAACCTTGAAACAGATATGGAAGTTTTTGTCCAGGTCTGCATAGTCATTCACTCAGTCAGTAAACAAACTTTAGCATCTACTCTGTGCCATGGGTGGGTGATATGTAGCACATGGTCATGGTGTCCCACCTGTATCCCTTTAACATGTGACATTTCAGTGCATATTGGTAAGTTTCTAACTGCCAGGAACCTGTGACTTTGAGGGCTCTCTCTCGCCCCAAAGCCTGCTCTGCAATAAGTACCGATAATCACCCACCCACCCTGTAAGCAACATTTAGCACAGCTGCTGGGAACTGCTGGATAAATACTCTATGTCCATAAGCTCTTTTGTAAGATACCTCTGAGGTGTTGCCCTGAACAGTCTCCCTGAGTTCTCCAGGTGACTAAACTTCATTTACACATCATGATAAGTAGCTTGAAAAACTACCTTTTAAAATTTTTACTTTCCTTTCATCTAAATCTTACGTTTTCACTTTGCTGCTGGTTACCATCTCCCAAACAAACCACTTGCAATCAAATCCTTGTCTCTGAATCAGCTTCCCAGGGGATCCTAAATTAAAAGATAAATAGTATAAAAATGATGAAATCAGGATCTGTCATGAAGTGATTTGAAAGGAATACTCTGAACAAGGAACAGTAGTGATTCTGAAGAGGAAGGAGAATGGAGCTTTATAAGGAGTTCAAATAAGTCCTGCAATGAATTCCCTGGATTTAGCACTTTGCTTTCTAGGTGATCATTGTAAAAGTATGTGGCAACCATGAACACTGACTGCTCAGATCTTACAAAGGAGAAGCTGCTAAAAAGAATATAGTTGGCTGACAGCCTCCAACTGTTACCACTTGGGCATTATGCATGGCATTCATGCCAAGGTCACAGTCTCCCTGGGCAGCTCCCTGGTAGTGACTGAGCATGGCAGGTGTATCAGTCAGGTTTTAACCAGAGAAACAGAACCAGCAGGATCAGTTTGCATGGTTGTAAGGGATGCCTCTTGTTGTTATTTAGTCACTCAGTCATGTCCGACTCTTTGTAACATCATGGACCATAGCCTGCCGAGTTCCTCTGTCCATGGGATTTTCCAGGCAAGAATACTAGAATGGGTAGCCCTTCCCTTCTCCAGGGGATACTCCAAACCCACATTTCAGAGGGTTTGGAAGATCTGTGTCTCCTGCATTTTAGGGGGGTTCTTTACCACTGAGCTGCCAGTGAAGCCCAAGGGATGCCTGCTGCTGCTAAGTCACTTCAGTCGTGTCCAACTCTGTGCGACCCCATAGACAGCAGCCCACCAGGCTCCCCTGTCCCTGGGATTCTCCAGGCAAGAACATTGGAGTGAGTTGCCATTTCCTTCTTCAATGCATGAAAGTGAAGAATGAAAGTAGTCGCTCAGTCGTGTCCGACTCTTAGTGACTCCATGGACTGCAGCCCACCAGGCTCCTCCGTCCATGGGACCCTCCAGGCAAGAGTACTGGAGTGGGTTGCCATTGCCTTCTCCGGGGGGATGCCTAGGCAAGTTTAAAAATCCATAGCCCAATACTTTGGCCACCTGATGCAAAGAACCGACTCATTGTAAAAGACTCTGATCCTGGGAAAGACTGAAGGCAGGAGGAGAAGGGGACAACACAGAGGATGAGATGGTTGGATGGCATCACTGACTCAATGGACATGAGTTTGAGCAAACTCCAGGAGATAGTGGAGGACAGGGGATCCTGGCATGCTGCAGTCTATGGGGTTGCAAAGAGTCAGACTGAGCAACTAAACAGCACCAACAACAGGGGCAAGTCAGGAAGGCTGCAGCTCATGGGCACTAGTTGAAGTGACAGTTCATTTAACAGGTGGAATTTCCTCTTCCTCAGAGAAACCTAAATTTTGCGTTTAAAGCCTTTATTCTGATTAGATGAGGCCCACTCAGATTATTGAGGCTAATCTTTATAGAAAGTCAGCTGATTGTAGATGATAGAGACGTCTCCAAATGTACCTTCACAGCAACACCTAGACTAGTGTTGAATAATTAGACCAATTTATATACTGATCATAGAGGGTATTAGAAGTAAGAATGTGAGATTTTCCAGTGGTGGTTAGCATCAGATAGGAAAAATTAATAAGTTGGGACAATGACTCTAATAAGGAAAACAAGTTCTCAAATGAAGACCAACTCTTTGTTCTGAAAGTAGTTTTCTTATTTTTGTTTTCATAATGCATTACTTACTACATTGAAAATATCATCAAAAGTATTATCAATAGGTACATTTTCTCTTTTCATTGATAATTTATTTTAATTTTTAATCTTCTATTTAAAATTAATCATTTAAACACATCAAAATTTAAAATGTATTTGTAAATCAAGTATACTCCAATACAAAATTTTAAGTTTAATATGTATTAACAAAGCTGTGTGATAAATTCCACAAACCCTAATAAATAATTCCTCTCTGTTAATTGTATAAAATGTGGTGCCTGCTTTTCCTTATACTCGTGACAATTACAAGTATAATTGATATTACTATAATAACTACACCATGGTAATACAGAGGAATAATTTTCAACATTTATAAGTACAACACTATTAATCAGTAATATTATTAAATGTGAATTTCTGAAAATTAACTTCTTTTAGGCATTTATACATTAAACACTGCAGAATCACATGTTAACATTTATAAGCCATTATTCATTCATTTTATTAGCAATTAGGTTCAAAAATTGCTCCTGTTATTATTTTCTTCACAATGTAAACTAAATCTCACCCATCAATTTAACTTCAAGAAAACGCCTCACTGAGCAAGGCACCAACTCAAATGGCTTCTTTTAGCTCATTATTACTAAAATTTGTTAAGTATTTTTCATTTTTTGAAATGGTGGTTTTATTTTCAGTAGGCCAAAGTTGGTTCATCAATATATTTACTTTTGAATCTGCAATGAACTACTCAGGTATTCCAGTTCCTGCAAACAACCACCTTGGTTGTAGGGAATGAATTATGGCTCTAACAAGATCAGGGTGGCCTGTTTAGCTGTCCTTATAAGGCCAGTTTCAGCCTCCTGTGGAGAAAGAGTGTATATCTGCCTAGAGAGCCACAACTGAAAAGTTTCATAGTCTCCTCAGTTTCAAGTATTTTGCTCATCCATCTTCATGGAATAGCCCTGGTTTTATCTATCCAGAAGTTCTATCATTATTAAGGTAGTCATAGTTTAGATAACGAAAGCAAAGACATATTCTCCAGACCTGTATTAGACAATTGCATAGCATTAGCCATATCAGTCTAATTAAGATTAATTAAACATAAAAATTCAGTTATTTGATTGTAGAAGAACCTCTTTCAGGTGTTGAATATCCACATGTGGTTAGTGGCTACCATCCTGGACAATGGATTTTATTTCCATCACAATAGAAAGTTGTCTTGGACAGCACTGCTCTGAAAGGTCTATAAAGTATTTGGTTAATAACTTAGGTCTTGATTAAGATTCAGGTTACATTTTCTGAGTGCCTCAGATATATCTAGCATTGCATATTCATGGATGTTATTCTTTGTTAACTGTCACAACAGTCCTGATGGGTAGGTATTGTTCTTCACATTTTAGAGATGGGAAGGCTAAGGCTGTGTATGACACAAGAGTGAATGACAAGTTGATTCATGCCCTTTCCACTGTAACATGCTGCCTCGAAGAGAGAAACATATTCCAAGACAATCCTCAAGAGCCAGTATGAGAGCAAACAATGCCTGAAAGACAGCTCAATTTGGAAGAGTTTCTTCCTTCAGGTGAGAGAACAAAAATAAGCATATTGATGACTGAGAGGAAGTTCATGGGGAATGGCATGAGAAAAAATGTAGACCAGAGGGCCCTATCAAGAAGGAACACGTGCTTTTCTTTTCCTTTTACTATTCAGTACATGGCAGTGTTCTAGCCTAAGGCAAAATGTAAAATACATAAAACCTTTATGCATTAACATAGATTTCATAATGTTATTAATAGAGTGGGAAAAACTACTTAAATATCTAATAATATAGTTAATGAAACTCAATAGATTATTATCCAGCCACTGGAAACAGTTGTTAGGAACCTGATATAATAACACAGAGAAGCATTTGACATCCTCTTCAGTTCAGAAAGTATTGGTAAAATCAATATGTATAATAAAGATACTGCTGCAGCTATGTCACTTCAGTCATGTTCGTCTCTGTGAGACCTCATAGACAGCAGCCCACCAGGCTCCCCAGTCCCTGGGATTCTCCAGGCAAGAACACTGGAGTGGGTTGCCATTGCCTTCTCCAATGCATGAAAGTGGAAAGTGACAGTGAAGTCACTCAGTCATGTCCGACTCTTAGCAACCCCATGGACTGCAGCCTACCAGGCTCCTCCATCCATGGGATTTTCCAGGCAAGAGTACTGGAGTGGGGTGCCATTGCCTTCTCCAATAATAAAGATGACAACAGTATTAATTAAAAGTGCAACAAAATTTACATGGAGAGACATAATGCTAACAGTTTGAACCACGGAGTAGTTAAAACTTATTCTTCTCTCCAAATTGTAATGCTTGAAATTTACATGAATCATACAATTAAGACATGTCTAATAACCCTAAGCCACAGGACAATTTGGAAATAGTCACAAATGAAATGGGAAGAGGTAGTACGTTTGAAAAAGTTTGATTAAAGTTCGCTGGTTATATAATAAAGCAGCTTTCCTTATGTGTTCACCACACCTACACACGTCCTCCCACAACACATACACATAAACCATCTCCCAACTTAGGAATTAGTGTTATTTAAAAATTAACCTATTGAATTTAACCTACATTTGGCAATATTATTGTATTTGGATGATCTATCAAAGGAAAAAGTGTTCTATTACTCATTTATGTGTGCATGATGTCTGGATATTTTCACAGCTATTGTGTCTGTAACAAAGGTGTTGTTAGAAATTAGAATTAGGGCTAGAAAATGTCAGACCTGGGACATATTTGAGAATATAATATAAGGGCTATGTTCCTTATGTTCCCCAGAAGAAAATAGTTGCATGAATGATCGTCTAGCTTCAATTTATTTAGGGCTTCCCAGGGGTTGCACAGAGTCGGACACGACTGAAGTGACTTAGCAGCAGCAGCAGCAGCAGCATCAGGTGGTCTTAGCAGTAAAGAACTCACCTGTGAATGCAGAAGACATAAGAAAGGCGGGTTCAATCCCTGGGTTGGGAAGATTCCCTGGAGAAGGAAATGGCAACCCACTCCAGTATTCTTTACTAGAGAGTCCCATGGACAGAGGAGTCAGTGGGCTACAGTCCATGGGGTCACATAGAATCAGACACAAGTGAAGCGACCTAGCACGCACACACCTCAATTTATCCCACTCACCTGCAAATTTCACCGTAGTTTGAACACATGCAGGGACATGAATGCATTGCAGTTTAGGTTTGATTTTAAAGATACGAAAATAAATGTCTCAACATCAATTGTATTGGGCCTTACACTTTATATTTAAAACAAGTGTCTTCTGAAGGAGCAATATTTCTCATCCCTATTAATACAGAGAAATTACGCAAAAACAGTTAAGGTTTATGAATTTCAGTAACACATTTCATGAAAAGAATGTAAGTTTACATTTATCTTTAATGGAAAATAGGTTTTTTTAAAATTAATGGTCTTGATTTAATTTCCTTGCTACAAAATGAGAGAAGTAAAATGATATTGAAAAACTATGGTGGTGGATCTTCACTAAGGAATCCCTACTACATGCACAGTGGGAATATTTAACTCACTCTTATTATTTTTGTTCATTATTTTGTTTTATTTAAATGATACAAAAATTATATTTACAAGCTACCTAGATACATGAAAACAATTTCTGTAAAGAATTCTAGATATCCATTTAACCTTCATGGGTTTCTAAAATGAATTATCAGCTACATAACAAGATGGAATTTCGTACTTGTAGGAGAGGCCTATCTCTGGGTAGTTTTCACACAACAGCGCCTGTTTTCTCACATCTAATTTATTGCAAATATCCAGACATGGATATGATAGCTTACAGTGAACAATGTCAGATTCGTGATCTCTGAAGAAGATTTAGCTTTGAAATCTGGGACCAGGCTTGATTACTCAGAGCTTTTGTGTGGCAGAAGTTTTATTACAGTGAAAAAGGACAGGGATAGCTTCTAACATAGACATCAGAAGGGGGACGGAGCATGCCCTGTGAGAGTCAATTCCTAGGCAGGTTGATAAGAAGTCTGGGGGTCCCCAAGGAGAGAGGGGTCTGGAATTCTCAAGGAGGCTGCTGCTGCTGCTAAGTCGCTTCAGTTGTGTCCAGCTCTGTGTGACCCCATGGACTGCAGCCTGCCAGGCTCCCCCATCCATGGGATTTTCCATGGCAAGAGTACTGGAGTGGGTTGCCATTGCCTTCTCCGTCTCAAGGAGGAGGAAAGAACAAACAGTTTTTGTGTTTTTTTCTCTACATTCCTTAGTCTTAGTCACATAAAACATTTTTATCTTCAAGCCTGGAACTGATGATTGCACAATGAACAACTCAGTTTAAACTCTGTACTAAGGATTATATAACAACAATGTATCCTGCTTGAAGACAGTTTCTCCTTCCTGAAAACCTGGCTAATCCTGTTATCTTAAAATATAAATTATGGGAGTGGGTCTAGTAAGGTCTTTACAACCTCCAGACATTCTTTTCATTCATTGTAATAACTAATTAAAAAGTATATAACTCCCTTGCTAACACTAGCGAGGGGGTACTCTTTCTGCCCCCTTCTGATGTCAATGTTTGAAGCTTTGTCTATCCCTTTTATACTTTAATAAAACTCTATTACACAAAAGCTCTGAGCAATCAAGCCTTGTCTCCGCCCCAGACTGAATTCTTCTCCTCCAGAGGCCAAGAATCCTGGTGTCTTTTGGGGTTCAGCAACAACCTTTCAGCCCCCTCACTAGTGTTAGCAAGGGAGCTACTTTTTCAATTGGTTATTACAGTAAATCAAAAGAATGTTTCAAGGTTGTAAAGTCTTACTAGACCCATTTCCACAATTAACATTTTAAGATAACAGCATTAGAACTAACAATAGAAAGGTTTTTACCGGACCCACTCCCACAATTTACATCTTAAGATAAAAAGATTAGTCAGAAGGATTTCTCCTTCTGCAAGGTACATGGTTGTCCTCAAGCAAGATACATTGTTGTTATATAATCATTGGTACAGGGTTGAAGGAAAAACATATCCTTGACCAAGATGAGTTGTTTTGTTGTATAATCATTAACTCGGCTTAAAGAAAAAAACTTTTTATGTGACTGAGAATGTAGGAAAAATACTAAGGAATGTAGGGGGTAAAATGTCCATTTCTCTTCCTCTTCCAGGACTTCTTAACAACCTACCTAAGAATTAACTCCCTCAGATATGAATACTCCATACTCATTTCCTGTCCCTGTGCCTCCCTTGAGATTCAGCTGTAAATTGTTACCCTTTGACAAAGTCCCAGAGATAGTCTTTGCTCTCTGTTCAAGTTGATTCAGCTGGACAGATATTCACTGGATGATTATTATGGCTGGAGTGTTTCAGTAGCTGACTTCTTTTTCTTTTCTTCTTTATACTTTAAAAATGTTTGTTGGAGTGTAGTTGATTTACAATGTTGTATTAGTTTCAAGTATATAACAAAGCGAATCAGTTGTACATGTCATATACCACTCAATTTTGGGATTATTTTCCCATACAAGCCATTACAAAGTATTGAGTAGAGTTCCCTGTGCTAAACAGTAAGTCCTTATTAGTTATCTATTTTATTTCTAGTAGTGTGTATATGTCAATTCCAATCTCCCAATTTATCTCTCCCATGCTTGCCCCCTGGTAACCATAAGTCTGTTTTCTACATCTGTGAGTCTGTTTTTGTTTTGTAAATGGGTTTGTTTCTACGTTATTTTTTAGATCCGACATATAAGTAATATGGCCATTCTGACTGGTGTGAGATGATACCTCATTGTAGATTTGTTTTGTATTTCTCTAATAATTAGTGATATTGAGTGTCTTTTCCTGGGCTTTTTGGCCATCTGTATGTCATCTTTGGAGAAATGTCTATTTAGGTCTACCAGTCATTTTTTGATTGGGTTGTTTCTTTTTCTTATATTGAGTAGAATGAGCTGTTTGTGTATTTTAGAGATTAATTCCTTGTCAGTTGCTTCATTTGCAAATATTTTCTCCCATTATCTGGGTTATCTATTATGATTTCCTTTGCTGTGCAAAAGCTTTCAAGTTGAATTAGATCTCATTTATTTTTATTTTCATTACTCTAGAAGATGTGTCAAAAAAGATCTTGATAAGATTTGTGTCAAAGAGTGTTCCTCTATGCATTTTGTAGTGTCTGGCTTTACATTTAGGTCTTTAATCCATTTTGAGTTTATTTTTGTGGAAGTGTTAGGAAGTGTTCTAATTTCATTCATTTACATGCTACTGTCCACTTTTTCTCCATTGTACATTTTGCCTACTTTGTCATAGATTAGGTGATAGGTGCATAGGTTTATCTCTGGGCTTTCTATCCTGTTCCATTTATCTATATTTCTGAGTTTTTTTTTTGTCAGTACCATACTCATTTGATTACTGTAACTTTGTAGTACAGTCCAAAGCAGGGAGCCTGAGTCCTCCAGCTCCATTTTTCTTTCTCAAGGTTGCTTTTGCTGTTCAGAGTCGCTCATATTTTCATATAAACTGTGAAGTTTTTTGTTCTAATTCTGTGAAAAATGCCATTGGTAATTTGATAGGTATTGCATTGAATCTGTAGATTACTTTGGGTAACATAGTCATTTTGTTGATATTGATTTTTCCAATCCAAGAACATAGTATCTCTCTCCATCTTTTTGTGTCATCTTTGATTTCTGTCATCAGTATCTTATAGTTTTCTGAGTACACATCTTTTGTTTCCTTTGATAGGTTAATTCCTAGGTGTTTTATTCTTTTTGATGCAGTAGTAAATGGAACTCTTTCCTTAATTTCTCTTTCTGATCTTTCATTGTCAGTGTATAGGAATGAAAGAGATTTCTGTGTGTTAATTTTGTATCCTGCAGCTTTACCAAATTCATTGATGAACTCTGGTAGCATCTTTAGAATTTTCCATGTATAGTATCATGTCATATGCAAACAGTTACAGTTTTATTTCTTTTCCAATTTGGATCCTTTCTTTCTTATTTTAATCACTGACTACCATGCCTAGGACTTCCAAGACTATGTTGAATAATAGTGGCAAGAGTGGACGAACTCACTCTTATTAAAGGATTTTAGAAGGAAACTTAGAAGGCACAGAGTTTTCCACTGGAAAAAAAATAGAAGAAAAGAAACTTGACTGAATATTTGTCTCCATTTTTAATCCAGTGTTGAAGTGTAAGGGCATCCCACATGCATGCCGCTTCCAAGATGTCCACTTGCCACAGCAGGGAGTCTTGTAAATGGGGAAATGCTTCAGGCATGGCATAACTCATGCGGTTGCTTTTCTTCCTGTGAAGTTAAAGGGAGAAAAAAATTCTCTGTTTCTCAAAGTGGATACTGTTAGTATCTCTATTCCAGTAGTAAGTAATGGAATCACCCTTCTTCTGAGCCCACTGAATCTGAAACAAAGTGCAGAGTATCTTAATTATCTTAGTATTTAATACTGTTTTTTTCTTTATAATATCTGCAAGGAAAAATTACTATTTCCACATCTAGATATTGTTGGAAAGATAACTGGGCTCAAAGGATAGATTATCATTTATTCAAAAATGTGAATTCCAAATTGATCTCCTTTTTCTGTTCTTGGTCATTGTAGTTCTTTTTGAGTTAGTATTTATGAAATATAGCATATCCATCCATTAATTCAATTAGGCTTCCTTGAATTTATAGGCCTTTCTGATTTAAGTTGCTATTTTGTTAATATTTTATACCTGGTAATGAATTCAAGTGACACTGAAAACTTGTCTGATAAAAATGAGTTATATTTCAAAGATATAAATAGTTTCTGAATACTAACTTAAAACTTTCCATCTAAAAATAGAAGTCCTCTTTTCTTTTATATATACAATCTTCACTGCTCATGGTATGATTTGATTTAGTAGTTGATATTTCACCTAGAAATATCAGTGTTCTTCGAGACACACAGAAATGAAGACACTGCCCTGTAGGTGCTCTTGAAATTCACTGTAACATCACTGACTAGAGATTATTACATTTCACAGAATGTAGACATTATACAATTTTGCTTAATCATTACATTGTAATGATTCCAATTGTACTTGGAATTAGGTATAACATTTTTTCCCCTTGAGTTTATTACAATTGCATAGATCTCATCTTTCAAAGTATTTAAAACACTTTGCTAATATCCTCTTATATCATCACCAGAGCTTGAAAGGGTGACAAGAAACAAATGAAGGTATATACTTTCTTTCACAGAAATGAGGGGGGAAAGCAATAGCTTGGTACCAGTAAGGATCCAAACTTAAAAGTTGAGGGCTGTGTTGGACAGATATGAATCTGGAGAACTCAGCATCATGTGCAGTGACATAATTTAAAATACTGATATGTAACCTGCTTGAGTCTACCAGAAAGTGTTTTGGTAGGAGAAACAAACATTCGTAGAATAAATTGGATCTCATGGACCAGTTCCAAATCTGATAAATATTTGTGATACTTTTATAATTCTTTTCCTTCCTGTCTCTGTTGATAAAAACCTCTTTATTTTTAATATTGATATTTCTTCAGTGATACAATGTTTTCATTTTTTATATCCAATGTAGCTAATTCAAGTTCTTAAAGTAGTTAGAGTCATAAACAGGATATTCAAGTAACATTTATTCTTGTCTAAGAGAGTATCTATAAGAAATCATTTGGGTTGAAAAAAAATACCTGAAGGCAAATGAGTACTTCTAGGGTGAGGAGAGATTGTCCCCCAATACTAATAGTTGATAGTTTAACAGGGCTAACTGCAGAGAGAGAATGTGTAGAATCCAACTAGAAAAGAAGTGGTTTTTTTTTAGCTTTTTAGCTACTAGATGGCTTGGCAAGAAAGAGGATGATTCCAGAAAGTTCCAAAAAGAGAAGTAAATGCTTGGCAGTACCGTACTTAGGAATTTGTCCTTCTTTCTCAGACACAAAAGCGTAAAGTCAGAGTAGGGGGTAGGGAATTGTTATAGAAGAAAAGAGACTAAAGATTCAACACTTAAATGTATTATGTGGCCTTTGTTTGGATCCCGATTCAAACCAACTATAAAAAGACATCTTTGAAACAGTCAAAGAAATTTTTAAAAAGTTCAGTATGAAATAAGTATTAAGGACTTACTGCTGAGGGTAGTAGATATAATAATGCTTAATAATAATCCATAAACACATGTATTTATTTGTGTATCAATCAGAAATGTATGCTAAAGTATTTATGGGTGAAATGATATGTCTGAGATTTTCCTTGAGGATCCAGAAAAATTAATAAAGAGGAGGGTAAATGAAGCAATGAGAAAGATTGGTATAATATTGAAGTGTTGAAGTTGGTTGATGGATACATGAGGTTAATTATATTATTCTTAGTTTACATTTCAAAATTTCTATAATAAATGTCTTATTTAATGTGAACAGCTCAATCCAGTAGTCAGAGAACAATTCTGTCGGATACTAGAGGAACAACAGAAACAGGCAGATAAATGCAGAATAATCAGCAGTTAACCTCAGATATGCAGATGACACCACCCTTATGGCAGAAAGTGAAGAACAACTAAAGAGCCTCTTGATGAAAGTGAAAGGGGAGAGTGAAAAAGTTAGCTTAAAACTCAACATTCAGAAAACTTAGATCTTGGCATCTGGTCCCATCACTTCATGGCAGAAGATGGGGAAACCAGGGAAACAGTGAGAGACTTTACTTTCTTGGGCTCCAAAATCACTGCAAATGGTGACTGCAGCCATGAAATTAAAAGATGCTTGTTCCTTGGAAGAAAAGTTATGACCAACATAGACAGCATATTAAAAAGCAGAGACATTACTTTGCCAATAAAGGTCTGTCTAGTCAAAGCTATGGTTTTTCCAGTAGTCATGTATGGATGTGAGAGTTGGACTATAAAGAAAGAATTGGTGCTTTTGTACCATGGTGTTGGAGAAGACTCTCAAGAGTCCCTTGGACTGCAAGGAGATCCAACCAGTCCATCCTAAAGGAAATCAGTCCTGAATATTCATTGGAAGAACTGATGCTGAAGCTGAAACTCCAATATTTTGGCCACCTGATGTGAAGAGCTGACTCATTGGAAAAGACCCTGATGCTAGGAAAGATTGAAGGCGGGAGGAGAAGGGGACGACAGAGGATGAGATGACTGGATGGCATCACCGACCGGATGACATGAGTTTGAGTAAGCTCCGGGAGTTGGTGATGGACAGGGAGGCCTGCCGTGTTATAGTCCATGGGGTCACAAAGAGTTGGATATGACTGAGTGACTGCAGTGAACTGAACAAATTTGTCTGCAAGGTCCAGTATTTTAGGATTCTAATTGTCCACAAAATTAGGAAGAGGAATCAAATTAACTCTCAGAGTTAGAGCAGAGTCAGCTTTTTCACTCTCCTCTTTCACTTTCGTCAAGAGACTCTTAAGTTGTTCTTGGCTTTCTGCCATAAGAATAGTGTCATCTGCAGATTTGAGGTTATTGATATTTCTGCTGGCAATGTTGATTCCATCTTGTGCTTCATCCAGTCCGGCATTCCGTGTAATGTACTCTGCATATAAGTTAAATAAGCAGGGTGACAATATACAGCCTTGGCATACTCCTTTCCAGATTTGGAACCAGTCTGTTGTTCCATGTCCAGTTCTAACTGTTGCTTCCTGACCTGCATACAGATTTCTCAAGAACTAGATCAGGTGGTCTTGTATTCCCATCTCTTGAAGAATTTTCCACAGTTTGTTGTGGTCCACACAGCCCATAGTCAATAAAGCAGAAGTAGATGCTTTTCTGGAATTCATTTGCTTTTCCGATGATAAATGGATGTTGGCAATTTGATCTCTGGTTCCTCTGCCTTTTCTAAATCCAGCTTGAAATTGGAAGTTCATACTTTATGTACTGTTGAAACCTGATTTGGAGAATTTTGAACATTACTTTACTAGCGTGTGAGATGAGTGCAGTTGCGCAGTAGTTTGAGCATTCTTTGGCATTGCCTTTCTTTGGGATTGGAATGAAAACTGACCTTTTCCAGTCCTGTGGCGATTGCTGAGTTTTCCAAATTTGCTGGCATATTGAGTGCACCACTTTCACAGCATCATCTTTCAGGATTTGAAATAGCTGAACTGGAATTCCATCACCTCCACTAGTTTTGCTCATAGTGATGCTTTCTAAGGCCCACTTGACTTTACATTCCAGGATGTCTGGCTCTAGGTGAGTGATCACACCATCGTGATTATCTGGGTCGTGAAGATCTTTTTTGTACAGTTCTTCTGTGTATTCTTGCCACCTGTTCTTAATATCTTCTGCTTCTGTTAGGTCCCTACCATTTCTGTCCTTTATCGAGCCCATCTTTGCATGAAATACTCCCTTAGTATCTCTAATTTTCTTGAAGAGATCTCTAGTCTTTCCCATTCTGTTGTTTTCCTCTGTTTCCTTGTATTGATCACTGAGGAAGGCTTTCTTATCTATCCTTGCTATTCTTTGGAACTCTGCATTCAGATGCTTATATCATTCCTGTTCTTTGCTTTTCACTTCTTTTCACAGCTATTTGTAAGGCCTCCCCAGACAGCCATTTTGCTTTTTTGTATTTCTTTTCCATGTGGATGATCTTGATCCCTGTCTCCTGTACAATGTCACGAACCTCTGTCCATAGTTCATCAGGCACTCTGTCTATCAGATCTAGTCCCTTAAATCTATTTCTTACTTCCACTATATAATCATAAAGGATTTGATTTAGGTCATACCTGAATGGTCTAATGGTTTTCCCTACTTTCTTCAATTAAAAGTCTGAATTTGGCAATAAGGAGTTTATGATCTGAGCCACAGTCAGCTCCCAGCCTTGTTTTTGTTGACTGTATAGAGCTTCTCCATCTTTGGCTGCAAAGAATATAATCAATCTGATTTCGGTGTTGATCATCTGGTGATGTCCATGTGTAGAGTCTTCTCTTGTGTTGTTGGAAGAGGGTGTTTGCTATGACCAGTGCATTTTCTTGGCAAAACTCTATTAGTCTTTGCCCTGCTTCATTGTGCATTCCAACGCCAAATTTGCCTGTTACTCCAGGTATTTCTTGAGTTCCTTCTTTTGCATTCCAGTCCCCTATAATGAAAAGGACATCTTTTTTGGATGTTAGTTCTAAAAGGTCTTGTAGATCTTCATAGAACTGTTCAACTTCAGATTCTTCAGTGTTACTGGTTACTTGGATTACTGTGATATTGAATGGTTTGCCTTGGAAATGAACAGAGATCATTCTGTTGTTTTTGAGATTGCATCCAAGTACTGCATTTTGGACTCTTTTGTTGACCGTGATGGCTACTCCATTTCTTCTGAGGGATTCCTGCCTGCAGTAGTAGATAGAATGGTCATCTGAGTTAAGTTCACCCATTCCAGTCCACTTTAGTTCACTGATTCCTAATATGTCAATGTTCACTCTTGCCATCTCTTGTTTGAACACTTCCAATTTGCCTTGATTCATGGACCTAACATTCCAGGTTCCTATGCAATATTGCTCTTTACAGCATCGGACCTTGCTTCTATCACCAGTCACATCCACAGCTGGGTATTGCTTTTGCTTTGACTCCATCCCTTCATTCTTTCTGGAGTTATTTCTCCACTAATCTCCAGTAGAATATTGGGCACCTACTGACCTGGGGAGTTCCTCTTTCAGTATCCTATGATTTTGCCTTTGCATACTGTTCATGGGGTTCTCAAGGCAAGAATACTGAAGTGGTTTGCCATTCCCTTCTCCAGTGGACCTCTCCACCATGACCCGCCCATCTTGGGTGGCCCCACAGGGTGTCACTTAGTTTCATTGAGTTAGACAAGGCTGTGGTCCGTGTGATCAGATTGGCTAGTTTTCTGTGATTATGGTTTCAGTGTTTCTGCCTTCTGATGCCCTCTCGCAACACCTACCGTCTTACTTGGGTTTTGCTTACCTTGGACATGGGGTATGTCTTCACAGCTGCTCCAGCAAAGCGCAGCCACTGCTCCTTACCTTGGACAAAGGGTATCTCCTCACGGCAGCCCCTCCTGACCTTGAACGTGGAGTAGCTCCTCTACTGGAGGTAGGGTAAACAGTGTTTTTGGATTTTTAAAAAAAGACCCATTTGAATTTGACATTGAAAACTTCCCTCACTAAGCGTCATAGGAGCATAGCATCAGAGCAGTTAGAGAAGGAAATATTACTCTAGAATATTGCTAGATCTGGTGGTAAACAATAATTAACCCAAATACTGTGTGTTTATTATGTGTCTATGGATGCATAAGAAGTTATTCCTCTGAATCAGTGGTTACAATAAGAAACATTATCTCTCACAGTTTCTATAGCTCAGGAATTTGGAAGCAGCCAGGTGAGAGGTCCTGTCTTGCTGTTTCTTACAGGTTGCTGTCAAAATGTTGCCCAGGGTGCTGTCATTGGATAGCTTGACTGGAACGGGAGGATCAAATTCAAAGATAGCTTGCTCACATGACTGGCAAGGTAATGTGAGTGAGGGCTGGCAGCCTCAGTCCCTCTCCAGATGGGCCTCTCTCCAGGGTTGCGTGACAGCCTTCTCTACGTGGTGCCTGCTGTAATGGTAAATTTTAGTGTCAACTTAAGTAGGTCTCAAGGTGCCCAGAAATTTTGTGAAACATTATTTTGGGTATGTCTATGAGGGTGATTCAGGATGAGATTAATATTTAAATCAGTGGACTGAGTAAAGCGGATTGCCCTCCACAATGTGGGTGCACCTCCTCCAATCCTGTGAAGTTTTGAAAGAACAAAAAGGCTGACCGTCCCCCAAATAAGAGAATTCTTCCTGCTTGACAGCCTGTAAATTTGGACACGAACTGAAACATGAACTCCTCCTGGGTCTCAAACCTACGGGCCTTCAGAATGGAACCTATACTCATTGGCTCTCCCAGGTCTCCAGCTTGCCAACTCATGCTACAGACCTTGCAATTTGCCAGACCCATGATGGCACAAGCTGATTCCTGATAATAAATCTCCTTAATAGTTAGAATTTGTGTACTGTGTACACCCATTCACACACACACACACACACACACACACATGCATACATATATACTGTTAGTTCTGTTTCTCTGGAGAACCCTGATTAATAAAATAAGTTATCCAAAAATGCACTTAGAGTAATGGAACAAGAAATGGAGGTTTAAAATATTTGACAGGAAGGAAAAGGTGTGTGGAAGAATTCAGATTACTGATATAAAACTGATTTGGCAAAAGCAGAAAGAGATTATAAGATGTTGTTAATAACAACATTAACATGTTGTTAATAAGCCAATTGCTCATTATTAACTGAGAAAAGCTTAGATAAATTGTAAAATTAGTAAGTAAAAAGTTATCATATAACAATAGTGTTTAGAAACAGGACACTAAAATTCTATAAAGCAATTATTCTTCAATTAAAAATTTTAAAAAAGAGTTGAAAGCAGAAACTATTCAATTTTTTATTCCTTGGGGTGGTGGGGT
The DNA here is from genome assembly GCF_016772045.2 of Ovis aries. Taxonomy (NCBI): domain Eukaryota; kingdom Metazoa; phylum Chordata; class Mammalia; order Artiodactyla; family Bovidae; genus Ovis; species Ovis aries. The sequence goes on along the minus strand of NC_056080.1, from coordinate 24,195,572 downwards.
GGGTAATAATACAAAGGTGGGATGATTACAGAAAATTATTGATTACATTATATATTGTTCTGTATACTATTTGATTTTCAAACATGCATATATATGACTTTGGCAAAATTTTAAAAAGGTGATTTTTTATGAGAATGAGTAAAATACGTAAAGTATTTTTCAGAAAAACTAACTAAACGAAGCAACAAATAAGGCTAAAAATCTTTCTTTTATTTCTTTATGCAAGATTCTGTTTTCTGTTACTAAACAACTGTTTGCTGGGTTTTCCTTTGCTTCCTGATACTGAATGAAAGTTATGTGTATCATCCACATGGGTTCATTCATAAGAATAACTAACTTGCTTCTTTGAATCAAGGTTTAATAAAATGAATAATGTTTATTGATTAGCCAAGAAAATTTATTTTTTATTAGTGAAGTACAGTTGCATTAAAATTTATATTAGTTTCACATTTTTACAACATAGTGATTTAATATTTTATGGATTATTTCATTGAAGGTGATTATAATATAATGGCTATATTTCCTTGTGCTGTATATATTCTTGTTGCTTATTAATTTTATACATAGTAGTTTTTCTCTTAGTACCATACCCTTATCTCACCCTCCCTTTGTCCTTCTCCCCACTGGTAACCACTTATTTGTTCTCTACACCTGTGAGTCTGGTTCTGTTTTATTATATACATTTTTTGTTTTTATTTTTTAGATTCCCCATAGAAGGGATATCATACAGTATTTGTCTTTTTCTGTCTCACTTACTTCATTTAGACAAATGCCCTCCAAGTAAGTCCACATTGCTTCAAATGACAAAATTTAATTCTTTTTATGACTAATATTCCATTGTGTGCATATATACATCATCTTCTTTATCCATTTTTTTCTGTTGATGGACACTTAGGTTGCTTCCATTTCTTGGCTGTTGTAAATAATGTTGCTATGAACGTTGGGGTACGTGTATCTTTTCAAATTAGTATTTTTGAATTCTTTGGATATATACCTAATAGTTGGAGAGGAAATGACAACCCACTCCAGTATTCTTGCCTGGAGAATCCCATGGACAGAAGAGCCTGTCAGGTCATGGTCCATGGGGTCGCAGAGAGTTGGACATGACTGAAGCAACTAAGCATACTTAGTAGTGGAATTGCTGGATCACATGGGAGTTCTAATTTTAGTTTTTTGGTGAAGCTCCATACAATTTTCCACAGTGTTTGCACCAGTTTACCGTCCCAACAATAATGTACTAGCATTCCATTCCCTCTTATCAAATCTTTGCCAATTTCTTATTTGTAGACTTTTTGATGATAGTCATTCTGACAGGTGTGAGGTGATATCTCATTCTTGTTTTGATTTGCATTTCTCTGATTAGCAATGTTGAACATTTTTCATGTGCCTGTTGAATACATATCTTCTTTGGGAAAGTGTCTTTTCAGATCTTCTGCCCAGTTTTTGAGTTGCTTATTTTTGATATTGATTTTTATAAGCTGTTTATATATTCTGGATATTAACCATTATCAGTCATATCATTTACAAATATTTTCCCCACTTAGTAGGTTGTCTTTTCATTTTGTTGACCATTTCCTTTGCTGTGCCAAAGACTTTTAAGTGTAATTAAGTCTCAGTTGTTTATTTCTTTTATTTCTTTTGCCTTAGGAGACAGATCTAAAACATTTTGCTACCATTTATGTCCAAGAGTGTTCTATGTTCTCTTCTAGGACTTTTATGGTTTCCAATCTTACACTTTGGTCTTTAATCCATTTTGAGTTTATTTTTGTATATGATGTGAAGAAATCTTCTAAACTCATTGTTTTGCAGGTAGTTGTTGAGTTGTCCCAGCACCACTTATTAAAGAGATGGTGTTTTCTCCATAGTGTATCTTTGCCTCATTTGTTGTACGTTAATTGACCATAGCATATGGGTTTGAAGTATACTCTGAAGTCAGGAAGCATAATACCTTCAGCTTTGTTCTTTTTCCTCAAGACTACACTGGCTGTTTTGGGTCTTCTCTGGTTCTGTATAAACTTTAGGATTATTTGTCTCATTCTGTGAAGAATGTCTTGGGTATTTTGATAGGGATTGCATTAACTAATGGAGAGTGCTTTGGATAGTATGACCATTTTAACAATATTAGTTCTTCCAATCCAGGAACATGAGACAGCTTTCCATTTCTTTGTATCATTTTGAAATTCCTTCATCAGTGTTTTAAAATTTTCAGAGTACAGGTCACTGACCTCCTTGGTTATGTTTATTCTTAGGTATTTTATTCTTTTTGATACAGTTTTAATGGAATTGCTTCCTTAATTTATCTTTTGGATAGTTCATTATTTATTATAGAACAACAGACTTTGTATATTAATTGTATATCTTGCAGCTATTGCTGAATTCATTTATGAGTTCTAATAGATTTTTATTAGAGATTTTAGGGTTTTTTATAAATATTGTCATGTCATCTGTAAATAATGACAGTTTCACTTTTTTCCTTCCAGTTTAGATGTCTTTTATTATTTTTGTTTGTTTGTGTGAATGCTGTGTCTAGGGACTTTCAACACTATGTTAAATAGAAGTGTCAAGAGTGGGCATCCTTGTCCTTTTAGATGAAAGGCTTTAGGCTTTACACCATTGAGTATGATATTAGCTGTGGGTTGTCATAATTGCAGTTTGTTATACTAGGTATATTCCCTCTGCACCAAATTTGATGAGAATTTTTATCATGAATGGGTGTTGAATTTTGTCAGATGCTTTCTCTGCCTGTATTGAAATGATTGTGTGATTTTTTAAAATCCTTTATTAATCTGATATATCACATTTATTAATTTGCAAAATGTTGATTCATCCTTTCATCCCTGGAATAAATCCCACTTGATCATGGTGTAAGATCCTTTTTGTATTTTTGGATTCAGTTTGCTAATACTTTGTTGAGAACTTTTGCACCTATATTCATCACAGTATATTGGCCTATAATTTTCTTTTTTTGTTGTATCACCTTGTCTGGTTTTTGGTATCAAAGAAATGGTGGTCTCCTAGAATGAATTTGGGAGAGTTCTGTCCTCTACAAAAACTTGTTTAATAAGGATGCTGTGCTGTGCTTAGTAGTTCAGTCATGTCTGATTCTTTGCAACTCCATGGACTGTAGCCCGCCAGGCACCTCTGTCCATGAGGATTCTCCAGGCAAGAATACTAGAGTGGGTTGCCATGCCCTCCTCCAGGGGATCTTCCCAACCCAGGGATCAAACCCAGGTCTTCTAATTGCAGGCAGATTCTTTACTAACTAAGTTGTCAGGGAAGCCCAGATATTCAGCTTCTGAGTCCCTAAATATCCATCGCTTAACAAGAAAATTCCCAAACTTTTTTTGCATTTCATGCTAGTTTGAATATCAAGATATGACCAGGGATCAATCCCATGTCCCCTGAATTGACAGCTAGATTCTTAACCACAGACCACCAAAGAAGTCCTAGATTGTTTTAAAGTCTGTTTTGTTCAACATGAGTACCATGGTACCCCCACTTTCTTATTTCCAATTGTGTATAACATCTTTTTTCCATCCCTCACTTTCCATCTGGGTGTGTCTTTAATTCAGAAGTGAGTTTCTTGTAAGTAGCCTATAGATAGGTCTTGTTTTATTATCCAGTCACCCACTCTATGTCTTTTCATTGGAGTATTTAGGCCACTGACATTTAACATAATTATTGATAGGTTTGTACTTATTTCTAATTTATTACTTGTTTCCCAGTTGTTTTTATAGTTTTTGCCTGTTAATTCCTCTTCTTTTAGTTTTTTTTCCCTAGTAGTTTGATGGTTTTCTTTAGTGGTACCCTTGTGTTCCTGTCTATGTTCTGTGTGTCTGTTGTAGGTTTTTGCTTTGTGGCTGCAATGGGCTTCATATATGTTGCCCTATAACTATATATATTTGTCTTAAATAGGTAGTCCTTTAAGTTCAAACACATTCTAAAAGATCTACATTTTTTATTCCCTTCCCCCACATTTTGTTTTTGATGTCATATTTTACACCTTGATGTCTTTCTCTTCACCATTTATTGTAATTGTACTTATTTACATTTATTTTTCTTTTAATCTTCATACTAGCTTATTTAAGTGGTGGATCCTCAGACTTTACTATATATTTGCCTTTACTAGTGGAATTTTTCCTTTCCTATATATACTTTTAGATATAGCTTTTAGGACTTATTTAGTCTTGATGCACTCATAGTTTTTATTTGAGAAATTTATTTTATCTATCCTTCAATTCTCAGTGTTAGTCTTGCTGGGTAAAGTATTCTAGTTCACAGGTTTTTCCCTTTCAGCACTTTAAGTATATCATGTCACTCCCTTCTGACCTACAGTGTTTCTGCAGAACAATCAGCTGGTAGCCTTAAGGGGATTCCTTTGTATATAGCTGTTTACTTTTTCTTGCTGCCTTTGGAAACCTCTCTTTATCTTTGATTTTTTCCATTTTAATTTTTCTATGTCTTGATATGGGTCTGAGTTCATCTTGTTTGGGACCCTCTGTGTTTCCTATTTGAATATCTGTTTCCTTCAGGTTTAGGGTAGTTTTCAGCCATCATTCCATTAAATACATTTTTAACCCCATAGTCACTTTTTCCTTCTGTAACCCTCGTAATGCAAATGTTGGTACACTTGATGTTATTCCAGAAGTTTCTATATTTTCTAGTTTCTTGCTATAACTCCGAGTCATCTATTACTTTTCCTCATTTAGTTAGCATTCTCAGTGGCACCCCACTCCAGTACTCTTGCCTGGAAAATCCCATGGATGGAGGAGCCTGGTAGGCTGCAGTCCATGGGGTCGCTAAGAGTCAGATACGACTGAACGACTTCACTTTCACATTTTGCTTTCATGCATTGGAGAAGAAAATGGAAACCCACTCCAATGTTCTTGCCTGGAGAATCCCAGGGACGAAGGAGCCTGGCGGGCTGCCATCTATGGGGTTGCACAGAGTTGGACACGACTGAAGTGACTTAGCAATAGCAATAACAATAGCAAAAAAAAAAAATTACTAATATTTTGAATTCTTCATCTAGTAAATTTATTGCCATTTCATTAGTTGTTGTTTTGGGCTTCCCAGATGGTAAAGAACCTGCCTGTCAGTGCAGGAGACATAAAAGACGCAGGTTCAATCCCTGCATTGGGAAGGTCCCCTGGAGGAGAGCATGGCAACCCACTCAAATGTTCTTTCCTGGAGAATGCCATGGACAGGGGAGCTACTGGCAGGCTACAGTCCATAGGGTCACAAAGTGTTGGAACCAAGAGAAGTGAATTACCACGCATGCAACACTTTAGTTATTTGAGGAATTTTCTCTTTCAATTGAGACATTTCTCTGCCTTCTCAGTCTCTATGATATGAGGTGAAGCAGTTATCTATGGTAGTTATAAAGGGCTATCCTTATGTGGGAGCTCCCTATACAGTCTATGTGTACCCAGTGGCTTGGGGACAGAACTGGATTTGACATGAACAAAAGTGTGTGGTGACATGAACAAAAGTCTCAGGGTGTGTTGGTAGCTATCACTTTGATAGGAACTGGGGCTTCAGGGAGGGACAGTGCTGAAGCCAGGTGTGAGCTGGGGCTTCTCCTGTGATCACTGGCCATCCTCACCCTGTAAGGGGTGAGGGCAAGTCTCAAGCTATTGGAACAAAACTCCTTAGGGTTGGGTCTGAGCTGATTCAGTTCCCTTCAGCTGTGAGATCTCCCTCCCAGCAGTGGCATCCTCACCCCAGAGGAGAGCAGCCCTGGAATAAGAAGGGCATGGGCACTCAGTGCGGGTGGGGCATGGGCTTTGGCAGTCTGGCTATCATCAGAGGTCTGGACTACCTCCGATGTGCTGCCATATTTTGCCAAGTAGTGGCTGTCTCCATCCTACTCATGTGCCACTTTGGATCTGAACCACCCCAGTGTCTCACAGCTGAGGTCTTTCCTGGGTCGTGGCAGCTTTCACTCCAGTGTGAGCTGCAATGTGAGTTAAGTGGGACTAGAACATTCACTTGGACCAGGCTGGGGTATGCACCAGGACAGTTACAGGAAACCATTCAGCCACCTGTGCATTCTCATTCTGCCCATTCTACCTTGCTTTCGGAGGAAGCTAGCATTTGTGTGATACTCACAAACAAAGTCTAGGCTTCCCACAGCCCTCTGGTTAAACCAATGCCCTCCAGCCCGCCAAGGTGGCTCGCTTTCCCTTGGTTGGACCCTAGGACTGGGGCACCCAATATGTGGCTCGAACTACTCATTCCGCAGGGAGGATGTCCACCTGTGTAATCTTCATTTTCCTGAGTATACCCCCCCCCCGACAAGAGACTGACCCAGACTTGTCTGTGAGTGTCCAGGAGTCTCCAGTGGAGGCGTGGGTTGGTGGTGGCCTGCTGCAGGGTTGCTGACACTGAGTGTAGCAGTACATGCATGGGATCTTTTGAAGGAGGTCACCATTATCTTCATTACCTCCGCCATAGTTTAAGTGAAAGTGAAGTTGCTCAGTCATGTCTGACTCTTTGCAACCCCATGGACTGTAGCCTACCAGGTTCCTCCGTCCAAGGGATTTTCCAGGCAAGAATACTGGAGTGGGTTGCCATTTCCTTCTCCAGGAGATCTTCCCAACCCAGGGATTGAACCTGGGTCTCCTGCATTGTAGGCAGATGCCTTACTATCTGAGCCACCAAGGAAGTCACCATAGTTTGGCCCCAGGTAAATGGCAATCCACTCCAGTACTATTGCCTGGAAAATCCCATGGACAGAGGAGCCTGGTAGGCTACAGTCCATGGGGTCGCAGAGTCTGAAAGCGACTTCACATTCACTTTCAAATAACAGGGAGGGAACACAACTCCACTGCACAGAAAATTGGATTAAAGATTTACTGAGCATGACACCACTCATCAGATCAAGACCCAGTTTCCCCCTCAGTCAGTCTCTCCCATCAGGAAGCTTCCATAAGCCTCTTACCCTTCTCCAGCAGAGGGCTGCTGCTGCTGCTAAGTCACTTCAGTTGTGTCCGACTCTGTGCAACCCCATAGATGGCAGCCAACCAGGGTCCCCCGTCCCTGGGATTCTCCAGGCAAGAACACTGGAGTGGGTTGCCATTTCCTTCTCCAATGCATGACAGTGAAAAGTGAAAGTGAATTCGCTCAGTCGTGTCCGACTCTTAGTGACCCCATGGACTGCAGCCCACCAGTCTCCTCCATCCATGGGGTTTTCCAGGCAAGAGTACTGGAGTGGGTTGCCATTGCCTGGACAGTATCAATTTAGCACTTTGCAAATTATACCTACTACTATGGGCAAGAATCCCTTAGAAGAAATGGAATAGCCATCATAGGCAACAAAACAGTCTGAAATGCAATACTTGGATGAAATCCCAAAAATGACAGAATGATTTCTGTTCTTTCCCAAGGCAAACCATTCATTATCACAGTAATCCAAGTCTGTGCCCTGACCAGTAATGCTGAAGAAGCTGAAGTTTGAATGGTTCTATGAAGACCTACAAGACCTCTTAGAACTAACACCCAAAAAAGATGTCCTGTTCATCATAGGGGACTGGAATGCAAAAGTAGGAAGTCAAGAGATACCTGGAGTAACAGGCAAATTTGTCCTTGAAGTACAGAATGAAGCAGGGCAAAGGCTAATAGAGTTTTGCCAAGAGTACACACTGCTGATTGCAAACACCCTCTTCCAACAACACAAGAGAAGACTCTACACATGGACATCACCAGATGACCAACACCAAAATCAGACTGATTGATTATATTCTTTGCAGCCAAAGATGGAGAAGTTATATACAGTCAGCAAAAACAAGACCAGGAGCTGACTGTGGCTCAGATCGTGAACTCCTTATTGCCAAATTCAGACTTAAATTGAAGAAAGTAGGGAAAACACTAGACCATTCAGGTATGACCAAAATCAAATCCCTTATCATTATACAGTGGAAGTGAGAAATAGATTTAAGGGATTAGATCTGATAGACAGAGTGCCTGATGATCTATGGATGGAGGTTCATGACATTGTACAGGAGACAGGGATCAAGATCATCCCCAAAAAAAGAAATGCAAAAAAGCAAAATGGTTATCTGAGGAGGGCTTACAAATAGCTGTGAAAAGAAGAGAAGTAAAAGCAAAGGAGAACAGGAACGATATAAGCATCTGAATGCAGAGTTCCAAAGAATAGCAAGGAGTGATAAGAAAGCCTTCCTCAGTGATCAGTGCAAAGAAATAGAGGAAAACAATAGAAGGGAAAGATTAGAGATCTCTTCAAGAAAATTAGAGATACCAAGGGAATATTTCATGCAAAAATGGGTTCAATAAAGGACAGAAATGGTATGGACCTAACAGAAGCAAAAGATATTAAGAAGAGGTGGCAAGAATACACAGAAGAACTGTACAAAAAAGATCATGACCCAGATAATCACGATGGTGTGATCACTCACCTAGAGCCAGACATCCTGGAATGTGAAGTCAAGTGGGCCTTAGAAAGCATCACTACAAACAAAGCTAGTGTAGGTGATGGAGCTCCAGTAGAGCTATTTCAAATCCTGAAAGATGATGCTGTGAAGGTGGTGCACTCAGTATGCCAGCAACTTTGGAAAACTCAGCAGTGGCCACAGGACTGGAAAAGGTCAGTTTTCATTCCAATCCCTAAGAAAGTAAATGCCAAAGAATGCTCAAACTACCACACAATTGCACTCATCTCACACGCTAGTAAAGTAATGCTCAAAACTCTCCAAGCCAGTCTTCAGCAATATGTGAACTGTGAACTTCCAGATGTTCAAGCTGGTTTTAGAAAAGGCAGAGGAACCAGAGATCAAATTGCCAACATCCGCCGGATCATCGAAAAAGCAAGAGAGTTCCAGAAAAACATCTATTTCTGCTTTACTGACTATGCCAAAACCTTTGACTGTGTGGATCACAATAAACTATGGGGAATTCTTAAAGAGATGGAAATACCAGACCACCTGATCTGCCTCTTGAGAAATCTGTATGCAGGTTAAAATCAACAGTTAGAACTGGACATGGAACGACAGACTGGTTCCAAATCAGGAAAGGAGTACATCAAGGTTGCATATTGTCACCTTGCTTACTTAACTTATATGCAGAGTACATCATGAGAAACGCTGGGCTTGATGAAGCACAAGCTGGAATCAAGATTGCTGGCAGAAATATCAATAACCTCAGATATGCAGATGACATCAGCCTTACGGCAGAAAGTGAAGAAGAACTAAAGAGCCTCTTGATGAAAGTGAGAGAGGAGAGTGAAAAAGTTGGCTTAAAACTCAACATTCAGAAAAGTGAGATCATGGCATCTGGTCCCATCACTTTATAGCAAATAGATGGGGAAACAATGGAAGCAGTGACAGCCTTTATTTTCCTGGGCTCCAAAATCACTGCAGATGGTGACTGTGCCCATGAAATTAAAAGATGCTTACTCCTTGGCAGGAAAGTTATGACCAACCTAGACATCATATTAAAAAGCAGAGACGTTACTTTGCCAACAAATGTCTGTTTAGTCAAGGCTATGGTTTTTCCATTGGCCATGTATGGATGTGAAAGTTGGACTGTAAAGAAAGCTGAGCACAGAAGTTTGATGCTTTTGAACTGTGGTGTTGGAGAAGACTCTTGAGAGTCCCTCGGACTGCAAGGAGATTCAACCAGTCCATCCTAAAGTTGATCAGTCCTGGGTGTTCATTGGAAGGGCTGATGTTGAAGCTGAAACTCCAATATTTTGGCCACCTGATGTTAAGAGCTGACTCATTGGAAAAGTCCCTGATGCTGGGAAAGATTGAAGGTGGGAGAAGGGGATGACCAAGTATGAGATGGTTGACTCATCACTGACTCAATGGACATGAGTTTGGGTAAACTCCAGGAGTTGGTGATGCACAAGGAGGCCTGGTGTGCTACAGTCCATGGGGTCGCAGAGTCAGACATGACTGAGCAACTGAACTGATACTGACTGATACCCTTCCAGGAGCATAGGTCCCCCACTTAATGGCTTCTCTTCCCCTCATACCCTATTCTGTGTATGTCTTTCTTGATTACACAGATGTTTTTCTGCCAGTTTTCTGTTAGTTTTCAGTTCAAACTCTTCCACGTGTAGGTGCATTTTTGATGTGTTCATGGGGGAAATTAGTTCTGTATCCTCCTCCACCAATTTTTTTTAAAATTAACTTTAATTGAAGTATAGTTGCTTTACAATGTTGTGTTTCTACTGCATGGCAAAGTGAATCAGCTATACGTCTACATATATCTCCTCTTTTTAGGATTTCCTTCCCAATTAATTCACCACAGAGCACTGAGTAGAATTCCCTGAGCTATACAGTAGGTTTGTATTAGTTGTCCATTTTATACATAGTATCAACAGTCTATATATGTCATGTTAATTCCAATCTCCCAATTCATCCCACCCCCTCTTCCTCCCTTGTTATACATACATTTGCTCTCTACTTCTGTGTCTTTATTTCTATTTTGCAAATTAGATCATCTATACCATTTTTCTAGATTCCACATATATGTATTAATATATGATATTTGTTTTCTCTTTCTGATGGCCATTCTGATGGATGTGAGGTGATACCTCATTGTGGTTTTGGTTTGTCTAGCTCTAATAATTAGTGGTGTTGAGCATCTTTTCATGTGCTTTTTGACCATTTGTGTGTCTTCTTTGGAGAAATGTCTATTGAGGTTTTCCACCTATATTTTGACTGGGTTGTTTTTTTTGATATTGAGCTACATGAGCTGTTGTATATTTTGAAGATTAATTACTTATCAGATACTTTATTTGCAAATATTTTCTCCTATTCCGTGGTTTGTCTTTTCATTTTATTTATAGTTTCCTTTGCCATGTAAAAGCTTTTAAGTTTAATACTTTTTTTTTGTTTTTATTTTCATTACTCTAGGAGGTGGATAAAAAGAATTTGCTGCTATTTATGTCAAAGAGTGATGTGTCTTTGGTTTCCTCTGAGAGTTTTGTAGTATGCTGTCTTAGATTTAGGTCTTTAATCCAATTTTAGTTTATTTTTGTGTATAGTATTAGAGAGTTTCTAATTTCACTTTCTTACATGTGGCTGTCTAGTTTTCCCAGCATCACTTATTGAAAAACTGTCTTTTTTCCACTGTATATTCTTACATCGTTTGTCATAGATTTCTGCTGCTGCTGCTGCTAAGTCACTTCAGTCGTGTCCGACTCTATGAGATCCCATAGATGGCAGCCCACCAGGCTCCCCCGTCCTTGGGGATTCTCCAGGCAAGAACACTGGAGTGGGTTGCCATTTCCTTTTCCAATGCATGAGAGTGAAAAGTGAAAGTGAAGTCACTCAGTCATGTCCGACCCTCAGTGACTCCATGGACTGCAGCCCACCAGGCTCCTCCATCCATGGGATTTTCCAGGCAAGAGTATGGGAGTAAGGTGCCATTGCCTTCTCCATTGTCATAGATTAGGTGACCGTAGATGTGTGGGTTTATCTCTAGACTTTCTATGGTGTTCCATTGATCTGTGTTTCTGTTTTTGTTCCAGTACCAAGCTGTTTTGATGACTGTAGCTTTGTAGAATAGTCTGAAGTCAGGGACCCTGGTACCTCCAGCTCTGGTTTTATTTCTCAAAATTGCTTTCTCTATTCAGGGTCTTTTGTGTTCTCACACAAATTGTAAAATTTTTTGTTCTACTTCTGTGAAAAATGCCATTGGTAACTTGATAGGTATTGCATTGAATCTGTAGATTGCTTTGGGTGGTGTAGTAATTTTGATAATACTGATTCTTATGACCAAGGAAAAAAAATTACTGTTTTAAGACTCTAGAGGCAGGCTCCTACTATAAGTCTGTGACATTAAAAAAGGTTTATGTTGTAGACCAAAGGGAAAAACCCAACTTTAAAAGTATATTCAAGGTGCAAAATTTGACTTTTTTTGTGATAAAAGTATGTAAATATTAAATATTTAATAAGGAATCTTTTAAAAGAGTGTGAATATTTAGAAAGATCACGGAAGCTTATGAGAAACTGAAGTAAGATAACATCAAATAAAATTAATTTGAAACTCTCAAAAGGAAAAATGAAATGTTTGTGGTATAGATAATAAGATTTAAAAGCATGTGATTGACCAAGACATGGAATAATTCAGGTTGTTTGGGAAAGCAATGAGTCCTTTAGTCAGAGTGAAATTTTCACACTATGTTTAACCTATATATGAGTATGATATTAGTTTCAATATTAGAGTTCACCTAAATTGTGTATGTTAAGTTATATAATGTAATTATATTTCTCAAAAAGGTTATTTAATTTTCAACATGTTTGACTTTGTTTCCATTTACTAAGGAATTATCATAAAGTCTACTTTTCAGACTTCAAGCTGTTCACCCCTTCCTGATTGGAAAAACATTAATATGGGCAGTCATTCATTTTTGCTAAAGATGTCCTTTTCAACATAGTGGATTGAAATGCAAAAGTAGGAAGTCAAAGATACCTGGAGTAACAGGCAAGGTTGGCCTTGGAGTACAAAATGAAGTGGGGCAAAGGCTAACAGGGTTTTGCCAAGAGAACACACTGGTCATAGCAAACACCCTCTTCCAACATCACCAGGTGGTCAATATTGAAACCAGATTGATTATATTCTTTGCAGCCAAAGATGGAAAAGCTCTATACAGTCAGCAAAAACAAGACTGGGAGCTGACTGTGATCATGAACTCCTCATTGCAAATTCCAGGCTTAAATTGAACAAAGTAGGGAAAACCACTATACCATTCAGGTATGACCTAAATCAAATCCCTTATGATTATACATAGGAAGTGACAAATAGATTCAAAGGATTAGATTTGGTAGACAGAGTACCTGAAGAACTATGGACGGAGGTTTGTGACATTGTACAGGAGGCAGTGATGAAGACCATCCCCAAGAAAAGAAATGCAAAAAGGCAAAATGGTTGTCTGAGGAGGCCTTACAAATAGCTGAGAAAAGAAGGGAAGTAAAAGGCAAAGGAGAAAAGGAAAGATATACCCATTTGAATGCAAAGCTCCAAAGAATAGCAAGGAGAGATAAGAAAGCCTTCCTCAGTGATCAGTGCAAAGAAATAGAGGAAAACAATAGAATGAGAAAGATTAGAGATCTCTTCAAAAAAATTAGAGATACCAAGGGAACTTTTCATGCAAAAGACAGTGAAAGTGAAGTTGCTCAGTCGTGTCTGACTCTTTGCAACCCTGTGGACTGTAGCCTACCAGGCTCCTCCCTCCATGGGATTCTCCCGGCAAGAATACAGGAGTGGGTTGCCATTTCCATCTCCAGGTTATCTTCCTGACCCAGGGATCGAAGCCGGGTCTCCCATGTTGCAGGTAGATGCTTTAACCTCTGAGTCACCAGGGAAACTTTTCACGGAAAGATGGGCACAATAAAGGACATAAACAGTATGGATCTAACAGAAGCAAAAGATATTAAGAACAGGTGGCAAGAATACACAGAAGAACTATACAAAAAAGATCTTCATGACCCAGATAACCATGATGGTGTGATCACTTACCTAGAGCCAGACATCCTGGAATGTGAAGTCAAGTGGGCCATAGGAAACATCACTAAGAACAAAGCTAGTGGAGTTGATGGAATTCCAGTTGAGCTATTTCAAATCCTTAAAGATAATGCTGTGAAAGTGCTGTACTCCATATGACAGCAAGTTTGGAAAACTCAGCAGTGGCCACAGGACTGGAAAAGGTCAGGATTCATTCCAGTCCCTAAAAAAAGCAATGCCAAAGAATGTTCAAACTATTGCACAATTGCACTCATCTCACACACTAGTAAAATAATGCTCAAAATTCTCCAAGCAAGGCTTCAACAGTATGTCAACCAAGAACTTCCAGATGTTCAAGCTGGATTTAGAAAAGGCAGAGGAACCAGAGATCAAATTGCCAACATCCATTGGATCATCAAAAAAGCAAGAGTTCCAGGAAAACATCTACTTCTGCTTTATTTATTATGCCAAAGCCTTTGACTATACAGATCACAATAAACTGTGGGGAATTCTTAAAGAGATGGGAATAACAGGCCACCTTACCTGCCTCCTGAGAAATCTGTATGCAGGTCAAGAAGCAACAGTTAGAATTGGACATGGAACAATAGACTGGTTCAAAACTAGGAAAGGAGTACATCAAGGATGTGTATATTGTCACACTGCTTATTTAGCTTCTATGCAGAGTACATCATGCAAAAGGCCGGGCTGGATGAAGCACAAGCTGGGATCAAGATTGCTGGGAGAAATATCAGTAACTTCAGAAACGCAGATGACACCCTTATGGCAGAAAGTGAAGAACAACTAAAGAGCCTCTTGATGAAAGTGAAAGAGGAGAGTGAAAAAGTTGGCTTAAAACTCAACATTCAAAAAAACGAAGATCATGGCATCCAGTCCCATCACTTCATGGCAAATAGACGGGGAAACAATGGAAAGAGTGGCAGATTTTATTTTTGGGGGGCTCCACAATAACTGCTGATGATAACTGCAGCCATGAAATTAAAAGACGCTTGCTCCTTGGAAGAAATGTTGTAACCAACCTAGACAGCGTATTAAAAAGCAAAGACACTGCTTTGCTGACAGAGGTCCATCTAGTCAGAGCTATTGTTTTTCCAGGAGTCATGTTTGGATGTGAGTTTTGGACCATAAAGAAAGCTGAGCACCAAAGAACTGATGCTTTTGAACTGTGGTGTTGGAGAAGACCCTTGAGAGTCACTTGGACTGCAGGGAGGTCCAACCAGTCCATCCTAAAGGAAATCAGTCCTAAATATTCATTGGAAGGACTGATGCTAAAGCTGAAACTCCAATGCATTGGCTACCTGAAGAGCTAACTCATTGGAAAAGACCGTTATACTGGAAAAGATTGAAGGCAGGAGGAGAAAGGGATGACAGAGGATGAGATGGTTGGATGGCATGGACGTGAGTTTGAGCAAGCTCTGGGAATTGGTGATGGACAGGGAAGCCTGGCATGTTGCAGTCCATGGGGTCACAAAGAGTCAGATATGACTGAGCAACTGAACTGACCTGACCTTATATTTTTAAAGCATTCCACAAAACAGGAATATAGCTGGGCACATAGTTTACTACTCTGTGGACTTTGTCCAAAGATAGTTGTATTAATAAAAATGGGGGAAAAACCTTATAAACTGATCAAACCAGAAGTTATTTCTTGTTAAACTGTGTTTCCTGGAGTATAGAAAGAACCAAGGGACCTTGCAAGCAAAATTCATTGCATACCAAGGTGGTAATGAAGCAAAATGACAGGTATATAGAACCCTCCATAGTTATTTGTTTCTGAATTGAATTAATGGTCTCACCTAAGGGGACACTGTCCAAGTAAGTGTCCTGCCTCCTGAAGTCATGTTAAAATGGGATTTGTAGAGTCCTCAGTAACTGAAAAAAAAAAGTGCTTCTACCTTTTTAGTCTATTTAACCACTGATATTTAAGGATAATATTTCTTTTTCTAATTCTTTTTCCCAATACTGAACACCTTTACTTGTGCCTGCCTTATCATATTGGTTTATTTATTGCTTTTTTAAATGTGAATTTCTCTACTTCTGAATTGTGAATTTACTGCCTCTGTACCTGGCATATAATGAATGCTAAATAAATGCTTATTGAGCAAGGATATCTTGGGCAATCTGAACCTAAACATAATTATTCTCATAATCTAACCAGCTTTTATGGAGTGCAAGCTATGCATAAAATGCATTGCTAGGCATTAAGATACAAACAAAAAGGAGATAAACTCCTATCCTTACAATTTGGCTTGGGAAGCAGAAACATAAAAAAGCACCTTTTGTACAGCAGAATGAGAGAAGGACTGAAATACTCCTAAGCTTTGTTTATAAATACCTTTTATGGCGGAGGTATATGGTCGACTCAGGGAAGAGGAAGGAGGACACATGAGTGCTAATCATGATATTCCCTAGAACTTTCTGTCCTCCTTTAAGGAAAGACTAGTTCAATTCATCATTTTCAGCATTTCCTCTGAGTTGATTATATCCCAGAATGCCAGAACAATGTCTTATGTCTACCCAAATTCACACTATGTCTGTGGTTTTACAACTGCTCCCTCTTTTATATTTTTGCATCCCTTTTCCCAGTTTTCTTTTCAAGGTTATTGACTCAGAGCCTCTGCTCAGATTTACACAGAAAGATATTTGACTCTTTGGTGTGTCATGTATGACCGGTAAGCCACCAGACTGTTTACATCTGGGTATGAAGGGGAAGGATAAATTGGGAGATTGAGATTGATATATACATACTACTATATATGATAGCAAAGTAATAAGGACCTATGTATAGTACAGGGAATTCTACTCAACATTCTATAATGACGTAATAAGGACCTACTGTATAGCACAGGGAATTCTAACTGTTAAGTGAAGTCGCTCAGTCGTGTCCGACTCTTTGTGACCCCATGGACTGTAGCCTATCAGGCTCCTCCATCCATGGGATTTTCCAGGCACGAGTACTGGAGTAGGTTGCTATTTCCTTCTCCAGGGGATCTTCCCGACCCAGGAATCAAACCCAGGTCTCCCACATTGCAGGCAGATGCTTTACTGTCTGAGCCACCAGGGAAGCCCCTACTAACTGTTAAGGACCTACTATATAGCACAGGGAATTCTACTCAATACTTTGTAATAACCTACATGGGAAAAGAATCTAAAAAAGAGGGGACATATGTATATGTGTAACTGATTCACTTTGGTGTACGGCAGAAACTAACACAACATTGTAAATCAACTATACTCCAATAACAATGATTAAAAATAATAATAGTACCTTTACAACAGCTCTAATGGTCCCTTAGTAGAAGCACAGAACTGCTTAGAGTACTCTTCATCTTTTTCTCTTCTCCTTCCCCTAGTCATAATTCTAAGAAGGTATATGAAGTTTGGCTTCAGTGTACAGTACCTCCTGGTCCACCCACAAAGGCGAAATGATGATGAAATATTGTGATGGTGTTTAGGACGTGCTATCCCAAATATGGTACCTTGGCATATTGAATATGTTAAGCTGAAGGGGTTTAAGAAAATGGCAGAAGTGGGAGCATCACTGTGACCTCACATCTCTTGCCCTTCTTTCCTGAAACAGGTCATAAAACTCCCTTGTGAAAGGTATGGTCTGTACCAGTACCAGAGGGAAGGAAGACATTCTTATCACCAGAGACAGAATTAGAGGGCCCAGAAATCTGTATAAAGAAATGCTGTTAGACAATCTGTTGTGTTCCTAGTTACTTGTTTACCATTTACTATCCCTAGCCCAAATCCCTTTGTCTTGTCAATTCTTCACAAATTTGCTGTTTATCTAAAAGTTGCTCTGGGTCATTTCTTTCAGTCTTCATTCAATAAAATTTGTATGCTTTTCTCCTGCTAATCTGTCTCTGTCTTTGTCGGTTTAATTTTCAGGGCCAATCAGGGACCCTAAGACAGTCAAGGAAAACTTTTTCTTCCTCTGCAGTTACTAAGGGAAAAGTTCTGAAAGGGACAGGAGGAGTTTGAGGATAGTAGAGAAAACTGTTCCCTGATCATTATAAAGTTGCATTCTAGCAGATTCTAACTTGGTTAATTAGAAGTACAGAACTATATCTCAGGAAAATATTATCAAGGATGTTGATCAGTGTGTTTTTATGATGACTAATCTCATATTCTATTTC
The DNA here is from genome assembly GCF_016772045.2 of Ovis aries. NCBI lineage: Eukaryota > Metazoa > Chordata > Mammalia > Artiodactyla > Bovidae > Ovis > Ovis aries. Next base: position 24,177,939 of record NC_056080.1, on the reverse strand, counting down.
CACATATATCACCTGTACCTCTGAAATTCATACTCTTGTTATGGACCACTAGTCATCACTGAACATTTCATGCAGCCAATTTCCAAATACAAACTTTGTTTTAATTCACTCAGTCCTTCTGGGAAGCCAAAATATGTGAGAATAAGATCAGTAGTAGTTAATATATTATCAGTTCATTTGAACCATGTCATCTATCACTGAGCAGAGTTATAAAATGCCTACTATGTGCCAGGCACTATTATTGGTATTGATGCAGACTCACAAATGTTTTATCATCAGAAATTTCTTCGGTGAAGAGAACTTTTTTAGGCTTTTATGTTTTGTTTGCAGATACATTGTTCACAAATATATAACAAGAACTGTTTTAGTGGAAAATCTTTAATAGATTGGCATAAAAATATTAGTGCATTCTAAAGCACTTAGGGACAAACTTATTTCTGGCACAAAAATTTCATGTTATAAAGTGGACTGGTGAATTACAGGAAGATGTCACAGATTTTGAGATTTGCTTCTTTAAAAAAAATATATATACATTATATATGTATTTTAATTGTCAGTATTAGAAAAACATGTTAAATTTGAAATTATATTTAAGTATGAGGGAAAAAGCTTATGATTTACGTAAACATTTGGAGAAATTGCCTGCAGATAATTTTTCTATCCTCTTAGCCTGACTCCCTAAGGCTAAACCATCAAGCCTGACCAGATCATTTTAGCTACTGACAAGATATTGTGGAGAATAAGAGATTTTCTGGGTGTCTAAAAATATTCCTTTCATAAAAATCAGCACTACATTTCTGGGACAGAGACCCGGAAACTGCATTTTTTGTTTCTCCTTTCTCTGTTTTCTCTGTCTCATTGGTGATTTGGTTAATTAACACTTCATCCAAGGATTACATCTCTTAGAGATTCAGGAGAGTGTGAAATTGCCCTCCTGGCAATGACAAGGATGAAGGAATATCCCACTCTCGTAGCTATTACTGTACAGCTGGATTTAAAATTTAATATTTTAAAGAACAGTTTCTCTGGGGAAAGAGAACTATTACTCTATGACAGTGGTTCTCAAATTGTGGTCCTTAGATCAGCAGCATCACTGTCCTTGAGGAACTTGTTAGAAATGCAAATTATCAAGCCCCATTCCAGATCTACTGAGTCAGAATCCCTTGGATCAGGGTCCCTGTAATCTGTGTTTTAACAAACCCCCAGGCGATTCTGATGAATGATAAGGTTTGGGAACCATTGGTCTGTGCAACTCCCTCACTATGTTGTATATGAATATATTATTTAGTGATACAAGAAGACGGGTTAAATTATTAATTAGTAATTTAAATCTTAAATCATTGCCTTTGAATTTGTTAAGCAGACTAGTTCAAGTCCACAGGGCTCCATCAATGTTTTATTGCAGTTCACAGCATGTAGGTCTATTGGCACAAAAACGACTAATTATCTTAGTAGATCTGAAAAGGAGGAAATGCCAGCTGAAAAGTGGCAGTGTTTGTTTGAACAAAGTCTCCTAGCTGAAAAAGTGCTCTGCTGCTGCTAAGTTGGCTTCAGTCATGTCCGACTCTTTGCAACCCCTTGGACCGTAGCCTGCCAGGCTCCTCTGTCCATGGGATTCTTTAGGCAAGGATACTGGAGTGGGCTGCCCATTTCCTTCTTCAGGGGATCTTCCCAACCCAGGGATCAAACCCACATCTCCTGTCTCCGGCATTGGCAGGTGGGTTCTTCACCACTAGTGCCACCTGGGAAGCCCTTCATACTTATCTAATGGCCCCTTTTCAGAGTGGTGGAGCCACAGGAAGAAGAACCCAGGGTTCACACCCAAGTCAGGCTCAGAGCCCACATGGCCCTGGGCTCTCCCAGATGCTCCCCATCACAGTACCTGTGACACCCAGGGCCATATCTGGTGGAAAACTGAAAGCCACACCACAGAAGCAGGGACAACTGTACTGTCCAGAGAGCTGTCCCGACTCTGGCTGTGTACCTTCCACCCACAGAGCCCGTACAGGCACTGGTGCTTTCTCTGTACACTTGTACTGCACCTTTTCCTTTCGTGTCACCACACTGGGGAAATTCAGTGTTTCCCAAAGGCCGGCTGCCTGCCTGCACAGTCTCACCTCAGTGCCTGGAGGGTGGCTACGGTGGAAGCCTCCTGACCATGGATGGTGGAACACATGGATGCGTCTACTTGGCCTTGAGCCCCACCTTCTGGGGGCAGAAGTTCACCCGCCACCAGGCTCTGTAGCTTTGCCCCAGTGGCCCACAGGCACCAGGGCAGGCCACCTCCAGGCCTGGGGAGGCTGACAGCGGTGCCTGTAGGAAGCACCTCTCTGTTCCGAACTCAGATCTGTGCCTCAGGTGGTTTGATTAGGTCACAGGACAGGTCTACTGAGGCTGTTCCAACTCCCTCACCATGGTGGGGGGGCAGGAGGGAAGTCCTGGGATGTTAGTGTCTGGGGGACCAGTGCTTCACCACCAAGGAGGAAGTTAGGATTTTTAATGTCATCATATTCATTCTTGGGATACTGCCTTATCTTACAGAATTTGGTTTAAAGTTGCTGTTGTTGTTTTCCCTTTTCGCTATCTTGTGTTATGGTCATTTCAGTCACCACACTTGCCATTGTGGTTTTACATTGGTGGTGTTATTTCTTCTAGGAAATGCTATTTTGTCAGGAGAATTGCAGATTTTAATGCCAAAGAAGTCTTTTGGTGAAGAAGTAGGAGTTCCTGGATGAAGATAAAGATGGGATTTTATCCTTATTGCCCCGTTTTCCAGTCCCTTCTCTATCCGCACCTGATCAATTTCCAGGTTCTACAAATCATTTCTCAATCACCTCCACCTATTCTCATTTTAATTTTTTGCCACTGTTACAACTTGGCTGCTGATCATTTCCCAACTTGATGACTCAAATTCAGAGACACAGAAAGGATTCACAGCAGCTAATTATCATTCTAGCTTCTAAGGTAAGTGAAGTCAAAGTGAAGTGAAGTCGCTCAGTTGTGTCCAACTCTTAGCGACCCCATGGACTGCCTCCTACCAGGCTCCTCCATCCATGGGATTTTTCCAGGCAAGAGTACTGGAGTGGGGTGCCATTGCCTTCTCCATTCTAAGGTAAGTTCAGGTATTTAATAATTGTTCCTGTAACCCTAAGTGAATTGAATGGGAAAACCAACTAGTGGTGGTTTGTGATGGTTTTGTTCTTTTCAACCGACACTCCCTCCAACTCTATGTACTATATGATGCTTATACTAATTAATTCAGTCAACTTTTTTTATGCTGTTATATGTCAAGAGCTATTTTAAACAAAAAGGTAACAATAGTCAACAAATACAAAACCTGGAGATTTTACTTATAGAATTCATAATATAATGACGGTTATGTGTGGTTGAAGACCTACCATTATATCTGTATCTATAGCCATAGCTACATCTTTTTGTATGTGTATCTGCTAATCTGTCTATCTAGCTATTTTAATCATGACAGTAAGGAGGTCCTCTGATGTACTGACATTTAAACAAAGACATAAATGAAGTGATTGATGTTGCTACCTGAGGATGAAGTGTTCTATTAGAGCAAACCAAGTAACCAGGGGTAAAGAAGAGAGACTAGTATAACTGGGCAGGGTGGTGGTGGTGAGAAAGGGGCTGGATGGAAGAGGATAAAGTCAGAGGTAGCCAGGGAATGGGTTGCCAGGGACCATTTACATTGTACTTCAAATGAAATGAGAAGTCCTTAAGAGGTTTTAAGAAGAGAGATGACTGACAGTGTGGTGATATTTTAGAAAGACCACCCTGATTACCAGCAACTGAAGCAAGAAAACCCTTTAGGAGACAATCTGCAATAAACCTGATGAGATTTGATGTTGTCTTGAGTATGTCATGAGTGGTTGGGGTGGGAGTGGTGGTATTTCTTTTCATGCTGAATGTGGAGAATGAGAGAAAGGAAGGAGTCTAACAGCAGCTCAAAAACTTTAGGCCCGAAGAAACTAAAATTTGACTTGCCTTTCACTGAGACAGGGAAATAGCAAATACCCTCTTCCAACAACACAAGAGAAGACTCTACACATGAGCATCACCAGATGGTCAATACTGAAATCAGATCAATTATATTCTTTGCAGCCAAGATGGAGAAACTCTATACAGTCAGCAAAAAGAAGACTGGGAGCTGACTGTGGCTCAGATCATGAACTTCTTATTGCAAAATTCAGGCTTAAATTGAAGAAAGTAGGGAAAACCACTAGGCCATTCTGGTATGACCTAAATCAAATCCCTTATCATTATACAGTAGAAGTGACAAATAGATTCAAAGGATTAGATTTGGTAGACAGAGTGCCTGAAGAACTATGGACAGAGGTTTGTGACATTGTGCAGCAGGCAGTGATCAAGACTATCCCCAAGAAAAATAAATGCAAAAAGGCAAAATGGTTGTCTGCAGAGGCCTTACAAATAGCTGAGAAAAGAAGAGAAGCAGAAGGCAAAGGAGAAAAGGAAAGATATACCCGTTTGAATGCAGAGTTCCAAAAGAATAGCAAGGAGAAATAAGAAAGCCTTCCTCAGTGATCAGTGCAAGGAAATAGAGGAAAACAATAGAATGGGAAAGATTAGAGATCTCTTCAAGAAAATTAGAGATACCAAGGGACCTTTTCATGCAAAGATGGGCACAATAAAGGACATAAACAGTATTAACCTAACAGAAGCAAAAGATATTAAGAACAGGTGGCAAGAATACACAGAAGAACTATACAAAAAAGATCTTCATGACCCAGATAATCACTATGGTGTGATCACTCACCTAGAGCCAGACATCCCGGAATGTGAAGTCAAGTGGGCCATAGGACACATCACTAAGAACAAAGCTACTGGAGGTGATAGAATTCCAGTTGAGCTATTTCAAATCCTAAAAGGTGATGCTGTGAAAGTGCTGCCCTCAATATGCCAGCAACTTTGGAAAACTCAGCAGTGGCCACAGGACTGGAAAAGATCAGTTTTAATTCCAATCTCAAAGAAAGGCAATGCCAAAAAATGTTCAAACTACTGCACAATTGCACTCATCTCACACACTAGCAAAGTAATGCTCAAAATTCTCCAAGTGAGGCTTCAACCGTACGTTAACCGTCAACTTCCAGACGTTCAAGCTGGATTTAGAAAAGGCAGAGGAACCAGAGATCAAATTGCCAACATCCGTTTTATCATCAAAAAAGCAAGACAGTTCCAGAAAAATTCTATTTCTGCTTTATTGACTATGCCAAAGCCTTTGACTGTGCAGATCACAACAAACTGTGGAAAATTCTTCACAAGATGGGACTAACAGACCACCTTACCTGCCTCCTGAGAAATTTGTATGAAGGTCAAGAAGCAACAGTGAGAACTGGACATGGAACAACAGACTGGTTCCAAGTCAGGAAAGGAATACATCAAGGCTGTATATTGTCACCCTGCTTATTTAACTTATATGCAGAGTACATCATGAGAGATGATGGACTGGATGAAGCACAAACTGGAATCAACATTGCCGGGAGAAATATCAATAAACTCAGATACGCAGAAGACACCACCCTTATGGCAGAAAGTGAAGAACAACTAAAGAGCCTCTTGATGAGAGTGAAAGAGGAGAGTGAAAAAGCTGGCTTAAAACTCAACATTCAGAAAACTAAAATCTTGGCATCTGGTCCCATCACTTCATGGCAAATAGACGGGGAAACAATGGAAACAGTGACAGACTTTTATTTTGGGGGCCTCCAAAATCACTGCACATGGTGACTGCAGCCATGAAATTAAAAGACACTTGCTCCTTAGAAGAAAAGCTGGGAGCAACCCAGACAGCATATTAAAAAGCAGAGATATTACTTTGCCGACAAAGATCCATCTAGTCAAAGCTATGGTTTTTCCAGTAGTCATGTATGGATGTGAGAGTTGGACAATAAAGAAAGCTGAGCATCAGAGAATTGATGCTTTTGAACTGTGGTGTTGGAGAAGACTCTTGAGTCCCTTGGACTGCAAGGAGATCCAACCAGTCCATCCTAAAGCAAATCAGTCCTGAATATTCATTGGAAGGACTGATGTTGAAGCTGAAACTCCAGTACTTTGGCCACCTGATGCGAAGAGCTGACTCATTGGAAAAGGCCCTGATACTGGGAAAGATTGAAGGCAGGAGGAGAAGGGAATGACAAAGGATGAGATGGTTGGATGGCATTACTGACTCGATGGACATGAGTTTAAGCTTGCTCTGGGAGTTTGGATGGACAGGGAAGCCTGGCGTGCTGTAGCCCATGGAATAGCAAAGAGTCAGACACGACTGAGCAACTGAACTGAACTGAGAAAGGGAAAACCATTTTGTAGGGAGAGGGGCCAAAGTTGAGGAAAATGATTTTATCTTTGGATAGGTTATTTGAGATAGCAACTGTCAATCAAGTAAAAAGTCATAAATTGTTGGTGCCATCAATTCAGGTGGGAAGTTTAAAAACGTATTCCTCAGGTCACCCTTGTTGTATAGTGTTCTCTGATATTTTTGTCCATATTACAAATCAAGCCTGCTCATTCCTCAATAATAAAATATACAGATGTATAAAAGAAAACCAAAAATCACTGTCATCTAATCTTTCCAAAGGTGATAACTATTATCAACTTCTCAGTGTATAAATTTCCAAATTGTGTGTTTGTCTACATATATTTAGATATATATTAGTGTATACCATATGAAACTATTGTATTCACTTTGATCTACAAAAATAATAATTTAACATATCAGCTTAATATATATATAAATATGAACACTATAAAAATAGAAGCATGCAAAATCTATTTGTCTATGAAGTGAAAGTCACTCTTTGCAACCCCATGGACTATATAGTCCATGGAATTCTCCAGGCCGGAATACTGGAGTGGGTAGCCTTTCCCTTCTCCAGGGGATCTTCCCAACTCAGGGATCAAACCCAGGTCTCCTGCATTGCAGGCAGATTCTTTACCAGCTGAGCCACAAAGGAAGCCCAAGAATACTGGAGTGGGTAGCCTATCCCTTCTCCAGCAGATCTTCCAGACCCAGGAATCGAACAAGGGTCTCCTGCATTGTAGGCGGATTCTTTACCAACTGAGCTATCAGGGAAGCCCAATACAAATAGAAGCATGCAAAATATATTTGTCTGTGCTTTTGTTAAATACTTTATTTTGGCTGAGTCTCTTACGTTGCACATGACAGGAAATGCTAGAATAACTGACAATGTATTTTAAAGAAAGGAAACAGATAGTGTATTAAACCTGACAAATCTTACAAAATACAATATTACTATACAACACTAAGGGTTTCAAAATGGTCCCACGCAGCACCAAAATTACCAGTAGATGAATATCATGTTTTTGGGTATTTCTTTATCTTTCTGTTGAGGATTATAGCATAAATATGGCAAAATTCTTTGATTTACTTTAAAGCGTTTTAATTAGAGTAACTGAATTCTGTGAGACTTTGGTTGTTAAATTAGGCATTCAGCTTAATGGTGTTTTTATAACATTTTTGGAAGAACAATATTGAGCAAATTAGTAGTCAACAGTGGCTTTAATGAGATTAAATTGAATTTATGGGTTTAATACCTCTCTGGGTCAATTTTGGGACATAGTGAATAATCTTAGCTATATTTATCATTGGTCTTGAAGAGAGATGAAAAAATATGTGTAAGCTAGCACATCTCTGTTTCAGGAAAAATTACCCACAGTAGATATCTCAGAGTTATTTGAGGATCAAATGTACAATTACACATTGTGAAAGTACTTAACAAGCCACAAAGCACTAAATAAATTCAATAGATTGTTATAGTGACAAGATAGAGCTAGCAAACACATAATGGAAGAACAGATTGTTCTTTCAACTTCAATCTTTTGTTGTTTGCTTCTGAAGGTATTGTAGGTTTTATTTTGTTGTTCCTTTAGAAATGAAAAGAAACAATTTTTAAAAAGAACGTACTGTAAGGCAAAGAGAAAACTAATAATTTCCCCCAAAAGACGTTTTAGTCTTTTCTTGAAATGTTGCTTATCATGTGTAGAGCAAGAGGAAGCTAGACAATGATGGGTTTTGTTTTTTTTCCTTTTCATTGTGTCAATTAAGAAAGATACTGAAAATTCCTTCCAACTGCAGTTTAAATTAGGAACAATAGCTTTTTGTTATTTTGTAAAAAGTCATTACAATGTGATGAGTTTTCATTAAAAAAACATATCTTAGAAGATTGGACTTTATTTTAAGATGCAATTCTCTTGGTTACAGATTTAAAAATACAGCTTTTTGATGAGTTATGTATAAATGAATAAAGAATTTAAATGATTTTCCCTGGTAACTCATATAAGGCAAATATCAAGTAGTAAATTATATTATGGGATATAAGTGCCTTTTAAAAACTAAATATTAATCAATTTGATAATATACCTACCTTTAACTTAAAATTTAACATACTTTTTTCAGTGTTCATTGAGGAAAATAAATGTGTTGGGCATGTCAATTTATCCTAAAGAACTAAAATTGCTGTTAACTTCCATAATCCAAGAGGCTTTAAACATGACACTGGCTAGAAAAACACTGGCACAGAAATACAGTGAAGTGGAAGGAGCTAGAAAATGGGTAGAGACGAGGCTAAGAGACCATCCAAGATGGAGGAAAGGGCCAGAGATTGAATAGGACTGGAAATCCACTTTCAGGAGTTGGGTGAGGATTAGTTTCAGAACCAGGTACTGAGTCTTTCACTGATACTGTGACAGTAATCTTCCTGATGAAATTAAAGACAGAAGGGCACCTGTTGTCATTCTAATGGTAAAATGGTGGACCACTAGGCTCAGAACTTGAAAAATGAAGTTTTGAGTCATCCCACCAGGAGAAGTACTGTGACCAGTTGAGGTTTTATCTGAAAGTAAAGGAAATGTAAAACGTATAACAGAAGCAGGAATTTATAAATACTGTATGCAAGCACATGACTAGTTGTAGAAAGAAAAACTATAGTTATTATGTATTCTATTTATTAATATAAATTCTTTTATCCCCTTCTACAGTTTTATATATAAAGTATGTATTTGGCGACTTACCTTATTAATTGAAATGTTAGAGGATATCATTAAAGGATAGTGACTGAGATAATAGAAGAGCATTCATCACTCACAGGTGGAGATGTTTACAGGCAGGGTGGCCATATGATTTATTGTCCAAACTAGGAAGATGAAAAAATCAAAGGGCATATTAAAATAGTAAAGGATATACATTTAAAAATATTAGATTAGTGTTCATGAACCTAAAAATAGTTTTATTCAAAAGTTATTTTCCAAAATAATTTCTGAAAATCATGTATGTTACACCCTTTTAAATAAATAATTTCTGTATTCATATTCTGAATATAAAACTTAATGGTGACAAGTATTCTAGTTACATGTCCATATACTTCTGTCAGGTTTTAGCTATATGTGTTTCTAATACTCTATCACTTGTATTTCTCTAAAGAATGTATTTTTCCAATGTATCTTCCTTTCTATTAAAAAATAATTCGTGGGACTTCCCTCGTGGTCCAGCGATTAAGATTTCACACTTCCATTGCAGGGCCTGTGGGTTCAATCCCTAGTCAGGAAACTAAGATCCCGCATGCTGCAGGGTTCAGTCAAAACAAACAACCCCCCCTCCAAAACAAACAAACAAACAAACAAACAAAACCTCCAAAACAAAAAAACTAGCAACTTCCTCAAAATTGCATTTGATGACTGACAAAATAAGTCGTTGACATCTTCTAATGCCTTTTCACTTTAGACTTTAATAATTTTAATTGAGAAAAGTGTATCTGTACAGGTGCCAAGGTGCCTGGTAAACTCTGGACAATCCTACTAAATGGTGGACATTCTTAGGCCTATTTTTCATATTGAAAGGTATTAATATATAATTCCAAATATTTTATTTTTTATCCCATACTGAGTAACTTTTGTGAACAAATACTGTCCCCAGGCAAAACTTAACAAAGAAGTTGCTTTTTTCTTCTTTGCACATTCATTAAAAAAAATTAATTTGACTCTGCCAGGTCCTTGTTGCAGCACATAGAATCTTCATTGTTCAGTTGCAGCATGTGGTATAGATGGTGTTTTTAAAATATTTCATTGGATTGAGATGCTACACAATCATGTTCTTTCAACTTCTCTCCTTTTCAGGACAATATAAGTTTATTCAATTAGAAATATGAGCACCATCAAAACGCTCTTCAAACACACCTAGATTTCTAGGCACAACTATAAAATTTCAAAATGAGATGTTGTAATTCTTTTTATTTTATGTTTTAACTTTTATTTATTTTTTAAATATAAATTTATTTATTTAAATTGGAGGCTAATTACTTTACAATATTGTATTGGTTTTGCCATACATTGACATGAATCTGCCATGGGTGTACATGTGTTCCCCATCCTGAACCCCCCTCCCACCTCCATCCCCATCCCATCCCTCTGGGTCATCCCAGTGCACTAGCCCTGAGAACCCTGTCTCATGCATTGAACCTAGACTGGCGATTCATTTCACATATGATAATGTACATGTTTCAATGCCATTCTCCCAAACCATCCCACCCTTGCCCTCTCCCACAGAGTCCAAAAGACTATTCTATACATCTTTGTCTCTTTCGCTGTCTTGCATACAGGTTTATCATTACCATCTTTCTAAATTCCATATACATGCATTAGTATACTATATTGGTGTTTTTCTTTCTGGCTTACTTCACTATGTATAATAGGCTCCAGTTTCATCCACCTCATTAAAATGGATTCAAATGTATTCTTTTTAATGGGTGAGTAATATTCCATTGTGTATATGTACCACAGCTTTCTTATCCATTCATCTGCTGATGGACATCTAGGTTGCTTCCAGGTCCTAGCTATTATAAACAATGCTGCAATGAACATTGGGGTACATGTGTCTCTTTCAATTCTGGTTTTCTCAGTGTGTATGCCCAGCAGCAGGATTGCTGGGTCATAAAGCAGTTCTATTTCCAGTTTTTTAAGGCATCTCCACACTGTTCTCCATAGCGGTTGTACTAGTTTGCATTCCCACCAACAGTGTAAGAAGGTTCCCTTTTCTCCACACCCTCTCCAGCATTTATTGCTTGTAGACTTTTTGATAGCAGCCATTCTGACAGGCATGAAATGGTACCTTATTGTGGTTTTGATTTGCATTTCTCTCACAATGAGTGGAGAAGGCAATGGCACCCCACTCCAGTACTCTTGCCTGGAAAATCCCATGGGCGGAGGAGCCTGGTAGGCTGAAGTCCATGGGGTTGCTAAGGGTCGGACACGACTGAGTGACTTCACTTTCACTTTTCACTTTCATGCATTGGAGAAGGAACTGGCAACCCACTCCAGTGTTCTTGCCTGGAGAATCCCAGGGATGGGGGAGCCTGGTGGGCTGCCGTCTATGGGGTCGCACAGAGTTGGACACGACTGAAGCGATGCAGAAGAAGAAGAAGCATAATGAGTGATGTTGAACATCTTTTCATGTGTTTCTTAGCCATCTGTATGTCTTCTTTGCAGAAATGTCTGTTTAGTTCTTTGGCCCATTTTTTGATTGGATCATTTATTTTTCTGGAATTGAGCTGCAGGAGTTGCTTGATTATTTTTGAGAGAAATTCTTTGTCAGTTGCTTCATTTACTATTATTTTCTCCCATTCTGAAGGCTGTCTTTTCACCTTGCTTATAATTTCCTTTGTTGTGCAGAAGCTTTTAATTTTAATTAGGTCCCATTTGTTTATTTTTGCTTTTATTTCCAATATTCTGGGAGGTGGGTCATAGAGGATCCTGCTGTGATTTATGTTGGAGAGTGTTTTGCCTATGTTTTCCTCTAAGAGTTTTATAGTTTCTGGTCTTATGTTTAGCTCTTTAATCCATTTTGAATTTATTTTTGTGTATGGTGTTAAAAAGTGTTCTAGTTTCATTCATTTACAAGTGGTTGACCTGTTTTTCCCAGCACCACTTGTTAAAGAGATTGTCTTTTCTCCATTGTATATTCTTGCCTCCTTTGTCAAAGATAATGTGTCCATAGGTGCGTGGATTTATCTCTGGGCTTTCTATTTTGTTCCATTGATCTATATTTCTGTCTTTGTGCCAGTACCATACTGTCTTGATGACTGTGGCTTTGTAGTAGAGCCTAAAGTCAGATAGGGTGATTCCTCCGGTTCCATTCTTCTTTCTCAAGATTGCTTTGGCTATTTTAGGTTTTTTGTATTTCCACACAAATTGTGAAATTATTTGTTCTAGTTCTGTGAAAAATACCGTTGGTAGCTTGATAAGGATTGCATTGAATCTGTTAAATTGCTTTGGGTAGTATACTCATTTTCACTATTGATTCTTCTGATCCATGAACATGGTATATTTCTCCATCTATTTGTGTCCTCTTTGATTTCTTTCACCAGTGTTTTATAGTTTTTTATATATAGGTCTTTTGTTTCTTTAGGTAGATATATATTCCTAAGTATTTTATTCTTTTCGTTGCAATGGTGAATGGAATTGTTTCCTTAATTTCTCTGTTTTCTCATTGTTAGTGTATAGGAATGCAAGGGATTTCTGTGTGTTGATTTTATATCCTGAAACTTTATTATATTCATTGATTAGGTCTAGTAATTTTCTGGTGGAGTCTTTAGGGTTTTCTATGTAGAGGATCGTGTCATCTGCAAACAGTGAGAGTTTTACTTCTTCTTTTCCAATCTGGATTCCTTTTGTTTCTTTTTCTGTTCTGACTGCTGTGGCTATAACTTCCAAAACTATGTTGAATAGTAGTGGTGAGAGTGGGCACCCTTGTCTTGTTCCTGACTTTAGGGGAAATGCTTTCAATTTTTCACCATTGAGGATAATATTTGCTGTGGGTTTGTCATATATAGCTTTTATTATGTTGAGGTATGTTTCTTCTATTCCTGCTTTCTGGAGGGTTTTTATCATAAATGGATGCTGAATTTTGTCAAAGGCTTTCTCTGCATCTATTGAGATAATCATATGGCTTTTATCTTTCAATTTGTTAATGTGGTGTATTATGTTGATTGATTTGTGGATATTGAAGAATCCTTGCATCCCTGGGATAAAGCCCACTTGGTCATGCTGTATGATCTTTTTAATATGTTGTTGGATTCTGTTTGCTAGAATTTTGTTAACGATTTTTGCATCTATGTTCATCAGTGATATTGGCCTGTAGTTTTCTTTTTTTGTGGCATCTCTGTCTGGTTTTGGTATTAGGGTGATGGTGGCCTCATAGAATGAGTTTGGAAGTTTACTTCCTCTGCACTTTTCTGGAAGAGTTTGAGTAGGATAGGTGTTAGCTCTTCTCTAAATTTTTGGTAGAGAAGACCTAACACCTAATCAGCTGGTCCTGGGCTTTTGTTTGCTGGAAGATTTCTGATTACAGTTTCAATTTCCATGCTTGTGATGGGTCTGTGAAGATTTTCTATTTCTTCCTGGTTCAGTTTTGAAAAGTTGTACTTTTCTAAGAATTTGTCCATTTCTTCCAAGTTATCCATTTTATTGGCATATAGTTGCTGATAGTAGTCTCTTATGATCCTTTGTATCTCTGTGTTGTCTGTTGTGATCTCTCCATTTTCATTTCTAATTTTGTTGATTTGATTTTTCTCCCTTTGTTTCTTGATGAGTCTGGCTAGTGGTTTGTCAATTTTATTTATCTTCTCAAAGAACCAGCCTTTGGCTTTGTTGATTTTTGCTATGGTCTCTTTTGTTTCTTTTGCATTTATTTCTGCCCTAATTTTTAAGATTTCTTTCCTTCTACTAACCCTGGGGTGCTTCATTTCTTCTGTTTCTAGTTGCTTTAGGTGTAGAGTTAGGTTATTTATTTGCCTTTTTTCTTGTTTCTTGATGTAAGCCTGTATTGCTATGAACCTTCCCCTTAGCACTGCTTTTACAGTGTCCCATAGGTTTGGGGTTGTTTTGTTTTCATTTTCATTCATTTCTATGCATATTTTTATTTCTTTTTTTATTTCTTCTGTGATTTGTTGGTTATTCAGCAGTGTGTTGTTCAGCCTCCATATGTTGGAATTTTAAATAGTTTTTCTCCTGTAATTGAGATCTAATCTTACTGCATTGTAGTCAGAAAAGATGCTTGGAATGATTTCATTTTTTAAAAATTTACCAAGGCTAGATTTATGGTCCAGGATGTGGTCTATCCTGGAGAAGGTTCCATGTGCACTTGAGAAAAAGGTGAAATTCATTGTTTTGGGGTGAAATGTCCTATCGATATCAATTAGGTCTAACTGGTCTATTGTATCATTTAAGGTTTGTGTTGCCTTGTTAATTTTGTTTAGTTTTTCCATAGGTGGAAGTGGGGTATGAAAGCCTCCCACTATTACTGTGTTATTGTTTATTTCCCCTTTCATACTTCTTAGCATTTGTCTTACATATTGTAGTGCTCCTATGTTGGGTGCATATATGTATATTTATACTTGTTATATCTTCTTCTTGAGTTGATCCTTTGATCATTATGTATTGTCCTTCTTTGTCTCTTTTCACAGCCTTTGTTTTAAAGTCTATTTTTTCTGATATGAGTATTGCTACTCCTGCTTTCTTTTGGTCTCTATTTGCGTGGAATATCTTTTTCCAGCCCTTCACTTTCAGTCTGTATGTGTCCTTTGTTTTGAGGTGGGTCTCTTGTAGACAACATATATAGGGGTCTTATTTTAGTATCCATTCAGCCAGTCTTTGCCTTTTGGTTGGGGCATTCAATCCATTTACATTTAAGGTAGTTATTGATAAGTATGACCCGTTGCCATTTACTTTATTGTTTTGGGTTCGAGTTTATACACCCTTTCTGTGTTTCCTGTCTAGAGAAGATCCTTTAGCATTTGTTGAAGAGCCGATTTGGTGGTGCTGAATTCTCTCAGCTTTTGCTTGTCTGTAAAGCTTTTGATTTCTCCTTCATATTTGAATGAGATCCTTGCTAGGTACAGTAATCTGGGTTGTAGGTTTTTCACTTTCATCACTTTAAGTATGTCCTGCGATTCCCTTCTGGCCTGAAGAGTTTCTATTGAAAAATTAGCTGTTATCCTTATGGGACTACCCTTGTGTGTTATTTGTTGTTTTTCCCTTGCTGCTTTTAGTATTTGTTCTTTTTGTTTGATCTTTGTTAATTTGATTAATAACATGTCTTGGGGTGTTTCACCTTGGGTTTATCCTGTTTGGGACTCTGGGTTTCTTGGACTTGGGTGATTATTTCGTTCCCCATGTTAGGGAAGTTTTCAACTATTATCTCCTCAAGTATTTTCCCATGGTCTTTCTTTCTGTCTTCTTCTTCTGGGACTCCAGTGATTCGAATGTTGGGGTGTTTAACATTGTCCCAGAGGTCTCTGAGGTTGTCCTCATTTTTTTTAATTCTTTTTTTCTTTTTTCCTCTCTGTTTCATATATTTATACCATTCTATCTTCTACCTCACTTCTCCTATCTTCTGCTTCTGTTATTCTACTGTTGGTCCCCTCCAGAGTGTTGTTTATCTCATTTATTGCATTATTCATTGTATATTGACTCTTTTTTTATTTCTTCTAGGTCCTTGTTAAACCTTTCTTGCATCTTCTCGATCCTCGTCTTCAGGCTGTTTATCTGTAACTCCATTTTGTTTTCAAGATTTTGGATCATTTTCACTATCATTATTTGGAATTCTTTATCAGGTAGATTCCCTATCTCTTCCTTTTTTGTTTGGTTTGGTGGGCATTTATCCTGTTCCTTTACCTGCTGGGTATTTCTCTGCCTTTTCATCTTGTTTATATTGCTGTGTTTGGGGTGGCCTTTCTGTATTCTGGTAGTTCATGGTTCCTCTTTATTGTGGAGGTTCCTCACCATGGGTGGGGTTGGACAGGTGGCTTGTCAAGGTTTCATGGTTAGGGAAGCTTGTGTCAGTGTTCTGGTGAGTGGAGCTGGATTTCTCTTCTCTGGAGTGCAATGAAGTGTCCAGTAATGAGTTTTGGGATGTCACTGGGTTTGGTGTGACTTTGGGGAGCCTGTATATTGAAGCTCAGGGCTATGTTCCTGTATTGCTGGAGAATTTGTGTGGTATGTCTTTTTCTGGAACTTGTTGGCCCTTGGGTGGTGCTTGGTTTCAGTGTAGGTATGGAGACTTTTGATGAGCACCTATCGATTAATGTTCCCTGGAGTCAGGAGTTCTCTGGTGTTCTCAGGATTTGGACTTAAGCCTCCTGTCTCTGGTTTTCAGTCTTATTCTTACAGTAGCCTCAAGACTTCTCCATCTATACAGCACTGATGATAAAACATCTAGGTTAATGATGAAAAGTTTCTCCACAGTGAGTGACACCTGGAGAGGTACACAGAGTTACATGGAGAAGAGAAGAGGGAGGAGGGAGAGAGAGGTGACCAGGAGGAGAAGAGAAAGGGAAGAGAGCAAGCTAGCCTGTAATCACTTCCCTATGTGCTTTCCACAGTCTGGACCGCTCAGAGATGTTCACGTAGTTATACAGAGAAGAGACGAGGGAGGAAGGAGACAGAGGCAGACAGAAGGATAAAAAGGGGAATCAAAAGAAGAGAGATAGATCCAGCCAGTAATCAGTTCCCTAAGTGTTCTTCACAGCCCAGAACACACAAAGAGATTCACAGAGTTGGGTAGAGAAGAGAAGGGGGAGGGAGGAAATAGAGGTGACCTGGTAGAGAAAAGGGAGAGTCCAAAGGGGGAGAAGGAAATGGCAACCCACTCCAGTATTCTTGCCTGGAAAATCCCATGGACGGAGGAGGCTGGTGGGCTATAGTCCAAAGGGTCACAAAGAGTTGGACATGACTGAGCGACTTCACTTTCACTTTCAAAGGAGGAGAGAACAATCCAGCCAGTAATCTCACTCCCAAGTAAAAATGGGTACTGAAGATTAGGTTCTTAAAGGTACAAAATTGATAACAAATACCAAAAAGCAAAGATCAAAAATCTAGAGTAGAGGTTTGATTCTCAAAAATACAATATTAAAAAATCAAAGTCACAAAATTATAATATATATATATATATATGAAGTTTGCTTTAAAAATAGGGTCTTTTTTTGCAAGGTAGGTTATAAAAATGAAAATTAAAGGAGTAATAAGTGAAAGTGAAGTTGCTCAGTCGTGTCCAACTCTTTGCAACCCGTGGACTGTAGCCCACCAAGCTCCTCTGTCCATGGGATTCTCTAGGCAAGAATACTGGAGTGGGTTGCCATTTCCTTCTCCATAAAGGAGTAATAGAGGACTTAAAATTTTAAAAATGATAATAGTAAAAATATATCGAGGACTTTCTCTGGTGTTGTGGACAGTGTGGGGTCAGTTCATATTCAGATAGTTCCTTGATCCGGCTTATACTTCTCAGGATCTAAAGGCCCCTTCCTACGTAGTCAGTGCTAACTACAGGGTTTTAATCTGTTGCACCTGTCACTTCCAAGGCGGTTCCCTCTGTTTAATTTAGCTTCTTCTGTTTGCTGGTCTCTTCAGTGTCTAATTTCCACCCTGACACAAGGGGGCGGTGGTGGTCACTTTTTTAGGCTTACTTGTTCAGTCGTGCTGTGGAGAGGGAGGAACACTGCAAGCAAATGTTTGTGGGGAGTGCTCGCAGTGTCTCAGCCACACTGGATTTGCCCCCGCTCACAGCGTGTGTGCTCTCCCAGTCTACACTGCTCAGGCTCTAGGTTGCTCTGCTGGGAACTGTCTGAGGCGGGCCCTGCATTTTGTGCATTTCCCAGGTCTAAGCTGTCAGGTTCAGGTTCTCGGGTACTCCACAAAGGTGCAGACTTGGTTGGGCCTGCATTTTGTGCCCTTCCCAGGTCCGAGAAGCTGAGGTGATCAGGTGCTTGGCGAGCGCAGTCGACCCCAGTTGGGGGCTGGGACTTATCATCTCCCCTGTCCCAGCTGCTAGGTTTTCTGGGTGTACAACCGGCGTGACTTCTCAGGTGTGCCATGTGTCTCTTCTGGGGAGCTGATCTCTAGCTGTGACCCTCCTGGCGGATGTCGACCATCCAAAATCCCAAGAAGTCTTGGTTAGCAATGAAGCCCGCTTGCAGTTTGGTAGAGGATGCCTCTCTGGGGCTGCGATCGCCCCCTTCCGGCTTCAGCTGCCCTCGCCTGCCTGTCTCTGGCGGGGGGTGGACCGTTCCACAGCGGCTAGCTCTGCTCAGTCCTTTATTCTGTGAGCAGGCCTCGCAGTGTCTTAGGTTAGGGCTTTTTGCAGGATAGTTATCCCACAGTCTGGGTTGCTATCTCTAGTTAGTTCCCTCGGATTGCCCTCAGGGCATTCAGGCCGGTTGCTTACCCTAAGCAATGCAGCCCACGCCTCCCTGTCCAGCCCCCACTTGCTAGTTGCGGATGTGAGCATCTGTGCTGCTTCTCCGCTGGGAGTTGCCCTTAGGCACCTAATCTGTGGGTTTTCATTATTTATTTATTTTCCCTCCTGGTTATGTTGCCCTCTGAGGTTCCAAGGCTTGCCACAGACTCACCGGTGAGAGTATTTCCTGGTGTTTGGAAACTTCTCTCTTTTTTAAGACTCCTTTCCCATGACGGATATCCGTCCCTACCTCTTTTGTGTCTCTTTTTATCTTTTACATTTTGTCCTACCTCCTTTCGAAGACAATGGGCTGCCTTTCTGGGTGCCTGATGTCCTCTGTCAGCATTCAGAAGTTGTTTTGTGGAATTTGCTCAGCGTTCAAATGCTCTTTCGATGAATTTGTGGGAGAGAAAGTGGTCTCCCCGTCCTATTCCTCCGCCATCTTAGGACTGCCCCCTTTCGAGATGTTGTAATTCTTTAAAGTTCTCACAATTAAATTTCTTCTGTTTCTCCTTTGCTTTTATCTATTTAAGAGAAATTGAATGTACTTGAGGTGTACAACGTGACAATTTGATACACATAGTGATATGATTACTACAATCATGCCAATTAACATATCTCCTCACATAGTTACATTTGTGTGTGATGAGAGTACCTGAAATCTACATTCTTAACAAATTTCCAGTCTTCAATACAGTTATTAGTAACTATAGGCATCTTGCCAAACACAGATCTCTAGACTTACTCATCCTATGTAACTGTTTCATTCCCCTAGACCAACATCTCCCCATTTCTCCCACCTCCCCATTCCTAGTAACTAGCCTTTGACCTTCTACTCTCTGCTTCCATGTATTCTAATTTTTATATTCCACATATCAGTGAGATTATGCAGGGTTTTTTTTTTTTCTGTCTTTCTGTCTGGCTTATTTCACTTAGCATAATGTCCTCTAGGTTCATCCATGTTGTTTCAAATGGAAGGATCTGTTTTTTTTTTTTTTAAAGGCTGAATAATATTCTAATAATATACACAAACATACATGGTGCTGGAGAAGACATTTGGGAGTCCCTTGGACTGCAAGGGGATCAAACCAATCAATCCTAAAGGAAATAGACCCTGAATATTCATTGGAAGAACTGATGCTAAAGCTGAAGCTCCAATACTTTGGCCACCTGATGCAAAAAAACTGACTCACTGGAAAAGACCCTGATTCTGGGAAAGATTGAAGGCAGGGGGAGAAGGGGGCGGCAGAGGATGAGATGGCTGTGTGGTATCACTGATTCAATGGACATGAGTTTGAACAAACTCAAGGAGATAGTGAAGGACAGGGAAGCCTGGCATGCTGCAGTCCATGGGGTCGCAAAGAGTTGGACACGACTTAGTGATTGAATAACATGTATGTATATACACACATTATATCTTTATTCATCCTTCCTTCAGTAGATACTTAGGTTGTTTCCATGTCTTGGCTATTGTAAATAATAACTGCAGTGAACACGAAAGCACAGATACCTCTTCGAGGCACCAATTTCATTTCCTTTGCTTATATATCAGAAGTAGGATTACTGAATTATGTGGTAGTTCTGTGTTTAGGTTTTTTTAGGAAACCTCCATCCTGTTTTCCATAATAGCTGTACCAATTCACACTCCTACCAGTAGTGTATAAGGGTTCTGTTTTCCCCATGTCCTCATGAACATGTATCTTGGCTTTTTGGTAACATCCATCCTATCAAGTCTGAAGTGGTATCTCACTGTGGTTTTGATTTGCATTTCCCTGATGATTAGTTACACTGAGCATCTCCTTATATACCTGTTGGTTATTTGTATATCTTCTTTGAAAAAATGTCTATTCAGGTCCACTGATCATTTATTAATTGGGTGCTTTGTTTTTTGCTATTGAATAATACAGTTTGCTTAGATATTTTGGATATTAACCCCTTATCAGATACATAATTTACAAACATTTTTTCCCAATTTATAGGTTGCCTTTTCATTTTATTGATTGTTTCCTTTGCTATGGAAAAACATTTACTTTGATGTAGCCCCATTTATTTTTGCTTTTGTTGCTGAGGTTTCTGGTCATTTTAATAATTCCCTTTTTATACACTTTGATTTTAATAATTGCAGTTTATAACTGAAGTTCTTTGTTCCATTTTGTGACTATGTTGATTAAAGCTTTCCTACTGGTTTTGGACAAAGGGCAACTAAATTTTAATCATTTAGAAAACTGTTGCATTGACAAAATATATGGTCAATTGATTTTCTATAATGATACTTGAACAACTGGAAACCCATGTGCAAAAAAAGAGAACACCCATTCATACTTAGCACTTACATATAAATATTAATTCAAAATGGACCATGGATATAAATGTAAACCCCAAATTATAAAACTTATAGAAGAAAACATAGGGGAAAATCTTAATTGCCTGGGATTATCGAAGATTTCTTATATACAAAACCAACACCATAATGCATAAAAGGAAAAAAAAATTGGACTTCATCAAAATTAAGAACTTCTTCGCCTTGAAAGATATTGTTAAAAGGATGAAAATAGAAACCATAACTCTCAAAAATGAGTTTAACCCATGATATATATAAAAGAACATGTACACGTAGATGAATACATACACACAAATACACACATATACCTTAATACACAATCAGAACACTGAAATGAACAACCCAATGAAAATAAAAAGAACAAGAGTAAACAGGCGCTCATCCAAAGAAGATAAATAGATGGAACTTTGTTTAATCATTAGGGAATGAAAATAAAATTACAAAAGGAGATATCACTAAACATGTTTTAGAATATTTAAAGTTTAAAAGTCTGATCATGCCAGGTATTGACAATGATATGGAACTAATGGAACTTAAATAAATTAATTTTATATTGGAGTATAGTTGATTAACTGTGTTTAGTTTCAGGTGTACAGCAGTGATTCCATTACACATAGCATGTATCTATTCTTTGCCAAATTCGTTTCCCAATAGGTTATCACAGAGTATTAAGCAGGGTTTCCTGTGCTATACAGTAGGTCCTTGTTGGTTATCTGTTTAAGTATATCAGTGTGTACATGTCCATCCCAAACTCTCAATCTATCCCTTCCCCCACCGTTTCCCCCTCAGTAACTACAAGTTCATTCTCTAAGTCTGTTGTTCTGGGTTGTAAATAAGTTCACTTTGATCATTTTTTTTAGCTTCCACATATAAGCAATATCATATGATATTTGTCTTGCTCTGTCAGACTTACTTTCACTCCGTATGACAATCTCTAGGTCCATCCATGTTCCTTTAGATGGCATTATTTCATTCTTAATAGCTGAGTAATATTCCACTGAATATATGTACCGAATCTTCTTTATCCATTTCTCTGTCAAACATTTAGGTTGCTTCCATGTTGTGGCTATTATAAAACAGCATGTATGTAATCTTTTGAATCATGTTTTCCTCCAGATACATGTCCAGGAATGGGATTGCTGGATCATATGGTAGCTCTATTTTTTGTTTCTTAAGAAAACTCCAGAGTCACTGTACCAGTTTACATTTCCACCAACAGTGTAGGAGGACTCCCTTTTCTCCACACCCTCTCCAGTAGTTACTGTTTGTAGACTTTTTGATGATTGCCACTCGAACTGGTGTGAAGTGATACCTCATTGTAGTTTTGATTTGCATTTCTCTAATAATTAGCAATGTTGAGTATCTTTTCATATGCCTCTTGGCCATATATCTTCCTTTAAAAAAATGTCAGTTTAGGTCTTCTGCCCATTCTTATTGGATTTTTGGGGGGTAGAGGGTGGGGCACATGAGCTTTTTTAAATTTTGGAGATTAATCCCTTGTTGATAGCATCATTTTCAAATATTTTCTCCTATTCTGTGGGTTGTCTTTTTTTTTTTAAATCATTTCTTTGGCTGTGCAAAAGCTTTTGAGTTAATTAGGTCCCAGTTTTTATATTTATTTTCATTACTCTAGGGGGTGGATCAAAAAAAGATCTGTCTGTGATTTACATCAGAGTGTTCTGTGTATTTTTTCTCTAAGAGTTTTATAGTATCCAGTCTTACATTTGAGTCTTTAATTCATTTTCAGTTTATTTTTGTATATGATATTAAACAATGTTCTAATTTTATTTTTACATGTAGTTGTCTAGTTTTTCCAGCACCACTTATTGAAGAGACTGTCTTTTCTCCACTGTATAGTCTTACCTCCATTGTCATAGGTTAGATGACAATAGGTGCATGGGTTTATCTCTGAACTTTCTTTCCTGTACCATTGATCTATCTCCTGTTTTTGTGTCAGTACTATTCAGTTTTGATGACTGTAGGTTTGTAGTAACATAGTCTGAAGTCAGGGAGCCTGATTACTCCAGCTGTTTTTCTTTTACAAGACTGTTTTGGCTATTTGGGGTCTTTTGTGTTTCCATACAAATTTTGAAAAATTTTGTTCTTCTGTGAAAAATGCCATTGGTAGTTTGATAGAGATTGCATTGAATCCATAGATTGCCTTGTATAGTAGAGTTATTTTGTCAATGTTGATTCTTCCATTCAAGAACATGGTATATATCTCTCCACCTATTTGTGTCATCTGTTTTTTTTCATCAGTGTCTTATAGTTTGGGGAGTACAGGTCTTTGCCTCATTAAGTAGGTTTATTTCTAGGTAGTTTATTCTTTTCTGATGCAGTGGTAAATGGGATTGTTTCTTTAATTTCTCTTTCTCATGTTTCATTGTTAGTGTATAGAAATGCAACAGATTTCTTTGTATTAATTTTGTATCCTGCAGCTTTACTGAATTCATTCATGAACTATAGTAGTTCTCTTTTTTCCCAGTTGGTTGGCAATTTATTAAAGCAGTAAGTCTCAGGAGATTAGCACACATAATATTATAAGACAAAATGTTAGTGTCACAAAACAAACAAGTTAGTATGAATCAGAATGCATTTGAGCTTTTCAAGACATATATTTTATTATTGGAATATACTTACAGTATTAGTTTCTGTGGTACAACAAAGTGAATCAGCTATATGTATACCTAAATCCCCTCTCTCTTGAGCCTCCCTCCCACGCCTCCTCCCACATCCCATTCCTCTAGGTCATCACAGAGGACCAAGTTGAGCTCCCTGTACATTATTGCAACTATACAGCACAGAATCCCTGTGCTATACACTAGTGATCTGTTTTATATACAGTAGTGTATATATGTTAATGCTACTCTCCCAGTTTGTCCCACCCTCGCTTCCCCTCGTGTGCCCACATGTCAACTCTATGTCTGCATCTATTCCTCCTTACATAGGTTCATCTGCACTATTTTTTTTAGATTTCATGTATATGCATTAATATATGATATTTTTCTCTTTCTGACTTCACTCTGTATGACAGATGGTAGGTCCATCCACATCATTAATTACCTTCCTTGTTATGGCTGAGTAATATTCCACTGTGCATGTGTATGTATGTGTGTGTGTGTGTGTGTGTGTGTGTCCACATCTTCTTTATCCACTCATCTGTTGATGGACATTGAGGTTGTTTCCATGTCCTTGCTATTGTAAATAGTGCTGCAATGAACATTGGAGTACATGAGTCTTTTTGAATTTTGGTTTTCTCAAGGTATATGCCCCGGTGGTATTTCTGGATCATACGGTAGTTCTGTTTTTATTTTTTATTTCCATAGTGGCTGCACCAAGTTACATTCCCACCAACAGTGCAAGATAGTTCCCTTTTATCCACGCACTCTCTGGTATTTATTGTTTATAGATTTTTTGATGATGGCCATTCTGACTGGTGTGAGGTGATACCTTATTGTTTTGATTTGCATTTCTTTATTAGTGATGTTGAGCATCTTTTAATGTGTTTGGCCATCTGTACATCTTCTTTGGAGAAATATCTATTTAAAAGGTCTTCTGCCCAGTTTTTGGTTGGGTCATTTGGTATGAGCTGCATGAGCTGCTTGTATATTTTGGAGATTAATCCTTTGTCAGTTGCTTCATTTGCAAATATTTTCTCCCATTCTGAGGGTTATCTTTTTGTCTTTTTTAGGTTTTCTTTGCTGTGCAAAAACTTTTCAGTTTAACTAGGTCCCGTTTGTTGCTCTAGTGGTTTTCTGGTAACATCTTTAGGATCTTCTATGTATAGTATCACATCATCTGCAAACAGTGATAGTTTTACTTGCTTTCCAATTTAGAGTCCCTTTAGTTCTTTCTTTGCTGATTGCTATAGTTGGGACTTCCAAAGCTATGTTGAATAAGAGTGGTGAGAGTGGACATCCTTGTCTTGTTCCTGATCTTAGAGCAAATGCTTTCAACTTTTCACCATTGTGGATGATGCTAGCTGTAAGTTTGTCATATGTGGCTTTTATTATGTTGAGGTATGTTCCCTCTAAGCTCACTTTCTGGAGAGTTTTTATTGTAAATCGGTGTTGAATTTTGTTAAAAGCTTTTTCTGCATCTATTGACATAATCATAAGGTTTTCTTCAATTTGTTGATGTTACATATCACACTGATTGATTTGCAGATATTGAAAAATCCTTGCATCTCTGGAATGCATCCTACTTGATTATGGTGTATGATCCTTTTAATGTATTATTGTTGGATTCAGTTTGCTAGTATTTTGAGGATTTTTGCATCTTTGTTCATCAGTGATATTGGCCTGTAATTTTTTTTTTTTTTTTGTAGTATCTTTTTCTGGTTTGGGTATCATGGCCATAGCCTCATAGAATGAGTTTGGGAATATTCCTTCCTCTGCAATTTTTTGAAACAGTTTCAGGATAGGTGTTAATTCTTCTGTAAATGTTTGATATATTAATAATTCACCTATGAAGCCATCTCTTCATGAACTTTTGTTTGTTGGGAGGTTTTAAGTCACAGTTTCAATGTCAGTACTTGGTCTGTTCCTATTTTCTATTTCTTCCTGGTTCATTCTTGGGAGATTGTGCTTTTCTAAGAATTCATCCATTTCTTCTAAACTGTCCATTTTATTGGCATATAGTTGCTTGTAGTAGCCTCTTATGATCCTTTGTATTTCTCTGGTGTCTGTTGTAACTTCTCCATTTCCATTTCTGATTTTATTGATTTGAGCTCTCTCCCTCTTTTTCTTGATGAGTCTGGCTAAAGGCGTATCAATTTTGGTTATATTTTCAAAGAACTAGATTTTCGTTTCATTGATCTTTTTTCTACTCTGTTCTTCATCTCTATTTCATTTATTTCTGCCAGTGAGTACTCCCCGGAGCTGCTTCTGCCAGTGTCCTAGTCCCCATAATGAGCCACACCCATCCCCTCCCTCCACAGGAGACCTTCTGATACCAGCAGGTAAGTCTGGCCCAGTCTCTTATGAGGTTATTGCTTTTACCTCTGGGTCCCGGTGCACACCAGACCCTGTGTGTTCCCTTCAAGAGTGGAATCCTGTGGTGAAGCTCCATTGGCCTTCAGAGCCATATTCTCTAGGGGTTCCTCCTCCCATTGCCAGGCCCCCAGGCTGGGGAGCCTGACATGGGGTTCAGAATTTCCACTGCTGTGGAGGAACCTCTGTGGTATAGTCATTTTCTAGTTTGTGGGTTGCCTACCAGGAATGTGGGTTCCCTAGGTGGCTCAGTGGTTAAAAAAAAAAAAATCCGCCTGCAGTGCAGGAGACCTGGGTTTGATCCCTAGATCATGAGGATCCCCTGAGAAGGGAGAAGGAAATGGCAACCCACTCCAATAATCTTGCCTGGAGAGCTCCATGGACCGAGGAACCTAGTGGGCTACAGTCCATGGGGTCACAAAGGGTCGGGCATGACTAAGCGACTAACAGTTTCACTTTTTACCCAGCATATACAGGACTTAATTTTATAACAATTGCATCCCTCCTTCCATCTCATTGTGACTTCTTTGTCTTTGGATGTAGGGTATGATTTTTGGTAGGTTCTAGCATTTTGTTTTATTTTTGTCATTGGTTATTTAGAAGGTAGTTGTTATTTTGGTGTTTGCTTAAGAAGAGGTGAGCTCCTGTCCTTCTACTCTGTGATCTTATCTCTGGACTGGAACTACTGGAACTTGAATTGACTGCTGATAGGAGCATAAAACAGTACAACCATGTAGGAAAACTGTTTGGAAGGTTTATAGAAAGTTAAAAATACACATACCATTTGATCCAACCATTCCACTTGTAGAAGAGACATTAAATATACATATAAAGACTTAAACATTAATGTTCATAACAGCTTTTAACTGTATCATCCTCAGACTGGAAATAATCCAAATCTCCTTTACCAGGTGAGTGAATAAACAAATTGGGACTTATCAGCCAATAGAATACTACTCAACAATAAAAAGCAGTAAACCTTCAGATACGTTGATGATTCTCAAAATATTTATGATGAGTTAGAAGAAGTAGACAAAAAATAGTATCCTGATTCCATTTATAGAAAAATTCTGGAAAAGGCAAACTTATCTACAGTGACAGAAAGCAGATCAGTACTTGCCTGGCATTGAGGGCATATGAAGTGAGGGGCAGAAGGGAGGAAGTACAAAGAAACATTAAGTAACTTTTAGAGGTGATGTTCATTATCTTATTTATGGTGATGGTTTTATAGGCATATACTTATATCAAAACTCATTCAAATTTTATAATTTAAATATGTTGTGTTTGTTGTATGCTAAGTTATACCACAGCAAAGGTATTGAAACTGCAGATTTAGTCATTCAAAGGTACTGGAAAGGTAGGTGATTTCTGAGGCCAAAATAACAAATGTATTTACTTCATACATTTGGCTACAGAAACATAAGAATGTGTACATCTGAAAATACACTTGCAAAACAGTTTAAGGTTATTAGTAGTGTGATCAAAAGTATTTGAAATATTTATGTCACACAATGTGTTAATGTCTATAACATAAGAAAAGTGTTTAAAGTATGTAGAAATCTGATAAAAATGCCTAAGTGTGTAAATCAGTAGAAATAAAGAAGAAATCATAATAAGCATATTTTAAAACTGTACATTAATAGCTATAAAAATCCATATGTAAAAAATAAATCATCTCTCAAAACTGTCAAATATATAGAAAACAATGTTAATACCAAATCTTGTCTCCACAAAGAATACTTGGTTGTTCCCACGTATTGTGAGGAAATTAGTGCAAACTCCTAAGCTCCAGTTGTCAATATATTCAAAATCCTTAAAACAGGTCCGATCAGCAACTGTAGTTCTATAAAATTACTAAAATAAAGTCATATGAATATGTGAAGGTACAAAGATTTAATAACAAATACATGCTGTTAATATTAGGAAACAAGTTATATTGGAGAAGGCAATGGCACCCCACTCCAGTACTCTTGCCTGGAAAATCCCATGGGTGGAGGAGCCTGTGGGCTGCAGTCCATGGGGTTGCTAAGAGTCAGATACGACTAAGGAACTTCACTTTCACTTTTCACTTTCATGCACTGGAGAAGGAAATGGCAACCCACTCCATGTGAAGGTACAAAGATCTAGTAACAAATACATGCTGTTAATATTAGGAAACAAGTTATATATCCAAAAGTAAAAGATTGATTGGGACATCTGTGGTGCTTCTCTGATCTTGTTGTGACCCATAAGATGGAATACATTGCTGCCTTGTGTTTCTTCATACTCAAATAACAGCAAAATGTTTCAGTACAAGTTTTGAATACAGACAACCTGTGACATCACTTACTACTTTCAATCTTCATTATGAGACATAAGTTGGTTATACCCAAGTCTCAGTTGCTCATTATGTGAAGATAGTGATAATTATAGCACTTATCTATAGGCTTCTACTGAATATTGTATAAGATAATGGGTAGAACAGTTGTAGTCCACTGCCTGGCCCTAGTAGGGCTCATGAATGTCACCTATTAAGTGAAAATGCTTAAAACAGTATTGTTTATTTTCATTTAAAAAGTATACACATATATTAACAGTAGTTAACTCTGAGTCTTGGACTTACACATAATTGTCATATTCTTCTTTCCTCTGTTACTCGATTTTACAATAAACAAAGTAATTTTTAACATCTATGTATTTTCAAATTTGCTACATTTATAAATAGAACAGGATAGTAAATATAAAATTTCTTGATATTTCAAACATTTAACTTGAAAATGCATTTAATTGAAAAAATTATCTTATTTCATTAGAGAGACAAATTAGTGGTTAATGAATGCAGTTTAAAAAAAAAGCCATATTTATTAAATTCTCCAAAAGACTAAGTCACCTTCTTAAAGTTGTGAATTTTCATTCAATATGGTATTGTGAGTTGACTTTAATATATAGTAAGCAAACCATATTTCCTCTGAAGTTGTATCATTTCCTGAGATAATTTGGAAAGATCAAGATCCAGTTGCCAATGATGTTGTTTCCTTATTTGTGAAATAGGGATAATGAATCATCTTAACTGCCACCACAGGATTCTTGTGACTCTCATAATAAAATATGGAGAAAGGTCCTGATAAAAGAAATATCCTATGGAAATATAAAATATTTTTATTTTGGAAATCATCAAATATTTGTTTTACATTCTTTTAATAAGTTGAAAGTATACTAAAAATTATTAATCAATAACCCTATCTGGTAAATAGTAGCTTCAATAACACAGATAAAAACATACAATGAGTAAAAGTGAATGGAAGTATATTTCCTTCGCATATAAGTTCGACATCCAGACTGGAGGTGTGGCTTAATGCCAACAAGATATTCAGTGGTGAAGGTGCTGTCAACATTGGTGCTTTGCCATCCCCTAGCATACAGCCCTCCTCTGCATGCTCATAGCTGTCCCCTGCCTCATTTGGCTTCTAGCTTATGTGAAGAGGAAATAGAGGAATCCAGATGAAGCAAAAATTGCTTGTGCTCATACTTTATTAATAAGAATTTAGTTGAGTGACCACATGTAACTACAAAGGAGGCTGGGCACTGTGATCCCCAGTTGGGTTGCCCTGAGTAACCAGGGAGAAAAGTACAACAGATTCAGAGGGCACAAGTAACAGTCAAATGTACACCCTACACAGCACATCTGGTCACTTGGAACCACTTGATGTACCAATAATACTTGAAGTAATTTCCTAGAATTCATGATTAAATTTGCTTTGTGTCAAAGTCATGTTGTTTATCTCTTTCTATGTGTAGGTGTTCTTTATTCTAAAAACTGTATTTTAGTATAAGACAAAAAGAACAGTTGTGGCAAATTTTCTGCATTGTACAGGGATTTCGTCTCTTCTAGTCACAAAAGAACTCTGCTTCATCATCAGATGTCTTGCTTGTCAATAGCTCCCTGTGTGAAACTTCACAAGAGCTATAGAAGTAGTTAATGTTTGAAGTTAGGTAACTTTGATGGTGTCTGTAAGGAATGGGGGAAAAAAAGAGAGAGGAGAGTGTTTGAACTGTTTCAGAGAAAAACATAGTTTATACAAAAAGCTTGTAATGCAACTTAAAGATTTAGCAAAATGCCCACAAGGCAGCTTAATATGCTTTAGTAATGGGAGGTTGCTTTAATACTGCTCATGAGGAAGCAATTCCTTTGCTAAAGGGTTTTCCAAGTGAATGAGTATGCCCTGTGCTTACCTTCAGAGGCCTTCCATTCCTCTAGAACTCATGTTAATTGCTTAATGCATGCCCTGCATAACCCTGATTTCTCCAAAAAACAACTTCACCTTTGATTTGAAAAATGGACTTAATAGATCAACCCATTAAGTCTTTCCTTGTTGTTTGGTAATATTGCCAGGATTAGGAATAACCTCACACTATTGAAAATTCCCTCTGTTTCAAGAAGCATGTGGTTTGCAACAGAAGGCCTCCAATCTAATTTCAAAATATCCATGGCTGCTATAAATTACTTTGGGCAGAAAGGTGGTAGCAGACAAAGTTCCTGTGAAATACATCATTTTAAATGTCATGGAGGTAATCAATAATCAAGGTTTGTGACATAAAGTTTTTTTTTAGCAGATACAAGAATGAGAAAAGGCTCTATAAATTCCCTAAGGTCTTCTCTCTGAGCCCCACAAAAGGAATTAATAGTAAGTGAACTGGATGACAGATCTGAAAAGATTACAATAATTCCTTCATGATTTGAAGCATGAAAAATGATGGGAAGTTGTAAGACTCTGTCAGAGTCATCAAGCAACTCTTTCAGAAATTGTGAAAAAGAAGGATGGCAGGAAGTCATCATATTGAGAAAGCAAATGTACTTTTCTAAAAGTAAATGTTTTACAAAAATATAACATTCAAAAAACAGACACAAGAAAACATTGGGAGGTGTTGCATGGGTCTATTACCTTGACTGGTGATGGTATCACAAGTGTTTCAGTTCAGTTCAGTTCTGTCACTCAGCTGTGTCTGACTCTTTGCAGCCCCATGGACTGCAGCACGCCAGCCTTCCCTGTCCATCACCAACTCTTGGAGTTTGCTCAAACTCATGTGCATCTAGTTGGTGATGCCATCCAACCATCTCATCCTCTGTCATCCCCTTCTCCTCCTGCCTTCAGTCTTTCCCAGCATCAGCGTCTTTTCCAAGGAGTCAGTTCTTTGCATCAGGTGGCCAAAGTATTGGAGTTTCAGCTTCAGTATCAGTCCTTCCAATGAATATTCAGGACTGATTTCTTTTAGGATGGACTGGTTTGATTTCCTTGCAGTCCAAGGGACTCTCAAGAGTTTTCTCCAACCCCACTGTTCAAAAGCATCAATTCTTCTGTGCTCAGCTTTCTTTACAGTCCAACTGTGACATCCATACATGACTACTGGA
Source organism: Ovis aries (assembly GCF_016772045.2). Taxonomy (NCBI): domain Eukaryota; kingdom Metazoa; phylum Chordata; class Mammalia; order Artiodactyla; family Bovidae; genus Ovis; species Ovis aries. Next base: position 24,146,947 of record NC_056080.1, on the reverse strand, counting down.
AAAACAATAGCTTTGACTAGACAGACCTTTGTCGGCAAAGTAACGTCTCTGCTTTTTAATGTGCTGTCTAGGTTGGTCATGGCTTTTCTTCCAAACAAGTATTTGCCTATGTCCAGACTTGTGTGTATTGAATTATACAAATGAAGTATGTGCAGTCTGTATATCAATTATACTTCAGTAAGCTATTGAAAGTATAACATGGGCAGAAAAGTGCCCAAAACTTAATGGAACAGCATGGTACATTTTCAGAGTAAATACCTATATATACCCACCAATCTGATCAAAAAGTATAGCATTACCAATACCTTTGAGGTCCCACTCATGCTCACTTCCACTAAGTACCATCATGAAGTAACCATCCTGATTTCTAACACTTTATATTAGTATTGCTTGTCTTGGACTTTATATAAATGCAATTATATGCTGTATACTCTGCCCGGTTATTTTTTAAAACTTTTTTTATATCGGAGTATAGTAAGTTAACAATGTTGTGATATTTTCAGGTGGACAGCAAAGGGACTCAGCTATACATATACCTGTATCCATTCTCCCCCAAATTTCCCTCCCATCCTGTCACATAACATTGACCGGGGTTCTATGTGCTATACCATAGGACCTTGTTGGTTATCCATTATAAATACAGTGGTGTGTACATGTCCATCCCAAACTCCCTAACTATCCCTTCCCCCATCCTTCCCGCCATCTTTCCCCCCAGCAACCATAAGTTTGTTCTCTAAGTCTGTGAGTCTATTTTGTAAATAAGTCCATTTGTATCATTTCTTTTTAGATTCCACATATAAGGGATGTCATACAATATTTTTCCTTTTCTAACTTCACTGAGTATGACTATCTCTAGGTCCATCCATGTTGCCACAGATGGCATTATTTCATTCTTTTTAATGGCTAGTAATATTTTATTGTATATACATATCACATCTTCTTTATCCATTCCTCTGTCAATCAACACATAGGTTGCTTCCATGTCTTTTGCTTGGCTTCTTCTGTTGAATGTTATGTTGATGCTCATCTGTGTTATGGAACATGGCAGTAATTTAATCCTTCTCATTGCCATATAGAGTTCAGTTGTGAATATTCCTCGTTTTGTTTATTCTCTAGAGTTGATATGCATTTAGATTGCTTCCAATTCGGAGGTCATATGAATAATATTTCTCTGAATGCCTTTGTATACATCTTTTGATGGATGTACCTACATACATTAGAGTTATATACTTAGTAGTTGAGTTCCTGTGTCACAGAGTATACCTGTGTTCAGATTTAGAAGCTATTTTCAAGGAGATTTGCAAAGCAGTTATATCAAAGTAAACTCCCACTGGCAGGCTACAAAGGTTCCAGTTACCCTACAGCTTCAACAATCCTTGAAATTGTCAGGCATTTTATTTTATCGATTTATTTTTTTTGTCAGGCATTTTAGTTTTCTGCATTCTGATTGCCATAGGCTTATTATAAGCCTGTTAAAAAGCCTGTTTACAGGCTTTTTCCTGTAAACTTGTATTTAAAGATATAATAATAGATATTATTTATTTATAAATATATATTTAAATATGATTTAAACATAAGGACATAAGAATAGGTTAATCTGTATATGATTTAGGGACAGTAAATTGTATAAATATCAATCATTGCAAATTTCACACGGTTCATGTGTATATAGACAGAGTGCAAAAGTGAGAGAGAGAAATCTATATATACACATATTTTCCTCTCTCTCTTTTGATATATACGAATAAAGATTGATTTTGGTTGGTGACTTATTTACATACTTTATTTTAATAGCAATTTATTCATTTTAGTAAACATTTAATGACTTTCATTATCCTTTATTTAGAAGCCAAATGAAACATTTTATACATTTACAATCCAATGAATTGGTTATATCATAAAATAAAATCATTGAGAAAAACAGTTTAAATTAATAACACATGCTGGGTCTCTATCACAAAGTTTGATTCAAGAAGTTTATTTTCTTTTTCATTTAAGGAGTTGGATCATTATGCTGCAACTAATGGGAAATAAATACATTTTTAAAGTTTTGCAATAATGATCTTATACTGCTGCATTATTCTTAATTATAAAATGTTACAGTTGATTTCATTCAGTGTTGATCTGTACTACAAGGGTTTAATTTTAAATAGATGTAAACCCTTCATTAAAGCACAAAGAATTCAGCTTATTCCCATTGTTCAGAAATTATATAAAGTCTGTAATTTAAGACCCACAGATATACTGCTAAAGAAGTAATTGATATAAAAATAAAAATATCCTTTATTTTACTATAGGGCTTCCCAGGTGGTGCTAGTGGTAAGAATCCACCTGCCAATGCAGGAGACATAAGAGACACTTGTTCCATCCCTGGGTTGGGAAGATCCCCTGGAGGAAGGCATGGCAACCCACTCAAGTATTCTTCCTGGAGAATTCCATGGACAGAGGAGCCTGGCAGGCTATAGTCCATAGGGTCACACAGAGTCAGACATGATTAAAGTGACTTAGCATGCATATTTCACTATATTGAGCCTTCCTAGAGGGAAGGGAAAGTGTTAGTGTTAGTTGCTCAGTCGTGTCTGACTCTTTGCAACCCCATGGACTGGGGTCTGCCAGGCTCCTTTGTCCATGGAATTCTTCAGGCAAGAATAGTGGAGTGGGTTGACATTCTCTTCTCCAGGGAATCTTCCCAACCCAGGGATTGAACCCAGTTCTCCTGCATGCAGGTGGATTCTTTATCATCTGAGCCACCAGGGAAGCCCCTGAGGGAAGAATGATAGACATTAATTATCACTGTTTGCATATATCTAGAAAAGAATCTTAGAAATAATAACAAGGGCTTCTTGTGTTGTTTTTATTCTTTGTTATGATGTAGTCTGATAATAAGGTAGGCTAATCTATGCAGCCCTGAAAGGATCTAAGGTTAGAACCACTGAATGTGGAAAATGGACCCACAGATTAGTACCCAGTCATATTCATTTATCCTTTGAACAAATGGAGCAATTTGCCAGAAGTGCAATATTTTGTCTGCTTTGTCCAGTTCTAAGCTCCAAAGTTCTTGGTGTAGACTTAGGTTTGGTCACCACTTTTCTCCTTGTATCATGTCTTTTTCCCTGTTGACATTGTAATTTCTCCCCCTAAAGACAGAGATTACTTTCTCTTTGACTTTGGGCTCAGCCATGTGACTCGTTTTGGTCAGTATGTTTTAGCAGAGGTGATGTAAACAGGCATGTAATCTACTTCTTTGATAGGACTTACACTCTTACAGTTCTGTCATAATAATGAGAAGAGACTGGGCCTCAGAATGAACACATGTTAAGTAAAATGGGGCAAGGAACAATATCTAGCAGAACTTGCAATTTGAAACAGTGAAGAGAGATTACCCACTTAGCAATCAACCTGTATACCCATGAATGTGAAAATAAATGCCTGTGGTTGAATGACACCAAGTTGTCTAGGAAGCATTGTTGTAGCAGTAAATAAGTGATACAATTCTTAAAGGCAGGTACCATGTTGAATTCAAGTTTGTCCATAGTACCTATCCAAGTACCTGTAGTAAGTAGTCTACAAATGATTATGGAATGAATATATGAAAAGACCTATTTTCAAAAGCCCAATCTTTGAGTACTTTTCTTCTCAGTATTTTATTATGAAAAGTGAAAGATAAGTTGAAAGAATTGCATGGGGAACATCCATATACCCATCATCTGAATTTGCAAACTTAACATGAACTTTCAGATGGCATTTATAGTAATTAACTGAAACTAGTTAAACTAAAGAATCAAGGAGAAAATAAAATGTGCTTTCCCTCCACAAATGATAGTTATCATATTGTATCATCATTTCTTTGTTATATCAATATTTCAGAAAGGAAATAGATCAAGGCTAGTGTGCTGAAGGATCATTGCTCCATATATCTCTATCAGGATTTTAGGGAGATAAATTGCAATGCCTAGGACAAACTCCATACCTGTTTCTCATATACATGATTCAGTTAAGTGTACAGATTGGTAAGGATAGTTTCTGTCATTCACTATCTGTCCCTGGCATAGTTCTAAGAAATGCCCAAATTAATCATTTTAATGCAAAGAGGAGGGGATTCTCATCAATGGAGTGGAACTGGGCTAGTCCAGCCTTTTTTGGGCTTCCCAGAAAGAGATTTAGGGTCTCTTTCTGGCCTGCACTAGAATTTAGCAGGGCTGTGATAAAGGGGAAAATGCTATTTACATTTCAGAGCTTACCACTTCACCCAATAGACAGGTTTTGTAGTCAATTCAGACCTTCACATGTAGAAAGCAAATTAGATGGACTATTAAGCTGGGGTTGGAGAAGGAAATGGCAATCTACTCCAGTATTCTTGCCTAGAAAATCCCATGGATGGAGGAGCCTGGCAGGCTACAGTCCATGGGGTCACAAAGAGTTGGACATGACTGAATGACTTCACTTTCGCTTTCACTTATGAAGCTGCGGCAGTACAATCCCTCAGCACTGTGTACATCTCTTCCATGCTATGTGTATTTGTCCTTACACTGTTGCAGAACAAAAAACATGCATTTAGCTCATACTAATTCAAATATGTACATTAAGGACAATTGAGGGATGAGAGAGAGAGGAAAAAAAATATTTCCAGTGCTTCTGCTAGTAATTCTGTTCATCAGATGTTCCCCAGGAAAAAGGTGCAGTGGGAGTTATAATTCTGCTCCTTTTTCAATCCACCCACCCCACCTCTGATTTCCTTTACTTATGTAAGCTTCTTTTTGTTATGGGAGTGATTTCCAGTGTTTAAAAGCACATATTATTCATACAGTATGACTTTTAAATATAAGCCAACTGCTTAATCTGTTGTCAAACTGAGGAAAGAGAGAGCTCTTCTGAAACTGGATGAGGAACTGTCACTGAGATGGGGTGTTTAGAGAAAAACCAACCCTTATAATCTGAAGCTTGATCAAAGGTAATTTTCACTTCAAATTATATCATGTGCACAGTTTAAAAATCTAACACTCATGCTAAATTGATTTCAGCCCCCTGAGATGAGAATAAAACTTCTATCTCCCAAGTTGAATCATGGAATCTCCAATCTGTCATGGAAATAAGACTTAGGTCCGTCTAGTCAAAGCTATGGTTTTTCTAGCAGTCATGTATGGATATGAGAGTTGGACTATAAAGAAAGCTGAGCACTGAAGAACTGACACTTTTGAACTGTGGTGTTGGAGAAGACTCTTGAGAATCCGTTGGACTGCAAGGAGATCCAACCAGTCCATCCTAAAGGAAATCAGTCCTGAATATTCATTGGAAGGACTGATGCTGAAGCTGAAACTCCAATACTTTGGCCACCTGATGTGAAGAGCTGACTCACTGGAAAAGACCATGATGTTGGGAAAGATTGAAGGCAGGAGGAGAAGGGGATGACAGAGGATGAGATGGTTGGGTGGCATCACTGACTCGATGGACATGAGTTTGACTAAACTTGGAGTTGGTGATGGACAGGGAGGCCTGGCGTGCTGCAGTCCATGGGGTCACAGTCAGACATGACTGAGTGACTGAACTCAAACTGAAATATTTATCAAGTGTTGCTACTAATATACACAAATCAAGCTTTACTATTTATCATCTGTAAAATAAATTAAGTAGTTATTTGCCTAATGTTATCTCTTTTTAGCTAGTAGGATTCTGGACATTTTTCTCTCTTTGCATCACTCTGAGTGTTAGCACATTTCGCTGCACAGTCTTGTAGATGAATGAATATCTTAATTCAGACACCATCCATGACTGCTTTCCTACTGGATCACATTGACATCCAAAAGGACACTACATGCAAACAGATACCTAACATTTGTCAATATGAATACTTTTTTTAAATGGAGTATAATTGCTTTACAATGTTGTGTTGGTTTCTGCTGTACGACAACGTGAAGCAGCTATAAGTATTCATATATTCCCTCCTTAAGCCTCCCTCCCACCCCGCCATCCCACCCGCTCTAGGTCATCACAGAGCATCAAGCTGAGCTCCCTGTGCTGTATAGCAGCTTCCCGCCCGCTAACTACTTTATACAGAGTAGTGTATATATGTCAGCGCTGCTCTCTCAATTTGTCCCACCCTCTCCTTCCCTCCCTGTGTCCACAAGTCTGTTCTCTGCATCTGTGCTTCTATTCCTGCCTTGCAAATAGGTTCATCAGTACCATTTTTTCTAGATTCCATTTGTATGTGTTAATATATGATATTTGTTTTTCTCTTTCTGACTTACTTCACTCTGTATGACTGACTCTAGGTTCATCCACATTACTAAGATGACCCAATTTCATTCCTTTTTGTGGTTAATATTCCATTGCATGTGTGTACCACAACTTCTTTATTCATTCATCTGTCGATGCACATCAAATTGCTTCCATGTCCTGGCTATTGTAAGTAGTGCTGCAGTTAACATTGGGATGCATATGTCTTTTTGAATTATGGTTTTCTTGGAGTATATGACCAGTAGTGAGATTTCTGGGTCATATGGTAGTTTTATTCCACATTTTTTAAGGAATCTCCATACTGTTCTTCATAGTGGCTGTATCAATTTACATTCTCCACATTCGCTCCAGCATTTACTGTTTATAGATTTTTTGATGATGGCCAGTCTGACCAGTGTGGGGTGATACCTCACTGTGGTTTTGATTTGCATTTCTCTAATAATGAGTGATGTTGAGCATCTTTCCATGAGTCTGTTGGCCATCTGTATGTATGTCTTCTTTGGAGAAATGTCTGTTTAGGTCTTCTGCTTGTTTTGATTGGGTTATCTGGGGTATTTTTTGATATTTATTGAGCTGCATAAGCTGCTTGCATATTTTAGAGATCAGTTAGGTTTGTTCGCAATATGAATACTTTTATATTATTCCAAATAAATGTAAAGTCAGAGTATCCTATCTGAAAAACAGAACAGGGAAAGTAGTATGATACAACAGCCATAACACAGAGGTGATCTAATTTGATGAGAAATAAATCTTTTCTTATTTAATCTATTTAATTTTAAGGATTTACTTGGAAAAATATAGAACCACAAGAAAATACCGTAGTCAACATGTATCGACTGCTTAAAACAAGCCGATGGGGCAGGTACTATTCTTATCCCGATTGTATAGATGAGAAAAATGTCATGAGAAGATAAGTAACTTTTCTAATGTCATATAGCTAGTCATTGCTAGAATTTGAATCCAAGAAGAGATTATATATATAACCTCTCTGTCATAGAACGTAGTGCCAGGTATATGACACTAATAAGTGATATCTACACAAACAATTTTCCTTTTTGCCCAGCTAGGAGTAAGAATTCTTATATGCATGAATGAGATTCTGAATATCAACTACCCTTTTGTGAAATATATTCCCAAAGCAATATGATTGAATGTGAAATAATAATGGAAAAAAAAAGAAAAACCTTTAAAAGCATTTTTTCATCTAACACTACATGAGGAAATAATGCACCAATCAGCAAAATAATGTTCCTTGGATCGATTATCGGCTGCAGAAGTAGCTTCCAAGGCAAGGCATAATTCCTCATCACTAACAATTCATCAGTAAAGGTTTTATGAGTAAAAACCAAAAGCACCCTTTATAGTATCATAACTGTTTTATTAAAGTCCAGATAAAAATCTGAAAGTATTGATAATCATTCTAATCATGAATATCTCAAGCATGCAATTGCTTCCTGAACCCACATTCTAACTACAGTTTATTGGAGGTATCATTGTCTATTATGGTTTAGCATCCTTAGGACCGGCATTCCTGGAACCCCTGAAAAGAATGAATACAGGGGTTATCTTGCCAATTACTTAGGAAAGACTGAATCATTGTGTTTTCCTTACACCTGGAGATAGATGTGGTTCTACATTTTTCTGTGTTTTTTATTAAATTCTTAGTACCCAGGGCTCATTCTGATGCAAAGATGGGGCTGGCTATTCTCCATTTTCTCCCTTTCTCAGGTCTGTTTTTGAACTTTGCTCTGATGTTACCCCGCTACTATTTGAGTACTTATAACTACTCGATAAATATTTGTTGAATAATGAATAGCATCACACACACAAAAACAAAACCAAATTAGTTTTTGCACACCATCCATGACCACTTTCCTGATGGGTCAAATTGACATCCAGAAGGAAAATTTCAATCCAGCTTAAGCTCTGATTTTATTTGAGGCAATTTTGATGCAACCCAGAACTTTCAGTAGACTACACAGGTCCTATAATAGCTTTAAGGCTATCACATGTAGCTGGAGTCTGATTCAGATTAACTTAGGTAATAAAGTTCTGAGGTAAACAAACAGGGTGTTGGTTATATCCCCATAAATGTAGGTTGAATAATGTATTTTTTATTTTACTCTTCAGTTCAGTTCAGTTCACTCAGTCGTGTCTGACTCTTTGCGACCCCATGAATCACAGCACGTCAGGCCTCCTTGTCCATCACCCAGAGTTCACTCAAACTCACGTCCATCGAGTCGGTGATGCCATCCAGCCATCTCATCCTCTGTTGTCCCCTTCTCCACCTGCCCCCAATCCCTCCCAGCATCAGAGTCTTTTCCAATAAGTCAACTGAGTTGCATGAGGTGGCCCAAGTAGTGGAGCTTCAGCTTTAGCATCAGTCTTTCCAATGAACACCCAGGACTGATCTCCTTTAGGATGGACTGGTTGGATCTCCTTGCAGTCCAAGGGACTCTCAAGAGTTCTCCAACACCACAGTTCAAAAGCATCAATTCTTTGGTGCTCAGCTTTCTTCACAGTCCAACTCTCACATCCATACATGACTACTGGAAAAACCATAGCCTTGACTAGACGGACCTTTGTTGGCCGAGTAATGTCTCTGCTTTTGAATATGCTATCTAGGTTGGTCATAATTTTCCTTCCAAGGAGTAAGCATCTTTTACTCTTAGATCTTCTATTTAAACCCCTAATATTTGGGTTTTCATGTTTATAAACATTAAATTTTTTTAACTTAAAAATCACAAAATGTTTGTTTCACCTTAATTACAATATACAGTTAGAACTCATAAGTACAATTTGAATGTTAGGTAAAGGTACTATTTTAAAAGGTTGAATGTTATGTCCACCTCTTGCTTTTTGAATCATCAGTGCCTGAAATAGGCAATAATCTATATCAGCAAAGACACACCTGACACACATTGTTAAAAAAAAAAAAAAAAGAGCTTTCACCATTAAAATACTCAACTTTCAAACTTCCAAGTGGATGGTTTCCAATTAGGGAGCACACAGTACTTTCATAGGTAGTAAGAATAGGGCCTGACAAAGGATTCTAGCTAAGTCTATGTGGGTAGAAATTTCAGTCAAGAGGGAAAAAAATCTCATGAGAAAGATATTATAGAGAGGAACACATTGTAAGTAATGCTGTAGGAAGTAGAAATAGAGCACCTTCCCAAAATTTGGCATAAACAAATGCATGTCACCAGATTATAGGGTGAACAGGCCTCCTAGCAAAGAGTCAGTAAGGAAACATCTTTTTACTAACAGCTCCCACTGATGTGACCTGTTAGTAAAATTCAAACCTAAGGATGACATGACAGTCTTTTCTCATACATAAGTGAGAAAAACTTGGCAACAACATGAGATCATCCCATAAAATAGATTAAAGGGGATCTGGGGCAACTAAGCCAGCAGAGCATGTTGGCTAAGGGTATAGAATCTTAGATTGGATTGTCTGGATGTGATCCTGTTTTTTTTTTTGTTTTTTGTTTTTTGTTTTTTTTTTACATTTACCTTTATATCTATGAGTAAATGGTGCAGCCTTTCAGGTCTCAGGTTGCTCATCTCTAAATCATACCAAATAGAACTCTCCAAAAGGAGGACACAAGAAGTAGGGAAAGCTCGTGGAATGGTGTCTGTGCTATAGGACAGTTGGAGGTGCAGGTTCGAGATGGCAACAAGATTCATAAGAGAAACACTGGCTTCAAGCTGATGCTGCATTTTCATAGCTTAATAGATGTTACCTATTACTGTTCCAGTTAGCAAATAGGTAATATTATATGTGAGTGAGTGTGTACCCTCACCACCAAGGAAGGTGCATTGTTAATACATGAAAGTGATGACTGCCAGAAGAATCTAAATTATCCACTGAGATAGTAGCTATGTTGAGACTACTAAGAATTCTGTCTTTGCCTGATAAGTTATCCACTTCCCCCTTATTCTAGTCAAAAGTATTGCAGTTTTTTTGGGAGGTCTATTCTTACCCCAAGGCCAAATTTGCCTGTTACTCCAGGTATCTCTTGAATTCCTACTTTTGCATTCCAGTGCCCTATGATGAAAAGGACATCTCTTGGGGGTGTTAGTTGTAAAAGGTCTTGTAGGTCTTCATAGAGTTGGGGCATAGACTTGGATTACCGTGATATTGAATGGTTTGCCTTGGGAAACAACAGAGATCATTCTGTCGTTTTTGAGATTGCACCCAATACTGGATTTCGGACTCTTTTGTTGACTATGAGAGCTACTCCATTTCTTCTAAGGGATTCTTGCCTACAGTAGCAGATATAGTGGTCATCTGATTTAAAATCTCCCATTCCAGTCCATTTTAGTTCACTGATTCCTAAAATGTCAGTGTTCACTCTTGGTATCTCCTGTTTGACCAATTCTAATTTACCTTGATCTTTATAGCATTGGACTTTACTTCCATTGGATCATAGAAAAAGCAAGAGAATTCCATAAAAATATCCACTTCTGCTTTATTGACAATGCCAAACCCTTTGACTGTGTAGATCACAACCAACTGGAAAATTCTTCAAGAGATGGGAATACCAGACCACCTGACCTGCCTCCTGAGAAACCTATATGCAGGTCAGGAAGCAACAGTTAGAACTAGACAAGGATCAACAGACAGGTTTCAAATTGGGAAAGGAATATATCAAGGCTGTATATTGTCACCCTGATTATTTAACTTATATGCAGAGTACATCATGGGAAATGCTGGGCTGGATGAAGCACAAGCTGGAATCAAGATTGCCGGGAGAAATATCAATAACCTCAGATACGCAGATGACACCACCCTTATGGCAGAAAGGGAACAGGAACTAAAGAGCCCCTTGATGAAAGTGAAAGAACAGAGTGAAAAAGCTGGCTTAAAACTCAACCTTCAAAAAATGAAGATCATGGCATCTGGTCCCATTACTTCATAGCAAATATATGGGGAAACAATGGAAACAGTGACAGACTTTATTTTCTTGGGCTCCAAAATCACTGCAGATGATAACTGCAGCCATGAAATTAAAAGACACTTGATCCTTGGAAGAAAAATTATAACCAACCTAGACAGCATATTAAAAAGCAGAGACATTACTTTGCCAACAAAGGTCCGTCTAGTCAAAGCTATGGTTTTTCCAGTAGTGATGCATGCATGTGTAAGTTGGACTGTAAAGAAAGCTGAGCGCTAAAGAATTGATGCTTTTGAACTGTGGTGTTGGAGAAGACTCTTGAGAGTCCCTTGGACTGCAAGGAGATTAAACCAGTCCATCCTAAAGGAAATCAGTCTTGAATATTCATTGGAAGGACTGATGCTGAAGCTGAAACTCCAATACTTTGGCCACTGGATGCAAAGAACAGACTCATTGGAAAAGACCCTGATCCTCGGAAAGATTGAAGGCAGATGGAGGAGGGGTTGACAGAAGCTGAGATGGTTGGATGGCATTACCAACTTGATGGACTGAGTTTGAGCAAGCTCTGGGAGTCGGTGATGGACAGAGAAGCCTGGCATGCTGTAGTCCATGGTGTCTCAAAGAGTCAGATACGACTGAGCAACTGAACTGAACTGATTCCTTCCACAGACTCATGAACTTCAGATGGGAATAACTCACCTTTTTATCTAAGGGTGGGATTTACTTTGCAGGCTTGCGCACTCATGTTTAATTCAAGATGAATATGTAACTCAGATTAGGCCAATGAGGGTGACCTTGGATTTTTTACCAGAGTTAATGACAAAAGAGAAGTATTTGCTCAGCCATCAGTTTATCACACTTAGGGCTGAGTGTCAGTGGCCTGGTACCAAATGGATAAAGTCTGCCTGAGAACAAAGGACACATATAAAAAAGTAATGACGGAAGATGAAAAGAGGGTGAAAATGAAGTCTCCGGTTGTCTATTAATTGCAGTCTGTAAGATTCCAGACCAATATAGGAAATGAATTGAGAGGGGAGATGCAAATGAAAAGACAGGCTGCTTAACCAGAAAGAGCAAAATCCACAACAAATAGTCTTGAGAAGCATATGCCAAGGTGAACCAATGCCGAAAGTGGATTAATGGCTGGGAGAGCTGGTCTAAAGGATTTACGATGTCCCTGGCACATACAAACAGTCTATGATAAGTAAAGATGAACTGCATCAGGCTCTATTCCTGGAAAAGATTGGCAGAACTTTTGAGCTCAGAACATATTCCAGTCTGCTGGCTGAGATGTGGGCTTGGCTGCTCTGAGGCATTAAAAACCCAGTGGGGATGGAGAAACCACCTGTTATCCAAGAGCCAGAAGCCAAAGGAGATCAGTCAGAGATCACATGGAAGATGAAACTGATGTTTAAAAAGACTATTTCCTGATTGTGCTGAAAAGTTCTCCTTGGATCCAGTCTGAGCAGCTTGGAGATGGAGGAGGACCATGGTCTGTCTATATCTGGGATGGGACTAGTAGAGGTCAGGTTTTGCCATTTAATGTGGTTAGGAAAATACAAGAGAACTACTCATATGCTTTCCCCAAACTACTGTCTAAGAAAAAAGGTCAGTACAGCTCAAAGAAATTTTTCATAATGCTTGTCATTCAAATGACATAAACTTTTAAAGAATGGTAAAAATAGAATAATTTCTCTTATTAGTAGGTGAAAATCTTATTATTTGGGACTTGCGATGTGGCATTAGATATTTGCATGGAAAAAAACAGAATTTAAAACAGCAGCATTGTATGTGATATTAAAGTATTTCTCATTTTTCTGGTTAATAGAATAATATTAATGAGATGAAACACTCTGGAGACTGTTAATCATGGTTAGACTAATACAAGCAAACATTATAGGGTTGTGTGATGCATTCTGGGTAGAGTTTTTCTATAAATTAGGTAAGATGAAAAGTGTATATGCAAAAGTGTCAATATATAGAAAATCATCTTTAAGAATTGTAGAAGATTGAAAGCTGCATATTTAGTCATTTGAATATTTAAACATGAAGCCATGTGCTTTAGCAGCCTACTGTAACTTCTTCACAATTTACTACATGGTGTTAATAATAAGCATACAATATTTCATGGGTGCTTACTATGAATATATTGAGTGGTTTCACATATGCTTTCTTATTATCAGACTTTCGTCAGAGCCCAGCACACCATGAGTTCAAATGGTATCATATTAGAAGTAAAAGCCTCAAGTTCAGTGACTCTTACCCCAGGTACTGATAAAGGATCTCTACTTGCCTGCAGAAATCTCACTCAGATCTGAGAGTCTGCAGATATTAATTGGTATATACTCACATATGTGCCTATACTTGCTGAGTACCACCGTATCCACAGACAGTGGATATACATTGGAAACTGCAATTAATTTCCAGTCATCGCTGGACACTTCGTTACTCCTCCAGACATCCAGAGACCTCTCAGTCTCTGATAGTCATACCCTAAGTGCCAACGTGTCCTCCTGTGAAAGCAGACACTTAGAGTTGTTGCTGAGCACTGCAGATGAAGCACGGGCCCCCTTCTGCTGGCAGAGCTGTCCAGGGGTGGTATGGTGGAGTGAGTGGTACCCCAAGTGCTTTCCTCTTCTTCTGTACCCAAGCATCCTACTGTGTCGCCATGCTGTACACAATTTCTAATGGAAGTGATCTTTCTGGTTTTTGTTTTTACCTGTAATCCCCTACCCCTGATATTTTTATCCTGATATTCAACAGGACTTCTACAGGGAGAGGGGAGGCAGGGAGGGGAGATGACATCAGATGACAAATATCAAAAAGGGATGGTGTGTTTAATTTAAGATCAACTGTTCTTTCTAGTAACCAAGGCTTTCCTGTATCAAGTTCATCTTACTTAGCTCCTACTCTAGTGGCTCAGATGGTAAAGCGTCCGTCTGCAATGCAGGAGACCTGGGTTCGATCCCTGGGTTGGGAAGATACTCTGGAGAAGGAAATGGCAGCCCACTCCAGTATTCTTGCCTGGAAAATCCCTGGACCACGGAGCCTGGTAGGTTACCATCCCTGGGGTTGCAAAGAGTCGGACACGACTGAGCGACTTCACTTTCACTTTCCCTCAGAATTAGCTCTACTAAAAGCCCTCTCATCCCCTAAATCAGAACTTTTTTCCCCTGGTTGCTCAGGCCAGAATCTTTATTTTTGAATTTTTTTTTAGTTTTTTTTTTTAATTTTTATTTTTACTTTATTTTACTTTATAATACTGTATTGGTTTTGCCATACATTGACAATTTTGAGTATACTCAAATTGCTTTATAGTTTTGTGTTAGTTTCTGCTGTATAGCAAAGTGAATCAGCCATACATATAAATATATTTCTTTTTTTGGATATCCCGTGGCTCAGATGGTAAAGAATCTGCCTGCAATGCAGGAGACCCAAGTTTGATCCCTGGGTTGGGAAGATCCATCGGAGAAGGAAATGGCAACCCACTCCAATATTCTTGCCTGGAGAATTTCATGGACATTGGAATCTGGCAGGATATAATCCATGGGGCCACAAAGAGTCAGACACAACTGAGTGACTAACACTTGTCACTTGTAAATATAGGGATAATGGAGATATTACATTACATTCCAAGGGTGGTTTTATCTTTAGACACAGCTTTGTCCAAGGACTTCAATGATATCTTCAAGGTTTGTCTCTCTTTTTTTCCATCTCTCTGTTGTTCTTTGTATTGTCCCTGTCTCAGGCAAGCCAGAAGAGGGGAAAAAATGATAGCAAGATAGCACTTCTTTCTTCTTGGTTCCAGAAAATGTCATTGGGATGAATTTGATGGTTCCAAGTTGAGTAACTGGGCCCATAGCTCAGCCAGCCACTGTGGCCAGGGAGACAGAGTATGCTGATTGCCAACTCTTGTTACTAGGCTGGGAAAGCCATGTAATTAACATCTCTATGAGTTAGGGGGAGGATAGTTTACCAAGAAGAAAAATAAGCTGGGCAGTCACAGTCATCTACTAGACCCCTGCTCTCAACAGATATCTGCAGGGCCAATCTGATCACAAAATAGTGTTGTTCAGTCACCCAGTTTTGTCCAACTCTTCATGACCCCATGGACTGCAGTACCCCAGGCCTCCCTATCCCTCACCATTTCCCCACATTTGCCGAAATTCATGTCCATTGCATCAGTGATCCTATCTAGCCATCTCATCCACTGATGCCCTCTTCTCCTTCTGGCCTGAATCTTTCCCAGCATCAGGGTCTTTTCCAAGGAGTTGGCTGGTGACCAGCTTTGCATCAGGTGACCAGAATATTGGAGCTTCAGCTTCAGCATCAGTCCTTCCAATGAGTATTCAGGGTTGATTTCCTTTAAGATTGACTGGTTTGATCTCCCTGCTGTCCAAGGGACTCTCAGGAGTCTTCTCTAACACCACAGTTCAAAAGCATCCGTTCTATGGCGTTCTGCCTTCTTTATGGTTCAGCTCTCACAACTGTGCACGACCAGTGGAAAGACCGTAGTCTTTACTATATATACTTTTGTCAGCAGTGATGTCTTTGCTTTTCAACACATTGTCTAGGTTTCTCATAGCTTTCCTGCCAAGAAGCAGTTGTCTTCTGCTTTCAAGGATGCAGTCACTATTCACAATGATTTTAGATCCCAAGGTGAGGAAATCTGTCACTGCTTCCACCTTTCCCCTTCTATTTGCATGAAGTGATGGGGCCAGATGCCATGATCTTAGGGGTTTTTTTAAATATTTAGTTTTAAGCCAGTTTTTTCACTCCTCCTTCACCCCCATCAAGAGGTTCTTTAGTTCCTCTTTGCTTTTTGCCATTAGAGTGGTATCATCTGCATATCTGAGGTTGTTAATATTCTCCTGCCAATCTTGATTCCTGCTTGTGATTCATCTGGCCTGGAATTTCTTATGATGTGCTCAGTGTATAAGTTAAATAAACAAGGTGACAACAAATAGCCTCATACTCCTTTCTCAATCCTGAACCAGTCAGTCGTTCCATACAGGGTTCTAACTGTTGCTTCTTGACCTGCGTACAGGTTTCTCAGGAGACAGATAAGATGGTCTGGTATTCCCATCTCTTTACGAGTTTTCCACAGTTTGCCTCCCAGGAGGTATTAATGGTAAAGAACCTGCCTGCCAATGCAGGGTACATGGGTTCAATCCTTGGGTTGGGAATGTCCCCTGGAAAAGGGCATGGCAACCCACTTTAGTATTTTTGCTTGGAGAATCCCATGGACAGAGGAGCTTGGCAGGCTACAGTCCATAGGGTCACAAAGAGTCAGACATGATTGAAGTGACTTAGCACACAGTTTGTTATGATCCACATTTTCAAAGGCTTTAGCATAGTGTGGATGTAACAGAAGTAGATTTTTCTGGAATCCCCTTGCTTTCTCCATGATTCAGCAAATGTTAGCAATTTGATCTCTGGTTCCTCTGCCTTTTCTAAACCCAACTTGGACGTCTGGAAGTTCTTGGTTCGCATAATACTAAAGCCTAACTTGCAAGATTTTGAGCATGACCTTACTAGCATGGGAAATGAGTGCAATTGTCCAATGGTTAGCACATTCTTTAGTACTACACTTCTTGGGAATTGGGATGAGGATTGACCTTTTTCAGTCCTGCGGCCACTGCTGTGTCTTCCAGATTTGCTGACATATTGAGTGCAACACTTTGATAGCATCATCTTTTAGGGTTTTAAAAAGCTCTACTGGAATTCCATCACATCCACTAGCTTTAT
The DNA here is from genome assembly GCF_016772045.2 of Ovis aries. Lineage (NCBI taxonomy): Eukaryota > Metazoa > Chordata > Mammalia > Artiodactyla > Bovidae > Ovis > Ovis aries. Next base: position 24,130,067 of record NC_056080.1, on the reverse strand, counting down.
TGATAGCAGTGCTTCCTAAGGCCCAGTTGACTTCACTCTAGAATGTTTGGCTCTGGGTAGCTGACCACACCATCATGGTTATCCTGTTCATTAAGATCTTTTTTGTACAGTTCTTCTGTGTATTCTTTCCATCTCTTCTTGATCTCTTCTGCTTCTTCTAAGTCTCTATCATTTCTGTCCTTTATTGTGCCCATCTTTGGGTAAAATGTTCCCTTGATATTTCCAATTTTCCTGAAGAGATCCTAGTCTTTCCCCTTCTGCTATCCCCTACTTTAATGCACTGTTCATTGAAAAAGGGCCTTCTTGTGTCTCCTTGCTATTCTCTGGAACTCTGTGTCACAGAGTATGTCCAGATAAATCAGAACCTCAGAAGTAGGAATGACGGTTTAAATTCTTCCCTTAGCTCATCACAAAGAGGGTTGAAAATTGGGTCTCACTGCTCCAATTCCTATCTTCCTTTGACCAGACTCTGCTTTCCTAATTATAATGTGTTTTCACCTTTCAAAACAGAATTCCTAGCTATAATTATTCAGGCATATCAAGAGAAAATACAACTTTGAAGAAGTCAGAAAAGCACATTTGGGGTTCACTTCTGAACTCTTAAAGCAGGATCTTCGGGGTTTCTCCTGTGTCTGCTTTGGCTTGTACTGGTACATTGTCATTGGTATAGTCCAGAAGGGTGAACCGTCTGATAAAACATTGGCTTCCCTGCTATAATGAAAGTTTCCATTCAACCAGATATGTGCTTTTTTGTTCACACCAACTTGCACGAAAGGAATAGACAGCTATGTCTTATCAGTGATTTAGTGAGTCATCAGTGGAGTGCTACGTTCTGAGGTGCTGCCAATTCTATGGCTCAGATTCCCTATATTTGACCCAACCTTCTCGCCAGGGTATTTCCAGAAAGAAATGTCAGCGGTGCTTATGTTTTTCTATGCTGAACCAAACACAGCAGTAGTTTCACCTCGGAGTGAATACAACACAGAAGCAGTATGTCATTAGCTTTGCAGTGGCCACCTCTTAAAAGTCACTATACTTAGGAGGCTCCTCAACTACCAGTGTGATTGAATATAAAGTTAAAAGCCAAAAGAAAAAAAAGGGATTGTTTCTATTCTTAAGAAATTTAAGGCCTTAAATGATATATTAAAATGGCTATGCTTTTTAGTATGGGAACGCTGGCAAGATGAGAAACAGTTATGCATCCACAAAGGACTGCTTGCTGAATGATCAGCATCCTTAATATTTATGCACAGTGAGATTTGAGAAATGATTTGAGGCAGTTTTTACCAACCTCTGCAGTATATCAGGATCCCCTGGGAGGATTAATAAGCAATGTTGCCTGGATCCTAGCCCTGCCTGGAGATTCTAACATAATTGGTCTGGGGTGCAGTCTAGGTACTACTCCCCAAGTGATTCTAGTGCACAGCCACGGTTGAACCCCACCTAGACCAGGGAACTATCATAGTATTTAGTGAAAATGCCTACAAAAGTGTTTTCAAAGCATTTCTCTTAGTAGAACTGTGAAGAAAGTGTTCATCAGTATAGTAAAAAGAAATTGGGAATGCTTTTCTAGGGGAAGTGATAGTACATATGAAAACTCAGAGGCAATCCCAAGACATGAATGTTCAAAAATAATTAGGTTTGGAATTCAGAGGGCTGTGAACATGGCAGAGTAGAAAATAGGAACTTTTAGGTAAAGGAGAATGAAGAAGTGGAGAACTTTAGACCTGGGATCAGGAAATTGAATTCAGCTTGAGAGCCAGTTGAGAGCCACCATAGGTATCTGCAGATAGCAGTGGCATGATGAAAACCATGACTGAAAGAAAACATGAATAATAGTAAAGTGAGGTAGTTAATCTGGTGTATCTTGGAAAGAATCAACTCCAGGGAGATTTATTTCTGTTTCTCCCTAACAGGCATTTTTAGCTACGAAGATAAAGTAATTACACTGACATTAAAGAAACTGCATGTGGGATCATTAGTTAGCTACTATTTGCTACTCTGAGTTTGCATTATCTGTAGAGCTAGGTCAGACCACCATTGTTAGTCTCCAGTTAGAGAGTGGTAAGAATGAAGATTTAGAGTTCAGGTTGTCTTGGTTCAGTTTACCACTTAACCTACAAGCAAGCCTCACAGAGGGTATGTGTGAGTGATCACGTGAGAAGAGTTTACAACCATGAACTCGCTGCTTTTAAAACTATTTTATTTAGGCTTTTACGGATGCACTCGAGGATCCAGTCAATATAATAGGACATTGTTGCAGCACCACTTCATACTTCCTCAGTTTAATTCGCCCTCTGTTGTTGGGGCAGTGGTTGGCGTAAAGACTGCCAACCATGCCAGGCAACTGGATATGATGGTGCTTGTTACCATGGCTGAGGATGTGCAGTTGACAGTAGGTTCTATTTAGGAACCATGAAGGTACAGGATGGACAGTTGAGGTCATTCAGTTTAGGTATTTCTACTCTAAATATAACAAACTAAAATTCGTTACTGTAGGAGACCATCAGATTGTGGTGGCCCTAACACCTTGGTAGCCAAATGTAAGCAAACCTAAACCTAAGCAAGAGCCAACGCACTCTTAACATGCGTTGAATGGAAACTTTGGAACAACCAATCACAAATGACCCACTGGGCTTTCTCAAATAAGGCAACCACTTAAGCTATACCGAATCAAATAACTGCTTTGCTTCGCTTCCTCCTCTTCTCTCTAAAATCCGTGCCCTGGCTCCTGTTTGTGGAGTGCTCTTAACCATTTCTGGTTTGGTGCTGCCTGATTCAAAATGATGTTTGCTCAAATAAACACTTGAACATTTAATACACCTTAGTTTATTTATTTTTTAACACTTGTAATCAACTTGGTAGTTGCTGTCAGACCCTGGCCAGTACCCCAGTATTATACTCCCCTCTCCCAACATATAGGACATTTTGCCTCCTATCTTATGCTTCAAATTGTAGGACATAGTTTATGTGGCCATAGTTCCTCAGGGTATGATCCTTCACCAGATGTATTAAAATCTTATAGGCTTCTTTCCCCCAAAATGTTATTCCTCAGTCCTACCAGAGACTTATAGAAATAGAATATGTGAAAAAAAAAAGAAGAAATAGAATATGTGGTGTGCAGAACCTATGAATCCGAGTTTGTATAGGCCATCCAAACAGTGAAGTTTGAAGACTACTCCTCAGGTTACTTTTAAACCCAGTGTTCCCTAAAATCAAGAATGCTAAGCAGATTGGATACCAGCATCCTCAGGTGTACCTGCATGGCACCAGGTATCCCATCCTCACTAGACAGAAATCCCCCCTGGTCCTGCTGACCACTTTTGGTCCCTTCCCAGAATTAGGGTCACCATCTCAGACTCCCATGTGCTTTGACCTTCAGTAATCCCTCTGCTCAATTCTGATCCTAAATCTCAGTGATTCCTATGGCCTTTACTAGCTTATTATGAACTTTTATAAATTCTTCCTTTGCAGTCTGAGGTAGGAAAGTGATGAAATATTTCTAGCCTTTTGTATGTGTGTATGTGTGTGTGTGTGTGTGTGTGTGTGTGTGTGTGTTTGTGTGTTCTTAAAATCTCAGCCTTATGGTCTGACAGTAATGAGAGAAGATTAGGAAACTTCACAAAGTAGATATACATATTTGGACAGGGATGTTCTAGACGATACTCTGATCTCAAGTAGTAGCCTAGATAGCAAATCTAAGACCAGGGAAAAGGAGAACCACAATGGAAATGCAGGGATGTTACTCCATAAGAGAATTCTTTATTGGGAGATCTAAAATCAAACTGTGCTGATTTCCTAATGAATGGCAATGTCAGTGGAGGAAACAACAGTCCATACTGGGAAGTCAGGATTGACAAATTTGGTATCATGAAATCTTGTAAGTAGATAACAGTGCTCCAGATATTAGTCTTTGGTTTAAGGGCAAAATTTCACCCTGTTGGAGTAAAGGAAGTATTTTTCTTTTAATTTTTATTTCTTAGGAAAGTTACCAAATCAGGAATTCACAAACAGGGAGCCTCACTTTGGTTTATGATGTGGGAACATATCATAGCACCTTCTAGGAGAAAGGGTGACTTGATGGGCTAGAGCCTCCTCAATCCCTCCTGCTTCTAGTTAAGTGGGGTCTCACCTAGGCTGCCTGTCAGAATCATCTTCGGAGCTTCTTCCTTGTTGTTATTTTGTTGGTATAGATCCAAGAACTATCTAATGAGAATCCTGGAGAACTATGCATTTTAAAACTGCACAAGCAATTCATAGGAACTATGAGGTTAGGAGCTACAGTCCTAGGAATCAGAACTGGGCTGAAGCTGAAAGGGGTGGGGCAGCAGGTAGTGGGGGTGTGAAAGTGGCAAGTAGATGGAACTATTGATCCAATCAAAACAGGCTTCTGGCAAAGTGCTGTGAGGAAAGTGAACCCTTAGAAAGCATAAGAGTGCTTCCTCTTTTCAAGTGCACCTACTTCTTAAGATTGTAAAGTATGAATTAAAAGAGTTCTGCATTACATTCCAAAATTATGGAAACTACTACTATCCCTTGAATGGGGAGCCTTATCTGCACCTTTGCCTTTTTCCTTCTCCACCAAATATAGGGTACCTTGACACACAGAACATTTTTTTTTTAATAGCCTGTGGACCATTAGGCATTTAGGTCTAGTATTCAAACGAATTTCCTACTATAAGAAATCTCTGAAACATCTAAAGAAAGTAATTTTGGCACTTTTCTATCATTCAAAAATTGTTAACTGATTCGATTCTCACCTCTCAGGTATATTATTTTAGATAAAGGAATTTCAGTGGCAGCAATTCTTTCATAGCTGTTCAGAAAACCCATTACAAACAACCACAGGAAGGCAGCCATCATTTCTCTAAAAGTGAGAGTAAACGCAAGGCTTAATTTGTTCATGTGCAGTAAACAGTTTAGTTTTGAAGGAAGAATCTTAAGTGAAGATTTTATTTCTCTCTGGTCATTTTGATCTCCCTGGTTGAAAGATATTACTGAGATAAGGAAGCGTCAAAACGTAGTGCCAGGTAATCAGAGTTGACGGAATATAACTGTGTTGGGGAATTATTGTCTTAAATCTTCTCTGGCTCAAGATAGTAAAGTTGGGACCCTTTACAGACTTTCTTCTGAGGTGGATTGAGCTAAGAATCAAGGCTTTAGGGACTTGGTATATAGATTAACCCATACAACAGTATCAATTCCAAGTAGATTAAATACAGAAATGCAGTTAAAAACAACACACACACACACACACAAGATAATCATAATAACATGAGGGTAAATATTAATTTGATCCCTGGTCAATGAAGGTCCTTATAAATATATTTTTAAAATGGTATTTGTGACTATGTAAAGACTTAAAGTTTTGTCATAAAAATAAACATGAGACAAATAGACACATTGGGAAAAATACTCTGAAATTATATAGCAAAGTAGGTCTTAATATTGTTACATAAAACACTCTTAAAACTAATAAAAGAACATGAAATAGGAACTTTAAATGAAAAGTAAACAAGAAACATTAATAAACCTACAGAGTCATAAAGTATCCAAGAAAGTAAATTAAAACAACAATGAAACTCCACTGACCAAAATTTTTTGTTCATTTATTTGTACTATAATGACAGTGAGTGTGTTAGCACACAACCATTCCATCAAACTGCTTTCCAGAATATATCAAAAATGCTCAGAGCCTAACTCAGCTATTTAACTTTGGGAAGTTATTTTTTAGAAATCAGAAATATTCAGAAAGATGTAATCATAAGGTTGAACACTACAGAAAGGTGTACATCATGAAATTGGTAGAATATACAATAATTGTAGGGAATAGATCAATTGCATTATTAATTATAATTGCAATGAATATTGAGCAACAATTAGATTATCAAAGAATGAGGAAAATCTTACAAATTACAAGTGGTTAAATATAAAATAACATCCACAGTAATCTATAATAGTTTAAATTATGAAGTTTAAATAAATGACTAGAGTTATATAGAACAAAACAAAAAGTTCTAGATATAATAGAGTGGTGAGATTTTTGTTTTATTCTTTATAATTTTTAAAAGTTCCCAAATTTTCCAGAATGAAAACAAATACCAGAATAAGTACAATCCATGCTAATAGGAAAAAAGTAAAAAACAAAGTAGCAGGGGTATCAACAGTACAAAACAAAGAATAAAGAAAATAAAGAAGGCGGAAAAAGTCATACTAGACAAGAGGCCCACATGTGAAAGCACCAGAGTGGAAAAGAGTTTTGAGATGTTCTGGGAACTCCAAGTAATTTCATGCGGCTTAGTCACAGGCTATATAAGGACTCAATTCTTATGTTTAAATTTTTATTTTATATTGGAATATAGTTGATTTACAATGTTGTGTTAGTTTCAGATATACAGCAATGAGATTCAGATATATATATATGTGTGTGTGTGTGTGTGTGTGTGTGTGTGTGTGTATATATATATATATATATCTGTTATCTGTTCTTTTTCAAGTTCTTTCCCATTTATGTTATTGCAGAACACTGACTAGAGTTTCCTGTGCTATACAGTAGGTCCTTGATAGTTTTATGTTTTAAATATAGCAGTGTATATGTGTCAATCTCAAACTATCAATCTATCTCTATACCACCACCCCCAATCCTTCCCCTCTGGTAATCCTAAATTCCTTCTCTAAATCTGTGAGTCTGTTTCTGTTTTTTAAATAAGTTTGTTTGTTTGTTTTTTCAGATTCTGCATATTAAATGATGTTTGTCTTTGTCTTAACTTCACTCAGTATGACAATCTCTAGGTCCATCCATGTTGCTGCAAATGGCATTATTTTATTCTTTTGAATAGCTGAGTAATATTCCATTGTGTATATGTACCACATCTTCTTTATCCATTTCTTTGTTGATGGATATTTAAGTTGCTTCCATGTCTTAACTATTGTAAACAGTGCTGCAATGAACATTGGGATACATGTATCTTTACAGGCCTTGTTTTTCTTCTGGATATAGGCTCAGGAGTGGGACATGCATTGGAGAAGGAAATGGCAACCCACTCCAGTGTTCTTGCCTGGAGAATCCCAGGGGCAGGGAAGCCTGGTGGGCTGCCGTCTATGGGGTCACACAGAGTCGGACATGACTGAAGTGACTTAGCAGCAGCAGCAGCATGGAGCTCTATTTTTAGTTTTTTAAGGAACCTCTATGCTATTCTCCACAGTGCCTATACCAATTTACATTCCCATGAACACTGTAGAAGGGTTCCTTTTCTCTGCAGCCTCATCAACATATGTCATTTGTAGACTTTAATGATTGTTATTCTGACTAGTGTGAGGTGATATTCATTGTAGTTTTGATTTGCATTTCTCTAATAATTAGCAGTGTTGATCATCTTTTCATATGCCTCTTGGCCATCTTGGCCATCTGTATATCTTCTTTGGACAAGTATCTGTTTAGGTCTTCTGCCCCCCACCTTTTTTTTTGATTGGGTTATTTGTTTTTATGGTATTAAGCCACAGGAGCTGTTTATAAATTTTGGAGACTAATCCCTTGCTGGTAGCATTGTTTGCAAATATTTTCTCCCATTCTGTGGGTTGTCTTTTCGTTTTGTTTATGGTTTTCTTTGCTGTGAAAAATCTTTTGAATTTAATTAGGTAGGTCCCATTTGTTTATTTTTGTTTTCTATTACTCTGGGAGATAGAATAAAAAAGATATTTCTGCTATTTATGTCAGAGACTGTTCAGCCAATGTTTTCCTCTAAGAATTTTATAGTATCTGATCTTACATTTAGGTCTGTAAGTCATTATGAGTTTATTTTTTGTATATGGTATTAAAGAGTGCTCTAATTTCATTTTTCTACACATAGCTTTTTCAACATCTATTATTGAAGCAACTGTCTTTCCTCTGTAGTCTTGCCTCCTTTGTTGTAGATTTTTTATTTAGCTACATGATATGACATGGGGGATCTTAGTTCCCCAACAAGGGTTTGTACACGCACCCCTTGCAGTGAAAGTATGGAGTCTTAACCACTGAACTGCCAGGGAAGTCCCTATGGGTTTATGTCCAGGCTTTCTATGCCATTACATTGATCTGTATTTCTGGTTTTGTGCTCAAGTACCATATTATTTGATGACTATAGCTTTGTAGTATAGTCTGGAGTCAGGGAACCTTCCTTATTCCTCCAACTCCATTTTTCTTTCTCAAGATTGCTTTGGCTTCCCAAGTGGTGCAGTGATAAAGAATCTGCCTGCCATTGCAAAAGATGCAAAAGACATGGGTTTGAAAAGTAGTTCTGATAGAAGGATAAAAAATAGGGACAGAAAATGATACAGCCAAGGATGCAGACTGGGATAGCAGCATCATGGTGGACCTTGGATAAGGAATAAGAACTTTATCTTATGGACAAAAAACATGCACTGAAGGGATTTGAACAATGAGGGAAAGGATTTGTATTTTTCAGTTATAAAAACTCTACATGATCATTATAAAAGAAATCAAATCAAAGAAGGTTAAAGTAAAAAAAGATCCCCTCCTGTTCTGGTCTTCAACCACAAAACTACTGCTGTTGGTATTTTATTTCCTTACAAATAGACACATAGACAGACCCATATGTGCATTAGTTTCCTTCATGCACATGTAAAACCATGCATTATATATGTATACACATACATATATACTTGATATATTTTGAATATGTTTTCATATCAGCACATATATATCTACATCAGTCTTAAAAGAATTTATTTCCTTCTAGCATGTATCTTTATTTAACTTCCCATCTCTTATTTGACATCAAGGTTGCTCCTTTTATTAAACCAGGTGTTAAATATATGTGAAAAATTATAAATCAAGTTGTAAAACACTCTTCTCACTAATTTTTATTTTGTTTCAGAAAAATTATTTTTCATAAAATGTGTTATTTATGTTAATGTGAACGGGTTGGAAGACAATTAACTAGGGATCTCTCAAGTTTGTATACTTTCTGGTGAGAGGAAGCACTCACTCCCTTTGTTCTGGGCTACTTTTTCAGTTTATTTACTGAACAGCCTGGGAGACAGAGATAGTGTCTTTCTCAATTGCAAAGAGAAGTTATACATTTTTATAATCATAAAAATGATTATAAAAAATGTCAGGATCCTAAAGTTATGGTTCCTCTCCTAGACTATGACTGACTACATGTGCCCATGTAACCTGGTACTCTTTATTTTTCCCTGTGGGAAGTGGCATTCAGAATTGGTGAGAGACAATTATAATACTCTGACCACTATTAATGTAAGTTATTTCCTTTCTCATTTCTTTTGCTAGCATTCACAAAACTGTGGCAGGCTAACTTGTAAAATCTCAGATGTATCACAGTTCTAAACAATTTATTAAACAGTATGTCAGTTTCAGTTTTAATACTGAATATATCAATAGATATAATGAAAATAAATAAAGGCTTTTTATTCTTTCAGCAAGTATAAGGCCTGATACATTTTTTAACTTTCTATTTTATATTGGAGTATAGTTGATTAACAATGTTCTATTATAGGTGTACAGCAAAATGATTCAGTTATACATATATATGTATCTATTCTTTTTAAAATTCTTTTCCCATTTAGGGAATATTGAGTAGAGTTCCCTGTGCTATAACTAGATCATTGTCTGTTTTAAATATTAGCAATGTATACATGTCAATGCCAACCTCCCAATCTATCTGTTTTCCCCAACATTCTACCCCACCTCATAACCATAAGTTCCTTCTCTTTGTGAGTATGTTACTGCTTTATAAATAAATTTATCTGTATAATGTTTTTAGATTCCATATATAAGCAGTATCATGACACTTGTCCTTCTCTGTCTGACTTTACTCAGTATGATAATCTCCAGGTGTATCCACTTGCCAAAAATAGCATTATTTTGTTCTTTTTCATGCCTGAGTAATATTCCATTGTGTATATGTACCACATCGTCTTTATGCATTCTTCTAATGATGGACATTTCAGTTGCTTCTATGTCTTAGATATTGTAAACAGCACTGTAATGAACTTTGCAGTGTTGTATCCTTTCTACCCATGTCTTTCTCTGGATATATGCCCAGTTGTGGGATTGCTAGATCATATGGTAGCTCTGTATTTAGTGTTTTAAGGAACCTCTATACTGTTCTCCATAGTGGCTGTACCAATTTAAATTCTCACCGAAAGTGTAGGAGGGCTCCCTTTTCTCCACAACCTTTCTAGCATTTATTGTTTGTAAACATTTATTTGTAATTTATTTTATATTTAATATTTTAATTGGAGTGGGCTTCACTGGTAGCTCAGTGGTAAAGAATCTGCCTGCAATGCAGGAGACCTGGGTTCAATCCCTGGGTCAGGAAGATTCACCTGGAGGAGGAGATGGTAACCCACTCCAATATTTTTGCTTGGAGAATCCCATGGACAAAGGAGCCTGGCGAGCTATAGTCCATGGGGTCATAGAGTCAGACACAACTGAGCAACTGAGCACGCACGCAGAACAGGTATTATTAATTGGTCAAGTGAGAGGATCCCAACTAGTAATATCAAGCATGGCCTGAGCAGGAATGAACTTTTTTTATTCTATAATAAAATTTTAAGGGTCATCCAGTTAGAGTCTTGGAGTGAAGAAATCCACCAAACTAATCTACAAGTGCCAGACACAGGTAATTGTCCACAATGTAACAACTGGATTTGTTTTTAAAACTAGCATAGGATTGTGTCCATGATAGGAAACATTTGCTCTATATGCAAAAGTCCTAGTAGTCAAGAAAACATTGTGAACGTTCATATGAATCACGTCCAGCATCTTGGGTAAGGTGTCTACTTCTGATGGCATCGTCTTCCATCACTTAATTTAGCACAACCCTAGAAATTCAATTTAGCAAAATCTGGAGAGACTAAAACAGAATCATTCCTTAAAAGTTTCTTCACATTCAATTACTTTCCTTGCTGACAAATTTGACACAGCAAGATTTTATTTAGCTTATATTAAACCTAGGCACAATGAATGTATTATACTTAATATTGATGACTTTAAGACATGTATATATAAGATTAACAAACATTAATACCATGTGTTAATTTAATACTGAATATTTTACAGTTCACATGTACCTAAAATTCATTTAGCTTATTTTTTCTTATATTTAGAATTGTTTGATAGTAAGTGCTTCTTTTTCCTTAGGCCGGTTAAATAGAGATCATATACAAATTAACCTCAGCAATCTCATCCAAAGACAGAGATACATATAAAGTCATACATATATCCAGACTCTACAAGAGATCTAGCTTCATTCCCTATTTTTTTATCTCAGTTTCACAAATTAAAGATGGTCTTGATAATGTAAGTATTCCTGAGAGCTCTGGTCTCAAGGTACAGATAGTGAAAATCAGGATCTCCTAAATAGGACTTACTTCCTTGGGACTTTTTTTTTCAAGCTAGCTTTCTCTACTGGTTGGGAATCAGTTAAGCTTCAACTAGCATCATGTACTTAACTGTTGCAAGTGAAGGTTCATAATTTTTGTAGATACCCCCCTTTTCTTCTTTTAATGGTGTTGAAAAGTTGGTCGGCCATTGTAACAAGGGTGTTTGTGTGTAACTCAGACCAACCTAGAGTGTCTTTTGACTGGAGCAGACAAATCTTCATGTAAGCTTTCTAAAAAGCCAGAAATAAGCAAAGGATCATTTTAGTAGTTAGAGAATGACTCAGGTGTCTAGCCTAAATATTGCTGAAAGTGGTTTTTTTCCCCTCAAACCTTTCATGACGTCCAGAAGATTCATTCAGTAAGATCTTGCCATTTATCCATTCTACATGTAATAGTTCACATCTGCTAATCCCAAACTCCAAGCACCTCTCTTTTGCTTTCCCCCACTTCCCCTTGGCAACTAAAAGAGTGTTTTCTATGTTTGGCCTCTGTTTTTGTAAGTAAGTTCATTTGTGCAATATTGTAAGTTCCACATGTAAGTGCTATCATATGGCAGTTTTCTTTCTATGACTGACTTCACTTAGCATGATAATCTCTAGTTGAATCCATTCACCTACAAAATGGTATTATTCCATTCTTTTTTATGATTGAGTAATATTTCATTGTATGTATATGTATATGTGTATATATATATATATATATACACATATATATATACACCACATATGCTTTATCCATTCCTCTGTTGATGGACATTTAGATTTTCTCCATGTTTTGGCAATTGTGCCTAGTAGTGCTATGAACATAGGAGTGCATGTATGTTTTTGAATGATAGTTTTGTCCAGATACATGCCCAGGAGTGGGATTATTGGATATATGGTAATACTGTTTCTAGTTTTATCAGGTTGAGAGTTGAAGGGAACTCTTAAACTGGGCTTTTTTGACTTGAACTAAGTGTTGAAGTAGAACTAACACATTGTTGGCTTGTTCCCATCATCACTAATCAGTAAGTAATTATAATAAAATTATACCTCAGAAAAATAATCTAAAAATGATCTAGAAAGTGACTTTTTTAAATGGTATATTTTTCCTGTTGCTTTTAACAAACAGATCTAAAATTTTCAATATATTTGAATGGTTCATCATAGTTTAATCCTATTCATTAGTTGTGTTACACTTGTGCTGCTGCTGCTGCTAAGTCGCTTCAGTCGTGTCCAACTCTATGTGACCCTGGAGACGGCAGCCCACCAGGCTCCTCTGTCCCTGGGATTTGCCAGGCAAGAGTTGCCTTCTCCGGTTACACTTGTGGGATGCCATCAATATAGACACACATTTGCTTTACATGATAATTCCAGTATGAATCTAGATTTCTACAATCTATTCTTTTTCTCACTGCTCCAATACAATGTAAATTTTTATTCAGTTCTTAGAGTATCAAAGAGAATAGTGTTAGTTTTTAAAATAAATTATTGTTTTTAAAAAACACTAAATTATTGGGCATAGCATCTGTGGCAGTATGTGAAACATTTAACTCAAAAATGTCTCGTGAAAGATTTCCTTGTAATAGTTTACAGTCGTGCTTACTACTAGTCTATCATTTTGAGTCAAGGTGGTGGTATAAACATTATCTGGAGGAATCTGCTACATTCATGAAATAATACTAAACTTATTCTTGCATGTCTTTTGTTTAAGATTTCCACTCCTCTCTGATCTGGTAGATAACAATAACTTTAATAGATGTGAATTTCTCTTCAATTCTGAACACAATCATAAGCAGTGGGCAATGTAGGCATTTACATGGTTATGTCTAGTTACACATTGGGCTTCCCAGGTGGCTCAGTATAAAGAATCAGTCTGCCAATGCAGGAGACCCAGATTCAGTCTCTGAGTTGGGAAGATCCTCTGGAGGATGAAATGGCAGCCCACTCCAGTATTCTTGCCTGGGAAATCCCATAGACAGAGGAGCCTGGTGGGCTATAGTCCATGGGGTCACAATAGAGTGAGAGTCAAGTGAGCATGAGCTCCAACTGGATGTTACTAAAAAGATAACAATAATCATAATTGAAAATTTATATCTTACTTCTATTAATATAAAATTTTAACCCTTTTCAATGTTTAATAATGGAGTAGAGATGATCCAAAACCAACCATTCAACAAACATTCAATAAAGTTATTACTTTGTTTTTGGATTAATTCTCCACGGGTAGTTATAATATTGAAAGAAGTCAAATATTTCAAAGGAACATTAATGCTTTTTAAAAATGAATTGTAACAATTACTAAGTGATTTCATTGTAGTAAAGCATGCTTATATACTCCTAGGGACAGAATTGTAAAGTTTTTGTATTAGGGAAATGAGATGGAATAAGTGGCAAATTCCATGTTTCACCGAATTGATAAGGGAGAGGGAAAACTCATCTTTAAACTTTTTGTTCTACATTTCAAAGTGTGACTACAACTATAGTATTGTCTCTATCAGAATTTGAAAACTGAAATGTGTATTCAGGATAATGGGAAAAATATGTCATAGAAGAAAGGTTAGTCTCCATGACATCTTAAAATATAGACTGCCCCTGGGATTCATAGGAGGGCCATGGGGAGCCTGAAATTGAGTTGTGAGGAGCACAAGTGCCGGGAGAGAGGGCACCCTGAGGACTGGTCCAGCAGCGGCCAGATTTCCTGAGGTGAGTGGCTGTCCCAAACCTGCTTCTAGCACTGGATCTAGAACCTCCAGGAGCAGAGAAAGAGTTCAACGGTGGGACTCAGCGGTGCCTTCCTCCTGGGGCAGAGTCTGGGTGGAATGGTGGCCATGGTTGGTGTTGACTCAAGTGTGGTCTGTCAGAAACAGCTGAGAACACAGATAGCAGCTGGTATCCCAGCTCACCCCCTACCCCCCTAGAGAAGCCGAATGTGCATGGGGCTAAGGGCTGCCCAGCTGTGTCAATCCACAATGGGGGGCCAGTGTCTGGTGGGGGGAAACGGGGGTAGCAGAGGCTGTGAGGGACCAAACAGTGTTGCAGGTGAAGCTGTGTAGTGAGTGGGAACAGAGGCAGCTCCCACTTACCCCTCAGGACTTCAGCTCTAGCGACTTGGGCTCCGACCCTGCACTGAACACAGCAGTGACAATCTCTGCTACAGTAAATCTTCCCTGAAGCACCTCAACCTTGAGTAAGTATTACTCTTTGGAGAAAAGGATGGAGGTTCTAAAAAACCAGGAATAAATTAAGACAATTGAGTGCTCGCTTCGGCAGCACATATACTAAAGTTGGAACGATACAGAGAAGATTAGCATGGCCCCTGCGCAAGGATGACACGCAAATTCGTGAAGCGTTCCATATTTTTTCACAGCAGGATCCTCTATGATCCACCTCCCAGAATTCTGGAAACAAAAGCAAAAATAAACAAATGGGATCTAATTAAAATTAAAAGCTTCTGCACAACAAAGGAAAATATAAGCAAGGTGAAAAGACAGCCTTCTGAATGGGGAGAAAATAATAGCAAATGAAGCAACTGACAAACAACTAATCTCAAAAATATACAAGCAACTTATGCAGCTCAATTCCAGAAAAATAAATGACCCAATCAAAAAATGGGCCAAAGAACTAAATAGACATTTCTCCAAAGAAGACATACGGATGGCTAACAAACACATGAAAAGATGCTCAACATCACTCATTATTAGAGAAATGCAAATCAAAACCACAATGAGGTACCACTTCACACCAGTCAGAATGGCTGCAATCCAAAAATCCGCAAGCAATAAATGCTGGAGAGGGTGTGGAGAAAAGGGAACCCTCCTACACTGTTGGTGGGAATGCAAACTAGTACAGCCACTATGGAGAACAGTGTGGAGATTCCTTAAAAAATTGCAAACAGAACTACCTTATGACCCAGCAATCCCACTGCTGGGCATACACACTGAGGAAACCAGAATTGAAAAAGATACATGTACCCCAATGTTCATCGCAGCACTGTTTATAATAGCCAGGACATGGAAACAACCTAGATGTCCATCAGCAGATGAATGGATAAGAAAGCTGTGGTACATATACACAATGGAGTATTACTCAGCCGTTAAAAAGAATTCATTTGAATCAGTTCTGATGAGATGGATGAAACTGGAGCCGATTATACAGAGTGAAGTAAGCCAGAAAGAAAAACACCAATACAGTATACTAACACATATATATGGAATTTAGGAAGATGGCAATGACGACCCTGTATGCAAGACAGGAAAAAGGACACAGATGTGTATAACGGACTTTTTGGACTCAGAGGGAGAGGGAGAGGGTGGGATGATTTGGGAGAATGGCATTCTAACATGTATACTATCGTGTAAGAATTGAATCGCCAGTCTATGTCTGACGCAGGGTGCAGCATGCTTGGGGCTGGTGCATGGGGATGACCCAGAGAGATGTTGTGGGGAGGGAGGTGGGAGGGGGGTTCATGTTTGGGAACGCATGTAAGAATTAAAGATTTTAAAATTTAAAAAATAAAAAAATTATATAAAAAAAGACAATTGAGTATTGTTAAGAAAAGCAGAGCTAATTACTTACTTGTCCTGGACATGTAGTGTTCTTCTCAGCTCTCCTTAGAACACTTGTTTGGGGTAAGTAAGTCTCCTTATCTCTTTTTAGCTGTCCTTAGAACAATATATGTCAGAGTAAGTAAGTCTCCTTAGCTCACTTTAGATCTCCTTAGAACACTATAGTTCAGAGTAAGAAAGTCTCTTTACCTCTCCTTAGAACAGTATAGTTCAGAGTAAGTATATCTCCTTAGCTCTCTTTAGAACTCTGTAGTTCAGAGTAAGTACGTCTCATTAGCTCTCCTTAGCACACTACAAGTCAGAGTAAGTCTCCTAGCTCTCCTTAGAAAACTACAAGTCAGGGTAAGTAAGTCTCATTAGCTCTCCTTAGCCCTCCTTAGCTCTCATTATCTCTCCTTAACTTTCCTTAGAACACTATAGTTCAGAGTAAATAAGTCTCCTTAGCCCTCCTTAGCCCTCCTTAACTCTTGTTAGCTCTCCTTAGAACACTATAGGTCAGAGTAAGTAAATCTCCCTTACTCTGAACTGTAGTCTTCTATAGTGTTCTACAAGAGGTAAGGAGAGCAATGGAGGGCTAAGGAGAGCTAAGGAGACATACTTACTCTGAACTATAGTGTTCCAAGGAGAGTTAAGGAGACAGTATGCCAGCAAATTTGGAAAACTCAGCAGTGGCCACAGGACTAGAAAAGGTCAGTTTTCCTTCCAATCCAAAAGAAGGGCAATGCCAAAGAATGCTCAAACTACCGCACAATTGCACTCATCTCACACACTAGTAAAGTAATGTTCAAAATTCTCTAAGCCAGGCTTCAGCAATACGTGAACTGTGAACTTCCTCATGTTCAAGCTGGTTTTAGAAAAGGCACAGGAACCAGAGATCAAATTGCCAACATCTGCTGGATCATGGAAAAGAAAGAGAGTTCCAGAAAAACATCTATTTCTGCTTTATTGACTATGCCAAAGCCTTTGACTGTGTGGATCACAATAAACTGTGGAAAATTCTTCAAGAGATGGGAATACCAGACCACCTGACCTGCCTCTTGAGAAAACTATATGCAGATCAGGAAAGCAACAGTTAGAACTAGACATGGAACAACAGACTGGTTCGAAATAGGAAAAGGAGTACATCAAGGCTGTATATTGTCATCCTGCTTATTTAACTTACATGCAGAGTACATCATGAAAAACACTGGGCTGGAAGAAGCACAAGCTGGAATCAAGATTGCCAGGAGAAATATCAATAACCTCAGATATGCAGATGACACCACCCTTATGGCAGAAAGTGAAGAGGAACTAAAAAGCCTCTTGATGAAAGTGAAAGAGGAGAGTGAAAAGTTGGCTTAAAGCTCAACATTCAGAAAATGAAGATCATGGCATCTGGTCCCATCACTTCATGGGAAGTAGATGGGGAAACAGTGGAAACAGTGTCAGACTTTATTTTTTGGGGGGCTCCAAAATCAGTCCAGATGGTTTGCAGCCATGAAATTAAAAGACACTTACTCCTTGGAAGAAAAGATATGACCAACCTAGATAGCATATTCAAAAGCAGAGACATTACTTTGCCAACAAAGGTCTATCTAGTCAAGGCTATGGTTTTTCCAGTGGTCATGTGTGGATGTGAGAGTTGGAGTGTGAAGAAAGCTGAGCACCAAAGAATTGATGTGTTTGAACTGTGGTGTTGGAGAAGACTCTTGAGAGTCCCTTGGACTGCAAGGAGATCCAACCAGTCCATTCTGAAGGAGATCAGCCCTGGGTGTTCTTTGGAGGGAATGATGCTAAAGCTTAAGCTCCAGTACTTTGGCCACCTCATGTGAAGAGTTGACTCATTGGAAAAGACTCTGATGCTGGGAGGGATTGGGGGCAGGAGAAGTGGACGACAGAGGATGAGATGGCTGGATGGCATCACCAACTCGATGGACATGAGTTTGAGTGAACTCCGGGAGTTGGTGATGGACAGGGAGGCCTGGCGTGCTGCGATTCATGGGGTCGCAAAGAGTCAGACATGACTGAGCGACTGAACTGAACTGAAGGAGACTTACTTAGCTCTCCTTAGCTCTCTTAGAACACTATAGCTCTGAGTAAGTCTCCCTAGCCCTCCTTAGCTCTCCTCTCAGAATCACTTACTCTGACCCATAGTGTTCTAATGAGAGCTAAGGAGACTTACTTACTCTGAAGTAAAGTGTTCTAAGGAGAGGTATGGAGAGCTAAGGAGAGGTAAGGAGACTTACTGACTCTGACCTATCGTGTTCTAAGGAGAGTAAAGTAAGTCTCTGTAGCTCTTCTTAGCTCTAGAATCAAACTTATGATCCCTGTATTGCCAAGCAATGGCCTAATCACTACTAGGAACTCTCAAATGCTTAGCTTTTGCTTCCCTCCTTACTCTGACAAATACCCTGACTTTACAGGGCATAGGAATGGTTCCATGAAAAGTAGAAATCATGCTGAGTCATAAGCAAGACAGACTTATACACAGACAGCTTTAGAGGACAGTTTGTGGGAGCAAAGTTTATTGCCCACAGCTCAATTACTTTCATATTCTAAATTTGAAACTCATCACAATCAAACCCAGCTATGGAAACCTGTTCAGCCATTTTCTGTGCAGTGAGCTCCTTCTGGCCAGGATTGTAAAACTCCTGTGCATGGCAGAAACAACTGCAGAGGGAAAAATTGGTGTTTCAGAGCTTTCTTGCTTACCTTGAACCATCCTCCAAAACTTACCTAAAATGTCCAGCAAGCACAGAGGGTCCCAAACTGACCCACACCAGTACGTGTCATAATTGAAATGGCCAAAGTTACAATTCTACAGGCAGCAAGAGAAAAAGTCACACACAAGAGAATTTCCTTAAGATTATCAACTCAATTTGCTATGGAAACTTTACAGGGCAGAATGGAGTGGCAGGATGGATATTCTAAGTGCTAAAATGGAGACACCAAGATGATCTGCACAGCGAGATTACCATTTAGAATGGAAGGAGAGAGAGCTTAACAAGGAAGCAAACAACTCAAGTCTATCACTGCTAAAATTACCCTAAAGAGTGAAGTGTCTTTAAGTGGAAAAGTAAGAATCCATGGAAAAGGGAAACTCCCACTAGGAAATGTAGATGTAGTAAGGACTGAGGATCAACGACTTCATTAGCTAATATCTACCTTAAAAGATAAAAAAAAAATCATCCATACAATAGGACATCAGAAACGCAAAATGGAGGGGGTACAAGTGTACATCTTCTACAGTGAGTGTCAGCTTAAATGACTACCAGTTTAGGAGAAGTAGATGGTTACACGTCAACATATATGAACCCCCTGGTAAGCACAAATCAAACACCTCCAGCTCAGAAATGGAAAGCCAAGGAACATCAGCATACTACTGAAGAAAATCAAACCACAAAGAAAGAGAACTAGAAAAGCTTGGGTATTAAGAGAGAAACTATGTATAGAAGAGCAACAAGTGTGGATTGTACAGCACAGGGATCAAAGCCACCGTCTTGTCATAACCTGTCATGCTCTGTAATCCGTAAAAATATTGAATCATTCTGTTGCTTGTACTTCATTAAAACAGTATATAACAGAAAACACAAACAACAGAACTCAGAGCTGGTTTCTTGAGAGGCACACAAAATGGATAAACCCTTAGCTACATTAAGAAAAACACAAGACTGCTAGAGGAAAACAGGCAGAGCAGCCTGACATACACTGCAGCAATATCTTTGTGGATCCGCTTCCCAGAGTAATGAAAAAAGAATGGAAATAAAAACAAATAAACAAAGGGATCCTCATTAAATTCAAAAGCTTCTGCATAGCAAAGGAAACTGTACACAACACGAAAAGACAGACCACAGAATGTGAGAAACTATTTGCCAATAATGTGACTGACAAGGGATTAGTCTCCAGAACTTCCAAGCAGCTCATGTGGCTTCATGTCATCACAACAAACCACCCAAAACTATCACCTCACACCAGTCCAAATGGCCATTATGTAAAAAAATCCACAAATTTCTGGAGAGGTGTGGAGAAAAAGGAACCCTTCTACATTGTGGGTGGGAATGTAATTGGGTACAGCCACTATAGAGAACAGTATGGAGGCTCCTTAAAAAACTTACCTAAAGGCTACATGCACCCCAGTGTTCGTTGCTCCACTGTTTACAATAGCCAAGACATGGAACTAGCCTAAATGTCCATCAGCAGAGCAATGGATAAAGAAGATGTGGTGTGTATATATGCAACAGGATATTACTCAGCCATTAAAAAGAATGAAATGCCATTTGCAACAATATGGATAGACCGAGAGTTTGCCATCATGAGTGAAATAAGAGAAAGAGAAATATCATATGATATTGCTTATATGCAAAATCTAAAGAAATGATACAAATAAACTTATTTACAAAACAGACTCACAGACTTTGAGAATGAACTTGGGGTTATGAGAGGGGAAGGGTTGGGTGTAAAGCACGGGTACATGGGTAAAGAATTCTGAAAAGAATGGATACCTATATGTGTATAGCTGAATCACTTTTCTGAGCAAAACAATATCCAAAATATTCAAGTACCTCCTAAAACTCAATAGCAAAAAAACAACCTGATTAGAAAAAGGTTAAAGAACTTGAATAGACATTTTCTAAAGAAGACATACAAGATGGCCACCGGGTCCATGGAAAAATGCTCAGCATCACTATTCCAGAAATGCAAATCAAATCAGAATGAGATATTATCTCACACCTGTTAGGATGGCTATTATTTAAAATGATGATAATAAGTGTTGGTGATGATATGGAAAAACTACAATCCTTTCACTGTGGGAACATAAAATGTTGAAGCCACTTTGAAAAACAGAATGGAAATTTCTCAAAATTAAAAATACAACTAATATATGACTCAGCAGTTCCACTTCTGGGTATGTATCCAAAAGTCTTGAACTCCATATCTCAAAAAAATATCTGCACTTCCATGTTCATTTCACTGTTAACAATAACAGAAAGGTTGGAACACCTTAAATGTCCATTGATGGATTAAGGCTTAAAGAAAAACTAGTTATAGTCATACAATTAAGTATTAATCACTCCTAAAAAATGCAATCTTGCCATATGTGACAACATGGAGGAAGCTAAAAGACATTATGGTGAAATAAGATAGTCATAGAAGGACAAATAGTGAATAGTTCCACTTATATAAGATATCTAACATGATCAAACTCATAGAAACAGGGTGGAATGCTGGTTGCCAGGGAGTGGCAGCAGTGGGAAATTGGGAGTTGCTATTCAATGGGGCTTCCCTGGTGGCTCAGACGGTAAAGCATCTGCCTGCAATGCGAGAGACCCAGGTTCGATTCCTGGGTTGAGAAGATCCCCTGGAGAAGGAAATGGCAATCCACTCCAGTACTCTTGCCTGGAAAATCCCATGGACGGAGGAACCTGATAGGCTACAGTCCATGGGGTCGCAAAGAGTCAGACACGACTGAGCAACTTCACTTTCACTATCTGAACTATCACCATCCTGTGCTCTCTGTTGTTTGAAAACTACTGTTTGTACTTCCCTGGTGGCTCAGACGGTTAAGCATCTGTCTACAATGTGGGAGACTCAGGTTCGATCCCTGGGTTGGGAAGATCCCCTGGAGAAGGAAATGGCAATCCACTCCAGCACTATTGCCCAGAAAATCCCATGGACAGAGGAGCCTGGTAGGCTACAGTTCATGGGGTCACCAAGAGTCGGACATGACTGAGCGACTTCACTTTCTTTCTTTTCATTCAATGTATGTGAACTTTGATGTACAGGATAAGTTCAATCTGCTGTACAAGATTGAACCTATAGTGAATGCTACTTTATTGTGCACTTAAAAGTTTATTATGAGGTTAGGAGAAGGCAATGGCACCCCACTCCAGTACTCTTGCCTGGAGAATCCCATGGACGGAGGAGCCTGGTGGGCTGCAGTCCATGGGGTCGCTAAGAGTCGGACACGACTAAGCAACTTCACTTTCACTTTTCACTTTCATGCATCAGAAAAGGAAATGGCAACCCACTCTAGTGTTCTTGCCTGGAGAATCCCAGAGATGGGGGAGCCTGGTGGGCTGCCGTCTATGGGATCGCACAGAGTCGGACACGAGTGAAGCGACTTAGCAGCAGCAGCAGCTCTATTTTAAGTGTTCTTACAACAATAAAATTTTTTTTATTTTTGAAAATATAATGTATTGATACTGATTCATTAATCATGAGAATATATAACACAACAATATATTAACCAGGAGTTAGGCTCTGGGGTATTGGGAACTCTAACATCTTTGCAACATTTTTGTGAATATAAATATATTCCAAAATAAGTTTATTTAAACAAACAAAATTCCACCAGCATAAATAATTTTAATGTTACAATTAAGGAATTTAAAAAATATTTCAACACTTATGGGGAGGGAGGAGGGAGGGGGGTTCAGGATAGGGAACACGTGTATACCTGTGGCGGATTCATGTTGATGTATGGCAAAACCAATACAATATTGTAAAGTAATTAACCTTCAATTAAAATAAATAAATTTCTATTAAAAAAAGAACTAAAAAAATTTCAAATAATTTAAACCCCAACATTTGACCTAACAAAATGAGTATTTTATTTTTAAATTATAGAATAGGAATGTCTCCTCAATCTAAACAAAATGGTTAATGGAAATTTAATTGTAATTTCTGACATCACATAATAGGATATGCCTTTCTATAAAAGTGTATGTCTATACATTTTAGTCTAATAAGCAAGGAGATATTGTTTCTATGTAACTGAATGCCAATTATAAATTTAAAATACAAATAGTGGAAATTCAAGCTCTTTCATCCAAACTAATCTGAATCTACTTTTGAAATCTAAGAACTGCTGTATGCTTAGAAGGAAAGTTAATCCACTGATTAACGGTTAAATGATTATACACTAGAAGTGACAAATAGATTCAAAGGATCAGATTTGATAGACAGAGTGCCTGAAGAACTATGGACAGAGGTTTGTAACATTGTATAGGAGGCAGTGATCAAAACCATCCCCAAGAAAAAGAAATGCAAAAAAGGCAAAATGGCTGTCTCAGAGGGCCTTACAAATGGCTGAGAAAAGAAGAGAGGAAACAGGCAAAGGAGAAGAGGAAAGATAAACCCATTAGAATGCAGAGTCCTAAAAAAATAGAAAGGAGAGATAAGAAAGCCTTCCTCGTGATCAATGCAAAGAAATAGAGGAAAACAATAGAATGGGAAAGGCTAGAGATCTCTTTAAGAAAATTAGAGATACCAAGGGATTTCATGCAAAGATGGGCACAAAAAGGCCAGAAACACTATGGACCTAACAGAAGCAAAAGAAATTAAGAAAGAGTTACCAAATATACAGAAGAACTGCATGAAAAAGATATTAATGAAAACAATAAACATGATGGTGTGATCACTCACCTAGAGCCAGACATCCTGGAGTGCAAAGTCAAGTGGGCCTTAGGAAGCGTCACTATGAACAAAGGTAGTGGAGGTGATGGAATTCCAGCTGAACTATTTCAAATCCTGAAAGATGATGCTGTAAAGTGCTGCACTCAATATGCCAGCAAATTTGGAAAACACAGCAGTGGCCACAGGAGGAAAAGGTCAGTTTTCATTCCAATTCCAAAGAAAGGCAATGCCAAAGAATGTTCAAACTACCACACAATTGCACTCATTTCACATGCTAGAAAAGTAATGATCAATATCCTTCAAGCTAGGCTTCAACAATATGTGAACCAAGAACTTCCAGAAGTACAAGCCAACATCCTTTGGAACATAGAAAACGCTAAAGAGTTCCAGAAAATCATCTACTTCTGCTTCATTGACTATGCTAAAGCCTTTGACTGTGTGGATCACAACAAATTGTGGAAAATTCTTCAAGAGATGGGACTACTAGACCATCTTACCTGCCTCCTGCGAAACCTGTATGCCAGACAAGAACCAACAATTCAAACTGGACATGGAACAATGGACTGGTTCCGAATTGGGAAAGGAGTATGTCAAGGCTGTATACTGTCACCCTGATTATTTAACTTATATGCAGACTACATTATGCAAAATGCAAGGCTGGATGAAGCACAAGCTGGAATCAAGATTATGGGGAGAAATAATGATAACCTCAGATATGCAGATGACACCACCCTTATGGCAGAAAGCAAAGAGGAATTAAAGAGCCTCTTAGTGAAGGTGAAAGAGGAGAAAAAATTGAAGGCAGGATGAGAAGGGGATGACAGAGGATGAGATGGCTGGATGGCATCACCAACTCAATGGACATAAGTTTGAGCAAACTCCAGGAGATTGTGAAGGACAGGGAAGCCTGGCGTGCTACAGTTCATGGGGTTGCAAAGAGTCAGACACAACTGACCGACTGAACAGCAATGGTTAAATGACTCTAGATCTACATTATTCATCATATTTAAACAAGAAAGCCATAGGTCTTACTCCTGTAGAATCAAAATATTTTAAACTTAACATTTTAGTATAGGATTTAGAAATCTTGAACAGCCTTAGTATAGGATAGTGACAAATGACTTAAGAATTGGAGGTAGTTGAAGTTCTAAATACCTTATACTATACGTGTTCAGCATTTACATCAAAGCAGTCCTGTGAAGTTGAAAGAGCTGGTCCTACCAGCAACTTACTACCTGTCAGCTGGGAGACTGAATCACCTGTCCAGAATTCCCCAGCTATCAGTGGCTGAGTTAACAGTTAAAGCCCATGTTTTGTACTTCTTAATCGGAGGTCTTTTCAAGATAACATTTACTTTATGGCGGTGGGTGGGGTAGGTGGGTGGGTCTGAAAAATATCAATGGAAGAAATTTGTTCTGGCTGATACAAAAGGGCCTAAATATATTTTTGAGCATAAATTAAGATTTTGATTGTTTTTAAGTGAGTTTAAAAATGTTTCTTTTTTTTTTTAATTTTAAAATCTTTAATTCTTACATGCATTCCCAAACATGAACCCCCCTCCCACCTCCCTCCCCATAACATCTTTCTGGGTCATCCCCATGCACCAAAATTGAAAATATGTTTTGTTGTTTTAGACTTAAAACAATAACAACTTCAAAAATCAAGAAAAAACTTTTTTTTTAACTTGAAGTAAAACTGATGTACCCTATTACAAGTATCCAATATAGTGGGCTTCCCTGGTGGCTCAGGTGGTAAATAATCTGTCTACAATGCAGCAAACCCAGGTTCAATCCCTGGGTTGGGAAGATCCCCTGGAGAAGGAAATGGCAACCCACTGCAGTATTCTTGCCTGGTGAGCTACAGTCCATGGGGTTGCAAAGAGTCAGACATGACTGAGCGACTTCTTTTCTTTTCTTTGACTGACTTATTTCACCTAGCAGAATGCCCTCCAAGTCTATCCATGTTGTTGCAAATGGCAAATTTTCACTCTTTTTAAGTTAAAGCATATTTTAAGTCACCTTTTATGAGATAAAATTTATGATTTCATTTCCTTCCAAGAACCTCAACTACTGATATAAAAAGTGGGTATTGGTTGGTTCATTTTGACAGGGCACCTCCTGTCCATCACTGCAGACCTGACTTCCTTCCTGAGTAAGAAAAGGTAGTCGTCCTTCTGGCCAGGAAGGTAGGAACTCCTATTCTTGGCAGAAACAGCTATGAGGGGAAAATTTTCTTTCAGAGCTCTTCTGGAAGAGCTTTTTTTGCATCATACTCATTTCTGACTCTGCCTTTATGGCAGCTACTATTGAGAAAAAAGTCCATCCATTCCATGTAAATCTGGCTGCTCCCTGCTCCAGTACCAGTGTGAGAAAACTCATTTTAAATCAAACCTAATCACTTCTGCCAGCTGTAGTGCACTTCCAAGCACTTCTCACCCTCCCGTACATTCTAGCGTGACTTTTTCTTCTTCCATCTTTCAGCCTTCCTCCAATTCAACCACGTTCTAATTGGCTGGCTGGGGATTCCACTGTCACTCATGCTAAACCCCAGTCTCACTGAGGAAATTGGAAGCTGAGTTTGCATTTTGACTTTGGTTCCCAGGGTACATATTTCCTTGCCTTTTTAAAAAAAAAAAAAAAAAACCCTTATAAGTAGCCAGCTATTCATAGACAGTAAGACAGTGTGTGAAACTATACCTTAAAATACAGAATATCATTTTTCTGACACATATAAATGTTTACTTCAATGCCTGTGGTCAAGAATGGAACTGGAGGCTTCTCTCCACATTTTGCCACAAATAAGTGAGCCATGCATTGCCAGAAAGCCTCTTTCAACAGCCTGTCGGTTACCACTTTTTAAGTGACTTCATGTGACCTAAAGATTATTTGGTTTTTGGAGGAAATTTAGCAAAGTTTTCTGTGGGTACCAATCCAAACAACTCAAGATTAACTTTTCTGCTTCTAATTTGGGCTGTGAGCGTCAAATTACTGATGTTTTTTTTTTTTTTAATCTCAAAATATTTCTGGATTGTTACTAATGTACCTGGTACTTGATAGCACAAGAGGAAAATTTCCAGCTTGTGATGTACAAATACAAAGGAGATATGATTACTTCTGAATCACCAAGTATGGATTTCACTGAGAGTAAACAAAGAAGGAGCTGGTAGGATTTCTGGCTGTGCGATGACTGTGGGAGGGTTACAAAATAACTGACACAAAGCCCTTGCCCTCAATTAGTTTCCATCTTATGAAGGAGACATTCAGGTAAAAAATACATAATGTTTTTCTAAGTTCAGTTCAGTTCAGTTCAGTCACTCAGTTGTGTCCGACTCTTTGCGACCCCATGAACTGCAACATGCCAGGCCTCCCTGTCCATCACCAACTCCTGCAGTTCACCCAAACCCATGACCATTGAGTCAGTGATGCCATCCAACCATCTTATCCTCTGTCGTCCCCTTCTACTGCCCTCAATCTTTCCCAGCATCAGGGTCTTTTCAAATGAGCCAGCTCTTCGCATGAGGTGGCCAAACTATTGGAGTTTCAGCTTCAACATCAGTCCTACTGATGAACACCCAGGACTGATCTCCTTTAGGATGGACTGGTTGGATCTCCTTGCAGTCCAAGCGATTCTCAAGAGTCTTCTCCAACACCACAGTTCAAAAGCATCAATTCTTTGGCACTCAGCTTTCTTCACAGTCCAACTCTCACATCCATACATGGACATTGGAAAAACCATAGCCTTGACTAGATGGCCTCTGTTGGCAAAGTAATGTCTGTGCTTTTTAATATGCTGTCTAGGTTGGTCATAACTTTGCTTCCAAGGAGTAAGCATCTTTTAATTTCATGGCTGCAATCACCATCTGCAGTGATTTTGGAGCCCAGAAAAATAAAGTCAGCCACTGTTTCCACTGTTTCCCTATCTATTTCCCATGAAGTGATGGGACCAGATGCCATGATCTTCGTTTTCTGAATGTTGAGCTTTAAGCCAACTTTTTCACTTTCCTCTTTCACTTTCATCAAGAGGCTCTTTAGTTCTTCACTTTCTGCCATAAGGGTAGTGTCATCTGAATATCTGAGGTTATTGATAGTTCTCCAGGCAGTCTTGATTCCAGCTTGTGCTTCCTCCAGCCTTCTTTGTGTTTCTAAACTAAGTACCAAACTTGTAACAGACACAACAATTGACAAAGCATTTTAGAGGTGGGGAGAGATGACTGAGACAAGTATTTGTCTCAGAGTTTCACTGGCTCTCTTTTGCTCTGCCTCTCTGGTCAAAGGTAAAGTAGAAGAAAGAGGGGGAAAACCCCAATAACTGCTGAGCTTCAACTGTCAGATAACTTGGAGTGGCTTTGTTCTCATTCATCATAAACACATAGGATGCAGAGGAGATGAAGATGGTGGAGCAGCAGGAAATGACCTTAAAATTTCCATCAGAATTTACTAGAACTAATGAATTCAGTTAAGTTGCAGAATACATGATTTATACAGAAATCTGTTACTTTTCTAACACTGAAAATGAAAATGAACTATCAGAAAGAAAAAGAAACGCAATCCTGCTTAAAATTGCATCAAAAAGAATAAAATAGTTAGGAGTAAACTTAATCAAGGAGTAAGACCTATACTCTGAGAAGTATTAAACATAGATGAAAGAATTTGAAAAAGATACAAAGAAATAGAAAGCTATCTCATGCTCTTGTATTGAAAGAATTAGTATACCAAAGCACTCTACATAGTTAATGCAATCTCTATCAAAATACCGATGACATTTTTCACAACAAATAATCCTAAAATTTATATGAAACCACAAAAGACCCCAAATTATAAAAATAATGCTAAGAAAAAAGAACAAAGCTATCTATCTTTGTATCTAGCTCCCTGACTTCAGACTATACTACAAAGCCACAGTAATCATAATAGCATGGTGCTGCACAAAAACAGATACATAGATCAATGGAACAGAACAGAGAGCTCAGAAATAAATTACATACATTAATGTTTAACAAAGGAGGCAGAAATATATATGATGGAAAAGTCTCTTCAATATGATGGAGAAAAGACATTGAAGAGACTTAGGTGGTGCAGGGAAAACTGGAGAGTTCCATATAAATGATCGAAATTAGAGCATTCTCTAATACCATTTGCAAAAATAAACTGAAAATGGATTTAATACCTCAATGTAAGACCAGATACTATAAAATTCTTAGAGGAAAACATAGGCAGAACACTTTCTAACGTAGATCACTGCAGGACCTTTTTTGATCCAAGTCCTAGAGTTATGAAAAAAAAAAACAAAAACACAAATAGGACCTAAGCAAACTTAAGACTTTTTGCACATCGAAGGAAACCACAGACAAAATGAAAAGACACCCTATCAAATAGAAGGAAATATTTGCAAATGATATGAACAATAAGAGTGTAACATAGTGATGCAAAACTTTTATACATTTTACTCCATTTAAACTTAATACAAAACAATTGCTATATTTCCCTGTGTGTATGTAACAAAAGAGAAACAGACTCACAGATATGGAGAACAATCTAGTGGCTACCAGTGAGGAGAGGAAAGAGGGTGTATCAAGAAAGGGGTAGGTAATTAAGAGGTGCAAACTGCTATCTATAAAGTATATAAGCAGTGAGGATATATGGTACAGCACAGGGAAATATGGCAATTATTGTGTATTACATTGAAATGGAGTGTAAAGTATAAAACTTCTGTATTACTATGTTACCTGAAACTAATACAATATTGTAAATCAACTCCAATAATTTTTAAAAAATAAACACACAGTATATCTATTACACACCTCATTTCAATAATGAGTGAAATGCAAATCTGGCTTATCCTAAAACCACAAATTTGCCAAATTGATTTAAACAATGAAAAGAAAGCTATTGTCCATGGTGTATTTGTTACTTCTTTCTAAACATGGTTGAAGTATAAATAACAACTTTTTACCACAAGTTTAAATTTTCTTAACCAGAACCAGACTGGAGTTTACTCCTAGGGAACCAAAGTGTCTTATTTTTCTTTCTTGTTTGTTTTTGTCTTTGTATTTGGTGATAGCATTTACTTTCCTCTCTTAACTTCCTAATAGCTCAGTTGGTAAAGTATCCGCCTGCAATGCAGGAGACCCTGGTTTGATTCCTGGGTTGGGAAGATCCTCTGGAGAAGGGATAGGCTACCCACTTCAATATTCTTGGGCTTCCCTGGTGGCTCAGCTGGTAAAGAATCTGCCCACAGCTTGGGAGACCTGGGTTTGATCCCTGGGTTAGAAAGATCCCCTGGAAAAGGGAAAGGCTACCCACTCCAGTATTCTGGCCTGAAGAATTCCAATTTTGTATAGTCCATGGGGTCACAAAGAGTCAGACATGACTGAGCGATTTTCACTTTCACCTTTCCTCTCTTAAAAAGTAAAGATGCTAAGTGTATGCATACACGTGTATCTTTTTGGTCAAATATTCTTTAAACACTACCTGCTTTCTTCTGTAAATGCCTTGTTTTCATTCCTTTTACATAATCTCCTTATACTCACCTTTTATTTCCAGTCTTGGTCGATTAACTATTATATATTTTTCAGCTGTTGCCTAGCTTTCCCCTTTTCACAATTACTATATTTTACCATATTCTTGACCTATTTTGATTCTAGTAGACAAAATTCAGGCAACCTTCCCTAGTAAAAGAGATATTTCTTGTTGCTCAGAGAAAAATACCTTTAAATGGACATGAACTTTATCTAGTATGTTCTCTCTTCTGAGGAGCGCTCACTGAGTTGGCTTTTATTCACACTAGGAATACAAATTAGTTATCCCTTTAAAATGGGATGTCCATCCAAACAGTGGTACAATGTACCTACCCTACTCCTACCTTCGCATAAACCTAGTAAATTAAACAGGCACTCACAAAGACAGGGGAGTGGCTCTAATTCTCTCATCTCCTGTTACAGAAAATCACATTGTATCCTTTTATATTTTTTCTTTTCAGAAAAAAAATCCTCAGAATCTCTGTCTGAAACAAGATATCTTATGAAATACCCTAAACAATTTTCCTACACTTTAATTCTTAGATGATGATAATGTTGGATTTGGGGGCCATCTATCTAGTCGTTAGATACATGTCTAAGCATGTTACAGGATAGAGACCTATCTAAGACTTGATTAGTGTTTTCAGATTTGTCCATGTCTCAGAAAGCTGCTCTTGTCTCTTACAGTTATCTTTCTGAGTGACAGTTACTACAACACTATAGCTCAGATGGAAAAAAAAATCACTACTTAAGGAATGCAAATTTAATTAGCAAGTTATTGTTGGCAGGCTTCTTAAATTCCCTGAACCTCAATTTACTCATGTCTAAAGTGAAAAGCTTTTTTTTTTTTTACTTTATTTTATTTTACAATACTGTATTGGTTTTGCCATACATCAACATGAATCCACCACAGATGTACACATGTTCACAATCCTGAACCCCCCTCCCGCTTCCCTCCCCATACCATCTCTCTGGGTCATCCCAGTGCACCAGCCCCAAGCATCCTGTATCCTGCATCAAACCTAGACTGGCAATTCATTTCTTAGTGAAAAGCTTGAACAACATATTTTAAAATATATATATATATATATATATATATATATATATATATATATATATAATGGGACTATCATAGAAATTGCTGCCATTACTTGAAAGCAAACACTTTTTTTTTTGTTTATTAAGGTCATATGTAACTTCATTCCCCAAGTCTCTTCCTCTTGTCCTCATGAATGCCCATCAGATTGAACCATCCAGTGGTCTTATTCCCTCTACTTTATTCTATCATATTCCTTGGGTCTTCTCAGATCCCTTCCATCCTCACAAGCCCAGCTTCCTTTTCTTGTTAATCTCTTGGTTCAATCAGATTTCCCAACTGGGGCAAGGGGCTTCAGATGTGAATGAGGAGGCATGGATGAACTAAAATGATATAATGAAAAAAATCACAAATATTTCTCTTAGTAAAACTGATAAGGATATAACGCCAATATGTTGTCATTCTACTAGTGTCTGTCTCTTTTTCCCATCTTACCAGTCTACTGTGGTCCCATCTTTGTTTTGATTACAACCTAAGAAGAGTTACAGCAATATATGTTAATATCCCATTTCAGGAAAGAGGATAGGAGGTAAATAACATGCCCGACCACATATGATCCTGTGGTAGTCTCTGCATGATTTGTCATTCCTTTCAAATTCCTAAGCCTTGGTACCAGGCTTGTCCTGGAAAAATCTGTTTCATTTCTTTTTTTAAAATATAAATTTATTAATTTTAATTGGAGGCTAATTAGGTGATGGAATTCTAGTTGAGCTATTTCAAATCCTGAAAGATGATGCTGTGAAAGTGCTGCACTCAATATGCCAGCAAGTTTGGAAAACTCAGCAGTGGCCACAGGACTGGAAAAGGTCAGTTTTCATTCCAATCCCAAAGAAAGACAATGCCAAAGAATGCTCAGACTACCACACAATTGCACTCATCTCACATGCTCAAAATTCTCCAGGCTTCAGCAATATGTGAACCGTGAAATTCTAGATGTTCAAGCTGGTTTTAGAAAAGGCAGAGGAACCAGAGATCAAATTGCCAACATCTGCTGGATCATCAAAAAAGCAAGAGAGTTTCAGAAAAACATTTATTTCTGCTTTGTTGACTATGCCAAAGCCTTTGACTGTGTGGATCACAATAAACTGTGGAAAATTCTTCAAGAGATGGGAATACCAGACCACCTGACCTGCCTCTTGAGAAACTTGTATGCAGGTCAGGTAGCAACAGTTAGAACTGGACATGGAACAACAGACTGGCTCCAAATAGGGAAAGGAATACGTCAAGGCTGTATACTGTCACCCTGCTTATTTAACTTATATGCAGAGTACATCATGAGAAACACTGGGCTGGAAGAAGCACAAGCTGGAATCAAGATTGCCAGGAGAAATATCAATAACCTCAGATATGCAGATGACACCACCCTTATGGCAGAAAGTGAAGAGGAACTAAAAAGCCTCTTGATGAAAGTGAAAGAGGAGAGTGAAAAACTTGGCTTAAAGCTCAACATTCAGAAAATGAAGATCATGGCATCCAGTCCCATCACTTCATGGGAAATAGATGGGAAACAGTGGAAACAGTGTCAGACTTTATTTTGGGGGGCTCCAAAATCACTCCAGCTGGTGACTGCAGCCATGAAATTAAAAGTCGCTTACTCCTTGGAAGAAAAGATATGACCAACCTACACAGCATATTCAAAAGCAGAGACATTACTTTGCCAACTAAGGTCCGTCTAGTCAAGGCTATGGTTTTTCCTGTGGTCATGTATGGATGTGAGAGTTGGACTGTGAAGAAAGCTGAGCACCAAAGAATTGATGCTTTTGAACTGTGGTGTTGGAGAAGACTCTTGAGAATCCCTTGGACTGCAAGGAGATACAACCAGTCCATTCTGAAGGAGATCAGCCCTGGGATTTTTTGGAGGGAATGATGCTGAAGCTGAAACTCCAGTACTTTGGCCACCTCATGCAAAGAGTTGACTCGTTGGAAAGACTCTGATGCTGGGAGGGATTGGGGGCAGGAGGAGAAGAGGACGACTGAGGATGAGATGGCTGGATGGTATCACTGACTCGATGGACTTGAGTCTGAGGGAACTCCAGGAGTTGGTGATGGACAGGGAGGTCTGGCATGCGGCGATTCATGGGGTCGCAAAGAGTTGGCCACGACTGAGCGACTAAACTGAACTGAACTGAATTACTTTACAATATTGTATTGGTTTTCCCATACATCAACATGTTTTGTTTCTTGCTGTTCTCAGTGACTAGCAAACCCCACTGTAGTAGGATATTCAAACTTTTGCTCATTGGGGGAGCAGCACTTTATGAAACTGTTTCTTAGTGATTTCCAACCCTAATCAAAAGGATGTCTATCCTCTGCCTTGACTAATTAGGTCTCTTTAAATATAATCACTAACTTTTTTTTAGATAATATGCTAAAGATTACTGATTATTGTGCTGTCCATACTAGTATTTAATTTTTAAACAATATCCAACGACTATACTAAAAGAATCCAAGTACACAACCATGTGAAAATCATAAATTCAGCTGAAGGACTGGCAGGGAAGAAATATTTGGGATGTAGATGGAGAAGACTGAATAATTATGTATGCAGTTTTTTCAGTATGAATGTGTATATATGTATCAATTGAGATAGAATGTTCATCTGTACCCTATACTTCTAAATGTTTTCACCTATTTTGCAAAGTTTTGTTTCTCTCTTTTCCCATAAACAACAACAACGAAATATGGAAGTGTAACAATATTCCATAAGGTCAGATTTGCTCTTTGAAGAATTTTACTATCACAAAATCCCTAGTTCATTTCCCCCCTTCCTTTTCAGGAATCTGGTTCACATTTTAGAGTATTTAATGCTGAAACTAAACATAAAGTAGCTTTGCTTCAGTTATCTATCTTAGAATAAGTTATTTAAAAGATATCCCACCTGCTTGAGGATTTTGTGAGGAAAAGATGAGTAAACAGTGAAGACAACAACCCATACGAGATTTAGAGGAAAAGTAGCCATAACTAAGACAGATACTTGAACATCTTGACATTTAATGAATATGTAATGCTTATGCAGATGAACATTTACAATTTTTTCATTGAATCAGTAACTCTGATACTCTGACTCTGATACCATTAGCACTTAAACAGAAATATTTTGAGTTATTCAATAACAACTCGGCTACTTAAATATATTATGCAGGAAGCAGAGGAGTTAGTATAATATACCAATATCCATAAGTTAACACTACACATCTGAATTTCTTAAGCAGATCACAATGATAGGATAGGTCCCGCAGTATAAAACAACTGAAATACAAGATAATTGAACTGGATTCTTCCCTCTATGATTGTTTGCTGATATTATAATATTTAAATGACACTCCATTATTCCAGTCCTATTAATGCTCCCTCTTCAACTCTGGTGTATAAAGAAAGGCATCACAGCCATTAAAAGAGCAAAATATAACTGCTGATTCTTGCTGTGCTCACCCGTAATAATAAAGTCTGCTGCTGCTGCTGCTGCTGCTGCTAAGTTGCTTCAGTCATGTCCGACTCTGTGCGACCCCATAGACGGCAGCCCACCAGGCTCCCCCGACCCCAGGATTCTCCAGGCAAGAACACTGGAGTGGGTTGCCATTTCCTTCTCCAATGCACGAAAGTGAAAAGTGAAAGGGAAGTCGATCAGTCATGTCTGACTCTTAGCGACCCCATGGACTGCAGCCTACCAGGCTCTTCCATCCATGGGATTTTCCAGGCAAGAGTACTGGAGTGGGGTGCCATTGCCTTCTCTGAATAATAAAGCCTACTACCCACCAAATCATACTGAGTTTGACCAACTCAGTTTGAGTTTGACTCTCCCAGTTTGCCTAGGACTCAGGAGCCTTCCAGGACACAGAACTTTCAGTGCTAAAACCAAGAAAGTCCTAGGCCTACCAGAACAGGCACCTTAACCCATCATCCATGTAACTGGTGAAACTACCACCAAAGAGTCAACCTTGAGTCTTCCTTACCCTTAATTTTCCAGATCAAAATTTTCAGTATATCTTGAAACCTCTATCATGAAAACATCCCCTGGGCTCACCACTTCTTAGCTGTCATCTGTAGCAATAACAAGCCAAACCAGCATGGCCCCACACCTAGTGCACTGTGATGGCTACTGAAGTGTTCCCTTTCCAGCGCTGCCCATTAACGAAACTCCCTAGCTCTGAATTAAGGCCAGGCATGATCTTGTTTCCACCTACTTCTCCACTCTCATCTCCTGCTTCTCTTGAAACTTTCACTATGATTCAGCCTTCTGGCTTTTCTCCTTCTCCTTAAACATGCCAAGCTTAGTTCCATCAGGAGGTCTGTGCACTGCTGTTCTCATTGCTTCCAGTGGTTTTTTCCCCTGCTCTTTATGCAGCTGATCATAGCACTTGCCATATATTCTAACATTACATAGCACCTCCACAGAGAGCCTTTTTTGACCACCCCATCTAAAATTCCATTTAGATAGTGCTGTGTCGGTCACTCAGTCATGTCTGACTCTTTGCGACCCCATGGACTGTAGCCCACCAGGATCCTCTATCCATGGGATTCCCCAGGCAAGAATACTGGAGTGTGTTGTCATTCACTTTTCCAGGGGATCTTCCCAACCCAGGGATCGAATCCAGGTCTCCTGCATTGCAGGCGGATTCTTTACCATTGAGCCACCAAGGACAGTTAAGACAGAGACATTCAGATAAGTCAGAGACAAATACTGTGCACTATCACCTATATATGTCTTCCCTGGTGGCTCAGAGGTTAAAGCGTCTGCCTGCATTGCAGGAGATCTGGGTTCGATCCCTGGGTCGGGAAGATCACCTATATGTGGAATCTAAGAAATACGACAAACTAGTGAATATAATAATAATAATAATTAAAAAAGCAGACTCACAGATACAAAGAACAAACTACTGGTTTCCAGTGATGGGGGAAGGGGCTATTAAGGGAGTGGGAGGTACAATCTGTGGGTATAAGATAGGGTCAAAGATGTATTGTACACCGTGGGGAATACAGCCAGTTATTTTGTAATAACAAAATGGAAAGTAACCTTTAAAAATTGTATTAAAAAATTGTATCAGGGCTTCCCTGATAGCTCAGTTGGTAAAGAATCTGTCTGCAATGCAGGAGACCCCAGTTCGATTCCTGGGTTGGGGAGATGCCCTGGAGAAAGAATAGGCTATCCACTCCATTATTCTGGCTTGGAGAATTCCATGGACTGTATAGTCTATGGGGTCGCAAAGAGTCGGACATGACTGAGCGACTTTCACTTCACTTACAAAAATTAAATAAACCTCAAAATAAATTTTCATTCAGTGACTTTCCATCATATCACCAGGATCTAATTCTCTCCATAAACAGTACTATCTGCTATTTTCTTATTTGTACTTGTTTATTTTGCATTTTAAAGTTAAATTTACAAAATAATTCAAAATTATTTGTACACAATAAGCACAAAACCATTTAAAATGTCTGCCATGCCATGCCTTGCTTAGTCGCTCAATCATGTCTGACTCTTTGCGATACCATGGACTATAGCCTGCCAGGCTCCTTTGTTCATGGGGATTGAAAATCTATGCAAACTATGCAAAGAAACATCTAAAACTAATACTAATATGTGGATTTACCTGGTAAAATTATGGGTTGTTCATATTTTCTTATTCATGTTTTCTGCATCTTCCAGACTCTATTATATATTGTGCTTTCATAATTTTGGAATCAAACAAAATAAAAATCAAATTTATCCTGGAAGAGTTGTAGCCTCGGGTCTGGCCTCTGTCTAGAAGCCTTGCTGCCTCCCCAATCAGGGTTTTAGAGACCACACCTCCTACTCCCCTTGTTTTCCTTGTATATGTCTATCATGTTACTTCTTGGATCATTCACAATATCTTCTTTCCCTGATGGTCTCTCTGTCTAGAGTGTGAACTCCCCTGAGGAACAGAAATCAAGGTCTGTATCTTTGAGGCTGTATTCCCGATACCTACAGTTCATATATACAAACTCATTCTGCCTTTAAACATTTATATTCATATCTATGCTACTCTCTAATCATAATGAAAAAAGCTTTCAACATGTCCAGTTCCTATCTACATGATTGCATCATTTTTCTCAAAAGAAGAACATGAACACAGGTCAATAAATTGTCCATACAAGTCACTCATAATTGCTCAATCTACTGATTCATGCCTCTCTTAAATTAGAACAATCATATACAGCAAACCTCCAGGGCAGGTTGGGATTTCCTGGATTCTGTTGCATTATTTACATAAACAGATCCTAAATGGATTGATTGTGTGTTTCAAAATCTGCCCTCTTCACATTTTGAGGGTGTACTATTATGACCACTGAATTGATGACTTCAAATGAAATTCACAAATGATCTCTGACAAATGACTTAACACAGAAAAAAATACCACGCAGGTGTCAAGCTTCAGAATAGCTTTTGATGGTACACTGGAGAGTCTTACTGGTTTAGAGAAGTAATTAGAATTGCAAGGCTCTTGTAGACCTTAAAAGTTATCCATAATTCTCCTAAGAGTTAAAAGTGCAAGAATAAGGAGGATCCTTAGGGAACAATTTCAAATCGTAAAGCATTCAGACACAAAATAGGTAATAAAATAGACAATTTGGTCATCAGCATTGTTCTTCAGATGGCTTCTAGTTGCTAGTGGAAAAATCAACATGAGATACATATGTTTACAAGGAACTTGATCTATAGAAGAGTAAAAATAGAATGCAATCATTTCAAGCAGTCTATTAACATAGACAACAAAAATCCACTTGCTTACTGACACCTCACATTCTTCTAAAAGGATGAAAACCTTTAATTACATATTAATAGGTAAAGTTCTCTGCTCCTATAGATGGTTACAAGTTGATATAAATTCACACTACAATCCAAATAATTGATATTATAGTATTATAGTCTTTCCTGTGAGCAACTTATTTTTAAAAAATCATTGGCTTCCTGCTTACATTTTTTAAACCTTAAGGTCCATAGCAGAAAGTTTAGGGGAAAAAAAGAAAATGATTTCTAATCCTATCACACAAGATTAAAAATTTTAAATCTTTGCAGTAATATTTCTGAAATTAATATATTTTTGTGTCTGTGGAATTGTCTTTCTCTTCACTGAGCATGCACAGGAAGTAACACAAAAACTTACAAAAACCTAGTGATGTGAACAGATATAAATCTATCATAAGACAATATTGCAGATCCTATGATTGCAATGTAAATCATTTGCCACTGACTTAACCATATAGGAAATGCTAAAAATATTAGCAATTCTAATTCTATCACTCTAATTTATACCAAGTGTTGTGAATATAAAAGAGAGGTGGATAACTAAACTTTTCTAGGAAACTTAGGCAAGGTGATCTGTGTGTTGGGGCATACAAATGAGTAGAAGGTTCCTGAGTCAAGAGTAGGATAAAGACGATTTAAAGGTAGTAACAACGATATGAAATGTAGAAACTTGGGGAGAAGCTAGAACATAGGGTTTCGGATGCAAATGGTAGTAGAGAGGGTTACAGATAAAGATAGGAGAGAATTACACTGTGAAGAAATGCATTTCTGTGTGGAAGTGGAGGAGTGTATTTTTTTTTTTTTTACCAGGAAACTGATAGCCATTTGAAGATAAGAGTAGAAGTTTTTAGATGATTAATCTGGGAGAAAATTAGAAGGTAAACTAAATAAAGGGACTTAATGTTAAGAAGATCAGATAAGTATCTTGCAATATACCTATAAAAATTAGTGCTGAAATAGCTCTGAATTCTCTCTTTAACATTATTTATATTTATCAAGCCTTTTATTATCAAACCATTTCTTTCTCATTTCATTTTGTGTTTGGTTTGTTTTTCCTGCTACAAAATCATGACATATTTTTCCAATCAAGCATACATGAACTAAAACCATTTTTTAAGACAGTATGAAATATCTTATCCATTTAGTAGTGAAAAATACTAACATTAAAAAAAGACTGATACCAAATAAAACTTAAGCCCTCTAAATTCATCCATTCTATGCAATTCTGATTACCATACTAAAATGGCTGTAATTTAACATTTGTGTCAGCTAGCTAGATTCAAAATGTTTTTTTTTCACAATAGTAATTGTAATTTGCACACACATAAGGAGTTATTTTAAAAAGCCACTCGAGATCTGATATTACCCCTTAACTTGCCATATTATTCTTTAGAACTTTGAATGAAAGTAAACATGACACATAAATACCATTTCCTTTATTTCTAGGTGAGGTTTTTAATCTTACTTGCAAAACAGGAATTGTACTTACGCCTGAAGGTAATTAGCTGTATTATTTTAGAATGACTATAATAAACATATGGAAGGAAACACATCTCTAGGTCACTCCTGAAGACATTGGAGAGATACCAAGGCAGTTAAGACCTCAAGGGTTAAGACACCAGAGAGAAGAAAATTCTGAGTAAGAAGCCTCAAATCCCATGCTGCATTTCCTAGCTGAGAAGCCAAGCAGGAAGCAGTGAGTGAGAGGATGAGCAGATGAGCAGAGCTTCCAGTGGTTTTAGCCAACTGGGCAAAAAGTGAGGTTGTGGCCCACAAAGGCTGGGAGTCCCTGATAATCACTCTAGATATACAGCTGTGATGGTCAGAGAACTCAGAGTGAAACAGAAACAGAGTAGCCTATACAAACACTAAAGCCCTGTGATCAATCAGCTCAATTCACGGCTGCTTGTTTACTTGCCCCAAACATTTACATGTGCTGGAACCTAAAGCAAGTTCTCTCAGAAGTATCTCATCCAGCAATTCAAATCATTGCTACTGCATTTTCTATGTAATGTTCAGCCATCAATAAAAAAAGAAACAAGCATATGAAAATTAGACCAAATGAACAAAAAAGTAAGAGGACATATGAAGTAGAACCAGATCCAGGTACTGAGGTTGTCAGAAGTTGACTTTTCAATGATTGTAATTAATATTCAAGAAACAAAAAGTGAGTGGAATCATCTGTAGCAGATATGCAATGATAAAAATGTCCAGGGAAGTACTTAGGCAGATAAAAATGAACTCCTACAGAAGCAGAAAGAAATAGTCACCAAAACAATATATGAATGTGGATGAATAGTGGCCGTTTAAAAAATAAAATTAAAATACTGTGGTGTGTGGTCTAAATATATATATATAAATTATAAAGTTACATAAAATGTTAACAAAAACATGATAGAATAGTGAAAGGAGTTAGAGTATTGTATAGTGTTTGTGTCATTCTGGAAGTGATTAAAGTACTAATTTATAATAGACTCATGACTCAGTGATCAATATGATAATCATTAAAATTAATACTCAAGAAAGTTTAAAATAATGTACATGCTGACACAGAAAATAATAGCAAATGAAGCAACTGACAAAGATTTAATCTCAAAAATATGCAAGCAACTCCTGTAGCTCAATTCCAGAAAAATAAATGACCCAATCAAAAAATGGGCCAAAGAACTAAACAGACATTTCTCCAAAGAAGACATACAGATGGCTAACAAACACATGAAAAGATGCTCCACATCACTCATTATCAGAGAAATGCAAATCAAAACCACAATGAGGTACCATTTCACGCCAGTCAGAATGGCTGCGATCCAAAAGTCTACAAGCAATAAATGCTGGAGAGGGTGTGGAGAAAGGGAACCCTCTTACACTGTTGGTGGGAATGCAAACTAGTACAGCCACTATGGAGAACAGTGTGGAGACGCCTTAAAAAACTGTAAATAGAACTGCCTTATGAGCCAGCAATCCCACTGCTGGGCATACACACCGAGGAAACCAGAATTGAAAGAGACACGTGTACCCCAATATTCATCACAGCCCTGTTTATAATAGCCAGGACATGGAAGCAACCTAGATGTCCATCAGCAGATGAATGGATAAGAAAGCTGTGGTACATATACACAATGGAGTATTACTCAGCCATTAAAAAGAATACATTTGAATCAGTTCTAATAAGGTGGATGAAACTGGAGCCTATTATACAGAGTGAAGTAAGCCAGAAAGAAAAACACCAATACAGTATACTAATGCGTATATATGGAATTCAGAAAGATGGTAACAATAACCCTGTATGCGAGACAGCAAAAGAGACACAGATGTATAGAACAGTCTTTTGGACTCTGTGGGAGAGGGAGAGGGAGAGGGTGGGATGATTTGGGAGAACGGCACTGAAACATGTATAATATCATATAAGAAACGAATTGCCAGTCTAGGTTTGATGCAGGATACAGGATGCTTGGGGCTGGTGCACTGGGATGACACAGAGAGATGGTATGGGGAGGGAGGTGGGAGGGGGTTCAGGATTGGGAACACGTGTACACCCATGGCAGATTCATGTTGATGTATGGCAAAACCAATACAGTATTGGAAAGTAAAATAAAGTAAAATTAAAAAATTTAAAAAACACACAAAAAAATAAATTATAAAAATAAAAATTGAAAGAAGAAGAAATGAATGAAAAAAAGGTGGGGGAAATTAGAAATTACATTGTTTGATACCTGGTTCAAATGCAAATATATCAGTAATGACATTAAATATAGTGAGTGAGTGAATGTGAGTCAGGTTTGAACCAAGTTTGGAAGCAAGGACCAACTGTGATGGTATAGAGAGAGAGACAGTATACCATGATGGCAGAAAATACTAAGGAAGAGACAGTTCTAAGATGTAAAGCAGAAAACAAATCAGTTAGGCAAATGAAGATTTGTATGGCTGGTTGAGAGGATGGCAAGAACATAAAGTAGTTATAAGACGTTTAAACTACTTTAAGATTGTACATTAGTCTGCTTGGGCTGCCATAATCAAGTACCACAGACTGGGTGGCTTAAACAACTGAAATTTATTACTGCACCATTCTGGAGGCTAGAAGTTGAAATCAGGGAATCAGCAGGGTTTGTTCCTTCTGAAACTTTGAGGGAAGATTCTGCTCCAGGCCCTTCTCATTAGTTTGTCAATAGCTGTCTTCTGCCTGTCTTTTTTCACATTATTTCCCTCTATGCATGTCTGTGTCCAAATTGCCTCTTACTATAAGGACACAGTCATCTCTGACTACAATCCACCAGAATATCCTCATTTTAACTTGCTTATCGTTATAAAGCCACTTCATGGATCACAGCCTTGTGCATGGCAAGGAGCTGGCATAACTCAATGAAGCTATGAACCATATGCTGCAGGGACACCCAAGATGGAAGGGTCATAGTGGAGAGTTCTGATAAAATGTAGTCCACGCTAGGAGGAAATGGCAACTCACTCCAGCATTCTGGGTGAAAGCAGAAACAATGCCCAGCTGTGGACATGTCTGGTGGTGAAAGAAAAGTCCAGTGGTAGAAAGAACAATATTAAATAGGAACCTGGAATATTAGGTCCATGAATCAAGGTAAATTGGACGTGGTCAAACAGGAGATGGCAAGAGTGAACATCAACATCTTAGGAATCAGTGAACTAAAATGGATGGGAATGAGTGAATTTAATTCAGATGACCATTATATCTACTACTGTAGGCAAGAATCCCTTAGAAGAAATGGAGTAGCCATCATAGTCAACAAGAGTCCAAAATGCAATACGTGGGTGCACTCTCAAAAACAACAGAATGATCTCAGTTTATTTCCAAGGCAAACCATTCAACATCACAGTAATCCAAGTCTATGTCCCAACCAGCGAGGCTGAAGAAGCTCAAGTTGGCAAGTTATATGATGTCCTACAAGACCTTCTAGAACCAACACCAAAAAACAGATGTCCTTTTCATCATAGGGGATTAGAATGCACAAGTAGGAAGTCAAGAGATACCTGGAGTAACAGGCAAGTTTGTCCTTGGAGTACACAATGAAGCAGGGCAAAGCCTAACAGAGTTTTGACAAGAGAACACACTAGTCATAGAAAACACCCTTTTCCAACAGCACAAGAGAAGACTGTACACATGGACATCACCAGATGGTCAACACCAAAATCAGATTGATTATATTCTTTGCATCCAAAGATGGAGAAGCTCTATACAGTCAACAAAAACAAGACTGGGTGCTGACTGGCTCAGATCACGAACTCCTTATTGCAAAATTCAGACTTAAATTTCAGAAAGTAGGGAAAACCACTAGACCATTCAGGTATGACCTAAATCAAATCCCTTACAATTATACAGTGGAGATGACAAATAGATTCAAAGGATTTAATCTAATAGACAGAATGCCTGAAGAACTATGGAGGGAGGTTCATAACACTGTACAGGAGGCAATGATCAAAACCATCCCCAAGAAAAAGAAACACAAGAAGGCAAAATGATTGTCTGAGGAGGCCTTACAAATAGCTGAGAAAAGAAGGGAAGGGAAAGGAGAAAGGGAAACATATACCTAACTGAATACAGAGTTCCAAAGAATGAATAGCAAGGAGAGGTAAGAAACCCTTCTTAATTGAACAATGCAAAGAAATAGAGGGAAAAAACAGAAGGGGAAAAAGTGGAAGCTGTGGCTGATTTTCTTTTCTTGGGGTGCAAAATCACTGTGCACGATGACTGCAGCCATAAAATTAAAAGATGCTTGCTACTTGGAAGAAAAGCTATGAGAAACCTAGATAGCATATGAAAAAGCAGAGGCATCACTTTGCCAGCAAAGGTGTGTATAGTCAAAGCTGCTTTTTTTCCAGTTCAGTTCAGTTCAGTTGCTCAGTCATGTCCGACTGAGCACGCCAGGACTGCAAGCACGCCAAGCTTCTCTGTCCATCACCAACTCCCCGAGCTTGCTCAAACTCATGTCCATCGAGTTGGGGATGCCATCCAACTATCTCATTCTCTGTTGGCCCCTTCTCCTCCTGCCTTCAATCTTTCCCAGCATCAGGATCTTTTCCAATGAATCAGCTCTTTGCATCAGGTGGCCAAAGTATTGGAGTTTCAGCTTCAGCATCAGTCCTTCCAATGAAAATTCAGGACTGATTTGCTTTAGGATGGACTGGTTGGATCTCCTTGCAGTCTAAGGGACTCTCAAGAGTCTTCTCCAACACCACAGTTCAAAAGCATCAATTCTTTGGTGCTCAGCTTGCTTTATGGTCCAGTTCTCATATCCGTACATGACTACTGGGAAAACAATAGCTGTGACTAGATGGACCTCTGTCAGTAAAGTAATGTCTCTGCTTTTTAACATGCTGTCTAGGTTGGTCATAGTTTTTCTTCCAAGGAGTAAGCGTCTTTTAATTTCATGGCTGCAGTCACCATCTGCAGTGATTTTGGAGCCCGAGAAAATA
Organism: Ovis aries; assembly: GCF_016772045.2. Taxonomy (NCBI): domain Eukaryota; kingdom Metazoa; phylum Chordata; class Mammalia; order Artiodactyla; family Bovidae; genus Ovis; species Ovis aries. The sequence goes on along the minus strand of NC_056080.1, from coordinate 24,085,897 downwards.
AAGTCTCTCACTTTTTCCATTGTTTCCCCATCTATTTGCCGTGAAGTGATGGGACTGGTTGCCAGGATCTTCGATTTTCGAATGTTGAGTTTTAAGACAGCTTTTTCACTCTCCTCTTTTACTTTCATCAAGAGGCTCTTTAGTTCTTTGCTTTCTGCCATAAGGGTGGTATCATCTGCGTATCTGAGGTTATTGAAATTTCTCCTGTCAATCTTGATTCCAGTTTGTACTTCATCCAGCCCAGCATTTTTTTCTAGTACTCAGGTACAGATGTGAGAGTTGGACCATAAAGAAGGCTGACTGCTGAAGAATTGATGCTTTCGAATTGTGGTGCTAGAAAAGGCTCTTGAGAGTCCCTGACTGCAGGGAGATAAAACTCCAGTCGATCCTAAAGGAAATCAACCCTGAGTATTCATTGGAAGGACTAAAGCTGAAGGTCTAATACTTTGGCCACCTGATGTGAAGAGCCAGCTCATTTGAAAAGACCCTGATGCTGGGAAAGATGGAGGGGAGCAGGAGAAGGGAGAGACAGAGGATGAGATGGTTAGATAGCATCACTGACTCAATGGACATGAATTTGAGACAGCTCTAGGAGATAGTGAAGGACAGCAAAGCCTGGCATGCTGCAGTCTATGGGCTCAGAGTAAGACATAACTTAGCAACGTAACAACAAGAATCTTTGTAGAGACCATATCTCTAAATTAGGTCACAGTGTGAGGCACTAGAGGTTAGGACTTCAACACATAAATTTGTGATGGGGCACAATTCAATCCATAACACAGTGTTTATCATTATCGTCATGGTTTGAAAGTCAAATGTGTTTGCAATGCTTTACAAGGCAACAAGAAATGTTTTTAGAAACATAAAAATGTTAATAGAGATATATATTTCCTGTTATACTTAAGTATGAGCAGAATCTGCTATCAGCAGCAGTGAATCACCTTAAGGATGTTTTATTTGTGTTCAATTCTGAGTTGCACACATAGGAAAGACTTCAAAATCTTAGAAAGGATCAGTGCAGAGCCCCTAAGTATTAGTAAACATCAATTAATATCATTTTCAAAGAACAAAAGATATGAATTATTTCAGTTGTTTGATGAATGACATTCACCTCTCCCTTCCCCATGCCCGGAATATACCTCATACCCACCTCCAACGTGTTGGCTATATTTTTACAGTCCCATCCCAGACATCTTACTCTTTGTGGCATTTTAATTACACAACAATTAGGCACACATTGATATATACTGATTTTTTTCTAAGTTATATTTTTGTTAAATAGCTGCTCAAATAGCTTGCTCCGCTTGGATTGTCACACAACACCTTAATTCAACCATGTGAAATTATACTTTTGTTCTCCAGAGTGCATTGTGTTTAATCCAAGAGGTTTGCAAGATAGTCACTTTGTGAAAGTGCAACTTATATATTGCTATTTAATTGTAAAAATAAAAGAGAAATGAAGATGTATTGATATTGTTACATTAAGATGAATAACTTTGTCTATCCCATATTGGTCACGTGTCATAGTTGGTATATGAACTACTTTGAGGGCAATGTTTCGAGTTCCATGAGAGGGTTTATAGGCCCTATGCCCCAACCCCCATCTCCATCCATCTATAGCACCATGAGATGATTTGTAGACTTTGTATGCCTAGTTAAGATTCTTTGATTATTTGTCTAGTTTTAACCAATCAAACCCTTTGAAAATGGATGTGACCTAATATGATTTCTGAAAAGTAACATTAGAGTAAAGATACTATGAAAAATTCAAGCACAAGAGAAAAGAGAGTGCACTGGCACTTCTAATAAGGATTTCTCAGCTGGGACAGGAAGGAAAACAATGTCAACCTAATTATTTCTGCTCAAAGTTTAAAAAATACAAATCCTGGAGAATACTATTAGAAAAATGAGTTTGACCTTTGACCATCTTTCAAGCCATAAAACATTGTAAGACTCTAAAAAACTAAGCATCTAGACCATGAAAACAAATCTCAATAATTGGAAGTGAAAAGCTTTTTATGTATATTAATGAGAAAATAATGTTAAATGTTAACTCAATAATTATCTTCTTTTCCATGTCTATTTTGGTGTTTTTCCAAAATGCATATATTATTATATGTGTATAGAAAACATAATGAAATAGATATACATATATTGAGATGCTCTAAACTGTTTTGCTAGCATTAGGGTCTGATAAAACAATTGGGAGATTTATACTCTACATATGCTTTATTTGGAAGTAGATATATCAAGTGAATTTCCAACTGAAATTTCTCCATTTTAAAAAAATCACACTTACTTTGACAAAGTGAAGCTACAGAGTTCTGACTAGTAAGTTTCTGAAGTTCCAAGATCAATTCAGAAGCAAATTCTATATAAATATAACTAGCTCATTAAAATGGACATAGGCCACAATGTGCTTAGCTAAAAATAAATAAATAAATAGCAGAGTTAAATATACTTTTCACTTAATCACAGTATTTACTGAATGTTTATTATATGTCAGGAACTCGTTGGACTCCTTTCTGGTGGAAATGACAAAACAATAAATATATGATGTGTCAAATGTGATAAATGCTAGCTAGGGAGATACCTACATTAGGATGCACTGGCTAAAGAATGCTAGTGAAGGCGACTATTACTTCATCGAAGGTGATCAGCAAAACCCTGACTGATGAGGTGAGTTTAACAGTGACTGCAAGAAGTGCAGCAGAAAGCCATGAGCTGGCTGGCTGTTGCAGGCAGAGGGAAATGCAGGACAAACTCCCGCATGATGTGTTCCAGTAACAGCAAGGATGCCAGTGGGAGAAGCAGAGGCAGCAAGATTGGTACTAGTAAAACAGTAACAGGAAGCAGAAGACTAGATCAAGAGCAAGCCTTCAGCCACTGGAAGAGGTCTATATTTAGCTCTGAATGAAATGGCAAAGCCACTGGAGGATAAGGAGACAATAAGTGACATAACTGAAAAGGATGGACATGTTTTAGAAGTATGACTCTGGCCTGTTGAGTCATAGTCATCTGTGGATAGAGAACTTAGCAGAGAGGCCATTTATGAAAATGTAATAATCAAAGTGAGTGACAATGATGACTAGACCAGGATGGCAGCCATGGAAGGGTGGAAAAAGGTTGAATTCTGGGCATATTTTGAAAGTAGAACAGAAAGTATTTGCTGAGGAGTTGGGAGAGAAAGACCGAAAAATCAAAACTCCCTCTCAAGTTTGAGGCCAAAGCAACTAGAGATTGCGAGGAACACGTGTGGGGGGAGGGGAAGTTGGTAGAAGGGTAGCCTGGAAGTGCTGGTAAGGAACAAGGAGGGTCCCCATCTCTAGGACCATGGCACAAGCAGGTGGCGGGGGGGGGGGGGTTATGAAATAATGGAGTAGTAAGGAAGGAAGCTGCAGAGGAAGTATTTTCTCAGTGGAAACTCAGGCTTGGGATAGAGTAAGAAGGTAAATGGACGGTTTTGGAAAGAAAATTAGTATAAATGATTCACTTTGCTGTTCAGCAGAAATTAACACAACATTGTAAATGAACTATACTCCAATAAAAACTAATTAAAAATAGAGAATTAGGCTATATGGAGTTATGACATGGAATTTTTTTCTGGTTCAAGAATAACAGGAGTTCTGGAGACCAGTGGAAAGGATTGGGGGAGGTGGGTTTTGGGACATGGGGACAGACTGAGGGTGTACAGAGTCATGTGGGGATGAGAGTCAGGGTAAGGAAGTCAGTCACTGATATAATGAAAATAAAGGGCATCATTTAGTAATCCTATCTATCTAATATTTTGGTAATTGGTATTAGGATGTCATTCAATTCAAATATAATATATTATGGTTTTTGAAACATAAATAAATTTCCAAAGAACCCTTGAGGATGAACCATGTGAAGAATTCAATGCTATGGATAAGAATAACAAAACACAGATTCTCACCTTCCATGAAATCTTAATTTAGTTGGGGATTTAAGCCAAATAACTGAGAATTTCTATAACCTACTATTTTATACGAATGAAAAGCAATATAATTCATATACGGCTATATTTATTTAAACAACTACCACACAGTTGTCGTATATTTACAAAACTTCAAGTTCAGAGGAGAGATACATAACTGTGGCCTGGGTCAAGAGGTGCCTTGACAAAGTGATGAATAAGCAGTAAAAAGGGGAGGACACATTCCAGGCAGAGAGGAAAGATCAAAATTTAAGGAACTTTTCTGAGTTTCTCGGTAGATGTTCTTCCTTCTATGTAAAGCATAAATTCTCCATGAATATCTAAATATTTCACTAGCATGGTTATTAACTATTAGATGATTATATTTCAGGGATATTAACCAGCTTGTCTCTACTGACAAAGCTGTACATTTTTATTTTTAATTATGCTACTGACATCAAAAAGAAATCTGAAAGCAAAGAGAGCAGATGTGTACTCCATGGGATTTAAAGAGTAATCCATCGTCCATTGCACCCACTTAGGTTCAGGCAGGAAGAAACACTTGCTAATGAGTCAGATGATTACCAGCATTGAGTTTATTTAGAGGAATTCCATGTGTGAGGGTGGGCCTGGAGTGAGTACACCCAGAAATAGAAATGCGAATGCCACCCTGTCAACATTATTAAAGTACAGATATACTGACTCAGCTTTGTACAACTGAAGTTTAACAATTGTTACTGTTCTAGGCTTCAGCTTAAATCTAGATGCTCTCCTAACACGGGCTCAGCTTATAGGCGCTGTTTGGCTAGGCTGCCCACACGGCAGAGGTATATACTATAAAAAGCTGAACTGAGACAATGCCATGCACTTGGAAAGTCTATGACAAGAATTCTACTGCCATCAAGAGCATCTTTCCTTCATAGCAGGTCAAACACGACTCTAATTCAATTTGTGGGATGCTAAAATCTTTGGTAGAAAAATAACCATACCAGCTCCCCTGAAGCAGCAGGAAATACTCCCTCTTCACCAAGCTGCAATTTATTTCACAATCACTATTTGACTTTAGACATAAACTGAACTATTCACTGCAATGATTGACACTATTAATCATTAACTGGCTCTAAGTGTTAAGGAGAATACACACACAGTAATTGTCTGCCACAAAAATAAAGAAAACCATCCTTTTCGGTTTCAAATTGTAATATCTGCCTAACTATTCTGTTTCAGTGAAATGTTGAGTACAAACTCACTGTGTCTGTTTTCAAAATATGTGGGGTTTTTCTACTCTGAATTTTTTTAAACTACATTTTAAAATGCTATTTTAATTTCTGTCTTTTCTCCAAATGATTGTCTTGTCCCTCTTTAAGAAACTTCTGATTTCCCAAAATGTTTGAGATATCTGATAATCTGAAAAGGATTCCAGAGATCCATTTCTGTCAGCATTTAATTACAGTTGATCTCAGGTAACACTCTTGTGCAGTTACAGTGAAAAAATCATTAACCTTCCCAGAGTAAATCAAACACATCCTCAAACAAAAGCTTTACACGGGGGACCATCTCCTTAAAGATTATTGTATCACAGAGCTCAAAGTACAGTTACTCTGTAGTTTATACCACTAGGTGATTCTGAGCATAATCACAGATAATGACATTTGTCTGAGAATGTAGTCTTTAAAAATTTTTAGATTAATGACTGTGTATATCATAATTATGCAAATAGTTGAATCCATTAACAAAAAAGAGTTACCTACAAGATATTTTTTGTGGTCAAAACCTATAAATAAGCTCTGTGCTCAAAAGGAAAGAAGGTTCAACAATGGAACCCAAATACCTAGGTTTGAATCCTATGTATTTTGTCTTTTTTTAAAAAGATTAATTTACTTGTTTTAATTGGAGGCTAATTACTTTACAGTATTGTGGTGGGTTTTGCCATACATAGACGTGAATCAGCCATGGGTGTACATGTACACCCATGTACACCCATGGCTGAATCCTGTTTGTCTTTAGGAAAGCTAACTGACCTCTCTGAATCTATTTTCTTTTCTTTGGTTTTTTTTTTTTTTTATGGTGTGTGTGGGGGGTAATCTTTATAACAGTGATCTTACCTTCTGTTTCATGGTTGTTGAAAGAATTAAATAATTCCCTATTACATATGTGATAGATAGTGACTAAAGCTAACTGCCAGTTTTGGCTGTAACCTCAGCAAAATTATTTAAATCTACTACATAGCTACAAGAGACAAGGGAAGGGAAATACTTAGTATTAGGTAATAACCAGTATCTGGGAAAAATAATTATTTTTATAACCATCGATTCAATATTATATGCTCTCCATCCTCGACTGTTCCATGTACCACCATGGCCTCTACACTATCAGAAGGCACCTGGTTCCCATTTAAAGGGAACACAAGTATCTTCAAAAGAGAAATAAAATTAGGATTTGGCCTGAGGGGAGACAAGGATCTAGGCAAAGATCTAAAACTAGACAGCATGATGGTCAAGAGGTATGACTGGGAAAGGGGACCTTCAGGGCAGTGAGTAACCAAACTCTTCGGATTCTGTTTTTAGCAATTTGTGGAGCCTCTGGAAGTGGCAAAGCCAATAGACAGTGGCCATGGGTGTGTGGAGCTCAGGGATGAATTCTAGATTAGAAGATTCATGAGGAATTCAACAGCATTTAGGAAGGAGCTGAAGCCATGTGTCAGGGGGAGGTAACCCAGGGAAAAAACACAGGATGAATACAGAGGATTTAGGCAGTATCTACAAGATAGGATTTGGCCATAGGGATACTTAAAATTGAGCTTGAAAGTGAAAGTGAAGTCGTGACTGACTCTTTGCAACCCCCTGGACTGTAGCCTACCAGGCTTCTCTGTTCATGGGATTTTCCAGGCAAGAATACTGGAGTGGGTTGCCATTTCCTTCTCCACTCAGAAGAAAAGAAACTCACATTGGGAAATACAGTCACTGGCAGATATATACAAAGAAAACCAAGATGAGTACTCTCATAGAAATCTGAGAAGGAAACTTTTAAAGAGGAAACAGTAGAAAAGTCATTGGATTCAGTGATGTGTTGGACATATTTCTAAGAAACCTAAGAACAAAAGCCACTCTTCTTTGAGTGAGGAACAAATTAGTAACTGAGAAACTGCAAAGACAGTAAATATAACATATAACATATTTCATGAGGAAGCTTGGTTGAGAAGGAAGGAGAGAAGTTGGACACTGCTTATCATGGGACATGTGCTCCAGATGTGATAGTTTCTGAGTATGTTTTAGGCCGAGGAAACATTTAGTGCAGAGAAAAAAAGTAGACAAGGCAGAGGAGACCAGACCTGACAGGGGAATGGAGAGGATTCCTGAAGAGAAGGAACGGACTGAAATCTAATCCTTAATGTGATTTCCCTTGACCTCCAAGTGGGAACAAAGACAGTCTCTCATTAATGCCCATTTTGAAACTGTCAAGAGACACAACACAGCAGCAGCATCTGGTCATCTGCTAGAAGTCACATTCCGTTAAGTGGAGATTATACAGTAAATTCATGACTTTCAGTGTTGATAATTCCATTGCTCTGTCAATTGAAGGGATAGCATGCAAACATGCTCATTTCCATCCACTAGAAAATTGAGGGTGAAGTAGAAGAGATAAAACTCTGGGAGAAAGTGACGGGTCAGATGAAAATTTCCAACTGAAATTAAAGGATTGTACTGAACCTGAAATGGGCTATGTGTGCTGTGTGCTAAGTCACTGCTGTCGTGTCTGACTCTCTGGACTGTAGCCCACCAGGCTCTTCTGTCCATGGGATTCTCTAGGCAAGAATACTGGAGTAGGTTGCCATGCCCTCCTCCAGCTGATCTTCCCAACCCAGGGATTGAACCTGAGTCTCTTACATCTCCTGCATTGGCCACTAGCGCCACCTGGGAAATGGGCTATAGGACATGAGAATACAGTTTCTAGAAAATTCAGGGTAAAAGGCACTGTGATGTGTTGGCTGGAGATTATAAACAGAAGGTTCATCCTAAAGGATAAAAGCTATCTAGGAAAGTTAAAGCTCAAAATTTGTTCAACTTATAATACCTGGGGCAAGAAAGAGGACTCTATGAATCCAGAAAAAAGCATGGTGTCTGGAAGTCAGTGGTTTTATCTGAGAATGCAGAACCTCTCAACATTTATTTTGACTGAATCTTTGCTATCAAGGACCATGATCTTCCAACTAAAAAAAATAAAACAAACATGGTCCAGAGATATTTGAAGTACACAAGAGGTGACAAGATAAGAGAGAACGAGTTCAATTCACACAGGATACATAAACAATTCCCAGAGCACAGAAAGAACTAGCAAACCCCGCAAATGGAACTTTTTGAGACTTTTTTTTTCCCAATAGAAAAATAAGGAAGGTGCCAAAAAACATAAGAAAAAGAAAATCACCTTAATTTTCAGGACAAAAAAAAAAAAGAGATAAAGAGATCTAGGATGTGTCATTATATAGATATACAGGTAATTTGTCCATATGAGAGATCAAAGTAGGAAAAAGTGAACATACATAGCCTGTGCAGATATCTGCAAAGGCTCTTTAGGAGAAATGGCTTTTGAAGATTGGGGACATTTTAACAGATGGAAAGGAGGAGGGAGTGGGACAGTGGGTGGGGCACGTCAGACAAATGGGAGCAGCACGACAGAGAAGGCAGCAAGACTGTCCTTGTTAGGTTTGGAAAAAATAAATGGTATAAATATGGTAGAACAGAAAGAAAATCTGGTGCCTAAAAACCTACCACTTTTTAAGTGGGTATATTATGCCAGAGGCCCCCAACCTTTCTGGCACCCAGGATGGGTTTTGTGGAAGACAATTTTTCCATGGATGGGGGTTGGGGGGGTGGTTTCAGGATGATTCAAGCACATTACATTTATTGTGCACTTTATATCTATTATTATTACATCAGATCCACCTCAGACCTTCAGGCATTAGATCCCAGAGGCTGGGGACCCCTGCATTATGCTCTTCCTGCTAACAATAACATTAGCAAAAGATAGGAGAATGTGAATGCCAAGCTAAAGCACCTCTGTTGACCTTTGTTTTTTATGTAGAGACCACCTTGATAATTTTAAAGTCTGTCTCTACCTGAACTCAACTAATCCAAGAGGGAAGAAGAATGTCACTATGAAGACATTCTTGCAAATTCTAACACTTTACGGATCCTTTAATTTAAAGGAAGCTCCACACCTCTATACTGTATCTGGCCCTCCAGGTCAGTGATCCAAAACTTCCCACACACTCTAAAGGTTTTCATTACTCATTTCTTAATATGCCACGGGTCTTCTGTGACATATCACTTCAGAGTGTAGGTGTTCCGATGTGGAACAGATGTCAGCCCGGCAGGCAGAGCTGTGAAAATAGGATGGAAATTATGGTATTTGAAGTTTGTATGACCTAATTATCAATTTTTAATGGTGTGTATTTTGTTGGTTTTAAGTAAAAAATTCAGTAAAAGTCTCCATATTTCAAAGACTGTCACGTCACCCATCAATACTAATTCCCTTATTGTCAAGATGCTGTCACCTGCCAGCCTTCTTAAGACCAAATGCAGAATGCAGTATGGCAGTTTTATTTATGTGTAAATAAACTCACTCCATTGCCTTAAGGTTCCAGAGTAAAGCAAACAATATATTTTTCTGAGCAGTTGGAAACAATACTAGTACATTCCAATGGCAACATTCCAGCAGATGTCCTGGTAGATATTTTACCAGCTCTAGCAGTAAATTAAGCAATGACACTGATCACAGAGATGGAAAATTCAATCAAGGCTGCACACTGACCTCAACTTTTAAATCATATAAACACATAAATTGGATTTAGGATACTATCAAAGGCTGCATGGTAAAGACAGACATAAATATGGAAGAACATATACCTGGTCTTGATACTAAAGGCAGTACCTCGGGTCGAACTAGAGATTCCTAAATTTTTATCAGATTCTGCTTTTGGGTTAATCATCTCTAAAATGGGAATAAGTTACATGATTGGGATGGTTCGGAGTTTTCACAGCATGCACAGTAGGTGAGCATTGATTTTATTGTAACATTTGTATTTTCATCTGTTAATATTTCTTGATCCTCATTTGTCGCAGGCCTATTGTCTAAGTGATGATTTAAAAGATTTGAAGTTTTTGGAAAGCCTATTAAATATGAACTTCAAGTCTGTTAATATCATTTTGCTTTGAAATACCAATTTTTCTCAAACAAATAATATTAATTATCTCACAAGGGCTTCTGTTTTGTCTTCAGTACAGCCCATTTCTGCACAAGTAACTCAGCTTCTACTTGCAGGGAATTTTTCACCTAATCAAGTATTGACATAGGAAATGTATTCCTGTCCTAACCCAAGCAATAAACAGCTGACACAAAGAGGTTCAATATTTGTGCACCAAGTGTTATACAGATGATTTGTGATGACACAAAAGTGTAGTTTTCATCTTCTGAAAGCATTTCCTTGGCTTTCTGCTGAAAGAAGGGGAAAAATCTGCCATCACTCCTTTCTATTTAGACACCTGAATTTCATTGAGAAGGAGACTTGGTGACAAGAGTGACATGATTATATGCTGCCTCGTGCCTTGCTGAGCAGGTGGGGGTACCAAGGCCAGTGGAGATAAGGAAGAATGTGAGAAATGAGGAGTGAGTTCATGCCTCTGGTATTTGTTGATTCTCTAATCATCAGAAAGATTATATTTAGTTAGAAAAGACACTGCTGTGTTTTTCTGCATTTTTTACACAGCCATATTTTAACCCCTAATTAGCTGAAGTTGCCCTGGTTTTCCCTAATGGCCAGCCAGCTGGCTTCAGAGTATAACGTGGCCTGATGCCAAAGCCTGGAATATGAGGCACCTCCAGGTCTAATGACCGCCTGTGGCCTCAGGTCACCTCCATCTACCAAGCACGAGTTGACAATCTGATTTTTATATCTCTTGTCATTACAATGAAGCAGACTCACATCGCTTATGGCATCCATTTCCTGTCATTCAGAAAGGGAAATGGTGCCTTTTTTTTTCTTCCCCGTGTCAGTTTACTTGCCAGTGAAAACAGATTTTCCTCAAAGAGCCAATAACCTCAAGGCACCTGTATGGGACAAATTCGTTCAAAATACGGACATATTTTCTTCTCAAGCTGTTGAATCAGTGCAGCCTTAGGCCAGAGGAAACTTGGAATGCAAGCCGATCACCAAAGAAAGACTCAGGACATAACCCTGCAGTGTAGAGATCTCACTGTACAACACAGACTTCTCCCAGTTCTTTTAAGTATGCGCAACAACTACAGTTTTGCCCATTTCATATATATCGTCTCATCTCTATATTCCCCAGTTTTCCTTAAGAAATTGATAAAAGAGGAATACACATCCCAACAAAATGCTCCCTGCAGTCCACAGTATGGAAGAAATGGGCAACAAAATACAGTCATCTATCACTAACAGCCACCACTGAGCTACTTTTAGCTTATTTGGAAGCCAGCAGTGAGTCCCACTCAGAACTCCCACGTGCAGAGCCAGGCTCCTACCTACACAGTAAAATCAAGACACTTTTTCTCCTCGGCTGATCATTTAACATTTCTAAAGTCTTCTGAAGCCTATCAAAAAGTTGAATAAGTAACATTTTCATTAATATCCTTGATCTACAGCTCTAAACACAGACACTGAATAAATCAAACCCCAAAGTCCTTTAGCACCAAAGTAATGATTTGCATTTGAAATACCTTACACTTCTTTGAAAATGGAAATATCTCTTCAAATGAAACACAGATCTAAACTGCTAAGGGTTACAATTACTAAGAGAGAGAGAGATGTGCTATTTCCTCAGGAGAATATATTTCAATTTTTTTTCTGTAATCTAAAGAAAAATGCTAAGTTTCATTTTACTTTTGGTTTTGACTCCCTTCTCAATGGTTCTTTATTAGTATCTATCTTTAGGAATAAGGGACTTCAACATTATGTAGTTATTCAGGTTTCCCCAATATAACAGGACTTCAAGCAAGTTCAAGGTTAAAAGGGCATCAATCCCAACCTGAGAGAGTCATTCTATATTTAACACAGAAAAAAACTAGTACGAAGAGAGGCAAATGTCTGTTCTCTCCATTTTGCCTGGTGAGGAGTGTGCACTTCCTGTTTGTGTTTCCTTGTTCAATCTCTTATATATTGTGGACCTTATCTCCCTGGAGATAACTTAAACAGACACAATTCAGACCCTGCAAAGAGTGACCCAATGCCTGGGGAATTGGCATCAGGCCAGGCTGACAGATGGCTATCAGTTCAACAAGAAATATGCTAGGTTAGAGCATTACCAGCCAAATTCTTTTTTGAAACCACTCAAAGGGAAGCCTGTAAACACGTGCGTACTTTTGTACACAGAGATTTTCCAATTAGGCTATTCTAGTGTTAGCTTAAATAGAGGACTTAGAAGTAAATTTAGTTGTCTGTTTTTGTGGATTTACTTGTTTCCTGGATTTTGAATTTATGTGGTTATTCATACACAGCAGGGAATGGTTTTTATATTTCTGAAATTCATGGAAGGCACTCAGAAACTGCATCCAAAAGGCTTCTTCCTCCTGTGCAAGCCTCCAGCCAAAGCAGGAAAACAACTGCTCAGGATTGTTTTTTTCTAGATGCTGAAGCTTGCTACGGAACTGCTCGTGTATTTTTACCCCATCTTAGACTCGACTGAATCTGCTACACAAACTAAATGAAGATGAAATATCACCTTCTTTGATTATCAGTAAATAGTTCACAAATTAACACTAAACTGCAAATGAGGGAATAATGTGTCTTTTTGAGGAAACCAGATGCTTTCTCTTCTGTAGTACGTGCGATAACAGGGTGGAATGGTTAATGTACAATGCATGCCATCTGCTGACTAATACAGAGTATTTACAAGCATAAAGTCTCCCAATAACTGTGTTTGGTAAATGATTATGTGAATTAATACAACTATATTTGAACCACAACTTGGATCTTGCCAATTTTGTTTCACTTTTCTAGTCATGACTCAGCGTTCTAATTAGAAAAAAATGATAATAAAAGGCAGGGGCTCTGAGGTTAAATTTGATGGTAAGTTTTCAAATGCCTCTCAGATATGTAATAAATAATGAATAAATCTGAATGTTTCTCCCTTTATCCATGTCAATTAAAGGAATAAAATATGTTTCTTTTTTTTTAATTTTTAGTTTTACTTTATTTTACTTTAGAATACTGTATTGGTTTTGCCATACATGCCATGAATCTCTGAGCTTTACCTGTTCCTGATATATGTGTTGTGCTACTTTACACATCAATTTGAATTAGATGTAAACCATATCGCTGGAGAAATGTGATTTGTATTTTTGTTTAGACACAGCAAGTACTATAGATAATTATTAAATATTGTGTACAATTTATATTCAGAAACAGTTCAAAAAATGATAAGATAACTGATCTCTGTTGTTAATTTAATAGTTCAATCAGTACAACTGAAATGTGTTCAGATGTACACAATTGCAGGTACATAATAATTTCCATCTTTAAAAATAAACAGAATAACAGAATATTAATTTTGTATTTTTCGAACTTAAAATTTCACCTGTAATGACAGCTTCTGATTTACTGCCACAGATAACTCACAGTTTGATTTTCTAAGTTCGAATATCATTTTCAGTGTCTTGGAGACTTTATCACAAACTTCATTTGATTAGCATATAAGGTAACAGATACTAATCTCACCACCTCTATTCTTTCCATTAGAATTGCAAATACTCCCTTTTAAAGGATCATAGGGAGAGCAAGTATGCACCAGGCAGAAAGTGATGATAGTTTGGATCTTGAAACAAGGGACTCTGACATCTCACTTTGTGAACAGTTAAGCACCTTTCTACCTAAGGGCACTTTTCAGTCTGTACAATGCAAAATAGTCTTAACTGGCTTGAGGAGTCACAAGACAAAACGTTTGAGGCTGCCTGGATGCTGGAAATTAAAGAGAAAATTTCCAGAAAAGAAAGTCAAATAGAAGGGAGCCCCAAAATCTGCATGGAAATGCCATTCAAATACTTGGCTGACCTTCAGACTATCATGTGCATGGGAGACTCGAGGAGGAAGGCTAAACTAATTGAACAAAGACTTTAGCTGCTGTCCATTTCAGGCAAGACAGGGTTTGACTCCAACAAAGGTAACTGCCTGCTACAAGAAAATTGACACTGTTCTGGGAAAGAAAACATCTTTCAGCGTCTCTAACATATAACCCATGCTGTCTACTAATACAGGCTTTCCAGCTAGCACTAGCTTCCAGGAAACACAAAAGACACAGATTTGATCTCTGGGTTGGGAAGATCCCCTGGAGGAGGAAATGACAACCCACTCCAGTATTCTTGTGTGGGAAATCCCATGGACAGAGGCACCTGGCGGGCTACAGTCTATGAGGTCACAAAGAGTCAGACATGACTGAACAGGTCTACTGTTCAAATCAAAATTTGTTAGACGTGAAACACGGAAACGTGACTCGTGTTCAAGAAGAGAGGCAGTCAACAGAAATCAACCCAGAAATGACCCAGGTAATGGAATTAGTAAGCAAAGATCAGCTATTAGAAATACATTCAAATACTTAAAGAAAAACTATGGTCATAATGAACACACTGATGAGAAATGTCAGGAGAGAAACTGAAGTTTGCTTTCTTTTTAAAGGACCAAATAGAAAGTCTGTAAGGGAAAAGAACAATATCTTAAATGAAAAATTCAGTGGATGGGCTTAAAAAGAGATTGGGAAAGCAAAGAAGGATTCCGTAAACTTGAAGTTAGATCAATAGCAATCACCTAGTCAAGTAAACAGGAAGAAAATATACTGAAAAACCAAAAGAGACTCAGTGATTTGTGGAACAGTAGTAAATGGTCTAAGATATATGTAATTAGTATCTTAGAAAAGAATATTATGAGAGAATGAGGCAGAAAAAAAGTTAAAAATGGTCCATTTTTTATGAATTTTATGAGAGATATTCACTTATAAACTCAAGAGGCCCAGAAAACCCAAAGCAGGATAATACAAAGAAAAACATGCCTAGTCAAACTTCTGAAAGCCAAACGTCAACAGAAAATTTTAATGCAGACAGAAAAGGAGCCAAAACACTACACATACAGGGGCACAATTAATATGAATGATGACTAAGTTCTCATTAATGGAGGCTAGATGTCATATTTAAATTGCCCTAGGAGGAAAAAAAATAATTTTTATTCCAGAATTTTGTATACACTGAAAATATCCTTTAAAATGAAGGTGAAATAAAAAACATTCTTTTAAAAAAATTTTAAAAGGCCTGAATTATTTTAAAAATTGCTTAAAAGTATTTCTTCAACCTAAAGAGAAAGTATATTATAAAAACCCAAATGTAAAGGAAATAAAGAATATCAGAGGTTAATATCTGGGCAAATGCAAATGATAACTTTTTCGTGCCATTTTTCTTAAATTTATTTAATAGACCTATGAGTGTTTATATCAAAATAGAAAAAGTTATTGTGAGTTTCATAGAAGTATCAGAAAAATATAAGACAACAAAACATTAGTAGGTGTAAATGGAGTTGCAAAGGTGTAGTACGGTCTTTAGACTTCTTGTGAAGTAATAAAATACTATTTGAATTTTGCCTGTGATAACTTAAAGATGTATACTGTAATCTCTAGATCAGCCACTAAAATAGCTAAAGACATACTGTATATTTGAACGAGAATATCTATACACCTTATCTATGATAGGTAAAATTGAGATAAAACCAAAATGTCCAACAACAAGGAAAACAAATTATGACATATCCATGAAATGGAGGTATGTAATTACAAAACAGTGAACTAGGGATATACAATAACAATAATGAATCTCAAGTAGGCTATGTTAATTGAAAGAAGTCAGACACAACAGAGTATATTCTAAATGATTCCATTTCTAGGATGTTCAAGGAATAAGTAAAAGTAATGTATGGTGACAGAATTAAAATAAATAAATAAAATAAAATCTGAAAAAAAATTAAGTTGCCAATGAAGTATTGTGCGACTTTGGTCACCTGATATAAAGAACTGACTCATTGGAAAAGACCCTGATGCTGGGGAAAGATTGAAGGCGGGAGAAGGGGACAACAGAGGATGAGATGGTTGGATAGCATCACCGACTCGATGGACATGAGTTTGAGCAAGCTCTGGGAGTTGTTGATGGACAGGGAGGCCTGGTGTGCTGCAGACCATGGGGTCACAAAGAGTCAGACCCGACTGAGCAACTGAACTGAACTGATCTGAGCTGAAGTATTGTGGGTTGACTGTAAGTGGGTACAAGGAAACTCTCCGGGATCAAGGAACTCTCCTATTTATTGAATAGGTGAATCATTACATACATTCATCCAAACTTATCGAACTATACCCTTCATAACTGAGCATTTCACTGTGTGTAAATACAGCCTCAATGAAGAACTGTAAACAAATACTGAACTCTAGTTAGTAGGTTTTCTTTTTGTACTGGCTGCTGTTGCTGCTAAGTCACTTCAGTAGTGTCCGACTCTGTGCGACCCCATAGACAGCATGGGTTAGCAATTCTGAAATAACTTTTGAATCTCAGGTGTGAACAAATAAGTATATTAAAGATATTAGGTGAAAGCTTTTTCATTGTTGAGAAGAGAGATACAAAGATGGAAAGAGAAGTCTGTTATAGGGAATTGAAGTTGTCAGGTAAATGTGTGTGTGTGTGTCTTTCCTAGTTTAGGCCACTGAAAAAGAAAATAGCTCTCCAGCAACAGGACCATCTAGCAGCTAGATCTTGGTTTCTGAATACTTTTTTCCACTAAAAGGAAATATAACTCCTTAGAAAACTGGCTGACACCAGCACTGAGACTATGCCAAAAAATAATTCTTGTTGTTTAGTCACTAAGTCATGTCAGACTCTTTGCGACCCTATAAACTGTAGCCCATCAGGCTCCTCTGTCCATGGGATTTCCCAGGCAAGAATACTGGAGTGGTTAGCCATTTGCTTCTCCAACGGATCTTCCTGACCCAGGGATCAAACCCGTGTTTCTTGCATTGGCAGGCAGATTTTTTTTTTTTAATCGCTGAGCCACCAAAGAGCCCCCCAGAATAATGAAATGCTTAAAAAATCATGAGAACACATTAAAGCACACAATAGCCAACCAGAAGGTACTCACACAAGCCAAATCTGGGGAAATTTGAGCATTAAAATAAACAATAACAGTAAAAGATTATAACCCATTGAAGAAAATAAGAATCCATGTTTGCAAATTAATATAATGAATGAGCAAATAAACAAATAGAGAAGGAAAAGCTCTTCCTCATAGAATGCTAACTAATAGATGTAAAGGAATAATGCAGTTAGAATGTCATCAATGAGAAATGAAATTAATGGATATAACATGATGAAAGAGAGGATATTTCTATAGCTTCAATGCATCACTCCACAAATTACTTATGAATTAAAAGAAAAATACAGTTACTTTATATTTATGAACTCTGGGAGATAGCACTTTAACCAAGTTCAGAAAATAATACATACCTATACATATACATATACACTTACAGAGAGAGGGAACGATAAAGTAAAGGGGACAAAATAATACATAAACAATTGGTGACCTTGATGAGGGATAATGGAAGATCTGCCAAAGTATAATTTTTAAACAAAAAACAAAGGAGAAACAGAAATAAATTTAAAAATCAAATATCAAGTATGTAAGTTTCATTATTGGGGCTTCCCAGGTGCCGCTAGTGGCAAAGAACCCACCTGCCAATGCAAGAGACCTAAGAGATGCAGGTTCGATCCCTGGGTCAGGAAGATCCCCTGGAGAAGCAAATGGCAATCCACTCCAGTATTCTTGCCTAGAGAGAGTCTCATGGACAGAGGAGCCTGGTGGGCTACAGTCCATGGGGTCACAAAGAGTTGGACACAACTGAAGCAAGAAACAGAAGTAAATTTAAAAATCAAGTATGTAAATTTCATTATAGGTATTATTATTATTGCTTGGTTTTTACTAAGCATCGTGATCATAGTTTTCATTTAACTACAGCACTAAGGATCACTCTGAGAGGAGATCTTGAAAATGTGCTATTTTCTTTGGAAACATATCAAAGTGTTGAACCTGGAGAAAGCAGTTACCTTCATTTCCTGTACATTGATAGAGAGCAAGCATTCAGATGCATGTCATTGGAAGAACTGACCATAAATTGTAACCAAAAGTCCCACGTGGTTGTGGGAAGAGGAGATGAAGAACGGAGTGAGTCTTCTCATGACAAGATGGAAGACAGGTTAGAGCAGGTTAAGTTCTAAAGTGATGTTTCAAAATACCTACACATTTTAACTAATCATCATTATAAAATGCAACATGAGGAGCTAGTCTATATTTAATTTAGATATTCTCTAATACTTGAAAATTGCCTGTTGCTTGGACCCTATATAAGATGACCATGATGAACACCATGTACAGCTATCCAACCTATTTTTAAAATTGTTTCTGATCCATGATGCACTGAAAAACATGCCAGCTTCTCTGCTGAACTTGATTGACTTGATTTCTATTACTAAAAGAGTAGTACTAGGACTTCCCTGCCGGTCCAGTGATTAACACTTCACCTCCCAATGCAGAGGGTGTGCGTTCAATCCCTGGTTGGGGAGCTAGGATCCCATATACCCTATGGCCAAGAAACCAGGACATAAACAAAATAAGCAATATTGTAACAAATTCAATAAAGATTTAGTTTCTTTAAAAAATAAATAAATGAGTAGTACTTTTTAATAAATATTATTTTAATTTATTTTTTAATTGAAGAATAAATGCTTTACAGAATTTTGTTGTTTTCTGTCAAACCTCAACATGAATCAGTCATAGGTGTACATATATCCCCTCCCTTTTGGACCTCCCTCTCATCTCCCTCCCCATCCCACCTCTCTAGGTTGATACAGAGCCCCTGTTCAAGTTTCGTGAGCCATACAGCAAATTCCCGTTGGCTATCTATTTTACATATGGTCATGTAAGTTTCCATGTTACTAAAAGAGCAGTACTTTCTAAAATCTAATTTTTACATAATTCAACACCACCTTTCTTTTATATATTCCTTATAATGTGCTTTCAAAAAATAGTCATCAGTCATGAGTTGTTTCAAATTCATTTTTCTTCATTTCTTTCTGCCAAAATCTCCCAAATCCTCTGAGTTCCAATACTTCTAGGTTTGCATTTGAAAACCTCAGTAGCCCAAGTCTCAACCTCTGTAACTTTTACTTCCTTGCAACCCTCATTTATTCTGCTTTCCCTGGTGTATTTTTTCAGATGCTGGTGCTTCATGTCTTTAAAGTGCAACTAGATTTTTAAACCTAGCTCATCCTTCCAGAGCCTCCCTCAGCAAAGACTTCTAGAGCCGCCTGGGATTGGTACAGAAGACATTCTCATAATACAAAACAAACTCAAGACTTTTCACTGGGGCTGCATCTAAAGAGGGCCTGTGAGCCTTTATCAGAGAGATGCTTGTGGGGAAAATGGAGTTAGAGTTCTATGAAAAAAGGGGAAAAAACTGAGCCCCCTCCAACTCAGGGAAATGGAAGATATTCAAAAGGGTAACACATGTAAGTTAGATTTGAAGAAATACATAAATTATATTTGAACATAAAAGATGGCATATTTGAACATAAAATATGGCAGAAAATACTTTTTTCAATTTCAGGAATAGAGATGCAGATGTAGTGACAGATTTTAGACATGGCAGGGCGGGGGGGAAGGGAAGGGTGGGACTTGAGGAAGGGAATTAAGAGAGTAGCACTGACGTATATTTACTTCTTTATTTTTCCAGGCTCCAAAATCACTGCAGATGGTGATTGCAGCCATGAAATTAAAAGACGCTTACTCCTTGCAAGAAAAGTTATGACCAACCTAGATAGCATATTCAAAAGCAGAGATATTACTTTGCCAACAAAGGTCCATCTAGTCAAGGCTATGGTTTTTCCAGTAGTCATGTATGGATGTGAGAGTTGGACTGTGAAGAAGGCTGAGCGCAGAAGAATTGATGCTTTTGAAATGTGGTGTTGGAGAAGACTCTTGAGAGTCCCTTGGACTGCAAGGAGATCCAACCAGTCCATTCTGAAGGAGATCAACCCTGGGATTTCTTTAGAAGGAATGATGCTGGGGCTGAAATTCCAGTACTTTGGCCACCTCATGCGAAGAGTTGACTCATTGCAAAAGACTCTGATGCTGGGAGGGATTGGGGGCAGGAGGAGAAGGGGACGACAGAGGATGAGATGGCTGGATGGCATCACTGAATTGATGGACGTGAGTCTGGGTGAACTCTGGGAGTTGGTGATGGACGGGGAGGCCTGGCGTGCTGCAATTCATGGGGTCGCAAAGAGTCGGACACGACTGAGCGACTGAACTGAACTGATAAGATAGAGAGCTAGTGGGGAGTTGCTGTATAGCACAGGGACCTCAGCTCAGTGCTCTGTGATGACGTAGAGGGTGGGTGGGGAGGGGGTGGGAGGGAGGTCTGAGAGGGAGGGGATATATGTATACATATAGCTGATAGTCAAAGCTATAGTTTTCCCAGTAGTCATGTATGGATGTGAGACTTGGACCATAACGTAGGCTGAGCGCTGACGAATTGATGCTTTCGAACTGTGGTGTTAGAGAAGACTCTTTAGAGTCCCTTGGACTGCAAGGAGATCCAACCAGTCCATCCTGAAGGAAATCAACTCTGAATATTCATTGGAAGGACTGATGCTGAAGGTCCAATACTTTAGCCACCTGATGTGAGGAGCCGACTCATTGGAAAGATTGAGAAAGGGAAAGATTGAGAGCAGGAGAAGGGGGGACAGAGGATGAGATGGTTGGATGGCATCATCAACTCAATGGACATGAGTTTGAGCAAACTCTAGGAGACAGCGAACAACAGGGAAGGCTGGCGAGCTGCAGTTCATGGGGTCGCAAAGAGTTGGACACGACTGAGCAACTGAACAACAAAAACAATAGCTGATTCATGTTGTTGTACAGCAGAAACCAACAGAACATTGTGAAGCAATTATACTCCAATAAAAAAAAATGTTTTTCTATGCGATGCTGAAATAAGGGTTGAAAACAAAACATTCAGTAAAAACATTTACTTGGTCCATATGACAAAACTGTAATTTTGTATACATATGTGTGTGCTGCTGCTGCTGCTGCGTCGCTTCAGTCATGTCCGACCCTGTGCGACCCCAGAGACGGCAGCCACCAGGCTCCCCCGTCCCTGGGATTCTCCAGGCAAGAACACTGGAGTGGGTTGCCATTTCCTTCTCCAATGCATGAAAGTGAAAAGTGAAAGTGAAGTCACTCAGTCGTGTCTGACTCTTAGCGACCCCATGGACTGCAGCCCACCAGGCTCCTCCATCCATGGGATTTTCCAGGCAAGAGTACTGGAGTGGGGTGCCATTGCCTTCTCCGACATATGTGTGTACTTATATATATCACACACACACACACACACACACACACACACACAAACACCTTTATCTATGGCTAGTCTTTAAATGAGGCATAAAATATTTCATATAAAATATTGTAAATATAAAACAGATTAGTGCTGTTAGCCACAAAAAGTATCAAAACACAAACATTTCACAATTTTGAGACTTTGATGGAATCCATCCAAGGACACACCTACACAGAGTCTGCTAAACTTCAAAAAACCCTTAACTAATCCTTAAATTGAAAGCTGACAATCAAATTGTATTCCAGCGATTGAGTGCTTTATTTGTATATAAACCTTAAATTTTTAAAAAACTTCCTGTATGTATGAGATATTATTTTTACCATCAGGCCTCACTCAAAAACTTAGCCATGTATTTAGAACAAAATCTGTAGCATTTAAAATTAATCTCTCTCATCCTAAAATAATAATGACTATCTATTTGCTAAAATAAATATTTTCCTAAATGAAATAAATTATTCATTCACTTTAAAAGACATATACCTCGTGGTTAAAAAAAAATACAACAATATCAAGCTACCAATCTGTTAGGGCAATGCATCATTGTAATGATAAACAAATTACTGTCTTTGGTAAATTCAATGAATAACATTTAAAAGGAGGACTGAAGCTAAATAGAAACTACTAATAGAGATAAAGCAGGGAGTTAGCAATGTCCTTTGAAACTGAACATATGCATTTTAACAGGCATTATCAGCCTTCCATGTTTTAAAGAATGATACATTAGGCACCACTCAATGGTCCAAGGGAAAACCTTTGAGTTTTATAAAGCATGATTTGGCATGCCTAGTTTTAATGTGAGTATTTCTTATGAAGTTGTTAACATTATGCTTTAAAGCAATCACAACAATAGAATAAAGCATATTGGTTCAACAACACACATTTATTCAGCAACTATGTATAATGTATAAGGTACCATCAAAGTCTGTTCTAGATCTCAATTCTAAAATTTGTTTTGTTTTCCTCTGAACAGGAAGTTCTTCATTATGTTTTAGGACATCAAAAAAATTTGGAAACGTGATCAAGAGATTTTCTCCTTCCTAAAATTTATTACTGAAGTATATTATAATATGTAAAAGGACACATTTCATAAGTTTTGCTGTGTTGTATTTAGTCGTGTCTGACTCTTTGTGACCCCGTGGACTGTAGCCCGCTGGGCTCTTCTGTCCATAGAATTCTCCAGGCAAGTATACTGGAGAGGGTTGCCATGCCCTCCTCCAGGGGATCTTTCTGACTCAGGAATTGAACCCAGGTCTCCCACATTGCAGGCGGGTTCTTTATTACCTGAGTCACTGGGGAAGCCCAAGAATACTGGAGTGAGTAGCCTATCCCTTCTCCAGGGAAACTTCTCAACCCAAGGATCGAACCCAGGTAGGTCCCCCATATTGCAGGCAGATTCTTTACCATCTGAGCCACCAAGGAAGGCTATGGAACTCAAGTTCATTCTCTGACTCTGTGCTGTCCTTTTTATTAATAATTACATATCTGTAATTAATAAAGGCCAAATAATTATTAAAAGGGACAGCACAGACTTAGAGAACAAACTCACAGTTCCTAGGGGGAAGGGATAGATAAGGAGTTTGGGATAGACATAGTAAATTGGATAACCGACAAGGACCTACTTACTGTATGGCACATAGAACTCTGCTCCATGTTATGTGGCATCCTGGAGGGGAGGGGTGTTAGGGGGAGAATGGATACATGTATATGTATGGCTGAGTCCCTTCCCTGTTCACCTGAAACTATTACAACATTGTTAATCAGCTATACTCTAATACAAAATAAAAAGTTCAAGATATTGTTTAAATAAATTGCATTCCAAACAGTCAGGAGTGAGATTCTACCATATACTGAGTGAGAATATTAATTCATGTTTCAAAAAACCTCATCACCAAAATACAGGCAATATTTCTGACCACATCATAGTAACTGAGCTAAGAAGCATACACCATAAGATTGGGAGGCTATTGTTGTCTTCACCAGTAGATAGCCAACAGCTCAAGAAATGAGTTTAGTGACATTTTAAAGTGCTTTCAGTGATCATAATTTGAATTGCACTCAACTATGATCTATGACAGCTAGAGCAAAGTTTTACAGTTTATGGGTATCATATGAGCATCTGAATGAAAGCACTTCCAGCTCAAATTCTAAGATACACATTACCAGAAAAAATAAACTTAAATTCATCATTTTTAATACTTAAATCCAAGTATTTGGCACTATCTCATCATATAAAGAAAATATATCTATATGAACAATGAGATCCTTAAACACTCTTCTTTCAAAAAAAAAAAAACCACTTCCTTTTCTGATACACAAGTATTTTGAAATATTCCTACCACTTTAAATTTGCAATGACCTCATCATTCTCATCCTGGTTTCTTGCAGTTCTCTTTTTTCCCACTATTTAAATCTTGAATAAATAATAGGTCTTTGTTGAACTTCACTTGATTCTCTTATTCTTCTCTATTCCTCTTTTTCTCTACTTTGAAGTTTTCTAAACATTTTGAAATATCACAAGAAAACAGAAGATAGTATCTTACTTTTCAATTTTAGACTAAGACTACAGATATTTTCAAGCATCTTTGTGCTTTCAGATAAACAACTGTATTGATACAGTTCACCTTAGAACAATGTGGGTTTGAACTGCCCAGGGTCCACTTATACGTGGATATTTTTCAATAGTAAATACTACAGTACTACATGGTCCATAGCTGGTTGAACTGTGGATGCTGAGGAACCCTGAGGTCGTAAGCCAACTGTAAGTTAGATATGGATTATACATTGTTCAAGGGTCAGCTGTGCTGTGCAGATGGTTAATTCCTCCAAAGTACCCTTAAAAGTGTCTCAGTGTCTAAGATCCCTGTCTCTTTTTCCTGAAGTTACCAATACAGGCAACTCTAAAGTAAAATTAACATCTCAAGAGCTTTAAAAACAATTCCCACAGAAACCAAATTGAAAAGTTTTTTTTTAAGAAAAGTATATTTTCCTTTATATCCAAAATTTATTGAGTACTTACATATACCATATCTAACCCAAGCAGTTTGTATGTATCATCTCATTTATTCTTCACCTCAAAAAGGGAAGAAACACTCTAAGATAAATTATATCAGTATTATGGTTGATATTCTTGTTTAATAAATAAAATATAGTGAGGTTAAGTAACTTTCCAAAGACTATCAAATGTTGGGGCCAAGATCTGATCCCATGCAGAGTGACAAAGAAGTTCACCTATTTAACCATCATGCCCTGTTGTTTTCCAAATTTGTACACCTGCCTGCATATTCCAAATACTTTTAATTTATTCACTGCTCCATCACAGGACTCTCAAGAATAATAAGAACTTTCTTCAACACCCACAATCTAGAGTAATTAGTTTTAGGAAGCTCCAATTTCTCTAAAGCCTGGTCTGTCAAAAAACTAAGTTGACATCATTGACATCTTAAGACTAATGGTCCATGGGCATATTCCAAAGGAAGATGGAACAGTTTAGGCATGCAAAGTCCAAGGAAAAAATCAGTAACTTGGAGATGTGTGGTAGTTACAAGAGAAGAACAAAATATGTCTAAGATTCAGGGAAAGCAGGTACAAGAAAACTAGAAGTTGGAGCATGGGAAGCAAATAAGATACAGAACATATCATCAGCACTTAAAGCTTAGAAAGGATGTTTTCAAACCTACAGGACCATCCCCTTATTCCTACCTTTCCTACTCAACCCCCTAGAGTTAATGCCAAATAAGCCTGTGTGAAGTCTGGTGGGAGGTAATCACATACTGCATGGGCAGGAGGCCAACATCATTTAAGAATAAGTTTTCCTCATGGCAAGCTAGCATGGGAGCCCTGGAAAACAGGCAGTGACAAATCAAACACTGTAATACACTTTCAGTGGGAAAAGGGTAAAAAATCAGGTATCAGAGTCACCACAGGTAAACTTTCCCTACTTACTAGTTTCATATTGGGCCAGCCCTGGGGAATACTCAGAATTAATGGGATCACAATATTAACAGGATTTCACACAGTCTAGGGATGCATATCTCTAATTAACTTGCTTACCCTCATATCCCCACTGCTTTTTCCTTCTTCTTTTCCCATCAGAAATCAACAGAGACAGGTAAGAAAAGAGATGTAAAGTTGGAGAGACTAAATTCCTTGGGGAGTCTAGAATAGCTTCAACCAAATGGCAGAATGGAAGAGAATGAGGGTATGGAGATTAGACATGTGCACTGAATAAAAGGGGTGTATTCAGACCAATTGAGCACTGTGTCCAAGCTGTGCAATGTTCTAGGGCAAATGACTTCATAATTGTGTGCCTCAATTTCCTTAGTTGGAAAAATAGGTATGACAATGCTTTCTTCATGGAGTTATGAGGAATTGAAGTAAGACATGTGACAGTATCTGGTATATCTTAGGCACTCAAAGAACTCCACTATTCTTTCTCTGAACAACCACACAGATACCTATGCCTCTCTAAAGGCATTAATTTACTTCCTACTTGCACTATAGTTATTTCTACACACATCCTATCTCTTGAACTAGTGTGTGAGCTCACTGACAGCAGGATATGTCTCTGATTTACAAGTATCTTTCTTAGTTGGAATTTAGTAAATGTTTATTTGGATGGATATGTTTAAAACAGAAAATATCACTGAATGACAATGGAGAGCATAATAATCAGCCAAGTAAAGATTGGGAATATAACCTGTCAAATTGCCCATTTACAGAACTAGAACAAACAATCCTAAAATTCATATGGAACCATAAAAGACCCAGAGTTGCCAGAGCAATCCTGAAGAAAAACAACAAAGAAGGAAACATAACCATCCCAGACTTCAGACAATAATACAAAGCTACAGTAATCAAAACAGTGTGGTATTGGCACAAAAACAGACATAGAGATCAATGGAACAGAAAAGAAAGCCCAGAAATAAAGCCACATACTTACAGTCAATTAATCCTTGACAAAGGAGGCAGGAATATATAGTACAATGGGAAAAAGAAAGTCTCTTCAGTCAGTGGCATTGGGTAAGATGAACACTGCATGTTAATCAATGAAGTCAGAACATACCTTTGAACCATACACAAAACTAAACTCAAAATGAGTTAAAGACTTAAACATAACACATGGCACTATAAAACTCCTAGAAGAGAAAATAGGCAAAGCATTCTCTGATGTAAATAGTACCAATGTTTTCTTAGGGCTGTCTTCCAAAGCAATAGAAATAAAAGTGAAAACAAATGGGACCAAATTAAACTTACAAGTGTTTTCACAACAAAGGAACCATAAATAAAATGAAAAGACAACCAACAGAATGGGAGAAAATACTTGCCAACAATGTGACCAAGAAGGGCTCAATTTCCAAAATATATAAACAGCTCATAAAACACAACAAGAACAACAACCCAATAGTAAAGTGGGCAGAAGACCTAGTGACACATTTTACCAAAGAAGATACAGATGGCCAATAGACAAGGGAAAAGATGCTCACCATCACTAATTATTACAGACAAATGCAAATCAAAACTACAATGAGGTACAATCTCACACCAGTTAGAAAGGTCATCATTTTAAAAATCTACAAATAACAGATGCTGGGGAGGGTGTGGATAAAAGTGAACCCTCCTACACTGTTCGTAGGAATGTAAGTTGTTGCAGCCACTGTGGAAAACATCATGGAGGTCTCTCAGAAAACTAAAAATAGAATTATAAAATGATCAAGCAGTCCCACCCCTGGACATATATCCAGACAAAACTATAATTCAAAGAGATGCCTGCAACCCTATGTTCATAGCAGCACTATTCACTATAACAAGACATGGAAACAACCTAAATGCCTATCAATAGATAAGCAGACAAAGATGATGTGGTGCACGTATAAAATGGAATACTATTCCACCATAAAAAAAAGAATGAAACAATGCCATTTTCAGCAACATGGGTGGATCTAGAGATTATAATACCAAGTGAATTAAGGCAGAAAGATAAATACCATATGATATCACTTATATGTGGAATCTAAAATATGATAAAATGAACCTATCTATGAAACAGAAGTGGTGGTAGTGGTTTAGTCGCCAAGTCGTGTCCAACTCTTGCGACCCCATGAACTGTAGCCGGCAGGCTCCTCTGTCCATAGGATTTTCCAGGCAAGAATGCTGGTGTGGATTGCCATTTCCTTCTCCAACAAAAGTAGGGACATAGAGAACAAATAAGCGATTGCCAGGGGGAAGCAAAGTGGAGCAGATTGGATTTGGAGTTTGGGTTGAGAAAATGCAAACTAGTATATACAGAATAGATAAACAACAAGGAGTTTATATACCTTATATACCTATTATATACCACAGGGAACTATATTTAATGTCCTGTGATAAGCCATACTGGAAAAGAATATGAAAAAGAATGTATATACGTGTATAATTGAGTCACTTTGCTGTACCACGGTAAGTTATACAACATTGTAGTTCAACTATTCTTCAATAAAAACAAACAAAAAAAAGGTTGTAAAGGGAGATGTTCAAGGCAGGAGATACCTAGACATTCAACCCAGTGGATAAAGAGCTATAAAATCCTTATAAGTGATGGAGGGACTCAGAAAATGGACTGTGTTCATGGGAAGCAAGCAAGATGCTACAGTGGGATACCAGACTGGGTCTTAATCTTGCGGCTTGAGTACAGTTGAACTAGTACAAATTTAAACAAAAAAAATTTCTGAACAAAATCAAGTGACCGGGGGCAATGGGAGGAAATAAGTAAACATATATATAATTTTAATGTTAATAAAAATAAATACTTTTTAGAAGCAATGACTATGGTTCTGGAGTTAGTGAATTCTAGGTTTGACTCTTATGTCAGTTATTAGCTATTTAATTGTGGGCGTTTTATGTAATTTCTTATGTACAATATATGCAGATTAACAGTACCTATTTCAGGGAAATGATGAGGGGATTAAATAAGATAACTCATCTTAAAGCACTTAGCACAGTGGAAGCGATATAGTAAGTATCCAACAAATGTCAGCTTTAACAACAATAATAATCATTGTTGCTTTCATTTTACAGGTGAAAAATACAGAATCTGGAAACGTAAAGTAATTTTTCCAAAGTCATATAGCTAGTAAGTGTTAGAACCTGGAATTAAGCCCAGGTTGGACAGCCAGCACAGGCCATATTGTTTAGACAGTGGAAGCAAGATGTTTGGACACATGAAAAAAACAAAACAAAACAAAACAATACCCCTTAAAAGAGCAGAGTTTGCACAGGGCAGACCCTGTTGGTGGTGTGTATTCTCTTGCTCCAGTCTGTCCTAACATAAAGATTAGTCTCACAGTCAGCAGAAGGGGGGCTTGAACCTGAGGGCTCTGGTCCCTGACTCAACCATGGGGGCTGGAAAAGGTATAAATAAGGAGTTAGTTTGGTCATTTCAATCCCCCTAAAATGTCTCTGATAATTGGGAAATCCATCAGTTTGGAAAATACCAACATAAATAACTATCTATTGTTGGGAGGTAGAATTAAAACATGGTCCTTAAATTAATACAGACATGGTTTTGATAATTCAGACTATATGTGAGTCATTTAACATTTTACTGTTCAGTTTTATCATCTGTAAAGTGGCAATATTAAAAGCAGGTACAGAGACTTACCTGCTGGTCCAGCAGCTAAGACTCCACGCTCCCAATGCACGGGACCTGGGTTCAATCCTCGGTCAGGGAACTAGATCCCACATATTGCAACTAAGAGTTCACATAATGCAACAAAAAGATACCACATGCCCCAATTCAATAAATAAATAAATATGTAATTTTTAAAAAGTAGGTACAATATAAGTAGCTTTGAAAGTTACACATAATAATGTATGCTGTGTATTCAATAAATTTAGTTATTTTGGACACGTTGTTAGTACTCACCCATAACTGATTCTCCTCTCCTCCTTTGACTCATGGGAGGCTGACTTCCCAGCTGTCTTGAAGTAGGTGTGGCCATGGAAATAGCTCCAAACAATGAAGTGTAAGGCGACAAGAGGTAAGTTACTTAGTAAGAGAAAGTGTGACCTCCCAGCTCTCTCTCCCTCTGCTGTGGCAGTCTATCCTGTCCAATACAGATATTGTTATAATCACCCAATATCATTGTACTGTTCATTAGCATTTTTATGATATTGATCACTCTACTTAGTATATTTTATGGTATGAATTTTGCTGTATATTTTGCAGCATATTAAATGTGAACTAGAATAAGTATGATTTTGATCAACAATAAGTATGTTTAAATGTTTTGTCACCTTGACCTAACTTATGGGACATTGAAATTTCATACTATGGACAATTCAAGAGGTGAGAGTTAATTTTTTAAAAAAATTTGAGTACCTTTAAAAAGTATGTGACATGTACAATGTGACAAAAGCTCAAATTCCAAATGAAGGAAATCTTTTGAAATACTGATTTTATATATATAAGTCTAGGAATCTATTCCTAAGATAGAGAATGAAGTGAAGAAGTGAAGTCGCTCAGTCATGTCCGACTCTTTGCGACCCCATGGACTGTAGCCTATCAGGCTTCTCCATCCGTGGGATTTTCCAGGCAAGAGTGCTGGAGTGGATTGCCATTTCCTTCTCCGGGGGATCTTCCCAACCCAGGAATCGAACCCGGGTCTCCCACATTGCAGGCAGACGCTTTACTGTCTGAGCCACCAGGGAGGACTTACTTAATTTTTAAAGTAGCTACTGAAAACTTATAATGAGTAATGAATTGTGTTGGGGTGCTGAATGATAACAATGATAATTACAGTAAAGGCACAGATAAGTAGACAAACTTTGCATTGTTCTTGATAAGACAGTGAAGTTTGAAACCATGAGATGAGAAGAAATGAGATGCAAGTAAGACTATGTTAGATTTTCACTAGATCTTTTATCTAGTACTATGAAATGTCAGCATTATAATAGATATTTTGGTATAATATCTGCATTAGTTAAAGAACACTAATTGTTTTAGGAAGTAACCCCCACCCAAATCTCAGTAGCTCACCCAATCAATGTTTATTTTTCTCATGCAGAGTTCTGGTCAGGAGGTTCTCCTTCAGGTGGTGACTCATGGATCCAGTCTCTAACCATCTAATGGCTGTGTATCTGGTTGGCTGATAAACAAAGAGAAAGAACATGCAGAATGGTAAGGAAACTTAAGAGCACAGGCCTAGAAATGTAGCCCAATACATGTCCAGAGTCAATCAAATATCTTCATCCATATTCAATTACATTGAAATAAGAATATGCAGCAACATGCAATGATTATATATACACAGGATTAAGGATTTTACATGATTAAATATTGAATTTAAACTCTAGAAAACAAGACTCAGAGTCATCGAAAAATATACAGCAAGTGATAATGTACTAACAAGGATGGGGAAAAAAATGCTAAGTAGAACACAGAATGAATTCAGAGCCTTCAATGTCCATCTAGTGGGACTTCCAAAAAGACAAGAAAGAATTGTGAGAGAAAATAAAATGCTTAGGAATTTCTCTGAGCTGAAAATATTCACTATATTTGGCATTGAAACAACCAAAACTTACACTGTAAAGCAGGATTTTAAAACCCATACCTAGGCACATTAAAGTGTAACTTCAGACAGAAGTTACAAGGAAAAGCCAGATTACTTATAAAATGTTTAAAAAATTGACATCAAGCTTCTAATCAGAAGTATTTGAAACAAAAGTCTGTGAAGAAAGCTTAAAATTAGAAGAGATAAGAAAGAGAAAAACTTTGAACACGGTCATTAAAGAGTGAGAGAAAGAAAAACATTTAATATATTCAAGAAACCAAAACTGAACAGTCTGGAGGTGCCTTAATAAACTAAAAAGAGAGCTATCATATGATCCTACAATCCCATTTCCGGGCATATACCCAGAGAAAAACATGATCCGAAACGATACATGCATCCCAATGTTCATTGCAGCACTGTTTACAATAGCCAAGATACAGAAGCAACTTAAATGTCCATCGAGGAATGGATGAAGATGTGGTACATATATACAATGGAATATTAACTCAGACATTAAAAAGAATGAAATAATGCCATTTGCAGCAACATGGACGGACCTAGAGAATGTGATACTGAGTGAAGTAAGAGTCAGATAAGGAGAAATATCATATAACATCCCTTATATGTGGAATCTAAAAATAAATTATACAAATCACCTTATTTACAAAACAGAAAGAACTCACAAACTTAGAAAATGAACTTATGGTTGCCGGGGAGAAGGGATAGTTAGGGACTTTGGGAAGGTCATATACACATTGCTATATTTATAATGGATAACCAACAAAGACCTATTGTATAGCACACTGAACTCTGCTCAGTGTTATGTCCCAGCCTGGATGGGACAGGGTTTGGGGGATTGAGGGGAGAATGGATACACGTATATGTATGGCTGAGGTCCCCTCACCGTCAACCTGAAACTACCGCAACATTGTTAATCAGCTATACCCCAATACAAAATAAAAGGTTTTAAATACAAAAAAATAAATAACTCAAAATTATTACCATTAAAGAACACATTCTGAAAGAGCAAATAAAAGATGTATTCCAACAAAAAAGAAAAGAAAATTAGAAATAAGGGATGAGAAAAAGAAGTAATGGTAAACAAAGTAAAAATATATATATCAGGAACTAACTGTTAAACTTCAGAATTTATTGTAAAATATCATACTTATAAAAATCTAGAACTTAAATTCTAAATAATGACTGCATTAGAATTTTAAATGATAAGGGGAAAAAGTGGACAATAATTTAACCATGTTGTATTTGTCTTGTTTGCTGTAAAGTTTTAAATACAGATTTATTGGAAAATCATAAGTTAAATATTTGAAAATTTAAGAGCAAATCACAGAAATATAAAAATTAGAATATTAGAAAATTGGGATAGAATAAAAAATTAAAATTTGAAAACCCAGAAGAAGGAAAGAAACAGACAAATTCAGTAAATCCAACAAAAATCCAAAAAGAGAGAAAGGAAAAAATATAGAAAGTATACCACGACACACAAAAATATAACAGAAGTTGTCAAAATTAAATTAAAATCAGAGTATATGTGGAAGGTTCAAAACTGCCCCTTGACTCCTCATAATATATAGAAATATTTGAGAGCTTTATCCTTATTTTCAGTATACTCTCTTAATCCTTATTCAAGTCATTCATTTCTAAAGAGCTTTTGTGGTTGTTTTGAATTGTGATTTCAGTATATCTTTTGAAGTTGATGACAGTGAGGAGAAGACTAACCTAAGAGACACTAGTGTTAAGCAGAGAAGGATTTGTGGGGTAAGAGACAATGGCATAACTCTCTTTCCACCAGTTTTGAGATATAATTGGCATATAGCACTATGTAAGTTGAAGATATAAAACATAACAATTTGACAGATGTATACATTGCTAAATTATTAGAACTGTCTATCCTTCTCAAACTCTTCAAAAAAAAAAAAAAACTGAAGAGGAGGAAATACTCCCCGATGTATTGTACCCTGATACCAAAGCCACATAAGAACACTACAGGAAAACATCACAAGCAACAACAACAAGGAAAACCTCACAAGCCAATATCCCTGTTGTATATAGATGCAAAGATTGTCAACAAAATACTAGCATATCTAATTCAACAATACATCTAAAAGATTGTACATTATGATCAAGGAGGAGTCATCCTGGGATGCAAGGATGGTGTGATATATGTACATAAGTATATGTACATAAGTATATGTGCTCTAACACATTAATAAAATGAGATAAAAATCATATGATCATCTAATGCAGAAAAGGCATTTGACAAAATTCAACACCTACTTGTGATAAAAATCTCTCAACAAATTGATATAGAAAGAATATACTTCAACATAATGAAGGCCATATATGTGTAATTCCTTATTCATTCACAGATATTTTAATATTGCAATGACTTTTGTTTTTCTATAGAATACCTAAAGAGGAGCCTTTGATGATCAGCCCTCAGATAACTAAGACTCAGTATATTCGGTTACTGTTGGCACATGTATATGATGGTGCTTTACTGACTATGCCAAAGCCTTTGACTGTGTGGATCACAATAAACTGTGGAAAATTCTGAAAGAGATGGGAATACCAGACCACCTGACCTGCCTCTTGAGAAACCTGTATGCAGGTCAGGAAGCTACAGTTAGAACTGGACATGGAACAATAGACTGGTTCCAAAAGGAAAAGGAGTATGTCAAGGCTGTATATTGTCACCCTGCTTATTTACCTTTATGCAGAGTACATCATGAGAAACACTGGGCTGGAAGAAGCAGAAGCTGGAATCAAGATTGCCGGGAGAAATATCAATAACCTCAGATATGCAAATGACACCACCCTTATGGTGGAAAGTGAAGAGGAACTAAAAAGCCTCTTGATGAAGGTGAAAAAGGAGAGTGAAAAAGTTGGCTTAAAGCTCAACATTCAGAAAATGAAGATCATGGCATCTGGTCCCATCACTTCATGGGAAATAGATGGGGAAACAGTGGAAGTAGTGTCAGACTTTATTTTGGGGGGGGGGCTCCAAAATCACTGCAGATGGTGATTGCAGCCATGAAATTAAAAGACACTTACTCCTTGGAAGGAAAGTTATGACCAACCTAGATAGCATATTCAAAAGCAGAGACATTACTTTGCCAACAAATGTCCATCTAGTCAAGGCTATGGTTTTTCCAGAGGTCATGTATAGATGTGAGAGTTGAATTGTGAAGAAAGATGAGCACTGAGAATTGATGCTTTTGAACTGTGGTGTTGGAGAAGACTCTTGAGAGTCCCTTGGACTGCAAGGAGGTCCAACCAGTCCATCCTAAAGGAGATCAGTGCTAGGTGTTCATTGGAAGGACTGATGCTAAAACTGAAACTCCAATAGTTTGGCCACCTCATGTGAAGAGCTGACTCATTGGAAAAGACCCTGATGCTGGGAGGGATTGGGGGCAGGAGGAGAAGGGGACGACAGAGGATGAGATGGCTGGATGGCATCACCGACTCGATGGACATGTGTTTGAGTGAATTCCGGGAGTTGGTGATAGACAGGGAGGCCTGGCAGGCTGCAATTCATGGGGTCACAAAGAGTCGGACACGACTGAGTGACTGAACTGAACTGAAAGGCATAGAATCAAGATTGGAATCAAAAGCTGGAATCAAGATTGCCAGAAGAAATATCAATAACCTCAGATATGCAGATGACACCACCCTTATGGCAGAAAGTGAAGAACTAAAGAGCCTCTTGATGAAAGTGAGAGAGGAGAATGAAAAATTTGGCTTGAAACTCAACATTCTAAAAACTAAGATCATGGCATCTGGTTCCTTCACTTTGTGGCAAATAGATGGGGAAACAGTGGAAACAGTGCCTGACTTTATTTTTCGGGGCTCCAAAATCACTGCAGATGGTGATTGCAGCCATGAAATTAAAAAACATTTGCTCTTTGGAAAAAAAGCTGTGACAAACCTAAATAGCATATAAAAAAGCAGAGACACTACTTTGCTGACAAAGGTCCATCTAGTCAAAGCTATGGTTTTTCCAGTAGTCATATATGTATGTGAGAGTTGGAATATAAAGAAACCTGAGCACCAAAGAATTGATGCTTTTGAACTGTGGTGTTGGAGAAGACTCTTGAGAGTCTCTTGGACTGTAAGGAGATCAAACCAGTCAATTCTAAAGGAAGTCAGTCCTGAATATTCATTGGAAGGACTGATGCTGAAGCTGAAACTCCAATACTTTGACCACCTGATGTGAAGAATGGACTACTTGGAAAAGACCCTGATGCTAGGAAAGATTGAAGGCAGGAGGAGAAGGGGATGACAGAGGATGAGATGGTTGGGTGGCATCACTGATTCGATGAACATGAATTTGAGCAAGCTCCGGGAATTGGTGATGGACAGAGAAGCCTAGCGTGCTGCAGTCCATGGGGTCGCAAAGAGTTGGACACGACTGAGTGACTGAACTGACTCACTGAAAGGCATAGAATGTCATCTAAAAGGACATCTACCAATCACATATATGTGCATACTAATACGGCAGATATCTGTGTCAATTCAGGGTCAGTTTTGATTTATCTCATCATGGGTCTTATTTTCGTACCACTTTGCATGCTTGGTAAATTTTGATTGTATTATAGATAATTTGAGTTTGACCTTTTTGGGTGCTGGATATTCTTCTATACCTATAATATTTTTCATCTTTGCTATAGGATGCCATTAAGTTCTTGGAATAGTTTGATTTTTTTTCAGATTTTCTTTTTAAGACTTGTTTGGCAGGACCAGAGCAGAGCTCCAGCTAGGTTTTATTATCCCTCTTTATTAAGATAAGATTTCTCTGTGTTTTCTACCTAATTCCCCATGAGTCATAAAGTTTTCCAGTCTTTCTGGTGCAGACAGCCACATTTCCCAGCCCTGTGTGCATATTGAGCACTTTCACCTCCCATGTGAAATAGATCAATTCACCTGTAGGAATATAATTTAGAAATTTGATCTGGTCCTGTTGTTGGTCCTATTCTTCTTGGCTTTGATTCCTTTTTATCTTTTAGCCCTTCAACTTTCCTTTGCATTTGAAAAAAGATTTACTTTACTTGTATCATCCTATCTCCTTTAGCACTTCAAACGTATTTTCCCATCACTGGATACTTTTGAATATACTTGGTATCAATTAAAGTACTGGTAACAATTGAAGAATTTATTTTATTTAGCTTGCCTTTTCCCTAATCCATGAATAATTGCCTAGCAGGCCCATAAAACTGAAAAGTGAGAGACTGAATAACACATTCTTATTTGTTTTATCCACAGAGAAATAAATCTACTTGTAAGATTTAATCCTACAATCTGTTAAAAAACTGGTCCAAGTGTCACTGACTTCCAACTGAGAAGTCAATGCTTTCAATTTAGGAAGATAATGCACCATCTTTCATGACAAAAACCTTGTTCACTTTTCAGTTTTTAAGAGTATTATCAATAAACATCAACTTAAAGCACACTTAATGTCAGAGTGTACAGAACAATCAGAAAGAGTTATTCATCCCAGGTTCATACTATATAAGCTTTAGATGATATGCTTGCACGTGTATATATGTATGTGCGCCTTGGCTATTATTTACAGAGCAAATAAAATGATTATAAGAAGATCTTTTCTTTTTGATGAGTAGATGGATCAATGAATGGATGGCACTGAAAAAGACCTTAACTTTCTCTATTACAAAAGGGACTACACAGAAAACTTTGTATAGATTTACAGCAAGCCAGATTCACAGCAAATCCAGGTTTTACCACAACCTTTAATACTGGGGGCTTCTCTGATAGCTCAGTTGGTAAAGAATCCACCTGCAGTATGGGAGACCTGGGTTCGATCCCTGGGTTGGAAAGATCTCCTGGAGAAGAGAAAGGCTACCCACTCCAGTATTCTGGCCTGGAGAAGTCCATGGACTATGTAGTCGCAAAGAGTTGGACATGACTGAGCGACTTTCACTTCACTTACTATTGATTTAAATGGTAAATTCTCACCTTTGGGAGGCTAGAATAAGGGAGGTAAGTGGCCAAGGAACAGGCCTGACAAACACTGAATCTATTGACATGATCTGGATTCTGGAAACAAAGAAAGAATTAAGACCTGGCTGGGTATCAAAACAAGTTTGAAATTAGGGAAGTAAGAAACCAGAAATAGCCTAAAATTACATGGTGGAATCCTATAGTATTAATAGACAGGGAATAATGAGAAGGAGACTTGAGGGAAATGTGTAAAATTCAATTCCCCTGAGAATCATGGTGAGACCCTTGGAAAAACAAACCCTTTCATGAAGATAGTATTGAAATCAGGGATCTCCATTTACATGAACAGATCTGAAAGCAGTTCTGCCAAGAATCAAGAAAGACTAACTGGAAAACATTTACAATATTTTTATATGCTTATCTTACCTTTTTTATTGAGGTATAATTGACTAATATAATATTATATTAGTTTCAGGTACACAATATAATGATTCAATTTATCTATATATTGCAAAATGATCACTACACTAAGTCTAATTAACATCTGTCACCATACAGTTACATTATGAGAAAATTTAAGGTCTATTTCTCTCAGCTATTTTCAAATATACAACACAGCATTACTAACTATAACCATCATGGTATACAACACATCTCTATTTATTTTATAACTGGAAGTTTGTTAAAATATTTTAAATCTTATAAGCCCAAGTCATAAGTCATAGGTGAAAAATTCATTTTACTTCATTTTTATTTTTTTCAACAAGAACTTCTTAATGGTTTAAGAGAGCCAATTTGTTCAGAATACAATACAAAAGAGAGGTGGCTCATGAAGTAAGGAACTTCCTTTCCTTCATCAAGGCAGCACTGGATAAATAGCTGTATTTCATATGGGTTTAGGTTTAAACCATGTAAAATGAAAAATGGCACTGTCACCACTGCTAGGACACACATCAAACCATCTCAAGACATACACACCCACGTACCACTGTACAGTCCATCAAAACCCCTACATTTCCCTCTGAGTTATTCAAATAGTGAGGAACATTTACACAGGTGATGGAACCCAGTCCATCTCTCTGGTACACAGTCCCCCTAGTGACCACAGCATGCTGTTCTGAAGGAAATACCTAAATGTAGTCAGAAGCTACAGGACAATTTAATTCATTGGTTCACAAGAGCATTAAACATACCCTTGGAATGATGAGAAACTCTTAACATAAAAGCTAGTGAAACAGAAAAAGAGATCAAACTAAATAAAGCCTTCAGAGTTGGAACGGTTAAAGATTTTAATCATAATTAGTGAGGTAGTCTATTTCTAAGACACCTATTTAACCGTAATAGTTTAATCTCTCCAAAATAGAAGAGGATAATCTCTCAAAAACAGCAGAGAAAGGAGGGGGAAATTAGAATATAAGCCCCAGCTGTGTGTATGACTGTGTGACCTTGTGTATGTGTAGCTTAGAAAGTGGACATGCGACATAAAACTTACTTTAAGATTGCAATCTTGATCACCTAAGTTTTAGGCTGAAGGTTAGTTTCCATATATATTTAAATTATTCAGTGGACATTCTTATGAAAAGGATTGTGTAGTCCAAAGGAATTCCTGCTGCTTATATTAAAATGCTTGCTATGCTTCTCTATGATATTTCCAGGGGCATTTTTTGTTTGTTTCTTGGTAAAATATCTATTTCACCAAACTATTACCATTGTACATGTATTTGTTTCACAGCTGTGAAGAAAGTATAATGAAAGAATAGGGAAGTAAAAACAAACAGAATAAATAGGATCACACATGAAACTCTGAAATGCGTCACCACTATAAATGAAATATGTATTCAATGATTCCATAATTATCATGATTGAAAGGTAATATACATAGAAAGCTTTTTTAAAAAAAAGCTATTGCACACTCTCCAGAATAAATAACTGAGCTAATACAAAATTATTCACTTTTCCAGTAGAAAATTCTGGGGAAATTTTTTTTATCAATATCAAATTTTTATCAATATCATCTTTCTTCTTTGATATATATATATATACATATATATACATTGTCAGAAAATTGGAGAGGGAGTGAATTTCCCACTTAGAGCACTGTTCAAGTGGCATTGGCCACTTTATTCTTAATGAACTATTGGTAGAGTCAATTTCAGAGAAGGCCAAAAAGCAGAATGATACAGTGCCCACCCTCAAGACACACCCAGCTACATACACTCTACCCCAAACTCCTTGCAATAGTGGTGGTAGGTCTCCCAGCAAGACGGTGGCTCACTCAGGTCATTTTGATTAACATATCTCCATTTCCAACACACAGTAGTGAAATTTCACACGCCCAGTATTCTAGTCTGTACCTCAGGCTTCCTAGTAGATGTTCCCTAAGCTTCCTTTCTGGCCCGTGTGGATTGCTCCCAACAAATTTGAAAAAGTACCTACACTCTGATTCACCAAGTAAATAGTCTCTCCATCTTGCCCTCAAGTCTCTCATTTCCCATTTGCATTCAAACAGGTGAGAGGGGGCTCAAACAGCAGTTATGGTCTGCCACTGGGAAATTTCTAGAGAGCTAAATATTATTAATAACAATAACAACAGCTACTGTTTATTAGCAATTTCTAGCTGCCAGAGACTTTGTTGTTTCACATATTTTATCAACCAAATCTTAGAAGAAACAGAGGATTAGAAAGATTGAATACTTTATTCAAAATCACCCAGATAATAACCATGAAGTTGGAATTTGAACTCTGTGTATGTCCTACTCAAGATAACAAGCACTTAAACACTCCTTCACTGCCTATTGTCTAAACAATATACTGGTTGTAAGCCAATTCCTGATGGCCTAAGGCAAAACAGAATATACTGAAGATGACTGAGAAAACGTCTAGAATCACACACAACACTCTAGGACCTAATTCGTTACCAGAGATTTCAAGCAAGGTTACTTAAGATTCCATAGGTGGCACATGCAAGAGGTAAAAAATTCAGGTAAAGACCTATGTCAACAAGAATAACATTTGTGGAGCCCTAACAGACAGCTTGTTTAGTACATGGTTCATTGGACATATGATGGTGGCGCTTAGTCTGGTGTCAGTCGTAAGTTCAATATATACGTGTGTGAAGTCAGGCAGTGAAATATTGTTAGACCACTGGAGACATTCTGATCATGGATATCCCCTCTCATGTCTAAATACTTAGAGTATCTGTTATAGATACAAGTTCAAGATCCTCATCATTCCCTCGCCTAACTTAAACTCTATGACATCTTTATATTAGCTATATTTTGAAAAATGCAAGAGTCCCCTTTTGTATATTACAACAAAATTCTTTCTTATTTTACTTAGAGAAATATTCTCTTTGGAGGAGCACTAACAGATTTTTATATGCTTCAGGGGCTTTCTTGGAGATGTGGGGATATGGAAAAAATAGTTCAGTGGCTTTTTTCCCACTTCTAGAGCTGCAAGGCTCTGTAGTCATTTATCTTACCATCATCCCAGAGAGCAATGTGGCCATCAGGTGTGGCCATCAAAGTAGATTCAATTATGCACCTATAGAACTTTCTTGACTCAGAGCACAGAAACGTCACTTAGTACAGATTTTGAAATCTATGCAGTAGAATTATAGTATATTAGAAAACTTTCTTCAAACTGAGCAACTCTGAAAGCTGTGAAAACCTTCCTACTCCACATGTCTCACAGAATATAAATGGAACAGAGATGTCAGTAAGAAAAGTCAATTTCCTTTTTCTGCAGGTTCATCAGCATATGTTTGCTGAAAGTCCATTGGCAAGATTAGAAGTTTGTTGCTATTCATTTTCTATCTTCTCAAGGGGGACTTTATTCATGGTTTCTGTATTGCTAAAACTTAATCATTTAATCTTCTACCAGGTCCTGAGAAAACACAAAGTAAATAATGCTTTACTGAACAACAAGAGGAAAGTTAATGAAAAGGTGAGGGTGGGGAAAGGAAAAGAGCAGGACCCCACAGAGGAAAAAGAGTTGCATTTCTTACATTTAGTCCTGATATATCATGAAAACTAATGATGTAACCCCCACGAGCTGCATGCAAATCAGAGCATTAATCTCTAGCAAAATGGTTTATGTTATAGGAACCCACAAACAGATCTCCTTCAACTGCAGTAAATCAAACATGGTGGGTAGTTTCCGTTTGACTGATGAGTACACATGTCACTGGCAGGAGAGCGGTGACATATGGAAGAGCAATAAATATTTTCTCTGACACTCCAGCGGCCCTCATTCAACGACACTAAAAGAAGATAGAAGACTTCAGGAGAAAATGCAAGCCTGTCTCTATTAGCTGTCGGGCCAGTGCCGAGGCAGCAGCTCCAAGGTGATTTGATGTTCTGTGGTATAGCCTGCACATTTAGTCTTAAACAAATGCATTGCCTGAAAGCCAAGAATCCATAGTTCTCTCAGAACTGTGTCTCAGTGTTTCAGATTATGGCATTCTCCAAATAACTTAGATTTCCTTTAAGGTTAGTGATCTTGGGCATCTTCAGATTGTCTGACCCAGTGCCCAAGCAAATCTTGTTAGAGATTTTATTTGTCTCCCTCAACGTGCTGTCTGCATAAGTTCCCTTTTCTCAGTAGGAAGAAAATCAGAGGCAGATGTGCTAGAATGTCCAAGAGACATTCCATTACAATCCATGTCCAAGGGATTTTGAGGTATTTGATTCCAAACCCCTTGTACTAATTTTGCAATTATCTTAGTATTTCCTCAAACCTCCTCAAACATTATGATTTTGGCCCCTACTGAGCATGGTTATTGCTTCCCTGGTACTCAGTGGAAAAGAATCCACCTGCCAATGCAGGAGACACAGGAGACTAGGGTTCAATCCCTGGGCTGGGAAGATCCCCTGGAGAAGGGCATAACAACCCAGTATTGTCCAATATAAAAAGAAGTGAAGAACTGGACTTAAAATTTTCTTCTACTATTAACTTATCTTTATGACTTTGGGTAAATCACTTATCATTTGCAAGTATTTATTTTAACATCTCCTGGTTGTGCTAAATTCAACTGATGGATGCTCCAGCTCTCAAATCCTGACTTTCTATTACTATTAATTATTGAACAAATATACAAACATATTTTTCTACTGAGCTGTTGTTACAATCACAATTCATAATTAATGAAGCATTCATGCTTATAAATTATGTTATGCACTCTTGGTTTTACAAAAGATATTCATAGATTGAAAGTTGACATGAATTGCAAGTGTCTCTTCAATATCAGTTCAGTTCAGTCACTCAGTGGTGTCTGACTCTTTGCTACCCCATGAACCACAGCATGCCAGGCCTCCCTGTCCATCATCACTCCTGGAGTCCAACCAAACCCATGTCCATTGAGTCGGTGATGCCATCCAACCATCTCATCCTCTGTTGTCCCCTTCTCCTCCTGCCCTCAATCTTTCCTAGCATCAGGGTCTTTTCAAATGACTCAGCTCTTCACATCAGGTGGCCAAAGTATTGGAGTTTCAGTTTCAACATCAGTCCTACCCAGGACTGTACTCCTTCAGGATGGACTGGTTGGATCTCCTGGCAGTCCAAGGGACTCTCAAGAAGTCTTCTCCAACACCACAGTTCAAAAGCATCAATCCTTTGTTGCTCAACTTTCTTTATAGTCCAACTCTCATATCCATATATGACCACTGGAAAAACCATAGCCTTGTCTAGACGGACCTTTGTTGACAAAGTAATGTCTCTTATTTCAATATGCTGTCTAGGTTGGTCATAACTTTCCTTCCAAGGAGTAAGTGTCTTTTAATTTCATGGCTGCAATCACCATCTGCAGTGATTTTTGAGCCCCCCAAAATAAAGTCTGACACTGTTTCCACTCTTTCCCCATCTATTTCCCATGAAGTGATGGGACCGGATGCCGTGATCTTAGTTTTCTGAATGTTGAGCTTTAAGCCAATTTTTTCACTTTCCTCTTTCACTTTCATCAAGAGACTCTTTAGTTCTTCTTCGCTTTCTGCCATAAGGGTGGTGTCATCTGCATATCTGAGGTTATTGATATTTCTCCCAGCAATCTTGATTCCAGTTTGTGCTTCTTCCAGCCCAGCATTTCTCATGATGTACTCTGCATATAAGTTAAATAAGCAGGGTGACAATATACAGCCTTGACGTACTCCTTTTCCTATTTGGAACCAGTCTGTTGTTCCATGTCCAGTTCTAACTGTTGCTTCCTG
The DNA here is from genome assembly GCF_016772045.2 of Ovis aries. Classification (NCBI taxonomy): domain Eukaryota; kingdom Metazoa; phylum Chordata; class Mammalia; order Artiodactyla; family Bovidae; genus Ovis; species Ovis aries. Next base: position 24,042,762 of record NC_056080.1, on the reverse strand, counting down.
ACCTGCATACAGATTTCTCAAGAGGCAGGTCAGGCGGTCTGGTATTCCCATCTCTTGAAGAATTTTCCACAGTTTCTTGTGATCCACATAGTCAAAGGGTTTGGCATAATCAATAAAGCAGAAATAGATGTTTTTCTGGAATTCTCTTGCCTTTTCCATGATCCAGCAGATGTTGGCAATTTGATCTCTGATTCCTGTGCCTTTTCTAAAACCAGCTTGAACATCTGGAAGTTCACAGTTCATGTATTGCTGAAGCCTGGCTTTGAGAATTTTAAGCGTTACTTTACTAGTGTGTGAGATGAGTGCAATTGTGCGGTAATTTGAGCATTCTTTGGCATTGCCTTTCTTTGGGATTGGAATGAAAACTGACCTTTTCCAGTCCTGTGGCCACTGCTGAGTTTTCCAAATTTGCTGGCATATTGAGTGCAGCACTTTCACAGCATCATCTTTCAGGATTTGAAATAGCTCAACTGGAATTCCATCACCTCCACTAGCTTTGTTCATAGTGATGGTTCCTAAGGTCCACTTGACTTCACATTCCAGGATGTCTGGATCTAGGTGAGTGATCACACCATCCTGATTATCTGGGTCGTGAAGATCTTTTTTGTACAGTCCTTCTGTGTATTCTTGCCACCTCTTCTTAAATATCTTCTGCTTCTGTTAGGTCCAGACCATTTCTGTCCTTTATTGAGCCCATCTTTGCATGAAATATTCCCTTGATATCTCTAATTTTCTTGAAGAGATCTCTAGTCTTTCCCATTCTATCGTTTTCCTCTATTTCTTTGCATTGTTCACTGAAGAAGGCTTTCTTATCTCTTCTTGCTATTCTTTGGAACTCTGCATTCAGATGCTTATATCTTTCTTTTTCTCCTTTGCTTTTTGCTTCCCTTCTTTTCACAGCTATCTGTAAGGCCTCCCCAGACAGCCATTTTGCTTTTTTGCATTTTTCCATAGGGATGGTCTTGCTCCCTGTCTCCTGTACAATGTCATGAACCTCCTTCCTTAGTTCTTCAGGCACTCTGTCTATCAGATCTAGTCCCTTAAATCTATTTCTCACTTCCACTGTATAGTCATAAGGGATTTGACTCTTCAATATACTTAATATGCAAATATCCAAACAACTAGAAATTTTTAAAAAAACCTGCTATATGAAAGTTTTAAAACTTGACAAAACAGATAAAAGAGACAATTCTGCGTATTAAAAGTTAATGAGTTTCAGTCATAAATTCACTCATTCATTCAACCATCATTTTTTGGACAAATACCATAAGCCAGATGCTATATCAAGGGGCTAAGAACAGAGGAGTGAATAACAAAGATCAGGGCCTTATCTCCATAGACCCTGCATTTATGGCGGAGGGAGTTAAAACCAGTTAGAGAACATTCATATTGTTATTTACAAATGTCCTGTGTAGCAGAGCCCTTCCCTCATGGAACCTTCAGTCTAGGTGGGAGAAGATGTTGAGTAAGCACATGAACACTTTCACCTGGACAAGTGCTATGAAGAAGTGCTGGCAGCAGGGAGAGCATACACAATGGAAAGAAACCCACTCTGGGGATCAAAGGATGCTTTTCCAAAGAAGTGACTTCCTCTTATGATCAAATTTGTTTCTTAAAAGTGAGAAAAGAAACTAGAGGTGGAGAAGAATGTTTCCCATGGGGAACATTTGCCGAAGCCTGAGGCGGAATGGTTTATGGAGCTTTGCAAATCAAACTAAGATTGGCGAAGAGTAAATGAGAGCTAGAATGGCAGGCATGTCAGTCAGTCTCCCAGGGACAAGGGCAGAGACCAGGTTGGCAAGGGCCAGGTGGTCAATTTTTAAAGTTTTTTGACTTTATAGTAACAAATACATTTTAACGAGAAATCAACTTATTTAAAGTAGAGTCAAAATATTTTCACATGTATCTCTCGTATCTCACATGTGAAGAAGAATAATGATCAAAATGACTGAAATATTGATGTCAATTTGACCTAAATTGTTTACACAGTATCATTTCAAGTATGTGTGTGTGTGTGGATTCTATTGCTGATAATTTCAGAATTATATAAGCCCTTTCTCCAAATACACAGACTTCTCCTATAACTATTCAAAATAAAATACTATTTTGTGGGAAAGACATTCTTTTTTAATATTAGGATAGTTACAATCCTGATGGGGAGATGATATGAATTGTAAAAACACAACTTCCATGTTCTAGGGCAGTGCTAAACAGGACATAGACTTAGTTCACATGCTAAATGTCAAAGAAAAAAAACTAAAGTTACTAACCCAGATTCTGACTCACATATTTCATTTTTCCTCATGCAGAGGCTTAATCAGGCCAACTGAACACAATAAGGAATTCAATCTTATTTTATATGAGTCATCTTGAATAATAATAAATTATTCATAGACATAAGGGAAAAAATTATGCTCTTAGTCATTTTACCATGAAGATATATACCCTTTCTATAAACAATTGGTAGGATTCACCCTAAAATTGACTTAGATATTCCAAGGTTTAAACTTTTAAAAAGGACACTAGCAAAGCTAGATTCATTGATGAAGACTGAAAGAAACCAATGCTCCATCAGAGTAGTAGGTAACCCCTAGATCATTCTATTTTGTAAGTTCTGAAAACTTAATGGTTATGACATGAATTTACACTCATTCTTTACATTAAGTGCAAGCTAAGAACATGCGATCATAAATTGATGAGGAAAGCACTGCACTTTGAGTGTAAACACTTCTTTCTGAGGTTTTTAAGCCTCCTATTTCAATTCCATTAAGTCTGGCTATATTTCCACTTCCTTTTTTCATAGCTTTTTCTGATTCATCCCTCTATCACATACTGACAAATGGATGAGATAAATAAATGCATTAGTTTACCTTTTTGCAGTATAATGTCAAACTGTATAAACTATGGGTTCTCATTCCAATTTGCCTCTAACACTATTTTCATTCTTCATTTTTTTCCCCAGAATTTTCAGGGCAGAAAATTCAGACTTCAGATGAATAACAGTTAAACTCAATCTAGTACATATCTTAGATTCAGCCTGTAAACTTTCAGACTAAGGTTTTTTTCCTCCTATGTTTTATTCTCCTTATTTCAGAGGCAATGTTAGAGAAGAAAAATAAAACCAAATTTTGATCCCTTATATAACAATGTGTTAAAATTAAAGTGTAAACCAAGCCATCAATGCCCAGTAAATGTGAACTTCCAAAGTGAGGTATCAGATTAGTATATGCAGAAATTGAATGCATGTAAGAATTAAAGATTTTAAAATTTAAAAAAAATAAATAAAACTTGAAAAAAAAATAAATAAAATATATCACTGAGCTGGTAAAAAAAAAAAAAAAAAAAAGAGAGAAGGGGTTGTCAACACTTGGATGCACATAGGAATCACCCAAGGACCTCAAGGAACCACTGATGCCTGGGTTTCAGCCCCAGGAATTTGTATTACATTACATATGGTCTGGAAAGTTTCAAAAAGTTATCTAAGAGATTCTAATTGAGAACCACTATTTTATCCAATAGTAACGGTGGCTCAGTGGTAAAGAGCCACTGCACGGGCTGCCAATTGCCGCCTGCCAATGCATAGGTTTGATCCCTGGGTTGGGAAGATCCCCTGGAGAAGGGAATTGCAACCCACTGCAGTATTCTTGGCCTGGAAAACCCCATGGACAGAGGAGCCTTGTGGGTTACAGTCCATGGGGTTACAAAGAGTTGGACATGACTAAGTGACTGAGTACACATGCACAAAATGATTTACAGAACACTGAAGGGTTACACTGTCCAGACAGTTAAACACTGTGATCGTTCAATGAGGATTTGTTGATTTAAACCAGTAACATGATGCTTCAATTCATTAAGTCTAGTGAAATATTCATGTAGGAATTACATTTAAACTTTTAAAATAGAGACTGAAGCAAGCCTCAGCTGATACTGCTATGGACTTTCTAGGAATAAAGTTTAGATGTCTTTATGGAGTCCTTTTCCCATAGAGATTCTAAGACCATAGCTAGTCCTTCTGGTACTTCCTGAATCCTAATAGTTAGGTTTGTTAATGTCTACATTGGCTAAAATTTGCTCACGTATAGAAACTTTTTTTTTTAAGTTTAAAAATACTATTTTTGAAGTAACTGTTATCTGAAAGTTCCAGTTCCAACACAGATCCTGTCTATTAAATCTGTCATTATCATGATACACAGAAGTAAGAGGTATTTTCCTGCCTGGCATCACAAAATAAGTTTCAGGTTAGGATTTGAGAAAGAATTTAAAACTGTTATAAATCCCTGTTATTTCAGTGGTTCTAGCAAAATGAAATAAATTAAGTCCATTTCCCTTCAAGCCTTCTACAGCTTACTATGTACCCTTAAATGTGTGTGTGGGCATGTGTGTTTTACTGTCATCTCTCACATTTTGGCACAATCAGATTTTATTTTACTTAAATTCTATTTGCCTCTTTTGTATTTAATACTAGTCAACTTTATTCACTTCTTATATTTCAAGCAACCTCAAAACATTAATCTGACGGATGCTGTATGGTAATGGGATGGACAGATGTATCAACAAGAAAGCTGTAAACACACACACATACACACACACACACACATACACACATCCCTCTGGACGTTTAGAGAAGAACGGGGAATCAGTGAATGTTAATACCACCCATGTAACAGCTTTACTAGACAGATTTCATGTAGTTGTCCTGTTTTATAGTCAATAGCCATATAAGTTCTTTCAAGGATCCCTCTGCTTCCAATATTATAGCTGTGTCATTGATAGGCTCTCAGATCTCTGAGAACAGAGGACTTTTGAATTAATTAGCTGTTAATTTTCACCTCTCAATAAGCAAAGTGAGGACTTTCTTAGCTGGTGGATATTTGACAAGACTGTACATTCTTCAATGACACTGGTTGAAGACCAGTTAAAGACTTCAGTATTTCCTTCAGTTAAGATAGATATAGTATTACTTGTGTTAAGAAATTCCTCAGGGCTTCCCTAGTGGCTCAGTGGTAAAGAATCTGCCTGCCAATGCAGGGGACACAGGTTCGATCCCTGGTCTGAGAGGATCCCACATGGACAACTAAGCCCATGCACCACAACTACTAAGTCAGTGCTCTGGAGCCCGTGCACCACAACCACTGAAGCCTGCATGCCCTAGAGCCCATGCTCAGCAACAAGAGAAGCTCCCACAATAAGAAGCCTGTGCACCACAACGAGAGAGTGGCCCCCACTCACCGCAACTGGAGAAAGCCTGCGTGCAGCAGCAAAGACTCAGCACAGCCAAAAATAAATAAATCTTGAAAAATTCTTATCTTTCTATTGAGGTGATAACCCTAGAAAACCTGAAATATAATGGTGGGAAAGCACTATGTTGTAAACTTGGTTCAAATATCACCGTAACATTTTTAACAATTATTTATTTAGAGTCTCTATTGTCAGCCTCCACTTCACCATAGCTTTGCTTGTTCATAAATAAGGGCAAGAGCAGGGGAGACAAGTAGTTAAAAAGATGTTTTCCTCCCTGCAGTGGCCTCCTGGGATCCAGGAGGAGTGAGAATCTGGCAGAACTAAGAGTAGGTGGAAAGGATTGAAGACATGAGCGGGAACTTGCTTATTGATTCCATGTGCTTCCATCCTGATCTGCCTGACGGATTTGGTCAAGCAAAGTTCAAGAACTCCTGAAACTAAGCTAAAGAATGTCTTTATGGATCTGTTAGTTAAGTGTAGTCAACCAATAAAGGAACAGCCCCTGATAAGGAGGATGTTATTACCCTACCATCAAACAATCCTGATACTAAATGCTAAGTCTACAAGTTACTAATAATTGAAGACATCTAAGCCGCAGATTATCATTAGCAAGACAGAGAGGAGCTGCTGAGAAGACTGAGAGGTATTTCGTCAGGTCAGAAGGTCAGACTGTTATTCCATGAATATTTACAAGGCATTTACTGTACTTCAGGATGACACAAGGGCTGAGGAGATGAAGATAAAAAGACAGACCCTGCAAACAAGGGGTCTATCAGGTTGTAGGGATACAGACCTGTAAACCATTACATTTGAATAGTAATCAGTGTAATTATAATATGTAGAGGGAAGAGAGGAGGAAGATGTTCAAAAACGCTTAGAGAAAAAACAAGGAACTCATCACAAGGAAGATAACCTTGGGCTGAGAATTTAAGGACTTAGATAGGTCTTTATATTAGAGATACTAACATAAGGATGACATCCTAGGTGGAAAGAATAATCGTGTAAATGACATGAAGGTGTAAGAATGCTCTTGGGCAAGAGGTTTGTGAGAGGATATGAAAGAGCAGTTATAGAAAATTTGGTTGATCAGGCAGGTGAAGGCCAGAGGATGAACAGACCGGTATGTCATGCCAAGGAATTTTTTTTTTTCTCTAAAGGTGATGAGAAGCCAACGACATATTTTGAGCAAAGAGCTGATGTCCTATTTGTTCTCAAAAGGTCATTCTCGAGAGATGCTGGAGGATGGATTGAAAAAGGGTAAAATTAAGGAGGAGAGAACAGTGAATAGGACATTCAATACTGTGGGTAGGATCTGCTGAGAATGGTAGCAGAAGGGATGGAGATGGATACGACAAGAATTTATTGTGGAGCAGAGTGAATAAATATGCAGACAAATTGGGTGTAGGAGATGAAGATCCACAAGAAGTTTTACGATTGGAACTTGGATAACTGAGTGGATGGTAGCTGTTGCTCACCAATATAAGAAATTTCAAAAGAAGCATGTAGAAATGGGAAGATGATGAGTTTGCTGATAAGCCTCCAGAATATGAGGGCTTCATAAGATGTTCATTTAGAAATGCAAAGCATCAGGAAAAGAGCCTGGCACATAGTATATGGTCAAGAAATTATGGTTCATTTTCCTTTTGAAACAAGAATAATTGTCATTAAGCAATTGAATATATGTAAATAAAACCTGAAGAGAAATATTTGGTCTCTTTTCAGTTTCAAAACTGATTCTTCTCTACTATATATTTTGCACATGCTATTCCTTTCACCTAGATGATCCTGCCTGCACAGGCCTCCAGGCCCTTTTCATCCTTCCAGTATTGGCTGAACATCATCTAAGTTAGGCCTTTTGTAATCATGTTCAGAAACCGTTCTCTCCCAACTCAGTACACATCACATGTTCCTATTGATGACTTGCACAGAATATTTCTCAATTTTCAAATATATGATTCATATTAGTTTATCTGCCTATCCCTTTAGGTTCTATTCTAAGGTGTGGAAAGAAAAAGGATGTGGGAGGAGAAAGGAGGAAGAAAGAAAAAAAAGAGGGAAAGAACAGAAGGAAGAAAGCAATAGACTGTGCCTAACTTGGAAACTAATTATCCAATTTGTGGATATAAAAATGTCATTACCTGTTCTTATTACAAATATATGCAAAACCCACATTGTTTTCAGTTTTTGTATATTTCACTCCTTAACATCTCAGAATAAGGCAGGGAAGAAAGAGAAAATTTATAAAGCACACACACGAAATTGTGCAACAGCCTCTTTTACAAGTAATGATTGCCTGAGGTTTGGGCCCCACACTATAGCAAGTGTATTGCCAATTAGAATGCTAACAAAAATGATCGGCCAGAAAGGAAATCACTCCACAATAACATCAGCCAGCTGAATGCATCTACAGCCATTGCTGTTGTTGTTTACTGGCTAAGTCATGACTGATTCTTTTGCAGCCTCATGGACTGTAGCCCACCAGGCTTCTCTGTCCATGAGATTTCCCAGGCAAGAATACTGGAGTGGGTTGCCATCTCCTTCATCAGGGGATCTTCCCAACCAAGGAATCAAACCCATGTCTCCTGAATTAGCAGGAGGATTCTTTACCACTGAGCCATCCGGAAGCCCCATCTACAGCCATACAAGTCAAGAAAATCCTATTCAAACATCTATTATAGGCAAATCAGAGTGCCATTTTTGGCGGGTAATGGAAAATGATTTAAAGCACAGGATCTTCCTTAAATTAATTTACAATTTAGTAATGAGGGTGAGGAAATTATGAAGAACTAAACCATATGGCAGAATATGAAACAAGCTATAGAGATGCTCAAGCACAGCACCGTCAGAAGCCATAAAACTCCTTTTCCAAGTCAACAGCGTCCTTTCTTAAATGATAGTGGCATCATTTTTAATTCAAGAATACACAAGGAAACAAACCAGAGTGCAGGGAAATAACGCAAGTCATGGGAATGTGATATTTGTCTTGGAAATATAAACTACAGAAAGGAGAACAATCACAGGGACAGAAACCACAGAATAGGTTAATGGCAGTCAGTATCTATTTGAAATCCATCTCCTCATCAATTTTTTGTGACTTTTTAAAGCATCTTTATGAAACTGGTTTTCATAAAATCTAACAGTGACTTAACATATTTTAAAGAATTCTATATTATGTGCATATGATGCTGTTATTACATATGATACAATCCTCTGCTTGTTAGTTTTGACTCTCAAATACCCATAAAATACCCATAATGTCTGTATCCTGAGAAATTACACTTGAGATTTTTATACTTTATAGTCTGTTTAATGCTTACCTTAACACTTAAAGAACTAGAACCTGAATTCAAAGGCCAATTCATTTTCCTTAATGATATAAGAGCAAATAAAATCCACTCCAACTGTCCTGGTTCGTAAGCAGTGGGAAGGAGTTTTATCAAAGTAAATAGGATGTGAATGCACTGAATGATGATATATTAAATAAGACTCCAATCATATAGTTATTTTCTCACTAATTTCATAATTATTAAATATGATCCTTGAATTTTCACATTGAATTTTAATACATCAAGAAAAAATTTTAAACCTAAGGAAGAAATTCTATAGTAAAATATTTAAATCTTACTTGTTTAATTACAAAGCTATTCTCAGCAAACAATTTAATAATGCTTATAACTCCCTAAGAAAAAGAAATGTAAAAAGGCAAAAAGGTTGTCTGAGGAGGCCTTACACTTACCTGAGGAAAGAAGAGAAGCATACGGCAAAGGAGAAAAGGAAAGATATACCCATCTGAATGCAGAGTTCCAAAGAATAGCAAGGAGAGATAAGAAAGCCTTCTTAAGTGAACAATGCAAAGAAATAGAGGAAAACAACAGAATGAGAAAGACTAGAGATTACTCCAAGAAAATCAGAGATATCAAGAGAACATTTCATGCAAAGATGGGCACAATAAAGGACAGAAATGGTATGGATCTAATAGAAGTAGAAGATATTAAAAAGAGGTAGTAAGAATACACAGAAGAACTGCACAAAAAAGTGTTAATGACTGACATAATCACAATGGCATGATCACTCACCTAGAGCCAGACATCCTGGAGTGTGAAGTCAAGTGGGTCTTGACTTCTGAGGTATTTCAATTCCTAAAAGATGATGCTGTTAGAGTGCTATACTCAATATACCAGAAAATTTGGAAAACAAAGCAGTGGTCACAGGACTGGAAAAAGTCAGCTTTCATTACAATCGCAAAGAAGGGCAATGCAAAAGAATATTCAAACTACCACACAACTGCAATCATTTCACATGCTGGTAAGGTCATGATCAAATCCTTCAAGCAAGGCTTCCACAGTACATGAACCAAGAGCTTCCAGATGTACAAGCTGGATTTAGAAAAGGCAGAGGAACCAGAAATCAAATCGCCAACATCAACTAGATCATAGAAAAAGCAAGAGAATTCCAGAAAAACATCTGCTACATTGACTACACCAAAGCCTTTGACTGTGTGGATCAAAACCAACTGTGGAAAAATCTGAAAGAGATGGGAATACCAGACCACCTTACCTGCCTTCTGAGAAACTTGTAAGTCAAGAAGCATCAATTAGAACTGGACATGGAACAACAGACTGGTTCAAAATTGGGACAGGAATATGTCACGGCTGTGCATTGTCACCCTACGTATTTAGCTTATATGCAGAGTACCTCATCCGAAATTCTGGGCTGGATGAACCTCAAACTGGAATCAAGATTGCTAGGACAAAATCAACAACCTGAGATATGGAGATGACACCACCCTAATGGCGAAAGTAAAGAGGAACTAAAGAGCCTCTTGATGAAGGTGACAGAGGAGAATGCAAAAGCTGGCTTACAACTCAATGTTCAAAAACTAAGATCATGGCATCTGGTCCTATCATTTTATGGCAAATAGATGAGGAACAAATGGAAACAGTGACAGACTTTATTTTCTTGGGCTCCAAAATCACTGCAGATGGTGACTGCAGCCATGAAATTAAAAGATGCTTTCTCCTTGGAAGAAAAGCTATGACAAACCTGGACAATGTATTCAAAAGCAGCAACATTACTTTGTCGACAAAGGTCTGTACAGTCAAAGCTATGGTTTTAACAGTCGTCATGTGTGGATGTGAAAGTTGGAACATAAAGAAGGCTGAGCACCAAAGAACTGATGCTTTTGAACTTTGGTGTTGGAGAAGACTCTTGAGAGTCCCTTGGACTGCAAGGAGATCAAACCAGTAAATCCTAAAGGAAATCAGTCCTGAATATTCATTGGAAGGACTGCTGCTAAAGCTCCAATCCTTTGGCCACCTGATGGGAAGGGCCAACTCATTGGAAAGACCTTGATGTGGGGAACGACTGAACTGCTGTACGTTAGATACCCAAGACTTATTGATCTTATAACTGGAAGTTGGTACCCCTTTGACCAACATCTCCTTTCCCCCATACCAGTTCAGTTGCTCAGTTGTGTCTGACTCTTTGAGACCCCATGGACTGCAGCACACCAGGTCTCCCTGTCCATCACCAACTCCCAGTTTACTCAAATTCATGTCCATTGAGTTGGTGATGGCATCCAACCATCTCATCCTCTGTCATCCCCTCTCCTCTGGCCTTCAATCTTTCCCAGCATCAGGGTCTTTTCCAATGAGTCAGCTCTTTGCATGAGGTGGCCAAAGTATTGGAGTTTCAGCTTCAACATCAGCCCTTCCAATGAACATTCAGGACTGATTTCCTTTAGGATGGACTGCATGGATTTCCTTGCAGTCCAAGGGACTCTCAAGAGTCTTCTCCAACACCACAGTTCAAAAGCATCAATTCTTGAGTGCTCAGCTTTCTTTATAGTCCAACTCTCACATGACTACTGAAAAAACCACAGCCTTGACTAGACGGACCTTAGTTGGCAAAGTAATGTCTCTGCTTGTTAATATGCTGTCTAGGTTGGTCATAGATTTTCTTCCAAGGAGTAAAGGTCATTTAATTTCATGGCTGCAATCACCATCTGCAGTGATTTTGGAGCCCAGAAAAATAAAGTCTGACACTGTTTCCACTGTTTCACCATCTATTTGCCGTGAAGTGATGGGACCAGATGCCATGATCTTCGATTTCTGAATATTGAGCTTTAAGCCAGCTTTTATACTCTCCTCTTTCACTTTCATCAAGAGGCTTTTAGTTCTTCACTTTCGGCCAAAAGGGTGGTGTCATCTGCATATCTGAGGTTATTGATATTTCTCCCGGCAATCTGGATTTCAGTTTGTGCTTCCTCCAGCTCAGCATTTCTCATGATGTACTCTACATATAAGTTAAATAAGCAGGGTGACAATATACAGCCTTGATGTACTCCTTTACCTATTTGGAACCAGTCTGTTGTTCCATGTCCAGTTCTAACTGTTGTTTCCTGACCTGCATACAGGTTTCTCAAGAGGCAGGTCAGGTGGTATGGTTATTTCATCTCCTTCAGAATTTTCCACAGTTTCTTGTGATCCATACAGTCAACGGCTTTGGCATATTCAATAAAGCAGAAATAGATGTTTTTCTGGAACTCTCTTGCTTTTTCCATGATCCAGCAGATCTTGGCAATTTGATCTCTGTTTCCTCTGCCTTTTCTAAAATCAGTTTGAAAGTCTGGAAGTTCACGGATCATGTACTATTAAAGCCTGGCTTTGAGAATTTTGAGCATTACTTTGCTATCCTGGAATGTGAAGTCAAGTGGGCCTTAGAAAGCATCACTATGAACAAAGCTAGTAGAGGTGATGGAATTCCAGCTGAGCTATTTCAAATCCTGAAAGATGATGCTGTTAAAGTGCTGCACTCAATATGCCAGCAAATTTGGAAAACTCAGCAGTGGCCATAGGACTGGAAAAGGTCAGTTTTCATTCCAATCCCCAAAAAAGGCAATGCCAAAGAATGCTCAAATTACCACACAATTGCACTCATCTCACATGCTAGTAAAGTAATGCTCAAATTCGCCAAGCCAGGCTTCAGCAATACATGAACTGTGAACTTCCTGATGTTCAAGCTGGTTTTAGAAAAGGCACAGGAACCAGAGATCAAATTGCAAACATCTGCTGGATCATGGAAAAAGCAAGAGAATTCCAGAAAAACATCTACTTCTGCTTTATCGACTATGCCAATGCCTTTGACTGTGTGGATCACAATAAACTGTGGAAAATTCTGAAAGAGATGGGAATACAGACCACCTGACCTGCCTCTTGAGAAATATGTATGCAGGTCAGGAAGCAACAGTTAGAACTGGACATGGAACAATAGACTGGTTCCAAATAGGAAATGGAGTACGTCAAGGCTGTATATTGTCACCCTGCTTATTTAACTTATATGCAGAGTACATCATGAGAAACACTGGACTGGAAGAAACACAAGCTGGAATCAAGATTGCCGGGAGAAATATCAACAACCTCAGATATGCAGATGACACCATCCTTATGGCAGAAAGTGAAGAGGAGCTAAAAAGCCTCTTGATGAAAGTGAAAGAGAAGAGTGGAAAAAGTTGGCTTAAAGCTCAACATTCAGAAAATGAAGATCATGGCATCTGGTCTCATCACTTCACGGCAAATAGATGGGGAAACAGTGGAAACAGTGTCAGACTTTATTGTTTTGGGCTACAAAATCGCTGCAGATGGTGATTGCAGCCATGAAATTAAAAGACACTTACTCCTTGGAAGAAAAGTTATGACCAACCTAGATAGCATATTCAAAAGCAGGGACATTACTTTGCCGACTATGGTCCGTCTAGTCAAGGCTATGGTTTTCCCATTGGTCATGTATGGATGTGAGAGTTGGACTGTGAAGAAGGCTGAGTGCCAAAGAATTGATGCTTTTGAACTGTGGTGTTGGAGAAGACTCTTGAGAGCCCCTTGGACTGCAAGGAGATCCAACCAGTCCATTCTGAAGGAGATCAGCCCTGGGATTTCTTTGGAAGGAATGATGCTAAAGCTGAAACTCTAGTAATTTGGCCACCTCATGCGAAGAGTTGACTCATTGGAAAAGACTCTGATGCTGGGAGAGATTGGGGGCAGGAGGAGAAGGGGACGACAGAGGATGAGATGGCTGGATGGCATCACTGACTCGATGGACATGAGTTTGAGTGAACTCCGGGAGTTGGTGATAGACAGGGAGGCCTGGCGTGCTGCGATTCATGAGGTCGCAAAAGGTCGGACACGACTGAGCGACTAAACTGAACTGAACTTGCCAGCATGTGAGATGAGTGCAATTGTGCAGTAGTTTGAACATTCTTTGACATTGCCTTTCTTAGGGACTGGAATGAAAACTGACCTTTTCTAGTCCTTTGGCCACAGCTGAGTTTTCCAAACTTGCTGGCATATTGTGTGCAGCACTTTCACAGAATCATCTTTTAGTATTTGAAATAGCTCAGCTGGAGTTCCATCACCTCCACTAGCTTTGTTCGTAGTGATGGTTTCTAAGGTCCCCTTGACTTCACATTCCAGGATGTCTGGCTCTAGGTGAGTGATCATACCATCCTGATTATCTGGTTCATGAAGATCTTTTTTGTACAGTCCTTCTGTGTAGCCTTGCCACCTGTTCTTAACATTTTCTGCTTCTGTTAGTTCCATACCATTTCTGTCCTGTATTGAACCCATCTTTCCATGAAATATTCCCTTGGTATCTCTGATTTTCTTGAAAAGATCTCTAATCTTTCCGACTCTATTGTTTTCCTCTATTCTTTGCACTGATCACTGAGGAAGGCTTTCTTATCTCTCCTTGCTATTCTTTGGAACTCTGCATTCTGATGCTTATATCTTTCCTTTTCTCCTTTGCTTTTGCTTCTCTTCTTTTCACAGCTATTTTGAGGCCTCATTAGACAGCCCTTATGCTTTTTTGCATTTCTTTTGCTTGGGGATGGTCTTGCTCCCTCTCTCCTCTACAATGTAATGAACCTCCGTACATAGTTCATCAGGCACTCTATCAGATCTAGTCCCTTAAATCTATTTCTGACTTCCACTGTATAATCGTAAGGATTTATTTAGGTTATACCTGAATGGTCTAGCGGTTTTCCCTACTTTCTTCAAATTAAGTCTGAAATTGGCAAAAGGGTGCTCATGATCTGAGCCACAGTCAGCTCCCAGTCTTGTTTTTGCTGACTGTATAGAGCTTCTCCATCTTCGGCTGCAAAGAATATAATCAATCTGATTTCTGTGTTGACCGTCTGGTGATGTCCATGTGTAGAGTCTTCTCTTGTGTTGTTGGAAGAGGGTGGTTGCTATGACCAGTGCATTCTCTTGGCAGAACTCTATTAGCCTTTGCCCTGCTTCATTCTGTACTCTAAGGCCAAATTTGCCTGTTACTCCAGGTGTTTCTTGACTTCCTACTTTTGCGCTCCAGTCCCCTATAATGAAAAGAACATCTTTTGGGGGTGTTATTTCTAAAAGGTCTTGTAGGTCTTCATAGAACCATTCAAACTTCAGCTTCTTCAGCATCACTGGTCAGGGCATAGACTTGGATTACCATGATATTAAATGGTTTGCCTTGGAGATGAACAGAAATTATTCTGTCGTTTTTGAGATTGCATCCAAGTACTGCATTTCGGACTCTTGTTGACTATGATGGCTACTCCATTTCTTCTAAGGGAGTCTTGCCCACAGTAGTAGATATAATGGTCATCTGAGTTAAATTCACCCATTCCAGTCCATTTTAGTTCACTGATTCCTAAAATGTCAACATTCACTCTTACCATCTCCTGTTTGATTACTTCCAATTTCTGGAGTGGCTGTGAGGAGCTATCCCACGTCCAAGGGCAAAAGAGCAGCCCCAGCAAGATGGTAGGAGGGGCAAATTCACATTTAGAAACCCTGTTTCTAATCCTGTTCCCACTAGAGATGCTCAGAGGGTTCAAACAAACCTTGCATACC
The DNA here is from genome assembly GCF_016772045.2 of Ovis aries. NCBI lineage: Eukaryota > Metazoa > Chordata > Mammalia > Artiodactyla > Bovidae > Ovis > Ovis aries. The sequence continues at coordinate 24,027,631 of NC_056080.1, read as the reverse complement.
AGGACCCAGGGACCCCAGAGAGACAGAGACAGAACTTTGTTTGAGCATCTCCTGTGGAGGTACAGGCCGGCAGTGGTCTGCTGCAGGGACAGGGGCTCTGGGTGTGGGTATGGCATAAGTGCTCTTGGAGAAGGTCACCATTAACCCCACTTACATAGGACTGGGAAATAGTCTCTTGGAGGGCACAAAAGAACCTTGTGCACCAGGACCCAGGAGAAAGGAACAGTGACCCCACAGGAAACTTGCCTGTGGGTGTCTGAGAATCTCTGGCAAAGGTGTGCATTGGTGGTGGCCTGCTGCAAGGTTGGGGGCACAGACTATAGCAGTACATGCATGGGATCTTTTGAGGGAGGTCACCACTATCTTCATTACCTCCACCATAGTTTGGCCGCAGGTAAACAGCAGGGAGGGAACACAGCTCCACCCATCAACAGAAAATTGGATTAAAGAACAAGACCTAGTATCCCCCTCAGTCAGTCTATCCCATCAGGAAGTTTTCATAACCTCTTATCCTCCTCCACCAAAGGATAGACAGACTGAAAACCACCATCACAACAAACTAACCAATCTAATCACATGGATCACAGCCTTGCCTAACTCAGTCAAACTATGTGCCATGCTGTATAGGGCCACCCAAGACGGATGGGTCATGGTGGAGAGTTCTGACAAAATGTGGTCCACTGGAGAAGAGAATGGCAAACCACTTCAGTATCCCTGCCTTGAGAACCCCATGAACAGTATGAAGAGGCAAAAAGATAGGACACTGAAAGAGGAACTCCCCAGGTCTGTAGGTACCCAATATGCTACTGGAGATCAGTGGAGAAATAACTCCAGAAAGAATGAAGAGATGGAGCCAAAGCAAAACAACACCCAGTTGTGTGTGTGACTGGTGATAGAAGCAAGGTCCGATGCTGTAAAGAACAATATTGCATAGGAACCTGGAATGTTAGGTCCATGAATCAAGGCAACATACAGCAGGGTGAGTATAATTAATAATACTGATATATGTACTTGAAAGTTGGTAATCTCATAAATCTTAAATATTCTAACCTTAAAAAAATGGTAATTACATGATATCATGCAGGTACTAGATAAACTACAGTGGTAATCATTTTATAATACACAAGTGTATCAAATCAACATGTACATCTTAAATTTACATAATGTTCTATGTCAACTGTATCTCAGTCAAGTTGTTGGGGGAAGTCATAACCTCTGAGGAAGCAAGTTGAGCCAACACCTTTACCTCTTTTATTCCTCCTGTTGAATTCAGATAAAATTTAATGATTTCAATTTTGCATGCACAGCATAAGTTTATTTTTATAAGAATATTCTCTATCCTTTCAGATATCCTCCTCTCCATATCTATTAATAAGATATTTGGAATGAAAAATGTTATAGTTTAATTCCGTTTATTAAGAAGATTTTTATTTCTATTTCGGATGAGTCTGTTTTTGTACTTTTGCTCTAATTTTGAGCATGTATAATTTATTTAAAAATTAACATCATTAATATAAATGGCATAGACAACACTTTATTTTAAACAATTTTCTTCATGCTTAAAAATTTATTTGAAAAATGTTTTGATTTTTTGGCTCTTCTATATGTTTTAAGGGAGTTTTACTTTGTTATTACTTTTCTACATTTACTTTTAATTGTACACCATTAATTTAAAAAGAAAGTGATTATTGTTAAAAATGGAGATGTGAAATGTTATGCATAGTACAGAAAATATTTCCATTTTTAAAAATGATGAGGGTGTTAATGGTACCTAAATGTTATTTCTAAATATACCCACCATTTTATCATAATTTTCTAATACCTGCTAATTTCTTTGCAAAAAGTAATCTAAGTTATGGTCACAACGACTCTTTTAATCCACTGTGATACTTAAGATTTGTGAAGGATATATCTTAATATTCCTTAGAACACTGACAGGATATAGATTTATTGTTAAAACATAAGAATAAAGTAAAATCAGAAGAAAATGGGAAATCCTGAAGTTAAAACAGAATTTGACAACTGAAGGTGATCACTATGAGAGAAATGGAATAAAATGAGATGCTCTTCTCATTGTCATCCATACTGTTATGTGAGAAAGACCAGCAAGTGTGCAGATTAAAAAAAAGAAAGAAAGAAAGAAAGAAAAGCAGAAGGAAATTCCGCTTCTACTGATTTGTGAGTAACTCCATGAGCTTCAGGCTAAGAACTGAGTCCAATCTAAACAGCATGGCAGGAGAAGATGTCTAAACTATAGATGGCTAGGACAGTGGGCAAGCTTACAGCTCATCCACTCCTGTGGTCCAGCAAAGACCACTTGCCTTTTGACTATGTTCTCAGACAACAAATTATCCCTTCCTGGGTCAAATGAAGCTATTAACACATTAGCAGTATGTTTTCTTGAAGATGAACAGCATGTTAAAAGGGTAAAAATCTATTACGATTGCACAATTGCCTGGAGCAGAGTGAGAATGGAACTTTCCAACTCCCTAACCTCATGCAGTAACCATCTTGCCAAATGCTAGTTCTCTTTCTAGTTTTATGGCCCAGCAGCTATCCTAGCAGTAAAAAGTTCTTAAGAAACCTAGTAAAACATTCAGCTGCCATTTCAAATTTCTGAGGGAAAAATCAGCACGATTGGCAGCAAACAAATTTTGCAAAGACGAAAACCACCAGACTTTATAAAATTAATCAAACAGCTGTTTGACAACATCACTAAACTCCGTCTCACTAAAGCCAAGATGTAACTACAAAAATTCATTTTGATGTTAGAAGATCCTCATGTAAGCATAGAATTAACATCAAATTTACTAATGTACTTATAAATCATTAGTTAAAAAGATCTTAGACTACGAATGGAAAAGTAAAACTCTTCTAGATAGAATGTTTAATCTTCGCATTTTCCTACTTATTCCTTGCCAAGCCGCAATGACAAGAAACAGAGGCACAGTGTAAATATGAGACAAAAATGTAGAAAAATGCACTCATTAAGACGAGGGCAAAGATGATTCTGGCTGTTAAAGTATGAAGAATAGTCTCCAAATTTTACTTATTTTTAAATGAGTGTAGTAAAAATGCAAAGCAAGCTAGTAGATTTAACTCTTTCCACCATCCAGCTGGTCTTGGGTTAGGCGTGATTTATGAGAAGTATACTAATTACATGTAAATGTATCCTTCCAAAAATGCTTTGGAAAGCTATGAAGGACTTTGAACAGTTCTCAAAATTCTCAAAATCTCAATCAGAGTCAGAATCTGCTAAGCAGGGATTTCCCTGGTGGTCCAGTGGTTAAGAACCCACCTTGCCTGGTGGCTCACCTGGTAAAGAATCCGCCTGCAATACGGGAGGCCTGGGTTCAATCCCTGGGTTGGGAAGATCCCCTGGAGAAGGGAAAGGCTACCCACTCCAGTATTCTGGCCTGGAGAATTTCATGGATTGTATAGTCCATGGGGTTGCAAAGAGTCAGACACGACTGAGGGACTTTCACTCTCACTTTGCAATGCAGGGGATATAGGTTTGATCCCTGGTCAGGGAACTAAGATCCCACAGGCCGTGCAGTAACTAAGCCAGTGCACTACAACTACTGAGCCCACAGGCTTTAGAGTGTGAGTGATGCAATGAAAGATCCCACAAGAGGCAACAAAGATCCCATGCACTGTAATTAAGACCTGACACAGCCAAATAAATAAATATGTTTAAAAAAGAGTCTGCCAAACAAGTCCAGTTGGATTGCTTGAAACTTTCATTGTGTAAGCCTCAGGCACCTGTTGAAGAACGTGGTCAGACTCTAAGTGTCTTCAGGCCAAGCCTGTGCCTGCTTTTTGAATTCTGTGCCCATAATAGACATTTTTACATCTTCATCAAAGGAAGACTAAACTAAGGAAGTAAAGATGGAAAGCAGAGAGGGAAAGATGGAGGAGGGAAGGAAAAAAGAAAGGAAGGGAAAGAAGGAAATTAAGGAATCTGAACAGCAAAGTCATGTTCAATTTCTTCTGAGAACTGCTCAAAAATGATGTCTTATTTACATACATCTAAATACAAACCAATACAATGAGATTCAGCAGGATGAACTACATCAATTACAGGGCTGTATAAAGTGGGGAGCTGATACTGCAGCAGATAAATCCTAAGTACAGAATTTCTGGGGCTTGCTACTTCTCCAAGTTGTGTCATCCTTATAGGAAACCTCAGTACTGCCAATGAAGACCCTGAAGCAAATGTTTCACTATGTCTCCATATTGAAAAATAAATCAAGTCTAAAATAAAAGTAACTTCATCCACCCATCCAAATGCCAGATGATATAATGCAACTTGTCTTTCTGGTTCCAGGCTGTCACAATGTCTAAGGGATCTGCATGTAGAAGGGGTCATCTTAATTGGGAGAAATTTTTATTTACCAAAAATCACAAATATTAATTTAAATAGAATATTTTTAAAATGTAAATATTCCCAGAGGTAGACAGAATATATGAAGAGATAAAACTACAGGAACTGAGAACTAAATTTGTGAGCAGGGAGATGGCAGACTAGATTTCTGCAGATTTTATATGCTCTTAGAAATGCAATTCTCCAGTTCAACTCTTCAATTTCTTTATAATCATGTTATGTTTGCCAAGCATATGCCATCTGATAAGCTGGAAGAGAATGGTTACAACTTTGATAACTGGAAGAAATCAACCTGAAGCAAAATGCCACTTAAAACACAATACAATAAAGTGGAAAATCCTCATTGAGACAAATTAGCTGATATACCCCTTTTTCCTCAATGTATTTTGGAAAGAATATTCAATGTCCACTCTACCAGTTACCTTCTTTGCTAGGAACTCACTTTATGGTGTTTGTAGACTTGTTAATTTAATCCAAAGCCATGGAAGTTTTTTAAAATGACATGAGTAGCACAAAATCTCACTGAAAGTAACACTTTTGTTCAACCAGCAGATTATTTTTTTCCCATTTCTATTCAGGTAGTTTATATAGTACATGTGAAAATCAGTACCGTTAGAATGGATTGATGAGTGTGCTAAAAGACAAATGACTGATTTTTTTCCCCCCAACTAAACTCAGCACAGCAGGAGCAAGGCCATTTATGGCTATTAGGACACTTGGGAGAAATAAATGATTATCACCTTCAGTGAAGACAATGAGAACCATGCTAATATCAATCCCAGTTCCCATGAAGCTAATATAACAGCACTGAGACCACCAACTCAGAAACTCTCCAGTTTGTCTCAAGGACTTGCGCAAGTGACCATTGTGAGCTTAAGATGTGGCACTCAGTCCTGGGGCCCATGACCATACAGTGTAACTACTGTGGGAGGTGTTAAATTCAGAAATTTGTTCCAACTATTATCATCTGAATAAATCCCTTCAAATCATGCTGAACCCCAAAATTCCATATGCTTGACATAAAATACTTAGAGAACTGGAAAGAAAATGCCCTCAACTTCCTAAATATTCTCTGAAGCCTAAGTTCACACTTTTGCCTGTTCTTGACTTCCAAGAGCACTCTTTCAGACTTTGCCTATTCAGATTCAGCCTTAGTATTTCAAGTTTTGCCTAATTTCTCCCTGCAACTCACTTCCCTTCACTCCCCAAACACCACTCTCACTTGGCTTTTCTCCTGCAGTCTTTCAAACTCCACTGTGACTCCGTCTCTTGCTCTGACAGATTCTTAAAATTTTCTCTGCACTGGGATTCTATCTTCACCTCTATTTTCCTTAATGATTTAGTGACAGCTTTGAAATACCCTCTGCATAATTATGAGCTTTGCTTACTGTTTCCGGACCTCTCTGCTGCCCTCCAGACCTGTATATTCAATATGTCTCTTAGACATTTCACTTGACTCAATCACAGACTGTGACACCTGCTATTCACCACTAATATTCAGCCTCCTTCTCTTTGGCCAGTAACACAAGAGAAATTAGAGAAGCCAGGTACTCCTTCATTATCCTCTCTTTCAACTAGAGTTTTCCAAGCGACAAGTTCGGGCCAATGAGATACAAATAATAATTTTATGCAAAGACTTCTGGGAAAGCAAAATCTATTGTTTGTTCCCTGCCCCCCTCCCCGCCTTGTTTTTCTAACTCCTGGTGATAGTTTAGAGCCTTTTCACATATTTCTCAGCCTTTTAGATGTCCTCTTTTGCGATCTGTCTGTTCAATTGTTTTCCCTATTTTTCTATTATGGCTATTACAGCTTTTAATTGACTGACAGGAATCTGTATTTGGAAACAAGTCCCTGTTGGATATAGATCTTGAGAAGATTCTATTATAGTCTCTGGGTTGCTTTTTCATTTTCTTACCAGTATCCTTCAATGAACAAAAGTTTCTAATCCTACTGTACTCTAATTTGTCATTTTTCTTTCCTTTATGGTAATATTTTTCAAATCATGTCCAGAAAATCTCTACTAACTCCAGAATCATGAAGATATTTTCTATTTCCCCTAAAATTATGGTGGCTTTAATTTTGTTATTAGTACTGAAATCAATCTGGAATTGAGCACATATACCAAAATGGGAATGAGCAGAGAAGATTAGCATAGCCCCTGCACAAGGATGACACACATATCCGCGAAACATTCCATATATGGGGGCTTCCCTGATGGCTCAGTTGGAAAAGAATCCACCTGCAATGCGGGAGACCTGGGTTCGATCCCTGGGGTGGGAAGATCCCCTGGAGGAGGGCATGGCAACCCACTCCAATATTCTTGCCTGGAGAATCTCCATGGACAGAGGAGCCTGGTGAGCTACAGTTCATGGTGTCACGAAGAGTCAAACTGTTAAGCACACACACCATGTACCAACACCAGACTATTTTAATCATCACAGCTTTATAATAGGACTTGGTATCTTGGACAAACATCTTCCCGCTTAGTTCTCCCTAAAGACTGTCTTGGCTATTTTTTGGCCCTTTGATATCCATATACATTTTAGAATCATTTTGTTAGATTCTTCAGAAGTAAAGAAATAATCTGCTCTGGTTTTGACTGTGATTCCATTGAGTTCACAGAAAAAACCTGGGAAAACTGCCATCTCTTAACATTGCATTTTCCAACCCATAAATTTATTATAGCCCTCCATTTATTTGGGTCTTGATTTTATTTTGAGAATATTTTGTACTTTATATTGTACATAGTTGCACATATTTTGGCATATTTTGTTAACTTTACTCCTAGGTATTTTATGCTATTGTAAGTAGTATATTTTAACATTTCATTTTCTATGTGTTTGCTTCTGCTATAACTGACTTTTGTAAATGTTGTAAGTTCCTAAGTAATTATGTTTGCTTGAAGATGCTTGTGAGTTTTTCTCCTTTATACTCCACTTTTATTTCTTCAGTTACAATCCATATTTTTATTTCTTCTAATCTATATGCCTACTATTTCTTTTTCTTTACTTATTACACTGGTTCAAACTTCTTTTATAATGTTGAAAATAAGTGGTCAGAGCAGGTATCCTGTCTCATTCCCATTCTCTGGGGAAAAGGTTTCAATACTTTGTGATCAACTATATGGATTACTATAGAATTTTTTGTAGATACGCTTTATAAAATTATGGAATTTCTTACTGTTCCTGATCTACTAACATATTTGATAATCACATGACTTCTCTCCCCTTTTCTGTTAATGTATTGAATCACATTGACTTTTAGATATAAATTACTTTTTCACCCTGATAATAAATCCTCTGTTTTAATCTATTATCCTTTTTCTTCATTGCTAGATTAGCAGTTGTATTCATTTGCTACAGCTGCCATAACAAAGTACCAGAAACTAGGTGATGTAATAGAAATCTATTATCTCCCAGTTTTGGAAACTGGAAGTGTGAGGTGTATGAGGAGGTGCTTCTTTCCTAGGACTTTGAAGGAAGGATATGTTCCAGGCCTGTCTCTTTGGCTTGCAGGCAGCCATCCATGTGTTTACAGGGCACTTTCCCTATATACTTATCTCCAAATTTCCTCTTTATATGAGTATCAGTCAGATTAGGGCCCATTCTATTGTCTTCCTCTTAACCTCTGTAAAAACCATATCTTCACATTTTGAGGTACCAGGAGTTAAGAGGTTAACATAGGAATGTGGGTTGCCAGGGGAGGTGGGAAGGTGGAATGGACAGTAATTAACCCATAACAGATATAAAACATATTTTGTTTAGAATTTGTCTGTCAGTTTTCATGAGAGATTTTACTGTAATATTCCCTTGTCTTTATCTTAATATTAAGGTTATACTAATTTATATTTGTAAATTTAAATTTCTCTGATTACCACAATGATTTGGGATTTTAACATGTTTTGTATTTTGTGGATTACTTCTTCATATTTTTTGCTTTGAGGATACATATTTTTCTTATTACCTGGTAAGAATTTTTATTGTCAGTCTTCCTGTCTATTGCACTATGCTATATTTTTCCAGGAGACTTTACATGTATTTAGGTAAATAGATATTATTAAAACATAGGTATTCAAGTTTATAATTCTCTTCATGGCAACCGTTGTTTACTGTCGTGTCTCCTCCTAATGAAACGCCCCCTTGTGTCAAAATTATAACATTTTCAATACTACTATCACTACACATGGGCTTCCCTGGTGGCTCAGAGGTTAAAGCGTCTGCCTGCAATGCAGGAGACCTAGGTTCAATCCCTGGGTCGGGAAGATCCCCTGGGGAAGGAAATGGCAACCCACTCCAGTATTCTTGCCTGGAGAATCCAATGGACGGAGGAGCCTGGTGGGCTACAGTCCAAGGGGTTGCAAAGAGTCAGACATGACTGAGCAACTTCACTTTCACTTTCATCACTACACATTTCATTGCTTAATTTTTGTATCTATATCTTTAACATGGGCTTCCTTGATCCACCTGGCAATGCAGGAGATGTGGGTTCAGTCCCCAGGCTGGGAAGATCCCCTGGAGAAGGAAATGGCAACCCACTCCAGTACTCTTGCATGGGAAATCCCATGGACAGGAACCTGGCAGGCTATAGTTTATGGAGCTGCAATAGAGTTGCACATGACTTAGCAACTAAATAACAACAACATTTTTTAACATATCTGCAATTTCTCTAAGGTAACACATAACCATCTAAATTGTATCTTATATACTTAACCTGTTGCTTCTATATCATTTAGGGGGGCCCAACATTTAAAGCCTGATTTGAAATGCTAGCTTCATAGTATGACAAATTTATATTCAAATTATGATTACTTTTTTACTTTGAAATCTTCTCAATTTTCTATCTATATGTAAACTAATACCCACTTTAATCACTGTGGCTTTCTAATACATTATAATATGCTTAAGATTAAATATTATAGAAATGTATTTCTCTATACATTTCTTTTAAAATTTTGCCCATGCTATTCTCATGTGTATACTTGTTCAGATAAACTATAGAGAGTGAAGGACAGGGGATCCTGGTGTGCTGCAGTCCATGGGATGGCAAAGATTCAGACACGACTTAGCGACTTAACAACAAACTAAAGAATCCCTATTGTCAAGATCAGGAAAAAATAACATACTATTGGGATTTTTATAGGAATTGTGTTACATGTATAAACCGACGAGGTATAATTCTCATCTTTACAATTCTAAGGCGTCCATCGGAAAAATAGTATGTATTTCCATTTAACAATTCTAAGACTCTGCTTAAAGTTTTGTAATTTTCTTCATGTAAGTCTTGTACATTTGTCGTTAAGTTTGTTCTTTGGCTTTATATTTGTTTGATGGGAATAGAATATTTGGTTTCATTTTATTTCTAATTATTCATATTTGTTGACTTTCAAATCGTGTTATTTTAAAATTTGTTTCTGAATGGTTTTTTTAATATCATCAAGGAGAGCTGCTCAGATTATATAATGTAACATTCTAATATGTTGACTTCATACACACAGCCATATATATGTTATGCCCTGGAGCTGTCTGTGGCCTCAGTATTTTAATACACTTGATTGAATTCAGTTTTCTAGCTTAAAGATTGTATACTTCAACATCCTTTATTTTTAATTTTAAATGAGTATTATTAACAAAGGCAAATATTCTTTGTAAGTTTAAGTGTTTTGCCTTCTTCATTATCATTATCAGTAGTTCACTCAGGACTGCAAGCTACAGAAATGTTACTGATGCCAACAAAATGGTTATGTAGAGAAGGAAAGAACATTCACAGCAGAGAGACATGCAGTAACATTTCTCATATGGCACCCTGGTTTATATCACCGTTTATACAATCACATTAAACACATCCTCCTCCTCATCACAAAGAGCCACTCCTATCAGCCTGTCCTTTTTCTATTAACTGGTCTCAGGCACACTAAGTTTAAAAAGCTCACAGGCCCCTTCCCAACCTCCAACAAACCCACATATTCAATCAATTTTTCCCTCATGATCCATTTCAAACCTACCTTTGAATTTTCTCTTTTGCTGCCAGCATCCTAGACAAGGCTCACGTTACAATAATCAGGCTTCTTTTATCATAATACTCTAACACAGGACTTCCCCAGTGGTTCAGTGGCTACGAATCTGCCTGCCAGTGTAGGTGACACTGGTTGGCTCCCTGGTCTGGGAAGATCACACATGCCATGGGGCAACTAAGCCTGTGCGCCACAGCTATTGAAGCCCATGCAACAAGAAAAGCTCTGTGCTCTGCAACAAGAAAAGCCACCGCAATGAGAAGCCAATTTGGCTTGCCCATTTGTTTCTTCTGAATCCTCAGTAGGTGGATTCACTTCACTGTTCCCTGATCATATTTGATTACTTTCTACCGCTGTTCCTGCAGCCACTCTTCTAACTTCAGTGACTTTGCCTGTAGCCTAGTTTCCTAGAGTCTGGGTCCCCACAACGCCCCACCAGAGCTCCCCACTGAACACAACTGCTTGAGCTTCTGCCATCTCTGAAAGGCTTTGGTCTCGGCCAAGGACCAGTCAACTTTGATCTTAGAACTGGTTTGGATTCTTCTGTAACATAACTGCCCCCAGTTTCAGGTCAGTCTTTGACCTTAGAAAAACGTCTCAATCCTGGTCCCATATTCAAAACACTGACCTTGGCTTTACCTACGGATGTTCCCAGATCACTTGAATATTATAACATCAGCAATCAGTGATTGCTTAAAATAAAGAAAGAAACCTCTTTTTTTTCCCCAAGGCAACTCAGTGTTTTACCTGTGTTGAAAGAGTAATTAACTTCTTGCATGGCAGAAACAATTGAAGTTCTATATAAACTTTTGTACACTGCTTCTCGCTTTTTGACCAGCCTTACCAATATTTAAAGAACTGGCTTTGAACTTAGAATCCTTAATTTCACGGTAAAATTTCATGAATTCTTTTTAATGTTATTTTATTTTTAATTAGAGGATAATTACTCTACAATGTTGTGATGGCTTCCACCATACACTAACATGAATCAGTCATAAATATACATATGTCTCCTTCTCCTCCTAAAACTCCTTCCCATCTCTCTCCCCATCCCACTCCTCTAGGTCATCACAGAGCACCAGCTTTGGGTTCCTTACATTACACAGCAAATTCCCACCAGCTATCCACTTTATATATGGTAATATATATGTTTCAATACTACTCTCTTAAGTCATCTCACCCTCTCCCTCCCCTACCATGACCATAAATCTGTAAAGAAGCTGACATGTTTTAAAACAAATGGCTACACAGGGACACTAACCAGAGTCAGTAATAGAAAAAAAAAATGCAGTTTTCAGTTTCCTGAAATACCCATCTCTCATGATTCAGCCATGAGAAATCAATCAGCCAAATGCTTTCATTTATAAATGTTAAAATTGTACAAATTTTTACTTCAAAGGAAGTGCTTAAAACAATATTGCAAATCCCCATGGACAGAGGAGCCTGGTGGTCTACAGTCCACGGGGGTCGAAAAGAGTCGAACATGACTGAGTGACTAAGCACAGCACAGCATGGGATATAAGACACCAAGAGTGAACCCTGATATAAACTATGGCCTTTGGGTGATTATGACGTGTCAATGAAGGTTCATTGATGATGACAAATGTACCACTCAATGCAGGATGCTGATAGTGGGGAGGTTGTGTGTGTTGGGGGGATGGTGGATAGATGGGAACCTTCTGTGCTTTCCACTCAATTTTTCTGTGAATCTAAAACTACTCTAAAGAATAAAGTCTATTTTTGAAAAAGAAAAGAAAAACAACTGAAAATGTTAACACTTTCCATTGTATTTTATTATCTGAGACTGTGTTTTATGTCAAACATATAAATAAAACAATGAGGAACTTTTCATTTCTATGGTGATACTTGAAAATCACACAGAATTTAATCATGCCTACAAAAATGCTTGCTGGAAAACTGACCTCAAATATCATAGTCTGTGCTCAGTCATGTCTGACTCTTTGAGACCTCATGAACTGTAGCCCACCAGGCTCCTCTGGCCAAGGGATTTTTCAGGCAAGAATACTTGAGCAGGTTGCCATTTTCTTCTCTAGGGCAGCTTTCTGACCTAGGGATCAAACCCACATCTCCAGCATCTCCTATATTGGCAGGTGAATTCTTTGCCACTCTGCCACCTGGGAAGCCCCTCAAGTATCATGAAAGCTCTCTAATCTGACCATTTGAGGTTTATGTTGTTTGCATTTTCTTCTGTGTGGCAGAAATAGCAAGACTTTTCAAATAACTATCAATATTGATAAAAGATGTCATTAGTGCCAAGCTTTATTACAGCATAAGTATATAGCCACAGTTTTTACATCTATAAAAAAGTGGTATTTGGTAGTAATGCAGAATAGAGAAATGGAAAAATGACAGCCATGTAACCCCTAGAATTTTACATAAAACTCTATTCTTTGAATAACGTTTTTCCTAAAATGTCAAGCATTTATTTTGACTTACAAAGTCTGTTTTCCCCCAAGAGTAATTGAAGGCTGTTAAGGGAAATGATTCTGCATCAGTTCAAAGCTTCTCAATGCTTTTTGGCATCACTGAATCCACTGGCTAGTCAAGCCAGCCTGTTGTTGGTCCAGCTTATTAGAGGCAAGGAAATAGACTCTGAAGAAATCAGCATATTCAGGATGCTCTGAAGAGCTTCCTGTCAAATGCCAGGCCAAAGTCTTTGAGGAAAAGCCAAGAGTCAAAGCCAGGTAGACCAGAAAGAGGCATCAAGTCCAGAGAGAGAAGCAGGGTCATAATGGTAGAGAAAGCCAAGAGTCAGAAGCCGGATAGATATTGAATTTGAGTGTGATCAAATGGAGGCAAACAAGACAGCCTTGGCACAACTGCTTTCCAAACAGGGCAAGATCAACATGGATACCAGTGCTCTTCCAATAGCTACCCTTGATATATGCAGAAAAGGCACTACAGCAGTAGCTTCTAATATGAGACACTCCATTTAGATGACCACTTATGGAGAAAAGGTTACTAAAAGAAAAAGGAAACTGTTCCTTCCAAAGATATTTTTTTAAGGAATTAAAGATGAGTCAGACCACACAATACACTCTGCTGTATCCATGACTCTATTAATAACATTGACTCACCTACAAATCCATAATGCAATCATAACATACAAGACCCTCAGGCTTTACAACATTCTGAAATACTTTCATAGTAATTGGTGAACAAATTATATTTCAAATAATCTGGAAGTGAACTGTAATCTATTTTCTTAAGTGAGAAACTAAGTTAATTAAACATTTTAACTGCCTACTTATTATGTACAACTGAATGATAGATATGGTACTTCTCTTAATCAGAGTATTTTATTCATCACACCAATACCATACAACAGAAAGTTTTCTGATTAGATAGAAATGTAAAGATAGGACTAAACATGAGGAATAATGCTTTATTTCTGCTCTGAAGTTATGAAAGTAATACTCAACATTTGTTAAACATAGACTAAGTGCCAGGTACTATTTTATATACTTAATACAAATTGCCTCCTTTAATCTGAATAGCGGTTTGATTTAGTATTTACTATTATTATTCTACAGTTGAAAATAAGGTTAAAAGTGTTGAATAACTTGGTCAACTTCACAGAGCCAGTAAATAAAGGATTTATCAGTCTTTGTAGACAGACAAGTAGGAGATACATACAGAGGGATGTATAGACAAAAATATTCCCACTCATTCTTACATCTTTTAAATGGCAGACTGTATCACACCCAACTTAAAATTGAGAAATTAGGTAGGACTTAGAGATTAAAATAATTAGCTAGGGTAAAGAATGGAAATAGAATTAACCTTTGGCCTTAATTTAGGCTAAACTACATGAAATTCCAAGTACTGTAACATTTTGGCCTACAAAAATGGTCCTCATATGACTTAATCTAATATATCCTCTACAAAGCACTTACAAGCACAATTACACTGCCTGAATATTAGAAGTCCTATTACCCATATTACCACTTTCTGTGAAATTACTAATTTGGATTGATATCTAAATTATTCATTTGGGCACACACAGAATATTAAAAATTATTTAAAATTCAGATAGTATCTATTACTACAGTGATTTGATTCAAGTAGTAACTTAGTAATGATATTTAAAATAATCTTACATTTTACCCCAAAATTTCAAAGTATTTAGAAACCAATACATAAATCCCAGATCTCTGTGATGTGGGCAGGTGCTTATAATTATTCTTAAACAGCTTAGAAGCCAAATCATGAAAAAATTTAAGTGGCTTCCTGCTCATTCAATGAATCAGCAGTGATAGTAACAGCCAGAGTTACAGAACATTATTTATTCTGTGCCATACAGTCAACTTCACAATGTCACATCAGGGGCCATATTTTGTTTGGCTTTCATATAATAACTGATATCCCTCCAACACTATTCTACCTAAGTGAAAATATTAAAAATAATTTGGTGATTATAAGTAATGAATGAACCAGATGAAAACGATAAAATACTGGCAGTTCAGTTTGGCTCATCTGCATAGCGGCACCACAGCTGGCGTCCAGCAGCACCATTCTCTCCTTCAGTGCACAGTTACAGCCGCCTGCAACTGCTCTGTCTCATTTTATTCACAGTCTTCCACCTGGCTCGCTTCCCTTTTAGACCTGGTCCACAGTCAGGTTAAGTGAAATTTCTTGCTTCCATTAACACACACAAGTCATTCTGCATTTGTGAACTGTCAAGTGTCTGAACTGTTTCATATTCTATTTGGCCAACATGGCATTCTAAACTTAGTACCTCATTAAATGTTATTTGAATAAAGGAATCTCTCATTATGCAAAGAGGAACTAGAAATACTGAGATGCCAGCAGGCCATAAAAGTCAAGCAACTGAATTTGTCATCTATTGAAATGTCTGCTCAAAAGCCTGAGAAAAGTGTCACTTCATGGTGACTTCACCAGCCTGTTTCACTCATGGTAAGAGGTCTACACTCAGCAGAAAATACTTGTATTATACATAAAATTTTCCCTTCACATGGTCCTCATACACAAAAATTTCCATTATCCCAGTTTAGTTAAAAAATACCAGTCGTGGACAAAACAATTCAAATTTCAGTTACCACAGTATATTACCTGTGAGAAACTGACTAAAGTACAAACCAAGATGCTAGCTCTTCAGTTCACACATCATTCTGGAAAACAGCTTTATATAATGATTAAGGACAAATCAAGTCCCTTCTTTTAAATCTGTCAGTGATTAGTCACTGAGCATCTATTATTCAGCTCACACACATAGCAAAGTATATAGTTGTGTTGCCTCTTGTTTCCCCATGATAAATCCATGTGACATTGTTTTAATGG
Organism: Ovis aries; assembly: GCF_016772045.2. Classification (NCBI taxonomy): domain Eukaryota; kingdom Metazoa; phylum Chordata; class Mammalia; order Artiodactyla; family Bovidae; genus Ovis; species Ovis aries. The sequence continues at coordinate 24,011,915 of NC_056080.1, read as the reverse complement.
ATAATCCAAATAGAGAATTGGGCAACAAAATGTAAGGGCAACAAAATGTAAGGGCAAGAAAGAAATAGAAAGTTTGTTGTACACCTGAAACTAACACAACATCGCAAATCAACTATTCTCCAATAATTTTTTTTAAAAAATGAAAGTGATATTAGAGCATGGTTCCCATCACACACAAAGCCTTTGATCAATGAAGAGGTAAGAAGCAGCCTTGTGGTTTAAGCCTCACTCCCCCCCTTAACTCCGTACATACACATGAGCAAGTTACTTAACCCTTCCCTGCCTTGATTTTCTTATAAAATACACAAAGTATGTCCTATCACACAGAGCTGCGGTAAAAATAAACCCATTAGTATAAAACAAACAAACAAACAAAAAACCCACAAAGTGATCATCCTAGAAGTGAAATTCAAATAGAACATAAATAGATTTATGAAAGAAATAGTTGACTGTGGGAACGGTATCACCACCACTGAAGGGAACTCTCAAGATGCAGTCAGAGGAAGTTTGGGAAGGTGAACTTAGTGATATAGTTGAGAGCAGTGGTTGTGACAAAAAGGATGCTAAGGTCCATAGGAAGTGATGCCAACAACAAAATCTTCACAAGAGTTCTAGGTAGCTCTTGGAGATATTTCATGACATTGAATGAACAAAGAATAAAACACTGGAAGTTGATCCACTCTTAGAAGAAAAGTATGATAATTCACCAAAGCATAGAAAAGACTCTTGTTCTGTGATACAAGTTACATGATAAGAAGAAAGCAAGGACTGTTCAAATTGCTTTTGATAATTTGTTAAAGAGAAATGCAACACTTCACTCTCAATGTCTCCATTTTAAATAACAGTACTACACAATTATTATTATTTTATTTCTCTATACATTTAAACTGAAAATAAGATAGTTTTAAGGAGATCCAACCAGTCCATTCTGAAGGAGATCAGTCCTGGGTGTTCTTTGGAAGGACTGACGCTAAAGCTGAAACTCCAGTACTTTGGCCACCTCATGCGAAGAGTTGACTCATTGGAAAAGACTCTGATGCTGGGAGGGATTGGGGGCAGGAGGAGAAGGGGATGACAGAGGATGAGATGGCCAGATGGCGTCACCGACTTGATAGACGTGAGTTTGAGTGAACTCCGGGAGTTGGTGATGGACATGGAGGCCTGGCGTGCTGCAATTCATGGGGTCGCAAAGAGTTGGACATGACTGAGCGACTGAACTGAACTGAACTGAATATTTTGATATGAATTTTCAAAGGTCTGAGAATAATCACAATTTTCTCAACTGATTATTAAGATCATTTTGCATAATTTCGCACTACACAGTCATTTTTATGGTTCTGTACTACTCTGAAAAGACAGAAAGTGAGTACAGAGTAGTTTTTAGGGGTCAAAAATCAATATATTCTGCTAAAAACTAGAAATTTTACATTAAAACAGGTGGATACATTTAAAAATTATCTGGTTGAAGGCATGAGGGAACCATCATAGCAATGATGACTATTTTGGACATGAGTAGAGATCCAGGTGAGAGGAAGTTCTAGGGAGCTACAGTCTCTGGAGCCCCAAAAGTGCTCAGGACCTGAGTATTGAATGAGTTGGTGAATGAATAATGAAGGAAAGAATAGAGCTTCCAGCTATTATTATTACCCAAGTTAGGAGAGTAGTATTAAACAATTATTCTTTGGGCAATATGGAAATCTCCACAAAGGTTCTCAACTTACCAGGAATAGAAGCAGCTGGTAAATTACCCTACTGACAGCATCATCAACTGGTAGGGCAGGGCGGGGGCAGAATATCACAGAAAGCTTCATTAAAGAGTGTCAACAATAAAGACAGACTGACAGTTTGAGTTCTGATTTCTCATCTGATATTCTGATTACTGTCTACCATCAGTATGCTTTAAATAAAGAAGCAAACACATTACATTTTGAAGACACAATTCACTAAGGATTCACCCATATGTGTACATAGAAGAAACTTGCCTATCACAGTGGAAACTGCCATGATCTTCCTCTCCTGTTCCAATCCCTTATTAAATGAAATGCTCTTTGTTTCCTGCAACACTGGAGGAAGAAAGACCATAGCCTCTGATGCTCACCACTTCTAATTTGAGTTCAGCACTCTCTTCCTATGACTTAATCATCAGTTCAGAGTCTGGACCTGAGCAATCAATGAGCAGCGATTAAATCACGGCTCTCAATTCTCTACCCTCTCTGTACAAATTCTGATTCACACTGTCTAACCTTTAAGCAAAACCAATCCTTATTGCTTTAAGTTCGTTGTTACACAAGCCCTATATACTTGAGCATATAAGTGGCTGGTGCCTGAGTCTAAGGAGGAGCAATGCGAAACACATTTGAAATAAAAACGTAATAACTCAAGTCAATTTCAGTTATCACTTCAATAGTAGTCAAGAGATTTCTAGGGGGAAAAAATCACTTCCATATGATATCACATTTTGACACTATATGACACTGTGATTTCACAGTCTACGTACTTTGATGACACTCTTTGGTTAGCTTAGAAATAAATCCAAATAACTTTATTAGGGAGAGAAGTAAGGAAGGATTTTTCCATTTAAGTTCCCTTGCTTGTACTGCAACATTTATCTGAGAAAACCCTAGGGAGAAATTAGAGGAGCAAAAGTACACTCTTCTAATAGAAACAATAAAGGCTACATTAAAACAACATATTTTTAGTAAAATATGCAATATATAGTATAATATACAGAAATTAGTATATCATAAAACATTGAAAGAACAGTTTATATTTATAACTTTTAACAGATGAAGAAACTAACAAATTACTGTGTCCTTAGATTTTCCTTGAATAATCCCATTAATCTGGGTTCTATTTAAGTTGTATTCCATAGATCTTAAGTTCTAACAATGAGAGACTAGGTTGATTTAGAGTAACTCTTCTACCAAGAATAACCAGAAAATGTGGATAAAATCACTGCAGATAGTTTCTGCAGCCATGAAATTAAAAGATGCTTGCTACTTGGAAGAAAAGCTATGACAAACCTAGACAGTGTATTGAAAAGCAGAGACATTAGTTTGCCAACAAAGGTTTGTATAGTCTAAGCTATGATTTTTCCAGTAGTCATGTATGGCTGTGAGAGTTGGACCATGTAGAAGACTAAACACCGAAGAATTGATGCTTTTGAGCTGTGGTGTGGGAGAAGACTTGAGAGTTTCTTGGACTGCAAGAAGATCAAACCAGTCAATCCTCAAGGAAATCAGTCCTGAATATTCATTGGAAGGACTGATGCTGAACTGAACTGACTCATTAGAAAAGACCCTGATGCTGGAAAAGACTGAAGGCAGGAGGAAAGGGGGATGACAGAGGACAAGATGGTTGGGTGGCATTAGTGGACATGAGTTTGAGAAAACTCTGGGAGATGGTGAAGGACAGGGAAGCCTGGCATGCTGCAGTCCATGGATCGCAAAGAGTCACACATGACTGACCAACTGAACAACAACATGGATAAAATACTTAACAAAAATACACAGCTATTTAAAGGCATTAGAAAGCTACCAAGGCAGTGAGCATTTGTAAAACTAAGATCCAGAAAGTGGGTCAGCCTAGAATTTGGTGCCTCACAGAGAGGTAAAGTGGACTGAATCTCTGTTTGAAGACATAATTCCTGATAATTTTCTTAATTTGATGAAAGTCATCAGCCACAGATTAAAGAATATGAAGTTCTAGCAGGACAAATTCAAATAAAATTATCTATAGAAATATTGTAATAAAACTGATTAAAGCCAAGACAAAAAAGCAAATCTATTAAGTGTCCAGAGGGAAAATAATATACTATCTTCTAAGGAGTAAAAATAAGACTGAAAGCTGACTTCCCAACAAAATGAGAGAAATCAAAGAACAATGGGATGATGGGACCAAAGGACTGAAAGAAATGACTGCCAATTTGTATTTCTATTTCCAGTAAAATGTTCCTCAAAAATAAAAGATAAAACCATTTTCAGACAAAGAAAACACAATTCATCAAAAACAGGTCCTCCCTCCTAAAGAAAGAATTACTAAGGGAATTTTTTTTAGCATAGTAAAAATGATGCCAATGGAAATCTCAAAGATGCAATAAGAGGGAAAGAGACATTCAAAAAATAAGAGGTTATTATGAAACATTTTAAGTCAGTGCATTTTAAAACTATATGGTCTGAACACAATTTCCTTGTAAAACAAAATTTACTGAAACTGCCACAAGAAATAGAAAATATGAGTATTTCCCATCATTAGGAAAACTTTTGGCTCAGATAAATTTGATCAGTAATTATACCATACATTTAAGGAGAAATAACATGCATTTTAAACTAAGTATTTCAAAGAACAGGGGGAAAAAGGAATTTATTTAACTCATTTTATGACCATCATAATCCAGATACCTTAACACAACAGAGGTTTTACAAGAAAGGAAAATTAAAGGCCAATTCTTCTCATAAATATGGACACAAAAATATTTAACAATGCATTAATAAATCAAACCCTGTAATATATAAAGAGGATAAACTATTAAGAGCACAATGAACTTATTAGAAGAATGCCAAGTTGGTTTAACTTTGAAAATTGATCAACATAAGCTACTATATTAAAATAGTAATTCCACAGCTTCTCAATACATGCAGTGAAGAAAAAAAAAACTTATAACCCAGAAATAGAGGGACAAATACCTAATTAGATAAATTATTGGGGGAACAGTTATTATATTTAGTGATACAATGATGGATGATCTTGCTCTGATAAAGGGATAAAATAAGAATACCTGTTAGCATCTCATCTAGTCAGTATTATACTGGAAATTTTAGTCAGTGCTAACTAGGAAAAAAAAAGAAACACAAATCACAAGAACTGGAAATACATAAATAAAATATTTGCTATTCAAAGTAATATTTCTTTAGAAACTCCAAATGAGAGGGAGTGTGTTTGTACACACACACACACACACATATATATATATAATCAGTATCAAGTATATATTAGTATTACTATAATTTAGTATGGTCTAAAATGTAAGATTAATATTTAAAAGTCATTTGAATTTATATAAACCAGGACAATAAGTATAAAAAAACATTTTAAAGCCAATATTGTTTGTACTTAAGTGTAAAATTTGGAGTAATCTTGTCAATTTCTATAAACTTTGTCAACTTTCACAATAGGGACTTCCCTGGTGGTCCAGTGGTTAAGACTTCAAGCTTCCATTGCAGGGGGCATGGGCTTGATCCCTGGTTGAGGAACTAAGATCCCACATGCCATGCAGTGCAGCCAAACAAATAAATAAATAAAAAATAAAGCCAGTACTCTTTGCATTTCCACATAAAATTTAGAGTAACCTTTTCAATTTCTTGGGATTTTGATTGGGATTGTATTGAATCTACATATCAATTTGAAGACATTTTCTAGTAAGTTTTCTATTCCATGAACATGGGACTTATTTACATTAATTCAGCAATTCTTAAATGTTTAAAGTAATGTATTATTATTACTATAAAAATATCCTGTTTTATAGAGGTATTGATATTTATATAGAAACATTTTACATCTTGTGTTAAAATCGACCATAAATATTTTATATTTCTTGATGCTATTTTATTTTTGTTCAGTCGCTAAGTCATGTCTGACTCTGTGACCCCATGGACTGCAGCATACCAGACTTTCTTGTCCTTCACCAACTCCTGGAGCCTGCTCAAACTCATGTCCACTAAGTCCTTGATGCTATCATCTATTTCTATAAATTGTTAATTTTCAATTGTTCAGTCTACAAAAATAAATTGTTACACATTGATTCATTATTCTGAAACACTGCTGAATTTGTTTATTAGCTCTGTTCGCTATTTTGTAGATTTTGTTGATATTATATACAGTGCAATGATTTTGGATAAAGGCATTAAAACAATTCAATATGAAAAATATATCATTTTGACCAACAACCCTAGAATAACTGAATATGTATATATTGAAAAAATATCATGAAGCTTTGTTCTACCTAAAACATAACAACTAATTCACTATTGATCATAGACCTAGATATATAGGTTACAAATATAACTTCTAGAAGAAACTACTAAAAACTATCTTCATACAGCTGAGGGACACAGTGCTTATTAAATAGGAAAACACATGCATTAACTATCACAAGGAATTCATGAAGTGGGCATCATTTTTAATAGAATTTTCTTCATCAGAAGACATTACAAGAAAATAAACACACACTGGGAGAAAATATTCACAAAGCACATATCAAATAGAATTTGTATGCAGAATATACAAAGCATTCTACAATCCTAAAAATCAATGAAAAAACTGAGAAAAGACCAACAATTTACAAAGATATTTACAAAGGTATATAGCAAGCATATGAAAATACTGAATATCATTACTGACAAAAATGGAAAGTAAACCCACAATGAACTACAACTTCAGATCAGCTAGGTTGGCTAAAATAAAAGGGATAATACCAGCACATACACCAAGCTGAAAACTACCAAATGCCCATCAAGAGTAAAATGGATAATTAAATTGGGATAAATTTCATAAAGGAACACTATAAAACTATTGGCACAAATGATCTACAATTACATGTACTTATATGCACAAGTTATTAATAGTATATTGGGCAAAAGAGTAACCACCAAGAGGAGGACATACTATATGATTCTAGTTTTATGGCAAAACTAATTTCTGCTGGTAAAAATCAGGGTAAGGGATATACATAGGGATATAGGTGCTGATTGGGAGAACAGTAAGGTCTTTTGGTAAAGTTCTTTTGCTTGGCATGGGTGCTGGCTACACAGGTATGGTCAGTTTGTGAAAGTTCCTCAAGCTGTACATATATGTTCAAATTTATGTATGTTTGTTTTACTTGTACAAACAGTTTTAAAAGCTGTTTTGAACCAATACTGCTTGTAATATGACAATAAAATGGAGATAAATCAAAATAATATAAGACCCCTACACAAAAATACTATTAAGAGAAGTTAAAGAAGACCTAAGTAAATGAAGGAATACATTGTGCTCATCAACTGGAACACTAAATGTTGAAAGATATCAATTCTCCTTCAAAATGATCTGTATCCGTGTTATTATAAACCTAACATCTGTGGAAATTTATTTGTGGAAATTAATAAACATGTTCTACATTTCACATCAAAATGTAAAGAGTCAAGAAAATCTTAGGGGAGTCAAATAAGTTGAAGGAATTACTCCACTTGCTGTGAAGACTTGTTATGAAGTTTCAGTAATTAAGAGAGGATGTTACTCTCCCAAGGATAGTCTGTAAAACTCTAGAACGTAATAGAAAGTACCTAAGAACAAAACATAAATGGACACCTGCATAGTCAAAAAGATGAAACTGAAGTGGGGAAAAGATCATCTTATAATAATAAACGATACTGTGTCAATTTGTTAAACCCATGGATGGGGAAAATATTTGCAACCACATAACTGACAAGGAACTCATACTATAATATGTAATAGATACAGAATCATTGTATAGAAGCTGATGTTAAAAAGGGAAAGAGAAATGAAGAGGCCCTTCTAAAATGATCACAGAGTAGTAAATAAACATAAATATTTCCTACCATCATTTGTAATCATTGAAGTGCAAATTCAGACTTCAGCGGCATACTATTACACACTCGATAGAAATGCTAGAATTACAAAGTTTGACAACTCTAAGACATACACATGTGCTAACTATAATACACTACAGGTGGGAATATAAATTGGTACAGTTTTTAATATCTACTACAGCTGACCATACTCACACAATTTGATCTAGCAGTCACTCTCTTATTACTATAACCTAGAGAAATAGATACATAAGCCCCTGAAAAGTCATGCTCAAGAGCATGTGCAACAGCAATATTCAAAACAGCCAAAGATGGGGACAATCCAAATGTCCTTTAACAGTAAAAGTGACAAGGAATCTGGTGTAATCATTTAATGGAAAACTGAATAGCAAAGAAAATGAATACTTCCACATGCAACATCATGGATGACTCTCACAAAGTTGAGCAAACAAGGCCAAATAGAAATATATTTGTATATATATCCCTGGAGAAGGAAATGGCAACCCACTCCAGTATTCTTGCCTGGAAAATTCCATGAACAGAGGAGCCTGCTGGGCTACAGTCCATGGGGTCACAGGAGTCAGACACAGCTGAGCGACTTAGCACATCCAGTATCCAGGTCTGGATTCAATGAGCAATATAACTATTTAGGTAAAAGGTAAGGGCCTCCAAAGTGAGAGAGAGGACAGAAGGGAGGGAGGAAGAAAGGATGGAAGGAAGATGGTTGAACGGAGCAGCTTCCAGAACATACACACCATACCATCCCCTTTATAACATAAAGTTCAAAAATAGGCAAAAGTTATGCAGACATGACTTAGCAACTAAACAACAATGGTGGACCTAATAAATAAGAAAAGGCTAAAGGAGGGTTTCAGAGGTACTAGTAAATATTATTGACTTTGGTAGTGTTTACATGTGTGTGCCCAACTTGTGATAATACACTGAGCTAGACACTTGCTTTCTTTCTTTTCTTTGACTGTGTTGCTTGGCGTGTGACATCTAGCTCCCCAACCAGGATTCAAACACATGCTCTCTGCAGTGGAAGCATGGAGTCTTAACCAGTGGGCCACCAGGGCACCTACTTTCTTTTTGCACATTAAAATTCAATAAAAGCTTATTAAAATATAATTCATAAAAAGTAAAATGATGGTTTTGAGGTAGGTGTTTACCTTTGCAATTATTAAAGCAAATTTCACAGCAATTTGTTACAAAAAAGAGCAAGAGAGGTATTTAACATACTAAAAAGAACAAACTGTTTTTTAAAATGTTTGTAGTCCCTATATGGAACAAAATGCTAATTAGTAAATATTCTGATGTGAGCAATTTGGCACAACAAAAAATAAAAACACTGTATATGACAACTAGTTACTGTGTTTTTCTGAAAGTAATAAAACTCCATTAATTTTAATTATATTTTAGAAATCAGATTTTCCATTAAATCAAGGTGGCCTCTCTCATTTGCCAGGACTAAATTTTGATGCATTTGGGTATTTCTACACATCATTAACGTGGTGAATGGAACCAACTTTGGTAAAATTCAGACAAATTGGTCTGTCTGTGTAATTCTGACATAAGTCATATTAATATTTCTCTTCTGATTTACTCTCTCTTTTCTAAATCTTTGGTTGTCTTTGTGTGTATATCATTTCTATGTGGGAAACTGTTAACATTTAAAATGTTATCTTTAGATCACACATGAAGTCACTTGTTTCTGTTAACATTAGAGGGGACAGAACACTGAACTGAAAGCCAGGCGGTGTGCTCTGCCCTGAACACATGGGTGATCTTGGGTGAATCATTTCACCACATCAGGCCTGGTGGCCATGCATATATTATAAAGAAATGAAACTCTGACCTGCTAGTGTTTAAGGAGCCTACACATCTATTCTGGTTTTACCTTTTGCTATTTGATAATGAGGATAGTGAGAATACTAGGAAAGACTGAAGGCAAAAGGAGAAGAGGGCAGCAGAGGATGAGATGGTTGGATGGCATCACCGATTCAACGGACTTGAGTTTGAGCAAGCTCCAGAAGTTGGTGATGGACAGGGAAGCCTGGTGTGCGGCAGTCCATGGGGTTGCAGAGAGTCGGACACAACTGAGCCACTGAACAACAACAACAAACTGAGCATTTACTAAAAGACATTGTGATTCTTCTTCCCTTGTTCTACTTGACCCTATGTTGACTGACAGGATGAAACTCCCCTGCTTGCTTGTATTACTTTCAATTCAAGGCACATGACCCAGGTTTTCTCTAGGCTGAGTTCCTAAGGGATTCTTCAAGCAGTGAAGCCAACAAGTGTAACATCTAGGACGATAAACTACATTCTTTGAAAATCCCACCAATTTGAGCAGAGAGAATAGGAGATGCAGGACTGCAGTACCTAGAAACCTCATTAAGTGTGCTAGCTTATGTTCACGTTTTTGTACATAACTCCTATTCACCAAATGACATTACCCCTCTGTCTCCCATACAAATCTTTGCCAAACTTGGTCTTAAACCTTACATCTAGATCTCCAAAAGAGAGACATCTATCCTTCCCAACAAATATCACTTAAATGTGATTTTTTCCTTTAATCATGTTTCCATTAGCATGAGGATGGGGACCCGCTGCCACTGTCACAAAACTGGAACATACACAGTTCACCTTCTATCTGGTTAAGAACTCCATTTCATTTGACCTTTACTGTTCATGTTTTTCACTGCCTTCATTCCTGTTGCCAAAAAAAATGCAAACCATTTCACAGCTATGCTTGTTTTCTTCTCTCTCTCTTCCCAAAGGTCAGCCTAATCTCTAAAATTTATTTTAAATGGATAAAGTCACTCCTTTTACTTCTAAAAGGTAATATGTATATTCTTCTTTTCTCTGGTACACTAGCTTGCCCTTTTAAATCCCACTTGTTACTTCCGATTCTACTTTCCACTCAGCATTCGCATTTTTAAGTTTTTATTCCTCTATTTTTTAAAGTCTGTGTTTTATAACCTAATAGTCTATTAGCCCAGTGTAGGAATTATATAGTTTATATTAACTGGTATATAACAGTTTATATACACTATTGAAAATGCATAACAATAACATTCAACAAGTTCTGAATTCTCTTATTCTTTACAGTATCAACATGAAACCAGGACTTCTAAACTCGTTCTATTTGACTTTAACCATTCTATCCCTTTTTAATGTCAAATTTTCACTACTTTGCAAACTGCAGCTCTTTCTATGATGACCACTTTGTCTTCTAAACACTCTAGATCAGGGGTCCCCAACATCTGAGATCTAATGCCTGATGATCTGAGATGGAGCTGATGCAATAATAATAATATAAAGTGGACAATAAATTTAATGTGCTTGAATCATTTTAAAGCCATACCCCCTCCCTGGTGCATGGAAAAATTTTCTTCCATGAAACCCTTCCCTTGTGCCCAAAAGGCTGGGGACCACTGTTCTAGATGAATCCTAGCTTTCTGATGATAATAAAGTATTCAAAGGTCCATCTAGTCAAGGCTATGGGTTTTCCAGTGGTCATGTATGGATATGAGAGTTGGACTCTAAAGAAAGCTGAGCACCGAAGAATTGATGTTTTTGAACTGTGGTGTTGGAGAAGAGTCTTGAGAGTCCCTTGGACTGCAAGGAGATCCAACCAGTCCATCTTAAAGGAGATCAGTCCTGGGTGTTCATTGGAAGGACTGATGTTGAAACTGAAACTCCAATACTTTGGCCACCATATGTGAAGAGCTGACTCATTGGAAAAGACCCTGATGCTGGGAAAGATTGAGGGCAGGAGGAGAAGGGGACGACAGAGGATGAGATGGTTGGATGGCATCGCTCTGGGAGTTAGTGATGGACAGGGAGGCCTGGCGTGCTGCAGTTCAGGGGGTCGCAAAGAGTCAGACATGACTGAGTGACTAAACTGAACTGAAGCTCATCTTTACTTTTTCTTCCCCAAATGAGAAATTTTTCCTTTTAGTAGGATATAAAGATGGGTTCAAAAACAGGGGAAAACCGAGTGCACAGGAGAATGTTGCATTTAATGACCTGAGTAGCCAGGATGGCATCAGAGATGACTGAGGTAACTTTATTGAAAAAGAAAGAGCTCCCTTAAAAAGGGAGAGTCAGAAGGTCAAGAGTTCATACTGATTTTTCAAAGTTAACTCTGCCTTTACTTATCTTTAGACTCTACAATGAGAGTGTATTATGTCAGTCTTTTTATGTCCTTTGAGTGATAAGCCTTTTAGAGTTACCCACTCTTAAAAATGCCATGCTATATAGTGTGTATGTGATTAAAATTATAGTGATTTTTCCCCTGCCCCATGAAAGACTTCATATCTCCTATCCTAAGTATTTATTTTTGTTTATTTGGATCTGTGGCCAGACTATCCTGAAGCTGGCTTGAAACTGCACAGGTCAAAGTAACCTGTTGTACCAGCTCCACCTGAGCCAGCCTCTCTAAAAAGAGAGATTCAAACTAGTCCCAGAGGAACACAAAAATATTAAAGACAGATAGCACTTAGATCAACATACAAAACTCATGTACTCCGTGGAAAAAAAAACAAGAGTTCCAAGGTTTTTGCATAAAATCTTCCAGTTTTCATTCTCAAGAACCAAAATATGTACATGAAACCCCATTTTTGAGATCTGTTATTTTAATCTATTTTCTAATTTCCTGTCCTTTCATCAATGTTCATACAGAGCACAAGAATTCTAGTGAACTCTGAGTTTTACAGACAACCTTTGTTATATACTTTCCACTCAAAGTTGTCCCAACCCAGACAAAAGATACCTGCAAAAAATCCAAATTAATGCTCAGAATTATCAAATAAATATAAAAGCTCCAACACTTTAGCCACCTGATATGAAGAGTCAACTCATGGAAAAGACCCTGATATTGGGAACAACTAAGGGCCAGAGAAGGGGATGACAGAGGATGAGATGGTTGGATGGCATCACCGACTCAATGGACATGAATCTGAGCAAACTCCAGGAGATACGAAGGTCAAGGAAACCTGGCAAGCTGCAGTCCATAGTATTGCAAAGAGTCGGACATGACTTAGTGACTGAACAACATTATTCTGATTAGAAAGTTGACATATTAGCTATCCAAAATACTTTCATAATGAGTATATTATGTCCCACAAGATTTAGCTCATAAAATACAAAAGTACAAATAATTATAACACATTTCAGTTAGAATTCCCTGATAGCTCCCAATTCCACTGACCCATTTCCAAATTGTTTTAGTCTCCATAAAACAAATGTCAAGCACTGAAGAAGCTACATCTAAAGGAAAGCTAATTGACTGCCCAGCTCTGAGTTCCTAGGTTTCCTTCAATCAGAGATGAGAATGAATATTAGAATCTGTGAGAAAATGTAGAAAATCTACATTGTTTATTTCTTATAACAACTGACCAAAATAAGTTGGAGAATTAGGAGATCTGCAGTGTCCAAAACTGTCATACATATGGCAGAAAGTGAAAAGGAATTAAAGAGCCTCTTGATGAAACTGAAAGAGGAGAGTGAAAAAGCTGGCTTAAAACTTAACATTCAAAAAATTAAGATCATGGCATCTGGTCCCATCACTTCATGGCAAATAGATGGGGAAACAATGACAGACTTTATTTTCTTGGACTGCAAAATCACGACAGATAGTGACTGCAGCCATGAAATTAAAAGGCACTTGTTCTTTGGAAGAAAAGCTATGACCAAACTAGATGGCATATTAAAAAGCAGAGACATTACTTTACCGACAAAGCTCCATCTAGTCAAAGCTATGGTTTTTCCAGTAGTCATGTATGGGTGTGAGAGTTGGACCATACAGAAAGCTGAGCAACGAAGAATTGATGCTTTTGAACTGTGGTGTTGGAGAAGACTCTTGAGAGTCCCTTGGACTGTAAGGAGATCCAACCAGTCCATTCTAAAGGAAATCAGTCCTGAATATTCATTGGAAGGGCTGATGCTGAAGCTGAAACTCCAATACTTTGTCCACCTGATGCAAAGAGTCAACTCATTAGAACCTGATGCTGGTACTGTACTACTATAGGAGGAGGAGAAGGGGACAACAGAGGATGAGATGGTTGGATGGCATCACTGAGTCAATGGACATGAGTTTGAGCAAGCTTCGGGACATGGTAATAGACAGCGAAGCCTGGCATGCTGCAGTCCATGGAGTCGCAAAAAGTTCGACATGACTGAGAGAATGAACTGAACTGAACACCAGTCCATGTAAATCCTTTAATGTTTGTTGCAGTTGTTGCTTAGTTGCTGAGTCATGTCTGACTCTTTGTGACCCCATGGACTGTAGTCCACCAGGCTCCTCTGTCCATGGGATTTCCCAGGCAAGAGTACTGGAATGGGGTGCCATTTCCTTCTCCAGGGGATCGACTTGACCTAGGGATCAAACTTGTATCTCCTGCATTGTCAGGGAGATTCTTTACCACTGAGGCAAGGAGGAAGCAAATTTTTTTTTTATTTTTTTAAATTTTAAAATCTTTAATTCTTACATGCATTCCCAAACATGAACCCCCTCCCACCTCCCTCCCCATAACATCTTTCTGGGTCATCCCCATGCACCAGCCCCAAGCATGCTGCATCCTGCGTCAGACATAGACTGGCGATTCAATTCACATGATAGTATACATGTTAGAATGGCATTCTCCCAAATCATCCCACCCTCTCCCTCTCCCTCTGAGTCCAAAAGTCCGTTATACACATCTGTGTCTCTTTCCCTGTCTTGCATACAGGGTCGTCATTGCCATCTTCCTAAATTCCATATATATGTGTTAGTATACTGTATTGGTGTTTTTCTTTCTGGCTTACTTCACTCTGTATAATCGGCTCCAGTTTCATCCATCTCAACAGAACTGATTCAAATGAATTCTTTTAACGGCTGAGTAATACTCCATTGTGTATATGTACCACAGCTTTCTTATCCATTCATCTGCTGATGGACATCTAGGTTGTTTCCATGTCCTGGCTATTATAAACAGTGCTGCGATGAACATTGGGGTACATGTGTCTGGTTTCCTCGGTGTATGCCCAGCAGTGGGATTGCTGGGTCATAAGGTAGTTCTATTTGCAATTTTTAAGGAATCTCACACTGTTCTCCATAGTGGCTGTACTAGTTTGCATTCCCACCAACAGTGTAGGAGGGTTCCTTTCTCCACACCCTCTCCAGCATTTATTGCTTGCAGATTTTTGGATCGCAGCCATTCTGACTGGTGTGAAGTGGTACCTCATTGTGGTTTTGATTTGCATTTCTAATAATGAGTGATGTTGAGCATCTTTTCATGTGTTTGTTAGCCATCCGTATGTCTTCTTTGGAGAAATGTCTATTTAGTTCTTTGGCCCATTTTTTGATTGGGTCGTTTATTTTCTGGAGTTGAGCTGCATAAGTTGCTTGTATATTTTTGAGATTAGTTGTTTGTCAGTTGCTTCATTTGCTATTATTTTCTCCCATTCAGAAGGCTGTCTTTTCACCTTGCTTATATTTTCCTTTGTTGTGCAGAAGCTTTAATTTTAATTAGATCCCATTTGTTTATTTTTGCTTTTATTTCCAGAATTCTGAGGTGGATCATAGAGGATCCTGCTGTGATTTATGTCTGAGAGTGTTTTGCCTATGTTCTCCTCTAGGAGTTTTATAGTTTCTGATCTTACATTTAGATCTTTAATCCATTTTGAGTTTATTTTTGTGTGGGGTGTTAGAAAGTGATCTAGTTTCATTCTTTTACAAGTGGTTGACCAGTTTTCCCAGCACCACTTGTTAAAGAGATTGTCTTTACTCCATTGTATATTCTTGCCTCCTTTGTCAAAGATAAGGTGTCCATATGTGTGTGGATTTATCTCTGGGCTTTCTATTTTGTTCCATTGATCTATATGTCTGTCTTTGTGCCAGTACCATACTGTCTTGATGACTGTGGCTTTGTAGTAGAGCCTGAAGTCAGGCAAGTTGATTCCTCCAGTTCCATTCTTCTTTCTCAGGATTGAGGAAGCAAATTTTTAAATATATGATCCAAATTATATTCCTGGGCATATTCCTCATCAATGTTTTTGTCTTGTAAACCCCTTCCAAATGTCTCTGGAGACTTACTCACCTGAGTAAAATTAGCTAAATGTGTGTTCCTGCCTCTAGTTAATCTTCATTTGTGTATGATTGTTTATATTATAACTCCATCCTCATATGATGTGGTCCCACCTGGACTAATTTTTGCTATATGAACTAGTCTATTTGAGGCCTACACTATACATAGGAAGGTAGGAGAGAAAGACAATATAGTAAGTCCCCTACATATGGATGAGTTCCATTCAGAAAGCCCGTTCATAAATCTGATTTGCTCTTGAGTTCAATAAAGTTAGCATAGGTACCCAACTAATACAATCAGTTGTATAGTACTATACTGTAATAGATTTGTAATACTTTTCACACAAATGATACACAAAAAACATGCAAAAAACCCACAATTTTTATAGTACAGTACTTTGAAAAGTACAGTAGTACAGTAGAACAGCTAGCGTTTCTTGGCAGTACCAGCTACATCACCCTTCCTTTTATGTTTGCTTCTGGATATCCTGTTCTTGAAGTAAAGATATTGTGCTATTGTACTCTACAGAGCACCGTAAAGTACACAAAAGCACAACCACTTGGAGAGGATGCACGCAAGAGACACTGCACACCAGACGTGTAAACTAACCTACATGATTGGACACACAAACGCAGGTTCACATCTTTAAAAGTCATTCCCTTCTCCAGGGGATCTTCCCAGCCCGGGGACTGAACCTGGGTCTCCTACGTTGCAGGCAGATTCTTTATCATCTGAGCCACCAGGAAGCCCAAAGGTTCATGTACAGGGGACTTACTGTACTTCTCTTCACAAGACTCAAGTTTCAGCTCCATATAACTACTGTGACAGAAAGGACATTATAAGAAATCTCAACTCTAAACTTCAAAACCCCTTTTAAGTCCAAAATTCTTGGAGAAAATAGAGTTAGGATTCCCTGGGAAAGATAATGGTTTTATGTAATCATCATTATCTACTTCATTAAGTAATCTTGTCTGTGGTAATACATAAAGTAAGCCATGTAGTCAACTAATACCTCACAAATTCTGTCTTATCTGAGACAGTACTTAGGCATACCAATAATAATAATGATTAAAAAAAACAAGAATTGCCTCAGAAAATTAGGCAATGTAAGAGAGATAGTACTAATTAATAGCCTCAAAAAGAAGTTATTTTGTTGATTTCTGTGAGTCCAATTTGGTTAGCTGAGGTTGAACTTTATAGACATGATGTGAATTCTTTTTCTACACTGTTTAAACTTTGGCTGAAAAGGTTCATATTTCTGCCAGCTGATAGAATTACATACTGCCCATTCATCTTCATTATTGCCTTTATTTTAGATGATAAATTCTGTAGTACTTTGGCTGCTATCCATGTCACAGCTTCTTTGAAGTAATCAGTGTTTTGGTATCATTACTTAATTCATCTTTTTTTGTTTAATAGCTTTATTGATACTATAATTAACTTATCATAAACTTCACCCTTTTAAAGTATATAATTCAGTACCATTTCCTATATTCACAGAGTTATGCAAATAAATCCACTACTGAATTTAAGGACATTTTCATCACTCCTCAAATGAAGCCCTATTCACACTCACAGTCATCCCACACCCTATTCCCCCTTAAGTACCCCCCCCCTCCACCGCAGCCCTGGAGAACCACTAATCTAGTTTATGTCTCTATAGATTTGCCTACTCTGGATATTTAATATTAATATAAAATAAATCACAACATGTGATCTTTTGTGACTGGCTTCTTTCATTTAGCAAAATGTTTTTGAGGTTCATCCATGTAGCATTTATCAGTACTTCATTACTTTTTAGGGCATAATAATATTCTACACTGTGGCTATAACATATTTTGTTTCTATATTAATCAGGTGATGCACATTTTGGTTGTTTTATTTTTTTGGCTATTATGAATAATGCTGCTGTGAGCATGCACGAACATATTTTTGTGTGGTCATATATTTTCATTCCTCTTGAGTATATACCTAGTAGTGGAATCGTTGAGTCATATGGTGACTGTATCTAACATTTTCAGGACCCATCAAATTTTCCAAAGGAGCTGCACCATTTTACAATTCCACCAGCAATGTATGTTCTCCCAATACTTGGTTCATCTTTAACTACCATAAAACACTAATTATTTTCTCATTAATAAATGTGGATTTCATTAAAATAAAAATATTGCCTCTTTTTTTGTTTACTTTGTCTGGGGCTTTTATTTCCTCCATGGTCTTTTCAGGTTTTTATAGCATGAAAATAAACCCCGGATTTTAATGCATAAAGCTTAACATGCCCTTCCAGACTTTTAGGTCCCTCTCATGCCCCCAGTCCTTCCTTAGCCCCAGCAAGCTTTCAACCCTTCTTTTTCCATTTCATTACTATCGCTTGCTCTCTTAAAGTAATAAAGAACTAGGAGGCTCGTGACTCTCAGAAATGTCAGGCTTTTAGAACCTCCATGAATTATGAGACAGAAACATTGAATGTTTTAGTTAGTGATGAATTTCAAATCACTGGGACTACAAACAGGGAGTCATAGTTTAAATTATATTCTGTCAATATGTCTTGTTTATGGATGCTTATGTTCACATTTAATATGAGGTCTCAGAACTCAGACCTCTGTAACAATTGCTCCCGTTGTTTAAAAGTAGCTTGTTTCTCAGTCTTGTAAAAAGAATGCTACTCAAAGCAGTTGCTTCCCTTTTAATACTGAAGGTGGGCACACTCAAAAGTGAATATTCATTTTGTGGCTTCACATTTCTGTTCACTTTCAGCCCAACAGCCAGCAAGGGCAGAGTTGTCAGTGGCACAGTTGTAACCACATAAACTGGATCAGTGCTGCTCTTGGCTCACTCTGCTGAGGCTGCATAATCTAGACTGTGTTTCTGGTGCCTATTATGTGTAGGAAAGAGGCTGCAGGGCATAGTGTATTTTACCCTTTGAATCAGTTAAGTCACAAATATTTGTGACTGTGAACAAATGCTTCCTATCCAGATTTTCAGGTTGGCCCCCTCACTTCTCATGCTGCTCATCAGCATCTGGGCCACAGAGAAATTGTGCTACATGTATGCGAATGAGTAAAACTAGGTTGGTGCCACAGAAATACTCCATTTATTAAGCAGGTCCCTTTGCAGTGATCAGCCCAATTTAATCCAGCTCTTCACTAAATATTCATGAAGTCGAGCAGGCAAAATTTTTCAAATCCTTGGCATCCTTGAGAAAGGACTCCTCAAAGAATATTATGAAAAGTTAACACACTTAGAGCATCCTAATTGTGTCTGTGCTTAGCGTCCACATTGTTGAGGAAAGACAACCGTAATTACTTTACCATCAATTGCAGACAGACACTTAAAAAGAACAGAGAAATTAAAATGTGAGTTCCATGGATAAAGGAAGAAGGTTAATAAGAATACGAGGTTTTTAATGCTTTTCCTGCTCATATGGGTACTCAACCTTGGCTCCCTGTGACAATCACCTAAGGGACTTTTTAAAAATATTAACACCATGACTATAAGATGGTGCTCAGAATGTGTATTGCATGTATAGTAAGCTTCAGTAATGCATTAAGAAAACATATCCAAGGCATGGATTCCATCTCACAGTAACTGAAACCTAAGAACGCCTAGTAATTGGACTGAGGTGGAGGGGGAGGTGCGGCAGGGGGTGTCTCAGTGGTTATCCAAATGTAATGTGCACATGAAACTGCTGGGGATCTTGAAGTGTAGAGTCTGATTGATTAATTCTGAACCGTAGCCCAAGATTCCAGATTTCTAATAAGCATAACTGGAATACCTACTGTTTTACCACTCACACTTTAAAAAGCAAGACTCTAGTCCAGTGGTTCCCAGACTTGAACATGTGTCAGAGCTCCCTGGATGATGTTAAAACATAGCGCTGCATCCCACTCCACAGTTCCTAGTCCATCAGATCTGAGATGGGATCCAAGAATGTGCATTCTTAGGTGCGGCTGGGGAGGCTGGTCTGGGAGCACACGTTGAGACTCACCATGCAAGGGCATAGGTAAATCTTCCCATGCTCAAAAACGAAAGTCAATGAAACACAAAAATAGCTCACAAAGTATGCATGTGTGCTTAGTCACTCAGTCATGTCCGGTTCTTTGCAACCCTGTGGACTGTAGCCCACCAGGCTCCCCTGTCCTTGGGATTCTCCGGGCAAGAACACGAGTGGGTTGCCATTCCTTCCTCTAGAGGATCTTCCCAACCCCAGGAATTGAACCCGCATCTCTTACAGTCTCCTGCATTAACAGGCTGAGTCACTGGGGAAGCCCTCACAAACTATAGCTAGCACTACCTTGCCCAGAATATATTGTGAACAGGTTGAGTTATCCGATTTTCCACACACAGAGAATGAAAGGTTCAATTTGCAACAAAGTAAATACCCTGCTGGAACAGTATGCCAGCTGTCAAGTCAGCAGTGAGAGAGGAGCAGATATATTAGAAAGTAGGTGTCAGTGAATGGTCTCTGCCAAGAAGAAAATCAGTTCCTTGGCCTCACTATGTAGCCAACTGTCATCAACTACCAGCGACCTATAGACATCTACTCTGGGCTTAGTCAGGAGTGACACTCAGTAAGGTTGAGGGGTGGGTGGTACACAGGGTCTTCTCTTCCCCCAGTAACTTGCATCTGTATGTCTTATCTGCACAAATAAAAACAAATATTTGCCAAAATCCTAGAATAGGAGCTGCTCAACAAATGTTGGGCTTACCAGGTGACTATGAAGGAAATGTGGGTTCAATCCCTGGGTTGGAAAGATCCCCTGGAAAAGGAAATGGCTACCCACTCCAGTATTCTTGCTGGGAAACCCCATGGACAGAGGAGCCTGGTGGGCTACAGTCCATGACATCACCAAGATTTGGACACAACTGAGTGACTGACACAGCAACAATAAATGTCAGTGCTCTGGTTTCCATTATACATTGGCCAAGTGCTTACTGCCTGGACTGAACCCTGCAACTAATTTCTGCACACACTTGCCACCCTTCCTAGCCTCCAGACATATATGAATTTTTTTTTCTTAATTTTGCTTATCTTGCTGACCCACCACTAAAGAGACCCTTATATTCAGTCTAACCATTTCCCCTGCCCTTCCTCCTTCTTTGAAGACCTAAGCTGATGGCACCTTTAACCAGCATGAAACTCGTCTGCAGTCAAAATGTGTATGTAGGAGTCAAGTTCACCTTCCTTAAATTCTGTCGAACTCAGAAAATTTCTGCTTCATCGTCCAGAGGTAGGAAGGGGGCTGGGGAGGAGGGCAGTCTCACCAGGGAACTTCTGACCTTTTATCCACTTCTCCACTAATCACTTTCAGGAGGAGGAATGGGTTATCTGAATGGAGCCTGTTTGGAGCCTGATACCCTTTGGGCCACATTCAGGCCTGCCCATCTGTCCCTCTCTCTGAAATCACCTACCCCCAAGCTCCTGGCAGGCCCATCCCAGGTGTTAACATCTTTTCTCCATTCTCTCTGACATATTGATTCAATAATTTACAGACAAGAAGGTCCCAAGATGTAGGCTAGGAAATGGAGGCCATAGGCCCTGGCCTGTTCTCCATTCCAGCTTATCTTGTCATAAAGTTGAAATGTGAACCCTTTTTGATTCCAATAACTATTTTCAGTTGATCAGAATTTAAGAGGGGTAGAGGGTGTCCAAAATTTATATTCACTCATTCCCTGACTCTTGCATATATTTGCTGCTTGTCATATTTATTCCTATAAAATTGCTTTAACAAAAATCATTCCTCATATATCTCAGATATTTTATTTTCTACTAGCAAAAGTTTCTATAAGTGGTATTACTGAATAAAAAAGTATAAGCACTGGGACTTCTGAGGCAGTCCAGTGGTTAAAACTTTGTCTTCCAATGCAGGGGGTGTGGGATCAAACCCTGGTCAGGAAGCTAAGATCCTATATGTCTCATGGCCAAAAATCCAAAACATAAAACAGAAACAATATTGTGATAAATTCCATAAAGACTTTTTAAATGGTCCACATAAAAAAATCTAAAAAAAGTATGAGCATTAAAAGGTACAAATTTCACTTATAAAATAAATAAGTCCTGGGAATGTGATATATAGCATAGCAACTATGATTCATAATAGTGAGTTGTATATTTGAAATCTGTTAAGAGTAAAACTTCAGACTTCTCACTGCAAGAAAAAAATTTTTTTTTAACTATGTGTGGAGATGTATGTAAACTAGACTTCCTGTGGTGATCATTTAACTATATATGCAAATATCAAATGATCGTGTTACATATCTGAAACTAATATAATATGTGTTAATTGTATCTCAATTTAAAAAGCATGACTTCCCTGGTAGCTCAGACTGTAAAGAATCTGCCTGCAAGGCAGGAGACCTGAATTCGACCCCTGGGTCAGGAAGATCCCCTGGAGAAGGAAATGGCAATCAACCCCAGTATTCTTAGCTGCAGGAGCCCATGGACAGAGAAGCCTGGTAGGCTACAGTCCATGAGGTCACAAAGAGTAGGACATGACTAAGCAACTAACATTTAAAAAGTATAAGCATTATAAGGTCGTTGATAAATAATGACAATATTTTTTCCACAAATTTTTCTACTAATTCACCATCTCACCAGCAATATAGGAATGCTATCTTATTTTATCCTCATCAGCATTTCTGCACTATTACATTTTTTAACATTTGTCAATATTATGTGTGTGGTCAGTCGCTCAGTTTTGTCCAACTCTTTTGCAACCCTATGGACTGTAGCCCACCAGGCTCCTTTGTCCATGGGATTCTCCAGGCAAGAATACTGGAGTGGGTTGCCATTTCCTCCCCCAGGGGATCTTCCTGATGCATAGATTGAACTTGCATCTCCTGCACTGGCAGGTGGATTCTTTATCACTGAGCCACCTGGGAAGCCCCTATCAATATTATAGGAGAAAATAAAATATCTCCTTTGATATTATCAGATTGAATATGTTGACTTAATATGTTTATTATCCATTTGTATTTCTTTGGTGAATTATTGCTCTATACGTTTTGTAATTTTCACACTGGACACTGAAAGCTGAAGGTTTTAAAATGATTTTCAAGGGACCATTTTCAGATAAGATATGCTTGGCAATAACTGTGAGATTGGTTTACCACACCACTATTTGCCTCTGCACACAGGAAACTTATTTTCTTCATTGCAGTTAGATTGGGGTGATATGACTGCTAGGTCATCAACTGTAACATGAGCAGAAGTCACGCATCACTTCTCATCTGAGGCCATTAAAAGTGGGAATTCTCTCTCTCTCTCTCTCTCTCTCTCTCTCTCTCTCTCTCTCTCATCCATATAGCAAGAAGGGAAGAACACTTAAGGTTGTAAAATTACAGTAAGTGAACCCAAATTTGCAACACAGAGGCCTAGATAATCAATATGGAAGCTGTCCCAGACAGCCTTCTTTGGGGAAAAGGTAGAGAAGAGGCAGCTGACCTGCAAAGGACTGTGATGTGACTCAAAATTATAAACATTTTGCACTAAGACCTTACATAACCTAACTAATAAAACATAGCACAGCCTAGCTAACATAGGAGACCAGCTCTAAACCTGCGGTTCACAACTGGAGGTGGATATTGCACACCACATGAACTACTGGCATTGACATCTTTACTTGTGACAACTAGGGGTCTATGACAGGCATCTGCTTGTAGAGACCAAAGATGCTACTAAAGCATCCTACAATGTACAGAACCAGGCCCTACGATCACAGTTTATCCCACTCAAAATGTTGATAGGACTTCCCAGGTGGTCCAGTGGTTAAGAATCCACCTGCCAATGCAAGGGACACGGGTTCAATCTCTGGTCTGGCAGCTAAAGCCAGGCGCCACAACTACCGAAGCCCATGAACGCTAGAGCCCGTGCTCTGTAACAAGAGAAGCCACCGCAGTGAAAAACCCGCACGCCACAACTAGAGTGTAGTCCCCGCCTATCACAATAGAGAAAGCCCGTGCGCAGCAGCAAAGATCCAGAAGAGCCAAAACTAATCATATAAGTTAAATAAAACTAGGAGCTTTATTTAAAAATAAATGTTGATAGTCTTTAATTTGGGCCTGCCCTGATTCTATCATATCTGCAGATAATAACTTCCCAGTTTATCTTTGGCTCTTAATTCTCTTTGTAGTAGGTTTTTTGAAGTATATAAAACTTTTCCCATACAGTGTGTGTGTGTGGTCATAATAGATTATTTGGAAAATCGAGCATATCCTAGCTAATGAGCCAGCCTAAGAACAAAGAGGGAAAATAGTGACCTCTATGCCCAAAGGGAAACAGTAGGGAACGTTCTTCCTCCGGAGCTGAACTAAAATAGTTTCAAATGTATGACAAGACTTTCAGACTGGAGAAAAGTCACTTGGGGACAATGCTGCTCTGGTGAAGAGAAGGAGGGCTGGAAGGTAGTAAGTGAGTAAAAGAAGACCAGAAAACCCCATCAGGGCCTTGGAACAGTGGCAGGAGGAAAGCTGGTGACTCTATTACAGCACTTTTTCCTTCTGAGGACAACTTCACTCAGTGGCTATTCTAGAGGGGAGACTCACCCAAGAGAAAGCTTTCCAGCAGCACTTTCACAGGCACCCATCTCCTTAGGAGGCACTTAGCATCATTCTGATGTAGAGAAGCACTCCCTGGAATTAGAAGGTTGCCCTCATTTAGAAGGGTAAGTATTGGAGGTAAAGTGTGAGTTACAGGCGAAGGTGAAAGAGGAATTCCTCTCCAGAGAACCACGTTTACTGTGGCATTCGGAAAGAACACAGTAAGGGAGAAAAGTATGTAGTGATTGCAAACTGAAAGCAAAGATGTGTTCTGGGTATCTAGTGCTAAGTGAGAAATGGCGATCACATTTTTGTTGTTGTTGTTGTTGGTTGAAAACATTTTCTCTGCTCAGGAATTTTCTCGGCAGGGCTCAGTCAAGAAAGTCAGTCTCTGCTCAACCCAGCGCTGCCTGAGGTAGGAGACAGATGGGCCCCGGGCTGCTGCCGCTAAGTCGCTTCAGTCGTGTCCTACTCTGTGCGACCCCATAGACGGCAGCCCACCAGGCTCCCCCATCCCTGGGATTCTCCAGGCAAGAACACTGGAGGGGGTTGCCATTTCCTTCTCCAATGCATGAAAGTGAAAAGTGAAGGTGAAGTCGCTCAGTCGTGTCCAACTCTTCACAACCCCATGGACTACAGCCTACCAGGCTCCTCTATCTATGGAATTTTCCAGGCAAGAGTACTGGAGTGGGGTGCCATTGCCTTCTCCAGGGCCCTGGGCTGAGCAGCTCGCATCTGTCTCTTGAGGACACACACATCAAGATTAAGATAATGGCTGAATTAGAGAGCAGTGGAGCCCTGCTTGGGTAAAAAGATCAGGAGGCTCTGTATTTCTCATTCTTGATCTCAAGACCTCCTCAAACTATGCATGCACAGAAAGGTTCCTGAGGGGTCAGAGAAGGGAGAGGGTGCTAGCCCATAATATGTTCTGCCAACCAGTCAGAGACCCTTGTGCTGGAATTCATGCTCAATAACACATCCGGGAGGGCCCTGAGCCAGATCACTTATGGACACAAAGTCAGACAAAGCAAGATGACTGGCCAGAGGGAACTTGGAAAACTGCTCAGACTGTTCTTTAGTCTCTCAGTCATGTTCAACTCTTTTGCGACCCTATGGACTGTAGCCCACCAGGCTCCTCTGTCCATGGGATTCTCCAGGCAAGAATACTAGAGTGGGTTGCAATTTCCTTCTCCAGGGGATCTTCTCAAGCCAGGGATAGAACCAGTATCTCCTGCATTTGCAGACAGATTCTTTACTGCTGAGACACCAGGGAAGACCCATCATGATTTCAGTTCAGTTCAGTCTCTCAGCTGTGTCTGACTCTTTGCGACCCCATGGACTATAGCATGCCAGGCTTCCCTGTCCATCACTAACTCCTGTAGCTTGCTCAGACTCATGTCCATTGAGTCAGGGATGACATCCAACCATCTTATCCTCTGTCATCCCCTTCTCCTCCTGCCTTCAATCTTTCCCAGGATCAGGATCTTTTCCAATGAGTCAGCTCTTCGCATCATGTGGCCAAAGTATTGGAGTTTCAGCTTCAGCATCAGTCCTTCCAATGAATATGCAGGACTAATTTCCTTTAGGATGGACTGGTTGGATCTCTTTGCAGCCCAAGGGACTCTCAAGATTCTTCTCCAAACATCACAGTTCAAAAGTATCAATTCTTTGGCACTCAGCTTTCCTTATAGTCCAACTCTCACATCCATACATGACTACTGGTAAGACCATAGCTTTGACTAGATGATCCTTTGCCAGCAAAGTAATGTCTCTGCTTTTTAATATGCTGTCTAGGTTGGTCATAGCTTTTCTTCCAAGGAGAAAGTGTCTTTTAATTTCATGTCTTCAGTCACCATTTGCAGTGATTTTGAAGCCCCCCAAAATAATGGTCTCTTAGTCTTTCCATTGTTTCCCCATCTGTTTGCCATGAAGTGATGGGACCAGACCCCATGATCTTTGTTATTTTATTGTTGAGTTTTAAGCCAACTTTTTCACTCTCCTCTTTCACTTTCATCAAGAGGCTCTTTAGTTCTTCTTCACTTTCTGCCATCAATGATTTAAACCACCCCTAAAGCACTTGACTCCCTCTCAGCCTGCCATGTATCTTTCCACACATTCTCTGCTCTTAATAAATGCTCTTATCTGCTTTACCAATTTCCACCTTTTTGCCAAAATTCTTTAAAAAAACAAAGAAGACAAGAGCCAAGGCCCTGCTTCTAGCTGCTAGGTCCTGGTGGTCTAGTGGTTAGGATTCGGTGCTCTCACCACGACAGCCCAGGTTTGATTCCCGTTCAGGGAACTGAGACCCCATTTCAAGCTGCCACACACCACAGCCAGCCCAGAAGCAAGCAAGGATGGTGCCAAGGCTGGGTGGTAGAATCATCTAAGGCTTGCTCACTCCCATGTCTCATGGGTGATGCCATAAATACAAAAACAGCTGGGATTGGAACAGAGGTCTGAGGCTAACTGTTGGTGCTCTCTGACTTCTAGGAGCTGTTCAGCTTACAGTTTTCTGGTTGATTATTGCCCAGCTTCATGGAATTTCTATTCCCACACACGTCAGTTCTCAGGAAGAGACTCCAGGGGACTCCGGTGCAGGTCTCTGAAACATTTTCCTCAGGAAGCTTCCTCTCCTCATTCATGCCTTGCCCTGCAAGCCCCAGACACCTCAGCCTTTCTGTCTCTTCAAGTCATGGAAACGCCCCTGCTCTATTTGGGATTTGCATCACTACAAGTGAAAAGGACTGATAGGGAACATGGAAACCAAAATAGAACCAAGCTTAAATGATCAGAGCAATTACTACACACACACTCTCTGTCACCTTCTCTCTCTCACATACACACACACATGAATACATGTGTATATGTAAACATACTCACATATATACACACATACACGTATGCATATTCATATACACATATATGGCTTCCCAGGTGGCTCATTGGTAAAGAATCTGCCTGCCAATGCAGGAGATGCAAGAGACACAGGTTCGATCCCTGTGTCAGGCAGATCCCCTGGTGAAGGGTATGGCAACCCACTGCAGTATTCTTGCCTGGGAAATCCCATGGACAGAGAAGCCTGGCGGTCTATAGCCCCTGGGGTCACAAAGAGTCAGACATGATTGAGCACGACCACAATACACACACACACACACACACACACACATATATATTTATATGTGTATTTACACATTAAATGTTATAAAGCACTGTGACTTGGAGATTAATATGTGTGACAGATAAGAGTTAGTCACTCAGTTGTATCCAATTCTTTGCAACCCCATGGATGGTAGCCCCCCAGGCTTCTCTGTCAGGCAAGAATGCTGGAGTGGGTAACCATTCCCTTCTCCAGGAGATCTTCCTGACCCAGGGATCAAACCCAGGTCTCCTGCATTGCAGGCAGATTACTGTCTGGCCAGCAGGGAAGCCCCATAAGGTAAAAGTTACCCTTAAAAGTCCTAGTAGAGTTCAACATACACAGCTTTGTGCCTACAACCTAAAATGGTAAATATTCTAAATACTGGCACTTACTTGAAAACAACTCCCTAGACACATGGAAGGAACAAAAGCGAATCTATGTGCAGATAACTGGGTAGTCTAACAATTCTGCCTTTAAGCTAGTTATCAAATACTTATTGTGAATGGGGCATTGGGAGAGAATTCAAAACTATTTCTGATCTCCTGGAGTGCCAATTCCATTTTGTCTTAATACTGTGCATTGATTCACTCTACAGCTCTCTGGGAATTCAAAACAATCAAATCCAGGGGTAAATAGAAAAGAGATCAAGAATTCTAAAGAGTTTCTCCTTGTCTACAGAATTTATTTCAATTTGTTTAAATATCCAGCATCTGTAAACATAATAAATATTAGCAAATCTGCTTGTGATTGTAGAGATTAAAGGTTAGCCTGTAAAATCAGCATTTAACTTAAAGATTCTACTGTACATTTTTTCAAATTTAAAAATAAATGCACTACAAAAATCAAAAGGTGGAATAAAATTTAAGAATGTTAACTACATTATCTTTAATAAAGAGGGTAAAGCTAATACCACCTAAAAATGAAACTTAGCTTCTAAAAAGGGCATAATAGAAATCAATTATTTGCTTTATATAACCTTTCATCTAGGTCTTTTTAAATGGATAATTTAGGAACTTGTACATCTTTTCCTGAAGAATACAAACAATAACTTTAGTTTCACTTCATTTTCCTTGTGTTCAATTAAATAAATCAAGTCAAATTTAATAGTTTTCTTTAAATTAGTATATATAATATGATCTAGTTTTTATAAAGTTATTTCTCTCTATGCATTTTTCTATCTGTACATGTACAATTGTGCCTCGGTATCCACGGACCCCTCCACAGATATCAAAATCTGTGGATGCTCAAGTATATTGGTTGGATTAGTTGCTTCAGTCATGTCCGACTCTTGTGACCCCATGGACTGTAGCCCTCCAGGCTCCTCTCTCCATGGGATTCTCCAGGCAAGAATACTGGAGTGGGTTGCCATTCCCTTCTCCAGGGGATCTTCCCAATGCAAGAATTGAACCTGCGTCTCTTGCATTGCAGGTAGATTCTTTGCTGACTGAGCTACGGGAGAAGCTTCGTATATAATGTTGCAGAATTTGCCTATATGCAAATATACTCACAGCCTCCCGCATAATGTAAGGGAATCTCTCTTCTTCCTTAGGAAAAACAAACAAACAAACAAACTCCCCTTCATATAAACACCAGCTGATACCCAAAGAGACCTAGTTCAGGACTAACCAGGACATTATAAAAAATTTATACCCACAGGACAGATCTGTTAAAATCTATCTTCTCCAAAGAAGACATACAGATGGCTAACAAATACATGAAAAGATGCTCAACATCACTCATTACCAGAGAAATGCAAATCAAAACCACAATGAGGTACCATTTCACACCAGTCAGAATGGTTGTGATCCAAAAGTCTACAAGCAATAAATGCTGGAGAGGGTGTGGATAAGAGGGAACCCTCTTACACTGTTGGTGGGAATGCAAACTAGTACAGCCACTATGGAGAACAGTGTGGAGATGCCTTAAAAAACTGTAAATAGAACTGCTTTATGACCCAGCAATCCTACTGCTGGGCATACACACCGAGGAAACCAGAATTGAAAGAGACACGTGTACCCCAATGTTCATCACAGCACTGTTTATAATAGCCAGGACATGGAAGCAACCTAGATGTCCATCAGCAGACGAATGGATAAGAAAGCTGTGGTACATATACACAATGGAGTATTACTCAGCCATTAAAAAGAGTACATTTGAATCAGTTCTAATGAGGTGGATGAAACTGGAGCCTATTATACAGAGTGAAGTAAGCCAGAAAGAAAAACACCAATACAGTATACTAGCGCATATATATGGAATTTAGAAAGATGGTAATGATAACCCTGTATGCGAGACAGCAAAAGAGACAAAGATGTATAGAACAGTCTTTTGGACTCTGTGGGAGAGGGAGAGGTGGGATGATTTGGGAGAATGGCATTGAAACATGTATAATATCATGAATGAAATGAATCGCCAGTCCAGGTTCGATGCAGGATACTGGATGTTTGGGGCTGGTGCACTGGGACGACCCAGAGGGATGGTATGGGGAGGGAGGAGGGAGGGGGGTTCAGGATGGAGAGTACATGTACACCTGTGGCAGATTCATGTTGATGTATGGCAAAACCAATACAATATTGTAAAGTAATTAACCTCCAATTAAAATAAATAAATCTATATTAAAAAATAAAATAAAATAATTTTTTAAGTCCACAAATAAAAACGCTGGAGAAGGTATGGAGAAAAGAGAACCCTCAAACACTGTTGTACGAATGTAAATTGGTGCATCCACTATGCAGAACAGTATGGTGGTTCCTTAAAAGACTAAAAATAGAGTTAGCATATGATCCTGCAATCCTACTCCTGGGCATATATTCAGAAGAAAAACCCCTCTAATTTGAAAAGATACATACACCTCTATATTCATAGCAGCACTATTTACAATAGCCAAGAAATGGAAGCAACCTAAATGTCCACTGGCAGATCAATGGATACAGAAGATGTTTTATACACACACACACACACACACGAAATAAATCTATCTTCATAGAACATGTTTGATATTCGAACGTATAATGCAAAGATTAAAAGATTAAAAACTGACATTTGCCATTTACCCACACCTGATTATCACAGTTCTCTGATATAATTCAGTATGTTTTGTTCAATTGGAGATTAATATAGTATATGCACGAATGACCACCTAATTATTTCACAAAGTTACAGAGCTTTTATTCTGTTGCCTACAATCAACAACATGGATGCCTCTTAATGATGACAGTTTATCATTTTTAAGCTTCATTTTTCTTCTTGGCTTTGTCATTTTCAGGACCATTAAAAACACACTTTAGTGGTGTTTACTACATCATGTTTTATAGACTGTCTGTGCTCCCACCTCCCAAATTCCTATGTTAAAACTTAACTTCCAGGGAACTTCCCTGGTGGTACAGTGGGTAAGAATCTGCCTGCCAGTGCAGAAGATCCCACATGCTCTGCAGCAACTAAGCCTATGCCACAACTGCTGAACCTAGGCACCCTATAGCCCGAGCTTCACAACAGGAGAAGCCACCGCAATGAGAAGTCCGTGCGCTGCAACTAGAGAAAAGCCCTTAAGATGCAACACAGCCAATAAAAAAGAGAACAAACAAAAAAGCCCCTAAGCCCTGATGTTATCAAGAGGTGGAGTACTGACTGGGGAAGTCATCAGGCCATGAGGTGGATTCTTCAGGAATGGGGATAGTGCCCTTATAAAAGAAAACCCCCGAGAGCTCTCTCCCTCTCTCCACCATGTGAGGACACAGCAAGAGGAAAGCCATCTCTGAACCAGGAAGGAGGCCCTCACCATATACCACATCTGCTGGTGCCTTGACCCTGGACTTCCCGCCCCCAGACTGTGAGAAATAAATTCTATTGTTTATAAGCCACCCAGTCTATGGCACTTTATTATAGCAGCCTGAAGTGACTAAGACAACCCACACATCTTTCAGGAGAACCGTTTCTTTTTATAATTAACTCCTCAACTATTTCTTGTTCTCTCTGGATTCTTCTGTTTTAGTCTACAAAACTTGGCTTTATCTTTGGAACATAAGAGTAACATGGTCAGTTCAGTTCAGTAGCTCAGTCATGTCATGGTCAGAAACATCTAATATATTCAAGAGTATAGCTAGTTCCTTCATTTGAAGTGTATCATTAGAGAATACATATTTTTAAAAAATATATTACCCCTTAAGTACAACTAAAACACTCTTTTTTTTCCATAATTCATATTTTACTTGGAGGTGCAAATTTCCTTATTGGCACTTGCCACGACTGGGCAGTGCTAAACAAAAAGGTAATTGGCACAGCGAACCCCTGTGGTAATAATTAAAATAAAGTCATGATAGACCTTGTGGATTTCACCTTATTGTTAGCTTTTCACTGTGACCCTAAATTTTCTATATGTTCTATGTGTAGCTCACCACAAGTTCACCGTGCTGGGGCCTGTTGGGGAAAAAAGTTATGAACATACAGCATAGAGAGAGGACATAAGTGCATGTAGACTGTCGAGGATTTGATGGTAAGAAAGAGTTATACTAGACAGACTACATCCAGGAGGATACGCATCCCGTTTCGCACTCTATAGTTGACTAGGAGTATTGAACTAGAGAAAGTCAATTCACCTCATTCTGGAAGGTGAACAAAATGAGGGAGATCTAGCAACCATGAGGGATATGGAGTGACCCCTCAAGTAAGAGGAGCCAAGGTAAAACCATGGGAAGCTGGCAGATAGGATCCGTGATAGGAAGAATTTGAACCAATATGTGAATATTTTAGAAAACAGACTTCAAGTTAGTAAAGAAAAAACTACGAAGACTAAGAGTCTTAATAGAGAATGAAAGGAAAAGGAAAGGAAAGTGAAGTCGCTCAGTTATGTCCGACTCTTTGCGACCCCATGGACTGTAGCCTACCAGGCTCCTCTGTCCATGGGATTTTCCAGGCAACAGTACTGGAGTAGATTGCCATTTCCTTCTCCAGGGCATCTTCCTGACCCAGGGATCAAACCCAGGTCTCCCGCATTGTAGACAGATGCTTTACCATCTGAGCCACCAGGGAAGTCCAATAGAGAATGAAGTTACGTATAAAGAAATTAAATTCCCCTCATTGGAACAGTTTAAAAGGAAGTTGAAATGATCTGCTAAGTTCTCAGAAAAATAGCATGAAGGATGCCTCAAGTGAACAGGCAGTCTTCCTACATGGCCCCCTAATTATTTTGTCAAACTAGGAATTTTACCACTCTATTAAGAAGGAAACAGAACTCCAGTTTTCAAAAGTATAACAAAGACTCAGCTTTCCAGAAAGTATCCAATTATGAATAGGGACTGTGAAACTGGAATCCAGATCTTAGAGAACTACAAATATGTGCCAATTCTCTATGTGTGTGTCTGTTTTTTTTAAAAAAAGATGTAACCAAACTCCGTGTGTGTGTGTCTCAGCAATATATGAAAACATTTAACATCGTTGTCATAGGAATACAAAGAGGAATTATTCATGTATCTCCCTGTATCTTAATATTACATAACTCAACTTTAACGGATTCAGCTTTTAGAGACTTCATTAAATCCAGTCTTCCTGAGAGAAGTACCTTCTGGATTTATCTCACAAGTACAGGGTATTTACAGTTAAGAGAGTCTACTAATAGATTATTTAGATGATGCAAAGCCAGCCTCAGGAGCCTACTGAGTTTAAGATTCATGAGGGCAGGCATTTAGACTGTTTCCTGATCTCTGGTGCCTAGAACACAGTTTTTCACATAGTAGGTGCTAAATAAATATTTATGAATGAATGAATGGATGGATGGAGGTTGAGGTATTTTTAGGTTCATTTTGGGTTCCCTCCTGGCTTCCTCAAGGGAAAGAGAGAATGGTCTTGACCTAAGGAGATAAGAAGCCACTCTTGCAGAAGGAAGGAGGAAGCAGTGTGGTCAGCAGAGAGGACTAGACCGAAGCTGGCAGCTACAGAGGGCGAGGGCAAGGAGACAAGGCAGGACACTCTCTCATTCAAAGCTCCAACAGTTCTTTCAATAAATCTAGGACCTACAAAGGCATTTTAAAACTTCAGTGATAAAAGTCAATGAATTTCAAACAGTGTTTGGCAAAGTTAAGTTTATAAATAAAAATATGTATGAGCAAAATCCAGAGAAGAAATTGTCTGCCCTGAAGAATTCCTCTTGGAATTTTTTTTTTCCTTCTAAAAAGACAAATGGGTGGTTAGTCAGCAGAGCAAGGGCATTTATAACAATGTCCTTTCTCTAACCATTGATTTGTTTTCATTAGGTAAGTAGTTCGTTTTCTAAAGCTCTTTCCCCCACTTTTGCTCTTGGCCGTAACAAAATTGGTGGTTCTGGCACTGTTATTAATTCCATAGTTGTGAAATTCCCTTAGGGAAACAAAGTAACTTTAGTTTATTGAAAATACTAAGGGAAGGATAGTTTATTAGGTATTTGGATGACTGGATGTTGAGAAACATATCATTTATCACTTAAAGTATCTCTAGTACAAGGACACTGTTAAGTGTGTGCATATAAAACATAGAACACGGATTAAAACAGAAAAAAAAAGTATTTAACAAATGCAATGAAATGAGATGTGCTATCTTCATTCTACCATATAACTGGATACCTGGGGACACATGGCTGAATTTTTCATATTTCAATCAGCATGTTTGTCAACCTACAGAAAGAGCTTAGGTGCTCCCATCCTGTCACAGAAGATGAACATTTTTTCCTTCTATCTTATATATCAGTAACTATTGGGGACAATCAGGGAAGTGTCCCATGTCACAACTGTATGAGATTCAATCAGGAACAGACACAAACGTGTCTAAACTGACAAATCATAAATAGTAGCCCAGCCACGTTGATGACCAAATCAGACCAGTCAATACCTATGCACTTTATCATTAAATATTGCCTTAAATGTCAAGTCCAAGAATTACATTTATCTTGAAATTAAGAGCTGGGAGGAATTTTGGAGATCGTCTTGTCTGATCCTTCAATTTTGTGGAAGATGTAATCAAAATGATGATAGTAACACACACTCCCTGTTCTCAGGGAGCTATCAGTTTCATAAGAAAAGAATCCCTAAACAGAAAATTACAAGATACTATAAAGGAGGGAAAATAGGTATAAGTATGGAATATTAGAGGATTACATGGAAATGACATTATGTCTTGCTTTGGAGACCATGTGAGGATCAAAAATAACTTCCGTGAAGAGGTGACTCTGAAGCTCAATCAATATAGAAAGAATAAGAGTTGTGCAGGTCACCGGAGGCAGGGTATTTGGGGAAGCAGAGATAGAAATCACAAAAGGAAAGAAAACCTATATATGTTTTGGGAGATAAAAGCAGTCTACTTGGGTTGTCAGCACAGAGAAATGACAGAAAGATGGAGGATTCTGGGTGTCAGGATAAAAACTAAATTTTCCATCTAGAGTCTCTATGTATGTATTGAAGATATGTGTAGGTGTGTCTATGTATGGATGTGTGAATCAAAAGGTCATGACATAATACTTAGCCAGACTACAAGCAATGCACTTTTTTCTTGTCCTATGGTTTTTCATGTGAAAGTGTCAACACCCAAAACACAAAGGTCATGAGATACCATGGTGTCATGACTTACTGTTTGAAAGACATATGAAGGCTGAGGGGGTGATAAGCAAAGGTCAAATCACAATCAGCTGTTTAGATTACACATGATAGACCAGGGAGTGGGGAGTCATGCAAGAGTTTTGAACAGGGAAATGAAGTATTATTATCTGGATTTAGAAAGATCATTCTAAATTGTTCAAAAGTGAAATTCTCTGGCAGTCTGGTGGACTCCACACTTCCACTGCAGGGGAGCATGGGTTCAGTCCCTAATCCAGGAACTAAGATCCCACAGGCAGGGTGGTGTGGCCAAAAAAATAAAATAAAATAAAAAACCATTCCAAAAAAGACTGGAAATGTTACAGGAAAGAAGGTCAATATCAGGAATTTCTTACATTACTATATATATAACAGATAATTAATAAATACCTATTGTATAACACCAGAAACTATCCTTGATATTTTGTAATAACCTATAAAGGAAAAGAATATGAAAAAGAATAATATATACGCAACTGAATACATATATGTGTATGTATGTGTGTGTATAATATATAATTGAATTGTGCTATACACCTGAAACTTACATGATACTGTAAATCAACTATATTTCAACTAAAATTTTTTTTAAATGTTAAAGGAGTTTCTTGAGGCTATTTAAGCAACTGTTAATGGTGACAGAGTCAAGATAGTTGTTTTGAGGATGAAACCACAATGAGGTATCATCTCACACTGGTCAGAATGGCTGCCATCAAAAAGTCTACAAACAATAAATGCTAGAGAGGGTGTGGAGAAAAGGGAACCCTCTTACAAACTGTTGGTGGGAATGCAAACTGGTACAGCCTCTATGGAAAACAGTGTGGAGATTCCTTAAACAGCTGGGAATAGAACTGCCAAACAACCTAGCAATCCCACTGCTGGGCATATACCCCGAGGAAACCAGAACTGAAAGAGACACGTGTATCCCAATGTTCATTGCAGCATTCTTTACAATAGCTAGGACATGGAAGCAACCTAGATGTCCATCGGCAGACAAATGGATAGGGAAGTTGTGGTATATATACACAATGAAGTATTACTCAGTTATAAAAAAGAAGGCATTTGAGTCAATTCTAAAGAGGTAGATGAAACTGGAGTCTATTATACAGAGTGAAGTAACTCAGAAAGAGAAACACAAATACAGAAAGAGAAACACAAATATTAACCCATATATATGGAATTTAGAAAGACAGTAATGACAATCCTATATGCAAGGCAGCAAAGGAGACACAGATGTAAAGAACAGACTTTCAGACTCAGTGTGAGAAGGCAAGGGTGGGATGATTTGAGAGAATAGCATTGAAACGTGTATATTACCATATGTAAAACATAGGACCAGTGCAAGTTTGATGCATGAAGCAGGGCACTCAAAGTCGGTGCTCTGGGACAACCCAGAGGGATGGGGTGGGGAGGGAGGTGAGAGAGGGGTTCAGGATGGGGGGACACATGTGCACCCATGGCTGATTCATGTCGATATATGGCAAAAACCACCACAATATTGTAAAGTAATTATCCTCCAATTAAAATAAATAAATCAATATTTTAAAAATAAAGAAATAATTATATATATACATTAACCAAAAAAATAGTCATTTTGAGGATGAAGAAGAGCAATTAAGAAGCTGTAATTAACATACATCATTACTGTCTAGAAGAGGGGTTAAATGAGAGAGGAAAGATAGTGGTTCAGTTCTGAGGAGTCTGTCTTAGGAAGTATATGGACAGTAATATTGTGCACAGAGAGGGGAAAATTAAGAAGAACAGGCAGAAAGAACTGAGAATAATGATTCAGTCTAGGACATTCTGAATTTAGGTAGCTGCTGAATATCCAAGTAGAGATATCAAGCGAGAAGTTAAGTCTGATCCTGAAGAGAAATGAAAGTCATAGCTGGACAGATGTGGGAGCTAGCAGCATACACAAAATAATTGAAGCCATCAATTAAAAAACCCATTTATGAACTGTAAACAGTTATAATATTTTTTCTGACCCTTAAAAATGCATAAAGCACCACTGATGTGTGTGTGGTAAATTATTATCATTGTCACATACAAATCAGGAGCATGAGACTCAGTTTAATCATGTGCACAGCTGACATTGTGCTGCCACAACCCAAGACTCAACCCGTTTTGTGTACTGCATCTTTCAAAGCTTCTTCATCCTACCAGGATGCCCCTCTCCATCATGCCACGTGCTTTACTTGAGGTCATGAAAAGAAACACACCTCCCCTTGTTCAAATGACACCTACTTCATCTGCATTTATAAGTCATTAATCATTAGGTTGTTTGCTTTTGGTGTGCATGGGTTTGAATTAATCATACTCTATAATTCATTGCACATCATCATCGTTCCTCCCTGGAAGACCCATCTCTTCTTCTTGTATCGATTCTCTTTTATCCCCAATATACTATTTTCATCTCCTGCCACTGACTCATTTCCTAATATGTGAGATATTCATTCTTCTCTCTGTATTATATTATATGCATGCATGTTCGTTTGTTTTCTCTTTTTAACTCAGCACTACCCTTTTTAAGAGCTGTTGATCACTTGGTAGGCTTATCTGGCTGGATCTAACTGCTACACATACCATTCCACATGGTACTTATCACTTCCCTCTGGGGCCTGCATCTAGTAGTCTCCAGCTATTTTTTCCCCAGCTTGATCAAGATATAATTGACATATAACACTGGGTAAGTTTACAGTGTACAATGCGATGATCTGATACACATACCTACTGCAAAAGGATTAATTATCATGATAAGCAGCTATCTCTAACTGCCTGTTACCAAAAACAACCCTGTGACAAATTTCAAATTTAAATATCTTCTTGATGGACTTGCATGAAACTTCTCTGAACTACACATCCTGGATACAGATGTAAGGACGTAGGGTATGTTAACACTTCATTTTACTAAATGTTATCAGATTTTTCTTCAGAATGGCACATGAACTTTAGGAATTTTAAGAAGCTCTTTTCAGCCCAGTTTCCCAAAATAGCTTTCAATTTTTCTCCTACTAATTCTATAATTTTACCTCTCATATTTAGTTATCAATCCACTTGACTATATATATTCATGATGTTTCACATAAAATAAGCTAGTTTTAATGTCATCTACAACCCAATCCAATCTATACTTTCTCCATTGATTTTCAGTCACACTATAATCATATATTAATTTCTCATATCAACATACTCTTGTCCTCTCTGAAGCATGTCTCTCAAGCCTTAGAAAGAATCATCTAACAGGTTTATTGGGCTTCCCTGAAGGCTCAGGCAGTAAAGAATCTGCCTGCAATGCAGGATACCCAGCTTCAATCCCTGGGTCAGAAAGATCCCCTGGAGAAGGAAATGGCAACCCACTCCAGTATTCTTGCCTGAAGAATCCCATGAACAGAGAAGCCTGGTGGGCTACATTCCATGGGGTCACAAAGAATTAGAGACAGCTTAGCAACTGAACAACAACAAAATGGGTTTATTATTTAGTTCAACCACCTTATCTCAAGGTTTCACAATTTCACATTTTCCTGGAATGAGCCCTCTATGGAAATGGTTAAGACACCTTATTTTAAAATGATTCAATGCAGTTGTGTCATGCCTCCATGAACCTTTGAATTTGGCAAAGGTCTCTATAACTGGAGAGATACAAACACACAGGAAATGAATATAAGAGTGGACACAGAGCTCTGGGCTCAATACTACAACTGTTTCACAGATTTAAGGGGTGATATTCAGCCCTTTCTTCTTTCTTCCTGGGTAAAAATACAATAACTGCCACCTCCGAACCTAGAAAGATTTTCAGATTTCATTGACTGATACTTACGGTAAAGTACCACAAGACACTTCCTGGCATAAAATCTCGTGATTTCCAACTGATGAATTAGACATTCTGAACAATTACTGAAGATGCTTTATGACCCTTTGTCCTAAAATAAATCCCAGTAAAAATAAACACATAAAATTTTTGTACATAATGTTACTTGATGTTTTTTCTTTTTTCTAAAAGTCTACATCTCTCATAAGAAGCTTTTAAAATTCTCATTTAACTAACAAGATGTCCCCAAGTGATGGATAAACTTTAAAAGCAGAGTTTTACATATTGTCCTATGAACACTTCACTGTCCGAAAATTGTTTTGGATCAACAGGAAACATTGAACCTTCCTTACCTTCTTCTCTCACCACCAGTGGCCCCAGTAGTTGCTAGTTCTTGTGAGTTATCTCTGTTTGTAAACACTAGCTTAATAGCTGTTAATCCCTCAATACTTGCAGAAGCGTATGCAAATTTATTCCAGATGAGGGCGGCCAATACCTACTTCTAATGCTGCTGTTCTCTGTTTGTTATCATGATGCCCACCTCAGTTCTGCATAACAATTTGAACTTTTCATTTGCCATAGGCTACTAGAAACATCTGTTGACTTATTTCTCCCCAAATAGCTCTGGGCATCCAACCTCTGTTCCAAAAGGTCAGCCCATTTCCACTTCTACTAACTGCCACATTCTCTCCCCAGTCAGCATCACTTCAAGACAAACTATCCCTTCCTCTGCTCTCTTTATCATAATCCTTTGTGTAATTTTCATCCAATTTTTGAATCTTTTCAAGTGATTGATAGTATTCATTTGAAGAGGAATCTCATCTCCACTTTCAGATATTTCTCAATACTTCAGTTTTAGAAAAGTGAAAGCAAAAGATGACACAAGTTGATTAATTTCCCACTCCTTTTACCTCTTTGTAAACATTTATGCATTATTTTTCCTAGAGAAATTTTATCACATGACAATTAATTCAAAACCAATCTCATTTTCTCTGCTTCATATCCTTACAAGAACAGTCGAGTTAATATCTCCCCAGCCAAACTTCAAATCTATCAAAATATTTAAGTTATTATTAATAAAATGAGTTATCTTCCAATTATTTTTTCTTGTCATTGTTCCTTTGAAAACATTATTTTAAAAGAGTTTTTCATTTCTATCCTTTTCATGGTGCTTGCTTTGGTTTCCTCAAACACAGTTATGTCTGAAAGCTACAGCACTCTAAAATGCTGAAACAGAGTAAGACAAAAAGCAGCAGAGGAATGGCAAAAAAAAAAAAAATCGCATCTGCTTTCCAGCATTGTGAACAAATTTATTGATCTTCAGAATGCATGGCTGCGAGCAGATAAGGATGAAAGGGTTGGGTCTCGTTTGTTACAAGTAAAGACAGGACCCAGATTACTGTAATTAGTGTCAACATCCAAATGAAAAAAAAGCAGTAAGTTATTTGAGCGATTGAGTCAGCATTTTAGTTGTTATGTCTCCAGTAAGAGGAAAAAAAAAAACTGAGGATTATCTCTTGTGGAAAAGGAACAAATGACCTAGATGATTATAAAGGGAATGTTCCAGCAGGAGGATCACGGAAACACTGATGAAAATACTTGGAAGAAGAATTGGTGAAAGAGAAGGAGAAAAATGGAAAAGCCAGAGTGTAACGGAGGGAGTGAAGAAGAGAAGGAAAAGAGGGAGAGAGAGGTGAAGAGAGAAGCAACAATGCAGGGTTGAAAAGAGTATTCTTGGAACTGCCGTGCAAGTCACAGTCCTGCTCACCAGACAAACATCCTGCAAAGGGTCCTGTCAGAAGAATCTTAGTTAAACATCCTCAGTCATGTCCTAAACATACATCATTGATTGTACATATGCATGTGTGTGTGTGAGAGAGAGAGAAGACTGGGTTGGGGCGGGGCGGGGGGGAGGGGGTGCAAGCCAGATGCAACTCACGATGTCTACCACGCAATTTTACATCTCATGGATTCAATCAGAGTGGACTATCTGAATGCTTAAGGGATTCATTTTATTACAATAATTATCAACTAGGGCTATAACCTCAAGCACGACATTCGATCTTTTCAAATTTCAATCCCTTCACCTATAACAGGGGGATTATGATGAATCTATCCTGGAATCTTTGTGAAACTGAAATTAGCTAACATAGGTAAGTAACTGAGAACAGGGCCTGACTTATAGTGGGCGCTTTATCATCATTAGCTAGAATTTGTAGTAGAGGCAGATAGTAGTAATGGCAGCATTGAAGAAGCGGTGGATGAACTGGGGCTTAGAACTCATTGATTTTTGCTCCAGAGAATGGAGAGAATGATATATACAAGGAGGATCCAAGAGGAGGAATCAGGGGATAAGGATTAAGGTTTGAATTTTCTACTCTACCAGTATGTGACCTTTAATTACCCTGAGCCTAGCTTTCGTCTTTTCTGACAAGAATGCACTGGGCTGATTTATCCCTAAGTTCTTCAGATACTGATCTTCAATGGTAGCTTTTATCTGTGATTTACATTGTCCTGGGCTCCACAGTGTAGCAGATCCATCACGAAAGGGAGTGCTGGATGCTCCACACAACCCTTGGCTCTGGTTTCACAGGGTGGAATGGCACTTGCTCACCCAGATTACAGGATGAGCTACTTTCACGCACTTTCCCTGTGATCACCGCACAAAAGCCTTTTGAAGAGGGTCCTGCCTAGACAAGGTATGAAGAGAACTCAGATATTCCCACCAAAGGCATGGATCAAGTCTTTCCAGGAACCGCCACCTCGTGCCCCCTGCCCTGCCCTCTTTGCCTACCTCTCAGTCTTCCCCAGGGTGCATCCATTATGAGAGTTTGAACACATTTTCAAAACAGCTAATAATTGAGTATCTTTTTCCAAGTGTCTTAGATGAGTCAGATGTGATTTAAAACTCAATTGTCAGGACTTTTCTGGTGGTCCAGAGGTTAAGAATCTACTTTCCAATGCAGAGGATGCAGGTTCAATCCCTGATCGGGGCACTAACATCCCACATGCTGTGGGGCAACTAAGCCCATGTGTCACGACTACAGAGTCCACTTGCCACAACTAGGGCCTGACACAGGCAAATATAAATAAATAAATATTTTTTAAAATAAGAAATAAAATAAAATTCGATTGTCTTGGGGATTGGGGAAGCTCTCTTAAGCCACCAGGCTGTATGTACCAACCCTTTTAACCATACATCACTATCTCTAAGGCTCTGAAGTATGAACCATATCTTAAGAGTTTCCATTCTGGTGTTCCAAATTATTTGTTAAAAATGAGGCAAACAGACCAAAATGAATCCAATATCTTATCCTTGAGTTAGCTTTGAATAGATAGCTATGAGTAGATAGGTGATATTATTGTTAAAAAGCCCATTTGTAAGGTTAGAAAAAAGGAAATGACTTTATTTTAAATTATACCATTGGTGCAAAAAGTCAGCTTGACAATAATTTTTAGTGACAACATTTATTGATGAAATCTAGCAGTAACAAAACCATAGAGAGAAAATTTAAGTGAAACTTTGAAAAAAAAAATAGAACAAACTACTAAAACCCTGGAGTGGTGCTAAAGATTTGACTACCATGATCTCAGAGGCCACCCAATATCTAATTATATGAAATTTCCATACTTAGTTTTAAAGTTCATAGTTTGATCTCACTCATACATACACACACACACACACACACACACACACACACACACACACACACACACACACACGGGCTTCCCTGGTGGCTCAGATGGTGAAGAATCCACCTGCAATGCAGGAGACCCAGGTTTGATCCTTGGATCAGGAAGATCCCCTGGAGAAGGGAATGGCAACCTACTTCAGTATTTTTGCCCAGAGAATCCCATGGACAGAGGAACCTGGTAGGCTATAGTCCATGGTGCCACAAAGAGTTGGAAATGAGTTATGTGTGTATATGTATGCATGCGTGTGTGTGTGTGTATGTGTGTGTGTGTGTGCATGCCTTATTTTAACTAGGCTTTCCAATACATATTTCCCACTGGACTTGAGAAACAAAAATTTTTAATAACAATATATAGAGCTATGACTAGAAACATATTTTATAGCCCTCATTTCCCTGAGTTATTCACAAATGAGTAACATTAGTAAGTTTTTCTTATTAACTCAAGCAACTTTTAATATTACAGCCTTAAATTATATTCCCATGAACTTCACAATATATTGTATTTGTTTTCTTGATATCACACATTGAAATTCAGCATGAGTTATCACTTAATTTTCCACTTTGCCTTTGTTCACTCTTGTATTCTTTTCCTCCATCAGTACTCAAACTATGAAAATTTACTTTTTTTTTTTCATTCAATAAGCATATATTGATTCCTTAGTAGTTACATAAGTTTCTGGGAACCTTTATACATCAGACATCTCAGCCTTCTCTATGTTCTTTTCTTGACTAAGTTTGAAATCTGCTTCACCATTTCTTATGCTTAATAAAGTAGAAAAGTGTTTGATGAATTCACTGTACCCCTTCAAGATAATCAATATTAGGAAGTATATTCAACTGTCAGTAAGTAACTTTCCAGATAATAATTAGCACAATAGCTCATTCATCAATGTAAAAAAAAGTCCAGAGGAGGAAAAAATAAGCATGTGAGATTTTGCTTCTGAAACATACTTTTTTGGACACATACCCATTAGTTGGGCTTAGTTGGGGAGGGTTTGCTTGCTTTGTAAAAAAAAAAACATATATGCCATTACAAGTAAGTGGTTCATTATGTCAGCTATTGCTCAGCATAATGACTTCACAGATGACAAAGGAATTGCTCAGACTGTTAACATCATAGTTTATTATCATCCTTTGGTGAGGGAGCTTTACCACATTAAGAGAGTTTTTTAACTCTTTCCCCCCCCCCAAGAGTAGTATCAGAGTTTGGGGAAAATATTTAGTCAGACATAATTGAGTGACTGAACAACAACAAATTTATTTAGCAAGCCTATATTCACATTATTGACATATGGAACATAGGTCAAAAAATATAAACCAAATGTTTAAATGGAATGAATCAGAAAAATATGTTTGGTCACAGGAAAGCTGAGCAAATGCACACAGCTAGTTCCAAGCTACTCTAAGTGCACATATCACTGACTATGGCAGAGCATCATCTTTTTTTTTTTTTGGTTTTAAGAATCACAATTTTCCCTTTATTGAATTTAACAGCAAGAATATTAGTTTTCTTCTCTTTCCAAAGCAAGTCATAAAAAGTCTATTTTATATTCTCTCTTCTTTAGAGCACTGGAATTATGAAAAATTAAACCTTCCTTATCAAAATTGTATGTCACCTTGTAGATCACAGGAAAAGCATAGAAAATAGAAGGAAATTCACACAATGAACTTCATGAAAAATGACTATAGGACTTAGTTCATTGTCACAGGACCACTTCTTTACTAACTTCCTTTCACTAAAACTGTGATCTAAATTTTAAAAGTAAATGAAAAAATTAGAAAGAAAATAATGAAGATAAAAAAAGCAAAATTCAGTTAGGTTGAAAACATAAAATGGAAGCAATAAAGCTTTTCTAAAGAAATTCACAGATCAGCCACTAGTTAACCTCATCAGGAAAATAATTCTTCCCTAGTGGTTCAGTGGCTAAGACTCTGAGCTCCCAATTCAGGAGGCCAGGGTTCTATCCCTAGTAAGGGAACAGGATCACACATGTAGCCATGAAGATCAAGGATCCCATA
The DNA here is from genome assembly GCF_016772045.2 of Ovis aries. Lineage (NCBI taxonomy): Eukaryota > Metazoa > Chordata > Mammalia > Artiodactyla > Bovidae > Ovis > Ovis aries. The sequence continues at coordinate 23,967,457 of NC_056080.1, read as the reverse complement.
GTGCCACATCTAAGACCTGGTGCAGCAAAATAAATGAATAAAGTTAGTTTAAAAAAGAAAGAAAAAAAAAAGCACAAAATATACAAAATAAATGGCATGGATAAAACAATAACTAAAAGACTAAATTTTAAAAGCTGTGCTAGACTGCTCCCATCATCCCTCCCTACTTTCTTTTCCCTGCCCTGTGCAGAGGGAGGGCTGACTCATGAACATTGCAAGCTTTTTTGCCCCCCTGGTTTCCATCTGGGTTTGGCTAAATGGAGAATCAGAGAATGGTAAGGAAATGACGTTGGGCTATTTATTCCCCTAAGGGCCCTCCCACTAGGCTGCATTCCTCTCAAAAGCTACCGCTCCTGCCAGGTGGCCTGCACTAGAAAACCACCCTCTCTGGGCTCTAGTAATCAGGCCATCTCTGTTCCCCATCCCTGGATCACTGAGAGTTCCTCACTGTTACAAGCCCAGAGTTCTATACTCTTCCTCTTTGATTTTCTTAAACTTTGCCCACATATTTGTACACTGCCCTTCAATTTAACTTTCTTCAAAATTGTTTGTTTAGTCACTAAGACATGTCTGACTCCTTTGCGACCCCATGGATTGGAGCCTGGCAGGCTCCTATGTCCATGGAATTTTCCAGGCAAGAACACTGGAGTGGGTTGCCATTTCCTTCTCCTTCCTCAAAATACTCCGGTTAAACATACCATCTGTTTCTTGCCAGGATTAGAACTAATGGAAAAATCTTAACTAAGGTATTCTTTGCAAATATCTGAGAAATGTAGGTTAAATTTATAATTTTTAAGAAATATAATATACAAAAATTTTTTTTTAATCCTAATAGAGAAAGTTTAGAGAAACCAACAAAAGTAGAAGAAATAGAGAAAGACATCAAATAACGCCCCCTCCTCAAAAGATCTGGCCCAGATACAAGGAAATACAGTCAACTCAGCAAAGGCTAAAGAGATGCAATGCCATTTAATGGTTTCAGAGCACAGAAAAAGAAACATTTACACAGTATTTTTACGAAGGGAATGAAACATTGATACCAACACTTAAGAAAAAGTGGACAATAATGAAACGCATAGATCACTGTCACTTCTGACTACCAAAGCAAAATTTCTAAATAAAATATTAGCAAACAGAATTCATTGTATCATAGCCAAGTAGAGTTTTCTCAAAAAGTTTAACTTATTAAAACAGTTCACTGTATTAACAGGGCTCAGTAGAAAGATTATGTGATAAACTTCACAGATGCCAAAAAGGTACTCAACAATACTCAGCATCCCATTAATGATTAAATGATTATTTTTCTAAATATGGTTATACACAGGGCCCAAATCCAGCATTTTATTTAAGAAAGAAACACTATGAGCATGAAAGCTATAAGGAATAAGGCAGAGATGTCCACATTCCCTTTACTATTTATACTTTATTTGAGATATTAGAAACTTGTACAAAGCAAAGGAAACAAACAACAGAGTGTAAAGGCAGCCTACAGAATGGGAGAAAATATTTGAAAAGGGGTGCAGATCCAAACTATACAAGGAACTCACAAAACAAGTAACTCAATTAAAAAAATGGTCAAAGGATCTGAATAGACATTTCTCATGTGGCCAACAGGTACGTGAAAAGATGCTCAGTATCACTAACCATCAGGAAAATGAAAATCAAAACCACAGTGAGTTATTACCACAAACCTGATTGGATGATGGCAAGTGAGTAGATAAAGAGAACCCTTGTGCACTGTCACTGGGAGGGTAAAGTGGTACCAATATTATGGAAAACAGTATGAAGATTCCTCAAAAAATTAAAAACAGAACTACAGTTGGTCCAGCAATCCCACTTCTGGGTATTTATCCAAAGGAAATGAAAACAGAGTATCAAAAAGATACATGTACTCTCATAATGGCTGCAACATTATTCACAATTGTCAAGATATGGAATCTACTTAAGTGCCTGTCAACAGATGAGTGGATTAAGAAGATGTGGTTAACAGCTACAAGGGAATGCTATTCAGTCATGAAAAAGAAGAAAATCCTGCCATCCATAACCACATGGATGAACCTTAAAGACATTATGCTAAGTGAGATAAGTCATACAGAGAAAGGCAAATACTCTATGATCTCCCTTATATGTTGGCTTTAAACAAGCTGAACTCATAAATATGGAGTAGAATGGTGGTTACCAGGGGGTGAGGTGAGGGAATAAAATGGATGTTGTTTAAGGATACAAACTTACAACTAGTAGACAAGTAACTCCTAGAGGTCTGGTGCACAGTGTGGTGAATATAGAAAACATTGTTATAATCAAACTTGGAAAGAGACTAGATCTTATAATAATTATTCTCACTACAAAAAAATTATAATTATGTGACATGATAGAGGTTTTAACTATCATTACAATGGCAATCATATTACATATGCTGCTGCTGCTAAGTCGCTTCAGTCGTGTCCGACTCTGTGCGACCCCATAGACGGCAGCCCACTAGGCTCCTCTGTCCCTGGGATTCTGCAAGCAAGAATAGTGGAGTGAGTTGCCATTTCCTTCTCCTTTATTACATCAAATCAATTTTGTTTTAATTTTAAATACATTTCCAAAGGCAGGAAAGAGAGGGGGAAATACTAGGAAATTCTACCGAAGTTCAGATTTCTGAGGCTATGAATAGCAATCCAAGGTTTAGGGTAAGACCAAATGGAAGTTATCACTAAAATCTTTCATCAATTTATCACTAAGGAGTTGAGCAGACAAATCAATAAAATGTAAAATAAATTGTGGGTGAGTCCTTTTTCCTTGAAAATAAATGATTAACAGACTTGTCTGACATTTTAGAATAGATGGATGTTAGATTACTTGACCTCAAACACTGAAAGAATATAGTCACAGCATCAAAGAAATAAAAATTTTTTCATAAATTATAAGACTAGGGCCAAAAAGGGATTACAAAAATCTCTTGGAACAGTTACAGAACTTTTAGAATGATCAGCAATGTCTGAGTTTATGCTCCAAAAGATTTCCAAAGCAGGATCTCAAACAGATCTTTATGCATCCATGTCCAATGCAGCATTATTCGTAACAGTCAAGAGATGAAAGCAACCTAATGTCTGTCCAGGATTAATAGATAAAGAAAAATGGTACAGACATCAAGAGAATGTCATTCAACCTTAAGAAGGAAACCCCATCTCATGTTACAACATGGATGAAACTTAAAGGCATTGTGCTAAGTGAAATGAAGAAATAAGTCAGTCTGAAAAAGACAAAAACTATATGATTTGACTCCTACAAGGTATCTAAAGTAGTCAAACTCTTTTTTTTTAATTAATTTATTTTTTTTTTACTTTACAATACTGTATTGGTTTTGCCATACAGTGACATGAATCCGCCACAGGTGTACATGAGTTCCCAACCCTGAACCCCCCTCCCACCATCCTCCCCATATCATCTCTCTGGGTCATCCCAGTGCACCAGCCCCAAGCATCCTGTATCCTGTATCAAACATAGACTGGTGATTCGTTTCTTACATGATAGTATACATGTTTCAATGCCATTCTCCCAAATCATCCCACTCTCTCCCTCTCCCACAGAGTCCAAAAGACTGTTCTATACATCTGTGTCTCTTTTGCTGTCCCACATACAGGGTTATCATTACCATCTTTCTAAATTCCATATATATGTGTTAGTATACTGTATTGGTGTTTTTCTTTCTGGCTTACTTCACTCTGTATAATAGGCTCCAGTTTCATCCACCTCATTAGAACTGATTCAAATGTATTCTTTTTAATGGCTGAGTAATACTCCATTGTGTATATGTACCACAGCTTTCTTATCCATTCATCTGCTGATGGACATCTAGGTTGTTTCCATGTCCTGGCTATTATAAGCAATGCTGCAATGAATATTGGGGTACACGTGTCTCTTTCAATTCTGGTTTCCTCGGTGTGTATTCCCAGCAGTGGGATTGCTGGCTCATAAGGCAGTTCTATTTCCAGTTTTTTAAGGAATCTCCACACTGTTCTCCATAGTGGCTGTGCTAGTTTGCATTCCCACCAACAGTGTAAGAGGGTTCCCTTTTCTCCACTCCCTCTCCGGCATTTATTGTTTGTAGACTTTTGGATCGCAGCCACTCTGACTGGTGTGAAATGGTACCTCATTGTGGTTTTGATTTGCATTTCTCTGATAATGAGTGATGTTGAGCATCTTTTCATGTGTTTGTTAGCCATCCATATGTCTTCTTTGGAGATGGGATCTAATTAAAATTAAAAGCTTCTGCACAACAAAGGAAACTATAAGCAAGGTGAAAAGACAGCCTTTGGAATGGGAGAAAATAATAGCAAATGAAGCAACTGACAAACAACTAATGTCAAAAATACACAAACAACTTATGCAGCTCCATTCCAGAAAAATAACTGACCCAATCAAAAAATGGGCCAAAGAACTAAAGTAGTCAAACTCTTAGAAACAAAAAGTAGAAAGGTGGCTACCAGGGTTTGGGGGAAGCGGTCGGTAATGAGGACTTGGTGCTTCATGGGGATAGTTTCAGTTTTGCGAGATGAGAAAGTTCCAGAGATCTGGTGCACCATGTGAATACTTCACCATTCAATACTCCACATGTGAATAACTCACCATGTGAATACTTAACACTGCTAAACTGTACCTTTCAAAATGGTGAAGACAGTATGTTACATGGAGTTTTTTACTATAATCTTTTAAAAAGTAAGCCATGGATTTGGCTCACCACATTTACTATAGTGATTAAAAATAAGGACTTTATGATTGATCAAAACTGGATCTGAACCCTGGCTCTATTGCATTCTGGCACTGTGACCTTGAAAACATGACCCACGCTTTCTGTCCTATTATACTACCTATAAAATGGACCATTTCACAGCCCAGACTCGCAAGACAGATTGTCCAGATTTCAGTTCCATCTCGACCACTTTTTGTAATTTTGTGACATTTACTTAGCTTATAGCTTCAGTTTTCTAACATGTAAAATATGGATAATAACATGGTATTTTCTTTGTGAGGATAAAATGAGATAATGTATTAATGCTGTATTACAGTATGTCGAACACATTGTATTCATTAATTAAACAAATATTTATTAAACACCCAGTATGTGCCAGGTACTATTCCAGTGCTGAGCATGAAGCAGTGACTTCCATCATGTCACAGAGCTTAAGAAAGGAAGAAAGCAATACATTAATAAAGCTGACAGTGATAGATGCTATGGGGTAAGGGGACAAAGAGGCAGCAGCTGGTGGCAAAAGAGCGGGGGCTACTTTCAGCAGGTTGATCAAGGCAGGCAGGCCTCTCTGTAAGGTGACATTTATGCAGAGACCTGGATACGGCACACATATTCCTGGCTGCTGTGCAAAGGGCCTGAAGCTGGAACAGTCTTGGCAAAATCCAGAAACAGGAAGGGCGGGGCGGGGGGCATGTGACAGCAGCAGGAGAGGAAGTGTAAGGAGTAACAGGGGCCAGATCTCTTAGCGTCTCAAAGTCCATGGTAAAGAACTTGATTTTGATGCTGAGTGAGATGCAGAGCTATAGGAGGATTTTGAGCTGAGGACCAACAACTGACATGCTTTAAAAAAAATCCTTCTGGCTGCTGGGTTGAGAATAGATCATAGAAGTCACTGGTAGTGGCAGGGACTTGATTAAAAAAATAATAACAACAATAGCTGCCCTCGATGATATTTGCCCTGTATTTTATTCTCTTATTATCATGTCTTAGCGTTACTGTACAACAGGCCTGAAATGCTCAGTAAGACCACGTTGAACAATAAATGCAGAGTCAGTGTGGACAGAAAAACTAGCCCATGCCATTAGGATATTCTTTGCACTGGGGATGGACTCTGAGCGTTTCTCCTCCAGGCAGAAAAGGAATCTATACACAATAAATACAGACTGCATGAAAGCACTGACCTGGCACTGTGACCTGGAATTCTGAGCTAAAAGCCTTCTACCTTCAAAGGCAGAAGACAGACACATGAGCTGACCTGCACCTTCTGGTGGGGGGGGGGCGGGGGTGCTTATCTTCCCTCTTCCAACTGAGATATGACAGATCCAAAGATGCACTGGTGAATGGTGGTGATCTAGTCTAGGAATTGACTAGGGAAGCTGTTTACCTTTTCAGTTTTGCTTGAGCTTCAGATGAAAAGCACTACAGTTTTTCAGCCTTGAAGAAACAGCAAAAGGCACACAACTAAACACTGTAGCTGCTTTCCCCCAATTTTTTAAAACTCAAACTTGTCAAGCAATCAACTCCTAATGAATAGCCCATGTATTCCTTCTAACTCAGAGTGACAGCTGGAGCCTGGACAGCAATCTCTGAGGCCCCGTGTTATCCCTACCCTTTTTACTCGGATTCTTTTCCAACACCATCTCCTGCTTCTCTTACTCTTCACCTCTCTGGTCCAACCCTGCTGATCTCCATCCTGTTGCCCAAACACACATGCAGTGGCTTGAATGGTGGCCTCAAAAAGATGTATCCCCCATCACCTGTAAATACAGCCTGATTTGGGGGAGGGGGAAAGGCCCTTTGCAGATATAACAAAGGCAAACATCTTGAGGTACGATCATTCTGGATAATATGGGGAGACCCTAAATCCAATGATACATCCTTATAAATAACAGAAGAGGAGGAGACACAGATATACAGAGGAGAAGGCCAAGCCAGAGATACAGAGGAGAAAGTCATGTGAAGACAAAGGATAAGATTGATGCAACCACAGGTAACAAACACCTTGAACCACCAGAAGCTGGAAGAAGCCAGGAAGGCGTCTCTTATGGAAACTTCAGTGAGCATGTGGCCTTGCTGACATGTTGCTTTCAGACTTCTGACTCCCAGACCTGTGAGAGAATAAGTTTCTGTTGTTTTAAGCCACCCTGTTTGTGGTCATTTTTACAGCAGCCCTAGGAAACTAATACAACACAGAAACTCTCCTGCCTCAGAACTTTTACACCTGCTGTTTCCTCTGCCTGGACCAATCAATCTTTTCAAATAATTATATAGCTGTATCCATCAATTCCTTTAACTCTGTGCAAATGTTACCTTCTCAGCAAGGTCTCTGACTACTCTATTTAAAATTGCAACTTGGGACTTCTCTGGTGGTATAGTAGATAGGAATTTGCCTGCCAATGCAGGAGACGCAGGTTCAACCCCTGGTCCAGCAAGATTCCACACGCCCTGGAGCAACTAAGCCCGTGCACCATAACTACTGAATCTGAGTGCTGCAACAACTGAAGCTCATGTGCCTAGAGCCTGTGCTCCACAACAAGAAAAGCCCCGACGATGAGAAGCCTGGGCACCACGACAGAGTACTAGAGAAAGTCCACGTGCAGTAATGAAGTCCCTGCACAGCCAAAAATAAAATAAAATTGCAACTTGCCAGATACTCTCTATCCCCCTTCCCAGCATTATTTTTTGAAAACTACCCCTTAATATATTATCTAATTTGCTACTTTTTTCTTACCTGTTGTATTAGTTTCCCAGGGTTGGTATAACAAATTACCACTGGGTAGCTTATAACAATGGAAGCCTAGTTTTTCAACATCTTGGAGGCTACAATTCCAAAAGCAAGGTGCTCAGGCACTCCCACGGAAGGTTCTAAGGGTGGATCCTTCCTTGCCTCTTCCAAGCTTCAGGGGTTGCTGGCAATTCTTGGCATTCCCTGGCTTCTTGACTCATCTCTCCAATCTCTACCTCTGTCCTCACACGGAGTTTTTCCCTGTGGTTGGTGTCTGTGTCCAAATTTCCCTTTTCGTGTACGAACACCAATCATTGGACTGCAGACCACCCTACTGCAGTACTACCTCATTTTAACTTGATTATATCTACTCAGAAACTATTTCCAAATAAGGTCACATTCACAGATACTGGAGTTTAGGACTACAACCTATCTTCCAGGGGACACAATGCAACCCACAATTCCTGCCTTCTTCCACTAGACCATATGCTCCATTAGAGCAGGGATTCTATACTGTGTAGAACCTAGAGCAGTGCCAGTCATGAAATAGACATGAAATAAATATTTGTTGAAAGAACAAGTAAATAACTAGGAGCTAGTGAAACCAAGACATCTAGTAAGATACTATAAAAATCACTGGATATAGATTAAAATGTAGCAAAATAAAAAAAAGATGTGCCATGATATGAACATCAACATTCATAAAAATATCCAGTATATTGAGTAATTCATGGAATTAAGATAGTTTAAAAGGAAATATACCACCACCCTGAAGCATTCACTGTCCATTTGTTTCCAAGCCTCTTATTTTAGGTAGAAATCACTTTTTGTCTTGATTTCATGTCAGTAGTAAATGTTTAGTCCCTATTTCCCTTGATTTTATTTCTTCATGGCCTCACATGAAAGGAGAATAGAGGAAGACTATTACAGCACTAGTTAAGAGGATTTGATCCACTGCTAAAACATCCAGCTCCTCAACAGCTGAATACCAAATTTTACATTTCAGTGTGAAGTTTCTAGGCATAAAAGAATGTTCACTCTCTGACATTTATTGAATATTTCACAGTATTAATGTAGTTTAGAAAAAGAAGTCTTTAAAACGTAAATAATTTAAAGGCACAAGCTCAAGTTTCAGTGAATGACAGTGTGCACAGTTCATGCATTAAGTGAAACCACTGGTGACATCACTGTTTAAAGCAGAATCACCTATAAGGGGAAAGAAACTGAAAAAAAATAGATGTATGCATTACTGAATTGCTTTGCTGTATACCCGAAACTAACTCAACAGTGTAAATCAACTATAATTAAGAAAAAAGTAAAAGCAGTTAAGACAGCTTCTGTGGGGCATCTGTGTCTCTAATATCAGACACTGCTGCCGTCTTCTCAAAAGTGTAACTATTCAGTTCAATCACCAACTGAGCCCCGATGGTAACGGAGCAGCACAGAGGGTCTCCACCCCTTCTGCCTCAACACAATTCTTTTAATGAGTGAGCTGTGATTTCTTCTATAAAACTAAACATAAGGAAGAAAAGTAATACAGTACGTATTTTCAAATGTCATGTTTTAAATATATTTTTGCCAATATGGATGCCTGGTGTATTATTATGAAATGCTAAAATAGCCACCTTTCTGTGTCCTATTTTATGACGCTCTTTTGCTGGCGAAGCAGCAGCAGCGCCATCTTCTGGAATAAATGGAGAAGGACATAATTATGATGTTTGTAAAAGTCACGAGTCCTTAGGAAAAATAGATCTCAGAGCACGCAGCAAAATGAGAAGCCTGCATAAATCTGAGTTGTTAATCATCAAAGAAGAAATTAACGTGGAATCAATTTCTGACATCAATGAGCAACCGCATGCACAAGGGCAGCAAACCTCTATTCCAGCAGCAAGATCATATGGGTAGCTCATGCCATTTTGGAATTGTTTTAATGTATAAGACATACACAAAAAGGAGACAGAACTAGAGGGAAAAATATGTGCCACAAATTAACTGAATAAAAGTGAATTGTAAGATCCCAGTAAATTTGTCCTGGAGATGGACAAAAATGTTTTAAATGTTCTTCCTGCCTGCCAGGTGCAATATATATGTAATAGAATAAAGCAGCTGACAAAAGAAAATTACTGCAGCAGTCCATACCGAGAGTCACTAAATGATAGAGCAGAGTTCTGTCTGGGATAGGTTAGTCAGGGGCACTGGGAGATTAATGTGATGAAGAAACAGGAGATGCTTATGAGACAGTGCTAGGCTAGGCATGGCTCAATGGGACAAAGTCTGTGAAGCCACCTATTGGACATGGCCACTCTGGGTAGGCAGAATTCGGAGATGCTAGTGCCAGATTCCTGGCTGCTAATGTTTGCTCGCCTTCACTCAGTTACTCCAGCAAACACTAATCCAGGCACTGCTGGAAAGTAAATTTGTAATGAGTCAATCTTAAGACACAGAGCAGGAAATCCCCTGGCATTCCAGTGGTTAGGACTCCACACTTAGACCGCTGAGGGCCCAGGTTCAATCCCTGGGGAACTAGGATATGGTAAGAGGAAGCCTCAAAAAAAGAAAAAAGATACAGAGAGCACTGAAGTGGATCTGACATAATGACACGAGCCCTTGAAAAGCAGAGCTTTCTTTGACTGAGTGTGGAGGAGTCAGTGATCTGAGGTGCTGTTGCTGGGCTTGAGGATGGAGGGGGCCACGTGTCAAGGAATGAAAATGCCCTTAAGAGCAGAGTGGCGCTGCTGATGGTCTGCACTGGGATGGGGATCTCCGCTCTCCAACTGTGTGGAGCTGAGTCCTCTGCCAGGGACAAGAGTGCACTCGGGAGGTTTTCCCTCAGTCTCCTGGTAACACAGCCTGGTGCACACCTAGACCTCAGCCTGTGATACCCTAGGCTGGGAACCCTGCCGTGCCATGCTCGACTGAGACCACCACAAGACAATACATGAGGATTGTTTTCAAGCCACTAAGTCTCTGGCAATTTATTATTTAGCAATAGAAAATTAAGAGTCAGATAAGAACAATGTGTTAGTCACTCAGTCCTGTCCAACTCTTTGTGACCCCATGGACTAGCCTGCCAGGCTCCTCTATCCATGGGATTGATTTTCTAGGCAAGAATATTAGAGAGGGTTACCATTTCCTTCTCCAGTGGATCTTCCTGACCCAGGTGATAGAACACGGCTCTCCTGCATTGCAGGCAGACTCTTTACTGACTGAGCCATCAGTGGATCCCTGAGTCACCAGAGAAGCCCTATATAAAATTGCTTTCTAGAAGAGTAGTATGCTAAGTCGCTTCAGTCATGTCCAACTCTGTGCAACCCCATAGACAGAAGCCCACCAGGCTCCCCTGTCCCTGGGATTTCCCAGGCAAGAACACTGGAGTGGGTTGCCATTTCCTTCTCCAATGCATGAAAGTGAAAAATGAAAGTGAAGTCACTCAGTCTGGCTCAAGTCCAAAATATGGCATGGACCCCACAGAAAGCAGTTTACCTCCAGCCAATCACCAAATAGCACAAGAGACAGATTTAAAATGGCAGGAACAGTTACTGTTTGGCTGAACTTCACACTGCACTGAGCAGCCTATAATCGGTTGGGCAGCTCTATCATCTTTACCTCCTCTTCCTCCTCACACAGGTCAGTTTTTACTCAAAACAGATCTAAGTTTCAGGTCCTCATCTCTTCCAAGGTATATTACATAAACAACCCCAGTCTTAACCATCCCCGAACCTGGGCACTCTAACTCTGCAGATGATTTTCTTAAAGAGTCGGCTTCCCTACCCCGGGCTTGGACTTCACTCATGTTACTTTCTTTGGGAGAACAAGGCAGACACGACAGCATGCCATTTCCCAGCTTGAGTGGTGGCAAACCCTGTGGGCGCTTCTCCTATCCACTTGTACCTCGGCATCACCTGGATTCCCTGAAGGAGGAGGCTGCTACCCATGCTGAGCCCAGGCTAGACTAGCTGCCTTGCAGCATATCATCAACTCACAGCAAAATCAATGCAGACCTGTTGGGAAGATTCCGAGGTTGCTTGTTACACAGCATGGCTGCTATCACAGCAAGTCATACTTAGCTTCTCACTTCATGGCTAAGGTGTTAGAAGTTCAGGGACTCCCCTGGTGGTCCAGTGGCTAAGACTCTGCACTCCCAGTGCAGGGGGCCAGGGTTTGATCCCTGGTCAAGGAACTATATCCCGCATGCTGCAACTAAGACCTGGCAACAGCCAAATAAAATTATATATATATATATATATATATAATTCATATATATATGCATATATATATGTATATAACTTCATATATATATATGAAGTTCAATAATCACACTGCCACAAAAGGAAGCAAAAAAAATTCAGTTCCTGGACACATAAGAATAAATTGTATTACCCCGTGGTTCTCTCAGATGCCTTGGAGAATCCCAGGGAAAGCACTGAGAGAAGAGAAAGTTACTGCACCTACCACTCCAAGTTACTCTACCACTCCAAGAGTTACTGTCTTGTCACATCCCCATTTTTATTTTGAACTATCATGCTGAGCTTTATTGAGAATTACAGTGCTGGTAGGGAGGATTTGATAAAGCTTGTAGAGCATTACTTTCCTTGAATTCTAGGCTTTCTTTGTCCTTTTCATTTTACTGGGCATCTATCTGAATCAAGCATTTCTGATTTTTGTATATCCACCCAAAGATTAGAGCTAAATAACTTTATTAAAGGCCAATGAACTGTAGTTCAATTCTCTCACACTCAGATATATTCCCCAACATACCTAAAGGCTCTACCATACACAAACACCCCCCTGGTTTGATTTCTTTTGTAGTACACTTTTTAAGAATGTATGCAGTTGAGCATTTATTTGTAATATGATTGATACTGAAGCGGATACTCAGTCAATCTGTACGCCACACAGCCTTTCAATTACAGATTGAAGGAATAGCTTGTACTTGTTCATTTGGCTTTTATGACACGGAATAGATAAACCATGAATCTAACTGGATGGTTCAAAGACTGCTAATGGGTATTGGTCCATGTATTCCTGGTGTGGCACCTCTCCGGGCGCACCTGGATATCATCACCCAAAGTACCCTGAAAGCCGCTTTATGTAGCATTCTATCAATTGGACATCTCTGTTAACCAGCTCTTGCTCTTTGCCAGGGTAATGATTGCAACATATCAACAAGACCCAAAAAAGCCTCCGTACCAGTAATGATGAATTATATCCAGTGTGGCTGTTGCGCTACACCTGTATTACTGAACTTCAGTGCTCCAAACACTGGAAGATCATACAAGGTGCGTACAACAGCATTCAGTTTGCTTAATTAGAACAAGCTGGTCTGTCTTTCACCACATGGATAACAGCGTTTACTGAGGCTACATTGTTTTTCTCAAAAAAAAAATCATTCATATTTGCTCCCAGGAAGCAAAGGTCTACTGCCCTGTGGGGAGTCCTCATAAGCCTAAGTGCAGCTCATATGCTGGATATACATCTGGGATGTTAAGATGCTTAAAAGAATGCTTTGCTTTTCAAGGTGCAGTCTACAGGGCAGCCCTGTCAGCATCACAAGGAAGTTGTGAGAAAGGCAGAATCTCGGGCCTACATCAAACCTACTGAATCCGAACCTGCATTTTATCAAACTCCCAGATGATTCCTATGAACATTCAAGTTAGAAAAGCACAGCTCAGTACTTACTGCCATTGTGTCATCACCCCAAGCAGTGAGACACACTCTAGAATTTCCAACTGGACACTTCAGAAGATCTGGGGAGCGTATGTGAAGCTCAAATTCTCAGACTAAACGGGCTTCCCATGGCCCAGGTCTCAAAGTTATGAATGTGACATAAGATCACACATTTTAAAACCATGAAGGACCTTCAGAAGAAATGTTAGGTCTTGTTACTTCTCATTGAGTGTGCCCTCACAGTTTCATTCCTGGTAGAGAGTTCAAAAAAACATCATAATGATCACAAATAGTGATTAAACGTTTATCACGCACTGGACACTCTTCCAGTGTTTTACACAAGCCCAAGAGTCAGTGATTTCTCTTCCCATTGTATAGGAATGAGGATGAAGGCACAGATTCGAACCCAGGCAGTCTTCTCCAGAGGCACTGTCTTTGGCCCTACCCCTGTCATTCATTCTGATACGCCTAAGAAATATTTGGTATATAAGTCCAAATTATGCTTGGCCTATTTTTTCTTTATCTTCAGTGTCACCTGACACACATATAGAAAATATCCATTGAAAGCCTCTACCCTAGATGTCTGTACTCAGGCCTAGGAATTCATATTGTTAAGAAGTGCTCAGGGGATTTTTGTGATCACTCGGGTTGGAAAAATAGTGGTCCAAATTAGGGCTCCCTCTTCAGAAGCAGCTGTGGCTGCAAGCTGACAGCACCTCGGTCCTCTTATTAATGTCAAGGCCATTGCCGCACATGTTCTAAGAAGCCGGCCCATGCAGCGCAGAGCCCGGCTCTCATTTGGCTTTTGCCGTGGACCTTCATTACCTGCACTGTTCTACTTGGTGACACAGGCTGGGATGAAACTAGCTTCATCTGCCTTTCAAATGATCAGAGGCCACCAAGACAGACCTCGGCCCATTGTGTGTCTTTTCTCACACACACACCAGCCATGGAAGGGCTCATGCTAAAGACAGTTCTCTCCCATCTCCTTTTTCATTGCTTCTGTTCTCACTTGGAATAAAATCTAAATCTGACTGTATGTTCAGCTTTATTCCTGGCATACCCTTCAGGGTTCAGGTCCCTGGACTATGTTCCTGAGCAGCATCCCCAACTCCAAACTAACTCTACCACGTCACTCACGATTTAAAGTCGCCTTCTGAAAAACAGAGGGACTTGCTTGGCGGTCCAGGGATTTTGACTCCACGCTCCCAGTGCAGGGGGCACGTGTTCAATCCCTGGTCAGGGAACTAGGATCCTACATAGTGCACAGCGTGCCCCCCAAAAATCTTTTTCTAAAAAAATAAAATTTGTTTAAAAAATTAACAAGTAAATAGACAAAACATCCTGCGATCCCCTCAAGCAGGATTCTAACAAGGAAGAACTCCTAATTTGAGGATCACATGCACATGAAACAGTATAGGGAACATTCTCTCATAATTCTCTGGCTGGCTGGTCAGATTAGCCCTTGGCACTGATGAATGTACTACACATCAGGTGGTCTACTGAGCCATTCACCTTCTGTTTCCTTGTTTTATCCACAACAAACCCTAACTGCATTATTCTTACCTCTGCTTTTTCAGAGGAGAAACATGGTAGAGGTGATGGGTCTCGAATCCACCATGTTCTATTGCTAATGAGGCAATGACGACAGCCACAAGCAGACTGCGCTCCCATTGAATGGGCTACTGGATCTGATTTGGTGCCCATATAAGAGCAAAGTCTGTATGAATCCACCAGGGAAGCGCACCTTCTAAGTTTACAGAGGCATCATCACATCATCTACCATTTGTACAACCTGGAGCTCCTGATCTATCTTGGAATGATGTACATGGGAGACTCCTTTTGAGGGCAATAGATTATGTACATATTTGTAGGTATAAAATAGAGAATTCATATTAAAATAACATTGTGATACAATACATTATCTTTCACCTAAATCTAAAGTTGAAATTTGAAGGTATCTAACCTACCTGAAACTCCAGTATTTGGCCACCTCATGGGAAGAGTTGACTCATTAGAAAAGACCCTGATGCTGGGAGGGATTGGGGGCAAGAGGAGAAGGGGACGACAGAGGATGAGATGGCTGGATGGCATCACTGACTCGATGGACGTGAATCTGAGTGAATTCCGGGAGTTAGTGGTAGACAGGGAGGCCTGGCGTGCTGCGATTCATGGGGTCGCAAAGAGTCGGACACGACTGAGTGACTGAACTGAACGGAACTGACTGAACCTACCTGATGTGTCTCTTCCAAGTAAATCTCAGGTCTATAACCATAAACTAAGACCAGAAAGACAAACTCATATAAACTGAACAGGTAACAGGCTAAGACAAAATTCAAGCTAAACAGTAAATGCTTATTATGTTATAAATCAGCTCATTTCATCACTTCATTCATAATATCTTGCCAGCTTCCTATTCTATTGACAACTATTTTCATTCCAAAAGCTATCACCATTACATCACAATTAGCTATGTATGGAATTGAATGCAGTTAGAAAGACGGCGGCCTATAATCCAGTTACAGGCTCCTTTGTTTCTGGCCATAATCGTTGCTTTTGATAAAATACTCCTTATGGGGACTAAATGACTAACTCTTTTGTAACACATAAAGAAACACAACTTATGCTTAATTGGAAAAATATGAACTAATGCTTAAGCATCATCTACCCCAGCCCATGGGGCCCATGGTGCTCGGTAATGGCAGTGTTTCAGCCCCAGACACAGCATGAGCTTCTTTCATTGCTCTGCTTTCCTACATTTCAACTCTACTTGCTGAGCAGAAAAGATCTCCATAAGAACACTTCATTTCCCTAGCCAAAACGAATTGATAATTATAAAGTAACTAAGTTGCCTTGTGTTGTATTTAAAGTGCTTTGAGAACTTGTGTTGCCCTAAAAACAAGCCCTTTCAATCTTGATGTGAACTTGTTTGGTTTTAATCACCCGGATTCTATTCTCCTATCTTCTTCCCTGTGGTCTCTCTCCTTCTGATGACTTTCCCACTAGAGAAATAGAACACTTCCATATTTAATTACTCAATACTCATTGCAAAGAAGTGTTAGGGTAATTTCACCATTGCTGAGACACAAACAGAATACCTTACAGTACAGTTTAACAGGAACCAAAGGAATTCACCTCTTTGACTATTTTGTAGACTTTCAAATTTCCTCCAAATATATATATATATATATATATGTATATATATGAACTAATATATATATATGAACTATATATATGTATGAAAAAAATATATATATGAAAAAAAAAATATATATATATATATATGAACTAATGCTTAAGAGTCATCTACCCCAGGCCATGGGGCCCATGGTGCTTGGTAATGGCAGTGCTTCAGCCATTATATAGGTCCTGTTCACTGGTGTTTAGTTTCTGATTTAAGTGGATTCATAACTCTTTCTAAAAAGCCAGCTACAAACTGTCTTATTCTCATTGTGAGGATGCTTACATTTCAGCTAGAGATACAGAGATTTCAAAGATTGAATAACTTAACCCTCTCATTTTACAAACCAGGAACTTGAAATCTGAGGAAGTCCAATGGCTTTGTCAAGATAATTCCGCAAGCCACAACTCTTACTTTTCTTCTCTGGTCCATTCACCTGATTAATCTTTCTGTCTTAGTTCCACCATCCAATATTCCATGTCAGATTTCCAAATTACATTTTTAATATATTTAATGAACATGTGTAATTATTACTTTACCTGCCTGCTTAGTCACTCAGTTGTGTCTGACTCTTGCGACCCCATGGACTGTAGCCCACCAGGCTCCTCTGTCCATGGGACTTTCCAGGCAAGAATACTGGAATGGGTTGCCATTTCCTTCTCCAGGGGATCTTCCCAACCCAGGGGATCCTCCTGACCCAGGGATCAAACCCACATCTCCCGTGTCTCCTGCATTGCAAGTGGATTCTTAACCCACTGAACCATCAAGGAGTAATGGCTTTTAGCTCCTCAAGGAAGCACACACAAAATATCTACTTGCCTGAGTAGACACATTCTCTTTAGGATAAACAATTTGCGATGACACCCATTAATGTAGAATTTACTTTCAAAAAAGTCCTCAGAGGCAGAGTAACTGTGCAATCTGCAACATTCACCAGCTTAGCTACAACTCCAGATAGTCTGATAAACTACTACACCATGCTTAAAAGTGTTAGAATTGGTCCTTTGCCTCCATCAATACCTATTTTCTCAGTTCTATAGCAATTTCATAAAAATATGGGGTATACGTATGGTTTATAGGTTACATTGAGGAAAATGAAAATTATTATTTTTTTCCAAAAGTATAGCCCTTCAGAGGTTCACAATTGAAAGGCGCTGTGTGCGTGGAGATGGTTGCTGAATGGGAACTGAACTATGGTTGGGTGGCAATTGAGTTCCTTGATCACAAGTTGAAAACTGCTGGCAGTTTTAGCCTCTGTCAGGTGGAAGGAGTCTGGCTCCAAATACAGACCATCTAAAATTATGAAAACTTCTTCATCATTAGCCCCTCCAAATGTCTCAACTATTCCATTCTCTACACACAATATTTCACTAAGGAGCTGACCAAGTATTGTTTTAAGAAATGAAAGTATTTCATTTCCTCAGAAGATTATGCAATATGATAGCATCCTGAAAAATTCAACAGCTACTCCCATGCATTAGGAATAGCCAAAATGATTTGTTCATTTATTTATTAACTATTCATTAAGGGTCTGTTCTATGTCAGACACTGTTGTTAGTGCTGTGGAATCATTAATTGTGGTGAACTGGATACAGTGCTTGCCCTCATTTGAATCCATTTGCTTTGCAATTTGATGAAGAATTCTCCTGCCCCACTTTTGGGGAGAAGTCCCTGTTACAAAAATGGCCTCAGTGAAGAAGTGATGTGTGAGAAGACCTTAATACAGGTGCTGATCCTTCCCCTTGACTGCAAATTTGGCTGACAATTAGCTTCTCCTTATTTGGAATTCCATTGTGCAACTGCCCCTACAGAGCTCATTAGGAGTCTTGCTCAAGTTTCATGCATTCTGGTTCATAACTGGCATCTTTTCTAACACTACAAGTATGCCTTATTAAGCAGAATCTTGCTGAATGAGGCAGACACCCAGTCTCTTCATCATTTTTATAAGAGAAAAAGAAGATGCAATTGAATTTCCAAAACATAGGCCTAAGCAGTCTATGAAAATGTAAAGCCAGCCTACACCATGACTGTAGGTGATTTCTGAAGGTGATAGCAAATATACAGTGAAATACATTGAAAGTTGTCTATATCAACATTATACACTTAAGGGTGTTGGGAAGATCCCCTGGAGGAGGGTATGGCAACCCACTCCAGTATTCTTGCCTGGAGAATCCCATCGACAGATGAGCCTGGAGGGCTAACAGTCCTTGGGGTCACAAAAATTCGGACACAACTGAGGGACTTAGCACACAGGCATGTGTCCACTAGAAAATCTAATAAAGCAATGCCTTTCATAAGCATGAATATTGGTTTATTGTTTGATGAAAATAAGTAATTTATATGAAATTAGAGAAAGGCAAAATTAATGTGTGGCAATAAAATCTGAGTAATGGTTGACAGAGGTAGACTGGAAGGAGGCATTAGGGAATTTTAAGGGGTGATTGTAAATGTCTTATATCTTGATGGGGTGCTGGATAAATGAGTGCAGACATTTGTCAAAACTCATCCAATAGTTCAGTGAAGACCTGTGTATTTCACTGTCTATACATTTTAAAGATGAAAAGAACATAATAGAGAATTAAACATTTGAGGGAAAATTGTGATCAGAATTGCTCTTTAAGGAAGAATAAAACCCAATGTTCAAGAAAGGTTTAAGAATAGTTTCCTGGAGAAGTAGCAGTGAGTCAGAGATGTGAAGAGTGATCCCAAATGAGAGAAAGGAGGAAGAGCAAAGGCTAGTCCAGGTGCTGAGGGTGGAACGAACAGCAAGGTAAGCTTCGGGTGAGGAATGATGAGAGAGGAGGCTGAAAAGCACATAAGAGCCAAGTCATGGTGGGTTTTAATGTCCTATTAAGGAAATTAGACATCATCCTGAAGGAAATCTGGAGGGAGTTTGAAAGATTTTAAACTGAGGAGTGATATATATATTTACATGCACAGTCTATAAGCAATGCAAAGAATGGATTCAAGGAATTCAGATCAGAAGGTCTGCAGCACACTCTTTAATTGGCTATTTCCTAAGCCAGCTGAGAAACTGAGAGCCTCAACTAAATCAACAGTGACAGGCATGGAGACATGGACCCAGGGGACAGATTCAGAAGTCTTTATTAAGTGAACATATGATGGAATTTGGTGGCCCATAAAAGAGAAGGTGAGGGATCGGGAAAAGTTATGGCTACTGACTGTATTTCTGGCTTGGGCAACTGGAAAGATGACTGTGTTGAGATGGAAAATGCAAAAGGAGCAGAAATGGAAGGGCAGGAAGTGGAGTTCACTCAGCTCATCAAATTTAGTGCCTGAAAGATATCCAAGTAGAGCTATCCAATGGGCTCCTAGGGACATGTAGGGTGACCATAGCTACAGATCTTCCCAGGATGCTTTTTGTTTATGGTAATTGCCCGAGAAAAAAAAATTAACAGTACTGATTTTCAATCCCCACAAATGTTCCAAGTTGTGTCAATAAATTCTATGGTCACCCTAGTCATTATGGCATGGAATTTTAGGCCACTTTCAATTTAGAGATAAGACTTTTTGTGTCATCTGTACATGAGAGCAGGATCACGCAAATGGAGATTTTAATTGAACCTGAAAAATATCAACAGCAAGAGAAAGGTAGAAGAGGAGGGCCCCTCAAAGAGGAGAATGGCTAAAAGTATCTAAGGAGTCAGAAAGAAAATCTAAAAAATAAGAGCATTCTGGAAAAGAAAGGAAGGTTTGCTCAAGTAATCCACTCCAGACAATGATAAATCCCTCAAGAGGAGGCGGGCTTTCTAGGGTCCTTGAAACAGCACCAGGACCAGCCGCCAACCCTCCTGTATAGGAAGCACTCAGTAGATGGCTGATGACAAATTAGGGGCAAGATGCAATTTCTGTTCCTAAGTGGCAAATATTCTTACAGATGCCCCGTTTTCAAAATGTGAAATTCTTTTCAAGTAAAACTTTACTTTCAAGAGCTATGATACAAATCAGCTGTCTTTTTCTGAAAGAGAGCACACACGCATTGCAGCTCCAACATTATATTCTCTGTGTAAGCCTCCCTTGCTTCAAATGATATACAGGGAGATCTGTCTTTGTCCATAATTCCCTCAAATACTGCCTTCTCTTAGCTTTTACTGCTCGGTATCATCTTTGAGAGTAGCGATTTCAATTTTATAAGTATTGTCCTTCCTATTGTTTGTATGTGCCTAACAACTACAATTATTTCCCCCTATCATTCTTATATTTTTCTGTCATTTCCACTGCAGCTTGCCAAAAACAAAAACAGCAACCAAAATCGCCTTTCCAGGAGATGTTCATCTCCCAGGAGGGGGAAAAAAAAATCTAGAAATTAACTCTTTGCTATCCATCGGTAAATACAAAGCATGCATAAAGACTGGGAAAAAGAAAAAAAGAAATGTAGAGTGATATAGCTAACTAAATCCTTTTTCCTCATTCTTAAAAGATGAACAGCCAAAATTTACTTGATCAGGTCTATACATACAGACCTAAACACTCCCAAGAATGATAATTTACATACATCTTCTAAGATTTGGAAGCTTGTCATGATTCAGAATGTAGACTGGTATTTCACAGTCTAAATCCTAAGTAACATTCATCTATGATCAATAGCTAATCTGTGCTGAGAGCATCCAGAAGAGGAAACATAAATAAGAGAAAAGAAGGGGGAGTTCCTTCAGGGTCCAGAGGTAAAGACTCCCTGCTCCCAATGCAGGGGGCACAGGTTCCACCCTGGTCTCGGAACTAGATCTAGTATGTAGCATTGAAGATCCCGTGTGCCAGAACTAAGACCCAGTACAGCTAAATAAACATTTTTTTTTTTTTTTAGAAAAGAGACAGAAAAGAAAGACCCGATACCTACCACTAACAGGAAGCACAATGAGGATAGACTCTGTCAAATCCATGGGGTTGAAACTGTCATTCAGTCAGTTCTCAATAAATGTCAGTTTCCTTTCTTGTTAGAATAAATAAAAATGCTTCTGACAACAAGAAGAATCTTGTTGGCTGACCAGCTCACGTGAACAAACTAGCATGAGTCACATGACTGGTGGCATCCTGGGAAGGGGTGAGTAGTTGCGAGCCTGGGGCAACGAAGGAAAGCCACCCAAATGCAATTGTCTGGATTATTCTGTGAGCAACATCATATCCATACCTGCCTTCTGTATCTATTAGGGCTGGCTTTAATATAGGGTGCATTCTAGCGTCCACCATGTGCTTCTGGGACATCTTTTACTAGGTTCAATACCATATTACCTACCTCTGGGCCACTTCACATCCACATCACAGACTGAGCTTCATGACAGCCCACAGTCAACTTGTTACATGGAGGTGGTCAAAACAGAATATAAAGAAAGAAAGGGCATCTGGACCATTCTATAGCAAATCCAAATAAACCTTTTGGCTAACCCATTATTTAATGGGTAATAACTGATGTACTTCTGGTTTTTAGCCAGTGGCCTGCTGTTATGTAAAAACCGAGGGAAGTTAATCTAACATCCTTCAAAATAGACCAAAAAAGAAAAACAAAGTAGGTAGAGCACCAGAGATAATGACAATAATTGTGGGACTAGATTTGGGGAAACAGGATACATAGGTAATTTAGTCTATTCTTCATGTGTACTTGTAGCTTGTTTTAGTATAGCTATTGATATTTACCCAGTAATTCAGACTGGTGTTTCCTTCCATTAGTGTTCATGAAATTTTACAAAAGGGAATAAGAACAGTGACAACACAAGTGTGTAATATTTGACCCTCAACTTAGTGCCCTTTCATCCATTACAAATGAGTTTAGACATGATCTTTTTGCCTTAAATTCTGAAAATTGAAATTAATTCAGTGAAATTGCTTGGCTCAGCTAAACTTTCAGTCTTCCAAGCAATCATCATCATCGGAATCAGCTAGAAATGGCAAAGTTTTAACTTGTAAAGCAGAGTATTATTTTGAAATGCTAATGAATGGGTTTTCTTCTGTGTAAGTTGGACATCCAAAAGGAACTTGATGTCAGGCTAAGGAGAACACAAGAGTGTGCAGCCATCATGATCAAAGGGTATCATAGGAAATTTAGCCCCCAACTACAGATCTAAGCAAATGGTCAGAGGTTGAATAACAGGGGGCAGGGGCAGGGCAGGCAAAGTACATTAGAGAGAGGTGGGCAAGGATGGGAGTGTTTCACAACAAACCTGAGTCTCCTCCCCTAGGGTAAGTGCAGTCAACTGATTGCAAAAACAGTCACAATACTTCACCTTTCCCTGTACTTACACTTTTTGCAATCTGCTTTTGTAACAACTCCCATTCAGAGGTAGAATTTATTTCCCCAACTCTTAAAACTGATCTGGCTTTGTGACTGACTTTTGGTGGCTCGGTGGTAAATCTGTTTGCAATGCAGGAGACTCAGGTGCAATCCCTGGGTCAGGAAGATCCCCTTGAGGAGGAAATAGCAACCCACTCCAGTATTCTTGCCTGGGAAATCCCATGGACAGAGGAGCATGGTGGGCTATCGTCCACAGGGTTACAGAGTTAGACACGACTGAGCTACTAACACTTGAAATTGGCTCACTGAATGAAGGGCATGGGAGCGAGTGAATCTGAGCCTGAACCTCAAGGAGTTATTCACTCTTCTATGTATTCTTGAGGAACCCTGCCACTACCACCCGAAGAAGTCCAGGCTACCCTGCGGGAGAATGCAAGATCACTCCCAGGAGGGCCCAGTTAGCCCAGCAAAAGTCATCCTAGATCCAACAACTGACAAATGTGTGGGTGAGCCCTAGCCCAGTGGGGCTGCAGAAACCTAAATGAATCCCCGAGACCATTAACAACAAGTAGCTAATGGCTCGTGAGCAACATGTTTATCATATCAGACACAGAGTTCCAGGGTGGCTTATCTCATGGCAATAGCTAACTGATACAACCAGGAAAATGGAACAAACTCTGTAAATTCTCCAAGGGCTTAGAATATCCTTAAGCAGAGGTGAAAATAGGAACATGGAAAATATTATGGTAACTAAGTTTAAATCCCGAGTTAACCACACTTAAATCTGGAAGTAATTAGGTTACTTTTGATTGGAAAAATTAGTAGAAATGGGGGTTTGTGAACTAAGATTCTGCACAGAAGAAAGTTACATGCACATCTGAGATGCAATTGTAAATTACAAACTGGTGACACTTCTGCTAAAATAATTTCAGTTATACTAGTCAGGCAACGGCTTCAGAGAAATCAATGTTGTCATTAGTCAGCTATGCCCTTCTGGGACTACAGTACAGGGTAGACCTCAAAGTTTCTGAATCAAAATGTAATTATTTCAAGAAATCTGTTACTGTTGCTTCCAAAGTACATTGCTTAATTTAAAAAGTGAGAGTACTCTTTCTATATATAATGGATAACTTCTGGGAGGACAGTGTGAAATTCACAAGACTATAGCAAAGATCATGCAGCTTCCAACCCCATCAACAAGGCTGTAGACGTCCTCATCCACAACTACAATGTGACCTAGAGTAGGGGTTGGAAAATAGTCCTCTATGTGTTTACTATTGCTTATACAAACAAGATTCTTGAGAGTCCCTTGGACAGCAAGGATATCAAACCAGTTAATCCCAAAGGCAATCAACCCTGAATATTCACTGGAAGGACTGATGCTGAAGGTCCAATACTTTGGCCACCTGATGAGAAGAGCTGACTCATTAGAAAAGACCCTGATGCTGGGAAAGATGGAAGGCAGGAGGAGAAGGAGATGACAGAGGATGAGACGGTTGGATGGCACGACCGACTCAATGGACATGAGTTTGAGCAGACTCCAGGAGATGGTGGAGAACAGAGAAGCCTGGCATGCTTCAGTTCATGGGGTCGCAAAGAGTTAGACATGACTTAGCAACTGAACAACAGTAATAAATATAAACAATACTTAAGAATCTACTATCCTTGACCTAGAATCTTGATAAAAGGGTAAGAACTGGGAATGAAGGGGGTAAATTGGTTTTCCGATCGTATTATTCAATACCACATGTCAGAAGTCAATGAATTAACAAGACTAGAGCCCAATTCAGGATCAATGATTCAAGACAAAACAAATGGAAGGAACAACAGTAGCGAAAATTGGGGTGACTTTTCTGAATAGTATTGCTTCTTTTTCCTTTGTTTCCTTAGAATAGTCAGGGCCACCGTACTTCACAACTCCACAAGGCAATGCTCACATCCTGGTCTATGCAAACAGCAGCACTGTCAGTGTGCCATGTACAGCCCAGTCTGTGGGTGGCTGCCATGAATAAACGACTGACCTTGCTGGTGTGTCACTTCAGGAGAATATCTGAGTTGATTAAGGATTTATAAATTAATTATTTGTAGCTTCTATGTGCTGGTACTTTCCTCATATGATACCACTCGAATGTGCAACTATTAGCAATTAAAGCTGTTATTTATTAATAACTATATTATAATATATGATAATATCTCTAGCAAGAGAAAGATCCACAGCTACAATAGGGGAAAATGCTTACATTCTTGCTGCTCGGAGTGAAGCCAACCTCAGACTGGAAACTTGTTAGAAATACAGACCCTTGAGACCAATTCCAGGCCTGCTCTCCACCCAGACCTAGTGATTCGGAATCTGCATTTTTACCAAGATCCTCTGGTGATCTGGACATACATTAAAGCTTGAGAAACACCAGTCTATGTAACATCAAGCAGTATCATCTATCATCCTAGTCCTTAATTTCCAAGACTGTGCCCTTAGGTGGGTGGTAAAGAAGTCTGCACCTCCCCATTGGGTCATAAAAATTGTTTCCATCTCTAAATTATTTTGAGAATCCTATTATGTTATGGAGGCCACCCATAGGAAAAAGGAAATAAAAACAAAATCAGCCTATAAATTCAAGGTGACTCAAGAGCATGCATCCATTACTCATAAAGAGGTCAGATAGATGGCCCCTACCTTTGAATCTCGATGGGATCGTGACTTCCAAATCTGTCTTCCAAAATCAACAAAATGCACCACCTCTGCCTTGTTCTATAAAATCAACTTCCATGATATATATTGCTTCTAAAAAATGGATATGATCAGCTAGACATTAGCTAATCAAAATTTTCCAAGATGGACTCTGATGGCAAATCACTAATGTTTAAGGAAGAAGAAATGTCAACAAAGGATCAAGAGTCTCTAAGTAAATTGACTGGATTTATGACAATTTCATTTACAGAAAATCAGGTTGTAAAATAATTCTTCTAGAAACAAAGGCAAAGCATCTTTCTTAGAAATCATCTCTTCAAAGCCAAAGAGGGATTTAGGAAAAATGTGTCCCTTTCCTTTTTTCAAAAACACATGGTTCTTAGCTTATTTTTATTCAAGAGCATGGATATCAAAATGGACAATTCAGTCAAGTTATGTTCTTCCCATCACATAAATCTGCAAGTCTTAACAGCTAATCAAGGTGAACCAAGTACATCTTTATCTTGCATTTTAGGGATAATCCAATAATTTTTTATTGGTTAAATTTATATAAAAGTGATTATGCTATAATTGGCCTTTCATACCAGTGATGCAGGTTATCTCTTCAATTCTTAAAAACATTAAGATCAGAAAGGAAGCATGAACAAATTGTTGACTCATTGTCTTTATGTTACTGGGGGAGGGGAGGGCTTATATTTATAAGGAATCTCTGAGAATTCAGTTCCCAGATCACAGTGTTTCTTAGTCCAGTGGAAAGAAGACAGTTAGGTAATATATGTGGAAACAAAGTAAATATCATAGAATTACCTTTTTTTTTATGGTGGTACTCAAGGGTCTTTCTTTTTTTGCAATGTTACCACAAAAGTCATTTCACTCATAAATTAAGAGTAGTGCTCTAAATCTAAAAACTACAGTGGTATACAGGACATAAGGCCCTGAAAATCTCTTAAAACTATTTTTTAAAGTATTAAGTATGTAGATAAAGAGAGGGTTTTTTTAAGTGATCTAAAGATTAAATAATAATATAAAAACTAAAGTAAAAATATCACTACAACATAAAGCAGCATTATATTAGTATTTACACTATGAGTATTGCTTCCATTGTGTCCAACTCTTTGCGATCCTATGGACTGTAGCCTGTCAGGCTCCTCTGTCCAAGGGGATACTCCTGGCAACAATAGTGGAGTGGGTTGCCATTTCCTCCGCCAGGGGAATCTTTTCAACTAGGGATCAAACCCATGTCTTTTATGTCTCTTGCACTGGCAGGCAGGTTCTTTAGTACTAGTGCCATCAGGGAAGGCCTTAGCACACGCACACACACTATGAATGCATCTGTATCTGTATTTTGGTTAAGCATTCAGTTCACAAGAGTCTGTGTAATTAATCATGTCTGTGTTTATCCATTGAACACTAAAATAGTAAAATCCCCTACTGAAGAATACCAATAGAGGCTCTTTAACCTTTAGTATGCGGAGAATTGAAGTACTTACAGTAAAGTAATGAAAATGACTAAAGATTGATGATAGGATTGAGGCATAACAATTAAATGATTTGACATTATTTAAAACCAAAAAAAAGCAGGAAGTGTGTTAATCATGATCTCCAAAATATGAAGGCTTTATTGCAAAAGGAGTGAGTCTCCATCTCTGGTATTGACAGAATAAAAGGAAATGATGAAAGATAAGTTAACCTCCTATTTCCTGGCAGAATGCTGTGATACATTCTGTCACAAGCTTAGAAAACACTGCTTTCAGATCGTATAATGGAAACACTTTTTAGTTACATAAAAACAAAAATTACTATCAAAGAAGAGAGGCAAGCTCCCCTACAGAGCCCCTTCCAGTCCCTCCTTACCTTGTAATTTCACTTTTTGCCACTAGGAGGCGATAACAGTGATATCCTTCACTCTCCAATCCTAGTATCATGCACACAAAATATCTTAGCAAACTACCGTCATCCTCACCATAACCACCAATCCATTTTTCACCCAGTAAAATTTATTAAAGCATGGAAGAAAAAAGGAGACAAACAAGTCATTAGGGAAAAGACTGAAATATCTGTCTACAATACATAAAAGTTGAACACTGGACAAGTGATGAAAACATGGAATGGTACTGCAGTTAGATCAAACTGAATTTGCATTCCAATCAGACAGTTACTAAATGAATGACCTGTACTCAACATTACCTTTCTTCATTCAATCAAATCTTTAATAAGCACCTAAAATAGAATTTGGCATCATTCAGGCCCTGTGGAAATACCACTGAGCAAAATATAATAACTCCTGTCCTTGTGGAGCTTATATTCCACTGAAGAAAAATTATTTAGAGTCTTATATTCCATTTCAGGAACCTTAAGTTTTATCCTGAGAACGCTTTTCACAGAAGAGTGATACGATTTAACAAATATTTTTTAGAAGATTACTCTAGGTTCTATGTGAAGAATCAACTGCACAGGGACATGAGTGAAAGTGGCCAGGTTACATAAAAGACTAATGCAGTAATCCAGGCAAGAGGTGGTGCTTTGGACAAGGGTGGTGGCAGTGGGTGTGGTGAGAAGTGATCTGATTCTATAAGTAATACAAACATACATTCAATAGGGTTTCTTGATAAATTGGATTTGAGGTCTGAGAGAAAAGTCAAACACAGTCCCAAGGTTTTGTAGCTGAGTAACTGGACAGACAGAGCTGCCATTAACTGAGGTGGGAAGACTATGGGTTGAATAGGTTGTAGGGGATGAGCGTGGGTAGAGATAAGGCACTCAGTTTTGAATGAATGTTTGTGATGTCTGTAAGAATACAAGGTGGAGATGTCAAGCAAGCAATGAAATGATCATGTCTCTGAACTTCTGACTTATCACTAAAATTAGGTAATAATTATGTGAGAACCAGAGCTAGCATATGGAATGAACCTTGCACATAGCAGGGAACAGAGTGAATGGTATCGACCATTACTACCCAACAAATATACACTAATGTTGGAAGGGGTGACTAAGGTGAAAAAGGCCCGGGGCAGTTCACTGTAGTCATAATCATGCTACAAACCAAAGCACCATCATCTTGTGGCATAGCACAAGAAACATTTATTTGGCTGACTGTCAGTTGATCTAGGCTGCCAGCTGGAAATTCAATTGATTTAGGCTGGTGTCCACGGGGAATGTCCTTTTCATAATGGGGCCTGGAATGCAAAAGTAGGAAGTCAAGAGATACCTGGAGTAACAGGAAAGTTTAGCCTTGGAGTACAAAATGAAGCAGGGCAAAGGCTAACAGTTTTCCCAAGAGAACACAATGGTCATAGCAAACACCCCCTCCCAACAACACAAGAGAAGACTCTACACCAGACATCACCAGATGGTCAATATCAAAATACAAGTGATATATTCTTTGCAGCCAGAAATGGAAAAGCTCTATATAGTCAGCAAAAACAAGACCAAGAGCTGACTGTGGCTCAGATCATGAACTCTTTATTGCAAAATTCAGACTTAAATTGAAGAAGGCAGGGAAAACCACTAGACCATTCAGGTATTTGACCTAAATCAAATCCCTTATGATTATACAGTGGAAGTGACAAACAGATTCAAGGGATTAGATCTGATAGAATACCTGAAGAACTATGGCAGGAGCTTTGTAACATTGCGCAGGAGGCAGTGATCAAAACCATCCCCAAGAAAAAGAAATACAAAATGGCAAAATGGTTCTCTGAGGAGGCCTTACAAATAACTGAGAAAAGAAGGGAAGCAAAAGGCAAAGGAAAAAAGAAAAGAAGAAAAGATATACCCGTTTGAATGCAGAGTTCCAAAAGAATAGCAAGGAGAAATAAGAAAGCTTTCCCAAATGAACAATGCGAAGAAATAGAGGAAAACAATAGAATGGGAAAGACTAGAAATCTCTTCAAGAAAATTAGAGATACCAAGGGAACATTTCATGCAAAGATGGGCACAATAAAGGACAGAAATGAACCTAACAGAAGCAGAAGCTATTAAGAAGAGGTGCAAAGAATACACACCAAAAAAAATATACAAAAAAACCCTTAATGACCTGGGTAACCATGATGGAGTGGTCACTCACCTAGACCCAGGTAACATGGAGTACAAAGTCAAGTGGGCCTTGGGAAGCATCACTATGAACAAAGCTAGTGGAGGTGATGAAATTCCAGCTGAGGTATCGAAAACCCTAAAAGATGATGCTGTGAAAGTGCTGCACTCAATATACCAGCAAATTTGGAAAACTCAGCAGTGGCCACAGGACTGGAAAAGGTCAGTTTTCATTCCAATCCCTAAGTAATGCAATGCTAAAGAATGTTAAAACTACTGCACAGTTGCACTCATTTCACATGCTAGCAAGGTCATCAAAATCCTCCAAGCTAAGTTTCAACAGTACATGAACCAAGAACTTCCAGATGTACAAGGTGGATTTAGAAAAAGCAGAGGAACCAGAGATCAAATTGCCAACATCCCTTGGATCTTAGAAAAAGCATGAGAATTCCTAAAAGACATCTACTTCTGCTTTACTGACTACACTAAAGCCTTTGATTGTGTGGATCACAACAAATTGTGAAAAATTCTTAAAGAGATAGGAATACCACACCATCTTACCTGCTTTCTGAAAAACCTGTATGGAAGCACAAGCTGGAATCAAGACTGCCAGGAGAAATATCAATAACCTCAGACATGCAGATGACATCACCCTTATGGCAGAAAGTTAAGAGGAACT
Source organism: Ovis aries (assembly GCF_016772045.2). Taxonomy (NCBI): domain Eukaryota; kingdom Metazoa; phylum Chordata; class Mammalia; order Artiodactyla; family Bovidae; genus Ovis; species Ovis aries. The sequence goes on along the minus strand of NC_056080.1, from coordinate 23,937,499 downwards.
TAAGAGCCTTTTGATGAAGGTGAAAGACGAGAGTGAAAAAGCTCACTTAAAACTCAACATCCATGTAAGAAATGAATCGCCAGTCTAGGTTCAATACAGGATACAAAATGCTTGGGGCTGGTGCACTGGGATGACCCAGAGAGATGATATGGGGAGGGTGGTAGGAGGGGGGGTTCAGGACTGGGAACTCATGTACACCCATGGTGGATTCATGTCAATGTATGGCAAAACCAATACAGTATTGTAAAGTAAAAAAAAAAAATAATAATAATAATAATAAAGAGCATTAAAAAAAAAAAACCCTCAACATTCAGTAAATGAAGATCATGGTATCCGGTCTCATCACTTCATGGCAAATGGATGGAGAAACAATGGAAACAGTGACAGACTTTATTTTCTTGGGCTCCAAAACTACTGGGGATGGTGACTGCAGCCATGAAATTAAAAGACGCTTGCTCCTTGGAAGAAAAGCTACAACCAACCTAGACAGAGTCTTAGAAAGCAGAAACATTACTTTTCTGACAAAGGTCTGTGTAGTCAAAGCTATGGTTTTTCCAGTAGTCATGTATGGATGTGAGAGTTGGACCATAAAGAAGGCTGAGCGCTGAAGAACTGATGCTTTTGAATTGTGGTGCTGGAGAAGACCCTTAAGAGTCCCTTGGATTGCAAGGAGATCAAACCTGTCAATCCTGAAGGAAATCAACCCTGAATATTCAATGGAAGGGCTGATGCTGAAGCTTAAGCTCTACTATTTTGGCCACCTGATGAGAAAAGCTGACTCATTGGAAAAGTCCCTGATGCTGCGAAAAATAGAAGACATGAGGAGAAGGGGATGATAGAGGACAAGATGGTTGGATGACATCATTTGACTCAATGGACTTGAGTTTCAGCAAACTCTGAAAGATAGTGAAGGAGGGAAGCCTGGCATGCTGCAGTCCATGGGGTCACAAAAGAGTCAGACGTGACTAAGCAATTGAACAACCACAGGGAATAGCTTTACGCTGTGTGGCTCTCATTCTCCTCCTAGGCCTAGCATGTGTATCTCTTCCATAAAGAGGAGAGATGAGAATAACAAAAATACTGAATAGTTAAGAAGAGTAACTTCACTGTAACTTACCAATTGATTTCTTGTCAACTAAAACTAATTCCAGTGTGAAGTGGCCTTAGCAATCCACCTCCAAAGCCTACTCATCTTTTTGAGAACTCCTCACACTCTACTGCCTCCTAGTGACAAGGATTCACCCTGGAGACACGTGCTCAAGGGCCATCTTACTCAAAAACTGACTTAAATTGCATATGATATAATAGGTAGTTTATCACAGATCTTCAGAACTTTTCCTTATTACTCACAATCACTCTTACCCTTAGCTTGATATCTTAAAACATTTGGGCTGATGATATATATGAGAAAGCAGGGGGAGGACATTAAGAATTGGGTGATGTTTCTTCAATTACATTTTTATGAGCTGGTGTTTTCACTGATGGAATAAATGTACCAACGAGTACAAGTTAATACTAGGGTATGAAATGTAAATGCAGTTATCTGAGATACAAAAGATTTTGTTATCTCTGTTTAGTCCCACTCATATTATGTATATATACTTATAGCATATAGATTTAAATATAGTTTATGAGGATGGAATTATGGTTTAATTATTAATTAAGCAATATGTGGCAAGGCAACCATTCTGACATTTATGAGAAAATTAAATTTCCAACATAGAAAGCATAAGACACAGTCGGGTGCGTCCAATCCCCAAGGATGTGATTATCTAATGATAAACCATGTTTCCTGCAGCTGCGTGATTGCCGTGACCAAAAAAAAAAAAGTTTATTATAAGACTCTGTTCTTTTTGTATGATGAATAGATGAAGTTGGTTGCACAGAATATCAAACAGATGTTTCAACCAAATTGTGTGTCTTCAGTGGATGAATTCCCACTATTTAAACTGGACAACTTCTGAAAGCAGATAGTCTATATGAGGAAAATGTAAATACTTCGAGCAAACTGTGCATCACTATAAAATAACAAACCACTAGTAAAGGTACAGATGCAGGCAGTTTGGAGCTTTCCAGCTTCATTTGCTATGTACATATACACAAAAGCCTGTGGCAATAATACTGACTCAGGATGATCTGGGACAAGCTTTCCATTAGTGGCACTAGTTCTGCTGTGGCTCCATCATCTGTGGAAGGAATTGAGAGGACCGGCAAAGAGAAAGCACAGGGTTTTCTTTTTTTTACCTAGTTTAGAAAAAGAAATCTAACCTTTTAAAAAAATATATATAGAAACATGACCTCTTCATCTTATTAGTTTTACTCTATGTTAGACAATCTATAAGGCACATATATATGTACATCATTTACTCTTAATCATAATCTCAAAGAAGCATTGTCACGATGACTACTGAAGTCTAGACATGTAAACATGTTACCCACGATCACACAGCTAGAGAGAATACAAACACGTGGATCTAAAACTAAGGTTTGGGAGACTTCAAAAGCCACGCTTCTCTTCGGTATGTCATGGTGCTGGGTATTTTCCAGTTACCCTGTCCAAATCTACTTTCCATCCTTCATCCTAATTTTGGTCCTTGGAGCCTGATCTGTGGGGACTACATCAACATGCTCCATTTACTCCCACGTTTTATTGTGTTCAGCTGCAGGGATCCCCTGCAGGAGATCTGACCGCTACTGTCTAGAAGCTGCCTCTCTCATTCTTCCATTCATTCGTTCTCCCATTTATCCTCCCTCCTTCTGTCTGTCTCTGTCTCTCTACCCCTCACTCCACACCTCCCCAGTTCCTAGGTTCCAGTGACAGCTCCCACCCCTTTCTCATTCAGGCCACAGTGGTATCACCTCCTGATATAGTTTGCCCCAATTCACTGCACTTTCTCTCCTGATTTCTATTTCCACATATAAAATTTTCTCATTACGTTATCTTCAAATTATTTAATCTCCAAGTGTTGCATCTGGTTCTGGCTGACACTCCAATATAGCCCCTTTTTTTCAATTTGTTAAGTAATAGTCTATAAAAATGAATAACTAATGAGAACATACTGTACAGCTCAGGGCTCTATGGTGACCAGAGTGGGAAGTAAATAAAAAAAAGGGGGGGATATATGTACATATAGCTGATATACTTTGATATACAGTAGAAACTAGCACAACATTCTGAAGCAACTATACCTCAATAAAAATTAATTTAAAAAAAAAGAAAAGGGTATTGGGCTGAGCAGGAACGTGAAGAATGATCAGCAGGTTTGCAGATGGCCTGGTGTCCTGGGAAGACAAAGGGCTTTTGAAGACTGAACCATCTTCACAGCCCAGCTCCATCTTTTATACCTGAGACATGTTTATTGTTAATTAATGGGGCCGTTTTAAACAGTGAATTCACCAATTATAAACAAAAGAATAAATTAGAAAAATAAAGATGTAAAACTAAAAAGATAAATAAATATTAGTTTGATTCTATTCTTTTGACAGTGTACAATTACTGTGTTCCAGACGCTGCTAGGTTCTGGGGACACTAAGATCTAAAATACAGCCCTGCTTTCAAGAAGTTCACAACCTAGGATACCAGTACTTTTGCTATTTTAGAGGAATTGACAAAGAAAAGGTATTTCCTCTACACACAGAGTTACAGAAAGCTTCCCAAGCAGGCAATGTCTGAGCAGGACCTGAAAAGGATGACTGGGAGTTTCTGGGAGTGCATACCCGGATGTAAGAGGGCCCAGGGTACCAAAGGGATGAAGATTTGAGAAAGTCAAGGATAGGAAGAGCACTCGAGCAAGGTAGACCTGCCAACACACCTGGAGCCTAGAGTGCAAATAGAGTTTGGGAAGAGGTAGTCTTCGAGAGATGCCCTTGTGGTTTCTAATGTTGAAGGCCTTTCTAGAGTCTGTCCTTAGCAGTTTTCATTTAATCTTGAAATACTATAAGTAGATACATTTACAACCTTTCATTTTAGGAAAGTAATTCTGAAAACAAAAAAGATTATGGATTAGAAGGAGCAAGTTATGAAGATTCTTCCAGAGGAGATTGTAACTGTTGGAGGCTATACTTATTGTTGGCTTGAAATGATCATGGAAAGTGGAAAGGATAAGTAGATGAAACTTTTTCTCTTGCTGGGTTGTCCTGTATGTAAAATCTATATATCATGGGATTGGAAGGGGAATCAAAGATGCCTCCCACGTTTCTGGCTGGGTCACTAGGTGGAAATTACCTAAATATCAGGGTTTCTCAATCACAGTACTACTAACATTTGTGCCAGAAAGTTCTCTTATGAGTGTGGGGGCACTGTCTGTGCATCATGGGAAGTTTAGTAAAGGAGCACCCCTGGCCTCTACCCACTAGGTAACCAGTAGCAACCCCCTCTACCCTGGGTGTGACAACCAAAAATATCTCCAGACATTGTCAAATGTCCCCTGGCAGGCAAAATCACTCCTGATTAAGAACCATTGTCTAACGTGGTAGCATAAGGCTAACTGACTTGTGTAGCAAAACAATGAGTGCTTGTTTTGGTCAAAGTATGTGGGAAGATTGTATGACAGATGAGTTGTCAGTAAAAATGAAGGGGACCTAAGGGGATCCTGGCTGTATTACCACTTGGAAGACCACCACTCAGTGACCGAATCCCTTAGAGAAATTCAAGTTTCCTTGGCAGGGCATGGCTAGTCCTTTAACCTATCTCAATCATGAAATTTATGAAGGCCACAGAAGTTTTATGGAAATAAATCAATCATGTTGTTGTGGTTTAGTCACTCAGTCATGTCTGACTCCTTGTGACTGCATGAACTGTAGCCTGCCAGTCTTCTCTGTCCATGGAATTCTCCAGGCAAGAATACTAGAGTGGGTTGCCATTTCTTCCTCCAGGGGATCTTCCCAAATCAGGGATCGAACTCATGTCTCCTGCACTGGCAGGAGGATACTTTACCACTGAGCCCCCAGGGAAGCCCTAAAGCAATCATACACACTAGCAACAGAGACTTAAAAAAAATACTTCCCAAGATCTGTCATCTTTGATAAACAGATTTAAGTCTACATACTTAATCAGCTTTTGGCTTATCTGTGGAGAAAGTAAATTCTCAAACCCTGAGAATTGTATAGACACTGTCTAACTTAATCTTCCCCTCAAACCCTGGGGATACTATTATTATTTTACTTCACCAATGAGGAAGGAAAGGCTTACAGAGTTAATGAACTTGCCCCAGGAGACAGAGTTGGTACACACCATAGACAGCAGGACACCAGTCTCTCTCTTCACCACGCAACACATTCTCAGGCTCATATACAGAGAGATACATGGCAAATAAAAACGTAAGGTGCAAAGCATCTGACTTAGGAAAACAAAATGACAAAACACAAACTGTCAAGCTTATCAGATATTTTATGCATGAGTATACTCAGTACTGCAAATACAAATTGTGCATCAAAAAGATGCTTGAATTCTTCCTCTGTTTCAGCTCTTATTTTAATCTGACCTCTACTTCATTTAGTTCTTTACCCAGTTGTCTTTCCTACTGGATTGTAAACTCCTTGAGAGCAGAGGCAGTGTCTTTGTAACTCTTACAGCACAAAGTTGCATTGACTGATGCACAGTAAGTGCCCCACAAATCGTTTCCTGATTTCTTCATTAAAATAAAGGAAAGGATTTGATTCTCACTGTCTGTGGGTGAGCTCACTTCTGCAGATTGTGGTAATACCCCATTGTACTCAACTGTGATTCTGCTTGTTTCTCTTAAACAGCAAATGTTCTACTCTTACAGGCAGGGACAGTTTCCTAAAGTTTAATTATTTGACCTGCTAAAATATTCCCTATAGAAAGGAAAATTATTCCTTTTCTTTTCTGTTTTTGGCTTTGCTTTTTTTTTTTTTTAGCTGAGCTCTTTGTTGGGTAAACTCCTTTGGAAAGAAAAGAGTTGGGTAGATATTTCGCTTCTCCCCCCCACCCCCACCCCATTTACATGTGCAGCTAACTGAATAGCAAGAGGTGGAGTATGCAGGCTTTAGGGCAAAAAAAAAGTGGGTTCATATACCATGTGTATACTTATCACTTAAGAGCTGTGTCATCTTGGGCCAGTTATTTGGCCATGCTAAGTCTCAGGGTCCTTTTCCCTCATATTAGCAACCTCCCTAGGGCTTCCCGGGTGGCTCAGCTGGTAAAGAATCCGCCTGCAATGCGGATTGAACCCAACCCTGGGTTCAATCCCTGGGTTGGGAAGATCCCCTGAAGAAGGGAAAGGCTACCCACTCCAGTATTCTGGCCTGGAGGATTCAGTCCATGGGGTCCATATACAGTCCATGGGGTCACAAAGAGTTGGACACGACTGAGTGACTTTCACTTCACTTAAGTTTTTATGAACATCAAATGAAATCATGTATCCAGAGCATGTCCCCTAGCCCTCTCACATAAGGTCCACAGTTCTGGGGACACAGTGATGAACCAGGTGGAACACAGCTTCTGCCTTCACAGAGCTGGCATCATAGCAGAGGAGGGGAAGATAGCTACTAGACACTTCTTGAACAAAAGTAATGAATGACTGAGGGCAAAATAAGGAAATAAGGAAGCTGCTAACAAAGGGAATCACAGGAGAAGTGTGTGTTTTATCCTGAGGAAGATCAGAAGCCATGGAAGCTACCAAAGCAGGGGTTCACTGGGATTCCTTGGAGGTCCAGTGGCTGAGACTCCAAGCTCCCAATGCAGGAGGCCTGAGTTGATCCCTGGTTGGGGAACTAGATCCTGCATGCTGCAACTAAGACCCAGCACAGCCAAATAAACAAAAATATTAAAAAAATAAAATAAAACAGAGACTCATTCATCTCTGATTTATATGGTTAAAAGTTCTCTCTGCCTATTGCATGGGTCATGGATTGGTGGAAAGGACAGAGGCAGGGAAGGAAAAATAAAAATACTGTAATAGTCCTGATGATATGTGATCATTGCTTTGTGAAGGCTTGTGGCAGGAAGAACACCAATGAATGGATGAGACTAATACTTAATTTGGACATGGAACCCATAGGATGGAGAGAGAAATAAAAGAAGACTCCTAGATTCCTGGCCTGCACAATCAGGGAGGTGGAGATGACCAGTCCTGTGAAGAGTAACGAGTAGACAAACATGCTAATACCCTGCATGTGCTGACCCTGACCTGCTAGCCATACATCTGTCATAGAAACAGAAGCAGAAAATTCCAGGAGAGGTCTGTGCTACAGATACATACTGGAGAAATGGTTATAATGGGAGGCCTAGTGCCTCTCCTCATATTCCCGTATTTTCCTTTCTGTTCCATTCCCCTGGAGAGAACGATACTGGGAAAGTAACTTGGGCTCATCCCCAGTTTCCCTCCCTCACTTCTTTACAAAAGAGGTAAGATGAGTTTCTTGATTAACAAAATTAGGATACAAAGATGGGCACGCAGAGCTGGAGCCCTTGCAAGGCTCCGCTTATGGGGACAGGATTCTGTGACGAGCTTGCATGTTCTGCGCGCCACTCGGGTGGCCCAGGCGGACTATAAGGAGGAGGCAGGCAGGCTCTTCTCCTACTGTGTTGGTCTGCAGGGCTCAGCGCAGACTGGCTAGGTGTTTTACTGGCCTGCAAACTTATTCTCTGCCACACACCTCAGTGTTCAAGTAACAGGAGTCTGAGTTTAGATTAGAATAAATCATGTTATCTGTTATTATTTATTCCCCTAAAACAGCCACATTACTCTAAAGACCACAAGAAGAGAATAAATCAGAGCACTGAGGAAGATGAGTGGCAGAGCTCAGGCAACAGGTAGAAGTCAGAGAAAAGAGGCAAAACAGATGAAAGAGAACAAGAACCCAGGGGGTTGAAAGGAATTATTCAAGCAGCTGAGACATCAAGGAAGATGATCCATCAGGCTAACAGGAAATACGAGGGGAATCTCTTCATATTATAGATATATCTTTGGAATGCCCCAAAGAGATCATACTAAATAATGAACTCTTAGAAGGAATCCCTTTACTGTTATGAAGAAATCAAGGATCTAAATGGAACAACTCATACTATAAAACTTCTAGAAGACAACATGGAAGAAAAATACACCACCACATTTTCTTTGGCTTAAAAGTCATTACACATTGAGCTACAACACTTTTATTCATCAATGAGAGAGAATGATTAAACTACCAACATGCCTGGAAGAGATCATGGCTGATGACATTCCCATGAAGTTATAATAAATTAGTAACGTATCATCTCTGCAGTAAATTATAACAAATATTTCTGGGAGGAGGGAAGGCAGGCAGGGAAGTGGGCTGGCTGATCTGACCAAGAAAGCCTGAAGGTTATAACAGGACTATATATTTTCTGTAAACAAGAAATATACAAGCACTGACTTTTATGACTTTCTAAGGCACTAGAGCATTGAGTTCCACTTAGTCTGTTCTTCCTGGAGCATCCCCAATTGGCAGGGATATGTCTCCTCTGGATGGAATTGATTATGAGATGGATGAGCTGAAACAGTTTCTAGTACAAGACTCAAAAGCTAGACGACAAATGGCAATCAAACTTAGTCATCTTATAGTTAGGAAGAAACTGAATATGAAATTGTTTAACTTAAGGGAAATAATTTGTGCTATTATTAATTGTTGCCATAGTGTCAAGTAGACACACATGGGGCCTTAACCAACTTAACAACAGTTTTCTCTTTTTCAGAAACAATGATGTAGCCTGAAATTTTATGCCACTAAATTTTATGTCTGAAAGACTACACTGTAGATAGAAGGACATTATTTGATCCCTAGTCTTCTTTATGGGCAGAGATGGTTCTTCAAATATTTTAAATTGCCTAAGACTTTAGGTCCCCATGGGAGTGGGGATTGTTACAAATTCTTTGTTGGTAAATCTGATCATCAGTGAAGGAAGTTCAGGAATCAAAATTGAACACAGATTATCAGAACTCCAATAAATGTGGAAATTGGTCTCACCATGCATGAACAACATGTTAGCTTGTTTCTTTTTCCTTGGCCGTGCCATGTGGTTGTGGGATCTTAGTTCCCGAACCAGGCATTGGACCCAGGCCCTTGGCAGTTACAGGGCTGAGTCCCTAACCACTGGACAGCCATGGAATTACCAGCAAATTCTTTATCTGTGCTGCTCAATATGGTGACGACTAGCCACATGTGGTCCAAAAATATCAAATGTGCTAGTGCAAATGAAAAACTGGATTCTGACATTTACTTAATTTTTATTTATTAAAGTTTAAATTTAAATAACACCTGTATTAGTGGCTACTATATTCAACTGCTCAATTTTGGATTATTCAGTTCAATGATCTTCGTTTCTTTGAATGTTAAGGATATGATATTTTCTTTTACCAGTCAGCTGACTTTAAATAGAATGAATCTCAGTTTCCTGCTCAGACAGAGAAGGACCTGTGCTTAAGCCTCCATTACAGGTGGGACCAAGACATAGAGCAGAGAAAGCACAGAGCCCCATGGCATGAAACTGTAATTTCTTCTTCTCTGTGACCCTGATCTGTAATAAATCAGCTAACTTCCCTTTTGAAATGTCTGTCTTTGGTTCCCTCTCCTCTGTCATAGCTTTCCGATATCTGCTGCCAATAGCACTCCCTGGGAGGTGGACCTAAGCTGGCATGGAGATAATATTGACAGACATTAAAGTATTTTCATCTCAGGTAACCCAAGTCCTGAGAGTCCCTTGGATAGCAAGGAGATCAAATCAGTCAATCCTAAAGGAAAGCAGTCCTGAATATTCATTGGAAGGACTGATGCTGAAACTCCAATACTTTGGCCACCTGATGTGAAGAACTGATTCATTAGAAAAGACCCTGATGCTGGGAAAGACTGAAGGCAGAAGGAGCAAGGAACAACAGAGGATGAGATGGTTGGATGGCATCACTGACTCAATGGACATGAGTCTGAGCAAGCTCCGGGAGTTGGTGATGAACAGGGAAGCTGGCATGCTGCAGTCCATGGGATCACAAATAGTGGAACATAACTGAGTGACTGAACTGAACTGAAAGATATAATTAAGGTAAAATAACACCATTAGGGCAGGCCCTAGTCCAGTCTGACAGGTGTTCTTATAGGAAGAGGAAATTTGGACACACAGAGACAAGATCATGTGTGGACACAGAGAAAAAAATCCACCCTGCCAGCAACTTGACCTTGAACTCCAAAGTCATGAGAAAATAAATTTTTGTGATTTAGGTCACTCATTCTGTGGAATTTTGTTACAGCAGCCTCAGCAAACTCATCAACCATGTAGCATGCCTCGACGGATTGTGAAGCAGAAGAAAAAGGCTGGGCAACTAAAGTCTCTCACATACACCCACCCCAGCCTCTCCTCCCAACTCAAGCTAAATTTGAGGCAATGTAGAGAAAGACAGGCTTTCAAAACATGAGGAGTTGCAGCTATCTACTCCAGACACAGGCTGGGGTATGCGGCAGGCTGTAAACCATTAGGAGAGCCTCCTAATGGGGCCTTCTGACCCCATAGGCCTGGGCTCCACACCCTCGATGATACAGGGTGGATGACAGGAAGTAGAAAGAAACTGCAGTGCACTGTACTGTCTCTCCACAACCTCTCTGCATAAACCAGAGGTCTCAGCAGACATAATTCACAGTACACTCCTGCCCTAAAGCAGCAAACCTGACAACCAGCATCCTAGCCTTATGGGGATCATCTCTGTCCAACAGAAAGAACGTCCTGACTTGGGGTCCTTGCAGGGCATCTCTTGTCCTTGATGCTCTAGGATGACTTGGAGTTAAGGATGACAAAGAGAAAACAGACTGGTTCAACATCTCCGAGCCAGTATCCCACCTCAAGCTATTAACAGGAAGTATCTATCAGGAGAGTTCCAGGGAATTGATAGTAGGCAAACAACATAGGCTACTTAATTAAAACTTTAAGCTTCCGTTGTTCATACTGAATGGGCAGATATTGTTCAAAATGTTGAAGGCATTATTAACCAGTTCACTAAAGGGAGACGCCTGTGATTGGAACCTGGGTAGGAAAAGTTCTTCAGAGGTCAGAAACAAGCCCCAGTAAACATATAAATCCAGATACAAAAAAAGGAACAGCACGGCCTACTGCATGAATCAGGTGAAGTCACCCTCTATGGCACTGAAGAAACCCTGTTCCCCAACGAAAAGATGACCCAGAGCCATCACCTGATTGCTAAAGGGAGGCAATGAGCCATTTAACTGATGCTTTCTGACCCCATAGGCCGGTCCCCTGCAGTCGATCCTTCTATACTCAGTGGCTCACACACGCCCTTTTTTCCCTTCTGGGTCTGACTCTGTACCCCTACTCTGCACCACAAATATGGCTGTTTTCAGGTCAGAGCTGGGTTTTGCACGTGCATGCACTGCTGCTGCTGACGGTCGCCCTGGTCTTGAGCCTCACCCAGGCCCTAAGAACCTGCTGGGCTGCACCTTGCAGGCCCGCAACACCTGCACTTGCCCAGTTTCAAAACCAAAGAAAGAGCCTGGAGTCAGCAACAGAGACATCGGTGGCTTCATGGATGGGGGAGCCTACCTGTCTGAAGCAAGGTCCTGGAGGACACTCCCGAGCTTGCAGCAGATGGCGGGCTGGACAGGACAGCAGGCAGTCTTCACTCCTGGAAGTGGGGAAGGAGAGGTTAGCGGTTAGAGGGGAATTGACCTCGGGAAGGCTCACTAGTTACCAAGGAAACCAGTAGAGGGCACGCCCCTCACCGTCCCTTTGATGAGAACAATCACCAGCTGGGACCTGGGGCAAGTACCTTCCTAGAAGGTCATCCCTTTGCAGGGTAAAGCAGGCTCTGGTGGAGCAGGAGGTGTACACAGGGCAAGACAACAGCCATTTGAGTGGCCTGACTATGCAGAACCTCATTAAATATCAGGTAGTCCTCAGGGCCACGCCCCACTTTTAGAAACATCTTCATTTCTGCATTCTTAAAAATGTCTCGTTTTAGCTGACTGTTGACAAATGTGGTGGCTGAAAGTATCTAATACCCTCCATGGTGTTATTTTATTCTAACAGAGGATAGTAAAGAATTCAAATATCTGAAACTCACTCCTAAAAGTTGTAGATGAGAGGAATAATATTTAGAAAGCCCTGTCTGGTACCTCCACAAATAAAAGGGAAATCCAAAGAAATCTGAAGAAATTCAAAATTGGCCACACTTGAACACTGGTTTTGCTTTTTAGGCTACCTCTGAGCTACAGAGGCGGGGGGAGTCTATAAATGTGGTTCACATTTTCAAATACCATAACTATTAACAGTTGAAGCCACTTTGTCAAATTATTTCCATGGCAGCTGAATTTCACAGGAGATTAAGCGTCTGGCAGGAGATTAATTAGATGAAACATCTAGTGCATGATTTTTAAATATTGCACACAACTCTGCCAGGGTAAATACAGTCTAAAAATTTATTGTATTATTCCTCCCAAGGTCACAAGGTTAAAAGTATATCAACACAAACAAGAACCTGCTGTATAGTACAAGGAACTATATTCAGTGTCTTGTACTAACCTATAATGGAAAGGAAAATCTGAAAAAGAATATATACATAAAACTGAATCACTTTGTTATATACCTGAAACACTGTAAATCAACTATATTTAAAAAACAAACAAACAAACAAACAGGATAATGCAGTAGTAAGTGTGGGAAGTTGGTAACTGGACCCAAAAACCTAGGTGCTGATCTTTCTTTTCCTTTCTTTTTCCAGTTCCAAATATCTGTCTTTAAAGTTCACAAAGTATCCTTTGTCTATTTGGACTGAAGCGACTTAGCAGCAGCAGCAGTAAGCAATGAAAAGAATATCAGTAGGTCTCACGTTCAAATCACAGCCTCACCACTCTACCAGCTCAGAATGAATGCTTACTTTCTTTGAGATTCAGTTCCTTCTTGTAGAAAATAGGGGGAAATTATCAAATTCACTTAATTGTTATAAAGATAAAAAGTCTTTATGTTCCAGATTAATATCTGTAGATATGATTTACTTGCAGATTTTTTTTCACTATTATTTTTAGTGTCTTCAGAAGAAGAATCCTTCAGAAGTCTAGACTGGCCAACTAGCTGCCACTGAGTTCTAGCTGGATTCCTTCACTAACATGTACCATTGCAAAGCTCCCTTGTGAATTGTCAGATTAATGCTTGGTGAAAACCAGCCTGAATAAGAAGGTGGTATGAGAGGACACCAAATGAAGGACTGAATCTAAACATGTATTTTTAGATCAACATGCTAAGACAGAGAGCCAAAGTATTGATGCTTTTGAACTGTGGTGCTGGAGAAGACTCTTGAGCATCCCTTGGACTGTTAGAAGATCAAACCAGTCAATCTTAAAGGAAATCAACCTTGAATTTTCATGGGAAGGACTGATGCTGAAGCTGAAGCTCCAATACTTTGGCCACCTGATGCAAAGAGCTGATTCATTGGAAAAGACTCTGATTCTGAGACAGATTGAAGGCAGGAGGAGAAGCGGACAACAGTGGATGAGATGGTGGATGGCATCACCAACTCAATGGATATGAGTTTGAGCAAGCTCTGGGAGTTTGCTCTGGAAGTGATGGACAGGGAAGCCTGGTGTGCTGCAGTCCATGGAGTCCCAAAGAGTTCGACATGACTTATCAACTGAACAATAGCAAGCCAGAGATCAAGTCGATGTAATTCATATTCAGGCAAATGAGCTGATGGTATAGTTTTCTTGCTTTTAAATACACATTTCCAGAGCAACCTTGAAAACTTTTTAATCAAAGTTTCTGAGGTATCTAGTGATAAACAAGAAACCATCGCAGGGGAGAAAAAAAAGGCACCTCAGAATAAGAGTCCCTCTTGAAATTCTTATTACAGTTCCTCATCTGCCCATTTTTAATATAAATATAATGTCTTCGTTTCCTTGCCTCTTCAAAAACTGCTTTTCTGGCATCCAAACTGATTTTGAGATTGAGTTTCCATTTAAAAAGCCTAAATTGGAAGTTCACATGGAAGCAGAGCACAAATAGAAGCTCAAACTTGAAAGCTGCCTGGGCCCCCTGTTGAACAGCTACGGAAGCAAGGGTGGCGGGCGTCTGGGCTGCAGCTCTTGCCCAGCAGTGCCTCGCTGCTCTGCCTGCTGCGGTCAGCAATTCTCTGTTGATGGCTAGTCCACAGGCAGTTTTTGTTCCTTTTAAAAGGCTAATTTAAGGATTTTATTTTTGAGAGCAATCTGGTTGCATAGTCTCCAAGACTTACTGGTGTTTCAAAGAGCAAGGGGCAAGAAATCAACATCACTGTCTTCATTCTAAAGCATGCTACTGGCCTGTGTGTTCTCCATCAAGGATACTGGGTTTCTGTTAGATGACACAAAATGTGTGTGTGTGTGTGTGTGTGTGTGTTTACTGGAAAGGACAAGAGTGACAGAGAAGATGAGGTAGATGAGATATTAATTTGAGGACCTGGAAACAAAAAAAGTCCAGAAAGAAAATATTCTCCAAACAGTAGCAATTTCAGTGGTAGGATGCTGCAATAATGGCCCACAATGGGTTGTCTCTCCCTCTGCACATTTTGGCCTTCCCCTCTCACACAATCGCTGGGCTGCATCACGTGACTTGCTTTGGTCCTTGGAAGATTTGAAAAATGCCTGTGAATCAAGACTTTTTGTTTTGTTGGAAACTGCTGCCATGTGAACAAGCCTGGGCTAGTCTGCTGGGAGATGGGAGACCCAGAGCACAGTTGTTCCCTATCACCCTGACTGACGGCCAGCCCGCCCTGAAAGCAGGACTTCACAATGGCTGTTGTTCCATCACTCAACCCCATGGACTGCACCACACCAGGCTTGCAGCCACACAGTGGACCTGCATCTAAATGCAGATGCTTGAGGAAGCCCAGGTAAGACCAAAAGAAAAAAAAAAAAAAACATTACTTACACAGAAGGACAAATGCTACATGATCCCAGTTATATGATACATCTTAAATAGTCAAATTGTATCAGCGGAGAGGAGAATGCAGCTATGGTGGTGGGGAGGCGGGTGGAGCTGGGAGGAGGCGGCGATGCTGAGGCATTAATCAGAGCTTACACAGTTTTAGTTATACAAGGCCAGTAACTCAGAGAAATCTACTCTATAGCACAGAGCCTATAATTAACAACACTGTGTTGAAGGACTTTCCCGGTGGTCCAGTGGTTAAGAATCCGCCAGCCAATGCAGGGAACATGGGTTTGATTCCTGGTCCAGTAAGAGTCCACATGTCTTGGGCACTCTAAACCCTGTGCTCCACAACAAGAGAAGCTACGGCAAAGAGAAGCCCATGCGCCACAGCTACAGAGTAGCCCCTGCTCAACACAACTAGAGAGTAATGAAGGCTGCACACAGTAATGAAGACCCAGTGCAGCCATAAACAAACAATATGGTATTGTATCCTGAAAATTTTGCTGAGGATATATCTTGCATTAAGTGTACTTACCACTATAAACATATGTATAAATACATAATTTTTTAAAAAACTGAAGAGGGCAGAAGGAAAAAATATTTACCCAGCTTGTCCTGGCCCAGATTACCAATTTACAGCATCATGAGTCAAATTAATGGTTGCTGTCTTAAACCCATAGTTTTAGGCTGCTTTGTTACACAGCACTACCTAATACAAGCCCATTTCAGTTTTGTTTCTTAAAAGCATTAGATAAATGTAAAATGATAGTTTTCTTATGTTTCCAATGTCAGTATTACTGCCTATTGTAGAAGTGCTGAAAAGAAAAATCACTTCTATTCATTGTAGCAAGTGAAAGTTATAGCCACCTATTTTCACTTCCTTGAAGACTTTAATATCGTTGTCTTAAAGGGCTTCCCTGGTGGCTCAGATGGTAAAGAATCCGCCTGCAATGTGGGAGACCTGGGTTCCATCCCTGGGTTGGGAAGATCCCCTGGAGGAGGGAATGGCAACCCACTCCAGTATTCTGGCCTGGAGAATCTCCATGGACAGAGGAGCCTAGCGGGCTACAACCCGTGGGGTTGCAAAGAGCCGGACATGACTGAGCGACTAAGCACAGCACAGCAGAGGTTGTGAAGAGGAGCAGAATCTGTCATCCCAAAATATGCCACTTCAGCATGAGGATGATTTTGAACTAGATAATCAAAACCAAGAAGATTCAGGAAAAGCTCCTCACCTCCCCCTCATCTGCCTAAATTTACATTGGAAAAAGGCCCTGTACCAGGAAGACAGTTTTTATCAGAGATTCCTTTTAACCTAAGAAACTTCCTTGTGTAACGGGGCAACCTTTGTTTTCCAAATATCTCCTCTTCCAAAAGGGTTCCTCCCGTTTGTATTCTCAGACCCCTGCTTCTTTGTTAGTTCCAATGGTATTTGAGCCTCAAATTACCTTGCTGTTCTTTGGGTCTCCTATTTTCATGGGGCTCCCATAATTATCAGGGCTTTCCTGGTGGCTCAGACAGTGAAGAATCTGCTTGCAATGCAAGAGACCTGGGTTCAGGAAGATCCCCTGAAGAAGGGAATGGCTACCCATTCTAGCATTCTTGCCTGGGAAATCCCATGGACAGAGGAGCCTGGTGGGCTACAGTCCGTGGGGTCTCAAAGAGTCAGACACAGCTTAGTGACTAAACAGAAACAACAACAAATTATTAGATCAGCCCAAGAACCTAGGAGGGAAGAAGGGAAACATTTTCCATCCCTACAATTTCAAGTGTTGAGTCTTTAATGTTACACTGAAATAACTTATGAAAAATACTTCATACAGGCCCTGGAACATATTAGGCTCTCAGACAATACTTGTTTAGAAAAAGGAAACACTGAACAAGGATACTAAAATATATACTTAGGCAACTCAAAGATTAACGATCAATGCCACATTGAGGGAAAGGCTTTCAAATGCAAAATTTCAAATGACAGAAAGTATCTTGCAATCTTGTCAACTACTGCAATCCAATAGAGAGCCATTGAAGAAGTAATTTCAAAGATCTAAGAGGAAAATGAGGTCTTTAATTTACTCCCCACCTGCCAGATGAATGAATGATATTGCCTGAACCTCCTTATAAACAGGCCAATGATATAGCCAGCAGATCTTTAAAATATAAATAAATGTAGAATTTGTGGGCTTGCGAGATACAGCCACCTGGAGATGAGTAGTCCAGTAAGCTATAATTAATAAGCATATTTTTACCTTTATGACCTATTTCTTCATATGCCATTAGTTAATAAATGTTATAGACAAAATATGCCTCTCAGACACTATCGACCAAACATCCGTTTCAGACACCCAACAAAATTTCCTCCAAATTTTATGTTCCTGTAACAGTTCTAAACACACACTCATCACATCTCATTATGATGATTGTCTATATATCTTGATGCCCCACTAGACATGAATTTCTCAGGCACAGGAAGTGTATCTTTTGTAACCCCATGGACTGTAGCCTGCCAGGCTCCTCTGTCCATGGGATTTCCCAGGCAAGAATACCAGAGTGGATTGCCATTTCCTTCTCCGGTGGATCTTCCCCACTCAGGAATCAAAACTGTGTCTCCTGCATTGACAGGCAGATTCTTTACCACTGAGCCACCAGGAAAACCATTCGGTTGTATACCTTCATCAAAATGCCTCATAGCCAGTGGGCATTTAATAAATATGTTTAATTCAATTAAATAACAGAAGGCTCCTCTTCATTAGCAGTTGAACAGAAATACTTCTAAAATATAACCACTAACATTTTAAAAGTGTTTCAAAGGAGCAGAAATGCATTTTAATGTAATCTTAGGGTTAAAAAGGCCCTTTCTAATAATGAGCCCCAAAGCAAAAATCATAAAGGAAAAATATTCAGATTTGATAACCTGAAAATTTTTAATGTTTTATATAAAGTACTACCACATAAACAAATATATAAGGGCAAATGATAATCTGGGAAACATACTTAAAATACATACAACAGACCAAAGCGGGGGGGCGGGACCTTTTTATATAGATAACTCCTGTAAATTAATTGCAAAAATAAACATTTCAATGGAAGAATGGACCAAAAAATGAACAAGTAATTAATAAAATAAACAGACATAAAACACATGAAAAAAGTTTCAAAAAAAACCTGCAAGCAAACAGAGAAATAATGAGAAACTTTTGTCCATCCCAATTAGCAAACATCAAACAGAATGACAAATTTTAACAGACATCTGAAAACATAACTAATACAGAAGAATGACAGAGAAGATTTGAGAAAGAAAAGTTAAAGGAAATCTAAGCCAGAAAAATGTAACTTAAGTATTCTCCAGAAAAACATCTACTTCATTGACTACGCTAAAGCCTTTGACTGTGTAGATCACAACAAACTGTGGAAAATTCTGAAAGAGATGAGAATAACTGACCACCTTACCTGCCTCCTGAGAAACCTGTATGCAGATCAAGAAGCAACAGTTAGAACTGGACATGGAACAACAGATTGGTTCAAAATTGGTAAAGGGGTATGTCAAGGCTGTATGTTGTTGCCCTGATTATTTAACTTATATGCAGAGTACATCATACAAAATGATGGGCTGGATGAATCACAAGCTGGAATCCAGAATGCCAGGGAGAAATATCAATAACCTCAGATATGCAAATGATACCACCCTAATGGCAGAAAGTGAAGAGGAACTAAAGAGCCTCTTGATGAAGGTGAAAGAGGAGAGTGAAAAGCTGGCTTAAAACTCAACATTCAAAAAACGAAGATCATGGCATTTGGTCACATCACCTCATGGCAAATAGATGGGGATAAAAATGGAAACAGTGACAGATTTTATTTTCGTAGGCTCCAAAATCACTGTAGATGGTGACTGCAGCAATGAAATTAAAATATGCTTGCTCCTTGAAAGAAAAGCAATGACAAACCTAGACAGCTTATTAAAAAGCAGAGATATCTTTCATCAACAAAAGTCCGTATAGTCAAAGCTATGGTTTTTCCAGTAGTCATATATGGATGACAGATTTGGGCCATAAATAAGGCTGAACACCAAAGAATTGATGCTTTCAAATTGTGGTGCTAGAGAAGACTCTTGAGAGTCCCTTGGACTGCAAGGAGATGAAACCAGTCAATCCCTAAAGGAAATCAACCCTGAATATTCATTGGCAGGACTGATGCTGAAGCTGAAGCTCCAATACTTAGGTTACCTGATTCAAAGAGCTGACTCATTGGAAAAGACCCTGATGCTGGGAAAGATTGAGGGCAGGAGGAGGAGACAACAGAGGACCAGATGGTTGGATTACATCATCAACTCAACGGACATGAATTTGATCAAACTCTGGGAGATAGTGAAGGACGAGGAAGCCTGGTGTGCTGCAGTTCAAGCGGTTGCAAAGAGTTGGATATGACTCAGCAACTGAACACCAACAATGACATTCATATATTTGATATTCATTTTCCTGTTAATACACAACTGCTCTTTCAGGGTTAATTTTTACTATAACAAATAGCATAATGATGAACATTTTGGTTTAAGAGTCATGAAGCACAGGTACATAAGTATATATGAGAGAAATGACTAAATCATATACCATTTATATATTCAAAGTTACTAGATGTAAAATTTTCCAAAGTGGTTGGATGCAAATTATACTCACACCAGTAAACCAGTCATGTCCCCATTGCTCATGATCCTTGCCAATACTTAACATCACTATACATTTTACTTTTTGCCATTTTAGTAGGTGTATACTATTATCTCATTGTAGTTTTAACTTACCTATCTTTAACCATCAATGAAGTTTAGCACGTATTCATATGTGTAATAGCTATTTAAATCTTCTTTTTAAGAAATACCTGCTAAGCATTTGCTCATTTTCTATCAACTGTTGACATATAATTTGATCATTCAGCAAGACCACCAAACCTGCTCTCCATGTCACAGCTGTTTCTTCCAGACTGGCAAATGCTCTCAATGAAAAAACATAACTGAAGGTCACTTTTAACTTTCTGCATTCTCCACTTTCACTCATTTGGGGCTGGTGGTTCTTCACTAACTTGTTTTCTCTCCAGTGTACTTAAGAGGTTTTTGTTGTGATTTATTTTTATTATTTATAGTTGTCCTTAATTAGCCAGTTGGTCTGCTTTGCTATCCCATGATTCCAAAAATAATAAATGTAGGCAATCTTTATGACTTAGTTACACTGATTTATTTTTCATACAGGGCTTTGTTGCCTGGGATCAATGTGTACAAAGATCATTCCGTGCAAAAACAAACTACATGGATTTCCACTACTGCCTACAAAAAAGAGCTGCTGTAACAATTACTGTCCATAATCAACAATGATAAAACTGAGAAAAAATATAAGAAATACCTGTTTTACAATATTAAACAACAGACAGCGCAAGAATGTGATCCCTGTGAAAATGGAAATGAGATGAGCTCTATGACTGACTCAGCTCTCTGCCAGGAGGAAATTTCCGAAGTAATAAAGGGAGGGGGAACCAAACAATGTTTTTAAGTCTCAGTGAGTTGAGGAGACAAAAATGTAATTTGGAGAGGCTGAGGTGGCTAGAATTTGGGGAACAAAGTACCAAACTGGGGTTCCCAGAAAGCCCAGTGGTGAAGAATCCACCTGCCAATGCAGGAGATGGGGGTTCGATCCCTGGGTTGGGAATATCCCCTGGAGGAGGAAATAGCAACCCACTCCAGTATTCTACCTGTAGAATCCCATGGACAGAGGAGCCTGGCAGGCTATAGTCCATGGAGTCACAAAGAGTCAGACTGGACTCAGTGACTAAACAACAATCAAAGCAGAAAGTGTTACACAGATAACACATTCTAGAAATCTTGGTGTTTGTCCTCTTGACTCTTAATGTGAATACTAATCTGAGTACATACAAGACAAAATTCCCTGAGGTCAGGCAAAGAATAATTGCTACCAAAGAACAATTATGGGAGCTGACACATAAGGGGCTGAGAATTGTTCAATTACCTACAAGCCCAGGAGGAAAGACCTTGTTAAACACATGAAAGTATTTGCTATAAACCCTGAAGGATTTAGTAGCGGGGCTAAACAAATTCTAGAAAAAAGGCAACTTTTAAGACCTGTTCAAAGAAAAAGCAAGCCTTTAAAGGATCAAGCAGATATGCAAATGCTAAAACTGCCTGCCAGGACAAATCTAACACTTAACATAAAATCTTAAATGTCTGGAATTATTTAAAAAATTAGTACTTATGTTAAAAAAGCAGAAAAATACAACACATAACCAGGAGGAAAATGTCAAAATAAGCAGATCTAGAAATAACAGAGATGGTAAAAATAATAGACAAGGACTTTTAAACAGTCATTATAAACATGCTCAAGAATTTTAAAGAGAATACAAACATAATTGAGAGAAGTAGAAGATAAAATAATGAGCAAGATGGAAATTCAGAAGATTAAAACTGCAGCATCTGAAATGAAAAATTAACTGGAGAGGATTAGCAGCAAATTAGACACTGCAGAATACAAGATGAATAAACTTGAATATCTGGCATCAGAAACTATTTAAAAAGAAGCATAAAATGAAAAAGACTAAAAATAAACATAGTTTCATTGCTCTGTAGGACAATATCAAGAAGTGCCTAGCATCTGGGTAATAATAGCCATAGGAAGAATAGGGGGTTGGTAAGTCAAAAATAATATCTGAAGTAATGATGACCAACAATTTTTCAGTTAATTAAAATTATAAACCCACATATCCAAGAAGCTTAACAAGCCCAAAGAAACACACAAAGAAAATAACATGAAGTCATTTCATCAATTGATGGAAAACCATTGATAAAGAGAAAGTCAAGGGACTTCCTTGGTTGTCCGGTGATTAAAGCTTCACCTTCCAATGCAAGGGGTGCATATTGGATCCCTGGTCAGGGAGCTAAGATCCCACAGATCTTGTGACCAAAAAAAACAAAACAAAACATAAAACAGAAACAATACTGCAACAAATTCAAAAAAGATTTTTAAAATGGTCCACATCAAAAAAATCTTTAAAAAAAAAAAAAAAGAGAGAAAGTAAAAAAATCAGCTAGAGGAACAAAGTCACAAAATTCATTGACTTCTCATCTGAAATTATGCAAGGAAGAAGAAAATTAGATATTTTTTAAATGTGGGAAGAAAAAATATCAGTTTTAAATTCTAGGTACTATGAAAATACCCTTAAAAACTTAAGGTGAAATAAGAAAGGTAGCTGAGCTGGTAATGAATCCATCTACAATGCAGGAGACCCTGGTTTGATTCCTGGGTTGGGAAGATCCCCTGGAGAAGGGATAGGCTACCCACTCCAGTATTCTTGGGCTTCTCTGGTGGTTCAGACAGCAAAGAATCTGCCTGCAATGCAGGAGACCTGGGTTCAATCCCTAGGCTGGGAAGATTCCTCAGTATTCTTGCCTGTAGAATCCCTGTGGACAGAGGCGCCTGGTGGGCTACAGCCCATGGGGTCACAAAGAGTGGGTCATAACTGAGCAACTAAGTACACACATACACACAAGCAAATGTCATCAGACATACAAAACCTGGGAGAAATGATCACCAACAAACCCATACTACAGGAAAATGTTATATCAGTTTTAAAGGCAGAAGGAAAAGAATAACAGATTAATTCTGTGATGGTTAATTTTATATGTCAACTTGACTAGGCTTACCAGATACTCAGATCTAGCTGGTTAAACATTTTTAGGTGTGTCTGGGAGGGTGTTTCCAGAAAAAGAAGAGATAAGCTTTTGAATCAGTACTGAGTAAAGATAATCACCATCACCAGAGCACATAGGCAGCATACAATTGGTTGAGGGCCTGAAAAGAATGAAGAGGCAGAAAAAGTGGGAATTCACAATCTCTGCTAGAGCTGAGAAATCCATTTTCTACCCTGGACTTGGACTGAATTAACCATAGGCTTTCCTGGGCCTCTGGCTAGCAGATGACAGATCACAGGACTTGTCAGGTCCATAACGCATGAGTCAATTCCTATAATAAATCTCCTCTTATATTTATGTATCCTTGTGGTTCTGTGTCTCTCAGTTCAGTTCAGTTCAGTTCAGTCACACAGTCATGTCCGACTCTTTGCAGCCCCATGGACTGCAGCACACCAGGCTTCCCTGTCCATCACCAACTCCTGGAGTTCGCCCAAACTCATGTCCATTGAGTTGGTGATACCATCCAACCATCTCATCCTCTGTCGTCCCCTTCTCCTCCCACCCTCAATCTTTCCCAGCATCAGGGTCTTTTCAAATGAGTCAACTCTTTGCATGAGGTGGCCAAAGTATTGGAGTTTCAGCTTCAACATCAGGCTTTCCAATGAACACCCAGGACTGATCTCCTTTAGGATGGACTGGTTGGAGCTCCCTGCAGTCCAAGGGACTCTCAAGAGTCTTCTCCAACACCACAGTTCAAAAGCATCAATTCTTTGGCGCTCAGCTTTCTTTATAGTCCAACTCTCACATCCATACATGACCACTGGAAAACCATAGCCTTGACTAGATGGAACTTTGTTGGCAAAGCAATGTCTCTGCTTTTTAATATGCTGTCTAGGTTGGTCATAACTTTCCTTCCAAGGAGTAAGCGTCTTTTAATTTTATGGCTGCAATCACCATCTGCAGTGATTTTGGAGCCCAGAAAAATAAAGTCTGACACTGTTTCCACTGTTTCCCCATCGATTTCCCATGAAGTGATGGGACCAGATGCCATGATCTTCGTTTTCTGAATGTTGAGCTTTAAGCCAACTTTTTCACTCTCCACTTTCACTTTCATCAAGAGGCTTTTAGTTCCTCTTCACTTTCTGCCATAAGGGTGGTGTCATCTGCATATCTGAGGTTATTGATATTTCTCCTGGCAATCTTGATTCCAGCTTGTGCTTCTTCCAGCCCAGTGTTTCTCATGATGTACTCTGCATAGAAGTTAAATAAGCAGGGTGACAATATACAGCCTTGACGTACTCCTTTTCCTATTGGAACCAGTCTGTTGTTCCATGTCTAGTTCTAACTGTTGCTTCCTGACCTGCATACAGGTTTCTCAAGAGGCAGGTCAGGTGGTCTGGTATTCCCATCTCTTCAGGATTTTCTACAGTCTCTGTAGAACCATAATACAAAACTTGGAGCTACTCAAAGAAATTAAGACATACATATGGATAAATGAAAAAGAATTTTTTTCTCAATTTTTAAGATGAAAATAATTCTTGAAAAATAGTGAAATAAGGTACTATTATAGAGTTTTAAATGTACATAGAATAAAAAGTATGAAAGGAAGAAAACAAAGACAGTAGGGCAAATCAGAGTGTACTACTGTAATGGTTTTACATTATTTGTGAGATGGTATATTGTTATATGAAAGTAAACTATGATACGCTGATAAATTAACATGCAGAAAAAGTGGGGGAGGGAGAACTCCCTCGTGGTCCAGTGGTTAGGACTCCACACTTTCACTATCAAGGATTCAATCCCTGGTCAAGGAACTAAGATCTTGCAAGCAGGGCATGTTGCAGCAAAATTAAAAAAGCATACCGTATGCCCTAGAGCAACCACTGAGAAAATAAACCAAGGAGTTACAGCTAAGAAACAGATAGTGGAAATAAAATGGAAAACCAAATCATACTCTATTTATCTAAAAGCAAATGTGGAAAGTTGAGGGAAAAGGACAAATTACAGATGGGACAAATTAAAATGAACAAGATGGCAGATTTAAACATAGATGGATATGTAATTACATAAAATTAAAATTACCTGAATATTCCAATTAAAAGGCACAGACTGTCAGACTGGATAAGAAAATGAAAGAACCAACTATGTGCTTTCTTTAAGAAACCCACTTAAAAGATATAGATTGACTAAAAGTAAAAGAATGGAAAGATACTATGCAAATATGATTAGGGATTTACCTAAGAGATTATTTTGAAGCTCTAATACTTTAGCCACCTGATGTGAAGAGCTGACTCATTGGAAAAGACCCTGATGCTGGGAAAGATTGAAGGCAGGAGGAGAAGGGGATGACAGAGAATGAGATGGTTGGATGGGATCACCAACTCAATGGACATGAGTTTGGGCAAACTCCAGGAGATGGTGAAGAACAGGGAAGCTTGGAGTGCTATAGTCCATGGGATCACAAAGAGTCAGACATGACTTAGCAACTAAACAACAATGAGAGATTATTTTAATGATTGGTTCTAGAGAAGATTATCGGTGATATGTATTGTTTTCCAATTAGTACAGAAACACATGATATTTTACAGGTATATGCCACCATCTCTTAAAAATGTTAGTCAGATCTCTTAATCTCTTCATAAGATAAAATACTCATCTTTTTATACCTTCTGAAGAGAGACTGAACCAGTAGACAGAATTTTCTAGCACCTTTACATTAATGTCAACAACCTTGTGTTTTCTTTCATCTTTCTTAAAAGCCGCCTATTTTGGTTTGACAAAACCTAAGATTTTGGTATTCAAGGCTGACACCATAAAACAGGGGCACAAACATCTGGTGGGTGTGGAAGAAAGTCATCATTTTGTACGGGGCAGTGGCAGTTGCAGGAGAGAAGCAAAACGACAGCTGTGAGGAGGTTCTGAGCAAGTTCCTATTTTCAGGATGTGCTGAACTCATAATTCAGGCCTAATGAATGTGTCTTTGAGATGTAACAGCCTGTTTAGAGCCCTGCTTCCGCCACTGCAGAAAAACTGAATACAGAAATGGTAATGATTTCATGTAAAATTCATAAATAAAATGCAAAGACAAGGGGACTGTTGCGCCCTGGTGCTACACAATGGATTGTCATGTGGTTTAGGGCTGAGTCAATGGAGCTGTTTTTAAAGACTTAACAGCAGTTTATTTCAGCTGAAATATATGTAGAGCCAAAATATTTGTAAGGGCCTCTGACACCATTCTGGATAATAAACAGATATGTTCTGTTCTTCCTACAAAAGTACTAGGTTAATGTTGCCATCAATATAAGAACCTGGTTAAATCACAGGGGGCAGAGGCCAGTGATCCAAGTTCATGATGGATTGCATGGGGAGTGTACTATATGGAAGTCTTCATTTAGACCAGTATCTTTCACATTACAGGTTTGGTTGGACATCAAGTACATATATAGGTCAACATTCAGAAGCCCATAAATAGTTACTTTCTATGAATGGTTTCCATGAGGAGTTTAGGAAACAATATTAGTGTGCTGGGACATTGGTTGATAAGCACTAGCAAACAATGAAAAAAGAAACATAATGAAAACCTCACCAAATTCTTACTTGTCTAGCTGGCTATAGACACAGATGTGGAAATAGATGTAGACAGAGATACAGATGTTGATATAGATGAAGGAAGTCCAATACTTGGAAAATTTCTCACAGATACTTTCTCTTTAGTCATTTGCACAAGCGGTAAAAAAAAAAAAAAAAAAAAAACTAGGAAAAAAATCAGGTAGGCAAAGGACATACCAATCACAGATAATGATGTGGTTCATAGAACAAGAGAAAGCTCCCCATTTGAATTTTAAATCACAGAATGCAGCAATCTTTGACCTTTCTCGTTTCTTGAAAATGAGAAAGCAGACAGACTGAGGCAGTATACTGCACCTGCCTGAATACTGTCACAGGCCCACTAAGTTATACAGTGTTTTCTGCACTGCAGCTGGCATCAGTACTGAGTGAAAGGTCATTTTCCAATGCAAGTAGGAGAATAAACACATTTATGCAAAGTACAGCATAACTTTATTCAAGGTAATGAAATCGAAATGTGTAGCTAGTTCCACACAAAAATTGTCACTTGAAACTCTTTGCCTCCATTCTTTGTCTAGTTTAATAACAATTTGTATATGCACAGCAGATTTAATCCTGGAGTATGTCTTTTTCCTCCCAATTTCCAGTGAGCAAATAGGACAGTAAGTGTGGCACTGGGGAGGGGAAAGTTGGTGATTGATAGAAACCAAACCTTGACATAGTGTTAGAAGTGGTCCCTTCTTACAACGTAAAGACATTTTCAGCCCTTACTGACAGAGACATTTGTATTTACATTGTACTGAATTATGGCCTCAAAGGAATCTCTCACTGAATCTGTCCTCCCATCCCAGAATGCTTGAACCCTTTCCAGCCACAGACAGACTAATAAATGGCTAATAAAGGGCAGCCCTTTTAGGCCTTGCAGTCAGTAAATTTCTACCTCAGGGACAATCCTTTTAATTGAGTCTTAACAATAGATAATGAGGACACCTTGATTATGAACTTCAAGGATTTTTATGGCGCACCAGACTCACAAGCCTAAGAAACACCAGACAGCCAACATTCAAAATTTATCTATTGTACCATAGTTTCCAAATGTAGTCTCTAAATTGTATCTTCCATTAAAAGGTCTAAGGATTTCTTGGAGAAATGGCTGAATTCAGGAGTGGAACAGGAAATGTACAAGATTAGCTTAGGATACTACTGTGTCAGCAAGCAAGAAAGCTGTTAAAAACCAATGAGTTAATATCAAGATGAAAGAGCTTGCAGCGGACTAAGATGAGACAATTAGAGCATCAAAGAGAATAATGACTTCAATAGATTTGAATATGACACATGTATACAAATTCATAAGTTCATAATGATACTAAAA
Source organism: Ovis aries (assembly GCF_016772045.2). Lineage (NCBI taxonomy): Eukaryota > Metazoa > Chordata > Mammalia > Artiodactyla > Bovidae > Ovis > Ovis aries. The sequence goes on along the minus strand of NC_056080.1, from coordinate 23,909,992 downwards.
ATAATGATTAGAAGTTGCCAGGGTAGTAAATTCATCACTCTAAAACTTGATAATTTAAGAAAAGAAACATTCGTCCTGCCTCTCTGATGCTAACTATATTTCAGGGTAACCCAAGAGCTGATGAGTCAAGTCCTTCTGTATATAAACCTTCTATCTAATAAATGCAAAATAAATTCTAAAATTTGAATATCACCATTGTGCAGTCCTTAATAAAACAATGCATCTAGAGAAATAGCATGAATGGCCACTAAAGCCATTAGATAAGAAAACGATGGTGAACTATAATGGTTGGAGAAAGCTGATAATACCTGAACTCACTGATCAAAAATGTTGCTTAAATGGAATAATGCCATTTGCAGCAACGTGGATGGACCTGGAGATTATCATATTGAGTGAAGTAATGAGACAGAGAAATGCCATATGATATCACTTATATGTGGAATCTTAAAAAAATGATACAAATGAACCTATTTACAAAACAGAAACAGACTTACAGACCTAGAGAATGAACTTACGGTTACCAGGGGGAAAGGGTTGGGTGGGGGCTAGTGACAGATTGGGAGTTTGGGATGGACACTGTTGTACACACTGTTGTATTTAAAATAGATAACCAACAAGGACCTACTGTAAAAAATTAGTTTGAAAAAGAAAATATTAAATTTGTTAACTCTTTTACTAGAATACTGATATTAAAAACAAAAAGATCAGTTACACGTACACAGAGAAAAACTTTTATTTTTTTATGGTGGGAACACAAAATTAGAACCAGTTTGACAGTTTTTACAAAATTAAACATAGTTTTTCATGTAAGCCAGCAATTGTGTTCCTTGGTATTTACTCAAAGGAGCTGAAAATTTACACCCACACAAAAACCTGTATGTGGATATTTAGAGCAGCTTTGTTCATAACTGCTAAAATGCAAAGGCAACCAAGATGTCCTTCAGTTAGTAAATTTTTGGTCAAAATTTTGTGGCACATCTAGACAATGGATATTATTCAGCACTAAAAAAGAAATGAGCTCTCAAGCTATGAAAAGATATGGAGAAACTCCGAATACATATTACTTTGTGAAGACACCAATCTACAAAGCCTACATATGATAGGATTTCAAGTATATGACATTTAAGCAAAGGCAAAATGATGGAGACATTTTAAATGGATAAAAATCCATGGGTTACCAGGGGTTGGGTGGAGGGAATGAACTGGCAGAGCCCAGAGGATTTTTAGGCCAGTGAAACTTCTCTGTATGATACTGTAATGGCAGGTACATGTCATTATACATTTGTCCAAACCTACAGAATATACAGCACTCGGGTGAACCCTAATGTAAACTATGGACTCTGGATAATAATGATGTGTGAATGTAGGTTCACTGGTTTCAACACATGTACCACTTTGTACATGCAGATGTTGATAACAGGGGAAGCTTTGCATGTGTTGGGGCAGGGGGTACAAGGGAACTCTATACCTTTTGCTCAACACTGCTGTGAACTTAAAACTGCTCTAAAGAATAAACTCAATTCTCAAAATAGCAGCAACAACTGTTCTCATTCCCCACACGCCTCTGTGCAATGTGACTCTGCCTGGTTCCCATCTAGAGATGGAATCTATTTCCCTCCCCTTGACTGTGGGCTGGCCCTGGAAAATGCTGTGATCAATAGAACCCGACAGGAAGTGGTAGTGTATGATTTCCAACACTAGAGCTTAAGAGACTTTTTATCTCTCTTTTGGACTCCTGAGACAACTTTGCAATGAAAAAGCCAGGTTTAGCTTATCAGAAGGTAAGAAGCCATGTGAACAAAAGTGAAAGTGAAGCCGCTCAGTCGTGTCCAACTCTTTGCTTTGCAACCCCATGGACTGTTGTCTACCAGGCTCCTCTGTCCATGGGATTTTCCAGGCAAGAATACTGGAGTGGGTTGCCATTTCCTTCTCCAGGAGATCTTCCCAACCCAGGGATTGAACCCGGGTCTCCTGCATTGTAGGCAGACGCTTTACCGTCTGAGCCACTGCCAAATGCCAGACATGTAAGTGATGTCATTTGGATCCAAAAGCTCAAATTTAGCTGACACCCAGCTGAAAAGGCAGAAGTGAGCCCGAAGATTGAAGGCAGGAGGAGAAAGGGATGACCGAGGATGGAATGGTTGGATGGCATCACCCACTCAATGGACATGAATTTGAGCAAACTCCGGGAAAGGGTGAAGGACAAGGAAGCCTGGTGTGCTGCAGTCCATGAGGTCACAAAGAGTCAGACACGACTGAGATGAAAACAACAACAAAGTCCAAATGACATGACATAGAACAGGGAAAAGCCACAGTGCTGAAGCCAGACGAAATCATTCAGTATTGGGACAGCTTGTTACACAGCAACCAATAGCTGTAACACAAATATAATACTGAGGTATTCAATGGAAAAACGGCAATAACTATAAATGCTGAGGTATTCAAGGGTGAAATGACACATTATCTGAAATTTAGAACATGCCTAAAAAAGGAGGGAGTAAATGAAAAGGCAAAATGTTGAAAAATGGAGAAGCAAGTTTCATTGGATTTTATCATATTCTCTTTACTTTTGTGTATGTTTTAAACATTACAATAAAATGGTTTAAAATTTACTTGTGCTTTTAAAATGATTATAATAAAATTATTTATGTATTTATAATATAAACAATAATAAAACAAATTAAAAAAATAATGAATTCAGTATAATCTTGTCCAAGTAGGGCAAAGGAAAATAAGAACATCTTAAGTTTCCAAAAGGTTCATTTAAAATCTTTTTTTAAATTTTTATTTATTTATTTTTTACTTTACAATATTGTATTGGTTTTGCCATATATCAACATGAATCCGCCACAGGTGTACATGTGTTCCCTATGCATAATTCTAGTTTCAGCTGGCTTCATTAAGTCAGAGTTGCTCCATACGCAAAACAACTTAATATTTTTGTAGTTTCTATACTGAAGACTAATGCTGGCTTTTTTGTAATTGAATCTACCTGTTTATGATATTTTAGCTACCTTAACAATAAAGAGGTCAAATGGTAAAAAAAGAAAAAATTAAAATTAAAAAAAATGAAGGAAGAAGCAACATTTTAAGCACAGGAATCTCAGCTTCAACTGCTTGAAGCTCAGCCACAGCTTTCTAAAAACAAAAAAGGTCTTCCCTTGAATCTCCTAGGGAAGAGTATCCTCTGGCTGTTTAGTTGATCAGTCAGTTAAAGAAAGAATTTGCATGAGCAAGCATATATGAAATCTTTCTATTAAATTCAAGATATTGATATTTTCTGCAGAAAGCCAATCACATCCGAATATGGACACCTCTCAGAGCTCAACATCATCAACAGAAACAGAGAAGAATGATGATGTGAGTTCATCATCACCTGAGGAGTCTGAAGTTAGAAGAGCACCAGCAGATGAAACAGGGGATACAAAGACATGTTACATACACATGTAACAGGAGATAGAGATGGTAATGAACTTCTCTTGAATTGTTAGATTCAATCTCATTTCATCCTGGCTATTTGGGGATTCAAAAACCAACAAGAGGCAGCACAGATAAAAATATTCAAGCAACCTAGATTTATTCACAAGAACATAATTAGAACCATCAGGGAACCTTTTAAAAGCACAGGAATTTAAAAATAAATCAATAAAAGTACAGATGAAGAATGGCCATAGATAGCTATAATTTTTCAGAACTCAAAATGTGACTGTTATTTAGCAAGGTTGAGAACTACTATAAAATAAACAAGTTAAAAAGAAATAGAAATAATTTAATTCATAGAAAGCCAAGCCTCCTAGTCAAAATTAAAACTTCAATTAAAAAAATTAATTTTATTGAAGTATCGTTGATTTACAATGTTTTAATTTCTGCTGTACAGCAAAGTGATTCAGTTATACATACATACATATATTCTTTTTCATCTTATTTTCCATTATGGTTTATCACAGAATATTGACTATAGTTCCCTGTGCTATATGTTGTTTATCCATCTTATACATAACAGTTTGTATCTGTTAATCCCAAACTCCAACCCATCCATCTCCCACCCTGCCTCCCCCTGGGCAACCAGAAGTCTGTTCTCTATGTCTGTGAGTCTGTTTCATTTTCATAGACAGGTTCATTTGTGTCAAATTTTAGATTCCACATATATTTGTCATTCTCTTTCTGACTGATTTTACTTAGCATGATAATCCCTAGGTCCATCCATGTCGCTGAAAATTGCATTATTTTTTTCTTTTCATGGCTGAGCAATATGCCATTGAACATGCATGCATACCACATCTTTGGTGGACATTTAGGTTGTTTCCATATCTTGGCTATCGTGAATAGGGCTGCTATGGACATAGGGGTGCATGTATCTTTTGGACTTAGAGTAAAACTTTTAATTTTTTTAAAAGGCAATATATTTCATATTTCAGGGAATTATCTAGTGCCCATTATGTGCCAGTCCCTGAACAAACCACATTTCAAAACTGTGTCTTTTAATGCAGAAATCACTTCAAACCAGATTAAGTTATTTGCCTTTGAGAAATGAGAAAACTAAGGTTCAGTGGTAAAAAATGATCTCAGATCTCTTCGAGCCATTGTCCTCATTGTTCTGAGGACACTGCACAGACTTTTGTGCTCAATTCAGAAATTACTATTATATTAGGAAGTTTCAGATAAAATGAAATCACATTAGCAATGTAGTTTCTCTGTAATCTGCAAGTGTCTCATTCAACTAATACACCAAACTTGAGATTTATAAACTTCAAAAATGGGGAAAGAGGGTAATAGCCCAGGAAGTATCATGATGATGTATGAAAGATTTGTCTTTAATCTCCTTCTATAGGTAATCTAACAATTGTGCACCTCTCATATTGTAGAGCTTCCTACTGCTCTCTGCCCAGTGTTTTCCCAATGCTCACTGTATTATTTGCCCCAAGGTATACCACGCATGGTCTGGATTCCATCTGACCCCCTCATCATAATTAATATCTGTCTTTTGTCTATTTCCTAACCCTTTGTTTAGTAACTGGCTTAAAAATTTTAGTTCATTTCTACTCCAAAGAAGGAAGAGGGAATTACTGGGAACTATGGGAATTTTACCATCTGAGCCACCAGGGAAGCCCAAACAATATTAAAAATAAAGAACTTATACTACTTGATTTCAAGACTCATCTTACATTATTATAATCAAATATGATTATGAATGTAAGGATAGATAAGGGGCTTCCCAGGCAGCGCTAATAGTAAGGAACCCACCTGCAGGAGACAAAAGAGACATGAGTTTGATCCCTGGGTTGGGAAGGTCCCCTGGAGGAGGGCATGGCAACCCACTCCAGCATTCTTGCCTAGAGGATCCCATGGACAGAGGAGCCTGGGGGCTACAGTCCATAGGGTTGCAGAGTTGTACATGACTGAAGCAACTTAACATGCACATATGCATGGGAATTTTAGACAATATAACACAGTTGGAAAAATACTTTGGTTTCAAATAGGGTTAGAGATAGTACAGCTTTTCTTAAAGCACACCATCCCTGCCTATCAGGACACATGAGTGGATTGGAGCTAAATGAGCAGCTTTTTGCCGAGCCTATGTATTTCTATATAAGACCAAATAAGAAAAACTCACTTTCACCAGCACACACACAAAAAAATGGTTTGTTGAGAAAATTCACTTTCTGCGGTCAGTCAGTTGAGGTTTATAGGTAATCATTCTGAAGAGCTAAAGGGACTCTGATCAATCCATGATATACATACTATTTTACACATTAGGAAAGCAAGGCTCAAAGAGGCTTAAGTAAATGACCCCAGGACACACGGCTTATAATGTTGGAGCTAACACTTCTGCTATATGATCTGCTACAAAGTTTACAGAATAGCAAACATTTCCCAACAAAAGAAGATGGAAAGAAAAAAACAGGAAAAAAAAACCACAGAAAGAAAGATAAAAGAAAAGTGAAAGATATGAAGTGTCTAACTCAGATCCCAAAGCATTCTTTCATTCTGTCAAGCTTAATAAAGAGGTAAACTTGAAGCAAACTCAAATTACCAGAACTTGAGTTTATTCAGGAATAGCTGAGAAATTATATTTCAGGAAATGGATGCTGTAGCAAGCTACAGCTGAATCCATCGAGGGTTTATGGTGAGCTGTGTTTACAGACGAGGAACACAAAGAGGGCACAGTCCAGCCAGAGTGTGAAGCAGTTAAGTACATTGGTTTGATGATGGGGAGAGATGGTTCTCCAACATCACAGTTCAAAAGCATTAATTCTTTGGTGCTCAGTTTTCTTTATGGTCCAAAGTCTCACACCCACATATGACTACTGGAAAATCCATAGCTTCAACTATACGGACCTTTGTCAGCAGAGTAATGTCTCTGCTTTTTAATATGCTGTCTAGGTTGGTCATAGCTTTTCTTCCAAGGAGCAAGTGTCTTTTAATTTCATGGCTGCAGTCACCATCTGCAGTGATTTTGGAGCCCAAGAAAACAAAGTCTGTCACTGTTTCCCCATCTATTTGCCATGAAGTGATGGGACGAGATGATATGATCTTCGTTTTTTGAATGTTGAGTTTTACACCAGCTTTTTCACTCTCCTCTTTCACTTTCATCAAGATGGGAAAATATTCTTAGCCTTTATCAGATTCTCAAGGGGTATGATGATATGAGATTGTAGGACAGGAAAAAAAAAATTTCCTTCTACTCTTCTAGGTTCTTGGCTGAAATGCCCCCCTGTAATAAAAGACAGCTTAGCCAGAGGAAAACAAATATAAGTTTAATGACATGTATCCCTCCTATACATATGGGAGATATCCAGGAAAACTGAGTTACTCCTTGAAGTGGCCCAAGCCACCATCTTAAATACCATCTCCAGCTAAAAACAAAAGAAGATATCAGAGGGTGGGGAAGGCCAGTTATGGGAGGTTTTCAGGCCAAGCCCAGTAAACAAGGGTAAAGTTGTAATGCAGAATAATTCTCTCCCTTTCCCATTAATAAGAGTTTCTAGAGACTTAGAGCCATCTTTCTCTTCCTGTTAGAGGCAGATGCCCTTACAAATGGAGATTTCCATATACATGTAAATATTTCTTATAAATGGGTAATTTCTCAGTTTTCAAAGTCTCTCCTATGTCTGCTATTTCTTAAAAATAATTACCTTAAAACAATCCTTATGCCAAGGAAACATTTTTGAGGTGGAAAATTCTGCTCCTCTTCAAGATTCAAAATAAATGAAGAAATACATTCAAATACATCTATGAACTCAGTAACAAGCTGTGTCAGGAATCTTAAATATTATTTTCCTATATAAGCTCTTTAAAAGAACAATTTCTCAAAATCAATTGAGCAATAATTTGTTACTATTTTTACAGCATAGGAAAACTGTACAAATCCTTGCAAAGACAGAAGATATAATGATCTATCAAAAGCTAAATTACGATCTCATATTTAACAAAACCCTTTCAGTAATTAAAATCATTTATACACAACAAGATTGTAAGAAAAAATGGTCTTAAATGTCTTTTAAAACATCAAAGATGGTTTATTTTTGTGAGAGGAAGATAAAAAAACTGTTGTGGTGAACTGAATTACCTTAAGAAAACAGTCACCCATGCTTCTTTGGATAACGATATACTTTCCAACCCAGGAACATTTTTGAAAGTGAAAAGAAGCACTAAAATAATCAACAGTCATAAATCAAGATATATGGTCAGCCCAGAGTTATTCAATATATTACAAATATTCAACCTGAGGTTTTTTGTTATAGTTGTACTGGTAGGCTGCCCCCCTCCCCATTTTAACTGCTTTGCTTTGTTTTCTTTTTTACTGAAGGACCCAGATTATAACAAGAAAGAGCCAATTCTGACTCCATGTTGGATCTGTTTCTTTGGCTTTAACCTTTGCTTTTTGTGGCTTTTGTTATTATAATCATACATAATGTCCTGCCTCAGGGGACCCTGCCCCTCTGCCAGGATGTTAAACTAAAGTGCCTTTGTTCAGCTCACAGGGAGACAATGTGACCCTGTCCACCTGTGAATGAATGCAGAAAAGAAGAAATTAACACATGCCTTCTTATTTTGCCAGATAAATGACCTTTTTACTTTACCTCCTCACCTCCTCTCCTTCTCTGTTCTAGAAAATAAACTGGCATCCAGATCCCAGTAAGATGGCTTTTGACTTTTTTTTTTGAGACACTAGTCTGCCATCCTCTCAGTCTGCCAGTTTCTGAATAAAGTTATATTCCTTGCCTCAATACCTCATCTCTCATTTTATTTGCCTGTTCTGTGGCGACTAGAGCAAGCTTGGACTCAGTACCAAGATGTACAGTCCTATAATCATATATAAACCAACCTTACATGTTGGCTGATTTATGTAACTTTAGCAATGAAATTTTCATGAGACTGTAATTTTAAGTTCTTACCTACAAATTTTACTTTGTTGCCAAAGAAAGAGTTCATCTTATAAAATCTAGTTGCATGCAAGGATCAAGCTTCTTGGAAGATCCAGTAGGCCAGATGATGCTTAAAACTCTCTATAGCAGAAACCCACAGAGAATCACATAGTGTTTTTAACTAAACCTCTAAACTAGGAAATCTTCAGGCTCTACTCTGATGCCTAGGAAACAGAAAGAAATCATTTAAACATAATATACAATGTTTATCTTTTATTTAACTCTTTTATTTCTTGTTGCCCATGGCTTTATCATACTCTAGGGGTGCAGAATTTGCCAGTCTAAAATACGTCTCTTTGATATATTAATTATTTTAGGCTAGTTACTTGCTAAGAAACAGTAGACAAGGGAAAGATTCTGAAAGCTGGGCAAGAGTTACTTTTGTAACAGAAATTTACATTTTTTTTTCTTTTTTTTTTTTAACTTTATTTTATTTTTTTTTTTTAGTTTTTTATTTTTTAAATTTTAAAATCTTTAATTCTTACATGCATTCCCAAACATGAACCCCCCTCCCACCTCCCTCCCCATAACATCTTTCTGGGTCATCCCCATGCACCAGCCCCAAGCATGCTGCATCCTGCGTCAGACATAGACTGGCGATTCAATTCACATGATAGTATACATGTTAGAATGTCATTCTCCCAAATCATCCCACCCTCTCCCTCTCCCTCTGAGTCCAAAAGTCCGTTATACACATCTGTGTCTCTTTCCCTGTCTTGCATACAGGGTCGTCATTGCCATCTTCCTAAATTCCATATATATGTGTTAGTATACTGTATTGGTGTTTTTCTTTCTGGCTTACTTCACTCTGTATAATCGGCTCCAGTTTCATCCATCTCATCAGAACTGATTCAAATGAATTCTTTTTAACGGCTGAGTAATATTCCATTGTGTATATGTACCACAGCTTTCTTATCCATTCATCTGCTGATGGACATCTAGGTTGTTTCCATGTCCTGGCTATTATAAACAGTGCTGCGATGAACATTGGGGTACATGTGTCTCTTTCAATTCTGGTTTCCTCGGTGTGTATGCCCAGAAGTGGGATTGCTGGGTCATAAGGTAGTTCTATTTGCAATTTTTTAAGGAATCTCCACACTGTTCTCCATAGTGGCTGTACTAGTTTGCATTCCCACCAACAGTGTAGGAGGGTTCCCTTTTCTCCACACCCTCTCCAGCATTTATTGCTTGCAGATTTTTGGATCGCAGCCATTCTGACTGGTGTGAAGTGGTACCTCATTGTGGTTTTGATTTGCATTTCTCTAATAATGAGTGATATTGAGCATCTTTTCATGTGTTTGTTAGCCATCCGTATGTCTTCTTTGGAGAAATGTCTATTTAGTTCTTTGGCCCATTTTTTATGGGTGTCTTACTCTTGTACCAGAAGGTGGAAGATGGTCAAATCTCTACAAATTCTTATCGTTGGAGAAGACAAATGACTTGCATCTGTGTAACAACCATACCCTTGTTTACCGTGCTTTTCCTGGGAACCTTCCGTAACTAACTTTCCCCACCTTCAACATCCTCTTTTGTCTTTAGCTGAGGATGGTACTTAAGATGAGGGCGTAAGCCATTTCAGTGAGTTACTCAGTTTTCCCAGATCTCTCTCATGTATACATATTATTAAACTTTTGTTTGATTCTCCTGTATTAATCCATCTCGTCAATTTAATTCTTAGATAAGAAAAAATGTCCCCAAATCAGAGGCAGTGGTTGAAAATGTCAGTGGAAACTCAATAAGAAATATTATGTGTACTAACAAGGAAAAAAAAAAACACCTGAAAAACACTGATGCTGCCAGAAATAACTGCACACCCTAGAATGATTATTTTGGTCATCAACTGAATACAAAACAAACTAAAGCCTCAGACAAACTAAAACCTTTAAGAGATCCACTCTCCAAAGGAACCTAAAGATCTTTTGCTTTGCACTGAATCCAAAATGAAATGTCTCTCAGTTTTCTCTATTCTGGCTCAGGATGAACCTTCCTAAAATTAAAGTGGGAGGTCTAAGGGAAAAATACTATCTGTTGAGTTCATGATGTAGTTAATAATAATTTCCAGAACAAGTTAAAGTAATAAAAAGTCAATGGGATGGGTACTGTAAAATCTGTCACATAAATGCAAAGAAAACATAACCCCCTCAAATAGCTTTCACATAAAATCTTACCACTAGATTAAAAAAATAGCTTTCGGGTTAAAAAAGAGACAGCAAGTGAGTCCTATCTCTAGCAATATCCATAAATAATTTACTGCTAGCTTGTAAACAATAGAGCAGCACAGTATGAATGCCAAAGAGGGTCTTTATATGTCATAAAGCTCCTCGGAAGTACACTAGCTGCTGCAAGTCTGACTGTGAGCTTTGATGGGCTGAAAAAGAAACTGCTAAGCAGAGGTCATCAGTTAGTAGAAAACAATTTTCCTCATACAGAGAAGCAGACTGACTGCTGTGTGTCTGACACAGACAGATTGGAATTTAAAAACAGGCTTGCATAATGTGAGTTAGCAGGGAAAATGAATCCTGGATGCTCCTTCTGAGTGACCAGAGCTAAAGTGAAAGTTGGTGCTTCCCCCAAGGCAGTGCTTCTCAACTTGGCACTGTCGCCATTCGGAGCAGGCAGCTCTGCGGTGGGTGCTGTCCTGGGCACTCAAGGTGTTTAGCAGCATCTCTGGCCACCGCTTCTCAGAGGCTGGCAGCACCTGACCCCTCTGCCCCCTAACCAGTTGTGCCAAACAAAAATGTCTCCAGACATTGTCAAATGTCCGGTAGGTAAGAAAAATCACCCCCGGTTGAAGAACCACTGGTCTAGTGGCAGGCAGAACATTATGAAAATATGGTAAGGTTTGCATGGTGGCTTTATTTACTTTTCTAATTTGATTCTGGTATAATGAGCTTTCTTTCCTAAATCCAAAAACACTTGGAAAGTAACACTATTTACTGTTAACTGTCACATCCTTCCCCCTGAAGCCTCCAGCTCCAATCAAAAATAGAGAAACAAGTCTGTATTGTATTTCAGATCATAGAAAACATTTAAAAAATGACAGAGAAGCATCTAAATCCCCTTACAGTACTTTTTCTTTTAGTCTCTTGACAAATACTATACACAAAGCAGTGTACGAGGACGCAAAGGTGGAGAAACATAATGAAGACCAACCCTTTATTAATATTGAATGCAGCCAACTATTCAAATTACAAAGCCCTGCTGTGAAGAATATACATTCGCAATCATAAACAATGCATAAAGGAGGTGGATACAGGAGGAATGAAATTAAATATTCTGATTAAAAAGTATTGGCATTAAACAAAAGGGCATAAAAATGTAATTGTACACAAATGCCTTTAGTCTGTCAGGTCTCTAGAATGTATGGGTTGAAAGTACTAGGGAGAAAGGACTTTCCTCTACCCTTCAAAGGTCCTTCTGCTGGTCTAATAATCAAATCGACACAAGTAACAGGAGAAATACAAATTGATCAATTTCGTATGTACAGAAATGCCATGTACATGGAAAGTTTCAATGCAGAAGGGTAAAGTGACAGATGGGCTTTCCAGTGGCTCAGCAGCAAAGAATCTGTGGGCCAATGCAGGAGACGCAGGCTTGATCCCTAGATTGGGAAGATCCCCTGGAGGAGGAAATGGCAACTCACTCCAGTATTCTTGCCTGGGAAATCCCATGTACAGAGGAATGTAGTGGGCTACACTCCATGGGGTTGCAAAGTGTTGGACGCAATTTAGTGACTACACAACAATGACAACAACAAAGTGAGGTCTATATACCAACCTGAGCAGGAGCAGGAAAGGGGCCTGGGGCTTCCAAGGGGAGGAAAGCAGGACAAGAAGAACAAGAGCAGATGTTTGGTAATTAGATTTTTCCCCCTGTCATATAGATGGATAACTCAGATAAAATTTATCTCTGCTAATAATTATCCTGGAAAAGACCCCCCAATTTAAACTCTTTTAGGTAGTTAAGGGCAGAGAAGACAACGGCACCCCACTCCAGTACTCTTGCCTGGAAAATCCCATGGACGGAGGAGCCTGGAAAGCTGTGGTCTGTGGGGTCGCTGAGGGTTGTCAAAATCCATTGGATCATAGAGAAAGCAAGGGGATTACAGGAAAACATCTATTTCTGCTTCATTGACCATGCTAAAGCCTTTGTGTGGATCGCAACAAACTGTGGAAAATTCTTAAAGAGATGGGAATACCAGACCACCTTACCTGCCTCCTGAGAAATCTGTACGCAGGTCAAGAAGCAACAGTTAGAAATTTTTCATGGAAAAACAGACTGGTTCAAATTTGGGAAAGGAGTACCTCAAGGCTGTATATGGTCACCTTTCTTGTTTAATGTATATTCAGAGTACATTATCGGAGAAGGCAATAGCAACCAACTCCAGTACTTTTGCCTGGAAAATCCCATGGATGGAGGAGCCTGATAGGCTGCAGTCCATGGAGTCACTAAGAGCCAGATGCGACTGAGCGACTTCACTTTCACTTTTCACTTTCATGCATTGGAGAAGGAAATGGCAAGCCACTCCAGTGTTCTTGTCTGGAGAATCCCAGGGACGGGGGAGCCTGGTGGGCTGCCTTCTATGGGGTCGCACAGAGTTGGACATGACTGAAGCGACTTCACGGCAGCAGGTAGTTAAGGGAGGGGCAGTGGTTTCTCCTGAGCTCACAGGGTCTCCACAACCTTTAGTTCAAAATAATCCACATGCTGAAGTGGCATGTCTTGGGGAGGCTCCCTTCAAAAATCTCATCATTTTAAAATGCTGACATCTGTATCCTTACCCATTCTTCAGCTTGCAATGCTTGATGTCAAAAGCTCTTCCAGAACATCTTTGAATTCAGTTTAATTCTATAACTTTGCTAAAACTCAGCTTCAACCTTCTATTCAGTCAAGGCCAGAATCTCCAAGTCAAATGAATGACAGAACTAATGTAGCTAACAAGATATCGCCTTGAATCGCTTCATAAAGCTTTCAGTCCAATAAGTCATTAATGTCTGAATATAAATTTATTGACTTCCATTGAGATTAATAGCAGGTTGATCATATTGACTGAATCCAAATGAGTAAACTGGATCATGTTGGTCAATAAATGTTGATCCAAATTGTAAAGAGCAGCCAGGGTCGAGTGTAATGAAGCTTACAGTATCCAAAACAATATGTCTTTTGTTAAGGAATGTTGCCTCTGAGACTAAAAATAAAGCTTAAGGTAACAGCCTATTGATGTTCACATTCAATCACAAAGAAAATTGTGGAAAACTTGTTTAGGTACAATCAGAGAGGTGCTGATGGAGCACTTAGTGATAGTATCATTAACTTGTTCTAGAATGTTTTTTCACTCTCAAAATAATGAAACTCTGTGAGTACTGTGGACACCAACATCTATATAATCAATTTGGTGGGCATTGCCAATGGTGAGTTCAGTTAACTTCCACGCTGAGAAGCCACCACAATGAGAAGCCTGCACACCAGAACTAGAGAGGAACCTCTGCTCACCACAACTAGAGAAAGTCCATGTGCAGCAACAAAGACCAGCACAGCCGAAAACACATACATAATACAGTGAATAAGACAAACAGTGAACAAGTAACTAACTTATGAATGACCATAATAGCTAATAGCTATTATGTATCACAAACTATAGATTTAATTCTCATAATTCTAGGAGATAAGTATATTTCTCTCCATTTTACAGATGGCAAAACTGAGGCATAGAGAAGCTACATAACCCTGCTATTTAGTGGTGGAGGCAGTCTCTGAATCCACAGAGCCTGATTTCAAAATGTACAGTCTCAATGATTATATGGTGCTGTCATTTACAAGAAGGAATGAGATACCCAATTACCTGGTGGCTCAGAAAGTAAAGAATCTGCCTGCAACGACAGGGACCCAGGTTCAATCCCTGGGTCGAGAAGATCCCCTGGAGAAGGGAATGGCTACCCACTTCAGTATTCTTGCCTGGAGAATCCCATGGATGGAGAATCCTGGTGGGTTACAGTTCATGGGGTCGCAAAGAGTTGAACACAAATGCGCGACTAACACTGACAGAAGGATATTTGGAGTAGAAGGATCAGGCCATGCAAAGGCTCAGGTAAAAAAGAAACTAGGCAAGCCTGAGAAATGTAGAGTGAACCATGGAGGCAGGGAGGTAAGGAGTAAAGGGGAGAATGAGATGAGAAGGGACATATTAACCTATATTTTTCTATCATTGTTGAGGATTAACTTACTATCTCTAGCCTTTATTTCCTCTTTATTACCTTTATTTCTGCTTTGCGTTTGTTTTGAAAGCACCTGGAATTTTATTTTCAGATTTTAAACACTTTCCCTTTTGTTTATTTGGAATTATGTCTTTAGCAATTAGGAAGGAAAATACTAATAGCCTGTCCATATTCCCTCCCCTCTTTCCTGGGGAGAAAAAGAATCTAGCCAAATCTTGTACATTTATATTATTTGCTAAGATAATTTGGAATGTTTTCACAGGATACACCTGGTCTGTCATGGCTGCTTATGGTAAACAAACCTGGAATTTATGACTTCATGGGGCATGGCCTATGGGTAAATCTCACAGGCAGCTGAATTATTGTCAGAGTACAAAATCAATACTCATTGTAATCAAAACAACTCCTTTTTGATCCTCCTTTACGTAAGGGATGAGCATTAATTATTCACTGGTTTTGAATAGGTGAGTTATTTAATACATATATACAAAATGTTGAATCTCCAAAATTGAAACTCAATTATTTAATTAACATGGAATGTTTATAAAATTTTATTGGATCACCAAGGACTTGCAAAAGCCTTACAAGAATAGAAACTATGCAGGCCTCATTCTCTTCAGTTCAGTCGCTCAGTCATGTTTGACTCTTTGCGACCCCATGGACTGCAGCACGCCAGGCCTCCCTGTCCATCACCAACTCCCGGAGCCCACCCAAACCCATGTCCATTGAGTCAGTGATGCCATCCAACCATCTCATCCTCTGTTGTCCCCTTCTCCTCCTGTCCTCAATCTTTCCCAGTTTCAGGGTCTTTTCAAATGAGTCAGCTCTTCACATCAGGTGGCCAAAGTATTGGAGTTTCAGTTTCAGCATCAGTCCTTCCAATGAATATTCAGGACTGATTTCCTTTAGGATGGACTGGTTGGACCTCCTTGCAGTCCAAGGGACTCTCAAGAGTCTTCTCCAATACCACAGTTCAAAAGCATCAATTCTTCGGTGCTCAGCTTTCTTTATAGAGCAACCAGTAAAACAAGAAGTGTATAAAACAAAGTCTGTCTGTTTAGAAATTTAACATTTCCAAAGAACCCTGGGGTTAATGAAAAGATCAAAACTGAAATTACTCTCTTTAGCTGGGAAAGTTCATAGGTCCAAGCACACACTATACTATGAAAGGCAATCAAAGCTCACATATTAATACACAAAAGAGTGAAAACAAAAGGCCAAATAGGTTCAAGAAACAAGAAATCTGAAAGAAAAAAGATTCCCAATTAGAGAAGCAGTCAGGATTCCCTGGCGGTCCAGTGGTTAGGACTCTACTCTCTCACTGTCAAGGGCCACAGCCCTGTGGCAATAAAAAAAAAAAAAAGTTGATAATGGTAACTGAGAAGATAGAGGATCAGTACAACAAAAAACATGTTTTGTAAAAATAAAGGAGATAAATCTTATCAAACAATTTAAATCAAGTGAATTATACGAAATATTACTTGAAAAACCTAGCCCAGTACCAGACAATTTTATGTTTATGCAATACTATATGGGACAAAAAATTCTTTTATTTTTTTCAACTATATCTGATCAGACTAAAGGAAGCAAAGCTCCTCAATTCATTTTATGATGTAATACATCTCTGATTCTAAAGCTTTGCAAAGAAGCACATGGACATGCATACATGCACGGGCACACACACAACCGAACAAACAAATATTACTATATCCAATGAAAAGTCCCAGTAAGTCATCAGCAAATCAAATTAAAATATACTCTATGGAAAACAGACATTTCAAAAGAAAAATCTTCCAAAATAGAGTTTTATTCCAGAAATTTAAGGATTATGTAATATGAAGACCTTCTACCACCAGAAACTGCATGTGTATCCACACAAATACCAAAAGACCAATGTTAAGTGTTAATATTTTTGATAAAATAAAAACCAAAGTAATTTTAGGTAAGCTAGATAAAGGACATAAATTCATAATCATTTACAAAATTGTCTTTCCAGAAAACTCCAAAAAAAAAAACCTATTAAAACTAAAGAAAGAGTTGCATAAGCTGTCATTCATATTATATGCATGCTAAAAAATTAGTTTCTTTGCATGCCAACAGTAACCAGCTGGAAAATACAATGAGCAAAAATTCCATTTGTACTAGCAAAAAACTAAACCTGTGTGTCTGTGGAATAACACACCCTCAGTTTTGCTCCGCAATCTTCTATTTACCTATTTTTCATTGCCATGCAGGGTGCTCAGCCCCTCCTTTCTGCCCATATGAACCTGAACCATCGCTATGCAGTGTCCCAAGTCAAGACCCACCTCTACCCAACATCTCCTATATCCACACATTTATTTATACTATTAATACTTATTTTTGTTTCTGGTAACAGGAACCTTCCCCAAAGCAGCTGAGACCTCCTTGAGTTCTCTTGGTAATCTTTTGTGGTAGGATAAACTTTTTCAGTATTAACTGATATGCCTATAAATTCTACCACATAACCTCACTCCATCCTGTATTCCTTTTGATGAACAAGATCCCCATACCACCATGATTTGAGGCTTTTAAGACATGAAGCTACCATTACATAGGTAGCCCTACATACATTTATAGATAAAGCAGACATGAGAAGAGAACAATCATACTCTAAAATCAACAGCAGGAAAAACAGAAGAAATAATAGAAAAGATGTATATTATGCAGATGCCAGGTAATCATGACATTCTGCTTGAAGATGACATCAGATACCTAAAAAATTCCTTCTAGTTTGCCTAATTTCCTTCCATCTCTCTTTGCATATTAACCTATGTAATCCTATATAAAATTTGTGTTTTCTTAAAATCAGTTACAGATTTTCACACTCAATCACAAGGTTCCTAAGGTTATTTCTTGTGTCAGATAGATTCTAAGTAGCATTTTGATATCTTTCTTTCCAGTTATCCACAAGTAAGGTTCTTACATCTACATCTCTTCAAGAAAAACAAATGTAACTCAAAAGACCCAACACTAACACCTTAAAAACTAAGTAAGAAGATGACCACTTAATCTGTATATAGAGTTCTGAGAGGAGGCAAGAATAAGCAATTAAATTAAATTAAATGTGAACAGTTGTGTTGGCCAATATTCTACTTCTGTGGATTCTGCCGACTGAAGGCAGGTGGTTTATTACAACTTGGAAAGGACTCCTGGAAAGCTATTTCTCTGGGAATTCTAACTCTGAGATAAAAATTTTGGATAAGATTTTCCTATTTATTCAACACACACTGCCAGGTAAATTGGAAGCTTCACAGCTAGCTAAATGCAGGAAATCAAACAGCTGTTAGACTTGCTTCATTCCCCAAACTGGTTCAGTTCCAGATGAACTTGTTAGGCTCCAGCAAGAACCAGGCTGTCCCAGACAACCAGCCCCATTATCATAAGACCTGCTGGAGCCAACCTAACCCCTAAGCCACCTGCATTTCTCCAGCCATCTCCCTCAGAGGATAAGCCTGATTAAAAGTTTCTAGCTAGTTGCAGAATCAGTCTTCAACATACCCATGATTATGCCCAAAGATTCAGTGACTTACATTGGCTAAGGGCTATGCCCAGATGACTCCCCAGCCCCAGAAGAGGCGGAAGTGCAGGTGTACACCACTCTCACTTTCTAAAGAAGAGCTCTGGCCTGAGG
Organism: Ovis aries; assembly: GCF_016772045.2. NCBI lineage: Eukaryota > Metazoa > Chordata > Mammalia > Artiodactyla > Bovidae > Ovis > Ovis aries. Next base: position 23,891,696 of record NC_056080.1, on the reverse strand, counting down.
AAGTCTTCCATTATCAAGCATGGCAGAAAGATCACACAGTATTGAAGGCCAGGGCTGCTGCTGCTGCTGCTAAGTCGCTTCAGTCTTGTCCGACTCTGTGCGACCCATAGACGGCAGCCCACCAGGCTCTGCCATCCCTGGGATTCTCCAGGCAAGAATACTGGAGTGGGTTGCCATTTCCTTCTCCAGAAGGCCAGGGCTGGTTCTAGTAATATCACAGATTATTTTTACTGAAAAGTACTGGGCTCTGAAAATCTGTACACATGTGTACATGTGTGCATACACACACACACACACACACACACACACACACACACACACACACACCCAGTCATTTAGTCCTTAGGTTCCTATCCGTGAACATCTGCCTGGTTCTGAAATTTTGTGTGTAAAATCAATTTTCCATTTGGGTTTTACATTGTGAGCTACATTTAGAAAAATGTATAACCTACACACATACATACACACACACAGAGTCAAAAAAAGATTTCTTCCTTTTATTAGCTTAATTTTGTGAAAATAAACAATGTTCATAAAAGACAGATTTCTGATCCCTGGATTAATTGATGAGTTCACATTAACATGTATAGATTACTCTTGCCCACTACTGAGTCTTCTGTACATGCATTTTTTCTTGCTTTTTTGCAGTGCTCACGTCCAGTCCTATTCATATGTGCCAAGCAGTAGAACATATTTGGTAATAAAGCAACACAATGTGTGGCTCTACAAAAATACACATGATTTTTCAAATAGACATATGATAAAAACTCATAAAAACCCAAATTTGGAAAAGTGAAAGAAAGTGAAGTCACTCAGTCGTGTCTGACTCTTTGCAACTCCATGGACTGTAACCCACCAGGTTCCTCCATCTACGGGATTCTCCAGGCAAGAATACTGGAGTGGGTTGCCATTTCCTTCTCCAGGGGATCTTCCCAACCCAGAGATCAAACCCAGGTCTCCCACATTGTAGGCAGACGCTTTACCATCTGAGCCACCAGGGAAGTCCAAATTTGGAAAGAAACCTATGTCTTCAACAGTCACCTCCAAAAATTAATAATTTAAAAAAATAACTCTGCTGTTTGATTCTACAGGTTAATGTTGGTAATATCTCTACTCAAGTTATGTTTCATTTGTGCCAAACATCTTATAATTTTTTTATTACTATCATCTTGGATCTGTAATAGATCCTTTGAAATTGAACTTAAGAGCCCTGAGGCACCTATGATTGATTACTCTGGGTTCAAGGACAGCAGAAAGAATACAAGGAAGGTTTATCATAAAAACTATGTCTAATGAGGAAAAAGTGGCCACAAGGCTGGACAAAGTCAGTTTTCATTCCAACCCCAAAGAAGAGCAATGCCAAAGAATGTTCAAACTATTGTACAGTTGCACCCATTTCACATGTCAGCATGGTGATGCTCAAAATCCTTCAAGTTAGGCTTCAACAGTATGTGAACTGAGAACTTCCAGATGTATATGCTGGGTTTACAAAAGGCAGAGGAACCAGTGATCAAATTGTCAACATCCATTGGATCATAGAAAAAGCAAGAGAATTCCAAAAAATCATCTGTTTCTGCTTCACTGACTAAGCTAAAGGCTTTGACTGTGTAGATCACAACCAACTGTGGAAAATTCTGAAAGAGATGGGAATATCAGACCACCTTACCTACCTCCTGCAAAACCTGTATGTAGATCAAGAAGCAACAGTTAGAACCAGACATGGAACAAAGAAGCTGAGCACAAAACAATGATGCTTTTGAACTGTAGTGCTGGAGAAGACTCCTGAGAGTCCCTAGGACAGCAAGGAGATAAAACCAGTCCATCCTAAAGGAAATCAGTCCTGAATATTCATTGGGAGGACTGATGCTGAGGTTGAAGCTCCAATATTTTGGCCACCTGATGGGAAGAGCCGACTCACTGGAAAAGATCCTGATGCTTGGAAAGACTGAGTGCAGGAGGAGAAGGGGAGGACAAAAGATGAGATGGTTGGGGAGCATCAAGGATTCAATGGAAAAGAATTTGAGCAAACTACAGAAGACAGCGAAGGACAGGGAAGCTGGTTCATGGGGGTCAGAGTCACACATGACTGATGGTCTGAACTGAACTGAATTCCCCGGAAAGAAACAAATTTCTGTTGCAAAAACTCACATATCATGGAGTCGAAGAGTCAGACATTAACAACAGACTGTACTTTGGCTGAAACCTAGGCTGAACTTAGCCCTGATTGGCTGACTCTTAGTCTGTACGTTGCCCTGATTGGCTGAATGCTAGCCTGTACTTTGCCCTGATTGGCTGACTCCTAGCCTGTACCTTGTCCTGATTGGTTGACTCCTAGCCAATATCTTTTTATGAATGGCTGACTCCTAACCTGTACTTTACTCTGGCTGGTTAAGTCCTAGCTTTTACCTTGTCCTGACTGGCTGGCTCCAAGCATGTATGGTTGACAAGCCCTGAATGGTTGACACTTAGCATTACCTAGCTCTAATTTGCTGACTTCTAGCCAGTAACTTGCTCTGATTGGCTGACTCCAAGGCTGTACTTTGCTCTGTTTGGCTGACTCCTGAAAGTGAGTGTTAGTCACTAAGTCCTGTCTGAATCCTTATGAAGCCATGGACTATAGCCTGCCAGGCTCTTCTGTCCATGGAATTCTCCAGGCAAGAATGCTGGAGTGGATTGCGATGCCCTCCTCCAGGGGATCTTCCCAACCCAGGGATCGAACTGAGGTCTCCTGCATTGTAGGCGGATTCTTTACCAGCTGAGATACCAGGGAAGCCCAACTCTCAAATACTACTATACTGTTTGAGTTATCCAGGAAGTCCTAGCCTATACTTTGTCCTCATTGTCTGCACCCAGACTCTACCTTTATCTGATAGGCTCACTCCTAGCCTGTACATTACCTCGATTGGCTGACTCCTAGCCTGAACTTTGCACTAATTGGCTGGACGCAAGTCTATGCATTGCCCTGATTGGCTGACTCCTAGCCTGTACTTTGCACTGATTGGTTGACTCTTAACCCATACATTGCCCTCATTGGCTGACTCCTAGCCTTGCCTTGCCCTGATTGGAAGGTGCCAAGCCTGTACATTGCCTGATTGGTTGACACATAGAAAGTAACTTGTTCTGATTTGCTGACGCCTAGCTAGTACCTTGGAGAAGGCAATGGCAACCCACTCAAGTACTCTTGCCTGGAAAATCCCATGGACCAAGGAGCCTAGTAGGCTGCAGTCCATGGGGTCGCTAGGAGTCGGACACAACTACATGACTTCACTTTCACTTTTCACTTTCATGCATTGGAGAAGGAAATGGCAACCCCTTCCAGTGTTTTTGCCTGGAGAATCCCAGGGACAGGGGAGCCTGGTGGGCTTCCGTCTATGGAGTCGCAAAGAGTCGGACACGACAGCAGCAGCAGCAGCAGCAGCAGCAGCAGCAGCAGCAGCAGCAGCAGCAGCAGCAGCAGCGCAGCAGCTAGTACCTTGCTCTGATTGGCTGACTCCTGGCCTATACTTTGTCTTGATTGGCTGACTCCTAGCCTGTGCATTGCCCTGATTGGCTGACACCCAAACTGTACCTTTAGGTAATAGGCTGACTCCTAGCCTGTACTTTGCATTGATTGGCTAACTGCTAGCCTTACCTTGCCCTGATTGGCTGGCTCCTGGTCTGCACATTACCCTGATTGGCTGACACATAGAAAGTACCTTGTTCTGATTTATTGACTCCTAGCCTGTACCTTGCTCTGATTGGCTGACTCCTAGCCCATACATTGTCTTGATTGCCGGATTCTCAGCCTGTACATTGTCCTGATTGGCTGAAACCCAGACTCTGCCTTTATCTGATAGGCTGACTCCTAGCCCGTACCTTGCTGATTTCCGAACTCCTAGACAGTATCTTGTCCTGATTGGCTGACTCTAGCCAGTACTTTGCCATGATTGGCTGACTCCTAGTCTATACATTGCCCTGATTAGCTAACACCCAAACTGTACCTTTATCTGATAGGCTGACTCTTAGCCTGTACCTTGCTCTGATTGGCTGACTCCTAGCCTGAACTTTGCCCTTATTGGCTGGCCTCTAGTATATATGTTGCACTGATTGGCTGACTTCTAGCCTGTACTTTACCATGATTGGCTGACTCACAGCCTTACCTTGCCCTGTTTGGCTGGCTCCTAGTCTGTACATTGCCCTGATTGGTTGACACATAGATAGTACCTTGTTCTGATTTGCTGACTCCTAGCCAGTATCTTATCCACGCCAGTGTTCTTGCTTGAAGAATCCCAGGGATGGGGGAGCCTAGTGGGCTGCTGTCTATGGGGTCACACACAGTCGGACACGACTGAAGCGATTTAGCAGCAGTAGCAGCCGCCAGTATCTTGCATGACTGGCTGACTCCTAGGCTCTACTTTGCTCTGATTGGCTGACTCCTAGTCTGTACTTGCCCTGATTGGCTGACACTCAGCCTATACCTTTCTGTGATTTGCTAACTCCTAGTCTATACTATGCTCTGATTGGCTGACTCCTAGCCTGTACGTTGCCCTGATTGTGATGCCTAGCCTGTACATTGCCCTGATTGGCTGACACCTAGCCAGTACCTTGTTCCGATTGGCTGACTCCTAGCCTGTACCTTACTCAATTGGATGACTCCTATCCTTTAGGGCTCTGAATAGCTGACTACTAGCCTGTACTTTGCCCTGATTAGTGGCTCTAAGCCTGTACTTTGCTGTGACTGTTTGCTTCCCAGACTGTACTTTGCCCTGATTGGCTGATTCTTAGCTTGTACATTGCTGGATTTGCTGACTCTTACCCAGTACCTTAATCTGATTTGCTGACTCCTGGACAGTACCTTGTTCTCATTGGCTGAATCTATGCTATACTTTGCTTTGATTGACCTACTCCTAGCCTGCCTTTGTCCTGATTGGCTGACTTACAACCTGTACCTTTCTCTGATTGGCTGATTCCTAGCCTGTACCTTGCTCAAATTTGCTGACTCCTAGCCTATACTTTGCTCTTATTGGCTGACTCCTAGCCTGTACGTTGCCCTGATTGATTGACACTTAGTAAGTACCTTGTTTTGATTCACCGACTCCTAACCAGTATCTTGCTCTGATTGGCTGAAGGCTACCTGTACTTTACTCTTATTGGCCGGCTCCTAGCCTGTAGTTTGTCCTGAGTGGCTGACTCCCAGCCTGAACCTTTCTCTGATTGGCAAACTCCTAGCCTGTACCTTGCTCTGATTGGCTGACTCCCAGCCTGTACTTAATCGAGGAAAGAAGGTAAAACCAGTAGGCCATTCAAATAGGACCTAAATCAAATTTCTTATGATTATACAGTGGAAGTGAGGAATAGATTCAAGGGATTACATCTGGTAGAAAGTGCCTGAAGAACTACGGACAGAGGTTCATAACATTGTATAGGAGGCAGTGACCAAAAGCATCCCAAAATAAAAGAAATGCAAGAAGGCAAAGTGATTGTTCCAAAAGGCTTTACAAAAGCTGAGGAAAAAAAGAGAAGTGAAAGGCAAAGGAGAAAGGGAAAGATATACGCAATTGAATGCAGAGTTCCAGAAAATAGCAAGGAGAGATAAGAAGGCCTTCTTCAATGAACAGTTCAAAGAAATAGAGGAAAAGAAAAGAATGGGAAAGACTAGAGATCTCTTCAAGAAGACTGGAAATATCAAGTGAACATTTCATGCAAGGATGGGCACGATAAAGGACATAAATGGTAACAACCTAACAGAAGCAGAAGATATTAAGAAGAGGTGGCAAAATAACACAGAAGAATTGTACAAAAAAAGTGTTAATAACTGAGATAACCACAATGGTGTGGCCACTCACCTATAGCCAGACATCCTGGAGTGTGAAGTCAAGTGGGCCTTAGGAAACATTACTAAAAACAAAGCTAGTGGAGGTGATGAAATTCCAGCTGAGTTAGTATTCTTACAATGATGCTGTTAAAGTGCTGCATTCAATATGCCAACAAATTTGGAAAACTCAGCAGTGGCCACAGGACTGGATAAGGTTGGTTTTCATTCCAATCCCAAAGAATGGCAGTGCCAAAGAATGGCAATACATGAACCAAGACATTCCAGATGTACAAGTTGGATTTAGAAAAGGGAGGGGAACCAGAGAATTGCCAACATCCACTAGATCATAGAAGAATCAAGAGAATTTCCAAAAAATAAAAATAAATCTAGTTCTGCTTCATTGACTACACTGAAGCCTTTGACTGTGTGGATCACAAAAAACTGTGGAAAATTCTTAAAGACATGTGAATACCAGACCACTTTACCTGCCTCCTGAGAAACATGTATGCAGGTCAAGAGGCAACAGTTAGAACCAGACATGGAACAACAGACTCATTCAAAATTGGGAAAGGAGTACATCAGGGCTGGATATTGTCACCCTGCTTATTTAACTTATGCAGAGTACATCATGCCAAATGCCAGGCTGGATGAAGCACAAGCTGGAATCAAGATTGCTGGGAGAAATATCAATAATGTCAGATATGCAGATGATACCACTGTAATGGCAGAAAGCAAAGAGGAACTAAAAAGCCCCTTGATGATGGTGAAAGAGGAGAGTGAAAAAGCTGGCTTAAATTCAGTAAACTAAGATCATGATATCGGGTCCCATCACTTCCTGGAAAATAGAAGGGGAAAAAGTGGAAACAGTGACAGATTTTATTTTCTTGGTTTCCAAAATCATTGTGGATGGTGACTGCAGCCATGACATCAAAAGAGACTTGCTCCTTGCAAGAAAATCAATGACAAACCTAGATATCACATTAAAAAGCAGAGACATCACTTTGCCAACAAAGGTCTGTATAGTCAAAGCTATGGTTTTTCCCATAGTCATATACAGATGTGCGAGTTGGACCATAAAGAAGGCTGAGCAACAAAGAATTGATGCTTTTGAACTGTGGTGTTGGAGAACACTCTTGAGAGTCCCTTGGACTGCAAGGAGATGAAACCAGTCAATCCTAAAGGAAATCAACCCTGAATATTCATTGGAAGGACTGATGCTGAAGCTGAAACTCTAATACTTTGGCTACCTAATATGAAGGGTTGACTTAGAAAAGACCCTGATGCTGGGAAAGATTGAGGGCAGGAGGAGAAGGAGGCAACCAAGGATAAGATTGTTGGATAGCATCATCGACTCAATAGATATGAGTCTAAGTAAACTCTGGGAGATAGTGAAGGACGGGGAAGCCTGGAGTGTTGCATGGGGTCGCAAAGAGTTGGGCAGGACTGAGCAACTGAACAACAACGAGGCAAGATAGTCCAGAATCCATATTGCCCCCAGCAAGGTGGTAGTGGAGGCAGTGACAGGGTGCAGTGAGCAGCTGAACTCAATTTCCTCTCAAGTGGTTTCTACCCAACCTGCACATGATCCCTACTGGATTCTCCATGGACCCTCCCCAGCTCTGTGATCCTCTCTTGGGCCCCTCCCTTGTGCTTCTCTGCACGTGTCAGCAATCCCTCACAGTGTCTGCACACACATTCCCTCATCCTCTTGCTTCTGCCTTACTTCTCCAGGTTCCTTTAACCACTATAGTAAGAACAGTGCACATATGGAAGATATACCCAAGCTTCAGCTGGTTTCTTGAGCAGAGCAAAGGCATTAACAGTTTGTGGGGACTATCATAATGAAGTACCACATACTGCGGATCTTAAATAACAGGCTTTTATTGTATCTCAGTTTTGGAGGCTAAAAGTCTGTGATCAAAGTGACAACAAAGTCATGCTCTCCCTAAAGGCACCAAAGACAGAACTGTTCAGGCCCCTCTCCTCACTCCAGGAAGTACCTTGGCTGACAGCAGCATAACTCTCATTTTCCCATGGCATTCTCCGTGTGTGTGTGTCTGCTTCTGGGTCCAAATTTCCTTTTTATAAGAATATAGTCATATTGGATAAGGACCCACCCTAATAACATAAGCTTAATTTGATCATCTGCCAAGGCCCTATTTCCAAAAAGGTCACATTCAAGCTACTAGGGGCTAAGATTTCAATATCTTTTATGAAATACAATTCACTCCACCCCAGCAAAGCATGGGAGTACACATTCTCAATTTGCATCCACACCTTCTTCCCTGACTCTGCTCCTCTCCTTATTCCTTGACAGTCATCATTAAGAACAATTTTTAAGAATAAGTTCAAAAGGTTTTTTGGGAACAGTGAAAGGTTATTAGTGGGACCATAAGAAAAATTTAAATTAGATCTTTGGATTACTTAATAACAGTGTACCAATATTAACCTTCTGGTTTTCTAATCATACTACAATGATATTAATCTTATGGGAAACTAAGTGAAGGGTATATGGGAAGTTTGTACTATATATGCAACATTTTTATAAATCAAAAGCTATTTCAAGGTAAAGATTAAACAAAAAGTCAGGTGAATCCAAATCTAGGAATTTAGTATTTATATACACTGTTCAGTTCAGTCACTCAGTCGTGTGACCCCATGGACTGCAGCACACCAGGATTCCCTGTCCATAAGCAACTCCCAGAGCTTACTTAATTTAATGTCCATTGAGTTGGTGATGCCATCCAACCCTCTCACCCTCTGTCATCCCCTTCTCTTCTGCCTTCAATCTTGCCCAACATCAGAGTCTTTTCTGATAAGTCAGTTATTTGCATCAGGCAGCCAAAGAATTGACATTTCAGCTTCAGCATCAGTCCTTCCAATGAATATTCAGGACTGATTTTCTTTAGGATGGACTAGTTAGATCTCCTTGCAGTCAAAGGGACTCTCAAGAGTCTTCTCTAACACCACAGTTCAAAAGCATCAATTCTTTGGTACTCAGCTTTCTTTATGGTCCAACTCTCACATCCATACATGACTACACTGTTCTGTTCCATGGTTTAGAGGGACAAGCTAATTAATTTATTTTTTAATATTCATTTATTTGGCTGTGTCAGGTTTTAGTTACAGCATATAAACTCTTATTTGTGGCATGTGGGATCTAGTTCCCTGACCAGGGATTGAACTAAGGGCCCCTGTACAGGGAGCACGGAGTCTTAGCCACTGGACCACCAGGTAAGTCCTGGGACAAACTAATTTAGATGCATACATTTTGGTAGAGTATAATCATTTATTTTCAGCACCATTCTTTATGAGGAGATTGGGTTTCCCCAGTGGCTCAGTGGTAAGGAATCCACTTGCAATGCAGGAGACACAGGTTTGATCCCTGGGTTGGAAAGATCCCCTGGAGGAGGTCATTGCAACCCACTTCAGTATTCTTTTCTGGAGAATTCTATGGATAGAGGGGTCTGGCGGGCTACAATCCACAGGGTTGCACAGAGTCGGACACAACTGAAGCAACTTATATGCATGCACAGACATATATCTACATTCATCCAACCTTCCTTGGCTAACCAACTCCATTGCCTACTATACTGGTAATGTTAATTTGCAATCAGTCAAGTAAGTGGCAAGTGGAATTATTAAATTGTATGGTTGTTCAAATACATTATTCTTTTCTAAATAATACTGTAAAACGTTGTTTTCCAAGGTGATGCCAGAGCTGAGAAGGAAACACAAGGGCTTAGATAACAATCAAAATGTCTTTGGTTCCAGCACCTCTCAAACTAATGCTACTTGGACTACAAGTTCCCAAGATTCTCTGCTTCTTCTTTTTCTTCTTTTTTATTTTTAATTATTTGGCTGTGCCAGGTCTTAGTTGCAGCATGCAGGATTTAGTTCCCTGACCAGGAATCAAACCTAGGCCCCCTGTTTTGGGAGCACAGAGTCTTATCCATTAGACCACCTGGGAAGTTCAAATCTTCTCCTTCTTGATGGTTCTCAAATAACTTGCAAATACTCCATTGTGACTGTTGGAGCTTTTTCTCTGTTATTACTCCAACCTTGTTCTCCTTTGGAGTCACATAGTCCAACTTTGAATCCCTACCCTAACCTGGGTAAATCATTTTCTCTCTCTGAACCTTATTTTAGGTTTAATTAAATGTTCCTGGCACATAGAAAGCACTTAAAAAATAGTTGGAAGCATGAATTCTATAGTCATCATTCTGGTTTGAATCCTAAGTAGTTGTTTGTGATCTTGACACATCACTTATCCTCTAAATTTTAGTTTCCTTATCTGTAAACAGTAGATAACAATGATACCTCTTTCACAGAGTGGGTGTGAGGATTAAGATGAAACCTTCAGGGACTCCCCTGGTGGTCCAGTGGCTAAGATTCTGTGCTCCCAATGCAGGGGACTCAGGATCGATCCCTGGTCAGGGAACTAGATCCCACATGCTGTGACTAAGAGTTAGCATGCAGCAACTAAATGCCACATGCCTCAATGAAGACTGAAGATCCCACATGCCGCAACTAAGACCTGGTTGGTTTAGTCATTAAGTAGTGTCCGACCCTTTGCGACCCCACGGACTGCAGTCCGCCAGGCTCCTCTGTCCATGGGATTCTCCAGGCAAGAATACTGGACTAGGCTGCCATTTCCTTCTCCAGGGGATCTTCCCAACCCAGGAATCCAACCCAGGTCTCCTGCATTGCCGGCAGATTCTTTGCCAACTGAGCTACAAGGAAAGCTCTTTCCTACCAAGACCTGCTGCAGTCAAATAAATAAATTAATTGAAAAGAAAAAGATGAAAACTGCATGGAAAGCACTTAGCATCATGTCTGGGATTCAGCAACCCTCATATAAACATAAGCCACTATCATCACCATCGTTACTTTTATTATCATTACTATCATCCATAAGCCTGTGAGAGAGCCCAGTGCTGCCACTACAGGGGTTGCTGGCACTTCCATCATTGCTCCTGTGCCCTTTCAGCAATCATAGGAGTGTCTGAGATGGGAGAATGGTTTCTCCTCAGCCATATTCAATGACTTAGGCATCACTGACTCGATGGACATGAGTTTGAGCAGGCTCTGGGAATTGGTGATGGACAGGGAAGACTAGCGTGCTGCAGTCCATGGGGTCACAGAGTCGGACACGACTGACCAATTGAACTGAACTGAAAAAGTGGGCTTCTGCTGCTCATAGTTGGTCCTAGGATCAGCGGCATCAACAGCTCCTGGGATCTAGATAGCAATGCACCCCTGGTTCTACCCCCCACATGGTGAGTCAGAATCTACATTCTAACTGGATCCTCAGGGGACTCACGCACAATAACATGGGAGGAAGGCCCACTAGTCTTGAGCTATTTTAGGGTTCTGGTTCTTTGAAAGCTACAAAAACCTGTTGGGTTTCAAGACATAGTCTCTTAACTCTACACATTAATCTATCCACCTCAGCTTCCTTAGATGTCAGAGTGGAGTTTCCATGTTGTCTGCCTTCTTGGCCCCTATCTGCCACCCACTTCTGTTCTCCAGATTGTTTCAGCTTCTCTTCATCTTGATTCCAGTGTCTTGCCTAATACATCCCTACAGTGGGATGAGATTTCTAATACATAAATCAAATTTAGGCTCCCCTCTCATTCACCAAGCATTTTTAATGCTTTAAGTCTGAGAACAATTCCACTGTTTCATTTAAACAAACACACACAAAGTCCTGAAACTAATAAACTGTTGTAGAAAAATCTCATATTTTACCTTGAAAAATATTTTTAATGTACTTTCAGATATTACAATCTACTCAGTCATGCTTTATTAATACCTGCATTATTAATAGGGGAATAAATACTTTGTGTTGTTATTCCCCCAAACAATCTTCCACAATTCGAGTCACTTAAATATCTATTAAGTCTAAACGCATTTCTACTTTTGAAATGTGTTTTTTGACCATACATTTCATAGTGATTTTTTCAGTGCATATGTACATAAGAATGTAGCTAAATTGGAAGGTTATATAAAATGGTGTAATATCTAAGCCATGTTTATTCAAGGGAGATACATAAAAAAGATTTATTTTTGCATATATTCATCAGAGAGCCAGTAAGGCTATTTTCCCCTATCCCATCCACCCCTGTCAAGTATATTCATTGGAGAAAAAAGATAACGCCTTAGAAGAGATCACTTTTACTTGTTTTAATAAAGTAGAATAGAGACAAACCCCATTATATTTCACTAGCTGCAGAATCTTATCTTGAAAAGTTGCTTGAAGCTCAATGACAATTTCAAGGACATTCTGCTACCAAGGCCTGGAAATCTCAAGCTTATGGAATTGTTAACATTATCCCGTGTGTATGTATCTGCATTATAACCACACTGACCTCCCAGGTAGAGATGGAAGAGCCAAACATAATGAAAAAGATTCTCTACGTTCTATACACTAAGGCAAAATAGAGTATATTGAAATGCCGATGTCAAACCAACAACCTGAAAGAGAAAATGAATAAACAAATGTGTTGAGCAAAATGTATACCTTTTCCTCTGATGCAGGAGTTCAGAGATGAATAAGCAGGGTGAGGATGAGAAAGGAGGAGGGAGCACACAGCTTCTCCCTTACCCTCCTAGCCTCAGTTAAAGTAGCTGGGGGTTGATGGAGTGGGAGGAGATTGGAATGGACAAGGAAGGCTTCCATTCTCTGAGTTATTAATGTCCTCAAGGAATAAACAGGCACACCTGTAAGTCTGAGATGATTTCTGATTTATTTTTTAACCTAGAATCCATAGGTAACGCGTGGCAAAACCTACTTTATGAACTGAAATGTTCAGAGTCAAAGTGGCAAGAATAAAAGGAAATGCCAGAATTCTGAAGGTCAGTTGCAATAAATTTAAAGAAGTCTTACTCAGAATATTCACGAGATATTCTAATCTGTTCATGTGTTCAAGCTAAGCAGAGGCTAATTCTGGGTCTGGCACCTAAAACTAGCCATTGGCTCTATTCCTCACAGGCTGGTATATGTGATGAAGGATTTCATTTTGTCTCACCCTGTTTTTCTCTACCTGAATAAATCATTTTCTGACTAAATTCTAACCATCTCTACATATTCTATCAATATTTGTGTTCATGATCTCTATATTTAGTACTTTGGCTACTCTCTTCTAATTCCTTAAGTCATTCAAAATATTTTGGTAGGTAACAATTCCTAAAGTGCTTTACCACTAGATTTATTACACGTGAAAAAATATATGTATTTTAAATATGCTTCCCCTCTTTTACCTAATGAATCAGTTACTGTGGTAAAGAATCCACCTGCTAATGCAAGAGATGTAAGAGACAAGGGTTCAATCCCTGGGTTGGGAAGATCCCTTGGAGGAGGAAATGGCAGCCCACTCCAGTATTCTTGCCTGGAGAATCCCATGGACAGAGGAGCCTGGCGGGCTACAGTCCATGGGGTCACACAGAAGTGGACATGACTAAGTAACTGAGAACAGCAAAAAGCCAAAATTTCACCCAAGACAAGTCTATTTTCTCTGCCAATTCAGGTTAATTCAAGAAATTTACCTTGAGATATACTATGCATCATGTTTTCTGTGAATAAAGATATAAATGATATGTCCCCACCTTGAAGATGACCATGGTCTCTAACCTTCTCTGATCACTGAAAAAAGAAAATTAATCATGATAGATAAGTGAGTCAAACACAAAATTCTAACAAAACTTTCAAGATCTTCTGAGGCCAAGAAAATTACAAGCCTAAAGGAAATTAATCAATATCTACAAGGAAATTAACAGATAAAACTTTGCTTTGTTTCATATTTGGTGAGATTTTAAAGATTGGGAAAATAGCAATCAAGTGTTTTATTATCTTTGTATACCCCACAGAATCTGGTACAGAGCTGGTCACATAGTAAGTACTTGACAAAAATTCTAAATTGAGAAGAATGATCACGGAGTTGCAGAGGGAAAGAGGACTACCTGGAAGCATTTTCTGCCAGCAAATAACAGCATTCTCTAAACCTTACAGAAGGAAAATGGTGAGCCTGGCAGGCGGGACTAAAGGATGGCCAAATAGGCAGGCGTGTGGCCAGCCAGTGGAGAAATTTCAGGATTTTCAGACACTGAAAATGTCTGAGTAGATAAAATTGTTTGGCTTCCATTTTCCTGGGGGTCATTTAAGCTTATCATAAAATCTGTTTATATGACCATACATCTTTACATTATTGGCTTTTATATCTAAAGTTTGTATTTGCTTTTTAAAAAGTTGAAACTATTAAATGGATAAGAGAAAAGCTATTAGGAGTCAACTGGGAAAGACATGGCCTCCTTTTTTCAAAAGTTTTTATTGGAGTATCATTGCTTTACAATGTCGTGTTAGTTTCTGCTGTACAGCAAAGTCAATCAGCTGTACATATACCTATATCCCCTCTTTTTTGGATTGCCAAACATGGTCTATCTCTGGAAGGATAAGTGAAATCAAATAGATCTTCTTTCTACCTAGAGAAAAATGTCTCCTCTTCTACCAAACCCTGATTTAGGTGTAATTAGATTTTTCTTGGGATGAACATTTCAGACCCCAACTCACTATTAGCAAGATTCAAAGTTTATAAGAGATGCTGTAAATGAATCATCAAAAAGTTAACAACAACTTATCACTCCTGAGACCAAGTTCTCGTGTATATGACCTGAACACTGGAGCAAAGATCTTTCACTGTAGTACAAATTGGCACCAGAATGCTGAAAGGCAAAGCTACCCACTCTCCTCTGGACTGTTCTCAGAAGGACTTACTGGTGATGATGCTAATTCTTCCAGCCTATAAACATTGCCTTTTTAAATAACTAACACTTTAAAAAATTATTCAGGATATATGAAGGCCATTATGAATATGTCCAGCCCTCTTTTCCTTAGCTCTCACCATTACCAATTCTCATTTGCTTAGCAGAGTTAAATTCAGAAGAGCATCTCCACTCAAGGCTGTCTTTAACTTCTGAAAAAGGTGGTATACGCAGGGGAACTATTTCCCACAAAATGGACTTATACCATTCCTCTAGACCAGGGTTCAGCCAAACCTGACCCATCATCTGGTTTGTTTGTGGGTTTTTTTGTAAATAAAGCTTTATCAGAACACACGAGTGTACAGTCTACAGCTGCTTTCATGTTGCCATATCCGAGCTGAGGATCTGCAAGAATACCCAGGTGGCGCTAGTGGTAAAGAACCTGCCTGCCAATGCAGAGAAATAAGAGATGCAGATTCCACCCCTGGGATGGAAAGATCCCCTGGAGGACAGCAGGGCAACCCATTCCAGTATTCTTGCCTGGAGAACTTCAGGGACAGAGGAGCCTGGAGGGCTACAGTTCATGGGGTCACAAAAAATTAGACATGACTGAAGTGACTTAGCACACAGCACATATGGACCTCATAATTGCCATCTGATCCTTTACAGAAAAAGTCTCCTAGCCCTGCTCTAGATATAAAAATACCCTACCACTGTTATATCTGGCAGTTACCTTAGAAAAGGCGGGTCCACCTTCATGAAAGAATATATACAAATAGCCAACAAGGAAAGATTCAGATCATTATTCAGTGGAGAAATGCCAACTAAAGCCATAGTAATATACCACTTCATACCCCTTAGAATGGTTGAAATTAAGAAGACTGACCATACCAAATGTTGGCAGGTACGTGAGAGAACTGGACTCTCATATACTACTGCTGGGTATATACATTGGTACCTGACCTGCCTCCTGAGAAATCTGTACGCATGTCAAGAAGCAACAGTTAGAATTGGACATGGAACAACAGACTGGTTCCATATCTGGAAAGGAGTACGTCAAGGCTGTATATTCTCACTCTGCTTATTTAACTTATGTGCAGAGTACATCATGAGAAATGCTGGACTGGATGAAGCACAAGCTGGAATCAAGATTGTTGGGAGAAATATCAATAACCTCAGATATGCAGATGACACCACCCTTATGCCAGAAATCAAAGAAGAACTAATGAAAGTGAAAGAAGAGAGTGAAAAAGTTGGCTTAAAACTCAACATTGAGAAAACGAAGATCATGGCATCTGGTCCCATCACTTCATGGCAAATAGATGGGGAAACAATGGAAACAGTGGCTGACTTTATTTGTCTGGGCTCCAAAATCACTGCAGATGGTGATTGCAGCCATGAAATTAAAAGATGCTTGCTCCTTGGAAGAAAAGTTATGACCAACCTAGACGGCATATTAAAAGCAGAGACATTACTTTGCCTTCAAAGGTCCCTCTAGTCAAAGCTATGGTTCTTCCAGTATGGAGAGTTGGACTACAAAAAAAGCTGAGCACCAAAGAATTGATGCTTTTGAACTGTGGTGTTGGAGAAGACTCCTGGGAGTCCCTTTGACTGCAAGGAGATCCAACCAGTCCATCCTAGACTGATACTGAAGCTGAAAACTCCAATACTTTGGCCACATGATATGAAGAACTGACTCACTGGAAAAGACTCTGATGCTGAAAGATTGAAGGTGGAAGGAGAAGGGGACAACAGAGGATGAGATGGTTGGATGGCATCACCAACTCAATGGACATGAGTTTGAGTAAGCTCCAGGAGTTGGTGATGGAAGCCTGGCATGGGAAGTCCATGGGATCATAAAAAGTCGGACAGAACTGAGCAACTTAACTGAACTGAACAACTACTTTGGAAATTAGTTTGGCGTTTTCTTATAAAGTTAAACATAACTTTCTCTATGACTCAAAAATTCAACTTCTAAGTATTTACCCAAGAGAAATGAAAACATACATCCACAAGAATATTCGGACCTGAATGTTCATAGTGGTTTTACTCACAATAGCCAAAAACTGGAAACAATGTAAATGCCCATCAAATGATGAATGGATAAACAAGTTACAGTATATCCATACAATGGAATACTATTCAGCAATAAAATGGAATAAACTATTGTGGGAATTCCCTGGTGGACAAGTGGTTAAGATTCAGCACTTTCACTGCAGGGCCTGGTTCAATCCCTGGTTGGGGAAGATCCCACAAGTCACATGGCCTCCACCCAAAAAGGGAATGGAGGCTACCCACTCCAGTATTTCTGTACACAGAAATACGTGAAGATCTCAAAAACAATGCTGGCCTAAAGTGAGATTTGAACGGGAAAGAGAACAAAGGAACTTTTGGGGGCAGGTGTAGAAATCTCCTGTATTTTGTGGGGATGGATACATAAATGCCTAAATCTGTCAAAACTCCTCACCATGTAAACAAAGTTGGTCTATTTATATTACATAAATTATATCATGATAAAACAGATTTTTTTAAAAAATTACTATTATATTAACTTTCATGAGCTAGATCATCTATCTTAAATTTACCAAATTATTTTTCTTCTCTCAGCCTCCTCTAACAGTTCTCCATTATACTCCCACCTCATATTTCATAGCTATACAATATTATATATCTTCTAAATATATTACTATTTTTTAATATTCCTGTTAGATTTGTAACAGTTCCATAGCTCCTTGTGATCTGATAGTCACTCAGTCATGTCTGACTCTTCGTGACCTCACGGACAGTAGCCTGCCAGGCTCCATGGGATTCTCCAGGCAAGAATAGTGGAATGGGTTGCCATTCCCTTCTCCAAGGGATCTTCCCAACCCAAGGATCAAACCAGGGTCTCCTGTATTGCAAGCAGATTCTTTACCATCTAAGCCACCAGGGAAGCCCATAGCTCCTTCAGTTCAGTTCAGTTCAGTCACTCAGTCGTGTCTGACTCTTTGCGACCCCATGAATCACAGCATGCCAGGCCTCCCTGTCCATCACCAACTCCCAGAGTTCACTTAGACTCACATCCATTGAGTCAGTGATGCCATCCAGCCATCTCATCCTCTGTCGTCCCCTTCTCCTCCTGCCCCCAATCCCTCCCAGCATCAGAGTCTTTTCCAATGAGTCAACTCTTCTCATGAGGTGGCAAAAGTACTGGAGTTTCAGCTTCAGCATCATTCCTTCCAAAAGAAATCCCAGGGCTGATCTCCTTCAGAATGGACTGATTGGATCTCCTTGCAGTCCAAGGGACTCTCAAGAGTCTTCTCCAACACCACGGTCCAAAAGCATCAATTCTTCGGCACTCAGCTTTCTTCACAGTCCAACTCTCACATCCATACATGACCACTGGAAAAACCATAGCCTTGACTGGATGGACCTTTGTTGGCAAACCAATGTCTCTGCTTTTGAATATACTATCTAGGTTGGTCATAACTTTTCTTCCAAGGAGTAAGCGTCTTTTAATTTCATGGCTGCAGTCACTATCTGCAGTGACTTTGGAGCCCCCCAAAATAAAGTCTGACACTGTAGAAGTCACCAAATCCAACTATTCAATCTGAGATGCTCTCCTAATGAGGAACAGGTCATGTTTATCATTTGGTTAATCTAGAATTTGCATGCCACTGGTTTCCAGCCATTGGTTCCAATTCTGCCTTTTGGGGCCATATTCAAAAAGCTGAATTACTTTTCTACCCAATAATCATTCCAACATGTGACACAAAATTGATCACGTTTTGCTCAGTCCTTACTATCTTCAAGCTGAACATCCTAAATCATTTCTTCTGAAAAAAAGACTCTAACTCTCCAGTGCAAACTTTGAGTTCTTTTTTTTTTTTTGCTACTATTGTTTTTCAAAATATAAATTTTATTTCTTTCTTATATGGAAGAGAACCAAAGGTCTACTTTCAGAGCTGTTATGAAGGTTCCTTGGTCATATGGAGTTTTTGTTTGTTTGTTTGGTCTTTGATTTTTATTTTTATTTTTTGACAGCACAGCACGTGCAATCTTAGTTCTGCAACCAGGGATAGAACTTGCGCCTCCTACAGTAGAAGCACAGAGTCTTAACTACTAGACTGCCAGGGCAGTCCCTCTTTTTTTATGTTTCTGATTCACCATCTTGGCAGATGCCTCCAACACGAGTTGAGTTCTTGATATGCTTGCTGTGTTAAGGTGTTAAGGTTTGAGTTCACAGTCCTTAATTATGCAACCAAGTGGGATTATTCTGTTAGGGCAGAGGGTAAAACTGTAACTATTAGGTAATGGCTCAGCTGGTAAAGAATCCACCTGCAATTTTGGAGACCTGGGTTCAATTTCTGGGTTGGGAAGATCCCCTGCAGAAGGGAAAGGCTACCCACTCCAGTATTCTGGCTTGGAGAATTCCTTGGGGGTCACAAAGAGTCAGAATGACTGAGTGACTTTCATTTTGGGGGCTTCCTGGGTAGCTCAAATGGTAAAAACTTACAGGTAAAACTATTTTTGTTTAATAGGAGAGAAAATTTATTTTCTAACAATTAAAACTGTCCCCAAATGTAATGTCTGAGCAGAGATTAGGTCATCAGTCAAAAATAAGAGACGGAAATGTGTATTTAATAGAAGTTGGAAACTTTAAAAATATACTCTCTACCTCATTAGAACTGATTCATGTTGTTGTATGGCAAAACCAATACAATACTGTAAAGTAATTAGCCTCCAATTAAAATAAACAAATTTATATTCTTAAAAAAAAAAAATATATATATATATATATATATATATATATTCTCTAGCACTCTGATTCTATACCCAGCAAAGGCCCCCCCATGCTGATGAGACAAGAAACTGGTAAGTGTCTAAAAAGGACAAAAATTACAAGAAAACAATGTAATTGACTGGGTCTGTCTTTGGCCTGGTTTGGGCCCTTGAATAAGATTAAACAAATATAGAATTGAGTAGGATGAAGAAGCATACCACGGTCAAGAGAGAAAATCATTTCTCACATATTTTCCCTAAGGCCAGAGCTGTTATGAAGGTTCCTTGGTCATGTGGAGTTTTTGTTTGTTTGGTCTTTGATTTTTTTTTTTTTTTGACAGCACAGCATGTGCAATCTTAGTTCTGCAACCTGGGATAGAACTTGCGCCTCCTACAGTAGAAGCACAGAGTCTTAAGTACTGAAGTGCCAGGGAAGTCCCTCTTTTTTTCCCATGAGACACTAGATGACATGCTTTGTTCTACCCGGGTAGTTAAGCAATGCCCAAACTACCATATGAAATAAAGAAAGATGTCCAAGAGTGTTTTGGCCAGAATATCACTCTCAACAAGTAGACCCACAATAAATTGTGTGTCCTGGAAAATAAACACAAGGGCAGCTATTCAGAACATCTTTCAGTCCTGCACTAAGTCACCCCAACAAAAAATTAATATGATGCAATTGGTGCATTTGCAGAGTTTACACTGTTACCCACAGATTAAGGACGCAGAGTTTCAATCTGCTTTGCAATTTCCTCCTTCCCTCATTGAAATGATCCTACCCTAGGATCTCTAGGTTGTGGGTTTTGCAAAAACTGCTTTCGCTTGCAATTGATAGGATTTTTCCCTTTTTTTTCAAAGAAAAAAAATGCATTAAAGATTTTGTTCTTTATAGTTTCCCAAACAACATGAGCTCAGCAAACAGATTTCGTTTTAAAAGTAACTTATCAACATTGACAGCGTCCTCTTAAGAACAGCTGTTGCCTCATAGACTACAGTGTGAACATACCCCTGAATTTAGAAACAATTCTGCTTAGAAGGAATATTGCACATTTAGCAGCCTCCCTTTAATTACCAAAGACATTTGCATGAAAGCCCCATCTTTGTTTGGCAACTTCACCTTATTATTTTTTCTAGGATTGAAAATTTCAGTCCTGAAAGGTGTCATTCTGTAATGATGAGTTTTGCTTGCAAAAGAAGAGCCATCTCCTCATGGCCTTCCTCATCTAACAGCCTGTTTTTGACTTTTAGAATTGCTCTTTTATTTCTCTTATGGAGTTGGCTGCCTGTCAAAGCGAGTTCTTTTGCAATCCTAATTGTGAGCTGCAAGGTCATATGAGTCTTGGCTCTGACAGTAGAAAATGAATTTATAAAGAAAGATACTATTCTTCATTCTTTTAATGTTTAAGATGCTGAGGAGGATTTGCATAATATGTGTTTTGCAATTTTTGTAAAATGCCATGCCATACTTTTACAACTGACATTAGTCTTAGGGTACTGGGTACATAAGCCTATGTATCATAATGTGTGAATAGAAATAGGTTGGTGAGAAAGTTAGAGGAAAGCAAAATAAAAGAAAATATTGATGCAATAAACACTAAAATCCTTTCACTGTTCTTTCACAGTAATCGTTTATAATATAGAATGGTTTCTGTAAACTCTTTGTCTTCTATATGTGTCTCCAAAGAAATTTCTACTAATCTTCTAGAGTTCACTGTTCAGTGGAGCTAAGTTAATATTCACAAATGATTGGTTCAAAGCCTCACAAATGTTATCATTTAATCTATTAATGGACTGTATGTGCACACAAGAACTACACAAGCATCTTTTTTAAACTTTCGTTTAATCATGAAGTACTTTAGGAGTTCAATATTGTTCAAAGTGAAATAGAAATAATTAAGGACATAATTAAGAGAGGTATGAAGGATTCTTATGCATTAAATGTACTTATCTCCTGCTAACAGGAACCCAATAGCTTTTTCAGGAATAGCCATAAGTAGAGAAGCAAAATGGAAGTCAAAAAAGAGGGAGATGAAGGTAACAGGAAGGAGAGGCTTCGGGTGCCTCAGATCACTTACTTTTCCATCTGCTTGGAGTCAACCCTGAGTCGAAGTATTTCTGATGATGTGTCAATATTGATAAGGGATTCATGTGGCAGAAAAAGAGCAATATGGTTCTTCACAAGACAGTTCATTTTTGTGATCACTTACAGTTATCACAATTACTTGCAGTATTTTTTTAAAAGCAGGCAAATTGGCATAGTTTATGCAAAAACACAACTACTCCGAAAATGGACGATATATATACAGTGCAGCATCATGAAGGAGTCTTCCTTTCTTCTTTTGTGCTTATCTGTGCTTTTTGGAAATTATAAAAGGAATATCAAGTCATTCAGGATGGGGTAGATGATGTTGAGGTAACAAAAAATCTCTCAAGTCTCTAGATGACCATTACAGAGTTTGTACCACACTTATCAGTCACTCAGAAACTAGGCAAATGGAAGCAACATTTGGGCAAGTGCTTCTACTCAGTTGCAACTAGAGTAGCAACTGGAGAGAAACACAAGTCTTGAGATAGCTCTTAAAGTACCATTTGGAAGTGACACATATATTCCACTCCCATTTCATAGGCCAAAGCAAGTCACGTGGTCACAATGTCAAAAGAAAAAGCCATGTACAATCCTACCATCTACCCAGAGAGCCAGAATATTTGCTAAAAGGCATTAATATTTGCTAAAAACACTTATTACCCAGTAATTATATTTGGTAACTATGCTTGTGCTTTTAAGAAAACACATGTATTCATAATATTTTTATAAAATGGAGACAATATTATACACATTATTTTATCACCTGATTTTTCTTTTGGCATATCATAAACACTGGTTAAGTACTCTAAAACACATTATTAAATCCTATGAATGTTGTATATTTTATTTAAACAGTTCTCTCGTTTGGAATTTTAGCACTTTCTAATTGGGTTGAAAAGAAAACTAGAATAGGGAATTGGAAGACCTGAAAGAAAATACACGTAGGAGAGGAGGGACTTAATCATAAGGCTAAAGTCCCCAAAAGGAAGTCAGGAGGGAGCAAACCAGGTCTGGAAAGAGGATGTAGTCACATAAAAGCTTTTAATGGAGCCTTAGGTGGTAGATTCCACACATGTAGATTTAAGCTAGGAAGTTAACAGAGAAGAAACTTGAAAGGACTTCATACGGAGCCCAAACAACACTAGCAAAAGGAA
The DNA here is from genome assembly GCF_016772045.2 of Ovis aries. Lineage (NCBI taxonomy): Eukaryota > Metazoa > Chordata > Mammalia > Artiodactyla > Bovidae > Ovis > Ovis aries. Next base: position 23,869,141 of record NC_056080.1, on the reverse strand, counting down.
ATGTGGACTGATTATAATTTAGGTTGAGGATACTCCACACTGGAAATACATCTGAAGTTGGAGGCCAGCTACATTTACCCAGACTATGGCTAAAAGTCTTAATTTAATATCTATTCAGATCTAACCCCTAAAGTAGCAGTCAGCCAATCAGGGCAAATGCAGGCTTGGAATCAGCCAATTAAGGCAAAGTACAGCCTGTTGTTATTGTTATTCAGTAGCTAAGTCATGTCCCACTCTTTGCAACCCCATGGGCTGCAGCATGTTAGGCTTCTCTGTCCTTGGATGAAATATTATTGAATTAGTTTATCACTTCCTGTAACATTCTTCACAGATGGGAAATTAAATTATAGTATGTTGACAAGAGATTCATAACAAACAATTTTTAAAGTTTCAGATAAACAGAAATAGTTCCAAACATTGATGGGAAATGAAATAATTTTTATTCATTATATTTTTTCATTTGGAATACAAAGCCACTGCCCTTATGGCTTTCTCCCAATCATCAGCCTTTCTGATTTTTTCCATTTTCCTCCTTCAGTGGACAAGAGGATCACAGTTAGCATTTCAAAAGAAAAACAGGTAAATACTCCATAGTTAATCACCCATCTGTCTTTCTTCATATCAATCTAAGTAAACCTCCAATCTGGATGAAACTGAACATTTGCTGTCTCTAAGCCTGCACCAGGTCAGCTGGGTGCTGCTGGAGAAGGTCCCACAATGGAGCACACTGTACCAGAACTTGAGTTGAAAGCTCCACAGTTACCAGAAATCCTCTCATGTTTCTCAGCTTAATTCCCACTCCGAGTTTAGGCTTTTCAACCCTCTCCTCTTCAAATCTCTGATCCTCACTGCTCTTCCAGTTCTAAAAGATGGCCATGCTTAATCATTCACATAAAATGCTGAGGTTATCAACCAACCTGAATGGAGCAACCTACCATAAATGTACACCTCTACCCCTTTCTCCTGCTTCAAAAGAACATCAGCCATGCCACCTTCATCTGATACATCACTCCCTCCCTCATTTTCAGGAACCTCATCCCCAGAGACTATCCACGTCTCTACGCTCATCTCTTCCTCTTAACAAGATCTTTATCATTAGGATTTAAACATGCACCTATATCATCCACCTTTTACAAAGAAGTGTTTCACATACATATAATTATTCACGATTAACCCAACTTGTAACAAAGAAGAACAAAAGATAATTCCGTGTTGATCTGTTTCTTTCACTTTAACCTTTGCTTTGGTTCTGTCTAGAGCTATAATCATATAATGGCCTGCCTCAGGGAACTCTGTCCCTCTGCCTAAACGGTAAAGTAAAGTGCCTTTAGTTGGATGGCATCACCGATTCAATGGACATGAACTTTGGCAAACGCCAGGAGACGGTGAGGGACAGGGAAGCCTGGCATGCTGCAGTCCACGGGATCGCAAAGAGTCACACATGACTTGGCGACTGAATAACAACAAAAGTGCCTTTGTTCAGCTCACAGGGAGATATTCTGACCCTGGTCATTTGTGAATGGCTGCAAGAAAGAAGAAATGAACACATCCCCTCTCCAAAGCTCACCAACCCAGGAGACATTTTATAAGACTTATGGCCTTTTTCCTTTACTTCCTCACCTCCTCCCTCTCTCTGCTCTATGAAAGAAACTAGCATCCAAATCCCAATTACGTGGTACTCTAGGACTCTGGTACACCATCTTCTTGGACACTTAGCTTTCTGAATAAAATAACTATTCTTGCCTCAACACCTCATCTCCTGATTATTTGCCAACTGCAACGAGCAGACCGAGCTTGAACTTGGTAACAATCTTTTTCCAATGACACCTTATTTTTTTAATGAGGGTATATTGTGTAGTTCTGGGATCTTTAATTTTGCTAAGAACTTTTGCTAAGAACTTTTTCTAAGGACTAATGGCATTTCGGGGCTTCCTTGGTGGCTCAGGCAGTAAAGAATCTGCCTGCAATAAGGGAGACCTGGGTTTAATCCCTGAGTTGGAAAGATCTCCTGGAAAAGGCAATGGCAACCCACTCCGGTATTCTTGCCTGGAAAATCCCATGGGCAGAGGAGCCTGGCGGGCTGCAGTGCATAGGGCTGCAAAGAGTTGGACACGACTGAGCGACTAACATACACAATGACATTTCATCTCCAGCACTTCAGTCTTTGGCATGCCTGACAACTGTATTAAAAATGGCTGGAGGTATATAAGCTTGGAGATATTGTCAGGTAGCTGACCTCAAATTCTCCATATATGAAAAGAAGAGAGGGTGATGGCATCTGACAAGAAGCAAGATCTAGCAATGCAGAGAAACACTGGGTGCAAGGTCAAGGAGAGAGAACTTTGAAAAGAGACAGAAGACTTCCCTGAGAGAGTGAAAAAAAAGCTGAGATGGAAAGGAGTTAACTCTGGAAAGAAGAAAGAAAAGAATGTCCCAGTCAGAGAGAATATCATATGCAAAATCCTTGGACAGAAAAAAAGTGCCATGAAACTAGATTGCTGAGATTATGGGAGAAACAGTTGAAAAGGGAGACTGGGAAGGAATGGAGAAAATATGCAACACAGGGCTTGCAGGCAAAGTTTTTAAAAAAGCAAATAACAAAATCTCCTGACTTTATCCAAAAAGAGTTAAAAAAATTATTAAAGAGTTTTGGCCAGAGAGATAGAGAGATGACAGATCCCATTTGCTACTGAGGGGAAAATACATCATTTCAATGTGAAGAACAAATTGGAGAGAAACAAAGTGCTGTCTGGGAGGAAAAAAGTGGATAAATTCAGAAGACACTGGGGAAGGACAGTAAGACTTGGTGAAGGACTGGCTATGGAGTTGATACAGGGAGATATAAAGTACAACTCTGGATTTCTGGCTTGCACAACTGAAGTTAAGGAGCTAGAAAAGAAAAACAGATTTGAAAGAAAGAATGGAACTTGGGTTTGGTTGGACATTAGGTGTTTTTAGTGTCTCTGGGTCATCAACAAACACATGTTAAGTATTCAGTTGGACAAAATAAAGCTTTGTATTTCAGAGGGGGTTTCTAGGCTACAGTTAAGATTTGTAAGTTATCTGTATTGAGGATAAACTTGAAGCCATAAGCTTACAATAGATCGTCAAGGGAGAGTACAGCGTTAGAGGTGGAAATGACTGAGATTGAAGCATTAAATAACTCTAACATTTAGCAGCAGGAAAGAATATGATGAACTAAAAAGAGAAAGAGAAGTGACTGAGATGTGAAGAATAGAAGTTGAGACAAGAGATGGTTTTGAGAAACAGTTAACATACAAGGTCAAGTAAAATGAGAACTGGAACATGTCAATTGGATTTTACAACCTGTTTTTAAGGAATGTTCTGTTCTCAGAAAACTAAAAAAAAGATTATAAAAGCACTAATTACATTTTGTCTCTTGAACAGAGTCTTCTCACATATTATTTATCTTCTTTAGTTGTATTCTTTTTCTTTAGCTGGTCTACTGGCATAAATCCATGAGCATGCTGTTAAGGCAAAAGAATCATCATTTTCAGCACAATTCTGCTGTTGTCTAAACTAAGTTTATGAGACCAAAGCATCTTGCCGATGTTAATAGCATTTTTTTTCAAACTTACTTCTCATTTAAAAATACTAGTAGCAAAACTGCAATGAAGAATATATTGAAATAACTGCTTAAAATAAAGAAGATGGTGTGATGCAAACTGCTGCCTAGTAAGCCAAGTCATTGTTCAATAGCTTGAAATGTTTATCAATTCATGTATAAAAGTATTAATTTATTAATAATTATTGAAATACAGAGAGGTGGTCAATATCTAATACCTAAAATTTAGGTGGCTAAAAAGCCAAATATTTGAAAGTTGAAGTTTACTTGTATTCTATACAGGCTTCCCTGATAGCTCAGTTGGTAAAGAATCTACCTGCAATGCAGGAGACTCAGGTTTAATTACTGGGTTGGGAAGATCCACTGAAGAAGGGATAGGCTACCCGCTCCAGTATGCTTGGGTTTCCCTTGTGGCTCAGCTGGTAAAGAATTCACCTGCAATGTAGGAGACGTGGGTTCGATCCCTGGGTTGGGAAGATCCTCTGGAGAAGGGAAAGGCTACCCACTCCGGTATTCTGGCCTAGAGAATCCCATGGACAGTATAGTCCATGGGGTCGCAAAGAGTTGGACACAACTGAGCAACTTTCACTTTCACTTTGTATTCTATAGATAAAAATTTAATTCACTGAAACGTCTTCAAAGAGGAATTTAAAGAAGAAAGGGATTCAAACATTTTCAATTCTAACTTTAATATGAAACTAATTAGCATGCACTTTTGAAAATCATCCTCTTTTCTATACCACATTCTTTTTTATTACAGACAAGAAAATAATATTCAGTGTATAAATATGGCTTGGGATACACTTATTGTGGTAATCACTTCACAATATATGTAGGACAAATATATGTATGACAAATATATGTATGACAAATCATATTGTGGTATACCTTAAACTTATTCAGAGCTGTAGGCCAATTGTATCTCAGTAAAACTGAAAGCATAAATAAAAGTACACCATGGGCACTCAGGTGGACTGTACTAGCTATCTACTGCTGTGTAAGAAATCACCCAAAAACAATTACTGGAAACAGCTAACATTTATTATCTCACATTTTCTGGGTGTCAGGAATTTAGGAGCATCTTAGCTGGGTGGTTCAAGCTCAGAGCATCCTATGATGTCGTAGTCAAGGTGTCAGCTAGGGCTGCAGTCATTTCAAGGCTCAACTCAGAAAGAATCAGCTTCAGAGCTCATTCACGTGGCTATTGGCAAGGCCTGAGCAGTTCATCTTCCAAACTGACTCACATGGGCCTTTCCCTGGGGCCATCTCATGACATGAAAGCTGGCTCCCCCAAATTGGCAGGCCAAAGGAGAGTGAGAGATAGAACCCCATCTCAAAAGTAGCATCTCATCTCTTCTACTGTATTCTACTCATTAAGACTGAGTTAATCAATGCAGGTGACACTCAAGAGTAGGAAAAGCAGAAAGTGAGGATCTTTGAGAGCTATTTTAGGAACTAACTGTCTTTCAACATGCACCAAAAGCAAAAGAAAAAAAGAAAAGGAAGTAAAGTTTGTATAAGAATGTTCATAGCAGCTTTATATGGAATAGCCCCAAACTGGAAAACAATCCAAATATCAATAGGAAACGGATTAAAAATTGTGATCTACCTATACAGCAGTATAGGGAATCCCTGGTGGCTCAGAGGTTAGTCTGCCTGCAATGGGGGAGACCCGGGTTCAATCCCTGAGCTGGGAAGATCCCCCAGAGAAGGAAATGGCAACCCACTCCAGTATTCCTGCCTGGAGAATCCCATGGAGGGAAGAGCCTGGTAGGCTACAGTCCACAGGGTCGCAAAGAGCCAGACACGACTGAGCTACTTCACTTTCATACAGCAGTATATGATTCAGTGATAAAAGAAACAAACCTTTGACTTAGTCAATACCATGAATGAATCTCATGGATACTGAGCAAAAGAAGCTGGACTAAAAAGATTATACTGTATAAGTCCTTTTATATGAAATTCTAAATAGGAGTAAACAACTGATGGTGAAAAAAATTGGAAAAGTTGTTGCTTTGTGGAGGGAATATTAACTGAAAAGACTGATGAACAACATTTCAGGGTGGGGGGTGGAAATTTCTATATCCTGGTTAGGAGTATAAATTACACAGTTGCATGCATTTGTCAAAATTCAGCAAATTATGCACTTAAGATCTGCACACCTCTTTGTATATAAGTCATACTTTAAAGTATAAATAAATATTAAACTCAAAAACAAAAAGAACAAAAACTGAAAGTTTGTTGAATATTGGGATGAGTTTAAAAGGAAGAGTAAATTATCACCTCCTTTGAAGTCTTCCAAAAAGAAAATTCCAATCTGTCTGAAGACAGTGTTGAGTGTATCTACTGGGAAACAGCTGGATGAATAGCAATTTTTCAACACAGGGAGTTAAATTTGGTTCAAGTTAAGGGCAAAGTAGAGGATCAAGGGATTTCTCCCTGCCTAGTGCCATGCTGAAAACAAGTCATTTTTGTGAAAAGAAATTTTGGCACAGGAGATGGGAGAAAAAAAGCAGAAAGAGAGAGAAGAAGGTCACCAATTGAGTTAAGAGACTGAAGTCAACAGATGAATGATATTCACTCCAAAGTCATTAAACAAATTACAGATGGGGTCAGAGCTCCTATTCTGATGTTCTAACTCGGTCCCATTGCTCTGGGAATTTGTTTATCTTATCTAAAAGTACCACTATAACTAAAATATTGCTTTCACTTGAAACCTACAAAGGAAATTTGGATTTTTTTTACCTTGCTTTCCACACACTGAATCTAAACTCTTAATGATATGATTCCTTCTGGTTTCAAGAGTTTCATCCCCAAACCAACTTTAATAAAGAAGAAAAAGATTTGTCTAAAGCTAGGGGGAAAGTTTTAATTGAAACCACTCTCCAGAGTCTGCATACACTTGAAGTAATCAAGACCAGATTTTCTCTCCCATAAAGAAATCTGCAATGATACTGCAGCCTATCTGTTCCAGTTGTTGCTGCTTAAGCCTTGAATATGCATTCGAATAAAACCACATATTTTTGTTTTTTGAAAGCATCTTGTTTTAATTCCAATAATTTTCATTGTTTTTCCCCAGCAAAGAAGTGATATTCTGAGTATGATTCAGTCTCACTAGGAATGTTCCTAATGGAGTTACCAATGCCTTCACAGCCATAAAAATAAAACCCTCTATTAAAGGCTTCAGGGGAAGAAAACCAAAATGAAATCAACATCCTCCAAAAACAGTAGCAATAATTGAATGACCAGCTTCTGCCCAAGTTTCAGTACCTTATTTCTCATGTCAGTAAATAATACAGGGCCATAAACACTGCAGACAAGCTACACATATGCACACGTGCATGCATGTGTGTGTGCATACACACACACACACACACACACACTTTTCTCTACACTTTGTCTGAAAAATCTGGAAAATGTAGATTTAAAAAAGTACTGCTAAATTGAATCAGATAGTGTACCTTATTGAAGGTTTCCTCACTTCCAGTGTATCAAATAGTACTTACCATAGAGGATGGTTAGGAATGCAATCTGTCCAATGAAGGGGCCAGCCTGGATTGTCCCTACTGTCCCTTGCAGTTTGTACTCAATACATTTGGTCCATAAACCACCAACGGCCTTAAAATGTCCCCAACCCCAAACAGTCTCATCAACAGTTTTCCCATTCCACATAGCTTTCCCACTCTTTTTGTGCCATGCTAGTTACCTTTATATTTCCTTTAAATATGCTTTTTTTTTGGCCATACCCTGAGGCATCTTAAAAAGATGACAATACCAGACCACCTTACCTGCCTCCTGAGAAATCTGTATGTGGGTCAAGAAGCAATAGTTAAAATCAGACATGGAACAATGAACTGTTTCCAAATTGGGAAAGGAGTATGTCTGTATATTGTTATCCTGCTTATTTAACTTATATGCATCATGTGAAATCCTGGGGTGGGTGAAGCACAGCTGGAATCAAGATTGTCTGGAGAAATACCAATAATCTCAGATATGCAGATGACAACATCCTTATGGCAAAAAGCGAAGAGGAACTAAAGAGCCTCTTGATGAAGGTGAAAGAGAAGAGTGGAAAAACTGACTTACAACTCAACATTCAGAAAACTAAGATCATGGCATCCAGTCCCACCACTTCATGGCAAATAGATGGGGAAACAATGGAAACAGTGAGAGACTTTATTTTCTTGGGCTCCAAAATCACTGCAGATGCTGACTGCAGCCATGAAATTAAAAGACGCTTGCTCTGCAGAAGAAAAGCAATGGCAAACCTAGACAGTGTATTAAAAAGCAGATAGGTTCGATACAGGATACAGGATGCTTGGGGCTGGTGCACTGGGATGACCCAGAGAGATGATATGGGGAGGGTGGTGGGAGGGGAGTTCAGGGTTGGGAATTCATGTACACCTGTGGCAGATTCATGTCAATGTATGGCAAAACCAATACAGTGTTGTAAAGTAAAAATAAATAAATAAATAAAAAAGAAAAGAAAAAAAAAGATGGGGGAGGAGTAAGAGACATTCTACTAAGAGGTGACTTGTAGTCATTTTATAAAGAAAGATAGAAAAGCATTATTGTAGAATAAAAGAGTGCAAAATCAAAAAAATAAAATAAAAAAATAAAAAGCAGAGATATTACTTTGCTGACAAAGATCTGTATAGTCAAAGCTATGGTTTTCCATAAGAAGGCACTTCCCATAAAAGACTCTTGGAAGAGAAACTATGACCAACCTAGACAGCATATTAAAAAGCAGAGACGTTACTTTGCCAACAGTCCATTTAGTCAAAGCTATGTTTTTCCAGTAGTCATGTATGGATGTGAGAGTTGGACTATAAAGAAAGCTGGGCACTGAAGAACTGATGCTTTTGAACTGTGGTGTTGGAGAAGACTCTTGAGAGTCCCTTGGACTGTAAGAAGATCCAACCAGTCAATCCTAAAGGAAATCAGTCCTGAATATTCACCGGAGGGACTGAAGCTGAAGCTCCAATTCTTTGGTGACTTGATGCAAAGTGACTCATTGGAAAAGACACTGATGGTGGGGAAGATTGAAGGCAGGAGAAGGGGACGACAGAGGATGAGATGGTTGGATGGCATCACTGACTCGATGGACATGAGCTTGAGCAAGCTCCAAAAGTTGGTGATGGACAGAGAAGCCTGGCGTGCTGCAGTACATGGGGTCACAAAGAGTTGGACACAACTGAGTGACTGAACTGAACTGATGGTTTTTCCAGTAGTCATGTACAGATGTGAGAGTTGGACCATAAAGAAAGCTGAGCACCGATACTTTTGAGCTGTGGTGTTGGAGAAGACTCTTGAGAGTCCCTTGGACTGCAAGGAGATTAAACCTGTCAATTCTAAAGGAAATCAGTCCTGAATATTCACTGGAAGGATTGATGCTGAAGCTGAAGCTCCAATACTTTGGCCACCTGATGCAAAGAACTGACTCATTGGAAAAGACCCTGTTGCTGGGAAAGATTGAGGCAGGAGAAGGGGATGACAGAGGATGAGATGGTTGGATGGCATCACTGACTCAATGGACACAAGTTAGAGCAAGCTCTGGGAGATGGTAAAGGACAGGGAAGCCTGGCATGCTGTAGTCCATGGGGTTGCAAAGAGTCAGACACAACTGAGCAACTGAACAACAATGTGGGATATTAGTCTCCCCCTGCCCCAGGAATAGAACTCATGCCCCTGCACTGGAAGGCAGAGTCTTAACCACTGAACCGCTGAGGATGTCCTTCCTCTAAATATTAATATCTTAGTTAAGCAAGTCCAGGTGAGGTTTTATACTAAAGATCAATATATTTTACACAGAGTACAGAACTATTGGACTAAACCAAGATTATAATACAATTAACTGGCAATGAAAGGCTTATTCATTCTGCCTTTTTACCTCTTTCTCCCATGTGTCTCATTTTATTTTGTCTACCAGCTTTGACAATGGACAAATACTTTTTAGAGTTCAAAGGAAAAGTCCAGTCTGAATAACATCAAAAATACCAAGTGCGCCTCCATATACACACACCCAAGCATGCACAGATGGAAATTTTTCACTGACCTAGAAAGAAAAATATTCTGCAAAGTCTGTCTCCTATTAATTGGACTTAGTATTATTATAGGAAAAATAAGCATAGAGGACTTTGAATTCTCACTCACAATCAAGGGTGCTATAATGAATATTTCAACAGGCATACATTTGGAAGTTTTAATTAAAATCAGTAGTGCTATTGATATTGTAATGTCTTAGAGTAAGGCTCAGGCAAGTAATCACCTGCCTCCCAAGTGAATGGCAATACACATGCAATTAATTACAGAAGACTTTGCTACTGGAACCACCTTGGGATTGCCAAGATTTAGAGCAAGTGTTCACACATTTAACTACAGAAGGCAACTCTGCTGGTGATGGAATGAGCAGCTACTTAACCCAGATTCGGCATCTCTCCTTATTGGGCCCAGTACCTGAAAGCCTGCCATCAACTCTGCTCATCTTCTCTGGCACCACAAATAATCCTCCTGCTTTCCACAGTCAAGGCTTTTCTACTGCAGAAGTTTACCAATAAATGCTGGTAAAGCCATTTGGGGAGATCATCTTACTTTTGAAGATGTGCTCTCCCCCATCTTCCTGCCTTATGAGGGTTTCAATAGAGCCAAGTGTGACTTGTTACCATCTCTTCCATGAGACATCACTCTTAAGTTCTCACTCTCAAGATCTTTTCAAGCTCCCTTGTTTCCCCATCAGAAAAAAGGAAAAAAAAAAAAGGATTCTTGAAAGAATAGCAGAGAATTTGGGAAGCTGCCAGACCAAAACAGAGTGCTTTAAAATACATTTAGGGGGACTTCCCTGGTGGTCCAGTGGCTAAGACTCTGCACTCTCAATGCAAGGGGCCCCAGTTCGACCCCTGGTCAGTGAACTAAATTCCCACATGTCACAACTAAGAGTTTGCATGCCACAACTAAGACATGGCACAGTCAAATAAATAAAAAATAATAAATTTTTAAAAGTACATTCAGCTGCCAGAAGTTTCCTTCAGGATTCTTTGGATACCAGGAAACCACATTCACAAATAAAAGAGCAAGAGGGTCACAGCTGACTTAATGACTGTTTTCTAAATGATCTTAATGAAAAGTATTTATACTTCATAAAATAAAAGCCAGAACAGAATGATTCTTGCCTAAGTTTTTATGGAAAATCTATACTTCAAATGGAAAGGAAGGGAGACAGATGGAAGGAAGGGAGGGAGAGAAAGAGAAAGAAAATTTAAAATTTCCCCAAGTTCTTAGGCTGTTTGGGGGCGGGGGACAACGAGGATTTTCTTGAGCTTTGGATAAGTCTGGTGCTAAGTTTGCTTCAGTATCCACAAATGCAAGTTTAAAAGGTTCCAGCCTCTCACAGTAAGGATTTGTTTCTGTAATATCTTAAGTCCGACCACCCTGAGGATGTGACCATAGTCCCTGGGGACTTGGACATCCCCTCTTGCTGACCTCTCTGTGTTCCCCTAAAATTCACAAAAATACCTCACAATATCAAGGAAATGACAAGATTTAAGATGGTAACTACAGTGATTTTTCTGAGCAGAGTTAAGACAGTTTAGTAGTGTTGTATTCAAACTAGCCCTAATGTCATAAGCAGTCATTAGCAAGCTTATAAATAGCATCTTTCCCTTTTTACAAAAGGTCTCTGCTTAGTCTGGTCTGCAAGGAAGCCAGGTAACTGTGACACTGATAAAGGAAGTGAAGGTAGCTCAGTCCTGTCTTACTTTTTGCCACCCCATGGACTGTAGCCCTCAGGGTTCCTCTGTCCATGGAATTCTCCAGGCAAGAATAGTGGAGTGGGTAGCCTTTCCCTTCTCCAGGGGATCTTCCCAACCAAGGGATCAAACCCTGATCTCCCACACTGAAGGTAGATTCTTTACTGTTTGAGCCACCAGGGAAGCCCACACAAGGAAACTGTACCACAAAACACTAATATTTAGAAATCTAAAAATAAGCAACATGAAGTTCACACACCTAAACAGAATGTTAACAAGGTTTAACTTTATTTCACAAAGTCCTGAGTCACAAAAAGATAGTTAGGCACAGTTAACTAATTTTTTCTTCAAAACGCATCTCCTTAGCAGATGGAAGGAATATGCTTTTAGCTTATTCTTCTAATTTTAATGCTTTCAATATGACATTTTTTAACAGTTTTAAACCATTTCCATGTTGAGAACATGAGCTGAATGTGGCATACTTCTCCTGTGTGATGTAACACTGTTTTGATGGTGTTACATCAAGACACTCTAAATTATCTGGTTGGAAATTATTTAATCCTCTTAAACCAGCACTTACAATCCACAGATGAAGGTAACAGGTTTCAGTCCATATTGAAAACAAGAAAAAGGGCCATATCAACTGGATTCAATCCATGGTTCTGCTCTTGTCCTCGAATATCTTGGATACCAGCAACACCTCACCTTTACTGAACACTTATTAAGTTCCAGGCACTATGCTAGTCATTCTATGACCATTAAATCATTTAACATCCCCCAAACCAAAATGATTGTTATGCACATTTTGCTCTCTTTTCAACACCTTTCTTAAATGTGGAGACTGAAGGGTATCAATTTCCCTAACTTACACAGCAAGCGATGAGGGAGGCCACAATTTGAACTTCACTTTATTATGCTGCACTGTCCCACATACCTGCCCCCCCACACACACACCGATCAGAGCTCCTATGGTGTTTTCAAAGTCAGACGCTCCCTCTAACTTCCAATTAGTGAAATATGCCAATATTGGCCCCTCTTAAATTTTTCCTCCCTCGGTCCTAACTCTTTCATTCTGTAAATAGGCCTCACCTCCCTCTGCAATCCAGCCACGGCTGTCATGAGCCCACTGCATACCTTAGAAATAGACTTTATAATCTTTTCATTTTACCCAGTCATCTGAGAAATGAAAAGCTGCCCTAACATATGAAGTTTGTTACTATTCTTATTAAGTGTGCCTGAAGCCTGTTCTGGGTTCATGAGAATGTAGGACTAGGGGGCGATGACAAGGAGTACATCAAAAGGAGCAACTGAGATGTGGAAAGCGCAGCATACAACGGGCAGCTTTAACCAAGGAGAGCTTAGGTCCATTGAAGACCTCCTGAGGGCACGAGGCATGGGCAGAGTGTACACACTGTGACCACTGAAGCCAAAGGGTGGCAATCCAGATGAAATGCATGAGCTCTTATCTCAATGTCCTACAGTGAAAATTTAGATTTTATGGAAAAAGGACAAAGAGGAAAGAATGAGGAAGGCCCAGACTTAGAGAATGAACTTATGGTTGCCGGGGGGAATGATGGGGGAAAAGGATAGTTAGGGAGTTTGGGATGCACTTGTACACACTCCTATATTTAAAATGGATAATCAACAAGGACCTACTGTCTAGCACAGGGAACTGTGCTCAATGTTATGTGGCAGCCTGGATGAGAGAGAAGCTTGGGGGAGAATGATACATGTATATGTATGGCTGAGTCCCTTTGCTGTCCACCTGAAACTATCACAACATTGTTTATTAATTGGCTATACACCAGTGCAAAATAAAAAGTTAAAAACAATTGTGTGTGGCCATTGTGTGTGAGGCAGTGTTCTTTATTTCATGGACAGAGACATTATTCTCCATATTTTACAGGTGAGGAAACTGAGGTCCGGAGGTATCTCATAACACAAATACCACAGCTAGCTAGTCGAACAACTGGATACAAACCCCAATTTTCCTCTTCTGAAGCCTGTCCCCCTTCCTTTATAGTGAGCCAGGATGACAAACAAAGATTATATGAATGGCGTGCCTGTGGCTGGAGGCAGCCCAGAATTGTGACTTAGATAGCACCGAGGGTACTGGAGCAGGTGTGTCAACACTTGTTAATATGTCAGAGGGGAGTGTGTACTGCAGCAAAGTGTGTGTTGTCCATTTGATCCTTTGTCACAGTTGGGGCAGTTCCACCTCATTGGTTTTAGAGGCTGATTGGATCATCTGCCTGTTCATATGAGGTTATTTCCCTTGTATTCATTTTTCACCCTCATGGTTAGAATGTTGTCTTCCTGAATACCACTTTTAATTATTAAGTGAAAGTAACACAACAGTACCCCCACAATCCTCCATGGTATAGAAGGGGCTCAGGGGTCCTGTGTACTAAAAAAAAAAAAAATGTAAATTTATTTTTTTACCCAGTACAACAGGTATATGCTCCCTTGAACTGAATAAAACAAAAACTGATGTTTTAACTTATGCAAAATAAACTTTACAAGCAACTCACAACGGTGATATGGTCACTTGGATGTATTCTCCATAAACCAGCATTTGGATAAGGAGGTTAAACCTCAGATTAGGAAAATGAGTAGTGCAGAGCCTTTGGGTTGCCTGGCAGGACATCAGAGCAAACTGGCATGACCACAAAAACTCAAAATTGGCCAAACTGCACTTCTGCCCAATTGTCTTCAAGGATTGAATGTTTGGGATGGCCATTGTTGGCAAAAAACACACAGTTAAGAGATAATACCACAGTCTGGCAGCATAAAGTGGCACAAGAAGATTCCCTGCTTTAAATCTTTGACCATAATCAGACCTTGTTATTAAAACTCTAGCAATATGAAATCCATTCAGCTCAGCAGGCCTGTGAGAAAAATGAATTATTATTGTAATCCCTTACAATTCCCTTCTAACCCTTGTACTGTTCTCTGGCTGAGTTAATATCACCTACAGCAAGCAAAAGAAACACTTCTAGAGCATAACATAGGCAGCTCTGGAGTGAAGCCACGTGGTTACACCAGGCAGAGAAGTTAGCCACATACACAGAAACAGCAGACACTTTATATCAGTAAGTGTGGTGTGGTCAACCTATAAAACCAATAAATATCATCTCAGTTCACAAAGCAAACCTTTAAGTAGAATCGCTACCCCAGGAAAAGGCAATAACTAAGATTAATCAATGCTTTTAAGGCACATATATTTGCAGATGGTAACCGTCAATGACCATCTTAACAAGAAATACTGCCTTGTTGCATGAAGGACCATAGTACTATTTGCTATTCAGAAGCCATAGAGAACAGACTTATGGACATGGGGGTGGGGTGGGGAGAAGAGGGTAGGACAAATGGAGAGAGTAGCATGGAAATATATACACTACCATATGTAAAACAGATAGCCAGTGGGAATTTGCTGTATGACTCATGGAAAAAAGAACTCAAATCAGGGCTCTGTGACAACCGAGAGGGGTGGGATGGGATAGGAGGGAGAAGGGAGGTTCAAGAGGGAGGGAACATATATATATACCTATGGTGATTCATGTTGATGTATGTCAGAAACCAACACAATATTGTAAAGCAATTATCCTTGAATTAAAAATAAATTTTTAAAAAAGAAATCAAATTCTTACAAAAGCCAAAATGCTATATTGTTGAAAAAGAAGTCAATGATCTAGAATTTTTTGTCTATTAGATTATCAAAGACCAATTTCAGAGTAATCAGCAGGATAAATTTGGAAAGATGAACTGATTTTGAATATCCTTGGGTCACATCCTACTAAATTTATCCTCCTTTAGTAGACTGGCAGTATAAATGGTGGTTAGTTCAAATTAATGTATCAGGACACTCTACATTTTAAAACCCACACTGTATATTGTCAAAGTAGAACAAACACTTTGCATAGACGCTAATGCACTGTGGTTTCTTTCAGTGAATTTGTTATGGTGGGAGTTGTTTTTTTGACAGTGATCAGAGCCTATGGATCATAACTTGAAAGGAAAAAAAAGTATTTGTCATAAATAAAGAGCAGTAGGTCTTTTATCTGGAAGGTTCTTTGCTTGCTTGTTGGCCATGGGCACGTTTAGAAATAAAAGCTTGGACTGAACTACTCTCTCCATGATAAAGAGGAAAAGGCATATGAACATTCAAGGGAAAAGAGGCAAAGAATAAGGGCAAGGGGTGAATCTCAGTAAGATAGTAAAGGACCCAGAAAGACTGTCCTCAAGAAGGGCAAAAAGAAGGAAATCTTGGCGTGCAGTAGGGGCTGGAAAATTCGGAGCTAAGGCATGATGGTTTCTTTTTAAGGTAAATGCTTGTGCTGTACAACATGAGGCGACTTCATGAGCCTCCAATCATTAAGCTATGCTTGTTGTGATCGGCTTTATCGTGGAAGGCAGGGAAGGGACCTAGTTATACATCAGGGTTGGCACAAAACCAAACAATGTCAGTCTTCTTGAACATAGGGACAAAATGTACAGGCAGCATAGATCTGAAGGCTCAGGCAGGATTTCTGAACTAAGGCCAGCACTCAGCAACATCTTTGATTAAATCATCAATCTAGAGCCAACAGACTTGAGCCAAAAGCCTACCCAAGATTGCCACAGTGTTGAGCAGACACAAGGTGCCAGAAAGGAAAGGTTTATCAAAGGTGAGTTGTGATGGTACTGGGAATACCATTCCAAAGTCAGAATCACATGGGGAATTCTAAGTGCTAGAATTCTCTGAGCAAGAGGTGAAAAGTGTAAAATTGAAGGCAGATTTGAGGTGAGGTGAAAACTTAAGTTCTATTTCATTAACGACTCAATCAACTATGTTAATGCTGCTTTCATTTTAGTGTGACCAAGAAGCTCTAATGTCACAGTGACACAGCTCTCATATAGATGAGGAAAACTGAGCTTAATAAATAGACCAAGAGACTACTATTTATTTGTAAATACTAGTTTTTTCCCCTAAATTAATTTATTATCCTGCCACATGTTCATTTCTACAAGTTTATTTTTATAAAAATACATTTTACAATACTCCAAATATGGTATTTATAGTCTTCATAAGAAGGCAACACCTGATTTGACCTTGACAGAAAAAGACAAAATAATAAGATGGTAGAAAATTCCCACTAAAAAACATCTTATATACTATACCAAAAAAGTTAAAATAATAAGTGAAAATGATTCTTGGGAAAAAGTTTTTGTTCCTGTTTAAAAAGACTTTGCTTCTTTTTTTAATTAGCACTTCATTTAAAAAACATGTCACATTTTTGTTCAATAACTCTTCCTGATAACTAAATCAAAATGGGAAATAGATCTCTATAAGCATCATTTTCAGAGTAAGTATCTACTCAGGATTAGAATCTCATTTGGCTTTAGACCACATGTACTTTCTTAGTGTGGTAATTCAAATTCTATTTCACACTACTTTTAATAAAAAATTAACAATAACAACAATAAAGGTCTGAATGTTATTAATCTTTTGATTTAGAATCTGTACTGGTTTCTTAGGTAAGGCTGTCATTAAAAGTAACCACAAACTGGGTGGTTTCAAGCTACAGAAATGTATGCTCACAGCTTTGGAGGCTACAAGTCTGAAATCGAGGTGTGGGCAGGGAGGTTCCTTCTGGGAATTCTGAGGAAGAAAGTGTGCCGTGCATCTTCCTAACTTCTGGTGATTATCAGCAATCCTTGATATTCCTTGGCTGGTAAATACAGGAATCTAATCTCTGCTTCTGTTTTCACATGGCATTATCCTCTACATCTCTGTGAATCTGTGTGTCCTCTTCTTTTCTAATAAGGATATCAGTGACCTTCGATGAGGTCCCATCCCAATCCAGTAAGACTTAATCTAAATAACTTTATCTATAAAGACCTTATTTCCAGGAGTTCCCTGGTGGCCTAGGGGTTAGAATTCTAGGCTTTCCATGCAGAGGTTCCAGTTTAATCCCTGGTTGGGGAACTGAGAGTCCACAAGCCATGTAGCACAGTTTAAAAAAAAAAAAAACCTATTTCCAAATGAGGTCATATTCTGAGGTTCAGAGTGGACATGAATTTGGGGGGCACTCATAACTTAGACTGTAAACTTTTGCAGGGTAGTCTCTATATGATTCAAATTTTAGCTTTGTCAGTACCTAGCCTGTATAGAATGAACACCAAGGAAAAAATGTAAAACCAATTACAAAGGCAAATACACTAAAATGTTTCAACTAAAGCAGCTCATCCTGCAACTTTGAATACTTTATGGATATTTTCCACTATTTTAAGCATATAAATCATATATCAGTCTCTGGAAGCACATTCCCCAAAAGTCAAGTTCTCCTGTGGGTCTTAGTTATTAATAGAACAACTAAGAACTTCAACTATTCCTCACAGCAAAGTTTATTCTCCCAATAGCTCTCTCAAGTTCATCAGGACTTTAAAAGCACAACTACAACTCATTGAGAGGTCACAAGTTTACTCTTACACTACAGAAGGCAATTTACAGATTCAATGCAATCCCTATCAAATTGCCAATGGCATTTTTCACAGAAAGAGAATAAATTATTTTTAAATTCATATGGAACCACAAAAGACCTCAAATAACCAAAACAATCTTAAGAAAGAACACCAGAGCTGGAGGAATCATGATCCCTGGCTTCAGACTATACTACAAAGCTACAGTAATCAAAACAGCATGATATTGGCACAAATACAGACACATAGATCAATATGGTCAATTAACCTATGACAAAACAGGCAAGAATATATAATGGAGAAAAGATAGTCTCTTCAATAGTGGTACTGAGAAAACTAGATGTCTACATGTAAAAGAATGAAATTAGAACATGCTCTAACACCATATACAAAAATAAACTTAAAATGGCTTAAAAACTTAAATGTAAGACCAACTACTGTAAAATTCCTACAGGTAAACATAAGCAGAACACTCTTTAATATAAATTACAGCAATACTTTTTTGTCCCTGTCTGAGAGTTAATGGAAACAAATGCAAGAATAAACAGATGGGACCTAATCAAACTTACAAGCTTTTGCATAGCAAAGGAAATCATAAACAAAATGAAAAGACAACCTATGGACCGGGAGAAAATATTTGCAATGATTAATCTTGTCAAGGGATTAACTTCCAAAATATGCAACTTGTATAGTTCAATATCAATGTTAAAAAACAATACAATAAAAAATTGGCAGAAGACCTAAATAGTAGATATTTCTCCAAAGAAGACATATAGATGGCCAACAGGCACATGAAAAGATGTCCAATATCACTAACTATTAGAGAAGTGCAAATCAAAACTACAATGAGGTATTGCCTCATAACCAGTCAAAATGTTCATCATCAAAAAGTCTACAAATAAATCCTGGAAAGGGTTTGGAAAAGGAATCCTTCATACACTGTTAAGTGGGAATGTTAACTTGTATAGCCACTATGGAGAACAGTATGGAGGTTCCTTAAAATACTAAAAATAGAGTTATCATATGACCTAGCAATCCCACTCCTGGGCATGTATCTGGAAAAGACAAAAGCTCTACTTTGAAAAGATACATGCACCCCAATGTTCACTGCAGCACTGTTTATAATAGGAAAGACATGGCAGCAATCAAACTGTCCATCTACAGATGAATGGATAAAGACGTGGTACATATATATATAATGGAATATTACCCAGCCATAAAAAAGAAAGAAATACTGCCATTAGCAGCAATGCGGATAGACCTAGAGATTATCATACTAAGTGAAATATGTCAGAGAAAGCCAAATATCATATGGTATCACTTATATGTATAATCTAAAAAATTATACAAGTGAACCTATTTACAAAACAGAAATAGACTCACACACACAGAAAACAAATGCATGATTACCAAAGGAGAAAGAGTGCGAGAGGGATAAATTAGGAATTTGGGATTAACAGATACCCACTATTATATATAAAACAGATAACCAAGAAGGACCTACTGATAGCACAGAGAACTATATTTAACATTTTATAGTAACCTAGAATGGAAAATAATCTGAAAAAGAATACACACATGTATAAACACATACTGTACTAAAATAATATCACCACTAGGTACAGATACGTATCAATCTAAAATACTGCTTTCTGCAGTGGGAAATGTGGTTATTAAAAAAAACAAAGGAGGTAGTCGTAAAGCCTACCTCAGAACACAGTCTTGGCCTACCTTCCCAGTTCCCTAGGCCAAATGACCCACATGGTCAGATGTCACCAAGGACCACTGGATATAACCATTAAATTTCTCCCCTGAAAATAAATCTCTGCTCCATTGTTCTTTTCATTCATCTTCCCCTTTTTAAGCTCTCAAAGTCTTCTTCTATCTATAAAATTTTATTCAATCTCTTCTATACTCTCTAATATTGTTTCTTACTTTGCTGCTGCTGCTGCTGCTGTTGCTGCTGCTAAGTCACTTCAGTCGTGTCCGACTCTATGCGACCCCATATGCCTAAATCTAGTCTATATGCCAAAACACTCCAAACAATAAACACCTTATTTAAACATGGAAGCTATGTAGTAGGAGAAAAGAGTAGTAGATTTGACTGTCAGATAACTGATGCTCTGATATAGCTTTTACCACTAAGTGAAACACCCTAGGTCTTAATTTCCTTCAAAACTGAAGTCTATGTTCTTCGAAAATGCATGCCGAAGTACTTAGGAATGAATTTTTATTGCTCCTTCAAGTCATTTTCAAATAGTTCACTCGAAAATATAGGTAGGTAGGTAAATGGATGGGTATAAAACTAATAAGGCCAAATAGAAGCTGTTGGATCTAGGATCTAGATGTATGGGATATGTAGGTATTAATTGTATTAGTCTTTCAACTTCTCTGTGTATGTGAAAATGGTGATAAGGAAAATTGCAGGTAGGAGAATGAAGTTGAAATAAATTTAAATTCTTCTATTTCCAAATTCCATAACTGTGTCTATCTAAATTATACCTCATCAATAACCCTCCCAAACTATCTTCCATCTGGACTTCTCCATGTGTACTAATGTCACCTCATTATCTTACAACTGAGGTCTGACATGCCAGAATGATCTTGGATTCCTCTCCCTGCTTCTGGCTTCATGTACACTAGTCCAAAGCCTATTGAGTCTTCCTTTCAAATGTTTTGTATGTTTCACTAACTTTGCATTCCCACTAGTAACATCTTCAGTCTGTCTGGTCTTTTTCAGCATCCTACTTCCTGATTTGATTTCCATATCAACTGTGCTAACACCAGTCTTATCATGTCACTTCACTGTTCTATCAATATCTACTTCTTAAATGTTGTCTCTCACTATTCCTATATACAAGTCCTAGACACCAGACAAATAAGCTCACTCCTCATTATACCCTGCACTTGTGCTTTTGTTCACAAAGCTCTCCTATCTGAAATCATCTTTTCCTCCTTGTTGTAATTATTCAAGCTCTATCAGCTGGCCCTTAGTGTGTACTAAACCTATTAATGCTGCTCTGTATATAAACATCCTCTCATCCCCATCTCTAGTCTTGGCCCTTATTACACTCAAAGATTTCCTAAGAATGTAACCTCTATGAGGGCAGAAGCCTTGCCTGTCTTGGTCACTGATTTCTTTCCAGCATATAATAAAGACAGAATGTTATTTGGGGGATAAAATAATACTGTGTTCCTGGAAATGTTCGTTTAGTTAATTTTACATTTTGTGTTGTGGCATTTCCCAGATACACACACACACAATTGGTTCCCACACACAAACACACAAAAGCTGAAATGTTTTTTTTAAAGACTTTGTATTAGGGATCTTCAGAGAAACAGAACCAAGAGGATACATAGAGATATCTGAAAGGAGATTTACTCTGAGAAATTGGCTCAGTGATTATGGAGGACAGAGCTTAGACAGCTATCTGCAAGCCAGAGTCCCAGGAAAGCTGGAAGCATATTTCCAGTCCAAACTTGAAGGCCTGACAACCAGGAGCACTGGTGTCCAAAAGCAGGAGAATATATGTCCCAACTCAAGCAGAGAGGGTAAATTTGCCCTTCTGCCATATATTTGTTCTATTGGGTTGGCCAAAAAAGCTTGTTTCGGTTTTTTTCCTGGGAAAACCTAAATGAACATTTTTGGCCAACTCAATATTTAGGTCCTCAGTGGACAGGATGATGCCACTTGCACTGGTGAGGGCATCTTCTTTGCTCCTTCTACCAACTGACGTCCTAATAACTTCCAGGAAACACCCTCACAGACTCACCCAGAAATGATGTTTTACTGGCTATCTGGGCATCCCTTAGCTGAGTCATGCTGACACATAAAATTAACCATCATACACCTCCACGACTGTCAGGAAAGCACAGGAAAGGGAAAGAATAACTGTTTGAGGTATGAGAGGTACTATAGATCCTCTCCCTTAAAAAGCAAATTCTGGGGCAACTCAGCCAAAATGCACACAGATATATAAACACATAGTGAGCTAAAGTATTGGGGAAAAGCCCCACTGTTAGTGCCGTAAAGACAAGGTCTGGGGGTTATTATCTGTTGGTAACTATGACAGTGAACTCCTCACCTGGACCCTAACATCTAACCTCCATCGCTGAGAGCCTCAAAGGCCACCTGTGCCAGCTCCCCCATGCCTGACTCAATCCCATTGTGTGGAGGGCGGGGCGGGGGTGGGATTGAAGAATGCCTACTTGAGGACCCCACTGATTCAAAATCAAGATGTTCTCACTGATGGCTCCACTCCTACCCTTTTCTTCACTTCGCAGAAAAATTTGTTCCTGTCTGCTCACTTTGCTTTGCTCACTCTTCTTTATCTCATCTGGACTTCAGACAATACAATGCTCAAAAGAAGTCTCTGCTTAATAGAAGAAAACCCAGATCAAGGTGAGGAAAGTCAATTTAACAACCCATCTCGGTGCCTGAAAGTCCTGGCCCTGAACATCAAAATCCCAGGAGTTCCTGAACTTGAAACTTTGACTAATTAAACAACGATATTCATAAATCTGTCCTCCTCTGTCTTCTCTATCCTCTTATTAATGTGTATGTGCACACATACATACACACACACACGTGCAATTTTCAGACCTCATATTCTGACACTCAGGCTTATATCTTTCTGTAGCTCAGCACAAAGAAACAATACCCAGACCTGCCTTCACGGTTAGTCACCTGTTATCACCACAGCTTGGTCATTTCTCTCATGGTGACCACACTCGGGTCACATTCACTTAAGTTCCCTTCTTTCCATCCCCCCGCCTCAAAGTGCTTTCAGTACTAGAGTCTCCCTTCTACCTCTTATTGGGAGGAGAAATAAAAATCATTCTAGTAAACAGAATTTCTGCCTCGGTCCTATAAACATAATGCAAAAAATTGGCTCTAGGTTGACTTAATGTCATTTATACACAATAAATTTCTGCCTGCTCCTTTCTGTTCCAACTGCCAGGAGAGCCAATTTTGCTTAGGGAAATATTTCATCTCCATCAATTTATGTGTGGTCACTGGGCTGTCAAAATAAAAACATTGTTTCCTCTGGAGCCTTCACTTTGAGAAACTTTAGAAATACACTTTCTCCCATGTATTATAATCTGCTCATTTCTTGGGCCTGATGTTATTTACTCTCTTGTTTTCTTCAGTAAGACTCTGTTTTAACCTTCTGTGTCCTACCTTTCATGGTGCTCCAGTTTGTAAACTCCATCGAGGAGATGGAGTATAAATATTAAACTCAAGATACCATGATAACCTCTCGAATTAACAAGCTGAAAGGTTATTCTAATTACATATTCATCATTGCTGCTAGATTAAGAGACTGAGGTACAGTTAAATATCTGAAAGCAACATCAACCCCAAACTGCCTATTACAAAAGAATGTGGAGGCCACAGAGAATGTGTGGGTCATGTCCCACTGAAATTGGCTGGGGGAAAATTAATGGTAAATAATTCAGAATAAATGCAGTCAGAAATGTACTTAAAATGTTTCCATAAAATTTCATTTATGTCTCAATCATAGTGCCTTCTGTAAACTCCTGGGGCTCTTGAAAAATAACTCAGACCAGCAAGAGATAGATACTTCAATAGCATATTATATTTTAAAACAAAGAGTTTGTGTTCACTTCATTTTCAATTCAGCTAGACAAAGAAATGGAAAATAAATTCATACAAATCCCTCAAAATGTAAAGAAAAAATCATCAAGCTACAATTTAGTACTAATCATGACACTTTTCTGCAGTCAATAGCACTGGTGATATTTGTATTATGCTTTCGATCCAAAGCCTAAAACTTGTCATGATCATTAGAAGCTCACTATTTCTATAGTGAGTACACTTGAAAGACAGAACTCATACATTGTTTCATGTAAAATATAATTCATGATGGGAAGATGGTTTCTGCAAACCTAGCCACTTACACTCCTACATTCCTTCCCAACCTCGCAAAATACTTACCACCCATTAGGGCTCCCGATTTCTTCTTCAGTGTTTATATTAAGGCATTTCAGTGTTTTAAAGCAGGTGATCTTTCAAAAGGAGACCAAGAAAACTAGAAAATCATAACAAGCTAAGCGTACCCTTACGTCGCATGAAACAGGAGCAGGACCGAGATACAAGAGTTTTAGAACCACCAGCTTTTTCTGAGTTACCCGTAGAGAAACAATTCAGGGGGTAGCAGAGTCTCTGCTAAACCTTTCAAGGTGCACCTCTCCTTGAGGTGACAGTGTCATGGGAATGCACAGGCTTGTTTGGAGTCCAAAGGGGTCTTGGGACATGCCAAACTATTAAAGAAATATTCTTTATTTCCAAATTAAATGAGACTCATTAAGAGTAGATCTCGGTTTCTTGATATTTATTGAAGTTGCTTACACTTTCTTTATATCTCCTGAGGTTGTTCGTCATATAGTTCAAAAGGTCATAGGTTTCTCTAAGTCACGTTACAAAGAAACAACAGTCTTCTTTTCCCACAACATTTCATAGTACATAGAGACAAGCCCTTTCAACAATTGCAGCTGAATTTTGTAAAACCAGACATACAAAAAACTCTGTAAGCCTAAATAATATGCTTATTTTGCTACTTCTAGATATTTTCTTCATTTTAGATGTTGTTTACTCATAACTCCCTATGAAATCTAAGACTTTGGATCATTTGCACCCAATTTCTTCCAAGATGTAAAACAAACTAACACATCTACAGCATAATTTTGGTTGTATCAATCATCAGTATTTCCACGACTTTGACTTGTAAATGATTTCCATAGCTGAGACCCCACTAAGGTTAGTTTTCATTTCGTACACAACATTGTTTCTCCTTGGAGTTAAGGGGATTGTTCCTTTACTTAGTTATCTACATACTAATTATCAATTTATCCCCCAAATGCTCCCTAAGTTGTATAAAATTCCTCTCAGTATGGCCAATCACTTCAGCTATTTATCAGTTATTTGGAGACATAGCTCTAGAAGGTTCTAACTGCCACAATGTGGATCAGTCTGGTTCTTCTGTTGTCTTAGGAAAAGTCTGGTTATTCTGTTGAGAATAAATTTTTAAGTTTCCCTTCTGGTAATGGTGCACAAGGCAATTTAACAACATCTCCCCACCACCACCCACCCTCCACCACCAACACAACCTAGGCCCTCTGTTTTACTTCTCCTGAAAATAAAACCTTGCAACTATATCAGGGTAGAAGAGGGGCTTTGAGGATTTAATTGCTTCTCAAACTGCCTTCAAACCTCCAATTTTCAACCTTGCCTTCACCCTTCACTTTCAAGGTGTCACCATTCCCTGAGACCTTTGGGAGTCCCCAGGTATAAACTTGTTTCTCGGCCTCCCCCTCCATCAAGTTAAGGGTTCCATTCAGTTCTCAGATCAACTAAGTCAGGCAACCCGCTTCCTAACAGCCAACATTTTGTCGTATTCATCTTTTAGGCTATTCTCTTTGTACTTGCCCTCTGATGCCCTCTCTCAGTGCCTACCGTCTTACTTGGTTTTCTCTTACCTTGGATGTGATGGAATTCCAGTTGAGCTGTTTCAAATCCTGAAAGATGATGCTGTGAAAGTGCTGCACTCAATATGCCAGCAAATTTGGAAAACTCAGCAGTGGCCACAGGACTGGAAAAGGTCAATTTTCATTACAATCCCAAAGAAAGGCAATGCCAAAGAATGCACAAACTACCACACAATTGCACTCATCTCACACGCTAGCAAAGTAATGCTCAAAATTCTCAAAGCCAGGCTTCAGCAATATGTGAACCGTGAACTTCCAGATGTTCAAGCTGGTTTTAGAAAAGGCAGAGGAACCAGAGATCAAATTGCCAACATCCACTGGATCATCGAAAAAGCAAGAGAGTTCCAGAAAAACATCTATTTCTGCTTTATTGACTATGTCAAGGCCTTTGTATGGATCACAATAAACTGGAAAATTCTGAAAGAGATGGGAATACAAGACCACCTAACCTGCCTCTTGAGAAATCTGTATGCAGGTCAGGAGGCAACAGTTAGAACTGGACATGGAAAAACAGACTGGTTCCAAATAGGGAAAGGAGTGCATCAAGGCTGTATATTGTCACCCTGCTTATTTAACTTCTATGCAGAGTACATCATGAGAAACGCTGGGCTGAAGGAAGCACAAGCTGGAATCAAGATTGCTGGGAGAAATATCAATAACCTCAGATATGCAGATGACACCACCCTTATGGTAGAAAATGAAGAAGAACTAAAGAACCTCTTGATGAAAATGAAAGAAGAGAGTGAAAAAGTTGGCTTAAAGCTCAACATTCAAAAAACGAAGATCATGACATCTGGTCCCATCACTTCATGGCAAATAGATGGGGAAACAGTGGAAACAGTGTCAGACTTTATTTTTTTGGGCTCCAAAATCACTGTAGATGGTGATGGCAGCCATGAAATTAAAAGACACTTATTCCTTGGAAGGAAAGTTATGACCAACCTAGACAGCATGCTAAAAAACAGAGACATTACTTTGCCAACAAAGGTCCATCTAGTCAAGGCTATGGTTTTTCCAGTGGTCGTTATGGATGCGAGAGTTGGACTCTAAAGAAAGCTGAGTGCCGAAGAATTGATGCTTTTGAACTGTGGTGTTGGAGAAGACTCTTGAGAGTCCCTTGGACTGCAAGGAGCTCCAACCAGTCCATCCTAAAGGAGATCAGTCCTGGGTGTTCATTGGAAGGACTGATGTTGAAGCTGAAACTCCAATACTTTGGCCACCTGAAGCAAAGAGCTGACTCATTTGAAAAGACCCTGATGCTGGGAAAGATTGAGGGTGGGGGAAGGGGACGACAGAGGATGAGATAGTTGGATGGCATCACAGACTCGATGGATACGGGTTTGAGTGAACTCTGGGAGTTGGTGATGGACAGGGAGGCCTGGCATGCTGCGATTCATGGGGTTGTGAAGAGTCAGACATGACTGAGCGACTGAACTGAACTTTGTACTTGTGGTTTTATCTTGTTATCTCTTTACTTTCATTTTATAGGGATGTCAAGGGGACAAGAAAATAAATGCATGTTCACTCTGGCATCTTAAATACAAGTTGCAATACAGCAATTCTGCCAGATTTCCAAAAAGCCAAAATAAAGTAAGGGAACAGATAAATATGAAGTCTCTGAACCCAGGATACCTGGTTTCAGAAATAGCTCCAGAGAAGTTATTTCACTTCTCTGTCCCTCAGTTTATTTTTAAGATAAAGAAAATAACACACCTGCCTGAGATGTGCTGTGATCATAATATGAATTAATACATGCAAATTAGCTGACTGCCACATAAGTGCTCAATAAATCTTAGTTATTCTTAGTGATTTCACTAAATCTGTGTGCATGCTTTCATAATAGCAAGGGGGAAATGGAAAATTTTTGCATGAGCTTTTGCAAAAATATTTGTTTCATATAAAAAACAATCCACTAAAATATATGTAATATAGTAAGAATTTCTCTTCTAAATCTTCCTATTTATGTGCTCATTTTTTCTTTTTGTAAATATTTTTTGACATGAACAGCTTTTGAAGTTGTTATTGAATTTATTGCAATATTGCTTTTTAATTATTATTTCTTCCAGCCCACTCCCCTCTAATTCACAATCCAGAAACAGGATTTTCCCTAAGGCTCCCTTTGCCCAAGGAACCAGTTGGGCATGAAGAAATGCTGCCCCCTTGTGGCCACGTCCCATAACAACTTTAAAACCGGTGTCATTCAGTTGCTACTTCATGTCTGATTCTTTGTGACACGAGGGACTGCAGCATGCCAGGATTTCCTGTTCTTCATCATCTCCCTGAGTTGGCTCAAACTCATGTCTATAGAGTTGGTGATGCCATCCAACCATCTCATCCTCTGTCGTCCCCTTCTCCTGCCTTCAGTCTTTCCCAGCAACAAGGTCTTTTCCAATGAGTTGGCTCTTTGCATCAGATGGCCAAAGTATCGGATCTTCAGCTTCAGCGTCAGTCCTTCCAATGAATATTCAGGACTGATTTCCTTTAGGATTGACTCTCAGGAGTCTTCTCCAGAATCACAGTTCGAAAGCATCTGTTCTTCAGCACTCAGCCTTTTTTATGGTCCAACTCTCCCATTAGTATATATGACTACTGGAAAAACCATAGCTTTGACTATATGGACCTTTGTCGGCAAAGTGATGTCTTTGCTTTTGAATACACTGTCTAGGTTTGCCATAGCTTTCCTTCCAAGGAGCAAGCATCTTTTAATTTAGTGGCTGCAGTCACTGTCCACAGCGATTTGAGCGCGAGAAAATTGTCTGTCATTGTTTCCATTGTTTCTCCATCTATTTGCCATGAAATGATGGGACCAGATGCCATGATCTTAGTTTTTTGAATGTTGAGTTTTAACTCAGCTTTTTCACTCTTCTCTTTCACCTTCATCAAGAGGCTCTTGAGTCCCTCTTTGCTCTCTGCCATTAGGGTGGTATCATTTGCATTTCCGAGGTTATTGATATTTCTCCTGGCAATCTTGATTCCAGCTTGTGATGCATCCCGCCCAGCATTTTCCATGATAAACTCTGCATAGAAATTAAATAAGCAGTGTCACAAAATACAACCTTGACATACTCCTTTCCCAATTTTGAACCAATCCACTGTTCTATGTCCAGTTCTAACTGTTGCTTCTTGACCAGCAAGCATACAGGTTTCTCAAGAGGCAGGTAAGGTGATCTGGTATTACCGTCTCTATAAGAATTTTTCAGTTTGTTGTGATCCATGCAGTCAAAGGCTGTAGGGTAGTCAATGGAGAAGATTGATGCTGATGGGCTGTTTATATTCACAAGCCCTTAATCGGAGGTCTTCTGGAATCTGAGACTGAGCTATGGGAGCTTTCTGCCG
This sequence comes from Ovis aries, assembly GCF_016772045.2. Lineage (NCBI taxonomy): Eukaryota > Metazoa > Chordata > Mammalia > Artiodactyla > Bovidae > Ovis > Ovis aries. Next base: position 23,840,503 of record NC_056080.1, on the reverse strand, counting down.
AGTTTGTTTTTGCTGTCCTGGTTTCCAGCACGTTGGGCTTTTCGTCACTTCCACTGTGCTGGGTTTCCTCCACATTCAGCCTCCACAGAGTGAGCTTTCACCGAGTTGGGCTTCTGCTGTGCTTGGTCCCCACATCGCTGGGGACAAGCCAAGGTTGCTTTGGGCAGGTTATATCCAGGTCACAGCACCAGATATGTCGGGAGAGTGTATAATTTCCCCGGTTCTGTCTTGCCACAACAAAGATTTGAAACTGCGGACTAGTATTACAGCTTGGTTACAGCTCAGAGTTTTATTCAGCAAACAAAGGATAATACACCCTCAAGACATGAGGGCAGGTTTACCCCAAGGGAGAGACCTGCTTCTGTTTTATGGCGTTTGGTTTTTTGGCTGTGAGGCGTGTGGGAAATTAGCCCCCCTACCAGGGATCAAACCCACATCCTGTGCACTGGAAGGCAAAGTCTTAACCACTGGACTGCCAGGAGAGTTCTCAGTTTTTCTTCTTTTATTTGTTCCTGTTTGCTGACACCACATCCATTCTCAGTTCTCTTCTAATAACACATAAAGTAGTGAATGAATCTGTTACTCTGGCACCAGTTTGCCTCGCCTATTAGCCTCCTAATCCCATTCACTACAGGTTTCCCATCAACTAGTACCCAATCCCTTCTTTGGGTTTTCTTTCGTAGCTATACTTGGGTCTATATCAGAACATCACCTGTAAGTTTTTGGCCCCCATTTCCTTACAGCCTGTTTTGCACTCTTTTTTACCTCTTATGGGTGCTTGCCATCAAAGGACATGCTTCCCTTCCTTATTAGCAGAAGTCAGTAACTAGAAACCATTCAATTTATATGTTCTGGAGGAAGTGATCAATTTTATACCATCATTTTGCTGATATTTGATAAAGAAAGAGGGCTATTAAGGTGGTTCCCAGCTATGAGATTTTCTCTCTAGAATTCCCTTCCTCGGCCCATGGGTCTGGCTGCCCATTTCTGGGACTGCAGCATCACTCTCTACACAGCCAGTGCTTCAGAGGCAGAAAAGGGCTTCAAAATCTTTCATAACCCTTGATTCATGCAAGTGTTTCAATAAATGAATGTTTTTGCCTTTCTCCACAGAAGTAAAACACTACACACTAGATTTTATTTTCTAACTACTCAATCAAATTTCTAACTATTCGTGTGTTATATAAGTATGGGTGTACTTAATTATATATGTGTGTATTTTTAAATGACTGGAAGGAAAAGTACTACATACAACATTTATCCTTACAAATCTGTGGTTTTCTATCTATTATATATTTGGATTGAGCTCTTGCCTTTCATCTTCCATGACTAACCCATTTAGAAACCCTCCCCCCATCCCTGTGTTTTGTTTACTGTTTTATTGGTGGGTCCTTACACATTCTTTTCCCAGTTGTCTGCTTGGGCTTATTTTGGCAGCTTCTAAATTGGATTCCACTGAAAATAACTTCCTTCAGACACTTCAAGACCTCTTTTTCACAGGTCAGAGGTCGAATCCTGCTTAGATCAGAGCAACTTGCTAGAGTGGCAGAGCAGAGGCTTGTTGGCTGTGCCCTAAGCAAACCTTGTTCTTTTGCTTTAGAGTTAGAAAGCACCGGGGTTACTATACATTCTTTGGAGCAGATGAAAACACCATTGAGTGGGCAGTTTTTATTTCTTTTCTCTATTTGTATCAGTTTATCCAAATCTATAATCCTTTGGTGGGGCAGAGGGATATAAAAAATGCAGTGTCTTAGTGCATTTATGTAAAATCCTTTTGTAAACTTGAAAAATGCTACATGACTATCTATAAGTAATTATTATCTTCTCAGATATGGGGTAGTTTCTTCAACCAGCTGATACTTTTACCATTAACGTCCTTTAGAGAAGGAAAAACAATCATTAAGTATAAGCTTACTCGGTTTCAAGAAAGGTCAGAGATGCATGCTCATGATGCCAGTCAAAAGCCTCAAAAATCTGGGTCATTGATCACTGAAGAATGATAAATATTAGAAAGTGACAGGATCCTCTTAGTCATTAAGTGTCCAGCATCACCAACAGTTGAGTTCAGTCGCTCAGTTGTGTCTGACTTTTGCGACCCCGTGGACTGCAGCACGCCAGGTTTCCCTATCCATCACCAACTCACAGAGCCTACTCAAACATGTCCATCGAGTCAGTGATGCCATCCAATCATCTCATCCTCTGTCGACCCCATCTCCTCCTGCCTTCAATCTTTCCCAGCATCAGAGTCTTTTCCAATGAGTTGGTTCTTCGAATCAGGTGGCCAAAGTATTGGAGTTTCAGTTTCAACATCAGTCCTTCCAATGAATATTCAGGATTGATTTCCTTTAGGATTGACTGGTTTGATTCTCCTTGCAGTCCAAGGGACTCTTTAGCATCTTCTCCAACACGACAGTTCAAAAGCATCAATTCTTCAGTGCTCAGCTTTCTTTATAGTCCAACTTATATGCAGAGTGCATCATGCAAAATGCTGAATGCGGACTGAATGAAGCACAAGCTGGGATCAAGATTGCTGGTAGAAATATTAATAACCTCAGATATGCAGACGACACCACCCTTATGGCAGAAAGAGAAGAAGAACTAAAGAGCCTCTTGATGAAAGTGATAGAAGAGAGTGAAAAAGTTGGCTTAAAATTCAACATTCAGGAAACTTAAGATCATGGAATCTGGTCCCATCATTTCATGGCAAATAGATGGAGAAACAATGGAAACAGTGACAGATTTTATTGTGGGGGTGGGGGGTGGGGCTCCAAAATCACTGCAGATGGTGACTGCAGCCATTAAATTAAAAGACGCTTGCTCCTTGGAAGAAAAGTTATGACCAACCTAGACAGCATATTAAAAAGCAGAGACATTAGTTTGCCAACAAAGGTCCATCTAGTTAAAGCTATGGTTTTTCCAGTAGTCATGTATGGATGTGAGAGTTGGATCATAAAGAAAGCATCACCATACTGTTCTGTACATGACACTGTCCCTGTACTTATTCCTTCAAACACACTTTGCAAACATTTTATCCTCATGATATAATAAGAGTATCCCTAAATATTATTATGGGATGTGTATAAGCCATCTTTTGAAACTGATAAATCAAGTAGAGAGAACTATTATCTGCTCTGTGTTAAAATGACTTAAGGATACCACAGGGTTGTCCAACGAAGGCCCATAGGTGAAATCTAGCCTGCCTTTAAATAAAATTTTATTGGAACAGTCATGCTCATTCATTTCCATATTATCTATGGCTGCTGTTATACCGCAACAGAAAAGCTGAGTAGTTGCAACACACACTGTACAGCCCACAAAGCCAGAAATATTTAGTATGTGGCTCCCTCAAGCAAGTGTGCTTGCCCCTTGCATTCCAGAGTATCAGCATACCTACTAAAATCCCAATCCTATAAAGCTTTAGTAAAGAAACCTCTTTCATGGCATGGATCTTCCAGCAGGAATGAAACAGTTAATTAAGGTAATACTTAACTCTTAAAAAATTACCTTTTTTTCATTTTTGTTACCTTGAGAATACAGAGATATTGTTTGTTTGCTTCAGTTTTGTGTTTCTGATCTTAAAAAGGAAGGAGACTAAGGTCTCCACAGGGAGTAAAAGTCATTCTGAAAACAGAATATATCTTTTTTTAAACAGACAGATGAGCTTTTGTAGGTTGGATCTCATGTCACTAATAGAGTTTTAATAATTTATAATCAAAGTATATAAATGAAAAGTCTGAGTTTTATAAAACTCTGGCAAAGATTTTCTTGAAAACAGAAAGTAAAACTTTAATAACTGTAATTTGTAGCTATTGGAGACTTACCACATGGTCTATGCTTTCTTAGTATGCCAGTTTATATATCTTTGATCTAATTTCTGACTGTACATATTGATTATTGATTGTTGTATGACAAGTTACCCCCAAACTCTTCATATACATGCCTGACTGCTTCAGTATCCTCATGATACAATGGTTGGCTTCCCCAGAGCTAGTGATCCAAGAGAAAAGGGCAAGGCAGAAGTTAACAAGTCTCCTATAACAGAGCCTTGGAAGTCACACTTGGCCATTTCTACAATATTCTCTTGGATACACACAGATCAAGCCTATTCTGTGTGGAGATGAGAATTCATGAAGGGCCATCTCAGAGGCTGGCCACCACACTATAATTCTTTATTCATATATTCCTTATAGTAACTTTAAAGAGTAGTTTCATACATGTCTATATTTCCTTATCCGCAATTATAAAATCCTTCAGGCCCTGGAAACAAATGGTTCCCTTATAACTCTATTGCCAGACAAACTTTACCAACTTGCATTCATCTGCCAACAAAACCTGGTCTAAAGTGCTAAGAGGCTAGTCACAGTCTCTACTTATCTCATTTGGTGTGAACATTTCTATATTTGATAGCATAAATGCATTTGATTCATGTGGTGTGATCCCAGACTCTCCTGTAATGTTATGTAATATAAAATATCTGAACCATATTATTTTTCTAAACTAAAAAAGTATGAAGTCTAAAAGATACTTGAAACTGTCCGGCTTCACTACTGAGTTTATGAGAACTCTTCTGATGCTAGAGGCCACATATAATTAGTTATAATTCTCCTGGAGAAATCAACACACAAATACAAAGGAAGTGTCCAAGAAGAAACAAGTCATCTCCTAATTGGTAGCTGAAAAAACAATACCTCAAAAATGAGAACAAACACCCTTTCTCTGCAGTCTCTTCCCATCACCATTGTCTACAGTCCTCTCTTTCTTTCTTTCTGCAGTTTTCTTTCTCCTCTTTCACCTACACAATTTTGTTCCTCCATGTTCGTCTTCCATTTTTTCATGACATTTCCAAAATAAAACAATTACTCCCCCCAAAGTGTTAGCAAAACAAACAAAAAGTATCCGTAGTACCGACAACTACAGTATGCACGTATCTGACTGTCTGAATCATAGCAGAGACTACGCCATGCTCATGGGTCCACCTCTGCCTTCAGCCAGAGCAGACAATTCACAGAAGTGACAGCTTCTCACTTAAACCACCCAAGTTGCTCTGTTTCTACACCTGAGGGCTTATCCGGTGACGGCACTTCGGCAGTCCAGTAGCACCAGGGATTGAACATCTTCAACCAAGGAGGAAAAGAAGTTGGTCGATAAACATTCCAGCTTCCCCAACACTTCACAGAACCAATTCTTTTTTTCTCATTGACTTTTAAGTCAGCTGCAGGTCCAGGCAACTCCTCAGGGTAGCTGCCCCCCACCATGTGACCTCCACCACACCTCCACATACCATGCACCTCCACAGTCACCAACTACACCTTCCTAGGTAGAGGTGAGTTCTGCACCAGCAAGCAGTGCTTAATGCTCCCACGAAGTGCTGGACGCCCCTGCTGCTCACATTTTATTAGCCAAAGCGTGTCATGTGTCCACGCCTAACTTCAAGGTAACAGGAGATGAAATCCTTCCATGTTCCCCACAGGAGAAGCGAGCGAGGTGTCAGGGAATAGCGGTAACACCAGCCATGTGTACGGTAAGCCTCCCTTTGCCAATTGCTTTTTCTTCCACATGGCTCTGAGACTGCTCCATGTCCTAGTGCATGTAGCCCCTTCGCATTGCTGTCCAGTATTGTACAACCATGACTCTATCATAATCTATTATTTTCTACCGATGGTTATTCCATTTCAGTTATTTCCAATTTTCTGTTCAAACAAACAAGCTTGCTATGAATATTTAATATGTGTAACACAAATTTCTCTAGGTTGCTATTCTAATTTAAATGCCTATTTTATGAGGAAGCCATGCTGCATCATAGGAAGGGGTCAAGAAAAGACTGAACCACTTGGTGTACAGGCTTATCATGGAAAGCTCAGAGATGTACAGAAATCTAAACCACTATCCCCATGCTGTCTATTCATGTTTGTGCTAAAAAAAATAAAGTGATATTATTTTCAGACTGCTTTTCTTTCCTCACTGAACAGAACAAAAAGCCAAGGTTATTCACAATGCAGCATTTAGCTAACAAGCACCCAAATCAGATAGTCTAGTAATTTTCTGCATCCTACTCAAACTCTATTGAAAATTATGAGAGCAATTGCAATTTAATATCACTAATAGAAGACACACCTTTGAAGCCTTCTGCAAATGTCAAGATGAGTGAAGTGTTTGACAAGACAAAGAAGATGAATCGACTACAATGCTTTCCACTTGAGAGTGAAACAACCCAGTGCTAACGCCATAAACCATTTCCTCAGAACAAAATGTGCTAGGGGAAAAATTGATGAGATGGAGGGAAGGGAAAAAAATTCCTCTTTCTAAAAGTCGAGGACAGGGACAAAATAATAATAAAAATTCAATTGAGTGAGACTAACTTTGTAACAACTATCAAACAGGAAGGTCAGCAACATAATTGCTTATGTATAGCTGGACCTAAAGTTAGAACTGGGAGATTTTTCATAGCGCTTTCCATTCAAGGTGAGTGCAAAGCTTTATCTGAGTCATTTTCACTAAATGGCACCTCCTGCTTTGTTTTTTGCTTTCTCATTCTGTTTGTCTGAGCGATCATTCCTTACATCATTTTCAATATCACAGGTGAACTTTTGTTCAGTCACTAAGTTGTGTGTGACTCTTGTGATCCCATGGACTGTAGCCCACCAGGCTCTTTTGTCCATGGAATTTTCCAGGCAAGAATACTGGAGTGGGAAGTTCCTTTTATGCAGTGCTAAAAACTCATTCTTTAGCATAGATACAAAATGCCAGTTAATTCAAATCACCTAAAAGACTTCTAAAAGTGCCTTACTGAAAAAATGACTTCTTTTTCCCAATCACTGTTCATAAACGATCAGATTACCATTGGACGCCATGCAAGTGTTCACTGTTTTCATTAAGCGATCCCGGGGTGAAGTCAAAAGACGATTTGTCTAAATACAGACTTAACAGACACCTGGGACACTGACACATCTCACTGAAGAGAAGCCTGGCTCACAGTGTCATCTCATTGTTTTCGAGCAGCAGTTTGTCATCGCCATTTAAGAAGAAAGAAAACCATAGGTAAATATTAATAAAAGGGAAAAAAACAGAATTTTTGGATTATTGCTGACAGATTCTTCCCCAGCATTTGCAGGATTGGGACAAGAGTACCCACGAAGGCTCACTTATCACATGTCTTTGTAACAACCTGGAAACCCAGGTTTGAATGGAGAATTCTAAGAGTCCTTGAGAGAGAACATGGCCCCATGGGAAGCCTGGGGCCTGCTCCCTTCTATTCTTTTCCCTCACCTCTCTCTACTCCCCGTGGCAAATTTGTACACACGTGTGTAGACACCCTAGTCTGCACCTCAGGTCTGTCCCAATCCCCCCCAGTCACCCTTCAGCTACTCTCTGGGTCTATGTGTTCATGCTAGTTTCATCATCTGCTCTCAAGATGACAGACTGGGGGATGATGGCCTTGCAGGCCCTCAGTTCAAGTGTAAGCATGGGGCTCTTTAAACAAGCAGACAACAGGGAACACAGGTCCTGATAGACACATGCCCATGGGCCCCAGACTCCTCTCCCCGTAGATAGGGCACAGTGGAGGAGGACCAGAGTAGAGCCTCTAGATTACAGGCCCAGTTTAGGGGGTGCTCTTAGCAAGCCTAAAGCCAGTACTGACCAATGAAACTGGTTTCTTTTCTTTGAAGAAAATCGGCTATCAAGAAAAGACTACACGTTCAAAATCATCTCTGCCAGAGCTTCATTCAGGGTGATAGTTCCAGCCTGCATGGGATAGAAAAGTTAGAACAGGTGAAAAAAGATTCATATAAGGGGTGTTTGAAAAGGCAGAGATGGATCGTGGGAAGTTTCACAGGGGATGATGGGACAAAAGAAAGCTCTTGAATCTAAAGAAAGAAACAGAATGAAGGTGGGAGGACTCTTCCTTCATATCGTGTACGTCTTTTTATTATATCTCCTCTCCTCATTAATTCATATCACTCATAACGGAGTCTTAAAAGACCTGCTGTGTGGTGACACTTAGACAATGACAAGAAGGGGACAAAGAGAATGTCAGTGTAAGAGTTCCTATCTTCAGCAATTTTGGAATCTGCTTGAGAAAACCAGACACTTAAAAGCAAAAGCAATAGAGTGGAGAGAGGTGGTTTGTGCTCAAGCACCAAAACACAGAGCGTATGAGTTCAGTAAAGGTAGAGAGCACCAGGGTGAAGTGGCTGGGAAAAGGCTGCTTCAATTCCAGGGCAGTCTTGTCAGAATTAATAAGATTTTACGGTTTCTGGAGAAGAAGAAAAAAATCTTTGTTTCTCAAGAGCAATTTCTCAGTGTTCACTTTCTAGTTCTACTCTGAGTCATTTCTATTAAAATCAAAATAAATCAGCCAGACAATCTAAGTAGGCAAAGATAGAACCAAACGTCAGAAACTACTGCCAACTGTGCTCCATTTCCTCGTGTGGTAATTCAGACACACACCAAGAGAGGTAATAACCACACACACCATCCATCTCCTCCAGAGGGTTACATGCTTAAAATGAGGAATATTAATACTGACATGTACTTAACACATTATCTTTGAGTATTTCACAGTCAGGATAGAGGAGATACAAGGTAAGAATTGTTGTCATTAGATACAGTTTAAGTGTCACTTACTGCAGAACACAAAAGGTCATTTCTTTAGTTGTGTGACTCAGAAACTCATTTCTATTAGGCTCTGTATTAAACGTAAAATAATCATGGAAGGAAGTTGGCACTCTAGGGTATAAAACTGAAAATTTTAGGGTTCAGATTAGAGACTCTGAGGGGAAAACACACCCCTATGTTTCTCTTCTACTCCCAGTCTTCTAGTACAGCACTGCTTTATTTCTGAACACATGGATTTTTTCACATATCAAGCAAGTCTTCCACACCAGCTAGCTGTTCAACAGTTTAACTCAATTTTGACACTAACTATCTTAAATGTTCAGTTCTAGAAGACTACCACACACTCCCCCTTCCTTCCCCACCACTTCAGATGCCAATTTCAAGCCCAGATTGTTACCTGTACTTCCAAGCAACTAGCTGTAAATCAGAGATAGCCATGACTGAGAATTCAGTAAAATAGTCTATGTACTAGCTTACTGGTTTATTACAAAGGATTTGAACAGCCAGATGAAGAGATACATAGGATGAGGTCTGGAAAAGTCTGGAGAACAGACGCTTCTCTTTGTCCCCATGGAGTTTGGAATGCACCACTCTTGCAGCAAAGGGATGCATTCTTGTTCACCCACCTAGAAGCTCTCTGAACCCCATCCTTTTAGGTTCTATCAAGGCTTCATTATGTAGGGATGATTGATTGGTCATTGATTGCTAATAATCGATTCAAATTCCAGACTCTCTCCCCTCCCAGGAAATCAGATCAGAGGGTGGGGATCAAAGTTTCAGCGGTTACACAAACACACACACACACAAACACCAGTCTCCCCCATCCTTTCCCAAAGTTACCTCATTAACATAAATTCAGGTATGATTGAAAGGGGCTCATTATAAGTAATAAGATACCCTTTTCCCCTTTATCATTCTGAAGCTATTTTAGGAATTGGAACTATTTGAGGACAAAAGTCCAAGTGTTATAACAAAAGACTCTTCCATTGCTCTTTTGGCTTAGGAAATCACAAGCAATTTAAGAGACAGGAACAGAGATAAAGATCACATATACATTCCTCTTTATAAATCACAATATCAAAGGGACCAATGGATTCATCAAGAATAGAATCCAGGGATTCCTCTGGTGGTATACTGGATAAGAATCCATCTGCCAATGCAGGGGACATGGGTTTGATCCCTGGTTCGGGAAGATTACACATGCTGCGGGGAGACTGAGCCCATGCACCATAACTGCTGAGTCCGTGTGCTTCAACTACTGAAGCCCAAGTGCCTAGAGCCTGTGCTCCTCAACAAGAGAAGCCACCACACTGAGAAACCCAAGCACCACAACTAGAGAGTAGCCCCTGCTCGCCACAACTAGAGAAAGTCCAAGTGCAGCAACAAAGAGCCAGTACAAGCAAAAATAAAATAAATTATTTTTTTAAAAAAAGAATTGAGTCCAGGGATTTCCCTGGTAGTCCAGTGGCTAAGACTCTGCACCCTCAATGCAGGGGGGCTGGGTTCCTTCCCTGCTCAGGGAAGTAGATCCCACATGCCACAACTAAAGATCCGGCATGCCACAACTAAGACCTGATGCAGTCCAATAAATTAATTACAAAATAAAAAAAGAATAGAGTCCAGAGAGCAGGTGACACAAGTTTTACCTTATCACAAAGTAGCACATATGGCTAAGCAGCACCTATAGCAGAGAAGTTGAAACAGCATTCTTTGGGAAAGACTCAGAGAAAGGATCATTAGCAGATGTACAGGTGCCCTGTTGCCCATCTATCCTAGGGCAGCCCACAGAAATCTAACAAGGCTGGAGGTCAGATTCGGAGCCTGATTACAGAAGCACCAGCCTCTGGCTAAGTATAATCACAAGCCAGAATTTAATAGCAATATGACTTACTAAAATATTGCCCCCAACTGTATCCTGTCAATTCCACATGAGGGATTGGAAGAAGCACCAGGATCTCTACTAGTTGGGTCAAGGTACTGGGATCTAAGCCTCTGATTGCAGTTAAATGCCAGCAAACAGCAACAGGATTCACTACATCAACCATCACAGCTGTGGAAGCAACTGTCACTCTTCTTACATGGGTAGGGGTCAGGGATGGCAGGAACCTACACCAGCTTTGTGGTTGACCTGTATCATATCTATTTTCCATAGAAGTTTGCAGACTATCTCTTTCCTCTTTTTCTTGGAGGCCAACTTACAGGGTATAAGTGTTGGATAAATGAATCCTTACCTTAAGGAAGGCTATTTAGATAAATATCACTCTAGGTAACATGATTTGGAATTCATCTTAATAAAAACAGATGAACAATATACTGGAGAAGAGTCCAAACAGAAGGCAATTGTAGTTCTTTTCAGTTGCTTGGTCATGCCAGACTCTTTGCAACCCCATGGATGCCAGGAAGCACACCAGGCTTCCCTGTCCATCACCAACTCCTGGAGTTTGCTCAAACTCATCCTGTCCATCGAGTCGATGATGCCATCCAACCATCTTATCCCCTGTTGTCCCCTTCTCTCCCTGCCTTCAATCTTTCCCAGCATCAGGGTCTTTTCCAATGAGTCAGTTCTTCACATCAGATGGCCAAATTATTGGAGCTTCAGCTTCAGCATCAGTCTTTCCAGTGAATATTCAGGACTGATTTCCTTTAGGTTTGACTGGTTGGATCTCCTTACAGTCCAAGGGACTCTCAAGAGTCTTTCCCACAACAATTCAAAAGGATCAATTCTCTGGCACTCAGCTTTCTTTACAGTCCTACTCTCACATTCATACATGATTACTGGAAAAACCATAGCTTTGACTAGATGGGCCTTTTGTTGGCAATAATAGTGGATTTAATCAATGATGCTAATTTTTTCGGCCCTCCCTGTAACCACACACTTTGTCATGTGACTTGGCAGTTCTTCCTTTAAGAAGTAGAGAATGTTTCCCTGCCACTCATTCCATGATTCAGCCATTTGATTGTTTTGATGTTAGGATGTTTGCAAATGTTAACAAGCAGACACTTGTTAAAGTGCCTGGGAAGTTAGGTTTGCTCTCAAACTTCTGCGTTGCCAAGAGAAGGATGTTGAGGAGGAAATATTTTCCCTTCTTCCCTTCTAGGTTCCTTGGTTGGTCTAATAAATTGAAATAAGACAGATTAACAAGAGAAAAACAAATTTAATTTTGTATGTATGGGAGCCCCGTAAAGCCACGAGACTCCCTGGCAGTCAGGCAACCGAGGCTTATGTATCATCCTGAGCTAAGGAGAAGTGGGTAGGGGCGCAGGGCTTCAGAGGCAAGAAAGTTCATAGGAAGATGAAAAGAGCAAATGTTTGGTAAGCAAACAATTATTTCTGATATAAAATGTTATGTCTGGTAATAGCTCTCTCCCTGGTTCAAATCTCCTATCTAAATGGTTTCAGGCAGTTAAGGTGGAAGTAAAAAAGCTCTACCTGAGTCTGCTGGGCACCAATTATCTTCAGTTTGAAATAATCCACATGCCAAAGTGGTACAGTCTGGCACAGCCTGCCCTGAACTCCCTCAAGGACATGGCCAGCTATTCTACTCATCCCAGGAAGAGGACTAGATCAGAGCCCCCAGGCAAGCTCAGTCTGAATTGGCCAGACACCAGCAGAACCACTCAGCTGACCCCAGCTTAGATCAGCCAACTTCCAATCTGAAGCACAGAGCTGAAATAATAATGATTTTTATTTTAAGCACTAAGTTCTAGGGTGACAGCAATAACTGAGTGGCACAATGTTCAAAACTACCTTAGGCAGTGTTTTCACTTTCAACACACTAGAAATGGTATAAGGGATGACACTGAAGGGCTAAGGGGAAATTCTCTAGCAATGGCATCAGTGCATATAAAGAAAGGTATCACAAAAGCAATGAAATCATCTGAAAAATGTCAGAAATACATAAGTATTGCTAATTAGGGGAAGTAAAAGAAGTAAAACAAAGCTCAAGAGCCTATCCATAGTCATATGTACCTTGATGCTAGTAATATGCCCAACAGAGCAGTCTTCATTTTGTCTTTACTAAATCTTTTTAAATTAACAAGGTTCTTCACTTTATATTATAAAATAATATATCTTTATCTTCCACAAAGATATATAATCATGAAAATAGTATTAAGATGATTTATAAGCTAAAGGGAGTAGAAATAGATCAAATATGCTCATATTTCCATATCTCCAAATTTCCGTCAAATTCATAACACAATTCCATCAAGCTGATGGCACTTAATATATATTAGTTGGTGAACATTTTCATAAGGTGGAAGAAACAAAATCTAATAAAAAGAATTCCACTTTGAGGCAAAATTGGTTTATTATTCAGGACACCATCAGTCTCAGAAATTAATTCAACAATTTTTAGGTCTAGTACATTCAGAGCTGCTTTCTTTATTGATCAATGAAACTATTCTTTCTGGGCAAAACCTTTATTACTACCTCTATTTACACCATGGGATTAGAAGAGTCCAGGCAGATATCTAGAATCAGATCAAACAGATCAGATGTACCTGTGTGAGCTCTATCAGAAATGGGAATTATAAAAGAGAGAAACAGAGTTGATGGCTCTCACCAAGAAGCATATAGTCTAGTTGCATCTTACAGTGAGATGAGTATTCAAGGAGTAGAATGGATGGGGTGGGGCAGGGATGAAGCTAGGGATCATGTAGCAGTTAAAAGAAGAAAAGGTAACTTCTAGAGTCATTAAGAAAAGCTCCATGGAGGAAACAGTACATACATTAGGTTTCAGATAGGCTAACTGGCCAGCCAGAGGAAGACAATGATTCAAAAACTCACAACAACAAAAGTAAGAAACATAACAGAAATAAATGTTATTGAATGAAGACTAATGAAAACTCTTATACTATCAGAATACCTTTAGACTATGAACAAATATTAATTTCAATCCAATCATGCATCTGAAAATAAATGCCCTCTGCATGATTTATAGTCTCTTATTTTAGAATCCCAAGGACTTCTTCCTATTATGAAACACTTATTGCCCCATCAATCAATAAGTAACAAAATTTTAAGGAATAAGTAACAAGAGAACTGAAACCCAGCAGGTGCCTATGGGGCCTTTCTGGGTACAAACAGTTTCTGACCACTCCCCCCTTACTTGTTTGTAGGAAATGGGCCTCATTCAGCTTCCCAGACTTTCCCTGAGTTCCAAAAGGTCAGATTCAAACAGTTGTTACATAGGGAAAGGAGAGGATGTGGAAACAAGGGAGGCACAGTCAATAAGCAATAGTACAGCCTAGGGGTTCCTCCTCAGGCAATGAGTTCTTCTAGTTAGTAAGCCCCTCACCCAGACTTTTTTTTCTTGGGCTCCAACATCACAGCAGACAGTGACTACAGCCATGAAACTAAAAGACGCTTGCTCCTTGGAAGAAAAGCTATGACAAACCAACACAATGTCTTTAAAAGCAGAGACATCACTTTGCCAACAAAAGTCTGTATAGTCGAAGCTATGGTTTTTCCAGTAGTCCTATATGGATGTGAGAGCTGGACCGTAAAGAAAGCTGAGCGTCGAAGAATTGATGCTTTTAAACTGTGGTGCTGGAAAAAACTCTTGAGAGTCCCTTGGACTGCAAAGAGATCAAACCAGTCGATCCTAAACGAAATCAGTCCTGAATATTCATTGGAAGGACTGATGCTGAAGCTGAAACTTCAATACTTTGGCCACCTGATGTGAAGGGCCAACTCATTAGAAAAGACCCTGATGTTGGGAAAGATAGAAAGCAGGACGAGAAGGGGACAACAGAGGGACAAGATGGTTGGATGGCATCACGGACTCAATGGACATGAGTCTGAGCAAGCTCTGGGAGCTGATGAAGGATAGGAAAGCCTGGTGTGTTGCAGTCCATGGGGTCACAAAGTATTGGACACAACTGAGCAATTAAACACCACCCAACTAGAGAATGTTAACTCCCAGCAAAGCACAAGATTCCTAGAGCACCATCTTGTTACCTCACCACCAACCAATCAGAAGGAACTCACATCCTGTAGCCCAAATTTTGCCTTTAAAACTTCTCCCTGAAAACCATTGGGGAATTCAGGTGTTTTGAGTATAAGCCACCCATTCTTCTTGCTTGGCCTTCCAATAAACCTTTCTCACTTCGAATTCCTACACTTCCATTTGTTTGACTTAACTGTGTCTTTAACACTAGACGGCAATGGCACCCCACTCCAGTACTCTTGCCTGGAAAATCCCATGGACGGAGGAGCCTGGTAGGCTGCAGTACATGAGGTCGCTGAGTCGGACACGACTGAGCGACTTCACTTTCACTTTTCACTTTCATGCATTGGAGAAGGAAATGGCAACCCACTCCAGTGTTCTTGCCTGGAGAATCCCAGGGATGGCGGAGCCTAGTGGGCTGCCGTCTATGGGGTCGCATAGAGTTGGACACGACTGAAGCGACTTAGCAGCAGCAGCAGCAAGGTCACCTAACTTCTGTCTTCCCTTTTCCTATTCTCCTAGTACCTAGTTCTGTCATACCTCTGGTTCCAGAAAAGCAGGACTGCACACATTTGCTGCCTTTAAGAAGCAGAGCCACACAAATGAACTGAGAATACCAACTATTTAGGTTGGTAAAAAAGTAATTGTGGTTTCAGACCATGAATTTTAAATCATTATAACTAGGCTCAAACACAACTTTATTAATCAAAATAGGAACCATTACAGTCAACATATTTTTGCCAAATGAAAAATAAGCTGGTTTATTCTTGTAGGGTCAAAATCCATGCTTTGGGATTCAATGAGCTCTTGGAAAGAATTTTCTGCCTCCTGCTAGTTGTGGAAGTATTTTCCCTGCAAAAAGTTATCAAGATGCTTCTAGAAGTGGTAGTCGGTTGCTGACAGAACAGGTGAATATGGCAAAGAAAGCAAGACTTCATAGCCCAATTTGTTCAAATTTTGAAGTATCAGTTGTGCAGCATGCAGTTGGGCATTGTTGCGAAGAACTGGGCTCTTTCTGTTAACCAGTAACAGCTAGGCACTGCAGCTTTCAGTGCATCTGATCAATTTGCTGGGCATACTTCTCAACTGTAATAGTTTCACCAGGATTCAGAAAGCTGTAGTGGATCAGATTGCAGCAGACCACCAAACAGTGACCATGACCTTTTTCGGTGCAAGTTTGGCTTTGGGAAGTACTTTGGAGCTTCTTCTTGGTCCAATCACTGAACTGGCTGGTTGTCATACATAATTCACTTTTTGTCACATGTCACAATCTGATGGAGAAATGGTTCATTGTTGTTGTGTTGAATAAGAGAACATGACACTTCAAAATGATTTTTTTTTTCAGTCAGCTCATGAGGCATCCACTTATCAAGCTTTTTCATCTTTCCAGTTTGCTTCAAATGCTGAATGACTTCAGAATGGTTGACAGTGAGTTGTTTGGCAACTTCTCATGTAGTTTTAAAAGGATCAGCTTCAATGACGGTTCTCAGTTGTCGTCAATTTCGGATGACTGGCCACTATGCTCCTCATCTTCAAGACTCTCATCTCCTTTGTAACTTCTTGAATCACCACTGCACTGTATGTCTGTTAGCAGTTCCTGAGCCAAATGTGTTGCTGATGTTGCAAGTTGTCTCCACTGCTTTACAATCCATTCTGAATTCAGATTTTAAAAATTGCTTGAATTTGCTTTTTGTTTAACATCATTTCCCTAGTCTAAAATAAATATAAAATGAACAGCAAGCAATCAGTCATTAGCAAAAAAAAACCATAAAGTGAGAAATATGCATTAAAATCATGTACAACATAACGATGTTTATGTAAGAATATATTCCAATATTAAATGGCAAAGTTCAACAATGCAAAAGCACAATCAATCCTGTACCTGATAGAAAGAATTGATCCTCATACCAATAAAAGCCTTCATTAGACACCAAATAACCTGAAATTCGTTTTCTACCTTTGAAAAAAATAATAAAGCAAAACCTAAACTTTTAGTTAAAACTGTGTCAATAGCTTTTCCTTTCTTACTTTCTTATCATATACAAAACATCTAAATCTTCACAATTAAGGATCCATCCCCTGAACATTTCTGCATTTTAAGCATATCATTATTAATTAGAGAAAGGCTATGGTCATGATGTAAATAAGCAGTGGGCTTTAAAGCACACTTCCCAACACCCGCTCATGGCTGCAAGGGCGGGCAAAGGCAGGTGGTATGGGCTGAACAGCATGGGACAGGGGAATAGAAGGACAGAAGAAAATCTGAGGCCCTATTAACCAAAATGTCTCCTCTCTCTGTGACAGTCCCACGCCTGACAGGGAGCAGAACTCCACTTTACAATCTTCTGAAAACCAAAGCTTTCAAGCTAATGCTGCTTCAAGGTCCATCATTCTGCCAGAGGTGGCAATACCTTAATTTGTCACTGTCAAGCAGGCAAATTTCTTTAAGGTCTTGCTCACTGTTATTCCATTCTGCCATGTCTGGACACACGAGCTTCCTGATACAACACACTGGAGATCAACTTCTGGGATATCAGACAGAGCACATTACTCTGAACTGCCTGCCATGTTAACTGTCCTGGAAAAGAGTGATGTGACTCAGGTCAGGATATTTGATAGGGCACAGGCCGTCCAAATATTTCTGTGGTCTTAGCCGTGATGCCTTCAGGAGAGAACGCTGATGAGCAGATACATATTTCTCTGATACTGAACACTGATTTTGAAACACTAATTCATAACATGTGAACTGCTTCATCCTTCTTCCTATTAGAGGACACAAATCAATCTCTCAGTGCACAAGGAGAACTGAAGCATGAGCCCACAGGATTTCTCTCCAGAAGCATCCAGAGACTTCCTTCGAGGTTGGGTCAAGAGTCCCCTGTAGAAAATCCCACTAGAGGTTTCCAGGGTCCTTTCCCTGCATCTAATTCAAGGGACTCTGGATTGGTTAAGAGACAAGTACAACCAAAATCATTAGGCTCCACCCTCTCCCTGCCCTGCATATGCTTCCCCCGTGCACTTCACTAGCTCCTGTTTTGAGTTTTTCACTAAAGAACAGAACCAAGACAAGAATTTTTTGGTGTTATTTCCCAAAAGGCTCTGGGGAAAATAATACTTAACTCTGACACATGATGTAGGAGTGTGCAGTTAAAGGTTGACAGAAGCCAATATTTACAATGTTATTTAGAAATGATAGGACACTTAGTTACAAAATCTTTGAAACCTTTATAATAACTCTCTTCCAAGGGTCCTTGCTGTGGCATCAGCTTATGGTCAGAAACTGCCTTACAACCAAGACAGTCAGCGCTTGGAAGATGGCAGCCAAATAAGACATTCAAAACTTCCCCTGCAACCACCCAAAGAAGCCGTCTCTGTGCCAAGGGGTAGGGAAGAAAACTGGCCCTTAAGGATCAGGGTAGACAAGTGAATGTTGTCAGATTATCAGATTCCATAGGAACCCCACCACCAGTATGAGGATAGACGTAAGTCAGATTGCATTTTTACAGGCCCCTATGTTTAAGGACTTCCCTGGTGGCTCAGACAATAAATAATCCACCTACCATGCGGGAGACCTGGGTTCGATCCCTGGGTTGGGAAGATCCCCTGGAGAAGCGAAAGGTTACCCACTCCAGTATTCTGGCCTGGAGAATTCCATGGACTGTATAGTCCATGGGGTCGCAAAGAGTCAGACACGACTGCAGGACTTTCACTTTCACTTTAGCTTTATAAAAATCTGCCAAAGTGAGTTGTAGCAATTTTAGTGTCTCACCAGCAATCTGTGAAAGTTCCTGTTGCTCCACATCCTTGCCACTTTTGGTGTTGTCTTTTTTTCTTAATATTTTAAAAAAATATTTATTTATTTGCCTGTGTTGGGTCTTAGTTGCAGTATGTGAGCTTAGTTGCCTCATGGCGTATGGGAACTCAGTTCCCTTACCAGGGAATGAACCAGCATCCCCTGCATTGGAAGGCAGATTCTTCACCACTGGACCACCAGGGAAGTCCCTGGTGTTGTTACTCTTTTTTATTTCAGTTGCTCTACTGGGTGTGTAGTCCAGGCATCAGTAGTTATTCAAGATTCCCAGGTGTTTCCAATGTGTGGCCAAAGGCATGTTCCCAATGTATGAGAATCAGAGCATGTCTGGGTCTAAACAGTTCCAAGTGTCCAAAGAGAAAGGGTTACTTTCTGAGCTAATAAGCTCTCCTTCACTAGATGTAAGAAAACAGTGCATACAAATCAGGAATGGTGTACAGGCAGTACTTCTTAACATTTAATGTCCACCCAAATCCCCTGAGGCTCTTGTTCAAGCGCAGGTTCTAATTCAGTGGGTCGGGGAGAGTCTTCATTTCTAACAGGTTCCCGCATGATGTCAATGCTGCTGGTCTAGAAACCATACTTGGACAAGTAAAGGGATAGCAGCTGTTTCTATTATTAGGTAAGAGGTTGGAATAAAACTGCGAGTCCCTCCCAAACTATGATTCTAAATTCTAAAGACATTCACATCCTCCATCCTGACACTTTGCATGGGCTGCAGTCTCTGAACATTTCCATTTGGGTGCCCAGACACTCCATCAATGCCATATGCAGAAGTAAAATCATTACACTCCCAAATGGTTGCCTGTCCAAACTTCCCTGTTTATACTTAACATTAACACTAACCTTGAAACCCTGCTTCTCAGAGCTATCATTCTCCTTGTCATAGACACCTTTGAATACAATTTCTCCTTTCTCCTCCGTAACAAGTCATTGGCAAGACTTTTCAATCTCCTTTAATTCAGCCCACATTTACTGCACACCCACCTGTCTGTAAAAGGCACAACAGTAGGTACTGTGGAATCCAAAGGAACAGTGTCCACCCTCTAGTGCGGGGAGGGGGAGGGCACATGCAAACAACCATGTAATACAAGAAAGAGACATGAAATACCCTTTCTATAAGGCTGGTCTAGTCTTTACTCCAACTGCTCCCGATGCAAGACACACAGGTGTGTCTACTACTGGGACAGCCTCTTGACATGAAGCAATGAGATCACATTTTTTACACCTTGACTGCCTACCTACTTCTTCTGGGCTTTTCTCCCCAAAAGCCTGAAATATTTTCCCATCCTAATGTTAACCACTTCCAGTCTAAATTCCTCCACCTCCATTTTTGGGCTTCTTTATAAGCTGTTACCAGCCTGCCAGTAACACAGAACTTTTTGCTGGAGAACTAATTAAATCTCAACTATTTGGAGAGGTCCTCCCTGACCACTAATGGCCCCCAGTGATCTCTTCTTCTTCTGGAACCCTCAAGTGCCAAAAAGTAAATATAAAAAGTAATATCTTAGTCCATCCTCGCCACTACCATAAAATTCTACATACTGGTTAGCTTATAAGCAACAGAAACTTATTTCTCAAAGTTCGAGACACTGGAAATCTGACATCAGGGTGCCAGCTTTGTCAAGTGAGGGCTGTCTTCCTGCTCTCAGACTTGTGGTTGTGTCCCTGCATGGTGGAAACAGGCAAGGGAGCTCTCTGGAGCCTTGTTTATAAGGACATTCATCCCATTCATGACAGCAGAGTCTTCCAAAGGCCCCACCTCCTAACACCACCACCTTAGGGAGAAGATTTCAACACAAACATTTTGGAGGACACATTCAGACCATAGCTAGGGATTTAGTAGTTGTTTAAGGATCTCCTTGTTTTTTTTTTTTCTCTCTTTTTAATTTTTTTCCTTCCTTGTTTTTCATAATAACATATGTTTTCATTTCTTTCTTATGTAATTAAAAGATACAAGAAGATAGGGTTCTTGTCCTATTCATCCATTATATGGAACATTTTGTTAATATTTATTGGAAGAAGAGGGGAGATAGAAAAGAAAGGAAACAAATATTAATTAAAATTTTCCTATTTGTCAGACACCTTGGAATTTGCTTCATAGAGAGCAACTCATTAGTACACATACCCATTCCAGGAGATATTATTATACTCCTCTGAAACTAACTTAGGAGACTGACTCTGAAAGCATGCTCCCAGGACCAGGATCATTGACATCAATTGGGAGCATGTTGGAAATGCAGATTTGGGGCCACCACCAAACATCTATAAAAGAGAAACTCTGGGGTGGGGCCTAACAATGTGCGTTTTAATAAGTCCTCCAAGGGATTCTGATGCATCCTAAACTGAATCAGAGTTTGAATTCAACAGTCAAAGTCAGAGAAATGTCTAGTGACAGAGTTGGTCGGTCTGACCAAAAGCCATTCTCTTAATATTACATCATAGTGTTTCCTTGGCTAGTGAGTAGGCCCTTCTGGATAACATCTGAAGTGATCAGCATGAATAGATTTTCCATTTGAAGACTCCAGAGTAAAATCTTCATAAAAAAAGTGATTAAAAGAAAACTTAACTCTTCCCCCAAATGACTGTTGCTATAGAAATTATTACAAGACAAAGAAGTTCATACTGTTTCTGTTGATATCAATTTGAATTTCCAGAAGTACCCAATGACTAAGAAAATTGGAAGTCAGTCTATTCTAAACCTTGTGTTTTACAGGTAGTATATACAAATTGGCATCAAAATGATATAATACCAGCATTTAAAAGTAACAAATACTAAATGAGGACTTTGTTTCCATTTTAGTCAAATATTCCACAGAGTAAATGGTAAAAACTGAGTGAGTTTTTAAGGGGTACAACAATCTCACTTGCCTTCATAATTAGATGAAGGAAAGCAATTTATATCCACTAATCAAGTCCTACTACCTTACCACTCTCTTAGAGGAAAGAGTCCATAGTCTCTAAGGTCTCCTCAGAAAGTACACCAGAAAATCCAGAGCCTGTCAATCATCTTACCAACATATGAAACCAGATAAGGGAGTCAGTGTCTTACAGTCATTTTCATACTTAAAAAAATATTATTGTTTATTTTACAGCAGTAAGATCAAGTTGATATTTTACTAGAACCTAAAAAAAGACATTATGATAATACAAGAGTCCATCTATTTTCTTTTTGTGAGGACTGTTATGTAAGTTTTTGTGTGTACATGTGAAAAATGTACAATTGCATTCCATATAAGTTGCTGCTATTAAAAATAATTTTAAGATCACAGCAGTGTGTCGGTCATGCTACTTGGACCATTCACTAGGCAAGGCTTTAAATAAATAAATAAATAAAATTAAGAACATCTCTTCATTAAAAGATACCATAAAGAAAGCAGAAAGGTAACCTACAAGTTTCATCAATCTACAAGGACTGATATCCAGGATATGTAGGAACAGAAAACTTCCATGAATCACTAAAACAAAACAAATGAAAAATGTGAAAACATCTTAAGGCATAGACACTGTAGAAAATAGGAAACCTAAATGACAAATAAATATAAGAAAAGACACTCAGCTTCAATACTATTAGGAAATGTAAATTAAAGCCACAATGAGAAGCTATTCAATTTACTTGTGCCTGTGCATGCTAAATCGCTTCAGTCATGTCTAACTCTTTGTGACCCCATGAACTGTAGCCCGCCAGGCTCCTCTGTCCATGGGATTCTCCAAGCAAGAATATTGGAGTGGGTTGTCATTTCCTTCTCCAGGGGATCTTCCCCACCCAAGGATCAAACCCACGTCTCTTATATCTCCTGCATTGGGATTGGCAGGCAGGTTCTTTACTACTAGCACCACCTGGCTAGTACTCAGCTAGTACCTTTGCTGAGTACCCATTCAGTACTCAGCAAACCAGCAAAGTTTAGAAATCTAATTGCCAAGAGCTGGGAAGGAAATGGAGCAGTCAGAGTAGCTCTTGAAGAGCAGAGAGCACATGGAGAAAGAGGTCTGATTGACAGCCAGCACTGTTCGCCAGACTTACGAATGAGGCCATCTTGAACCATCACACTCTAGCTGAGGCGCTAGATGACTGTACCCACATGAATGGGCCCCAGACAGACAAGTAAAAGAACTGCCTAGCAGAACACACCCTAAATTGCAGAATTTATGAGCAAATAAAATGGTGGTTGTTTAAGTCACAATGTTTATAGTGGCTTGTTACACAGAAACAGATAACTGATTCACTAATCATATCCTTTGAAAGTCTACTCCTAGTTTTGTAACCTAGAGAAACTCATAAGAGAAACACAAATGTCCTCAGGATAGATATACACAAAAAATGTTCACAGAGGCGTTCTTGATCAAAGTCCCAAACTGGGAAAACTCAGATATTCATCAGCAGAAGAAGAGCTCAATCAGTTGTGCTATACTCATAATTTAGAATACAGCTTCAGAATTAGTCTGTATCTGTACATGTATTTTATATACTTTCTTGTATTTATGAAATATTTCATAATTTTTTCAGAATGAAAATAGTCATCTTTATATTTGGTGAAATAGGTAAGCAATTTAATTTCCAAGAGCAACCAATACAGCAGACACAGATGCCCAAATATCACCAATGCCTTGGAATGGCTCATAAATTAAATTCAGCAAAGATAGATGAGGCTGATTTCTCAGGAAGGGAAAAGGTTCTGATTTAATAGAATTTGTCATCTAACTTGACATCAGGCCAGGGAAGGCATCTCCCAGGTTTTTGACCTCTCGCACAATTCTTTACATCATTAATATACCTGGTGGCAGGGATAAGAGTCAGTTTTCCTTACATTGCAAATGCTTAAAGGCAAAGCAAGAAGATTCAATCTTGCCCCTTCTCTGCAGGTGAGAAGAGAAGGTAAAAATGAGATGCCATGTTCCTTTGCCATTCCCAAGAATCTAAAAGGAGTTTGTCCTCTGAGAACTAAACTATGAAATCAACATATAATGGATTAGAGTGTCTATCCAGTTACTATGGTGAATGGGATCATTGTTCCCAATTCTATACTCCTTCCTGTCTTTTCTTAGAGAGTTTACATTCATGTTCTTTTCAGTTCACCTTCCTCTTTGAGACTGATGCTGGGCTTGGCCCTGTGACTTTAGTCACCACAGTGTGGGGGACCTCACAGTCCCAAGCTGAGGCCTCATAAATCATCACATGTTTCTGCTTGCCTTCTAGTACTCCAGGTAGTCATGGCCCCTCCAGCCTTGGTCCCAGAAGACCTGAACCTAAATAGAAGCCTGGTGTCCATCCTGGCCCAGCCAACTTCAGCCTAATCAGCCAAATCATGGCTGACCTATAGACCTAAGAACTTGAAAACAAATGCTTGATGCCATAACCACAGAGATCATCCAGCTATTTGTTTCACAGTAAAAACTAATACAGTCATCTTAAAGAAACAATCTCTCATTGCCATCTTCCTAAATTCCATATATATATATAAAAAAAGAAACAATCTCTCCCAGGACAAATCAAATGGGGTGCCTATCAAATGGGGTGGTCAGCCACAGAAACAAAGAAAAGAGAAAGCCTGCAAGGCAAATGGACCTAGCCAATATGGACCTAGCCAATATCGATCCATTAATGTGGTGAACCACACCCAAGGACAGAACCTCTCTAATTTGTGTGTGCAGGCATGCATCTAATAAGCAGTTGTCACAAATATTAAACATTCATATTATGCAATCAACAATTTTTGTTTTGATTTCATGCTCACCAAAGAACCCTGTCATTTGTCTTCATGTGTAGCTTGCTTACAGGGACAGAATTTGCTAGTCTTTGAAATAAGTAAACAACATGACATGTAAATAAGGATGTTTAGAGCCTTGAACAGAGCAGAACTCGGTAAGTTTTAGTTCCCTTATGTTCTTTCCAAAGCTCTAGAGCCCTCTCCCAAAGGAAGGCAGTATTTACCATGCTTCACAGCAGGAACTAGTTCTTGCTTCAACTCAACATTTCAGGTTCTATCCTTCACCACAAAAGTCCTATTTTGACAAAAGACAGGTCAAATGACTTTCTTGGAATCACATTTTTATTGTACGCTTTGCCTTTTAGAAAGAAGACGAAAGGAACATGGACATATTGTCTGTATCATATTCTAATGAGAGTCGCTGGAAATATAAATAGATCTGAAATCAAAGCCACAGTTCCCAAATGCCTGATGAGAGGCTCCTTCCTTATTTAATGAAATGATTTCATTAAGGCTGAGTCTCCAGTCTCAAAGCATGTTAACTTCAACAATCTGCATATGACCAAAACCTTTTCCTGTCATTCAAATTTAATTTTTGTCAAAACAAATGAGTTGCAAAAAGTCATGAACATATAGTGTACATTTTCTAGCTCTAAATTATGCAACAGTGTGGGTCACAGTTTTGTAATCTTCTGGATTGTGCCCAAGTGAGGATATATATATACTGATTAATAAAGCCCTAGCTTGATTTTATAAATGATTTTCATTTGGTTAGTCCTCATTATAACTCAAATCTGGGAAATGGCAAATACTTCCCTTTTATGTGTGTAGAACCTACAACCCAGGGGAGCTAAATGAATTCATCTATCAGAATTGCCATGATGTCATAGATAAAATCCAGAACTCAGTCTTTAACATGACTAAATAACCTCTGTGTGCTTCTGAAATTCAGCTGCTTGGGGATCAGACTGTGCAGGAACACTGGTGAGTAACAGTTATTAAAGTGAAAGTTCCTACTACATGTACACTTTATATATCACTAAAGCTTACTGTAATCCAAAGTGGCACATCAATAAGCTCTTGGGAGTGCACAGCAGCAAACACATTGAACATATTAACCAGGAGGGAGCTCACATCAAGTAAAGAGAGACCATGAAACAGTGGCCAAAGCAGAAATGTTATATGGAAAGGAGAGATGTGGCATTGCTCTGCTGAGGCATTATGATGAAACAGAGATTTAAATTGCTCACAGGGAATAAGTCAGTTTAGTCCCATGAAGCCCTGAGAAGCATACCACAACTACTGAGCCCACATGCTGCAACCACCAAAGCTTCCATGCCTAGAGTCTGTGCTCTGCAACAAGAGAAGCCACTGCAATGAGAAGCCCTGGCACTGCAATTAGAGAGTAGCCCCCAGTCGCTGCAATGAGACAACAGCTCATGTGCAGCAATAAACACTCAGCAGAGCCAAAATTAAAAACAAAAGAAACCACCCAGTTTGTCCTCTCGCTTACCATTCAGAACCTGATTGGAACATTTCAGATAAACTAAGAATAGCAGATGTTTTCTCCAAAGTGACATACTTTTAAGGTTTGCTGTAAGAGATGGCAAGAATACACAGAAGAACTATACAAAAAAGATCTTAATGACCCAGACAACCACGATGGTGTCATCACTCAACTAGAGCCAGATATCCTGGAATGCGAAGTCAAGTAGGCCTTAGGAAGCATCACTATGAACAAAGCTAGTAGAGGTGATGGAATTTCAGCTGAGGTATTTCAAATCCTAAAAGATGATGGGTTAGAGTGCTACACTCCATATGCTAGCAAATCTGGAAAACATCAGTGGCCACAGGGCTGGAAAAGGTCAGCTGTCATTACAAACCCAAAGAAATGGAATGCTGAAGAATGTTCAAACTACCGCACTATTGCACTCATCTCACATGCTAGCAAGTAATGCTGAAAATTTTCCAAGTGAGTCTTCAACAGTATGTGAGCCAAGAACTTCCAGATGTTCAAGCTGGATTTAGAAAAGGCAGAGGAACCAGAGATCAAATTGCCAACATATGCTGGATCATAGAAAAAGCAAGAGAATTCCAGAGAAACATCTACTTCTGCTTCACTGACTAAGCTAAAGCCTTTGACTGTGTGGATCACAACAAGCTGGAAATTCTTAAAGAGATGGGAATACCAGGCCACCTTACCTGCCTCCTGAGAAATTTGTAAGCAGATCAAGAAGCAACAGTTAGAACCAGGCATGCAACAATGGAGTGGTTCAAAATTGCGAAAGGAGTATGTCAAGGCTGTATATTGTCACCCTGATTATTTACCTTATATGCAGAGTACATCATGCCAAATGCCAGGCTGGATGAAGCACAAGCTAGAATCAAGATTGCCGGATATTTCAATATTTCAATAAGATATTTCAATAACCTCAGATATACAGATGACACAATCCTTATGGAAGAAAGCAAAGAGGAACCAAAGAGCCTCTTGATGAAAGTGAAAGAACAGAGTGAAAAAGCTGGCTTAAAACTCAACATTCAAAAAACTATTCAAAAAACTAATATCATGGCATCTAGTCCCATCACTTCATGGCAAATAAATGGGAAAACAATGGAAACAGTGAGAGACTTTACTTTCTTGGGCTCCAAAATCACTGCAGATGGTGACGGCAGCCATGAAATGAAAAGATACTTGCTCCTTGGAAGAAAAGTTATGACCAATCTATAGAGCATATTAAAAAACAGAGACATTACTTTGCCAACAGGGTCTGTCTAGTCAAAGCTTTGGTTTATCTAGTGGTCATGTATGGATGTGAGAGTTGGACCATAAAGAAAGCTGAACACCAAAGAATTCATATATTTGAACTGTGGTATTGGAGAGGACTCTTGAGAATCCCTTGGACTGCAAGGAGATCAAACCAGTCCACCCTAAAGGAAATCAGTCCTGAATATTCATTGGAAGGACTGATGCTGAAGCTGAAGTTCCAATAATTTGGCCACCTGATGTGAAGAACTGACTCACTGGAAAAGACCCTGATGTTGGGAAAGATTGAAGGCAGAAGGAGAAGGGGATGACAGAGGATGAGATGGTTGGATGGCATCACTGACTTGATGGGCATGAGTTTGAGCAAGCTCCAGGAGCTGGTGATGGACAGAAAAGCATGGCATGCTGCAGTCCACGAGGTCACAAAGAGTTGGACACAACTGAGGGACTGAACTAAACTGAACTCTGCACAGCAAACAAGTAAGGTTGCTATATCTTTCAATACATAATCATCAAATGCTCAGGGAAAGTAAAGATCATAATATAACTTTTATTTAGCACCCACTAAATACCATGGCAGATATGATCTCTGTTTCACAGATATAAAACAGAATTTTTAAAGTTATACTTATCAGGGACATATTAATCATTTGCCCAAGAAGTTTTGAACTAAAACTTGTTTGTTGTTTTTTTTTCATTAGAATGTGCTCTTTGTCAATAACTGTTTATTAATAGATTAAATTTCATTTTAGAATCTGCAAATTCACCTTTCTCTTAGATTGCTTGTTTCAAATCAATTTTAATAGTAACTACATAGATTTGAGGAGTGGGACAATCATTTTTTGGACATACCCAGATGTGGTCAACACTGAAATCAGATTGATTATATTCTTTGCAGCCAAAGATAGAGAAGCTCTATACAGTCAAAAACAAGGCTAGGAGGTGACTGTGATTCAAATCATGAACTCCTTATTGTCAAATTCAGACTTAAATTGAAGAAAGTAGGGAAAACCACTAGACCATTCAGGTATTACCTAAATCAAATCCCTTATGATTCTACAGTGGAAGTGAGAAATAGATTTAAGGGACTAGATCTGATAGATAGAGTACCTGATGAACTATGGACTGAGGTTCATGACACTGTACAGGAGACAGGGATCAAGACCATCCCCATGGAAAAGAAATACAAAAAAGGAAAATGGCTGTCTGGGAAGGCCTTACAAATAGCTGTGAAAAGAAGATAAGTGAAAAACAAAGGAGAAAAGGAAAGATATAAGCATCTGAATGAGGAGTTCCAAAAAATAGCAAGAAGAGATAATAAAGCCTTCCTCAGCAATCAATGCAAAGAAATAGAGGAAAACAACAGAATGGGAAAGACTAGAGATCTCTTCAAGAAAATTAGAGATACCAAGGGAACATTTCATGCAAAAATGGGCTCGATAAAGGACAGAAATGGTATGGACATAACAGAAGCAGAAGATATTAAGAAGAGGTGGCAAGAATACACAGAAGAACTGTACAAAAAAGATCTTCATGACCAAGATAATCACAATGGTGTGATCACTCACCTAGAGCCAGACATCCTGGAATGCGAAGTGAAGTGGGCCTAAAGCATCACTACGAACAAAGCTAATAGAGGTGATGGCATTCCAATTGAGCTATTTCAAATCCTAAAAGATGATGCTGTGAAAGTGCTGCACTCAATATGCCAGCATATTTGGAAAACTCAGCAGTGGCCGCAGAACCAGAAAAGGTCAGTTTTTATTCCAATTCCAAAGAAAGGCAATGCCAAAGAATGCTCAAACTACTGCACAATTGCACTTATCTCACACACTAGTAAAGTAATGCTCAAAATTCTCCAAGCCAGGCTTCAGCAATACATGAACCATGAATTTCCAGATGTTCAAGCTGGTTTTAGAAAAGGCAGAGGACCAGAGATTAAATTTCCAACATCTACTGGATCATGGAAAAAGCAAGAGAGTTCCAGAAAAACATCTATTTCTGCTTTATTGACTATGCCAAAGCCTTTGACTGTGTGGATCATAATAAAATGTGGAAAATTCTGAAAGAGATGGGAATACAGACCACCTGACCTGCCTCTTGAGAAACATATATGCAGGTCAGGAAGCAACAGTTAGAACTGGACATGGAACAACAGACTGGTTCCAAACCAGGAAAGGAGTATGTCAAGGCTGTATATTGTCACCCTGCTTATTTAACTTCTATGCAGATTACATCATGAGAAACGCTGGGCTGGAAGAAGCACAAGCTGAAATCAAGATTGCCAGGAGAAATATCAATAACCTCAGATATGCAGATGACACCACCCTTATGGCAGACAGTGAAGAGGAACTGAAAAGCCTCTTGATGAAAGTGAAAGTGGAGAGTGAAAAAGTTGGCTTAAAGCTCAACATCCAGAAAATGAAGATCGTGGCATCTGGTCCCATCACTTCATGGGAAATAGATGGGGAAACAGTGGAAACAGTGGCAGATTTCATTTGGGGGGGCTCCAAAATCACTGCAGATGGTGACTGCAGCCATGAAATTAAAAGACACTTACTCCTTGGAAGAAAAGTTATGACCAAACTAGATAGCATATTCAAAAGCAGAGACATTACTTTGCCAACAAAGGTCCGTCTAGTCAAGGCTATGGTTTTTCCAGTAGTCATGTATGGATGTGAGAGTTGGACTGTGAAGAAGGCTGAGCACCGAAGGATTGATGCTTTTGAACTGTGGTATTGGAGAAAACTCTTGAGAGTCCCTTGGACTGCAAGGAGATCCAACCAGTCCGTCCTAAAGGAGATCAGTCCTGGGTATTCTTTGGAAGGAGTGATGCTAAAGCTGAAACTCCAGTACTTTGGCCACCTCATGCGAAGAGTTGACTCATTGGAAAAGACTCTGATGCTGGGAGGGATTGGGGGCAGGAGGAGAAGGGGACGACCGAGGATGAGATAGCTGGATGGCATCACGGACTCGATGGACATGAGTTTGAGTGAACTCCGGGAGTTGGTGATAGACAGGGAGGCCTGGCGTGCTGCGATTCATGGGGTCGCAAAGAATCGGACATGTCTGAGCGACTGAACTGAACTGAGTGCTACCAAGTTTCTAAGCTTGCTCTGCTCACCATAATGACAGGCCAATAAATTTACAGATGAGGTGTTGCGTCAAGAAGTAATTACTATCTGGAAAGCTAGTGGACTGAGAAGATGGCAGACTAATGTCTCAAAACAACCATCTTATGCAGGAGGGCAGGTGTCTGACAGTTTTTTCTAGGACAGAGTAGGAGAGGAAGTGAGGAAGTAAAGTGAAAAGGTCATTTATCTTGCAAAACAGGAGGGAATGTGCTAATTTCTTCTTTTCTGCAGCCATTCACAGGTGTGCAGGGTCAGACTGTCTCCCTGTGAGCTGAACAAAACCACTTTAGTTTAACATTCTGGCAGAGGGGCAAGGTTCCCTGGGACAGGCCATTATGTATGATTATAATAACAAAAGCAATGAAAAGCAAAGGTTAAAATCAAATAAACAGGTTCATTATGGAATCAGAATTGGCTTTTCCCTGTTACACTAGCGCACAAGGTAATTTCAATTACTCTTTCATTCCTTTCCAAATAAAAGCACCAGAATATTTTTAACATAATTTTAACACCTCTGGTGACTGTTTCCTGTCTGGAAAAGTTCACTGTTCTTCGAATGTCACCTTTGATCAAATGGAAAATTCTGGACCACTCTCTAAGGGTCTTGGTAACAATCAATACATTTTTTCAACTATTGACTTTCTGAAATCTGTGGTATGCCTGATTGCCTTGAGTTGTAATCACAAAATCCAGGCACTATTTGTCATTATTTTCCTATGCAGAATTTAGCTGGCTCTTTCTTTTCTTCATAAGCATGTCACATAACACCCTCAAGGACAGAAAGCAACGTGGAAGTTTGAGAACCTTTCCTGTCTTCCAGGAAACCTTCAACCTTTTGGCAGTGATAGCACTGAGGTTCACAAACCTTCCTTAAAAGAAGCCAGTACAAAAAGGGTATTAGGGCTGTATTTTTAAAGACAACATTACACCAAAGAATGCACTTCTTTAGAGTTACATGTAAATTACATCTGTCTACATCACCCACATGATGGCATATCAGCATATATCTGTTGGGGAAAGACAGTTGTCAACGCCCAGCATAGTGCAGCCATCATCCCTACTAAAAGCAAACATGGGACTCATTCTCATTTTTCATATCCTAACTGCCAAGCATTTAGTCATATTTGTCCCAGTTCCTCTTGACAAACTGAAAAACAGCTAATCCAATTATCTCCAGACTTTCAGGGCACTAGCCATATCTTGAAAGAAGTGGTCTCTGAGTCAATATCACCATAGGCAATTTTATTTACTATTATTTTAAAAACATTTACTTATTTGGCTGCACTGGGTCTTAGTTGTGACATGCAGGATCTTTGGTTGCAGTATGTGAACTTTTAGTTGCAGCGTGCAAGAACTGTCTTGATCAGGGATCAATTCCAGGTCCCCTGCATTGGGAGCATGGAGTCTTAGCCACTGGACCACCAAGGAGTCCATCATAAGCAATTTTAAAGAGAGAGGGTTGGGAATGAAAATATAGGCTGAAGGGTGATACAGGATGACAGAGAAGAGAGAGTGCAGAAGGAAGTGATGGAGGAAAATGTATAGAAAAGGAGAAACACAATGAAAGTGATTGATTTGATAGATGGCAGGTATATAGATAGGATGAAAGTTCCATTATTTTCCTACAATCATATCTTGAATGTATTTTGGCCCTTGGAAAGAATACCAATTATGCAGCTTTGAAGGAGGCTGTACATGCCTACAATCAGTTCTCCAACAAAACTCTTGCCACCTAATCAAAATAAATGAGAACAAAACTAATGGGAATGTCCCTTCTTTTGTCCATTTGTATTGCTACCCTTATGCTCTCAAGTTGCATATTTAATAACTTAGTTTCTGTTTCAAAACCCCATGATGTTCTTTTCAACATGATCTTACCCAGAAAAAATTAGAAACAAGAAGAAACAAAAGCCACAATATCATTTATCCAAATTTTCATTAAGGGTACTCCTACATATGTAAATACATTGACATGTAGAGGAAGGACAAACATGCAAACAACCCAATAAAACCGTAACATCCAGAAGAAGAATATAACTCTAAAAATGAAAAAAAATTGTCAGTATAATTTTCACATTTATAAGTGACACCATTCTTCTTATTTCTGAAATATTTGAAGGCTGTTCTATTCTTTTAAGAGTAAATACTGTGATTTTGTAGTCCATAAAGATTTAATATCATCATCCTCTTGGGTTTCCCTGATAGCTCAGTTGGTAAAGAATCCACCTGCAATGCAGGAGACCCTGGTTTGATTCCCTGGTCAGGAAGATCTGCTGGAGAAGGGATAGGCTACCCACTCCAGTATGCTTGGGCTTCCCTTGTGGCTCAGCTGGTAAAGAATCGACCCGCAATGTGGGAGACCTGGGTTCGATCCCTGGGTTGGGAAGATCCCCTGGAGAAGGGATAGGCTACCCGCTCCAGTATTCTGGCCTGCAGAATTCCATGGACTGTATAGTCCATGGGGTCGCAAAGAGTCGGACATGACTGAGAAACTTTCACTTTCCTTTTGAGCATTTTATTAGGCTGGGAGTACTTTATATTCTATGATGGATTTTCCCAATATGCTAATTTCTTTTAAGACAAAACAGACCTGTAGAACTTCCAGAGTTAGAAGAAGCTAGAAGACAGGTGTTTAACAGTAAGAAAGAAAGATGAATTTATTTGCTTGCCTTGCAAGGGAGAGCCAGGTCCTTTAGGCATGCATTCAGCAGGATTCTCTAAAAACCGAAAGAATTGAACATTTAGGGAAAAGAGACTACAAGGGAGGAAAAATTATTATTTTTCTTCTGCTCTTCTAGGTTGTTGGCTGAAATGTAACCTGTAATTAAAAAAAAAGATTAACAAGAGAAAAACAAGCATAAGTTTAATATCATGCATGAAGTGAAATGAAGTGAAGTGAAAGTGGCTAAGTCATGTCAGACTCTTTGCAACCCCATGGACTATACAGTTCATGGAATTCTCTAGGGCAGAATACTGGAGTGGGTAACCTTTCCCTTCTCCAGGGGATCTTCCCAACCCAGGGATCAAACCCAGGTCTCCCACATTGCGGGTCAATTCTTTACCAGCTGAGCCACAAGTGAAGCCCAAGCATACTGGAGTGGGTAGCTATCCCTTCTCCAGCAGATCTTCCTGACCAAGAAATCAAACCGGGGTCTCCTGCATTGCAGGTGGATTCTTTACCAACTGAGCTATCAGGGAAGCCCAATAGCATGCATACCTCCTACATACATGGAGAGACCTAGGAAAACTGAGGAACTCTCTGAAATGGTCCAAACCACCACCTTCAATACCATCTCTATCTAAAGACAAAAGGAGAAATTGGGGGTGGGGAGGCCAGTTATGGGAGGTGACCAGACAAAGCACAGTAAACTAGGGTAGGGTTGTCATGCAGATTTAAGCCCATATCTTTTCCACTGATAAGAGTTTCTAGAAACTACCATCCTTCACTTCTTTGGACAGGAGGGAGATGCCCTTTCAAGTGGAGATTTCCTTTATAAACTTACATGCGTCTTATAAATGGTAGCTTCTACTTGGTTGAGAGTTTCTCCTGTCTGCTGTCACTTGAAAATAACTGCTTCAAAATAATGCTTATGCCAAAGAGGCATATTTGAGGTGGCCAATTCTGCTCCCCTTCAGGAGAACATACTCTGAAGAAGGTAATATTCTGGATTTAGTCCTCTAGTTGTCTTACAAGGTATGTGGTGATAGATTGCTTGAGTTGGTACTTTCAGATTTCATATCACTGAAGCAAGGATGTCTGGGATGGAGATGTCAAACTCAGTGAGGCCTGGGCCATTCTGTGTATTCTTGAAGCTTAGCAAGGATGTTCTTAAACACAGAATAACAATTAGATTTTTTTTTAAATACATGTTTTTACTGAGACTCTTTTTTGGATGTGGAGTTCTCCAAGCTTATTTTAATACTCCTCAGTTCAGTTAAGTTCAGTTCTCAGTCATGCCCAACTCTGCGATCCCATGGACTGCAGCATGCCAGGCCTCCCTATCCATCACCAACTCCCGGAGCTTGCTCAAACTCATGTCCATCAAGTCAGTGATGCCATCCAACCATCTTATCCTCTGTCGTCTCCTCCTTCTCCCGCCTTCAAACATTCACAGCATCAGAGGCTTCTCAAATGAGTCAGTTCTTCACATCAGGTGGCCAAAGTACTGGAGTTTCAGCTTCAGCATCAGTCCTTCCAATGAATATTCAGGACTGATTTCCTTTAGGATGGACTGGTTGGATCTCCTTGCAGTCCAAGGGACTCTCAAGAGTCTTCTCCAACACCACAGTTCAAAAGCATCAGTTCTTCAGTGCTCAGCTTTCTTTATGGTCCAACTCTCACATCCATATATGACTACTGGAAAAACCATAGCTTTGACTAGATGGACCTTTGCTGGCAAAGTAATATCTCTGCTTTTAAATATGCTGTGTAGTTTGGTCATAGCTTTTCTTCCAATGAGCAAGCATCTTTTAATTTCATGGCTGCAGTCACCATCTGCAGTGATTTTGGAGCCCAAGAAATTAAAGTCTCTCACTGTTTCCACTGTTTTCCCATCTATTTACCATGAAGTGATGGGACTGGATGCCATGATCTTGGTTTTCTGAATGTTGAGTTTTAAGCCAACTTTTTCACTCTGTTCTTTCACTTTCATCAAGAGTCTCTTTAGTTCCTATTCACTTTCTGCCATAAGGGTGGTGTCATCTGCATATCTGAGGTTATTGAAATATCTCCTGGAAATCTTGATTCCAGCTTGTGCTTCATCCGGCCCAGCATTTTGCATGATGTGCTCTGCATATAAGTTAAATAAGCAGGGTGACAATATACAGCCTTAACATACTTCTTTCCTGGTTTGGAACCAGTCTGTTGTTCCATGTCCAATTCTTACTGTTGCTTCTTGACCTGCATACAGATTTCTCAGAAGGTAGATAAGGTGGCCTGGTATTCCCATCTCCTTAAGAATTTTCCACAGTTTGCTGTCATCCACATAGTCAAAGGCTTTGGCTTAGTCAATAAAGCAAAAGTAGATATTTTTCTGGAACTGTCTTGCTTTTTTTAAAATATATTTATTTTAATTGGAGGTTAATTACTTTACAATATGGTCTTGCTTTTTCAATGATCCAGTGGATGTTTGCAATTTGATCTCTGGTTCCTCTGGATTGAGAAAAGTCTCAATCCAGCTTGAACATCTGGAAGTTCATGGTTCATATACTGTTGAAGCCTAGCTTGGAGAATTTTGAGCATTACTTTACTAGCGTGTGAGATGAGTGGAATTGTGTGGTAGTTTGAGCATTCTTTGGCATTGCCTTTCTTTGGGATTGGAATGAAAACTGACCTTTTCCAGTCCTGTGGCCACTGCTGAGTTTTCCAAATTTGCTGACATATTGAGTGCAGCACTTTCACAGCATCATCTTTTAGGATTTGAGACAGCTCAACTGGAATTCCATCACCTCCACTAGCTTTGTTTGTAGTGATGCTTCCTAAGGCCCACTTGACTTCACATTCCAGGATGTCTGGCTCTAGGTGAGTGATCATACCATCATGGTTATCTGGGTCATGAAGATCTTTTTTATATAGTTCTTCTGTGTATTCTTGCCACCTCTTCTTAATATCTTCTGCTTCTGTTAGGTCCACACCATTTCGTCCTTTATTGTGCCCATCTTTGCATAAAGTGTTCCCTTGGTATCTCTAATTTTTTTGAAGACATCTCTAGTCTTTCCTATTCTATTGTTTTCCTCTATTTCTTTGCACTAGTGCCAAGCAAAAAAAATTTGGATACTTATTATATAAATGTGTTAAGACATATTTCATTTAATTCATACCATAATCCAGTAAGGTGTTATTAGTTCAGCAAGATGCATATTATTTCCCCAAAGTGAATTTGTTAGGTTAGCACAAATGTCTACTTACAAAGGTAAATCCACTAATATTAGCAATAGAAAACAATAACCTGGTGATTGGAGGCCCATTTACCTAGTGGTATTAGAGACTGAGTGACATTTCCATTCTGTCTCACTCACTTTAATAGAAGTCTGTTTTAGTGGGACAGGCCCGAGTTGCATTTTCTGTAGTCATTTGCTGACACTGAGCATAGGGAAGGTTTTTACTCTAGAAAGGATTAGTTTTACTATTAAGTCTGAATTTCTACCTTGTATTATAGTTATTTATGACCTACAATCTATCTCTTCTGTTAGGACAGTGAATTCCTTGAAGCCAGAGTCTCTTATTTTCAATTATCCTCTCACAGTATCTTTCAGGAGAGTTCTTCAATAGGCATTTGTGAAATGGCTAAATAAAACGTCTCCTGGTGATCCAGTGCTTAGGACTCAGTGACTTCACTGCCAAGGGCCTGGGTTTAATCTCTGGTCAGGGAACTAAGATCCCACAACCTTCACAGCACAGTAAAAAAATAAACAGTCTCAAACTATTTAACCACTCAGATAGACATTACAATCTTACTGTGTGATTATCACTGGACTTGTCTGTGTATATACGTAGGGCAAGCTCAGTTCTGCCCTTAACTGTCCTTCTATCCTGGTAGAGAGACATACATGCCAATAAACAAGAAGAAAATAAGATGCTTGCTATGATGGAGATCTTCATGTGCAACAGGAGCCCTTAGTTTGAAAGAAAGCAAGGGAAAGCTAGGCAGACTGAAGGGGAAAATCAGAAGAGCTGATACAGGGTCTATGCAGTCAAGGCAGAAGAGCTCACACAATGGCAGGAATAACCCAGAAGGACCAGTTAATTTGGTGAGTAACATGATGGGATGAATAGTAAGGTACAGAATTTTATAATTAAAAGAATGCTCATCTCTGAGTCAAAAGACCTAATATGAGCTCCATTCTGTTACTAAATTACTGGATTATCTGAGGCAAATCATTTATACCCTCTAAACCTGTGAAAGTGTGACTAGTAAACATGCCTAACAGTGAGTATTCATTGTCCAAGTCAGGATTTAGTGTCCTGTATTAAAAACAAAAAGAAAGAAACATGACAACAGGCCTAAAAGACTTGCTAATGCTAAAGAATCTATGTCCCCCTAAAACTGAGTTCCCCTAGGGTAACCTCTCTACCCAAAACTTTATTCCCTTTCTTATCCTCTCTGATCTCAATCCTATGCTAATTGAACTCTCATCAATCAGAGTCAGATGGCTTGTTCTTGCAGGGTAAAATGAGCTCAGAGACACACAAACCCTGGACCACCATAAGCCACACACATCTGACTCCCCAAAACCACAATTATCACAGAATCATGAGTAATCTCAGCTTCTATTTTCTCCCCCCTTAAAAACTCCAAACTCAAAAACCAAGTTGGAGTGGATCTGAGGCTTGTCTCTCACTCCCTCACTTAACGCTTTGCAATAAACCCTTACTTCACAGTCAACGTCCCCGGTCAAAGCCCTTGGGCTCAGTTACACTGCTGCTGCTGCTGCTGCTGCTAAGTCGCTTCAGTCGTGTCCGACTCTGTGCAACCCCATAGATGGCAGCCCACAGGCTCCCCTGTCCCTGGGATTCTCCAGGCAAGAACACTGGAGTGGGTTTCCATTTCCTTCTCCAATGCATGAAAGTGAAAAGTGAAAGTGAAGTCGCTCAGTTGTGTCCAACTCATAGCAACCCCATGGACTGCAGCCCACCGGGCTCCTCTACCCATGGGGTTTTCCAGGTAAGAGTACTGGAGTGGGTTGCCATTGCTAAACCAAAACTTAATTACAGCTTTAGCTCTCCCAGAAATGGAATCTTTAACCAGTCAGTCAGGAATCAGAACTACTTAGGTCATCAGCTTGATAGACTCCTGCCATCCCCAACAGGGAAGTAACTTTGCAATAACTCAGCTTTCTTTTTCACCTGGTATGACTTTCTCGTTCCTGTCCCCTTCTGCCTAAAAAAGTCTTTCATTTTTACAGCTCCTCAGAGCTCCTTTCTAGCTGCCAGATTGGATGCTGCCTGATCTTTACTCATTTTTGCTCAAATAAACTCTTAAAAATTTTTACTATAGCTCGATTTATTTAACACCTGATACTGTATTCTCTGCTCAAAACAATATATATTCAGTTAGTTATATATATACATATATGTGTGTGTGTGTGTGTGTATATATATATATATATATATGTAACTGAGTCCCTTGGCTGTACACTTGAATCTTTGTAAATCAATTACACTTCAATTTTGAAAAGATGCAATGTCAACTCCTAGAGGAGAACATAGGCAAAACACTCTCAGACATAAATCACAGCAGGATCCTCTATGATCCACCTCCCAGAATTCTGGAAATAAAAGCAAAAATAAACAAATAGGATCTAATTAAAATTAAAAGCTTCTGCACAACAAAGGAAAATATAAGCAAGGTGAAAAGACAGCCTTCTGAATGGGAGAAAATAATAGCAAATGAAGCAACTGACAAACAACTAATCTCAAAAATATACAAGCAACTTATGCAGCTCAATTCCAGAAAAATAAATGACCCAATCAAAAATGGGCCAAAGAACTAAACAGACATTTCTCCAAAGAAGACATACAGATGGCTCACAAACACATGAAAAGATGCTCCACATCACTCATTATCAGAGAAATGCAAATCAAAACCACAATGAGGTACCACTTCACACCAGTCAGAATGTCTGCGATCCAAAAATCTGCAAGCAATAAATGCTGGAGAGGGTGTGGAGAAAAGGGAACCCTCCTACACTGTTGGTGGGAATGCAAACTAGTACAGCCACTATGGAGAACAGTGTGGAGATTCCTTAAAAATTGCAAATAGAACTGCCATATGACCCAGCAATCCCACTGCTGGGCATACACACCGAGGAAACCAGAATTGAAAGAGACGCATGTACCCCAATGTTCATCGCAGCACTGTTTATAATAGCCAGGACATGGAAACAACCTAGATGTCCATCAGCAGATGAATGGATAAGAAAGCTGTGGTACATATACACAATGGAGTATTACTCAGCCATTAAAAAGAATACATTTGAATCAGTTCTGATGAGATGGATGAAACTGGAGCCGATTATACAGAGTGAAGTAAGCCAGAAAGAAAAACACCAATACAGTATACTAACACATATATATGGAATTTAGAAAGATGGCAATGATGACCCTGTATGCAAGACAGCAAAAAAGACACAGGTGTGTATAGCAGACTTTTGGACTCAGAGGGAGAGGGAGAGGGTGGGATGATTTGGGAGAATGGCATTGAAACATGTATACTATCATGTAAGAATCAAATCACCAGTCTATGTCCAATGCAGGACACAGCATGCTTGGGGCTGGTGCACGGGGATGACCTGGAGGGATGTTGTGGGGAGGGAGGTAGGTGGGGGGTTCATGTTTGGGATTGCATGCACACCCGTGGTGGATTCATGTCAATGTATGGCAAAACCAATACAGTATTATAAAGTAAAAATAAAAAGTTTTAAAAAAAGATGCAATATCATATTATTCTAGGGAAAAATATACTGTATATGGGAAGTAGTTATTATTGTTACCGTTATATTATCCTGATAATAATATTACACCCTTATAATGCTATACTATTCTTGATTGGCAACATCTAGTTGCTCTAAGCATTTATAATTCTTCATGTTTTGACTTTATTCTCCAGATATTATGACCCTTTTATTTCTCAACTCTAAATCTTCTAAGCCACAGCTAATCTAGTTATTCTCTATGCATGAAGAATTATGAATTTTCTTTTATAGGAACACTGTTACCTACATCTAGTGCCAACAAACATATTATTCAAGCATTTTGATATATAATGTGAAACTATTTTATCTTGAATTACTTGGATACTTACCTTAATCGTTTACCTTTTTTCTTGTGGTGGTTTAGTCACTCAGTCGTGTCAGACTCTTGTGACCCCATGGACTGTAGCCCTCCAGTCTCCTCTGTCCATAGATTCTACAGGCAAGAATGGATTCTACAGGCAAGAATACTGGAGTGGGTTGCCATTTCCTTCTCCAGGGGATCTTCCCAACCCAGGGATTGAACCTGGGTCTCCTGCACTGCAGGCAGATTCTTTTACCAACTGAACTACAAGGGAAGCCCCATAAACTCAGACGTGGATTAGCTGGCTAAATGACTTGACTCTATTAGTTAATATGAATTTATGATATAAGTTTTAGATCTCTAATAATATATCAGATACTTTGGGCCAAATAATG
This sequence comes from Ovis aries, assembly GCF_016772045.2. Lineage (NCBI taxonomy): Eukaryota > Metazoa > Chordata > Mammalia > Artiodactyla > Bovidae > Ovis > Ovis aries. Next base: position 23,800,346 of record NC_056080.1, on the reverse strand, counting down.
ATAATCTTAACAATAGTAACTAACATTTAGGGATAATAAACTATGCTTAAGGTTTTAACATACATAATTTTTTAAAATTGAGATATAACTGACATATACTGCTTTCAGGTGTGCAACTTAATGATTTAATATTTTCATATACTGCAAAATGATCTTCCCAGTAAGTCTAGTAAACATCCCTTACCATATATAGTCACAAAATAGTTTTCAAGATTTACTCTTAACAACTTTCAGATGTGCAATGCACATTATTAACTATAGTCACCATGCTGTACATTACATCCTAATGACTTATTTATTTCATAACCATAAGTTTGTATATTTTGACTGCCTCAGATACTCAGATGATACCACACTAATGGCAGAAAGTAAAGATGAATTACAATGCCTCTTGAGGAGGGTGAAAGAGGAGAGTGAAAAAGCTGGCTTAAAACTCAACATTCAAAAAACTAAGATCATGGCATCCAGTCCCATCACTTCATGGCAAATAGATGGGGGAAAAGTGGAAGCAGTGACAGATTTTCTTTCTTGGGCTCTAAAATCACTGCAGACAGTGACTGCAGCTGGGAAATTAAAAGACACTTCCTCCTTGGAAGCAAAGCTTTGACAAACCTAGACAGCATATTAAAAAGCAGAGACATTACTTTGCCAACAAAGGTCCATCTAGTCAAAGTTTTTGACTTTTTGGTTTTTCCAGTAGTCATGTATGGATGTGAGAGTTGAACTATGAAGAAGGCTGAGCACCAAAGAATTGATGCTTTTGAATTGTGGTGCTGGAGAAGATTCTTCAGAGTCTCTTGGACTACAAGGAGATCAAACCAGTCAATGCTAGAGGAAATCAGTCCTGAATATCCATTGGAAGAACTGATGCTGAAACTCTAATACTTTGGCCACCTGATGTGAAGAGCTGACTGACTGGAAAAGACCTTGATACTGGGAAAGATTGAAGGCAGCAGGATAAGATGACAACAGAAGATGAGATGGTTAGATGGCATCACCGACTCAATGGATATGAGTTTGAGCAAACTCTGTGAGATAGTGAAGGACAGGGAAGCCTGGCGTGCTGTACTCCATTGCAGAGTCAAGACACAACTGAGTGACTGAACAATAACAACCACTCCTTGGCTCTGGCAACTCCGAATCTGTTCTGTCTAGGAGCTCCTTTTCTTGTTTGGATTCCACATGCAAGTGAGATAATATGTTATATGTTCTTCTCTATCTAACTAATTTCACTTAGCATAATGCCCTCAAAGGTTGTCCATGTTGTCACAAATGACAAGATTTCTTTTCAATTACTGAAAAATAGTCCATTGTATATACACACTATATTTTCTTTATTCATCAATGGACATTTAAGTTGTTGCTGTTTCTTGGTTATTGTAAATAATGATGCAGTGAACATGGGGTACAGTTATATTTTCAAGTTAGTACTTTCATTTTCTTCAGATAAATCCCCAAAAGTGGAATAGCTGGATCATATGGTAGTTTTACATCTTTTAGCTCTCCTTTTAATGTTAAAAAATTTTTAACTATAATGTGTTTGGAACACCATTTACAAACCTCACATTTCTCTAAGTAGGTTCCTTTCTTTGCCTAAGGGCCACAGGAACCATTGTAAATACCTATACAAATTAAAAATAATGAGTCTACTAATAGACATAGGGTAAAAGCTGAATCGGTGCTTTGACTTCTTATTTTCACTTTTTAAAATAGTTGGCTGTCTATCACTTGTAAAGTTCAAGCTGCAACCAAAAAAAGTTTTTTTCACATTACAATATCCATGTTAAAAATTTATTTTCAAAAATTATTTCTCAATAGAAAATGAAAAAGTTCTTTATTTTTTAAATATTTACTTATTTGGCTGTGCTTATTTATTTATTTGGTCTTAGTTGTGGTACTCGGGATCTTCGATCTTCACTGCAGCATGTGAACTCCTAGTTGCAGCCTACAGGATCTTTAGTGGCAGCCTACGAACTCAGTTGTAGCATGTGGGCTAGTTCCCTGACCAGGGATTAACGCTGGGCTGACAGCACAGAGTTGTAGCCACTGGACCACCCAGGGAAGTCCCGAAAAAGTTCTTTAAGTAAGTTTTCAGTGTACAATGGAGTTATTAATAAAATAACCACTCATCTCTACGGAATTCACCTTCTGTTAATGGTTCTCCAATTTTAGCCTGGATAATCACTTGGAGGACTTAGTACAACACAGACTGCTGGGCTTCCTCCCACCCCAGATTTTCTGATTCAGTAGATTTAGGGTAGATTTAACTGTGGAGGAGGCCAAGACTACTTTTCCAACAAGCTCTCAAATGATGCCAATGCTACTGGGCCAGGGACCCAGGGACCCACTTTGAGAACCACTGTCTCACGTAATTAATTCTAAGGAAAAATTAGCGTAAGGAACACTAAGCTAAGAAATGTCAGCTTTACATTGTGACTTTATTTCTTGTTTAAAGGGCAAAAGCACATAGTTAAAAGGTAAGTTTTAAATGCCCTCTGTCCCACAATTTCTTTTGCCATTGCCTCCAAAATACATGTCTTTGTTTCTCCCGTGATTTCAACAGGATGCTTAAAAATCAGTATTTACTGGTTAAACAGGTCCAGAAGCAACAATTAGAACTAGACATGGAACAACAGACTGGTTCCAAATAGGAAAAGGAATACGTCAAGGCTGTATATTATCACCCTGCTTATTTAACTTATATGCAGAGTACATTATGAGAAATGCTGGACTGGATGAAGCATAAGTTGGAATCAAGACTGCCGGGAGAAATTTCAGTAACCTCAGATAGGCAGATGACACCACCCTTATGGCAGAAAGTGAAGAAATAAAGAGCCTCTTGTTGAAAGTGAAAGAGGAGAGTGAAAAAGTTGGCTTAAAACTCAACATTCAGAAAACTAAGATCCTGGCATCCGATCCCATCATTTCATGGCAAATAAATGGGAAAACAGTGACGGACTTTATTTTTTGGGGCTCCAAAATTAGTGCAGATGGTGACTGCAGCCATGAAATTAAAAGACGCTTGCTCCTTGGGAGAAAATCTATGACCAACCTAGACAGCAGATTAAAAAGCAAAGACGTTACTTTGCCAACAAAGGTTTGTCTAGTCAAAGCTTTGGTTTTTCTAGTAGTCATGTATGGATGTGAGAGTTAGACTATAAAGAAAGCCGAGTGCCAAAGAATGATGCTTTTGAACTGTGGTGTTGGAGAAGACTCTTGAGAGTCCCTTAGACTGCAAGGAGATCCAACCAGTCCAGTCGAAAGGAGATCAAAAAACAAAAAACAAAAATCAAAAAAAATCAAACAACAACAACAACAATAAAAAAAAAAAAGAAAGAAAGGAGATCAGTCCTGGTGTTCTTTGGAAGGAGTGATGCTAAAGCTGAAACTCCAGTACTCTTGCCACCTCATGCGAAGACCTGACTCATTGGAAAAGATTCTGATGCTGGGAGGGATTGGGGGCAGGAGGAGAAGGGGACAACAGAGGATGAGATGGCTGGATGGCATCACAGACTCGATTGACGTGAGTCTGAGTGAACTCCGGGAGCTGGTGATGGACAGAGAGGCCTGGCGTGTGGCGATTCATGGGGTCGCAAAGAGTCAGACACGACTGAGCGACTGAACTAAACTGAACTGAACATAAACATAATATAGAAACATGAAAAAATATTATGACAATATCAAATAAAATAGAAGAATGTCAAAACTATATAAAGATGAAGTCACATATGAAAGTTAAGCTGCAAAAATTTTAGAGACACAGAAGTAGAGAAAAAATGTATGGATACCAAGAAGGAAGTGGAGTCGAGGGGAGGAACTGGGAGATTGGGATCGACACATATGCACAATTGGTCGTATGTATAAAATAGATAACTAGTAAAAACCTACCGTATAGCACAGCGAGCTCTACTTAATTCACTGTAGTGACCTGAATGGGAAGGAAGTTCAAAAGGGAGGGCATGTATGTATATGTGGATATATGTATAGCTATGGTTGATATGAAAGTGAACGTCACTCAGTCACGTCCAACTCTTTGCGACCCCGTAGACTGTACAGTCCATGGAATTCTCCAGGCTTTATATATGGCTGATATATCTTGCTGCATAATAGCAACTAATAACACTGTAAAGCAACTATACTCCAATAAAAATTAATTAAAAATTAAAACAGATATTTTATGGTGGGTGGTGTGCTTTCTTATTATTTTCTACACTGGATATTAAGACATTATCTCTGAATGTCAAACCTGTTCTGCTCTGCTGGGACAGCGACTATAGAAATCCTACTTCGGCTAGGTCCGTTGCTCCCTGTTAGGCTCCACCACTAGGGGGTGCTGCATGCTTAGTCGCTCAGTTGTGTCCGACTCTGTTCCCTATGGACTGGAGCCCTCCAGACTCCTGTCCAGATTTCCTGGCAAGAATACTGGAGTGGATTGTTATTTCCTTCTCCAGGGGATCTTCCTGACCCAGGGATCGAATCCGAGTCTCCTGCATTGCAGGCAGATGCTTTACCACTGAGCCAGCAGTGAAGTCCAAGGCGGTGCTAGAGGAAGCCGGTAAGACTGAAACACATAGGACTTCACTGTTTCTTGTTCTTTCGAGTTCATTTTAGCAATGATTCTTAATCCCAGCAGCAGCTTTTAGTTCTAGTCTCTTTTTTTCTCACGCACCCAGAACCAGCCCCATCCCTTCTTTCACAGATGTCATTATCAGATAGATGGTCCATAGCTCATCTTCATGGGTCTGAACTGAGTTTGAGAGGACTCCTTTAAGGTCTATGGGTTAATAATCCCAAACTCTTTCCTTTGTTCCCACAGTCCTAAGAGTATTGGCAGTTGATAAACCTCCATGTCCTCATTTTGCCTTTTTTGGTTCTCTAATACCTGATTAACAATTCTTTTTATTAAACTGTGTCAGTTAAAACAACTGGTGGTCTTTGCACTGGAACTTGATGGATAAACTTTTTTTTAATATTGTATTCTACTGCCTTTCAAATTAAAAAAAAAAGAAAATACAATTCTCACTAGCTGTAGTCTGATGCATGAAAAATAATTCAAAGAAAGAATATTTAGCCAAAATGCTTTTATGTACTGGAGAAAAATTAAAACTCTGATACTCAGCCTTACCTTATGCCAGATAAGTAATATCAGATAAATAATAAATAAATTTTGATCTTACATAGGTTGACTTTAGTATTCACATTCACTCTTAAATTAATGCATAGACCTAATCTGGAACTCAGCTCTATCCCACAAGAAAATTAATAGTTAAAAAACCATGTGATAAATGCAGTGATAGAAATAGGCCCAGGTTGCCATGGGAACAAAAGGCATCTTTTGTTTGTTCAGACCACTTTCTCTGCTTCAACAATAGTAGGAAGATTTTAGCCAGAAGGAGAAGGGGTGAAAAAAGCATTCTAGGAAAGGGAACCCACTAGTAAAGGGCACAAAGGTGTGAAAAAGCATAACATAGTTGAAGATCTGAGAATAGCTTATGGCAATAGCAAGGTTGGCATGTAGCAAAGACATGGGCCTGGTTCAGCTGGTGAAAGAATCTGGACTCACTGATGGATTTTTAAACAATATCTTGATACTTTAAGGACATTTCCTGCCTGGCATGGGTTTTGACAATTGGCGCACTGAGAGGATTCTATGGCCTGCTGTCAGCATAAGTGGGATATACCTCTGGTTGGTTCTTAAACTGCCTTTCATCTACCCATTCCTTGATTAATCTTCCCTTGCTCTATATTGATTGCTGCTTGATATCTCCAAATCCTTGTTTACTCTGGCCTTTATACTTTGACATCTTTATCAATTATATTTTCTTTGCCTGTAAAGCTTTCTACTTCTTTCCTCTCACATCTTGCCTCCTATTTTATTGTGATAGGCTTGTTCTGGAGAAGCCAATGGCACCCCACTCCAGTACTCTTGCCTGAAAAATCCCATGGACAGAGGAGCTTGGTAGGCTGCAGTCCATGGGGTCACTAAGAGTCGGACACGACTGAGCGACTTCACTTTCACTTTTCACTTTCATGCATTGGAAAAGGAAATGGCAACCCACTCCAGTGGTCTTGCCTGGAGAATCCCAGGGAAGGGGGAGCCTGGTGGGCTGCTGTCAATGGGGTCGCACAGAGTAGGACACGACTGAAGCGACTTAGCAGCAGCAGCAGCAGCTAGCTTGTTCTAGGCATGACTGTTCCCATTTCATCTATTTAATTTGGTCCTGTTAGACTCTCCTGGGGGCTTCCTGGGTGGCTCAGATGGTAAACAATCTGCCTGCAATGCATTCGGGTTCAATCCCTGGGGTGTGAAGATCCCCTGGAGAAGGGAATGGCTATCCACTCCAGTATTCTTGCCTGGAGAATTCAAAGGACAGGAGAGCCTGGCCAGCTACAGTCAGTCCATGGGGTCACAGAGTCGGACACAACTGAACGATTAACACTTTCACACTTTTCACATACTCTCTTGATGGTCGACCCCAACAAGCAGCCCTGATGAGTGACATTCAGCATCCAAGACTCTCCCTGACACCTGACCTTGATTCCAGGAAACTTGTGGCAGAGGGTTATGTGTGAATGTGATACAGGATTTGAGATGAAACAGAACTCTCTCTGGCCCAAGGCTCACTAGTGTGATAAAGGCAGTACTCACCAAAAAGTCTAGTCGCAATCTCTTATTTCCAGCCTCCCTTCCAGTTAGACTGGGGTGACTAGTTCTGATCAATGAGAAGGGGTTAAGAACAGTGTGTCCTGTCCATTACTTCTACCTTTGCTTTCATGGAAAGCTGTTCCAGGTGATGGAGATACAAGGTTGCAGAGCATCCGTCATCTTGGTTCTCTTAGTAAGTGAATGAAGTAGAGCCCCAGCTAACCCACATGGGATATGGACCATGAGGGAGAACAAACAAACACAATAAGTACAATAAGCCTTTGGTAAGTCATTTGGCTTTCAGGGTCAACTGTTACCACATAATCCTAGCTTAATAAATCCATTAATCATGTGGCTTTGAAAAAGATACATAATTTTTTTTTTTTGACTGCACCACATGACTTGCAAGATCTTAGCTTCCAGACCAGGGATCCAACTCATGCTCCCTGCAGTGGAAATGCTGAGTCTCAAACATTGGACCACCAGTGAAGTCCTGAAAATACATTGCTTCTTTAGTCTTCATTTTTTTTTTTTTTTAATCAGAGAAACAGGAGTAATACCTTGTTATGGACTGAATGGATTCACCTCAAATTCGTATGCTGAAACCTAATCCCATTTGAGAGGGCATTTGTAGGTAGGGCCTTTGGAAGGTGATTATAAGCATTAGTGTGCTCATAAAAGAGACCCCAAAGAAATCCCTCACCCCTTCTGCCATGTGAGGACACAGTGAAAAAAAAGGCTATCTATGAAGCGGGAAGTGGGTCCTCACCAGAGTCCAAATCTGCTAGCACTTCTATCTTGGACTTCCAACATCCAGAACTGTGAGAAATACATTTCTGTCGTTCATAAGCCACCTAGTCTAGGGCATTCCATTACAGCAGCCCAAATGGACTAAGCTTCATTGGACCAGATAAAGATTAATAAGATAACAGATAACCAACTGTTCTATTACATGTGTTTCTGTAGCATGGATTAGTTCATATGCAATTGGGAAACTGGGGAATAATATAGAATACAGAAGCCAGGTTGGCCCATGTACCGTTTTTCCCAGGACAGTAATAGTCTGTGTACTGAGTAACCAGACCTCAACACCCACTACACTACACAGAGAATGCTAGAGCTAGAACTAAGTCTTGGTCAAATCCTTCAACTGTCCTTTCACTTGCCAAGACCTGCATCTTCTTAGCTTATGACAATTTTCTTCTTCATTCTTCCAAAATCCTTTCCTACCTCTTTGCATTTGATATCCAAATGGTTTTGCTTGCTTAGGTTTCTGTTTGTCCTTGATACACACCTGGCCTTCCAGGTTCCAGCATAGGATTTCTTTTAGGGTATTCCCCTGGTAGCCACTTTCTTGTGGCTGAGGAACTGAGACCAGGTATCTTGATGATATTCATAACATAATATTAAATAAGAAATACAGGAGGAACAAGGTAAGGTAGAACACAGGTGGCGTGAAGAGTTATTGGATGCAATTTTTAGTAAAGACAGTTGGTTATCAAGTAAGAAGCTCAAGGGAAAAAATGAGGTGTGAACTGGATTTGGGAGACACTGCTTTATGGGAAGTAGTTGAACCCATGGGTGAAAAAGAATCTATTCTATGAAATAATGAATGCACAAGAGACCAAGACATAGGGAACATCAATATTTAAGGGGAAGTGTAAAAAGTGTTAGGTCATTTGAACATGATGGAACCCAGAAAGTATAACATTTAGGAAATCTGAGTTCTAAGTACTCTACCCATGTTAAAGCAAAGCAGACAACCCACTCTATTTCTTAGATTTTAATAATCTATAAATTTAGGCCAGCATAAATCAGCCTATAAATAAAAAACAGAGAATGTATTATGAGATGTAAAGCAAAATAATTCCAGAAGGTTCTTTATGAAAACTGATTCATAGCCAACTGAAGAAGGATTCAAAATGAGAGGCTAATAGAATATGTACTTCCCTGGTCCTACCATCAACTGGCATCCCACTGGGAACAGACCCACAAATCCCAAAAGATAAGCCCTCAGGCCTTCCCAGGACTTTGGGATTCTTTGACAACAAATGCCTCTAGGCTTGCATTGCCTTCAAACATCTTGAGGACAAAACAGGTGCAAAACTTTGGCACCACTGTCTTTCATACTTGAGAATTCTGGGACAAGAGGAATTTGCTACAGTACTTGAAATTCAAATGTCCCGATACTCAAAAGTGAGTATCGTGGCTATTGGGAGGGACAGGATAGCTAGTTTGATGTTAATCTGTGAAAAAGTACTAGAAGTGATTAGGAAAGATGAATTATAAATACTTAGGTCATGAAGTATCAACATGACTTCATTAACAAAGCAGAGCAAGCAAATCTCATTGCTTTTGACAGGAAACCAAAGTAATAACTCAGGGGATTGACATGGACATTATCTATGTAGCATTCAGAAAAATACCCCACGTCAGGGTAATATCAACTGTCCTGATTTATTCAGGACAGAGGGTGTCTCAGACACAGGGCTTTCTGTTTTAAAACCAAGAACGTCTCAGAAAAACCAAGGCAAGCTGGTTAGGCTACTATGATGCTCTTGTGGATAAAATACTCAACTATGACCTAGAGGATTTTCTTGTTAGGGCAATTTACAGTTACTTAAATAAGTAAAGCCTATAAGTGTTGATTATTTGATCTAATTCAGTGGGGAAGGTTGTCTCTAGTGGTATGCCATAGAGCTCTTTCCTTCTCTTTATGCTGCTGAACAGTATCTATGATATGAAGTAAGAGAGGGAATTCTTATCAAAATAACAGATGATGCCAACATGGGGGATTCTGCAAATATCCATTTATTTAAGAAATGTTTACTGAGCATCTATTATGCACTAAGAACCTTCCTAGGTCCTAGATGCAGCAGAGAACAAGGCAGACAAGGATCCTACCCTTGTTGTGAAGTGAAGTGAAGTCGCTCAGTCGTGTCCGACTCTTTGCGACCCCGTGGACTGTAGCCTACCAGGCTTCTCTGTCCATGGGATTCTCCAGGCAAGAATACTGGAGTGGGTTACCATTTCCTTCTCCAGGGGATCTTCCCAACCCAGGGATCAAACCCGGGTCTCCCACACTGGAGGCAGACGCTTTAACCTCTGAGCCACCAGGGACAAACACAAATCTAGCAGGTGAGTGACATCAGCATCATGGTGACTTGATATGTTCCCTCTCTCTCCTCTTCAGTCTACAACTAGTAAAACATCTATACCTCAACAAAGGGGACTCTATCCAACAGGCCAGGACACCAGAGAATGCCACACATCTGTACATCTAAAGATAGGTGAACTGGAGCACACAGAGCAGGCAGAACTGGGAGGACAGTGGAGGAAGTGCCTGTGACCATGGACCCCCAAGCCATGGCAGCTAAGCTCGTGGCCCCAGAGAACACAGCAGCACCAGAGGAGGTAGCACAGATGACAGCAGTCTCCTGGCCACAGAGGCACTCACTGCCACAGGGAAGCAGACAGTGACAAGGCCTGTGGCCCTCTCTGTCCATCTGCGAGGGGCCCTGAGACTTTGCCTCTGCCCCACACTCAGCCGCAGTGCCTGGAAACCCCACAATCCTGGTTGCAGCAGAGACACCTGTGACCCCAGCTCTCTCCCTACCCTCCTCCTGCCCTCACTGTGGAATAGCCTACAACTGAGAAGACCCCAGACGTGGCAGGGGAGCCAGTATCCAGGTGGCAACACCAGCAATGCTAGCAGCAGCAAGGCACCAAGGACCCCAGAGGTACAAGCAGTGGCAAGAGGTAGAGGCAGACAGAAAGTGTTGGCTCTCAAATAGAACCAGAGACAGCTCAGGAAAGAGAAGTGAAAACTTGTGCTATGGGGGACTTCCCTGGCAGTCCAGTGGTTAAGACTCCATGCTTCTACTGTAGGGGGCATAGGTTCGATCCCTGGTCAGGGAACTAAGATCCCATATGCTGTGCAGGCTCACTGGGGGTGGGAGGGGGTAAGGAACTTGTGCTACAGAGCCATGTACTTGAAAAGAAAGTCTTCTAATTAACCAGTTGAATCATTATAGTCAAGTTTTTTAAAAAAATAATAAAAGCTTTACCTAAAGAAGCACGGTGTTCGCTATTTCAAATGTGCCAGCAGAAAAACAAGTCATCAAGCACCATGAAGATATGTAGTAGCACAGTGTCACAAAAATAAAAAGACAATTCTCAAAAACCAACTTTAAAGTCAGGGAATACTGCATTCTAATGGATAGAGAATTAAAAATAGCTGTCATAAAGGAGCTCCAAGAAAACTCAGAAAGGCTCAGGAAGAATACTTTACCAAAGAGATTGAAACTCTAAAGAAGAACCAAACAAAAATTTTGGAGCCAAAGAACTCAATAAACGAGATGAAAATGCATTAAAAGCACTGGAAATACAGCAGATCATATGGAAGACAGAAACCTAGAAATGATACAGAGAGAAGAGAGAGAATGCAGGTGTAAAAAGAGGAGGAGGAAGCGGCAAAGGTGAGTGAGGAGGTGAGGGAGGAGACGAAATTCTGTGAGAACTGACTCTATTAGGAAGGGTAGCATTAAGATAATGAGATATTAGAAGGAGAAGAGAGGTAGAGGAGAGCAGAAAGTTTATTTAAGTGAATAATAGCTGAGAACTTCCCCAAACTGGAGAAAGAACTGGATGTGCAAGTTCATGAAGCTGAAAGGACACCTACCTACGTCAATGCAAAAAGACCTCCTCCAAGATATATTATACAAAAACTGTCAAAAATCAACAATGAAAAAATTTTAGACAGCCAGGGAAACAAAAGATGGTAACCTACAAAGAAACCCCCATTTGATAATCAGTAGATTTCACAGCAGAAACTCTATAAGCCAGGAGAGAATAGAATCATATTCTCAAAATATTGAAAGACCCAAAAAAATGTCAGCCAAGAATATTCTATGCAGCAGAGTTATCATTCAGATATGAAGGAGGAATATGGGTTTTCCCAGATAAGCAAAAGCTAACAGAGTTTATGAACACAAGACTCATCTCACAAGAAATGTGGAAAGGAGCTCTTCTACCTGAAACAAAAAGGTCAAAGTATGAAAAACTTTGAGTTAGGTGATAACTAGAGTCGGAAAATTACAAGAGTATATCAAAATAGATTATTCAAGAATTACACCATAAATGTTAAAGGGGAAAAAAAGTAAAAGTAACTACAGCTACTTCAATTTGGCAACAAACTCACAACATTAGAAGGGAAAATTTGAGACCAATTTCCCTTTGGTGTTGGGAAAACTGGACAGCCACACGCAAAAGAATGAAGACTACTATCTCACAACACACACAAAAATCAACTGAAAATGGACTAAAGGCTTGAATGTAAGACCTAAAACCATAAAAGTTCTAGAAGAAAAGATAGGTAGTATGTTCTTTGACATTGGTCTCAGCAATATCTTTGGGGATATGTCGCCTCAGGCAAGGGAAACAAAAGCAAAACTAAACAAGTGGGACCACATCAAAGTGAAAAGCTTCTGCAGAGCAAAGGAAACTATCATCAAAATGAAAAGACAATGTACCAAATGGGAGAATATATTTGTAAATTATATATCCAATAGGAAGTTAATACCCAAAATATATGAAGAATATAAATCAACCACAAAAAGCAAAACCAATTAAAAAAATGGGTAGAGGATCTAAAGAGTTTTCTAGGTAGTTTTCCAAAGGAGACATACAGATGGCCAAGAGGCACATGAAATGATGGTCAACATGACTAACAGGGAAATGCAAATCAAAACCACAATGAGACAGCATCTCATATCTGTCAGAGTGCTCATTATCAAAAAAGTAAGAAATAACTGTTGGTGAGAATGTAGAAAAAAGGGAACTCTCATATACTCCTGGTAGGAATGTAAGTCAATACAGCCACGATGAGAGAGAACATGGAGGTTTCTCAAAAAATTAAAAATAGAACTGCTATATGATCCAGCTATTCCACTTCTGGGTATTGATCCAAAGAACATGAAAACACTAGCTTGAAAAAATATATATACCCCTATGTTCATCCCAGCATTATCTATAAGAGGTGAGATATGGAAACAATGTAAGTGCTCACTGATGGATGAATGGATCAAGAAACTGTGGCATTTATTTATTTAATGGAATACAATTCAGCCATGAAAAAAACATGAAAATTTTGCCATTTGTGATACATGGATAGGACCTTGAGAGTATTATGCTAAGTGAAATAAGTCAAACGGGAAAAGACAAGTACCCTATGATTTCACTTATATGGAATACAAAAAACAAACAGAATACCCCCAAATAAAAGAACAAATCACTTCTGGGCATACACACCGAGGAAACCAGAATTGAAAGAGACACATGTACCCCAATGTTCATCGCAGCACTATTTATAATAGCCAGGACATGGAAACAACCTAGATGTCCATCAGCAGATGAATGGATAAGAAAGCTGTGGTACATATACACAATGGAGTATTACTCAGCCATTAAAAAGAATTCATTTGAATCAGTTCTGATGAGATGGATGAAACTGGAGCCGATTATACAGAGTGAAGTAAGCCAGAAAGAAAAACACCAATACAGTATACTAACACATATATATGGAATTTAGGAAGATGGCAATGACGACCCTGTATGCAAGACAGGGAAAGAGACACAGATGTGTATAACGGACTTTTGGACTCAGAGGGAGAGGGAGAGGGTGGGATGATTTGGGAGAATGACATTCTAACATGTATACTATCATATAAGAATTGAATCGCCAGTCTATGTCTGACGCAGGATGCAGCATGCTTGGGGCTGGTGCATGGGGATGACCCAGAGAGATGTTATGGGGAGGGAGGTGGGAGGGGGTTCATGTTTGGGAACGCATGTAAGAATTAAAGATTTTAAAATTTAAAAATAAAAAAAAAGAAAGTTCCCCAAAACAAAGTCTTAGCTGCAGTAAATACGTCAAGGTAAAGGTTATCTCGCCCTGCGCCTGCGCACTGTATAGTCTCTGAATCGTAGTGCTTGGCAGCTTGCCCTGTAGGTTGTTGTGCAAGGGATATAAAATAAAGCAGCTGTAAGAAGCAAGTGTTAAAATATATAAAGATTTAAACCACACACACACAAAAAAAGAACAAATCAAACCAAACAAAAACAAACAGAGATACAGAGAAAACAGCAGTGGTTACCAGAGGGAAAGGGGGTCAACTGCATACTGATGGATGGTAACTAAATTTTTGGTGGTGAGCACACTATAGTGTATACAGAAGTTGAAACATATAATTTTACACATGAAACTGATATAAAATCACTGCAGATGGTGACTGCAGCCATGAAATTAAAAGACACTTACTCCTTGGAAGGAAAGTTATGACCAACCTAGACAGCATATTAAAAAGCAGAGACATTACTTTGCCAACAAAGATCTGTCTAGTGAAGGCTATGGTTTTTCCAGTGGCATGTATGGATGTGAGAGCTGGACTATAAAGAAAGCTGAGTGCCGAAGAATTGATGCTTTTGAACTGTGGTGTTGGAGAAGACTCTTGAGAGTCCCTTGGACTGCAAGGAGATCCAACCAGTCCATCCTAAAGGAGATCAAGGGTGAGTGAAATCCCATTCTCTCGGATCTTCTCTCTCTCTTGTCTCATTTCCAAGTCCTAGCACTAGGTGGGAGGATCCCCACAGTCCTTGGGCCCTCAGCGTTGTGCCCCATCTGACTTTGAAATAGGAGATGCCCATTTTGCAGCAGACTATTATTACTCTCTGAGGAAGTCCTGAGAACAGGGATGCCTTTTCTCTCGGACCTTTCTCCTTGCTTTCTCTCGCCCTTGTCTAACCTCCCTATTCGGACACAATGGGAAATTCTCAATCCCATCCCTCAAAATCTGCTCTTCTAGGATGCCTTTTCTAAACCTAAAAGCCTTTGGCTCCCAAGGAGAGAAAAGACCAAAAGGACTGATGGTAGCTGAGAGGTTAAAGCGTCTGCCTCCAATGCGGGAAACCCGGGTTCGATCCCTGGGTCAGGAAGATCCCCTGGAGAAGGAAATGGTAACCCACTCCAGTATTCTTGCCCGGAGAATCCCATGGATGGAGAAGGTACAGTCCATGGGGTCTCAAAGAGTTGGACACGACTGAGCAACTTCACCTCACCTCACTATTCTAACACTGTCTGGCCGCAACACAGACTTGATAATAGGTCCCAGTGGCCAGAAAACAACTCTTGATTACAATACTCAATGGTATCTCAATAACTTCTGCTGCCGCAACGGCAAGTGGTCAGAAATCCCTTCTGTCCAGGCTTTCTTCGCTCTTCACTCTCAACCCTCCCTCTGTGAATCCTGTTCTACTTCTCAAGTACTCTTAGCCCACTCTGGGCCACATCCTCCTAGTACAATGTCTCCTGATGCCTGTTCAGACTTTGCTTCTTCCTTCGACCCTTCTGACCACAGCCCACCCCCTATCACTCCCAATCCCGTTGCAGCCCCTCCAAATCCAGTTCCACAACCTCCACCTTACACCCCCTCCTTCTCAAGGGCAGGCCACTGCCACTGCTTCCAACCCTCCTGCCCTGCCTGTGCCAGAGGCAAGCTCTTAAACTTCAGCCCCACCTTCTAATCCGAGGGTCCCAAGGCTTTATCCCACCTCCCTAGACCCCCTCCCCATACCCAGTCTCAAACAACTTTAAAGCAGAAAACTTCACTGCAGGACCCTGCTCCTTTCCTGCTTCACTCCTCCCTTTATGGGAAGTAGCTGGAGCAGAAGGCATGGTTCAGGTTTATGTCCCATTCTCCCTCGCCAATCTGTCTCAAACTGAAAAGTGTCAGAGTTCCTTCTCTTCAGACCCTGATAATTATCTAAAAGAATTCAAATATCTTACCCAGTCTTATGACTTAACCTGGCATGATATTCACATTATACTTTCCTCTACCTTTCTCCCAGAAGAGAAGGAATGCGTACGGCGAGCCTCTCAGGTACATACAGGAGATACACAGGACAGATGACACTAAGCCCGTACGGGCCACGGCTGTCCCCTGACATGATCCCAACTGGGATATCAGGCAGGGAGATCTGGGCAGGCAGCCCATAATCATATGGTTGCTTGCCTCATTGTGGGCCTTCAAAAGGTAGGACATAAAGCCGTCAACTTTGATAAGCTCTGGCTAATAACTCACGGACTAGACAAAAACCCAGCACAATTTCTAGCCAGGTTAACAGAAGCCCTACAAATACATACAAGATTAGACCCCACTTCAGCACAGTGCATCATTGTTCTTAACATCCCTTTTCTCTCTCAATCATCCCCAGACATCCAAAAGAAACTAAAAAAGGCAGAAGACGGCCCTCAAACCCCTCAACGAGACCTTTTAAATTTAGCCTTTAAGATTTTCAATAACCAAGAAGAACAGGCAAAGCTAGAGAAGGCCCAACGAGACCAGGCCAAATACCACCTTTTAGCCACTGCCCTACATGGCTCCTAAACTCCATTAACCAACAAAGACAGGAAGTCACCTGGGCCCTGCTTCAAATGCAGCAAAGGAGGCCACTGGGTCCATTCATGCCTAAAGCAGAGGGCCCCTCCAAGCCTGTGTCCCAGCTGTGGCATAAAGGGACATTTTAAGGTTGACTGCCCAAATCCCCCTCCAGGGATCCAGACATCCCCTCCTGGACCAGAGCAGGAATCCTCCAGCCCAGCTCTGCCAAGCCTCCTCTGACTCGCCACTGAAGACTGAAGGTACCCAGGGCCCCAGGCCCCGACTCTCATCACCTCTATGGATCCCAGGGTAACTCTCACAGTGGCAGGTAAGCTGATCTCTTTTCTCATTGACATGGGGGCCACATACTCTTCTATACCTGCCTACTCCAATGGTGTGATCACTCACCTAGAGCCAGACATCCTGGAATGCAAAGTCAAGTGGGCCTTAGGAAGCATCACTACGAACAAAGCTAGTGGAGGTGATGGCATTCCAGTTGAGCTATTTCAAATCCTGAAAGATGATGCTGTGAAAGTGCTGCACTCAATATGCCAGCAAATTTGGAAAACTCAGCAGTGGCCACAGGACTGGAAAAGGTCAGTTTTCATTCCAATCCCAAAGAAAGGCAATGCCAAAGAATGCTCAAACTACCGCACAATTGCACTCATCTCACACGCTAGTAAAGTAATGCTCAAAATTCTCCAAGCTAGGCTTCAACAATACATGAACTATTAACTTCCTGATGTTCAAGCTGGTTTTAGACAAGGCAGAGGAACCAGAGATCAAATTGCCAATACCCGCTGGATCATGGAAAAAGCAAGAGAGTTCCAGAAAAACATCTATTTCTGCTTTATTGACTATGCCAAAGCCTTTGACTGTGTGAATCACATCAAACTGTGGAAAATTCTGAAAGAGATGGGAATACCAGACCACCTGACCTGCCTCTTGAGAAACCTATATGCAGGTCAGGAAGCAACAGTTAGAACTGGACATGGAACAACAGACTGGTTCCAAATAGGAAAAGGAGTACATCAAGGCTGTATATTGTCACCCTGCTCATTTAACTTATATGCAGAGTACATCATGAGAAATGCTGGCTGGAAGAAGCACAAGCTGGAATCAAGATTGCCGGGAGAAATATCAATAACCTCAGATACACAGATGATACCACCCTAATGGCAGAAAGTGAAGAAGAACTGAAAAGCCTCTTGATGAAAGTGAAAAGAGGAGAGTGAAAAAGTTGGCTTAAAGCTCAACATTCAGAAAACGAAGATCATGGCATCCACTCCCATCACTTCATGGCAAATAGATGGGGAAACAATGGAAAGTGGCAGATTTTATTTTCTTGGGCTCCCAAATCACTGCAGATGGTGACTGCAGCCATGAAATTAAAAGACCCTTACTTCTTGGAAGAAAAGTTATGACCAACCTAGACAGCATATTAAAAAACAGAGACATTACTTTGCCAACAAAGGTCCATCTAGTCAAAGCTATGGTTTTCCCAGTGGTCATATATGGATGTGAGAGTTGGACTATAAAGAAAGCTGAGTGCCGAAGAATTGATGCTTTTGAACTGTGGTGTTGGAGAAGACTCTTGAGAGTCCCTTGGACTGCAAGGAGATCCAACCAGTCCATCCTAAAGGAGATCAGTCCTGGGTGTTCACTGGAAGGACTGATGCTAAAGCTGAAACTCCAATACTTTGGCCACCTGATGCGAAGAGCTGACTCATTGGAAAAGACCCTGATGCTGGGCAAGGTGGAAGGCAGGAGGAGAAGGGGACGACAGAGGATGAGATGGTTGGACGATATCACCACCTCAATGGACATGGGTTTGTGTAAACTCCGGGAGCTGGTGATGGACAGGGAGGCCTGGCATGCTGCAGTCCATGAAGTCACAAAGAGTTGGACATGACTGAGCAGCTGAACTGAACTGAACTGACCCGCTAAAAAAAAGTCTCTCAGGTCTCTGTTATGGGGGTTGACAGTTTAATATCTATGCCACGAATAATCGAGCCTCTATGTTGCACACTTCAGGATACCCCATTTTCCCATTCTTCTCTCATACTCCCAAAATGCTCCACTCATATTCTTGGGAGAGACCTTCTCTTAAAATTCAAAGCCTCTACTACTATCCCAAGCCCACCTTCTGATTTAGCCTGGCTACTGCTCCTCAACCCCACCTCATCTTCCCCCACTCCATTGCCCTCCTTGTCCATAAACCCCATAGTTTGGGATATGGACAACCCATTTGTCACCTCTCACCATGCTCCAATTCATATCTGACTCAAAGACCCCTCTAAATTCCTCAGTCAACCACAATACCCTATCTCCCAGAAACATCAACAAGGGTTAAAGCTTATCGTCACTTAACTCCTACGTCAGGGCCTCTTGCACCCAACCCACTCTCCCTATAAGACCCCTATCTTAGCTGTCAAAAAGCCAAATGGCTTCTATCACCTGGTCCAGGACCTGAGACTTATCAATGCATCTATTATCCCCATACACCCAGTAGCTCCAAATCCCTATTCTCTTCTCTCTCTCATTCCCTCTTTGACTACCCACTTTACTGTTCTAGACCTCAAGGATGCCTTCTTTACCATCCCTTTACACCCAGACTCTAAAGACCTCTTTGCCTTTAACTGGACCGATCCAAACAATCATCACTCCCAACAGCTGACATGGACAGTCCTCCCACAAGGCTTTTGTGATAGCCTTCATTTCTTTGGCCAAGCTCTAGCATCAGACCTAACCTCTCTTGACCTTACTCCGAGTACTGTCCTCCAGTATGTGGATGATTACCTCCTTTGTAGTTCTTCCCTTTGTCGTTCTTCTCAACAACACGCTATACAACTACTCAATTTTCTAGCTGATTGAGGCTATCGAGTTTCTCCCACCAAAGTTCAGGTCTCTTTTCCTAGAGTCACCTATCTTGGAATCATTTTATCACCAACCAAAAGATGTATCACTACTGATAGAAAGTCCCTTATGTCCACCCTACCATTCCCTTCATCAAAAACAGAGATGCTGTCCTTCTTGGGGTTAGCTGGATATCTACACCTCTGGATTTCTAATTTTGCCCTCTTGGCACAACCCCTATATCAAGCCACCCGAGGAGATCTTTCAGAACCTCTAGAGTTAAAATCAAATACCTGTTCAGCCTTTAACACCCTTAAGCAAGCCATTCTCTCAGCCCCAGCACTAAAACTTCCTGAGCGTTCTCACCCCTTTATACTCTACACTACTGAGAGACACAAAATTGCCCCAGGAGTTTTGGGACAAAATCCTGGCCCCTCCTTCACCCCTGCTGTTCAGCTATCAAAGCAATTAGATCCCACAATTCAAGGATGGCCAGCCTGCCTACCTGCCCTGGCAGCAGCTGCACTCCTCACTCAGGAAAAGTAAAAAACTTACTTTTGGAGAACCCGCTGTCATTCGCTTACCACATGACTTTAAGGACTTACTTTCTCACAAATCCATGACCCTTCTATCTCCTTCACACATCCAACTATTTCACGCCACCCTTCTTGAATTTCCCAAGTTCTCCTTTGGACACTGTCTTACTCTCAACCCCGCCACCCTTATCCCTAGTTCTTCTGAGCCCCCATCCATACTTGCAAAGAGGCATTAGAAGATCTGATGCCCCATTTCTCCCACACTTCCTCAACCCCTTTAAATAACCCTGACTTTACTTGGTATATTGATGGCAGCTCCTCTACGACATCAGAAGGAAAAGAGAGAGCTGGATATGCAATTGTCTCTGACACTGAAATTATTAAGTCCCAGTCTCTCCCCTCAGGAACCTCTTCCCAAAAGGCAAAACTCATTGCACTAACTAGAGCTCTTACCCTTGCAGGTAACAAGAGAGCAAACATATACACTGATTCTAAATATGCTTTCCACATCATACACTCATATGCTGCCATCTGGAAGAAACAAGGGCTCCTATCTATTAAAGGCTCTCTCATAACTAACACCTCACTTATACTCCAACTTTTAAAGGCAGCTATCATGCCAACTGAAGTAGGCATCATACATTGCCGAGGTCACCAGGCGGTCTCAGACATGATTTTATGGGGAAACAATGCCGCAGACAGGGAAGCAAAACAAGCCTCACTCTAATCACCTGCTCAACAACTTATAATAATTCCCAACATATATAGACCCTTTACTTCCCCAAAGAAAACACGTGATTATTATAAGAGGGGGGCTTCCCTGGTGTCTCAGAGGGTTAAGCGTTCGCCTGCAATGCGGGAGACCCGTGTTCGATCCCTGGGTCCGGAAGATCCCCTGGAGAAGGAAATGGCAACCCACTCCAGTATTCTTGCCTGGAGAATCCCATGGATGAAGGAGCCTGGTAGGCTACAGTCCACAGGGTCGCAAAGAGTCAGACACAACTGAACAACTTCACTCACTCACTCACTCACTTATTACAAGAGGGAGCACAAGGAGATTGGTAACCACAAGTAGATTGATTACAAAAACAGGGCTGCTGTGTTCTTCCCCAATCTCAGGCCACACAGATTCTTAAGCACTAAACCTCTTTATCACCTCTTAAGACCTCTTATCACCTATCCTAACCTTCCTTCACTCCTTCAACAAATCGCTCACTCTTGCATTATCTGCTCCTCAGTCTCACCACAGGGAACCCTAAAGCCTGTTCCCTCATTCCCAACATCAGGCTGGAGGACATATCCCAGGAGAGGACCAGCAAATTGACTTCACTCATGTGCCTCCAACAGGAAAAATAAAACTTATGCTCACTCTAGTAGACACTTTTTCAGGGTGGATTGAGGCTTTTCCTAGGAGATCAGAAACTGCCTCAGAGGTAACACAATTTCTCATATGAGAAATCCCTTGCTTTGGCCTCCCACTCTCCCTCCAATCTGATAATGAGCCAGGTTTTATCTCCCAAATCACCCAACAAGTAGCCCAATCTCTTGGCATAACCCAAAAACTACATATTCCTTACAGACCTCAATCTTCAGGAAAAGTAGAAAAGGCAAATTCTATTCTCAAAACACACCTAACCCAATTCTCTCTAGAACTACAAAGGCCACGGACTGAACTCCTTCCTACGGCTTTGGCTCGCATTAGGGCCACTCCACAGGCCCCGTCTTTCCTCAGTCCTTTTGAGCTTATGTATGGACGCCCTTTTCTCTTTGGTCATTTCCCTACTGTGAGCCCCTTGCTGGGAGATTATCTTCCTACCCTTAAACTTATTAGAGACTTCATGAGAGAACATGCAGATCACTCTCTCCCAATCCTCATCAAATGAATCCAGCTGACTTAACACTCATACCCAGGGATCGGGTCCTGCTTAAGATCTTACACTATAAGGATCTCCAGTCTTGATGGACTGGCCCATTTGAGGTAGTTCTAAACATACCAACAGCCACTAAACTGGCAGGTCATTCCTCTTGGTTTCATATCTCTAGATTAAAGCGGGCCCTAGGAGACTCTCCATCTCTGCCAAGAAACATTCCCTGCTCAGACGCTCCTTGCTACACCTGCACTGTTCTGGGACCCACCAGGCTTTGACTGGATCGAATTCCTGAAGAAACAGAAGAGCCAAATAAGTCAAACAAAAACAGATATATTCATTACTAATTGGACTGGGATTTCCCCTACTTATTCTATTCACAATAGGGCTTTACTCTGTCTCCCCCTGAGTGGACTATCATTCAAAAGTTTTCTCGCTGTTTTACATACTTCTCCATAGTTCTTGTTTTGTGGGGCATGGCCCTCCTCTTACTGTGATCAGCCTAGATGAACTTATTATCCACTTTCCTTCACATAGTAACACAAGCCCTTACCTTTCCTGGAAACACCACTGTTACTGACCTCCCTCTACACCTTGACTTTATAACCGATTTTTGGCTCCAGGGAGATTTCATAGAGCTCACTCCAAGCCAAATTTATTTCTACACCTGGATTCTTATTCTTATCATTTGCTCGCCTTAGACGTGAGATGTCACATCATGATTTTACTCTTTACTCCCTCTTCTTTTACAGGCCAAACTTCACATTAATACCATCCCTATAACTACTCTGCCCCAAACCTTGCCTACCTATTCAGAACTCTAAATCTGACCCATTATTACTCAATACCTCAAACGTGACCCTAGCCAGTGATTGTTGGATCTGCTTATCTATCTCCTCACCCAGAGGATTAGTTCAGTTCAGTTCAGTTAAATTCAGTCACTCAGTCATGTCTAACTCTTTGCGACCCCATGAACCACAGCACACCAGGTCTCCCTGTCCGTCACCTACTCCTGGAGTTTACCCAAATCCACGTCCATTGAGTCAGTGATTCCATCCAACCATCTCATCCTCTGTCGTCCCCTTCTCCTCCTGTCCTCAATCCCTCCCAGCATCAGGGGCTTTTCAAATGAGTCAGCTCTTTGCATCAGGTAGCCAAAGTATTGGAGTTGCAGCTTCAAAATCAGTCCTATCAATGAACACCCAGGACTGATCTCCTTTAGGATGGACTGGTTGGAGCTCCTTGCAGTCCAAGGGACTCTCAAGAGTCTTCTCCAACACCACAGTTCAAAAGCATCAATTCTTTGGTGCTCAGCTTTCTTTATAGTCCAACTCTCACATCCATACATGACCACTGGAAAAACCATAGCCTTGACGAGATAGACCTTTGTGGAAAAAAGTAATGTGTCTGCTTTTTAATATGCTGTCTAGATTGGTGCTAACTTTCCTTCCAAGGAGTAAGCATCTTTTAATTTCATGGCTGCAATGACCATTTGCAATGATTTTGGAGCCCAGAAAAATAAAGTCAGCCACTGTTTCCACTGTTTGCCCATCTATTTGCCATGAAGTGATGGGACTGGATGCCGTGATCTTCATTTTCTGAATGTTGAGCTTTAAGCCAACTTTTTCACTCTCCTCTTTCACTTTCATCCAGAGGATCAGTGCTCCCCATTTCCACAGATCAATGGACTCACATAAACACTTCTCTTTATCACACACTTAGAGGAGAATCTTTTGTCATATATATGTTATTTATATTCAGTTGATCAAATTCACAATCCTGACAAGATACTGACCTCCCTCCTCACAGATTTCACTTCTACTCATAAAGGATCAGCTATAGGAGGACCCCCCCCCAACACCTCTGATGTTCATCTACAACAGGCTCCTTTCTGTTTCTTCCAGACAAAACTCTATAAACAGCTCTTACCCCCAACTAGGAACTATACCTCCATACCTCTGTAATCACACTTCACATCTCTCGTTCCCATCAGGCCAATCTGTCTACCATGTCTCAGGAACTGCAGGACATTCATTACTTTCTTAGGGAGACTCCCTTCTGCATATGGCATAAATAATCCTCTTGTAGAGGCTAAACTGGCAAGCTCACTGTCAGTTTCAGAGACTACTAGCATGTTCCCAGAAAGGCTCCTATTTTATAGATTTCAGCTGTTGTCTTCTTACTCCTGGAATATTTTTCTTATGTGAAACCACTACCCATTTATGTCTTCCCACTAACTGAACAGGAACATCCACCCTGGTATACCTGGCCCCAGATATTTCTATTGCTCCTAACATTCAGACTCTCCCTATCCCACTAACTCATAACCGACCCAGACGGGCAATTCAATTGTATTAATCAGTTCAGGAATAGTGGCTGGGATTAGGACAGGGACTGCAGGACACACAACCTCTTTAAATTATTACCAAAGCCTTTCTAAAGACCTCAGTGAGAGCCTAGAAGAAATAGCTACCCACCTTACTACTATCCAAAACCAGGTAGATTCCCTAGCAGCCATGGTCCTCCAAAACAGAAGAGGATTAGACCTCCTCATGGCAGAAAAAGGGGGCCTATGTCTATTTTTGGAGGAAGCCTGATGCTTCTATGCCAATAAATTGGGTGTTATAAAGGAATAGCAAGAAATCAAAAACAGGGCCTTGAGACTATGTCAGCACCGCAGTAATTCATGGGAAAACTGGCTAAGCAATTGGATTTGGATGCCCTGGGTCCTACCTTTTCTAGGCCCTCTCCTACTTATGTTTATTCTAACTTTCGGCCCATGTTTAACGGGTCTCTTTTCAAAATGTCTTTAGGACTGCTTACAAGACTTCACCAACTGAACTATCCATGTTCAGTTCAGTCGCTCAGTCGCGTCTGACTCTTTGCAACCCCATGGACTGTGGCACGCCAGGTTTCCCTGTCCACGACCAACTCCTGGAGCTTGCTCAAACTCATGTCCATCAAGTCAGTGATGCCATCCAACCATCTCATCCTCCGTCATCCCCTTCTCTTCCCACCTTCAATCTTTCCCAGCATCAGGGTCTCTTCTAATGAGTCAGTTCTTCACATCAGGTGGCCAAAGTATTGGAGTTTCAGCTTCAGCATCAGTCCTTCCAATGAATATTCAGGACTGATCTGCTTTAGGATGGACTGGTTGGATCTCCTTGCTGTCCAAGGGACTCTCAAGAGTCTTCTCCAAAATCACAGTTCAAAAGCATCAATTCTTTGGCATTCAGTTTTCTTCATCCATGAGCTACTTCTAACTCACTCAAATTATCAAACAATTCGACCCCACACAAATCCCCTTGACCCACATTCCAGCTTTTTCTTATCTCACCCCAGTCTCACAGGAAGCAGTTAAGAAGATTGACCTTCAGCCCTTACCTGAAATTAAAAAGGCTGAAATGATAGGGGCCACATGGGGGCTCATTGTTAAAATGGTTCATTATCTTGACCTCACAAATAAAGAATAAAATCACAGTGACCCTTGAGACTGACCAAATTGCACAAGTGACATTCTCTTTTCGCACTGGCGCCTACCTTCTCAAGGCTATGAGACCACCAGATTCCAGACCTCCGGCTAAGTGACTGCAGGACTCAGCTACAGGCTAAAAATAAATCATCCCTTCAGATAATTTTTCATTGGCAGGGTACAAGAAAGACCTCGTCAGAAAGGGAGGACACTCCTTAAGGGCCAGTAACCCTCTCGTTTTCCCTCTAATAAATTTCCTCTTCTTGCCTCACTGCCTGGCTCACTCTCTTTTCTCTCCATGCTTGCCATACAATCTGCTGCAGCAAAACAGGCCAGCTCAAAAAATGCCACTCAGGAGTCTCTGGCTCAGGTGGATGAGATGGCCCATTATGGCTTCACTCACCTGCCTGGCATGCACTGCTGCCTGTCAGCTAGGTCTCTCTCCTCGACGTGGTCCGCCATCCACAAGGAGTTTCACCTGACCCCTTCACATGACCATTTTTGGGCTCCAAGAAGGGAGAAGAAACTACAAAGCCTCCAGAGGTCTTGGGTCCAGAGAGCACACTCTGCATTTCTGCTACATTGTATTGGTCAAAGCAAGTCAGGCTGGCCCAGAGGCAAGAGCTGGGGAAATAAACTCCACTTCTGGATGCAATGAGTGGCAAAGTCATGCTAAACAGGGTGGGACCCCTATGAACAACTTTGCAAACAATCAACTGCAGAGTGAGAGGGCACTTATCTCAATGTGGTCTTCCTGTCTACTTCCTCCATCTGAGGGGCCAAGTAAGATGATCTGATCCCAGGCTCCTTCCTCTCTCCCATGCCCCTCTGGCACTCTCCTGCAGGAAAACCCTCTTACAGCCCCACTGTTGGGAGAATTGAGGGTTTCTCCTCCTCCTGTGGGAGCACCAGTATAATCAAGAGAGCCCACCTATTTAGAAAGTCTGGAGACCTGAGATTTCAGGGGTAAATGACAGGTGCATCCTCCACTACTTAAAGAAGCCAGCTTTGCGGGTGGAAAACATGTATCCAATGGGGGAAAAAAAAAGATATTTGCATAGTCTTTTTTGTTCTCTGGAGCATAGCCTCCTTAGGAACCTCAGGGAGCAAGGAACTGTCCAATTATGAATGAAGGCAGAATTCTAGTTTTGCCAGTCTCCTTGGCTGTAATGCCATCTAATGGAAACCAGGTCTCATCCTTATTCTTCATAAATAAAATGAGGCCTCCTTTGTGAAGACCACCCTAAGCATCTCCCTTCCCACTAAAGCCTACACCCTACCTGCTCCCTGCCTGCTCCCTTGGACCTTATGCACATCTTATACTCCAATGTACTTCTTTCTTTTACATGACTATCTCCCCCCAATAGACTGCAAGGCCCCCCAGAGGGGGCTACACTGTGATTGGCATAGGTAGCAGCACTATAATCTCTGTGAAATATTAACAGAATTGAATTGAATTGATTGTAGTCGTGAATAAAATTTCCAGATTTTCAGGGCTTCACTGGTGGCTCAGTGGTAAGGAATCCTCCGGCAAATGCAGGAAGCATGGGTTCGATCCCTGGTCCAGGAAGATCCCACCTGCTGTAGAACAAGCGCATATGCCACAACTATTGAGCCTGTGCTCTAGAGCTCGGAAGCCACAACAAGAGAAGGCACCACAATGAGAAGCACATACACTACAACTAGAGAAAAGCCTGCTGCTGCTGCTGCTGCTGCTGCTAAGTCGCTTCAGTCGTGTCCAACTCTGTGTGACCCCATAGACGGCAGCCCACCAGGCTCCCCCATCCCTGGGATTCTCCAGGCAAGAACACTGGAGTGGGTTGCCATTTCCTTCTCCAAAGAAAAGCCTACTCAGCAATAAAGACCTGGCACAGCCAAAAATAAATAAAATCAGGTTTTAAAAATTCTAAATCTTCAAAACTACAAACAGATATGCTAGTGCAGCTTAGAGCATCTCCACAGGTGAAGGGAATTTGGGCAATATCTCTGGTGCTGCATAAACTACCCAAGAGAAGATGACTTTCTGGGATGTTCCACAGAGACTACAATTCCCCCTCACCTTTCATTTTACTAGAACAAGTTTCTCAGAGAGCCAGAGAATGTGAATGAATGAATGGGAGTGTTTGTGTATAAGAAAATGGATAAACTTTGTGATTAATAAACTCTTAAGGGATTTCCCTGGAAGTCTAGTGGTTAGGACTCTATGCTTCCACTGCAGGGGGGCTTGGGTTCAATCCCTGGTCAAGAAACTAAGATCCCACATGCCGCGTGGCATGGCCAAATAAATAAAGCCTTAAAAGAAGCCAGATGTCAATGTCCATTAGTGATTTGTCTTAGAAATGTTCCTTTCTGATATCTGGGTTATAAGAGATGTGTTATTTAACTGTGCAAAGGGCATTCCCTGAATAACTTCGATTTTAAAAGTTCATATACTTAAAATTTAAAGAGAAGAATGCAGCTGTTGAGAATTGCCAGGAACAGAATAGATTCAGGAATATCAGCAGCAAAAACTCAAGTTTGCAATGACTAAGGCATGAGAAAAAGGGCAAGAAAGAGACAAGCTACGTCCTTAGCATAGAATTGAAATGAGTAAGGAAAATCTCTCAATTCTTAACATTAGTTGCAGCTTTTCCATCATAAAAACCACCATCAAATTGGAAAGAGTCGAACAAACTTCATATAAAGGGAACTGAAGGCCAGATAAGAAGTAAGAACAACTGTAAATCGATGTGTGTCTCCAGGCCATAAATAATTGAATGCAGTACAGGGGAGAATGTGGATAAACACTTATTAGGCATGTCCTTCATTCTAGGATCTCATCACTCTAAATGTGGCCCATGGACCAATAGCATCAATACCACCCGGAAGCTTTTTAGAAACAGAATTCTGGGCCCCACCTCAGACTTGCTGTATCAGAATCTGCATTTCAACATGACTCTCAGGTGATTTTGCATGTACATTAGATTTTAAAATACTGGTTGAGAAACCATGTTGGACGATTTATATATACCATCTCATTTAAAACTTTATAAAAACCCTGAGGCAGATTTTAATTCCTTTTATTATAGATAAGGAAATTCAAGCTCAAATAAAATAAGTAATTTGCTTTAGTGTCAGAGTCAGTAAATAATGAAACTAGGATTCAAACCCTTGTGGAGTCTGGCATTTCCAAAGTTCATGTTACAACCAGGACTTTGTAACATAACGCTTTCCACCAAAATTAAGGCGTAGATATAGACATGTAACACTCCCACCTTCAGTTACAGTTACTCCTGGAAAACATGAAGAAAAGTCCAAATGTGCCCCAAGATGCACTTAGGATTTTCAAGAAGAAAAATGAAGATCAGTTCCTAAAATCCTACAGGATGAAAAGTGCAATATCCATTAAGACAGGGCTGAGAAGAATTATAAAACATTTCTAAGTTCATTCAAAGCTTACTGATCATGTGCCCACCAGGCATGAATCTAGGTACTTGGGCTACATTAGTGAACAAAATAGGTGAATAGTCCCGTCCTCACTGAGCTCACACTCTATCGGGTTGTCGTCGGAGGGGGAAGGGCAATAGACAATGAATAAGCAAATTAAAGCGTAAAGCATTAAAGGGAGAAGTCTATGGCAGGTGGGGGCAAAGGGAACTGAAACACAGGAAACAAGGCAGTGGGCAGTTTGCAATAGGAAATAGGATAGAAAAGGGTGGGCATCATTGAAAGGGTGAGATTAAGGGAAAGTGAGGGTGGAAACCAAGGAGACCCCTGGGAAAGAACATAGCTTCAGGCAGAGAGACAGCTCAAATAAGGACCCTCGGGGGATGGCGTGTTCCAGAGACTGCAAGGCAGCCAGTGTGGAAGGAGCAGGGGCCTGGCGAGGGGGACACAGGAAGAGAAGAAGTCAGACAGGTAACAGGGGATAGATCACGTAGGGCTTAGGGGTCATGGTGAGGACTTTGTACTGCATTCTGTGTAAAATGCAGAGCCACTGACAGGTTTTCAGCAGAGGAAATGACATGATCTGCCTTCATTTTTTAAAAGTTAATAGAATAACTGGAAATTAGTGCCTTTTGACCCCATTATATATGTCAATTACACCTCAATAAAAAATTTTACATTAGAATTAGCTGTAATATAAAACAAATTAATTTTTAAAATTAAGTTAATTGTAGCAGCCAGGTTAAAACTATTCTGTATGGAGCATAAACAGAAGCAAGAGGATATAAGTTATAGAGAGAAGAGTCACATCTTATTGGGCTTCCCTGGTGGCTCAGCTGGTAAAGAATCTGCCTGCAATGTGGGAGACCTGGGTTCGGTTCTTGGGTTGGGAAGATCCCCTGGAGGAGGGCATGGCAACTCACTCCAGTATTCTTGCTTGGAGAATCCCCATGGACACAGGAGCCTGGCGGGCTACAGTCCATGGGGTTGCAAAGAGTGGGACACAACTGAACGACTAAGCACAGCTAAGCACAGCACAGGTTTGAAAGGTAAAAGTTTCAGATCTTTTCACTTGTTTGATCACAACAGAACAGACGCACCGAATGACTTGTGTTTAGGAATCACACTGTATGAAAAATTTAAAGAACCATTCTTTGAGAGATTTGACTGTTTCATTACGACTCCAAAGGATGCATCGTTGATGTTGTTGAGTCACTAAGTCACATGCCATTCTCTGCAAACCCATGGACTGCAGCCCGCCAGGCTCCACTGTCCATGGGATTCTCCAGGCAAAAATACTGGAATAGGTTGCCATGCCCTCCTCCAGGGGATCTTCCTGACCCAGAGATTGAACCCACATCTCCTGGACTGGCAGGCAGATTCTTTACCGCTGAGCCACCAGGGAAGCCTGGAATAGGACCCATAGAAGACGCTATAGGATGAGAGCTCAGTTCAGTATATGGCAGGACTTCGTGCAGTAAAAGTTTCCTGTCACTAAGAATCTTGTACAAGATTGGACTTAACTCTGTGACAGAGACTGCTTTATTTATTTATTTATTATTATTATTATTATTATTGGCCATAAAAGGATTTTACTTCCCTGACCAGGGGTCAAACCTACATCTCCTGATTTGCAAGGTGAATTCTTAACCATGGACCGCCAGGGGAAGTCCCAGAGGCTGCTTTAAAAAGGGAATTCAGACACGAGTTATACTAGATGCCCTTTTAGTTTCCTTCCAACCTGCCAAGTGCACCATCCTAATCCACAGCTGAGTTCATTTCCAGAGTTCTAACGAGGGCAGGGACACAGGCGATTTCTCACAGAACACTGTGCAGTAGTTTCAGGGGATTATTTGAAAGCCATCTCCTCCTTAGAAAATGTACCTTCGCTTCTAGTCCCATGGTAACAAGCTTCTCCCAGGACAACCATTCAAGATCAATAGAAGGAGACAGAGACCCAAGATCAAAGAGAGAGAGCTCACAGTCCCTGGCGCCCCTTTGTGTGAGAAGTCATTATCTCTGTGCCTCTCCCCTTTGTACTTTTCTTCTCACTCCATCTTGGTTTTCTTGACAAGTATTATAATATGCTCATGGCTCAGAGGGAAGAAATCAGGCTTATGGGTATATTAGATGGGTTCACAGTTGAATTAATGGGTAGTTGATTAATGGCTCCTGGCCACATAAAGTCCCCAGTGGCATGCTTATGGTTCCTAGATCTGATCAGATATTTCACAACAGTTGAAGCACATACATAAGACATTCCAACCTTTGCTTGCTGCGAGCGACAAAACTGTTCTTCCTCGGCATATAAGTGCAAATAGGAGCCCTAACTAACAGATTCAAACTGGCCTCTGAACAAGTGAAACACATTCTCTGCTTTCCTCTGCAGCATGATAGTCATTCATCCAAGAGAGGGGCTTTGGGAACCAGTGTGATAGCTGTTTCTCAGTTTCAGAATCCACGATTCTCAGGGGATATCCATTTCTCCCTGAGATCTGTCGCCATCCCATTCAGGTAGTAGTTATTAGCACTCTACATCCATAAACCAAATGATATAATTAACCCTATATATAAGTGTGGGCTTCCCAGGTGGCTCAGCAGTAAAGAATCCACCTGCAATGCAGGAGACATGGGTTCAATCCCTGGGTCAGGAAGATCCCCTGGAGGAGGAAATGGCACCCTACTCCAGTATTCTTGCCTGGAGAATCCCATGGACAGAGGAGCCTGGTGGGCTGCAGTCTATGTGGTTGCAAAAAGTTGAACATGACTGAGCGACCATAGCAAATACACAAGAGTGAATAAAAGCCAGAACAGTATTAACCTAGCAATAACTAATGATACTAAAATCCAAATATTCCAACTAGGTAAGTGGGAAAAATAACTCCAGGCCTTTATATCTCCAAAGCTCATTCACTGGTCCTCATGCCTGCAAACAGTAACAGGTGGGAGTGAGGGGGAGTGTTTTAAAGGAAGGGGATTCAATTCAGCCAAGAGGCCTGAGAATGTGGTAGCATGTTTGCTCCTTTCTGTGGAGACGCTGCTACCCTACTGCAGTCTGAGATTCTGTCTCAGCTTCCCGTTACACTGGCAGCTTCTCTCTCCTGCTTTTTCACTTTTGCCAAATCAAGTACAGAACCATCCAGCTAAGCTCCTTCCACATCCCTAAGCCACAGAAAACTGTGAGATAACAAATGTATTTTTTTGGTTTGTTTGTTTGAAGCTGCTAAATTTGTGGGTTATTTGTTATATAACAAAATGTAACTATTGGATTAGGGTTTCAGATGGCCCTATTTGGTCAGAGTTGAAGGAATCACTTCAGATTATAATAAAGCATTAGGGGGACTCCCCTGGTGGTCCAGTGGCTAAAACTTCAGGCTCCCAATGCAGGGGTCTGGGTTCAATCCCTGATCAGGGAACTAGATTCCCTGAAAGTGAAAGTACTCAGTTGTGAGCAGCTCCCTCGCTGCGATCTATTTAAAGTCTGCCCTCCCTGGAACCACCGGTTTGTTGCGCAGCTGCCAAGGCTGGGGAGCCCCGCCGGTGGGCTGGGCCGTCCATTCCACCCTTCTTCCCTCTGCAGACTCTGCCTCTCCGTGGGCGGCAGTGTCCTTGGGCCCAGTTTCGCTGGCTGCACCGCCGACCCCAACCCGGTCAAGTGACTTTGCAACCCCATGGACTATACAAGCCACGGAAAACTCTAGGACAGAATACTGGAGTGGGTAGCCTTTCCCTTCTCCAGGGGATCTTCCCAACCCAGGTCTCCCACATTGCAGGCAGATTCTTTACCAGCTGAGCCACAAGGGAAGCCCAATACCAGAGTGGGTAGCCTCTCCCTTCTCCAGGGGATATTCCTGACTCAGGAATCGAACCGGGGTCTCCTGCATTGCAGGCGGATTCTTTACCAATTGACCTACCAGGAAAGCCCAAAGTGAAAGTGAAAGCCGCTCAGTCGTGTCCGATTCTTTGTGACCCCATGGACTGTAGCCCCCCAAGCTCCTCTGTCCATGGACTTCCCCAGGCCAGAGTACTGGAATGGGTTGCCATTCCCTTCGCCAGGGGATCTTCCCAACCCAGGGATTGAACCCAGGTCTCCTGCATTGCAGCCCTATTCTTTACCAGCAGAGCCACAAGTGAAGCTCCACATGCTGAAACTAAAACTCGGCCCAGCCAAATAAATAAACAATTAGATAAAACAGCATTAGGTTAGCAGTAAAGGCTAAAAGCCTTATTCCAGGGTATCGACTGCCAGGCCAAGGGAGTTTAGACTTTATCTGAAGAGGTGGTGAGGATCCTATGAGTATTTTTGAATAAGGGAGTTATCAAAAGAGTGCATTAAAAAGATTAGTTTAGCAGACCTGCATGGGATAGATTAGAAAAAGAAAACACGAAGGTGGGAAAGATGGATCATTCACATAAATATTCCATCCTGGTCCCATGTGCCACCTAATCATATCAAACTCATCCTGCTCTGTATATGTTTTTCATAGACTGAGTTAACTTGTGATATAGATGGCAGGATTCATGGCCAATTCATTTTTGAATCCTCTGAACCATTTAGCACTTCCTGGCACATAGTAAGTACTTGTTAAGATGGGAATCATGGAGAAAGCCTTCCTAAATTTGTTCCTCTTCCCTGCAGACAGAATAATGCCATTCCCTTAATATCTTGTTTATATAGCTAATAGACCACTTTTTAAATCTCAGTATTCCATTTCTGATTAGACTTTATTCCTCTGTCTCTCCCCTACAGTGTAAACCCTTTCAAGGCAGTCAGGACCAACTATATAATTTGCCAGGCCAAAGCGAAATGAAAGTGCAGTTTCAAAAGTATTAGAAACTTCAACACAGTGATGGGGGGTGAGGAGATAATTCTGAGCTGAGAACCCTGTGTACACAGGTCACAACCCAAGAAACTGGCCTTGATGGCAATAATTCTGCCTTATGCATTGTTTTAACCATGACTACCATCATAAGAATGTTTGCTAAATCTTGATTCAATACATCAAGTAAACAGTCAAGGTCAGGCGGGTTAGATGGAAAAGAGAGGTTTACTTAGAAGTTTAACATGAGCAGAGAACATGTATGATGGATTGTTTAAGACATACCAGGAGGGCCATTGGCTGCCACTCCTCCCACTCCCCGCCTGGGCTGCTACCCCGGGGGGGTCTACACTGCAGGGCTTGCTCATACATATCCTCCAATGGAAAAACCATGGCTCTGAATATTCACTGGAAGGACTGATGCTGAAGCTCAAGCTCTAATACTTTGGCCACCTGATGAGAAGAACTGACTCATTGGAAATAAAGATTGGGGGCAGGAGGAGAAGGGGGCAACAGAGGATGAGATGGCCGGATGGCATCACTGACTCAATGGGTATGAGTGTGAGCAAACACTGGGAGATAGTGAAGGACAGGAAAGCCTGGCATGCTGCAGTCCATGGGGTCGCAAAGAGCCAGACACGACTTAGCAGCTGAACAACAACCCTCCTATGGCCCCAAAGTCTGGTTTGTCCTATGTTAAGTCCCACTCTTGGGGTCTCTGACTTCGGTTTGGTTATTTCTTAGATTTCCCTTATGCAATGACAGTGGCAGTGATTTAATACGTAAGAAGCAAGCAGCAGAAGGAATTCTCTAGGCAGAAACAACATATTGACTAATAACATAAGGCAGTAAGGGTTGGTACTCATAAAATCAAGAAAACAAGGCTGAGTGATTTAAAACATGCTGCAGACAAATCCTAGTTAAATTTTAGAAACATAAGAAGGGCAGAAAAATGCATATTGATCACTCCCTCTGAGGAATGGCACAGACCTCAGAGATGCTATAACCATGAAGAACTGTCTTATCTATGAAACAGACAACACAATTTATTGAATCCCTTCTTACCACAGGTGAGTATCCTACCCACAAAACACAAATATTTATCTTTGTATCTGAACAATGCCTCTCTGAGATACTGAGGAAAAGAAGCTACTGGAAAGAGATTATTCCTTCTCCCATCCTCCCCCTCATTTGAGGCAAGTCGCCATCAAGGGCGCCTGAGCTGCTGGCAAAGCTTAGCTATTGTAATGGTGACCCCCAGTGGCAGCTGTTTGCAAGTGAAAGACTGGTACCGTTTCTCTGCCAAGGATGTCAATTTTATTAAAATGCTTTCTTTAAGAAGGATATTGGCAATTTTGTGGAACTGTAATAAAAACTAATTGTGTGTTGGTTCCAAAAAAATCAATATCCTCTCCTCTGCTTTATTGTCACTAGTTAAACCCATGAGTTTTCCTTTCAAAACAGACTCTTATGTAAAGTAGGAAGTACAGTTTATGCTCAGCAATGGCGAGCTGGCAATTTTCTCCAAGAAAGAGGTGAAAATGAGGCCTAAATCAGACCTGGGTTCACTCCGAAGGGGTTCAGAAGGAGTCTCCTCCAGTGTGCCATGCTGGCTTGTGGATTATTTTGAGCTGAAGACAATCAAGGCCCAGGGACTTTCCTGGTGGTCCAATGGCTAAGACTTTGCACTCTCAATGCAGGGGGCCTGAGTTTGATCCCTGGTCAGGGAACTAGATCCCACATGCCACAACAAAGTCAGAAGATCCCATGTGCCACAAGTAAGACCTGGCACAGACAGATAAATAAATAAGACAATCAAGGCCCCAAAGACTCAGAATAGCCTTTTACCTGTAGCACAGGGCCTGGCTCAGAGAGCGAGAGAGCTATTAGCAAGAGAGAACTCTTATCTGAATGACCTATCTGTATGGCAGGACAAACATCTGATTACCAATATCCACCCTTTTTATCATCCTGTGATTTACCCTCTTTCTCTTTGAAACCCCAGGTCCCAATCCCATTCCTTAAGTAAGGATGGCATATAAGCCTCAAATGCCTGACTTACTTTTGGTCTCCTATCTTTGGGGAGCCCAGAGATGTACATAATTACATTTGCTTTTTTTCCCATTAATCAGTCTTTTGTCAATTTAATTGTTAACCAGCCAAAGAACCTCGAAGGGTAGAAGAAAAAATTTTCCTTCCTCCCCTATAACCCATACCCCTGCAGTGGCCAGTGCGTTCTGAGAGTCAATCTTCATGAGAATTTAACCAGCAAATGTTTACGTAAGTTGAACTGAAATTTGAAAAGATAAGTCACCAAGGGCTCTATTAGATGAAATTCACATTAGAGTACCCTTAAGAACTTTCATGTGATGTATAACTATTGAAATTGACTAAATAGATGTATTTGGTAGACAAACTGGTTATCAATCTTTGCTGCATATCAGAATCACCAGGAAAGCCTTTGAGAGTCTTGAAGTCCAGGCTATAACACAGACTAATTACATCATAATTACTAGGGCAAGGGCACAGGCATCAGTATCTTTCTTTAAAGCTCCCTGATACCCAGCTACTCCCACATGCAGCGAAGGTTGACTGGCTGCCAGTGAAATTGCTGGGTTTTTGGCCAAATTCCATGGACAGAGAAGCCTGGCGGGCTGCAGTCCATGGGGTCACAGAGTCAGACACTACTGAGTGACTGATCATGCATGCATTACCTAACAGGTAATTTACTGATCTTGAAAATACTGGGGACTTCCCTGGTTGTCCAGTGGCTAAGACTCTGAGCTCCCAATGCAGGGGGCCTGGGTTCAATTTCCAGTCAGGGAACTAGATCCCACATGCTGCAATTAAGATGTCAGCACAGCCAAACAAACAAATAAATATTTTCAAAAAGAAAATACAAGAGTTGTTTTTTTTGTTGTTGTTGTTGTTGTTTTTTTTTTTTTTACTAAGGGTCTACTACACTATCACTTGGTGAGTCTCTTTACGAATTCCAATGTCCAGGCTGCACCCTGACTGATTTGATTAGAATTTCTAGGGACTGAACTCTACCAGGACATCAATGTTTCTTAAAGTTTCCCAGGCACAGTCAAGCACAGACAAATGAAGTCAGGGTTGAGAAATACTGCATACTCAAATACTGAGAAAGAGCAATAAAAAACCCTAACTTGGCAACATTAAATCATTTTAAAGTATTCTTGTTGTTTAGTTGCTCAGTGGTGTCTGATTTTTGGGGACCCCATGGACTGCAGCACATCAGGTTTCCCTGTCCTTCACTATCTCCCGGAGTTTGCTCAAACTCATGGCCATTGAGTCAATGATGCCATCCAACCATCTGGTACTGGAGAAGGGAATGGCAAACCACTTCAGCATTCCTGTCTTGAGAACCCCATGAACAGTATTTTAAAGTGTAGCATTTGTCTATTACTGACTGTTCTTTGAGGCTACAAAGAGATACCCCCAAGGACTTGGAAATACAGAAAGACTGTCTTCTGAAAATAAACACAGAAAGGTGATAAGGAGAGTTTTAAGTTAGTTAAATCTGGGGGCGAGGGCGGGAGACAGTCTTCTCCAATGCTCTAGCCCAGTGCTTCCAACTCTGGCTACACATTAGAATCACCTAGGGAGTTTTTGAGATGTGCCAATGCCTGAGTCCCAATCCCAAGGCTTTTGATTTAATTGATTAAATTGATATATTTAAAAACTCCCCAGGTGATTCTAACGTGCAGCCAGCATTGAGAACCACTGCCCCAGGCAAACCAGGAATATGTCAACGTGCCAAAACTGCAATGCAGACTACAGCACCAGTGCTGAGAGCAGGAAGAGAACGTGGCTATTTACAGAACATCACAATGAAGCATAAATAAAGACGATGGATAAACATGAGATACCAACAATAGGTACACAGTCCTGTCAGAGCAAGTGTTTGTTCAAGTATCCTGATTCCTGTAGTAAATAAGAAGATTTGTTTCTCTGTTTTAGTTGAGGGACTTTCCACGACATCATCTTTGGCAAAGAAAACTTGGGATGATGAACTGAAATGATCACAGTTGTGGATGCAGACACTGGGTATTCCTAGGGCTAGGACAGTTATTTCTCATGGGCTCTTAATTAACTGGAATCCTGCAGTGCCTGTCTCCATTTTTTTGTGCATTTACCCAAAAAATATTCCTGACCAAGGTCATGGCTAAACCCAGTCAACATTCCTTCCTAAACACTTGGCCACTTCCACGTACAAATTTCAACATTTATAACTGCAGGCTTTTAAATAATGGCTCATGTATTATTCATTATTTTTGAAAAAATATAAATACTAAAGATTCTTATCAAATAAGTCCTTAATTTTATTCCCACAAACACGAATAATTGTTATCAGAAATTAAGTTGCAGGCAACTGATAATCTCTGCCCTTAATTATTTTCTATTATCTTTTTCATGCTTCTATGAATTTTTATAAACTCGAAACTTCTTATTTTGTGGAGGGAGTTTCTTTCTTTTCTACTGGTACTCTGATTAATTTTCAGTTTTCAAAATTAAAATTTCCCACCTGCAGATCTGATAATGGTAGCCATGCACAGCTTTCCTCTCAAAAGCATAAACTGGTTGTTTTGAGGGCTCTCATCAAAGCACTCAATCTTACACTCAATGTTGTCCATCTGCTAGTTGAAACAATGGATATAAATGCAGAATATTTCTTCATATTAAAAAAAACAATTTCTATAATCTTAGTCACTATCCTTATAATGTTTCAAAGCAATCACTTCTTTTTAAAATTTAGGTATAGGATCTTTTTCTCTTGTTGAACAGAGATTTCTAACAGTCATTGAAAACAGTGTCCCTATTTCTACTGTCTTGTCTTCATTACTGGGAAACACAGAACCCTAGGAACAACTTTAAATGTTTCAGTGATTTGAGCAGTTAATGGTATATAAGGGAGTGAAGCAATCAGATATCAGAAATGTCATTACGAAGTTTGGCTCTGAAAGGAAGGAGAGATTATAGTGACAGAAAGGGAACAAATGGTCAAGAAAGGGTTTGGGGGTTTTATTGAGTTTCTAAGATAGGGCACAGGAGAGCAGACAAATATTAGAAAATGTACTTCCTAAGAGGTCAGGAGTCACTGGCATCCAGAGGATCGGTGAAAGCATAGTTTCAGCTACAAGAAGGTATACCCTCCATTCAGACAGGCCACAAGTTTTCATCAAACTCAGTGTGAAGCAGAAGCTGAAGAATTTTCCCCTATGAGATGCACAGAAGTAGGCAGAATTATATACAAAGTGAGTGAAGAGATGATGGAGTAGTAAGTTTGAGCAGAGTGCTGATGTACACAGATGCTGAACTGCTGAATGGGAAAGAGTCAACATGGACAGCCAGCTAAGGATGGAAATCGTGAATCTGTAGCAGCACCAAGCTTAAAGGAATGAAAGCAGCTCTAGGGGAGACCAGAGGTCCAGATTTAAAGTTCCAATGGCATACAGGGACTTCCCAGGTGGTCCAGTGGTTAGGACTCTGTGCTTCCACTGCAGAGGGCATGGTCTGGGAAGTAAGATCTCTGGTCTGGGAAGTAAGATCTTACATGCTTCACAGTTCAGTTCAGTTCAGTCACTCAGTCGTGTCCGACTCTTTGCAACCCCATGGACTGCAGCACACCAGGCCTCCCTGTCCATCACCAACTCCCAGAGTTTACTCAAACTCATGTCCATTGAGTCAGTGATGCCATCCAGCCATCTCATCCTCTGTCATCCCCATCTCCTCCCGCCTTCAATCTTTCCCATGCCTCACAGCGCAGCCCAAAAAAAAAAAAAAAGGAAAAAAAGTTCCAGTGACCATAGAGAATGCTTTTGGGCTTTTGCTTGATTAGTGTGCTTGTTTTATCTTGGTGAATACAATGGGACAATGGTACCAGAAGATCAAGAATATTGGCAAGAGAGTGGAGGAAGTGATAGTCTATGAATCAGGAGCTCTATCACAAGAGGGACGGGAATAAACTAGAAGGGTTTGTGAATCTCAGTGAGATCAAAGAAAAGGGGAGGTGGGAACATGAAAGCAGAGAACTGGAAGAACTATACAGGGTAGGATGGTAAGTTGAGGTATGCAAATTTTTAAGATTTCAGAGGAGAAACAATTCTAAGTGGCGACAGGTTACCTTCATGAGAGTAGGTAGCTGAGTGGGATGGAAGTGAAGTACAGGAGATCAAGATAGGAAGAGATCTATTTAACGTGTAGTTCATCCTTGTTCACACAATGAAGGCAGGGTAGAAAATAATGCTGTGAGCCAGCTATGAAAGAGTCAGTGGAAGACAGCATGGACACAGGTCCAGGAGAGCAACAAGAAAAGCATCAAGTGAGGCAGCAAGTAACACAAGCTCCAGAGGAAAAGGCACAAAAGAATGCAAAAGCCCAGCAACAAAGATCAGAATCTCCACTTAGGAAGCCAATCTCAACACCCAACCCTTAGTGAGTAGGTAGTTGGCAAAGATACATCCACTAGGGACAAGCAATAGCTCTGGAGGGAAAAATGGATTTGCCAAGCAAGTGCTACCACTTGCCTATGATGGGGGTGAAGAAATCCCAGTACTTATGCCCACTGCATCTTGATATCAGAGTTATAAGGAAAACCATCTAGTCCAGTACTTGATAAAGCCACATCTTGCTCACATAGAGCAGAGACAGCAAGGTCAGCTTCAGTAGTGGGTGCCAGTTTCCCACAGCCAGCAGATTCCTCTTGGCTTACAAGTGCCCTCCTTGTGCTGAAGAATGAAGATACAGGAGTGGGGGTGGCTGGGGGGCCATGTGATGCCCAAGGTTAAACCCAACAAAGAGGCACACTCCGAGTCGGAAACAGAGAAAGATATGCCCAAACAAGGTGATAAGACCATCACAAACTACGAGGATGCCTTATCTCCTGGTAAGGAGGTGTTCAAGCCCCAAGGTCCATTATTATGCAGCTGAATGGACGCCAAAAGACGGCATGTGGGAAAACTGTATGTACTTGTCGTTTTCCCAGCAAGAAGAAGCATTCTGTAAGGAGATGAGAGGATGCGATGAAACGGTGTTTGGAGGGCTTGGAAGGCCAAGTGGAAAGGTTTAGACTGAATAGGAGGGATGAGAGCCAAGGGAGAAGACAGCAGTGTGAAAGTCACAAGTGTGAAAGTCACAAGAGGGAAGGATGGAGCAGAGCAACAGAGGGTATTCGAGGAGCACTATCCAGTTCCCCCAACAGTAACTTCACGCTCTCTTCTGATGAAAAAGTGGTTTCTATACCTATGATAAGAGTCAGCTGCGGCCATGATCATGTTTCTGAGGCAGCTGACTTGGTCAAACTTTTAATTTTCATTCCTATTATTGACCCTTACTTTTAATATGCCTTTAATGGTAAGCCTTTTCAAGTTCTTTTTGGAAGTATGGTCGAAATTTTTCTGTAAAAAAAAAACAATTAACACTGGAGCAAAATAAAACTTTAGGTAGCTTAAGATTGGGCTTATTTTATAACATTATTGAATATTAATAATAAGAACAATAAGAGCTGGCATTCCCTGAGTCATGCATTGGACTAACAGCTTTACGACTATTGTCTTATTTACTTCTGACAACAGTAGGAGATCATATTTTTATTCCTAGTTTTCAGAAAAGGAAACTAATACATAAAGAAGTTCTCTAATTTATGGTAAGTAGTGCCCAGGGCAAGATCTACTTATAGGCAATGGGAGAACTTTACAAGGACAGAAAAGAACAGAACAGTAAGTAAGTTCAAAGCGGAATGAGTAATTTCAAGAACAGAGGAGGA
This sequence comes from Ovis aries, assembly GCF_016772045.2. Lineage (NCBI taxonomy): Eukaryota > Metazoa > Chordata > Mammalia > Artiodactyla > Bovidae > Ovis > Ovis aries. Next base: position 23,759,499 of record NC_056080.1, on the reverse strand, counting down.
GGCTGATGAATAATGACAGCAAATTGGGTAAGTGGTTAAGAATTGGGACCTACTCTCAGAATACTTTAAAGAGTAATAATCATGACAACTATTAAACTAACCATGAAAAGTTAGGTTTATGTGCCTCCTTCTACAGAGCTCAAAATCCTTGAAGAAATAGCTCTTCTGGAAAGCCCACACTATAGAGCTATGTACCCTGCAGAAGTCTGTTTTGAGACTGGTGGTGTCTCCTTACTTAACAGTTAGAAATGCAAAGCGTAGAGAATTGATATTACTGCATCTGTTTCGAGGCTGCAAAAATGAGGTCACCTTATCCAACTGGATGGGCTTCCCTGATAGCTTCATTGGTAAAGAATCTGCCTGCAATGGAGGAAACTCTGGTTCGATTCCTGGGTCAGGAAGATCCACTGGAGAGGGGATAGGCTACTCACTCCAGTATTCTTGGGCTTCCTTTGTAGTTCAGCTGGTAAAGAATCTGCCTGCAATGCAGGAGACCTGGGTTCAATCCCTGGGTTGGAAAGATCCCCTGGAGAAAGGAAAGGCTATGCACTCCAGTATTCTGGCCTAGAGAATTCCATGGACTGTATAGTCCATGGGGTTGCAGAGTCGGACACAACTGAGAAACTTTCAGTAAGCAGACTAAGCAGAATATCCAACCGCATATCTTGGTAAAAGAGCTGTCTCAATGGACAAAGGAACACATGGTGGCCATATTGCTGATGTGGAGGGTCTTCCCCTAATATCCTCCACAGCCATGTTTCTTTGTTTTCCCTACTTATCCCTCAGCTATTTCAAGGAAAAATTAAAATGGAGAGGAATTTTCTTTGTAAAATAAGTGATATAAAATACAAACAGTAGTTGCAGCAATGTGGTCTTCTCCCTACAGTTAATGGGTGTGTTCTCTATAGGCTCTGAGTTGGCAGCTTCTAAAGAAACATGAAAAGAATGGCCTTCAAAGACAGAAATACCTGAGGCTGTTCCCTGGTTTCCTAGGAGAGGCCATGTAGCTCCTGAAGAGCAAAAATTCCACCAATTCTGCATCCCCCAAATTGAAAAACATTAAAAACGCTCATTTATGAATAAATCCATTTTAAATGACTTACTTGTGTTTATTGTTGGTTTAATAAACATCAAGAACCATGACAATGTAAGATGCATTAATACATCACCCCAGATCTATTCTTCCATTCCATTGACCTCTACTCCTCCATGTATAGGGGTCAGGAGGGAGGGCAGAACTTCTAAGCTTCTAGAAATTTCCCCCATGCCTCTTCCTTCTTCCTAACCTCTCCATCATTCTCTGTTTCAAGATCATTAACTGTAATCCTGTCACACCCTATACTTTGGTTTGTGTCCATTATCGACCCAGATTTCTTGGTTTATCCTCTGACCTCTAAAAATAGTTGCAAGCTTTTTTTCGCCACAGGATCCTACAAAATCTTAAAAACAACTGAGGACCTCCAAAGAGCTGTGGTTTATGTGGGTTATGTTTACTAATATTTGTTGTATTCAAAATTAAAGGGAATTTTTAAAATATTAATTCACTTACTAAGCCCATGTTAACAAAAATTACATATTTTTATGAAGAAAAAACTTAGTGAAAAGAGTGGCATAATTTACACTTTTGTAAATCTCTTTAATGCCTGGTTTAATAGAAGACAGCTGGATTCTTATATGTGCTCCTGTATTCAACCTTTTTTTTTAAACTTTTTATTTTATATTAGGGTATAGCCAATTATGGGCTTTCTTGGTGTCTTGGATGGTAAAGAATCTGCTTGTAATGCAGGAGACCTGGGTTCAATCCCTGGGTTGGGAAGATCCCTTGGAGAAGAGAATGGCAATCCACTCCAGTATTCTTGTCTGGAGAATTCCATGGACAGAGCAGCCTGGAAGGCTACAGCCCACAGGGTCACAAAGAGTTGGAGATGACTGAGCAACTAACATAGCCTATTAATAATACTGCATTCAATCTTTCATGATATCTATATTAGTTGAAGTATACAAAGAAAATACAGCCTCACCCAGATATGTGGTTAGAAAAGGGAGGATTATTTTCAGAATATTTTCATATAACTATGGATATTATTCTTTAACATTATACCAAAACTATATGAAAACTCAACAGATGGTAGTTTCTTAGACATCAGTTGCAATATGAAACATAAAACTATACAGCTAAACTTATTTTTACTCTGTTATATTAAAATCCATTAGTCTGTCTTGTACTTTGAATGGATATTTTACCCATGTATGATTCTATAATATGTATCATTCATTTGAAAAACCCTGCATCAGTGAATTATACAGATTTTTCAAATGCTGACACATTTTATGATACAATATTTAAAAATTACTGATCTAAAGAGTCTTTTAGTGTTGGAAAACTATCACCTTAGTGGATAGAAGTTTTCCAAAAATCAAAATCATACTTGAAAGCTCAAAGTGTTTCATTGGCAACAAATCTGTCAGTCATTTTCCTTGAAGTAACATGTTAAGTTCATTCATTTATGAGAAATGGCCAAATACCCAAGTCTGGGTAACCATCATTTTTTCTGTCCACCTTTCTTTCAAGTAAGAACAGTCTTCAGAGTAAAAAAATAAAAGGTTGTTAGTTCAGGTGGCAGCTCAACCAATAGCACCCATGCTTTTTTTCAAGACAACCACTGGACCTCAGTATGCAGAAAAAGTGTTTTATGCATTCTTCCCAGTTAATGACAATACACTGAAAAGACAAGCAATCAAATGGTGAGACTGAATACACTGCTGTTCTAGAACTTACAATCGATCATCAACAAAACCTACTGAATATTGTCTGTACAATAAAAGTGGTGTAAGGGCTGTTACAAAGGCAGCTAGAATTGTTACAACATATTGACACACTCTTATAAGCGCTCAATAAACCTCCCTGTAAACTTCAAAAATGAGCTTTGAGGGTCTTCCTAGGGGTCCAGTGGTTAAGAATCCACCTGTTTCTAATGAGGTGGATAAACCTAGAGTCTATTACACAGAGTGAAGTAAGTCAGAAAGAGAAAAACAAATGTTGTATATTAATGCATATATGTGGAAAGACGGTATTGATAAACCTATTTGCAGGGCAGAAATGGAGATGCAGACAGAGAACAGACGTGTAGACACAGGGAGGGGAGGAGAGGGCTGGACAAATGGAGAGTAGCAGGGAAACATATACACTATCACATATAAAATAGATATCCAGTGGGAATTTGCTGTATGACTCAGGGAACTCAAACCAGGGCTCTGTGACAACCTGGGGGTGGGGGGTGGGATGGGGTGGGAGGTGGGAGGGAGGTTTAAGAGAGGGGACATATGTACACCTATGGCTGATTCATGTTGATGTATGGCAGAAACCAACACAATATTGTAAAGCAATTATCCTTCAATTAAAAAAACAGCAAAAAAAAAAAAAAAAATCCACCTACCAGTGCAGGGGACACGGGTTCGATCCTTGGTCCAAGAAGAACCTACAGGCTGTGAGGCAATCAAGCCCACGAGCCACAATTGCTGAAGCATACCCACTCTGGATCCTGTACTCGACAACAAGAGAAGCCAAGGCAAGGCAAGCCTGTGCAGCACAACTAGAGAAAAGCCCTCATACAGCAAGGAAGACCCAGCGGAGCCAAACAACGATTAAAAAAAATGTAAAAAATGTCTTTATCCTTGTACCAATTAGGAGGTCTTTGGCTGCAGGTAAAAATAAACCTTATTCAAAATGATTCAGATAATCAGGAAAAGTTGTCCTCTCCCAAACTGAGAAATCTCAAGGGAGAGCATCTTTAGGGTTGGTTAATTCAGGGTCTATCTATGGTCCCAAGATAGGTGTCACATTACCAAAGGATTCACGACTATGCGACGAGTTCAGTGTACAATACAATGCTGCCTTTTCCTATGTGGTAGTCACTCAGTTGTGTCTGACTCTTTGCAACCCCATGGATTGTAGCCTGCCAGGTTCCTCCGTCCATGGAATTCTCCAGGTAAGAATACTGGAGTCGGTTGCCATTCCCTTCTCCAGGGACCTTTTCCCATGAGTCTCTTTATAAGAAGGAAGAAACCTGTCCCAGAGCCGGTCTAGCAGACCTCATCTCACATTTCATACCGCCTTGCACCACATGTGCACATCTACGCCAAAGAGCAGACACAAGAAATGGGATCTCCATAAACAGCTAAGATTAATCCAAATTTTTTTAAAAGAATGTCAATATGTGTATCACTGAGTCACTTTGCTGTATAGCAGAGATTGGCACAACATTGTAAATCAACTATACTTCAATAAAAATATGCAAAGTGAATAATCAAAAGCTTATATAAGAATGCTTCTCTTCTGAATGCCTATGATGACTTGAACCAGCTCACAAATTGGGAGGAGGAGTAATGAGCAATGAACACAGAGGGGCCTCAGTGAATTTTTCTCTTTGATTAAGACGGATTCTTCTTGAAAAACACAAGTGATCAATCTTGAAGATCAATGTTGAACGGTCCAACATAGTGTATTAAATAGATAATTTATCGAAATAAAACTGCTGATAAAAAAGAAAAAAAGATTAATCCAAAATTACCCTTGAGCTTCAGATAAGGCAAACTTCCCTAAGGGATGAATACCTGAATAAAGTCAGGTTTCATTCAAGAAAGGAGAAAACAGGAGGGGGACTAAGGGTGTCCAGCCCATGGGCTCTCTGCCCTTACATGTTAAAGGCTTCTGCTGGCAAACCTTATAACTCCTGGCTTGAGGGCTTTTTACTGGACCTGGAGATATAAACCCCACACAGGGCAGGCCAGAAGAGTCAGAGGATTCACAGTCCAGGAGCAGCCCTCAACCAGTGATTCACGGGAGCTGGTGGATAAATAGTTGGCTTCCTGGGCAGCCGTCTGAGATGACTTTGATATGCCCTGTGCATTCCCCACAACTAACCAGTAGAATCATTTCTACTGGCTTCCCTGGTGGCTCAGTGGTAAAGAATCCACCTGCAGGAGACCTGGGCTCAATCCCTGGGTTGGGAAAATCCCCTGGAGAAGGAAATGGCAGCCCACTCCAGTATTCTTGCCTGGGAAATCCCATGGACAGAGGAGCCTGGAGGGCTACAGTCCATGAGGTCGCAAGAGTCAGACACGACTTAGTGACTAAACCACCACCAACCAGTGGAATAAGCCACAGTGGTAAACATTTAAAATACTCCACTTTTTATTGGATGCCTCCTGCGCCTCTCTCATTTCTTCTCTTCCCTTAGCAATGTTTCATGTCATCACCTTCCTAATAGACTAATTGCAATAGCATTCTTGTCTCGGGGTCTGCTGCTGAGGGAACCCAAACCAGGAAGAGAGTCCCTCCCTCAAAAATATCCTCTACAATTAGAAACTCAGAAGCCCTTTCTCAATTCTTTGTTCTTAGAGAGTCTTTATTAGCATCCTTCTCCTATAAGAGTTCCTGCTTTCTGTCAAATGCTCAAAAATCAATAAAGAAATACTTATTCTTGTGAAGCATGCAAACAAAATATCTGTATTAAGTACATAAAATTGATCATGTTGCCTGCTATACCCAGGGCACCTTCTCAGGAACCACCTTCCCCCAGTCTCTGCTCAAAGGGCAGCCATCTGTAGCCCCATTTTGACCCACGTATAGCCAATCCTTTGGCTGACAGTGCCCATGTGGTATGAAAAGGTAAAAGAAGATAATCTAATTTCCTCTCTTGAAATTTTAAATTAGGAAATATCAATACCAAGAGAATGAGGAATTTCATAGTGTGAGGATGAGTTGGACTTATGAACAGTTTGTCAGAGCCATAAGGCAAGAAATAGAAATTACTGTATGATGAACCAGAAACTATGAGGAAACCCAAACTCTGATGGGTAAAGAAACAATACATGAAGGAGAGGAAAACAGTAAGCAGACAGCAGCAGTTCCAAAAGAAGTAGGCAGACTAGGAATACTCGAACTGTGTTAATAGGGAGCTGTGGGATGGAGGAGACGCGTGAAGCTGTGTCAAGAGTTGTTTCTGCACCTCTGTCTCCTTGCAATGACAATCTCCATGAGGCTGGGTGCTGTTACAGCTACTGAACTGAACATTCAGGAGACTCTGTCTCCTTATGGGCCATGTCTGTCCTGATACCAGTTCCCCAAACAGAAAGAAGCTTGAGTAAGCATCTAACAACCAATATAATCAAAATGCTTTTTTTAAAAAAAAGCTTAATCACAGAAAAAGTAGGATTGCTTTCAACATACAGTGAGATGTTTCAAACGTGGTCCATGGCACACAGCAACGTGAATATCCTTAACCACTGAACTGTACATTTACAAATTGTTATGAAGGCAAGTTTATGTCATGTGCTTTTTACCACAGTATTTATATATCTCAATGAGAGAATATAAAGAAAAAATGGGACTTGGTACACAGTTATAAAAGAGTTAAAATAAAGCATCTTGTCATGTGATACACCCACATAATAATGGTATTTTCCAGAATAATAGAATGTTACCCCTGAGTTAAGAGTCAAAGAAAAATAACCTATTTACCTCTTCTTAACACCACAACAAAACTGAGGATATAAAAAGATTTAAAAGTAGTGAGAGGAATTTGGGGGAAAAAAAAATTGACTTGCTGTGATGGCTTTTCCCAAACCTAGAGAAAGAAATACATTGAGACCACCTGAAAAGTTTCACTTATTTCTCACAGAGGTGCAGCAACAACTAGATAAGAGAGACTCCTCCCTAAGTGATGTTCGGGTCCAGCATCTGGCTAGTGCGCTGCTTTAAAACAGGCGTAAAAGAAAGGTCGTTTCACTGGGGGTCACATACCTTCCTGGAATAATTTGGGAGAAACATGTCTATACATGAGCAACTTAGTGTAGCTTCATCTCCTGTCTTACCCAAGAGAGTCCACTGAAGGAACAAATAGAAGCTGAAAGTGCCAGCAGATGACTAGGTGCTAAGGAAGGAGTTTGCCAGTCAGCCAAGGGTAATCAGATATACATTTGCCCTCTCAAAGGAACTGAAAGTGAGACAGAGCCCCTTCAATGAGATGAAGAGAGGCAAAGGGCCCCAGGGTGTCTGATAAACCCAAGAAGGTGCCCCTCAAAGACTCAGCTTTAAACGCCTGCCAGATTTAGAGAGCTTGGAGGCTAGATCACCAAAGAGTAGCAGGCAAGCAAAAATATTCCTGTCCTCATTACCCTCTGCCTCTTCAAGCTGCCAACTTAGATGGGTCTGGAATTTCTTTGGGGGAAGTGGGATTAACACACAAGAGAAAAGGAGAGAACAAATCAACCAGAATTCCCACCCACCCACCCACTGGCAACCAGCCTGGAGCAAGCAAACTAGAAGAAAAGAGAAGCCGTACTTTCAAATGTAATGTAGTATTTTGACAAGAAAAATTAATTAGTGACAAAAGGTTGTTTTATTACCTAAAAGTGGACATCAAAATCATTGGACTTCTCTTAAGTTTTCTCAAAGGCTAATGAAAGAAGCAGCCCCAGAGAATAAGTTTAAAGAGATACTGGGAGACAAAAATAAAGTTGCTTTATAATTACACCCCATGAACCCTGCTTATTCAATGGAAAGGTTACAGATATTTAATTTTAGGAAACAGGCTGGATAAAAGTAAAAAGGGCTCAATCTGATCATATAAACTTTACATTTTAAAAATAACCAAGGAAAATACCACAGACTTATTTGGCTAGGGACAATATTTTTTTTTTTAGCACAAGCAAAGGTACAAGAAGAATGAAAGAACATATGAGAAAATATCTTGACTTGGTATCTAGATAGTTCAGGCAACTGAACAGCATTAGAATATCACACGTTATTCCTCACAGAAAATGTTGTAAATTTCTATTTTCCAAATGGCAGACCCATTATTTTGCAACGTATACCATCACATTTCAAGGCCTAAGCCTATTCTCTTCTCAATACTATTTAAGTTTGGGTATCTCTTTCTAACATGTATAATGAAGCAGATATAGCTTTTAAGCATAACAATAAAAATATTAATACATGTCATTTATTGAGCAATCACTCCACATAGGCTTGGTGCTGTATGACTGCAATATATCATCTTATCTGAGCTTCAAAATGCTATTGTAGGTAGGTAGTTGCTACTGTTACTGCCATTCTTACAGATAAAGACACTGAGGCAGAGAAAAGTGAAGCACTTTGTCCAGGACCATGGAATAAATAACTGCCAGAGCCAAACCCAGGGTCTTCACCGCTAGAGTGTTTTTCACTTTGCTAAGAAAGCATTCAGAATGATGAGAGGTGTTTTACAGTATTGATCTGTCTCCAGGCTTTGATTTCTGACCTTGCAGGGGTCCTAGGCTCTTTTGAACACCTATGCCACTCGGACAGGCACAGAGGGTGTGTTTTTTCCCTGACCGATAAAATCCCAGTTTCCCAGGGGCCAGCTAGTGAACTTGCTGGAAGTACTTAATCCTCTCAGCTCCCAGCTATGTCCTTTTAATAAGTCCTAAAACTATTAAAACAAATTCTGTTTATAATTCCCATCAGCAACGAAATTGTTAACAACTGAAAAGGATTTCTGTATGTTCTTGGCTTCCCTCAAGACAAAATTCAGCAATCTATTACAATTACTTCTGGCCATCAAGTAGAAAAACATGCTTTACTGCAATTCCTTCATTATTATTATTATTATGTTTTGGCTGTACCTCACAGCTTGTGGGATCTAAGTTCCCTGACCAGAGATCAAACCCACACTCTCAGCAATGAAAGTGCAGAGTCTTAACCACTGGACCCACCAGGGAATTCCCTGTAATTCCTTTTTATTAGCACTGGACCAGTTTACCAAGCACCAAGACCTGCAAACAACTACACAGTTCTCCCCAGTGACAGCATGCTGGCACCATTCGGTCTGCTTTAAAAATAAAGAAAAAAAAAAGCATCTTCCTCATTACAACCTTGAGGCTTTCCACGTTGGTAGACTCTAATATGTTAAAAGTGAACACTCATACCTGTAGAAAGTGTGTGAGGCTTGTGCTACATCCATAAATAAATAAGATATTCTTCTTCACAGCAAGAAAATAACATACCCAAACCATATAATCATTCCTATACACATATTATCTTCAGAATAACATTGTTGCTTCCACTGAGATTTTTGTCACAAAATCCAATTGGCTGGTGTGATCGGCTGCATCGTAATGAGCTGAGGGTCACAGGGAGAAGCTTTCACTTCTCCCCTCACTTCCAGGCTCCAGGCTGCCCCTCCCAAAGGTCACAGCCTGCCCCCTTTCCCTGTGCTTCTCAGTCTTGTGCTGTTTTTCCTTCTCATCATCCTTCCCTGCTTCTCTTCCTTTTCATGTCCTCATTAACTTCACTGTCCTCATCAGATGACTCAGAGTGATCACAAAGGGATGATTGGGAAATGAATTGCATTAGCAATCAGTTTACTGAAGGCTGACTCTGCCTCCTCGTATGTGTGAATTAGGGAATTATAGAGTCAAGGGAATGGAGGTGGGGGGGGGGGGGGGGGGAAGGAGAGAGAAGGGTGGGTGGGAACATGACATCTCAGATATTTGTAGCAGGCACTTACAAGAGATGTTATATAATAAAACGTGTTATGTCATTCTCACTGTGATAATAGAGTTTTAGAAAATAAAAACATATTTTAAAATATATATTTATATTTTATATGTATAATGTATATATAAATAATACATATTATATATGTATATATACATGTATGTATATATATGTATATATACATGTATGTATATATGTATATATACATATGTGTATATATATGTATATGTGTGAGTGTTTGTGTGTGTATATATATATATATATATATATATATATATATAAAATTATGCTTTAGATGAAAGCCTGGAAGAGTTTTAGGAAGAGAAATCTGGAGTTTCTCCTTGATTCTTCTACTCATAATTTTTTCCCCAAGTAATTCTGTCTCAGTTGGTACCGGGTGGAGAGTGGGAAAAAAAACACATCTGGCCTTTATTTAATGTGGGTATAGATTAGAAATTCAGGCTGGCTGTCCAGTAGGATTGGACTACCTACCAAATGCGTTGGAGTATCTATAACACTTTTTTAAATCTCTGAGGCACTTCTGGCTTGCCAACCGTATGTTGAACCACAAATACTTACATCAATGTGATTCAGGAAAAAACAAAATGACTTGAAACAGATATTCTTTCTCTACAGTTAAAGTGGCCTAGAGAGTCTTGCACCACGTTGGTGAAAGGTGTGTGTGTCACAGACCGAACTGTGCCCTCTCAAAATTCGTATGCTGAAGTCTTAATTCCCCAAATAGGACCTCAGTAACTGGATTGGAGACAGAGCCTTTGAAGAGGTGATTATGGGAAGACTGCATGGTTAATATGACCAGTGTCCTTATAAGAAGAGATTACAACACAGACAACCATACAGGAACACACCAAGTAAAGCCTCAGTGAGAAATCAGTCATCTACAGACCAAGGGGAGAAGCCTCAGTAGAAATGAACCCCACCAACACCTTTATCTCCAACTTCTAGCCTCCAGAACTCTGGGACGATAAATCGACTCACACAGCATGCTACACAGATCCCAATCCTCTACCAAGTTCCTCAATCTCAAAGGTCAGAGACTGGGCTTATTTAACCATGGATATGGTAAGGATATGAAGAAACTCTGAAACTGTAACAGGTCAATGAGAACAAAGGGTAAATTGATGCACAAATATCACATTTTACTATTCTTTACCAACTCTGATAATGGGTGGTGAGTTACAGGTTGGGGTCAACAATATTATGAATATTAGAGACCGAGAAAAGCAAAAAGCATAGCCTTTTTGTAATTTTGATCTATTTTTCTAGAACACAGAACATGAATTCTGGAGTTCCTTTGGGATTTGGGGGACAAGAAGGATAGATAAAACATGGAGATGTCCGTAGGCAAATAAACTGCCTGGTCTCACATCATGGCCTTCTTGTTCCATACTGAATAAATGCCTTCATAAAGAGCAAGTGTAGTAGGATTCCCTGGTGGTACAGTGGTAAGGACCCCAGGCTTTCACTGCCATGGGCCTTTGTGGAGAACTAAGAAGCTGGTGGCCAAAAATAAATTTTAAAAACCATAAGGGTATTTTTTAAAAAGAGCAAATATGTTGCCTGATAAGTCACTGAAAACTGAGAGGGAATGAGAAACAAAACTCTGATCAAAACATCTAGATTTCAGTCAAAGAAAGCATAATGCATTATTTTCCAAATCATAAGAGGATGTTTCAGTATTCATAGTTAGAACTCTCCTATTTGGATACAAGTATCTTACTATGAGAATCAGCTTTCTTCATTATAGCCACCTTTGTTTTTTCACTACAACTATAAGTAATTTTACAATTACTTATACTAATTCACATTTTACGGAATTAGCTATCCTTTCAACTTGACAATGTGTTTCATTATAGAAGTCAAAGGCCCGGTGTGTGTGTGTGTGTGTGTGTGTGTGTGTGTGAGTGATTGAGCCTGTTGAAGTGAAAAAGACACTCACAGGAGTTTAGACATTGTGCAAAACAAAAATGATCTATTTGGAGGAATGTGTAACTATCTCAATGAAATTTTAGAGATTTTTCACTAGGGAACAAAGACAAAATAACTATCCTAAACATTTAGTGGTTTCTTGATGTTTTTTCTTTTCACTTTTCTTTTTCTCCAAGCTGCTTATCTATTTTTAGCTCTTGGCCTCCATTGATCTTTACAGATTCTTAACCTTCTGTAACTCCACTTCATTTCTCTAGAGGCAGATTTGTCTACAGGCCTCATTTCTATGACTCTGTTGTTATTAGCCTAATAAGTATTCTCCCTCACGCTCACTGCAAAGTGGTTTTCTAACACCACAAACAAATAAATGAATCAATAAAAAAATGGGACTTCATTTGCAGCACACAAGATTTGTACTTACAAATAAGCAGCAGTTTTTATTTTCTATGCTGGTAAGAAATTTGCAAATCCAACAGGTCAAAATAACCAACACATGGAAAATGCCTGTTACTTACCATCAATTTTATTTTTAAGTGACATTCGAATAGCTGGAAGAATTGTCAGTCTGTACATTTTCCTTTGATTATATAGGAGACAGCCTGCCATTATACCAGAAATAGTTAATATTACAACAGTAGGCAGCCCCAAACACACAACTCCTTCTGCTTTCCAATTTGTATTTATTTGAAAAAGGTCTAGGCAGTGTAGTTTATGCCAAATTCTTTAAGAAGGTGTTGTATGCTTAAAGCCAACTTTTATTAGAATCTTTGATTAAGATCTCAGCAACTATAAGATTTCTTTATTGCTAGGAAATGTTTCTTATGTGACTTCTACAAATACATTTAGGCTTTTATTGGTATCTAATATATACATATGTGCTCACAACTGTTGTAGGACACGCAGGAAATACAAAGAACCCCTACGCATTTTTAACCTGGACCCAGCAGGATGGCTCTTGCAAAGAAGTGGAGCCAGAAGGGCCATCTTGCAATGAATGAGATAGTGACCAAAGAATACACCATCAACACACACAAGTGCATCCAGGGAGTGGCCTTCAAGAAGTGTGCCCCTGGGGTACTCAAACGGATCCAGAAATCTGCCATGAAGAAGATGGAAACTCCAGATGTGCACACTGGCACCAGTCTTGGTAAAGCTGTCTGGCCCAAAGGAATAAGCTATGTCTCACACTATGTCCACGTCCTCTTGTTCAGAAAATGTAATGAGCATGAAGAGTCACATCAGCTCTATACGCTGGTTAGCCATGGACCTCTCAGTACTTTAAAAAACCTAGAGTTAATGTGGATGAGAACTAAGCAATGACCGTCAAAGTTGTGAAAACTCAAACACAGACACGAGATATGATTCTCATATTAAGTTATGTACAATTTAACTGAACAGAAGATTAAGAAACAAACAACCCAAGACTAAATGCAACTACATCCAAAGGATGAGTTCTAAAGAGAGAAACTCGAGTGAGAATAGAAATAGATAATGAAAAGCTCAGAAAGAAGGTTAATGGAACCTAATCTTTGGATCCACTGACTGATGACTTTCTTTCAGAGGACATTATAATTCACATTTTCTAAATTCATCAATTGGCATTCTCAGCCATGCTTCCATTATTTATATGTCACTGGAAATAACTGAAATAAAACTAATGTATTGAGCACATACTATGTGCCAGGTATGATATAAAGTCTTTTACACGGATTTTCTCATTTAATTCTCAGAATAACTCTTATGTTATATTGCTATCCTTTTTCATAAATTTTTTTAAAATTGGTACTTACACAGGATTAAGTCCCCACTAAAAGAAACTGGAGTTCTTGGAGGAAATGGCTGATCCAGGGTAGGGGAAGGTAAAGCAAAGAGTGTACCTGGAATATTTTGTGGGGCAAGAAAGTAAGGAAGCACACAAAACCTGAAAAGAACATGGGAACCAGATTAAATGGGTTCCTCCTGGAAAAACTGGGAATAATTTTGGCATCAAAATAGTGTTAGAAATGGTTGATAAAACAACTGAACTTTTCTGTTTGCTTTGAAAAGTCATTTTTTAAAACCTTTTCATTTTGTGTTGTGGTATAGCCAGTTAACAAACAATGTTGTGATAGTTTTAGGTGGACAGTGAAGGGACTCAGCCTGTATGTATCCATTCTCCCCCAAACTCCCCTCTCATCCAGGCTGCCACATAACATTCAGCTGAGTTCCCTGTGCTATACATTTGGTCCTTGATAACACAACTGAACTTTTAAATTAAGAATCCATGAGTCCATATTGAGAAAAGTAACAGCCAGGCAGATGAGGTGGGCAGATAGGTAGGTAGACAGCTACATAGATGGATACAGCCACACATATACACACAGAGGTCCTTCTCTATAACAGAATCCCAAATAATAAACATTAAAGTAGTGACAGTTAGGTGGCGCTAGTGGTAAAGAACACATCTGCCAATGCAGGAGACCATAAGAGATCACAAGTTCTATTCCTGGGTTGGGAAGATCCCCTGGAGAAGGGCATGGCAACTCCAGTATTCTTGCCTAGAGAATCCCATGGACAGAGGAGCCTGGCTGGCTATGGTCCATAGGGTCACAAAGAGTCAGACAAGACTGAAATGACTTAGCAAGCACTCATGACCTTTACAGAAATAATAAATTCAGATAAGAATTACTAATGGATGGGAAAAAAATCACTGGATAAAAGTTTGTTGGAGAAAAGGCTATTTTACATGGTATTTCTCCACTGCTGTTGCTGCTGCAAAGTTACTTCAGTCGTGTCTGACTCTGTGCGACCCCACAGATGGCAGCCCACCAGGCTCCCCCGTCCCTGAGATTCTCCAGGCAAGAACACTGGAGTGGGTTGCCATTTCCTTTTCCAATGCATGAAAGTGAAAAGTGAAAGTGAAGTCGCTCAGTCATGTCTGACTCTTAGCGACCCCATGGACTGCAGCCCACCAGGCTCCTCCCATGGGATTTTCCAGGCAAGAGTACTGGAGTGGGGTGCCATTGCCTTCTCCACTGATAGCTTGTTAACTACATAGGAAAGTGAGTATCTCTACATTGGAGAAATCTTCTGGTAATGATGCTGTGAAAGTGCTGCACTCAATATGCCAGCAAATTTGGAAAACTCAGCAGTGTCCACAGGACCGGAAAAGGTTAGTTTTCATTCTAATCCCAAAGAAAGGCAATGCCAAAGAATGCTCAAACTACCGCACAATCGCACTCATCTCACATGCTAGTAAAGTAATGCTCAAAATTCTCCAAGCCAGACTTCAGCAGTACGTGAACCATGAACTTCCTGATGTTCAAGCTGGTTTTTGAAAAGGCAGAGGAACCAGAGATCAAATTTCCAAGATCTCCTGGATCATGGAAAAAGCAAGAGAGTTCCAGAAAAACATCTATTTCTGTTTTATTGACTATGCCAAAGACTTCGACTGTGTGGATCACAATAAACTGTGGAAAATTCTGAAAGAGATGGGAATACCAGACCACCTGACCTGCCTCTTGAGAAATCTGTATGCAGGCCAGGAAGCAACAGTTAGAACTGGGCATGGAACAACAGACTAGTTCCAAATAGGAAAAGGAGTACGTCAAGGCTGTATATTGTCACCCTGTTTATTTAACTTATATGCAGAGTACATCATGAGAAACGCTGGACTGGAAGAAACACAAGCTGGAATCAAGATTGCCGGGAGAAATATCAATAACCTCAGATACGCAGATGACATCACCCTTATGGTGGAAAGTGAAGAGGAACTGAAGAGCCTCTTGATGAAAGTAAAAGAGGAGAGTGAAAAAGTTGGCTTAAAGCTCAACATTCAGAACACGAAGATCATGGCATCCGGTCCCATCACTTCATGGGAAATAGATGGGGAAACAGTGGAAACAATGGCAGACTTTATTTTGGGGGGCTCCAACATCACTGCAGATGGTGATAACAGCCATGAAATTAAAAGACGCTTACTCCTTGGAAGAAAAGTTATTACCAACCTAGATAGCATATTCAAAAGCAGAGACATTACTTTGCCGACTAAGGTCCATCTAGTCAAGGCTATGGTTTTTCCTGTGGTCATGTATGGATGTGAGAGTTGGACTGTGAAGAAGGCTTAGTGCCAAAGAATTGATGGTTTTGAACTGTGGTGTTGGAGAAGACCCTTGAGAGTCCCTGGGACTGCAAGGAGATCCAATCAGTCCATTCTGAAGGAGATCAACCCTGGGATTTCTTTGGAAGAAATGATGCTGAAGCTGAAACTCCAGTACTTTGGCCACCTCATGCAAAGAGTTGACTCATTGGAAAAGACTCTGATGCTGGGAGGGATTGGGGGTAGGAGAAGAAGGAGATGACAGAGGATGAGATGGCTGGATGGCATCACTGACTTGATGGACGTGAGTCTGAGTGAACTCCAGGAGTTGGTGATGGACAGGGAGGCCTGGTGTGCTGCAATTCATGGGGTTGCAAAGAATTGAACACGACTGATTGACTGAACTGAACTGAACAGCTTAGCCAAGTTATCCCAGTTAACATTGCTAAAAATGAAGCAAACAGACATTAAATGCCTCCAGATGCATGCACTAAGCAGCATACAACATCACTTAGGTGGTATTTTTGACAATCATGAATGACCTGAATCAAATCATTAGGAAATTTTAATCCAAATTGGGTGACAGTCTATAAATGGCCCAGACATTTCGAAAATAACAATGGCATGAAAAACTCCAAAATTTAACAAAAAGTTTGTTTAGATAAAGTGGAGGTCAAGAGACTCAGTTCTAGGTCAAAAGACTAATAAGACATGAAAATTAAAACCCCATAATATACAATACAATATCCTATACTGGATTCTATACCAGAAGAAATCTATTATAAAGGTTATTTGTAGAAGAAATTGATTATGTTGAATTTGAGATTTTTTTATACTAGATGATCATATCAATACCAAATGTTCTGAATTTGACAGCTGATTATATTTACATAGGAGATTTTTCTTATTCTTAGAAGGTACATAATGATGTAGGGATGAAAAATTGACTCTTAAATGGTTAATAATAAGAGATTAGATATGAGATAAAGCAAATATGGCAAAATATTAATTGTTGATCAGTCTAGCTGAGGGATGTAAGAGTGCTCATTGTACTTTTCTTTCACCTTCTCTCTAGGTTTAGGAATTTTCAAAATAGACAGCTAACAAATACATGAAAGATGCTCAACATCACTCTTTATCAGAGAAATGCAAATCAAAACCACAATGAGGTACCATTTTAGAATGGCTGCTATCCAAAAGTCTACAAGCAATAAATGTTGAAGAGGGTGTGAAGAAAAGGGAACCCTCTTACACTGTTGGTGGGAATGCAAACTAGTACAGCCACTATGGAGAACAGTGTGGAGATGCCTTAAAAAACTGGAAATAGAATTGCCATACGACCCAGCAATCCCACTGCTGGGCATACACACCGAGGAAACCAGAATTGAAAGAGACACGTGTACCCCAATGTTCATCACAGCACTGTTTATAATAGCCAGGACATGGAAGCAACCTAGATGTCCATCAGCAGACGAATGGATAAGAAAGCTGTGTTGCATATACACAGTGGAGTATTACTCAGCCATTAAAAAGAATGCATTTGAATCAGTTCTAATGAGGTAGATGAAACTGGAGCCTATTATACAAAGTGAAGTAAGTCAGAAAGAAAAACACCAATACAGTATACTAACACATATATATGGAATTTAGAAAGATGGTAACGATAACCCTGTATGCGAGACAGCAAAAGAGACACAGGTGTATAGAACAGTCTTTTGGACTCTGTGGGAGAGGGTGAGGGTGGGATGATCTGAGAGAACAGCATTGAAACATGTATATTATCATATGTGAAACAGATCACCAGTCCAGGTTTGATGCATGAGACAGGAGCTCAGGGCTGGTGCACTGGGATGATCCTGAGGGATGGGATGGGGAGGGAGGTGGCAGGGGGGTTCAGGATGGGGAACACATGTACAGCCATGGCTGATTCATGTCAATGTATGGTAAAAACTACTACAATACTGTAATTAGCCTCCAATTAAAATAAATAAATTTTTAAAAAACTTAAAAAAAAAAGTGATTAGAAAAAGGAGTTGAAGCAACTTGCCAAAGAGAGGCAGTGGGTGAGGGGTGGTGCTAGGATGAAACCAGACAACAGGCAAAGCCAGCCAGGGCTTTTGACCACACCTCATCATCACAGCAGCCAGAGCTATCATTTCAACACACCCTTCTCCTCCCAACCTTCCTGCAGCTCCCCATTTCACATAGGGTCAAATCCAACACCGTTATTTACAGTGGTTTATACGGCCCTGTTCTGCTTCTATTCAGTGTGGTCCGCAGACCTGAAAGAAGTTCAAAATGCAGACTCACACTCCAGACTCACTGAACCTGAATCCATGCTTCAACAAATCCCCCCAGAGGATTCCTAAGCCTATCAAAGGACACAATTGCCTCCATGACTTTGCCTCATGACTTGGCCTTACTAACTGTGACTTCATCGTCTACCAGACACTCACTCATTTTCTCTCTCTACCTCAGTGCCTTTGCACTTGCTATGTCTCCTGCCAGATACAAACTTTCAGTATGTATCTACCTGGCTCAGGTGTCCTAATTCCTTTAGGATTCTTCTCAATTATCAATGAGCTTCTCCTGATATAAAAATCTCAATATTGCCCTAAAAATCTGCATTCCCCTAGAATTCCTGTTCTATCTGCTTTGCTTCTTCTCCAAAGCCCTTATCAACTTTCTGGCATACTGTGCCTTTGCCTGTTAATCTGTTTATTGTTCTTGTTCTGCTCTACCCTGTAAGTTCCAGGAAAGCTGGAGATTTTGTCTGCTTTATTCTTTGCTTTATGCCTAGTTCCTAGAATAGTAGCAGCTTCATATTAGTTATATCACAAATATTCATTAAATGAATCTATGAGAAAATTCTAATTCTAATTCTGAGTATTGTAATTGTCTACGATTAAGAAAAAAAGAGATTTAAACAAGTCAAAGAACTTGCCCAAGGCCACTCAGCTAGTAAGAAGTGTAACCACAGTTAGTTACACTTGGTATCTGTGTCCAAATTCTATACTCGCTGCCACTGTTGTACCACTGACAATACCCTGAAGAAGAGCTCACCCTGCAGAGTGAGTGCACTGGAGGAGGAAGATGGATCTTTACCATTGACATGGCTCCTCACAGACAGAAAGGAAGACTGTCACTTATGAATTCATTCTTTCTTATTCTTATTTTATTCCACAAGGAGGACTATACTGCCTCATCAGAACCTCTCAGCACCCATGCATCACAAGCTAGCATAGTCTGATTCGCTTGTTGCCCAGCTTAGGTTCTCCCCTTGATCAAGGAAGAGGAAGTTGAATGCCAGTGACTACCTCACACCTGCTGTAATGGCACTGTGAGGTCATTTATTGTTCCTAAATGTGTCTCAGTGGCTGTGACCTGAGCACTAGCTTTCTTTGGTCAGGATTGTGCTATCTGAGACAGCAGCTACTTCTGTATACAAGTTCCCTTCATGTCCCTACTGTTCTATCACCTAGAAATGTATTTCATTTGATTTTAAACTCAATGACCTGAACTCTGGAAATGCATCTTGGTTAATGACTTCATTTAAAGCATCTGGCAGAAATATGTGCATACAAATCAAGGCATTCGTGCTCTCATAAGAGCTCAGTGGATCCAAAATTCACTGAACTTTATAGAGGCGCTGAAGAAACTTTAAAAAAAAATGTATACTGGTATCTGGGCCTCAGCACAGAAATTTTTATCTAAATAATTTCAGGTGAGTCCCAAGCACCTGTATTTTGTAAAGACCCCAAGTAATTATAATGATTTGCTAGGTTTAAGAACCATTCGAAGACCTCAATAAAATATGCATGTCACACACACACACACACACACACACACACACACACACACGCGCGCGCGCGCGCGCGTGCGTGCGCGCGTGCATCTCAGTCTGTAACAGCTTGGCCCCAATAGAGAGAAATACCGAGCAGATGATAAAACGAAGAACAAGCTACTGAACTGACCCTCAACAAACAGAACAAACAGTGTGGACCTGACTCAATGACCAGTGAAAGTCAATGAGGTGCCAAGAGTCCATTTACACCACTGATTTAACGGCTCACTGAGCTATATTTCTTTATTTGCTTTTAGTCCTTTTATAGGATCAGGAAGGTCCCTTAGAGAGGGGTCAAGCAACCTTGGATATACCCATAATTTTGACTCACCTTCAAGGAACACTTTTTAAGAGATGCTGTAACATGTAGCTGTGTACATAGGGCCCAGTGACCCCAAGTCATCTCCTTCACTGTAGAAGAAATGGGGTTGATATCAACAACGGGCATTATTACATTACAGTCCTCTTATTTCTCAATACTGAAGGAAGTTATATTTGTTTCTTCTGTTTGCAATAGTGAAGCATCATGAAAATGAAAAATTAATACCTTGGGGACTAGCGTTTTCTTCACAAAGATGCTATCTGGAGGGATAGGAAGCCTTGTTCTCAATAACATAGCAAGATCTTTCCTGTAAGGAAAGTCTCACACTACTTCTTAATGATTTAGGTATGTATTTTGATTGTGGCAAAAACAAAATCAAGTTATGAGAACCCTATTCAGTATCATGGTATGAAGAAGGAAGAGGAAGAAAGACCATAACAAGTATTTGATGTGTGACTGCTCCCCAAAACTCCTGCTCATTACCACAAACCCCACCAGCCTCTGGTCGCTTAGTTCTCCCTTCAAATTCCAAGTTCATTTCCTTCCAGAAGCCACTCTGAGCACGGTGGTTTGTCAGCTACCTTGCCTTCCTCATGATCACTCATGATTCATTTGGACTTGGTGTGACACTGTGTCGTTAGTTATCTTTTTGTGGGCTTATACCTCTTCTCAGTATTTCAGATCATCTTGAAGATAAAAGTTCTATCTTATGTGACTACATTTTTCTCATAGAGACTATACACAATACACACAGCACCTAGTAGGTGCTCAGTATATAGAAGTTGCTTGATTTATTGCTAAGTTTCTTATTTAATTTGTGAAAATTAAATTTTCTCCCTAGTTATTTGAAATGTGTTTAACATTTCCAAAGTCCTAATCAGATTAGAATTTTTATTAGTGAACTTTCAATATACAAGCACACTGAGATCATTTAATAGCATGAGTTTATAATTTTTTAATGTCAAATATCATTTTAGGCTTTTCTCTAACGGCATTTGACCATCGCTTGCTTACCTTGAACATAAACTGTGCTCCCACCTCAGGGCTTTTGCACATGCTTTTCAGTTCAGCTAGAACATTCTGTCATCTCAACTATTCATACCTGCCTCTTACTTGCCATTCAAGCCTCAGCTTAAATATTCCCTTCAGAAAGGGCCTCTAAGACCACTCAGTTTAAAACAGCTCAGGGACTTCCCTGGTAGTCCAGGGCCCAGGACTCTGCACTCCCAATGCAGGGGGCCCAGGTTTGACCCCTGGTTAGGAAACTAGATTCCACATGACACAACTAAGAGTCTGCATGCCCTAACTAAAGATCCTGCACGCCGCAAGGAAGACTGAAGGTCCAGAATGCTGCAACTAAGATCTGGAACAGTTAAAATAAATAATTAATAATAATAATAATAAATAAAAGAGCTCAAACACATGCTAACACACTACCTTACTGTTTTCTTCATTACACTTGATTAATTAAGATTACACACTTATCAGTATGCTTCTTCTTTTATTACAATGAAAGAATCTCATGCATCTATTTGTTTATAACCTAGTTTCTGACATTCAGGCGCATGCTCTCTGAGGGTAGGAAACTTCTCAGTAATGTTCACCCTCTATTCCTGGTGCTCATAAAGTAGTACATAGTAAACACTTGATAAATACTTACTGCAGATACAGATTCTGAATAGACTGAAAGTTGAAGGGCAAGCACTCTTTTACTCAGAAACAGGGTAAACATTTGAAGCTTAAAATCAATTCTTATTTACATGTCTATTTCCTATGGGATGCCTAAGTTCTTAGAAGATAGAGATCTAAAACCAGTTACAAGGAGCTGATTGAGGACAGAACTTGCTTGAGAAAAGAAATGGCAACCCAGGTTGTTAAGAAAACCTGGGACCCTCCTCTCTCTTCTCATTCATGTATCAGTTGACTGCAGGTAATATAAAAGTAATCATTATTTGTTGAAATGAAATCAATAAATATTTAAATCAGCCTACCTTATCAATTATCATTTCTCCTTCTACTATCTTGGGATAATTCACTCACGTTTGACAACTCCCTGCCAAGGAATATCAAGTTCATATATTAAATTAAAATAATCCAGAGTATAAATAACACTTATGTGTCTATGAGCAAGTGAATAACATTTACAGTGCATCACTCAACTTTGAATTTAATACCATCTCTAGCTTTAGTAACCTGGGGAATTTTTTTAATAAGTTTTAGCATCCTAAGGTCAAAGGATATACATATCTTAGGATATGCAACCTCTTTTCTTCCTTCCTTATCTCTAGCAGAGCTTTTTTTTTTTTTTCTCACTTAACCACAGGATGAAATCATCAGGTTTTCTTTATATTCTCTCAAAGCAACTGACACTTCAAGTGACTTTGATGTTCAATAGCATTTGCTCAAATATCTTTCTGACACTGATCCACAGTGTTGTAGTACCTTTCAATCCCAAAGCTTTTTACCAACAGAAAATTGTTTTCTTTACTATTATATATGTCAACAGACTTTAATTCAAATCAATTCCATTTGAACCTTCACTAAAAACATTTTCTTGGCTTTGCTACCTTAGATATGCCCTGATATATACTTTGTCACAACTAGGTGAAGAGCTAGAGTGCTGGAAGGAATCTTTGCATGGGGGAGGGAAGGTTAGCAGCACTAACTGAAATTTAAAAGACAAGGAATATGAAAATAAAACTACAACATTTTTCTAGAGACAAGCAAAATTTCTAAACCATAGGATGTCTTTCCAAAGGAGTAATTGAAATGCAAAAAGCTGTAAAACTGGTTTCAGATGAAACAGTGAATCATCCTAGTCAGATCTTGCCACGTGCCAGCCACTTATCAAGCCTGCTACGTCCTCAAAAGTCCTATTCCTCGCATTCTTGAATGATGATGTTTCTAATGATAGTTCTATATTTGGTTAGCTGTAACCAAAAATTTTGATGAATAATCAGAGTACTATTCAGTAGGATCTGCATGGAAAAATCCATGAAGATCCTCTCTGGTGAGTGACTAGGGCAATGATGTGCAATATTTGGTGCTTATGGCCCTGCCATTTTGGTTTTCCAAATTCCTAGCACAGGAAACTGAGAGATGCCAAGAAGTGGACTCAATGGTATGATGCTTGCACTCATCATCACTTGTGATCACTGCTTGTCACCTTTCCAGATGCACTCTCCAACATCCTGCATTTTACTCTGTGCCCTGGAAAGGTGATACGCATGAATCACATCAATGGCTTCACTCATCTCCTGGCTTCTGGATGGGTTTGGCCATTAAGAAGTATCAGCAAGCAGTGAAATGGCAAGAGGTGAGACAAGTGTTTGTTTCCTGAAGGCTGTCTGTGCACAGCACGACTCTCGTCATGTGGCCCTCTCCACATTGCTCTCTCTGCCTCTGGGTTGTGGTGACCACTCTCTTTACTCACCATCTGGGGCCTAGAGGAGAGAATGCTGTTTCTAATACTAAGGATACGGCATCACAGTTTCCTTCTATCTTCACACAGTTGTAAATCGTCCTTCATTAAACTCTTCTAAAATGACCCTCCTTAAGCTTCCATGGAATTTCTCATGAGCCCTTCAAAGTTCACGTGCTTGTCTTTGACGGATTTCCCAAGTGGTAGGAAAGAAAAAGATAATACGTTAAGATAGTGATAGAATCAAATTACTCAAGAAAATGACAAAATCAAATATGAAACTATGACATCTCCATGAAATGTTACTGGGATTAAGAGAAATGACAAACTAAAGATGGACCCGAGGAGATTTTCACCTAATGATGGAACTTCAAATGGAGTGGCAAGACAAGAGAATATTTGGACAGTGGAAAAAGAGAGTAGATCTTAAACATTTTCACCACATGAAAAAGTTGATAATTATGTAAAGCAGTGGACATGTTAACTAACTTTACTGTAGTAATGATTTCATTCAATATATACATATATCAAATCATGTTGTAATCTATAACTTACACAAGGTTATATATCAACATATCTCAATAAAGCTTGGGGGTTGGGCTTCCCTAGTGGTCTAGGGGTTAAGATTCCATGCTTCTACTGAAGGGGGCACAGGTTTGATCCCTGGTTGGGGAAGTTCTGTATGCCTCACAGTGTGGCCAAAAAAAAATAAATAAAATAAATAAAAAATAAAGCTGGGGTGGGTAAGAAAAGAAGGGGTAAAGAATCTCTGCTAGGAGAGTGACTTTGGCAAAAGGACAAAAAGTATTACATACATACACATATTTTTTACTTCTATAACAATGTGAGAGGACAATTAACTGAATGGGTAACTGGTTCATATGATCTCAAAAACCTCCAGTGGAGAGGTAAATTTATGATCTATTAAAATACTGGCATAAACCATCCACTCTGGATCAGGCAACATATGGGTGAATTCCACCCACAGGAATCAAGGTGCTCCAGTGATGATGAACAGAGCAGCTACAGCGCCTGACATGGACACACTGAAGAGGGGCTTCAGCTGTGAGCTACTATATTATCCAAAAGAACAAACTGAGATACAAAATAATTCTTCCTGAGGCTTACACTGCTTTTTTTTTTTAAAGATAGCTTCTGATCAAAGGTTTTTCTGAACTGTCATCACATCAGACATCTCTGCAATGTGAATGGACGGTTAACATCTTTTACATAATCTAGAGGCCCCAGATACACCAGACTTTAGATTGGCAAGTAGCAGCATGAGCTAAAGACCCATGTGCTACTTTCCCGTGGTGATCACTGTAACAAGAGCAGCATTTGGTGCTGAGACTCTGAGCCAACACACCCTCAGCTTTTAGTCTATCCTTGTGCACTGTCCAGAAGCTCTGAGTTTCTGGTTTCCGATGGTGGCTAAAATTGCCATGAGGAATAATGTAGGTAATGTCCATGACAGCACTAGATAAGCTGAATAAAAGGCCATTCAAGTGAGAAATGTTGCTTAGGAGGATGGAGATGGTGGGAAAGGCAAGGTAAAAATATCTCCTGCAGGGGCTTCCCTGGTGGTCCAGTGGTGAAGACACTGCACTTCTCCCACAGGGGGCACAGGTTTGATCCTTGGTCAGGGAACTAACATCCCACATGCCGCATGGTACGGCCAAAAAATAGAATAAAATAAAAATATCTTCCTCAAATTCTTAGCAATATAAATGCATAATTTTGGTGTTCCTCCCATAAAATGATTTAATAGGATACTAAAGGATTTAAATGTCTCAAATCTATTGGCTCCCCAATTTGCTTTAGCACCAATATTATTAAGAACTATATTAAAACATAACATTGCCTTTTGTACACTGTTTCACAGTTCCTTTCACATCAACTAAGGGAATGTTTCCCATACTTTGTAAAAACTCTTCTGTCTATCATTTACTTCAGAGAAGCTTTTGAAGACAACTCAGCCATATTAAAATGTGAATCAAGTTTCTCTTGCTTGCCAAAGCAATGTCTGTTAGAAGATGTCACTGAATCACATCAGGAAAATTTCCCTGATCTACTATGGAAACTCACAAGGGTAACCTTGATTGTGACCTTCTTTCCCCTGAAGCAACTCCAGCGCCTGCATCTGTGCATCAGAATAATTATAATTATAAAAAAGTTTGTAATCTGTGGGAAAAATGACCCCCAAAATGAATGCGCCTTTCCCATCACACCAGTTCTCAGGAATGGGAGAAATGAATGAGTCGGAGAGACAGAAGAGATGCAAAAGAGAAGCATAAGAACAGGATTTTACAAGCTTTTATCGCACAGGGAACCTGACTCAGTGCTCTGTGGTGACCTAAATGGGAAGGAAATCAGAAAAAGAGAGGATGTTTGTGTACGTATAGCTGGTCCATTTTGCTGTATAGCAGAAACTAACACGACACTGTAAAGCAACTATATGCCAAAAAAAATTTTTTTTTGAAGATTTAACTTCTCAAAAAAAAAAGTTTTGATGTCCAAAAGCAAAGCTCAAAAATGACACTTATTACAGAAGAACTGTATTTACCTAATATTAACTGGTTAACTACTAGTTATATCATCAAAGAAACATTAACCACAATTAATGAGGCCCTACATTATGTTACAACAATTATTCACAGAGTGGCTTTTATACAAAAATATCATGTGGGTCACTCTTGAAACAAGGCAGCATCCATGGCATTTCACATCTGTTTGTGCATATTCTAATGTGGGGAATTGGAAGGTATTTTCCCTATAAAAGAATGCATTTATGGCAATTTTTCAAGCCTATGCTTAAGTTACAGCTTCTTCTATTACAGCTTCTGTAGCAGCAGCTCTTTCATCCCAGAATCCTGGCCATACATTTTATTGCAGTAATAAAGTAGTAAGAACCTAATCTCTTTGGAAAGGGCTTACAGAAAGGATAAGTGCAAAATTGGCACAGGACAGAATTTTTGACCTTTCCCCAGTAAAGTACAGACAAAGTAGGTCACAGACCATCTGATTTTTTTTCCCTAAATGGTCTTGATTCCAACGTGCCCTTCCATGGTATGCAGAGATCACCAATATTCATGATGATTTCGTAATAAGACACAGTTCATACAATACTGGAGTCAGTTCCACAAGGTTGCTGAATGAATTCTAAGTCTCTTCAGGAGTCCTCAACTGGATCCCACAAGGCTGCAGCTTCTGGCACACCACAGCTTGTGAAAAATACTTTTCATCAAAGAGAACACAGCCAATGGATGCAGGCAGATTTTTCAGAGACCTCAGGAACCTGTGCCTTTGAGTAAAGGACAGGACCCACATGAAAGGCAGTCAAGTACAGAGCTCCTCCTGGCTCCCCACTGCCTTGTCCAGGCCATGTTTCCATGTCCAGATGATGTTTCCACGCCTTGTTCAGATGATGTTTCCACTTGACCAAATCTATAACTACATTACCTGATTATAGTACCCTTATCTCTGTTCTTGTTATATTTTAACCAACTGATTGCCAGAATATTGCTTATTTTGGAACCTAAAAAGTCTTTCTCTTGAGTAAAAGCTCTGATCTGGTACTGGAGGTAGAGTGGTATAGTAGATATGAGTGGATTCTGAAACCAGACTCAAACCGTGTTGAAACTAAACCCCGAATAGCTGTACAATTTTAAAGAAGTCAGCTAAACTCACCAAGCTTTTGTTTCCTTATCTATATACCAACGGGCACAATAATGAGGAGTGGGGGGAGGCTGTATAAACCCACATAAACTGTTTAATTCAGTGACTATCATGTGGTAAATGCCCAATAAAGATTTGATGTAATCATGATTGGAGATAGCAAAATCCACCTTAAGAAACCATCCCCAAAACCTCAGCTAAAAGAGGGTATAGTGAAAGCAAGTTTACTCTATACCTCCTTTTGAAAATCCTCAAACAGAATAAATGGGAAAATATCCATCTACACGAACCTAGGAAAGAGCAAAGAACCCCAACCCGAAGTTCATAAACAAAAGTCACTGAATCATGGGCTTCAATGAAGAAGGATGCTGAAAGCCAACACTCTCTTCTCCTGTTCTTGAGCACTGCGAAAAGACCCTCAAAGTTATGGGATCTTGAGAGGCTACACTGAGACTCCTATACTCGAACCAATGAAGACTGTGGATATATGTAGGCTATGAAAGAACTGGAGGGTCCAGTTCTGAGTCACAAAATGTCATGGGAGGTGGGTTGATGAAGGGGGCATGCAATTCCACTCTATTCTTTTCTGCCCCCAAAGTCCAAATTGAAAGAAGTGAGACCAGAAGAAAAGGAAGAACATCAGTTGGTTCTGCAGCAAAACTCTTATAAACAAAGGTGAATCAATACCAACCAGTAAAATAAAAGACTTAGGAGCTCAGAGGCTCCACTTTGGTCCATATTGATCTCTTACACAGTTTCTGAGCTCTCTCTCAGAGGAGATGTGCTTTCAAAGCAGGAGACACATGTGGATACAGTGAAAAAGCACCCTGTAGAAGAATACTAAAATAATATTCTTGTTCAAGGATGTCCAAAACAGTGCATGGCATATACTTGTAATAATAAAAACATATTCATTGTCTATTTCAAATGTAACTTTAACTGGATGTCTTGTGTTTTTATTTGCTAGATTTGGCAATCATACCTCACTCACAGATAATAAAGAAATAAATAATTCAACAGGACCAGTATACATAAACACGAAAAGCACAGGGAAATTAGTACAGCAAGCAAAAGATATGAAAGATGTACTTCAGATGCACTATTTCCAAGAAATTGAAGAAAAGTTCAGATAAGCATCTTTATAATCTCAGAGTAAAGCGACAAGGACTATTGGGAAAATATTTCAAATAATTAAGTAATAGGAGATGAAGTGATTTGACAAAACTGAGAAGAGGAATTGAAGATAATAAAGCTACTCCAAAATAAAAACAATGAGAAGGAAAATAAATTCTGCTAAGAAAGAGCTAACTATGTGGAAAAGAGACGTGAGAAAATAACAAAGCCCAGAAGATAAAGGCAAATGAATGAAAAGCAGAAGGAAAAAAAAAAAAAAAGAAATCCAATGGCCAGATGGTGATGGTGAACCCAGGTCTTAATCCCTAAGCAACACTGTCTACCTGGCAGGGACATACTCACTCCATGAAACGCCAATGCTCAACAATCCTATCAGGCATTTCTTCTTTCTCAAATGGCCCACATGCTGGGAATCCAACCCTTCTGATTTTTATTAAATAAAATAACTAATCAGTGTCCCTATAACAAAGAGCATTTGAGAATCAGGTTGTGATGGAAACTTTGTATCTGCAAATATAGAAAAATAAGTTACAAGATAGTTCTAAACTATGTCTGCCTATAAAAATGAAAACATGATGAACACTTAGGAAGATTTGACCAACTTAAAAAAAAAATCACTCTGCTGAAAAAGAAGCTTTATAACCGAAAACTGTAAAATGTAGTCAAAACACAAACTATTCTCTTTGCTGAATTTTATATGTTTAAAACAGAGAATGTTTAATCCCATCAAAATATAGAACTCGACATAGTTTTTTGTATATTTTTTTGTATATTTTCCTGTGCAGTGAAGATGTGAATTAGAGATTTGTGAATCCTATCGATCAGTAAATAACACCTTCCTAGAGGTTTGCCACATTTGACGTGGGTAGTTCATATAGCCTCTTTGTCCAAACAGAACCCAGCATTGCTGTTTTCTTTCCCTACATTCAGTATAGAGATACGCCCTTAGTTTTGTTGGTTAGCAGCAACCTTATCCTGAAGGTCTTAGTGTCCTTCAATCAAAACATTATGTGAACTGTTCTCCTGAGTCAGCTTTGATTAGGAATTAATTTGAATTTTCTAGGACCTCTATCTAGAGGATAATTCTCTCTTTTGGTGATGTTATTTTTCTCAAATGAAATATTCTAGACTTAAAGAAACAATAATATATTCATTCACAAGCCTAGACCTTGGTATATAAACATGTAGAACTTAATTCCTGGGAATTGTGTGGTACCTACATAAAGGGAAATGTGAACCGGGGACTAACAAAGGTGGCAAACAAGCTTCGAAGAAACTAAGGAAAAACACTGTGTTTTTCTTCCCTTCTCCTTCTCATCATTCAATTACTATTGCTCTTGTCTCCTAGGTACTCTGAGCAGTTTAGTGTTAGTGATAAGGTTGCTGTCAGATTTTGCAGGTGAGTTGAGATGGATTAGGTATTAAGCAACGTAAAGTTCTTTGAAAAAAACAGGGCATGATCTTTGTATTCTTGGGAGAACATAGGCAGAACCTTATAATCGCTTGCTAATTACCCTGAGTAAAGTAATTTGTTTTATCTGTCTGCCATTTGGTTTCCTGCAAAGTGCGAAAAAAAACTATTATGGGATTTTGCTCAAACTAATTACTACTATTTTATCACGAAGACTGTTCAAGCGTAATCCTCTTTCCTTGGCTTGCTTTCTCCTTGAATTGAAACTCTTACGGTAAGCCAAGAAGTAGTTTAAACATCCTAGACTGTAATAGATATTCCTGATTTTGAGCCTCCCACTGTAATAATGTGCAATGATATCTCAGTACTCAAAGTCAACAGCGGCTAACAAGTGTTGTATGTGGCTTTTTTTGGTAGAAGGTTATGGAATGGATAGCAGGTCAATATCAAATGAAATCTTATTATAATTTATACCAATGGAGAATTTATAAAAGTCATACTTACACAGTGCCTTATAGTTAACAAAGAACTGTCATATACATACATAACTGCATAGACTCCTCCAATCATCGTGTGAGGTAGTAAAGTAGATTAAATGACTGTTCATAAAGGATTCACTCCCTACTCTTTTCCACATCACAGAAAGAGCAATTCCTCACACCTCAATTCCTCAATATCAACATGTGTTGATATCAAGCTTGTGACTTTCTTTGGTCACTGAGATAGTAACAGACATGACAAAACCAAAAGTTTGAAACATGCTTGCACAATTAGGCTCTTCCCACTGCTGTGAGAAGAAAATGTCCCAGGAAGCTGGACTTGGAAGAGTGAAGGACATATGTGTGGAGCAGACCTGGACCCAACATGGAGCCTGGAGGCAAGCCCAGCTGAGCCCAGTCTAGATCAGCTTCACCTCAGCTGACCTGTTGACAAGTAAGCCAGAATAAATGTGTACTGTTGTAAACCTTGGAGATACTGTGGCTGTCTGTTACACAATGAAAGCTGACTGATAAATCGATGCTATTATTCCTACTTTGCAAAGAATGAGAAAATAAGATTCAGAGAAGTAAAGTAATTACTCAGAAATTTCCAGAAATTAAGTAAAAGCTATAATTGCCTATCTGAAAAACAAAAGAAAAAAGGTCAATGACATTTATGAGGCTGTGTGTGATATGTGTTTTAGGACTATGAAAGATAAATTGACATGTTATTAGATGAAAAATAACATATATAAATCCTGTTTTCCCTTTTGTCTTAGCTATTCAGGATGAGTTCTAAACATTGTGGCTCTGAGAATGGATACTGACAGTCTCAGTCACAATATTAATGAAATATATTGGCTAATAGAAACCCTGAAGTTTTATATTCTTTATCAAGCCCCATTAAGATGAAATCCAGCTCCGGCAGTATTTTCTCATTTGAATGGCTGGTGTGGTTTCCTTGATTGAAATGACTGCTCTGTTGAGTTGAATGAATAGCACTGCTAAAAAGTACACTGTCAAATATTATAGCTAATTAGATGGATTTTATCATAATAGTCAACTGCACTCACACGCACAAAAAGAAGAGCTATTAAAGATCTTGACAAGAAAATAAACTGAGCCCCAGAACCTCACTGTTTATTCAAAGCTCACTGCTAAGTTGAGCGCTCAGAGGAGGAAGATTTGTACAAAACCAGTGAATGATAATCCTGGGGATTAGGTACATATTTTAAGAAAAATCAGTACTAAGGTTAAGTCTACTATAGACTTTCTAAGATTCTTCACCAACCGGATTTTTAGAGGCTCTGGATTCTTCTACTAGTTAGGCTGTTAAAAAAAATTTCCAGGAATAACTTGAGGAAGTTTTTCTAATAAGGAAGTGGTCCAATGACAAAGAAAAAAATTGCTGATACTTGAGGCTAAACAAAACACTGTGGGTAAGCTTTAAGCCTCGATAGACAAAGATGTCCATATCAGGTGATATTTGAGAAAACAATGCAGAGATAAAGAGTAAAACCGAGCACAAATAGGGCATAAACTAAATTAGTCTGAACACAAGAAGGAGAAAAAAAAGGACAACACTTAAGAACTTCAGGGGTTTCAGGAAGAAATGACCATGGTGCATTCAGGGGAAGTCCCCCCCCCAGAACTAAAGTTATTAAGTCTGTGATGGCCTGGATGTGTGGAGTCGGGGGGAAGAGAGAGGGGGAGGTCCAAGAGGGAGAGGATATATGTACACATATGGCTGATTCACTTGGTTGTTTGGCAGAACTAACACAATACTGTAAAGCAATTATCCTCCAATTAAAAGACAAACAAAAACCAAGTCCCAGGGACAGTAAAGGAGGATGGGCCAGGAGCAGGGATACCAGCTCTATGGGGGTAGGAAAGGGGGTTGGTAGATATTCAGATTATTAAATAAATTTTTGTTCTCATAAAATTTGACTTAAGTTAGCATAAATAATTGGAGAAGGCAATGGCAACCCACTCCAGTACTCTTGCCTGGAAAATCCCATGGACGGGGGAGCCTGGTGGGCTGCCGTCTATGGGGTCACACAGAGTCGAACACGACTGAAGTGACTTAGCAGCAGCAGCATAAATAATAATAGCATCAATAGCTATTACCCTGCCCACTACACTAGACTGAGAGGAATTAAAAGCAGCAATCCCCCCCAAAATATATCAACTCATGAAGACATTGAGATGGCTCAGGTTGATACTGTTCCTTCCTCAAAGATTCATGAATTAGTTTTGGCAGGTGCTCATGGGTTATTTAGCTAATTTGCAAGATTCCTTTCAACATTCCTTTGTTCACCTTGTTTCTCTCTACCCTCTGGACTTCCTACAGGCTGATACTTTTCCAAAGAATAAACAGAGGAATGAAAACAATATAATTTAACAAAAAGTTCATGACTGCTTAGACCATGTGATGACAGTAAGAGTAACAACATTAGCTACTATATGTTGAATATTAGTATGCTCCATGAAAACTTTTGCTTTATAGTCAAGGAAGAGCAAAATATAGCATTGTCCCTGCCCTCAGAAAGCTTACAAGAGACTCTGTGCTGTGCTTAGTCAGTCATGTCCAACTCTTTGCTACCCCATGGACTGTAGCCTGCCAGGCTCCTCTATCTATGGGGATATTCCAGGCAAGAGTACTGGAGTGAGTTGTCATGCCCTTCTCCAGGGGATCTTCCCAACCCAGGGCTCAAACCCAGGTCTCCCGCACTGCAGGCAGATTCTTTTACCATCTGAGTCACCAGGGAAGCCCTACAAGAGACTCCAATGATAATAATTAATGAATCAATACTTGTGTGTATTAATTCATGTTATCCTCATAAAAAAACTCTGAGATGGGAGCTATTATCATCTCCATTTATTAGCTGAGGAAAGTGAAACCTATAGAGGTGTAAGTAACACATAGAGTCCATACAAGTTCACCGAGTCTGGGTTTACAACCCATGCTCTTAACTTCTATGCTACAATGCTCCTTGTCGTATCATAAATAGGGATGAAACAAAATATAATGCCAAGAATGGAGGCATTCTTTTCAACTGAAAGACTGCAGAAAGTGTCACAGAGAAACTAGCATTTGAGATGAATAGAAAGAAAGTGAATTTAAGTCAGTCCACTTGGCTACCCTTAATTAACTGATGTCAAAAAGAAGGGTAATTAAAATGATAGTTGAACATTTTTTCAAGTAGCACCCCAATATGCACCTTCAAGGCACCAAACACCCAATAATATATTAGAAGAAAGCTCTTAAAATGTTGAAAATACATGGACCAAGTTACTTCTGGCCTTTAAAAAAATCTGTAGAACTTCTATCTTTCAGATCGTGGTAACCACATATGCTATTCTTCTACTGTAACATACTGATCCCCCAAATGATTACATTTATAAAATACTCTGCATCATAGATTAGACCAGCAGTCAGCAATTATAGTCCATGAGCCAAATCCAGCCTGCAGCCTATTTTTGTAAATAAAGTTTTATTGGAACACAGACATCCTCATCATTTACATATTGTCTATGGCTGTTTTTATACTACACTGGCAGAGTAACTGCTGGCAGAAACCTCATGATACACAAGGCTAAAATATTTATTATGTGTCCCTTTACAGAAAAAAATTTTCTGACCCCCAGATTATAAGAGGACTTAAGAATGACTCCCAATTTCATAAAAAAATGTTTCTACCCATATCAAAAACTGTCCCCATGACTCTATTCAAAAGCTTCTTAACTTTTAAAGTGACCAGAACATCAATATTATCTTTTCACAAATAAAGTAAGACCCAGTCATACCAGATTCATAGCTTCTTGTTCTTTCATAGTTTCTTTCATTTTTTGAAAACAGTTCTAATTTACTGATGCCACAAGAGTTATTCGCCATTTTCAAGTAGTAAGTACCTACAAGTAGAAGGTACTCTCCTGTGAACTATAAAATTGACTTTATAGGACCATTCTCTAAAACTTTATACTCTGACATGGACAATATGAGCACAAACAGGTGCTATGATAGGTTGAACAAAAAACATCCATGAAGGACATAATATATGTTCCTTTTTCCCATATCCCCCTTGAAAACTCCTCTCACATCCCCATCTCCACCCTGTTGCTGATCTAGCCAGCATTTTTCCAGGCTCTCTTCTCTGCAAAGCAAAGCTGTGGATTGAATGATGGTGTGCCCCCAGAATTCACATGCTGAAGCTCTATGAGGTCATAAGGGTGAGGCCCTAATCAGAGCAGACTGTTGTCCTTTATAAGGAGAAGAGAGATCAAGGAACGCCCTCTCAGCCCAGTGTGCACATAAAAGTGCTATGTGAGAATAAAGCACCCAGGCCACCATCTGCAGACCAGGAAGAAAGCCCTCACCAGGAAGCAAATCAGCCAGCACCTTGATCTTCCAGCCTCCAGAAGAGTGAAAAACAGAAATTTCTATTATTGAAGCCATGTAGTCTGTGACAGTTTGTTACAGTAGCCTGCACAGACTAATACCACATCAACCCTAAACATCACCTAGAGATTACATTTCAAAAGGGCATTTTAGGCCTGCCACCTTCTTCTCAAGAATACACATTTTGTTCATGTGATTGTCCCTGTGTAAATACAGTGCTGTCCAAATTATAGCCCTTAGCCAGCATCCAAAGTTTTCCATAATCTCAGGACCTCTAACTTTATCTCCAACACTAACAAAAGTTAGTGCTTTGCTCACTATGCCTGAATACACCTTTTTCATCCCTACAACTCTACCCTGTAATGCCAGACACATCCTCATCTTTTTTGTCCAATTTTAAAATCCCTCTGCTTCCTTATAACTTTAGTCTCTGACAACCTATATTGATTCTTCCCCTGAATTAAGCCTACTGCTTTTACTATTTGTTTTGCACTAAACATACATATATTTTAAAAAGACCAAGTATGTCTTCACATACTTTTTCAATTCACTGGCAATAGTTAATTAAAACACAAAACAGAAAAGTAAATTAAATTGATTTTTGCTCTAGTAACAGCAAAAAAATGCCTAATTTGTCTAGAAATAGCCTCAACCAAAATATACAGGATCTATAGAAAAAACAAATAATGAAAAAATTCTGAGAGATGGCATATTTTTATATGAACACTGAATAAATATATACAAATATTATAATAAGTACATTTTACATATATGCCAACTGTTTCCAAATTAACTTAGACTAATAAAACAATATCAGAACACCAATATGATCATTTGAATCTTAATAAAAATTAGTCCAAAATTTATCAAGTATAAAAGAGATAAATTTGGGACAAAGGTTATAGGGGAAATACTTATAAATGTTAGGTATACAAGTTACAATAATACAGTATTGTATTGGCACAACAATAAATCATAGGATTTACCTGGTGGTCCAGTGGTTAAGAATCTGCCTGCCAATGCAGGGGACACGGGTTCAATCCCTGGTCCAGGAAGACTACACATTCCAACTTAGTTGCTCTAGTTGTTGTATAGCAACTAAGCCCATGTGCCACAACTACTGAGCCCACCACACACCACAGCCGCTGAAGCCTGCTCGCCTAGAGCCTATGCTCTGTAACAAGAGAAGCCATGCGAAGAGAAACCTGGGCACCTCAACAAAGGAAGTCCCTGCTAGCTGCAACTAGAGAAAGCCCAGTCAGTTCACTTGCTCAGTTGTGTCCGACTCCTTGCAACCCCATGAACCACAGCACGCCAGGCCTCCCTGTCCACCACCAACTGCCGAAGTCTACCCAAACCCATGTCCATTGAGTTGGTGATGCCATCCAACCATCTCATCCTCTGTCATCCCCTTCTCCTTCCACCTTCAAGTTTTTCCAACATCAGGGTCTTTTCAAATGAGTCAGCTCTTCGCATCAGGTGACCAAAGTACTAGAGTTTCAGTTTCAACATCAATCCTTCCAGTGAACACCCAGGACTGATCTCCTTTTGGATGGACTGGTTGGATCTCCTTGCAGTCCAAGGGACTCTCAAGAGTCGTCTCCAACACCACAGTTCAAAAGCATCAATTCTTCACTGCTCAGCTATCTTTATACTCCAACTCTCACATTCATATATGACCACTGGAAAAACCTTGACTAGAGGGACCTTTGTTGACAAAGTAATGTCTCTGCTTTTCAATATGCTGTCTAGGTTGGTCATAGCTTTCCTTCCAAGGAGTAAGCGTCTTTTAATTTCATGGCTGCAGTCACCATGTGCAGTGATTTTGGAGCCCAGAAAAATAAAGTCAGCCACTGTTTCCACTGTTTCCCCATCTATTTCCCATGAAGTGATGGGACTGGATGCCATGATCTTAGTTTTCTGAATGTTGAGCTTTAAGCCAACTTTTTCATTCTCCTTTTTCACTTTCATCAAGAGGCTCTTTAGTTCTTCTTCACTTTCTGCCATAAGGGTGGTATCATCTGCATATCTGAGGTTATTGATATTTCTCCCAGCAATCTTGATTCCAGCTTGTGCTTCCTCCAGCCCAGCATTTCTCATGATGTACTCCGCATATAAGTTAAATAAAGCAGGGTGACAATATACAGCCTTGACGTACTCCTTTTCCCATTGGAACCAGTCTGTTGTTCCATGTCCAGTTCCAACTGTTGCTTCCTGACCTGCATATAGGTTTCTCAAGAGGCAGGTCAGGTGGTCTGGTATTCCCATCTCCTTCCAAATTTTCCACAGAGAAAGCCCATGCAGCAAGAAAGACC
Organism: Ovis aries; assembly: GCF_016772045.2. NCBI lineage: Eukaryota > Metazoa > Chordata > Mammalia > Artiodactyla > Bovidae > Ovis > Ovis aries. Next base: position 23,722,930 of record NC_056080.1, on the reverse strand, counting down.
ACTGCAGCCAAAAATAAAGAAATAAAGAAAATAATAAATAACATTTGTGTTAAAAAAAGAAAAATCACATTAACATAGAATAGCTTACAAACATGTAGTCTACAAAAGCCTTTAATATGTTTGGAGAAACAGTCTAAGCTAATGGAAAAGATGGACAAAGTTGAATAAAATTTTAAAATACTGACTACTTAGAAATAATCAACATACTCATAAAATTAAATTATATATGAACTACATGCTGCTAAGTCGCTTCAGTCGTGTCCAACTCTGTGTGACCCCATAGACAGTAGCCCACCAGGCTCCCCCATCCCTGGGATTCTCCAGGCAAGAACACTGGAGTGGGTTGCCATTTCCTTCTCCAATGCATGAAAGTGAAAAGTGAAAGTGAAGTCGCTCAGTCGTGTCCAACCCTCAGCGACCCCACAGACCACAGCTTTCCAGGCTCCTCCGTCCATGGGATTTTCCAGGCAAGAGTACTGGAGTGGGGTGCCATTGCCTTCTCCGATGAACTACATAGTTAAGTCTAAAAACTGAAACTTTAAAAAAATAGATGAATAGAAAGTAAATATATGTACTCTGTGTGAAAAAGTCACTTTTAAAAAAATAATTAATTTATTTTAATTGGAGGCTAATTACTTTACAATATTGTGGTGGTTTTTGCCATACATTCACATGAATCAGCCATGGAGGTGGATGAGTTCCCCATCCTGAACCCCCCTGCCACCTCCCTCCCCATCCCACCCCTCTGGGTCATCCCAGTGCACCACTCCTGAACACTCTATCTCATGCATCGAACTTGGACTGGTGATCTGTTTCACATATGATAATACACATGTTTCATTGCTGTTCTCTCAAATCATCCCACCCTTGCCTTCTCTCACAGAGTTCAAAAGTCTGTTCTGTATATCTGTGTCTCTTTTGCTGTCTCGCATACAGGGTCATCATTATCATCTTCCTAAATTCCATATATATGTGTTAGTATACTGTATTGGTGTTATTCTTTCTGACTTACTTCACTCTGTATAATAGGCTCCAGTTTCATCTACCTCATTAGAACTGATTCAAGTGTATTCTTTTTAATGGCTGAGTAATACTCCATTGTGTATATGTACCACAGCTTTCTTATCCATTCATCTGCTGATGGACATCTAGGTTGCTTCCATGTCCTGGCTATTATAAACAGTGCTGCGATGAACATTGGGATACACGTGTCTCTTTCAATTCTGGCTTCCTCGGTGTGTATGCCCAGCAGTGGGATTGCTGGGTCATAAGGCAGTTCTATTTCCAGTTTTTAAGGAATCTCCACACTGTTCTCCAAAGTGGCTGTACTAGTTTGCATTCCCACCAACAGTGTAAGAGGATTCCCTTTTCTCCACACCCTCTCCAGCATTTATTGCTTGTAGACTTTTGGATTGCAGCCATTCTGACTGGCGTGAAATGGACCTCATTGTGGTTTTGATTTGCATTTCTCTGATAATGAGTGATGTGGAGCATCTTTTCATGTGTTTGTTAGCCATCTGTATGTCTTCTTTGGAGAAATGTCTGTTTAGTTCTTTGGCCCATTTTTTGATTGGGTCATTTATGAAAAAGTCACTTTTAAGCCTAAAAGCAGTGAAACAAATGCAACAACAGATTTGATTCCACAAAAAGGAAAAGTCTCTATATTTAAAATATTAAAACCAAAGGTTAAAGGCAAGTATTAAAAACAAATCAGTTTGAGCTCCCCTGGCCACCTAGTAGTTAAGAATTCACGGTTCTACTATAGGGGGGAACAGGTTTGCTACATGATCAGGAAACTGAGATCTCACACACTGCACAGTGTAACAGAAAAAAAAAAAGAAAAGCAAATGAGTGAAAAATCTGTGAAGCAAAGAAATAACAGTCTTACTCTACGGGCACTCAAACAATAGGCAGTATGGTGGTATGAAAACACACTCAAATGTTAATAGGGCTTCATCTCTGCATGTTTTTCTTTCTCTCCTCTAAGTATATTAAAAAAAATAATAATAATAACAGGACTTCCCTGGTGGCTCAGTTGGTAAAGATCCTGCCTGCAATGCAGGAGACCCGGGTTTGATTCCTGGGTCGGGAAGATCCCCTGGAGAAGGAAATGGCAACCCACTCCAGTATTCTTGCCTGGAGAATCCCACGGACAGAGGAGGCTGACAGGCTACAAGTCCTTGGAGCTGCAAGAGTCGGACACGACTTAGCAACTAAACCAAAACAAAAAATAACAAAATGACTTAAAAAAAGAATTTTGAAAAATGATTAGATAAAAGAAGAAGGAAAATAAAAATGAAAGAAAGAAAAATGGCCAAGAAAATTCTAATTATCAGAGAAAGGTTGTTTTGGGTTAAAAATTCATAGATTTTTAAAGTAGAAGACAAGTTATCCAAGAATCAATGTACAAATGATAGCAAAGGAATCTGCTGGAATGTATTTAGTATCTGATTTTAGAAGGGGCTTTGGTCGAAAGGACAAGGCCAAAGGATCTTGGGAAAATACTAAAAGCAAAAGCAATTTCATAAAGTATAATATACTGCTCAATCAATTATATACTCTTAGACTGAATAAAATGCTATAATCCAATTGAAAGCCCTCTACTTTCATTCCATGGTTTATGAATAGTCACAAAATTCTACAAGTGAATTACGGTGTCAGTATTCACTTTTGGATAATAGCTTGATAATGTTAATACATATAAACTCAGGATAGTTTGAAAGAGAGATCATATTTTTAATATGGAACATGTATCAGCAGACAATCAGAAGCTGCAAAAAGAAACTGTACCCTGCTTAAAATAATCTGTGTCAAAAATTAAGTGCTGAATGTGAGATTTGAACAGTGACATTTAATTAACCAATCTAATAATTATTTATAAATAGACTACCATGTGCCCCTGTCATGAGGAAGGGTCACAAGGAGCAAAATAATTATTTCCCATCTTGAAGAGCTTTCAGCCTACTGAAGGTTACAGAAAAGTAAACAGTGGGCAGTGATTACACAGTGTGATAAGGGCTGCTCAGGTGAAGGGATGTAGGGAGCTCACACAGTGTAAAAGGAGCATTTATCTCCAATATGAGAAATCCAAAAATAATTTCTGAAAGAATATACTTTTATTAAGCCAAGACCAGGAAGCCAAGCCAAGTATTATTAAGTCAATACTTTTATTAAGCCAATACTAGACCATCCAGGTATGACCTAATCAAATCCCTTAAAATTCTACAGTGCAAGTGGCAAATAGATTCAAGGGATTAGATCTGGTAGACAGAATGCCTGAATAACTATGGATGGAGGATCGTGACATTGTGCAGGAGGCGGTGATCAAAACCATCCTCAAGAAAAGGAAATGCAAAAAAGCAAAATGGTTGTCTGAGGAGGCCTTACAAATGGCTGAGAAAAGAAGAGAAGTGAAAGGCAAAGGAGAAAAAGAAAGATATATCCATCTGAATGCAGAGTTCCAAACAATAGCAAGGAGAGATAAGAAAGCCTTCCTCAGTGACCAGTGCAAAGAAATAGAGGAAAACAATAGAATGGGAAAGATTAGAGATCTCTTCAAGAAAATTAGAAATAACAAGGGAACATTTCATGCAAAGATGGGCTCAGTCAAGGACAGAAATGGTATGGACCAAACAGAAGCAGAAGATATTAAGAAGAGGTGGCAAGAACACACAGAAGAACTGTACAAAAAAAATCTTCATGACCCAGATAACCACGATGGTGTGATCACCCACCTAGAGCAGAGATCCTAGAATGTGAAGTCAAGTGGGCCTTAGGAAGCATCACTATGAATATAGCTAGTGGAGGTGATAGAATTCCAGTTGAGCTATTTCAAATCCTAAAAGATGATGCTGTTATAGTGCTGCACTCAATATGCCAACAAATTTGGAAAACTCAACAGTGGCCACAGGACTTGAAAAGGTCAGTTTTCACTCCAATCCCAAAGAAAGGCAGTGCCAAAAGAATGTTAAAACTACCGCCCAATTGCACTTATCTCACATGCTAGTGAAGTAATGCTCAAAATTCTCCAAGCCAGGCTTCAACAGTACGTGAACCAAGAACCTCTAGATGTTCAAGCTGGATTGAGAAAAGGCAGAGGAACCAGAGATCAAATTGCCAACATCCGGTGGATCATGGAAAAAGCGAGAGAGTTCCAGAGAAACATCTATTTCTGCTTTATTGACTACACCAAAGCCTTTGATTGTGTGGATCACAACAAACTGTGGAAAATTCTTAAAGAGAGGGGAATATCAGACCACCTGATCTGCCTCCTAAGAAACCTGCATCCAGGTCAAGAAGCAACAGTTAGAACTGGACATGAAACAACAGAATTGTTCCAAATTGGGAAAGGAATACATCAAGGCTGTATATTGTCACCTTGTTAACTTATATGCAGGGTACATCATCAGAAACGCTGGGCTGGAAGAAGCACAAGCTGGAATCAAGACTGCCAGGAGAAATATCAATAACCTCAGATATGCAGATGATACCACCCTTACGGCAGAAAGCAAAGAGGAATTAAAGAGCCTCTTGATGAAACTGAAAGAGGAGAGTGAAAAAGTTGACTTAAAACTCAACATTCAAAAAACAAAGATCACGGCATCCAGTCCCATCACTTTATGGCAAATAGATGGGGAAACAATGGAAACAGTGAGAGACTTTATTTTCTTGGGCTCCAAAATCACTGCAGATGGTGACTGAAGACTTGAAATTAAAAGACGCTTGCTCCTTGGAAGAAAAGTTATGACCGACCTAGACAACATATTAAAAAGCAGAGACATTACTTTGTGGACAAATCTAGTCCATCTAGTCAAAGCTATGGTTTTTCCAGTAGTCACGTATGGTTGGGAGAGTTGAGCCATAAAGAAAACTGAGCACCAAAGAATTGATGCTTTTGAACTATGGTTTTGGAGAAGACTGTTGAGAGTACTTTGGACTGCAAGGAGATCAAGTCGGTCAATCCTAAAGGAAATCAGTCCTGAATATTCATTGCAAGCAGTGATGCTGAAGCTGAAACTCCAATATTTTGGCCACTTGATGTGAAGAACTGACTCATTGGAAAAGACCCTGATGCTGGGAAAGATTGAAGGCAGGAGGAGAAGGGGACGACAGAGGATGAGATGGTTGGTTGCCATCATCAACTTTATCAACATGAGTTTGAGCAAGCTCCGGGAGTTGGTGATGGACAGGGAAGCCTGCTGTGCTGCAGTCCATGGGGTCACAAAGAGTCAGAAACAACTGAGTGATTGAACTGAACTGTAGCCAAGACCTGAAAGAGGGTGAAAGCTGACCAAATTTATATGGAAAAGAAAAAAATTAAAGGCAGAGAGGACAGGTATGTGCCCAGATGCAATAGAAAGCACATACGGCTGCTGAGCATAGAAAGTGAAGGAAAAGTGAAGAAATACCCAGAAGGGTTGAACCAGGCTTCAACCTGGTTGAAGGACCAGTTGAAGGGCTGGTTGGGACTTCTCCTGAGGGCAATGGAAAACCATTTACACAGGAGTGAGAGAGGTGATATAATCAGGCTTCTACGTTTCGCAAATCCTCTTGGCTGCTATATAGAGAAAAAAAATAGAGAGGGGCAGGGAGAGTCAGTGGGTTCAGCTAAGGGTTTCATACAATGAGGTAAGATGGTGACCTAAGCCAGAATATGATACAGAAAGATGGTGAGACGTTAACACATTTCAGAAATATTCAGGGGCCAGGTCTTTAAGACTTAGTTATTATATGTGGGGAGAGTAAAGCCTTTAAATATCTGTAAATTCTTAGGTCATCAAATTTATTGATATAATTTTTCATAAAATTCCTTTCTCCCTTTGTTATCTGTAGAATCTGTACGTGTCTCATCCTGGTGATCAGCGATTTCTCTCCTTTTTGTCTCATGAGTCTGGCTAGTGGTGTATCAATTTTACTGATCTCAAAAAATTACATTTTGGTTTCATTCATTTTCTCTACTTTTGTTTTCTGTCATTGATTTCTACTCAGATCTTTGCTTCTTCTGCTTGTTTTTGGCTTCATTTGCTCCTTTTTCCCCCTATCATTCTCTGTTTTCTGTATCAGATGACTTGCTTTTAACCTTTATTCCTGGGGATTGGAGCATAATCTAGGGTTCATTTTTTTCCACTTCTGAGTGCTCTACCCAACATCTTGTGAACGATGAGGTTTCTTACTCTGGCTGGTGGGAATAGTAACTATTCCTGGCCCCCTGTGAGTGCTGAGGGCTGTCCTCTTTAAACTCCTCCAGTAACTCCTTCCACAGCTTCCAGGAATTCCCTCACAAGTCAACTGAAGAGTCAAAGGGAACCGTCTGCAGACTCTCTGGAGCTCTCTCTCTCTCTGCACTGCTCTCTCCTCTTCCTTACTCTACTCTACACCCTTCAGCCTCTTGGAGGAGGGAAATGGGAAAGGCTGGAGTGACCATCTCTTAGCAAGTCCTCCATAAATATGCCCCCTTCTTCAGCATGGATGGGTATGCATCATCCCCACTGGGCTGATTTCTCCAACAAAAAAAGAGAAACATTCTGATTTTCTTCCTGAGTCAACTGCCTTTGGGGTCAGGAAGGTCCACTTTTGGCAGGATGCAGGGAGAGAAGTTAAGAATCCATATCTCAGCATCACTATTGATAAGACCTGCATTAGTCTGGGGGTTAAGTGAGGTAAGATCCAAAGTTCTCTCCAAGTCTAATATTCTATGACTTTAGGCAAGATGTTAAAGGAGTTATTTTGAAGTGCAGTGGGAGAAAAAAAGTATGCACAAGGGACAAAAACAAAGGTAATTTCATCATATTAAAATGACTGGCTACATGACAGAAATGAGTGAAGGAGGATGGCAACTTCTTCCTTAGTGTTAAGGGGAGTAAAAGTCACTATGTCACTGATGTACTGTAATGTTTTCACACTTAAGGAACATCTCAGAAAAGCTAGCAACCTCGACTCTGGTTCATTCTGTGTATCCTTAGTGGGCCACAGCACAATCAACATTAATTATAGTCATTAGGGAAGAAGTCTCTAAAATGCCTTCAACTTAGGGTCTCTCCCAATGAAGGCTAGAAAACAAGATCGGATGGACATTTACAATCCTCTGCTCCAGAGTCAGCTTTTGTCCTAATAAGAAGGAAAAAATTATAGGGCTGCAACACATTACCCTTTTGAAGAGTTACTGACAGGACAGTATCAATACCTACTCCCACCTAAGCCTGTCTTTCTCCTAGGAGATGGATTTGCAATCCCCATGTATAAAACAGAGTGAAGGCTATTATTCTGGAGTTTCTCCAAACTGTGAGAAAATACAGGTCAATCCTTCCAGTGTGATGTTTCAGAACATCAACCCATTTCATCACTTGAGGTAAAGGAATGGCCCAATAGGTAGGTAATTTCCAAGTTATCTTGGAAACGTGGTTTCTACAAAATCAGAAGTGAGTTTGACTGCTTTCCCCTAACTTCTTTGCTTTTGCCTAGTTTAATTCACACCTGCTTCCAGCTGAGAGGTTTCAAGACATAATACAGTCATCAGTGCTGCCCTTAGAGCATCCAACCAGAACCCCTGCCCTGGGTTCTTTAGAGGGACCAGCTCTGGAATTTCTCCAGCCATGATCCTCTGTGCAGCATGAGGAATCTGAATGTCCAAGGGGACAGGTTCACTTGGAACCCATTCCCTCCCTTGACCTGGGATAGAGAATACCTGGAATTCCCCAAGTCACTTCTCTGAATCTAGTCTCCAGAGCACTGGCAGGGCTACATCACTAAGCCTCAGGGCTTCATAAGATGTGGAAGGGGTCTAGATGGAATGTGCATGGACCCGCTTCCTAAGAGACAAGCAGGGGTGATGGGCAAAGACCTCAAGTTTTACTCTCTCCTCGGGTGAAGCATGCCCTCCCAGAAACCCTAGGCTAGAAGCACGCCAGCCACCGGAAGAAATCAGTTAAGCTGGTGAAGTCTGAAAGTTAAATCACATATGCACTGGTGAAGGGAAAACTGGGGGGACCATCAGCCTTTACCCTTTCGTGCTACCCTTCCTTATTCTCCGTCCTCTCTCCCCCAGGTAGGAGGCTGATGAATATGGTACCTCCATCTTCACAAAATCAGGAAGAGGGAACAGCAGCACTAGGGGATCCCAGGTCCTTCTTCCCCTCAAGTCACAGTGGCTGAAGCCTCAAACCTCAAAGGGAAATGCAATAAACTCTCAAATCGAAATCTATCATCCTCTTTTCCATCACATCTTCCCATCTCCCCTTCTTAGTCAAAAAGACATCAGACTCATTGAGCACTTTTGTGCTTAACACAGAATAATGGCTGCAGACGGGGACATGGGAGGCTGCTGGATTCCAATTAACTTTGCCACTTGACTTTGACTGCTGTGCTACTCTGGATGAACTCGCTGCTTTTTTACTAAATGGGGGTGAGGATCTCAAAGATTAATGGTGGCACTGAGTGTAGCTACACAACAGGACCCAGATGTTCCTATACTTATTGCTTCCTCTTCTTGACTCTCTTTCCTGTAGTTACTGGAGAGAAAACGCAGATATGGCATTTAGGAAACCTGACACCAGCCTAAACTACTGATGGTACAGGGCGAAACCTTGAATAACACATTGTCTTATACTCAGATTTCTTAAGACATAATACCATAACGGAGATACTAAAAGAGGAAAAAAAAGTGCCACACTACATACTGGAAAGTGAGAATAGAGAAAAATTTGAAGACACATTGAACATGTGTAATTGATATCAAAACCAAATTTTGATGTAAAAGATACACTCTGCTATATATGAAGTTCCTTTATCACAAAGTGAGTCATAGAAAATAATCCATACTGAGTGCTCTGCAAAGAACAAACTACATATGTGTATTATCCATTTGGGAGCTAATCTTACTGGTCAGTCATTTCTTTCACAGTATAGAAATTTAATCAATCACTTCCATTGCTCTTAATTAATTTCCTACCTACTATAGAATTTTCACTGGGAAATCTTAGAAGAACGTTGGCCTATTCTAGAATTGTAACCTGATCAAATTCTTGCAAAACTAACAGATCAAAGACCAATTACCATGTAAACCTCACAGTACACTCTCAGGATGAGGAGGAGAGATGACTAGTTCTCAACAAATCTGATCCCTTTCTTCTTCCTGTGGACCTGGCTCTCTCATAATTAGGCAAGACTGTGATTAATTCTGGCCAAGGGGCTGAGTGAAAGGGAGTGGAAGGGATGGGACCCTTTCACACTAAAGCAAGGAGAAAGCCTGACATCACCCTGCTTCGCTTGTACCCATCTTCAGCAAGTATGGAGCCATGGGTGCTAAAGGTGGCATCACAGGATGGTACCCACCTGGATTTCTGAGTCACTTACTGCCTTGGAAGGAAGTGTCCCTGGAGCATCTCTAGAACTGCAACAGACTTATGTGAGTAAGAATGAAGCCACGGGCAGTGGTTCTTACTGTAGCATCCCCTACTCTATCATAATTAGGATAGGTATATTCTCAAAGTGAAGATACTTAATATATTAAAGGTGATTTCATAAATGTAATCATTAGACCAAGAAAGAGATCACTGTGTTGATTTGACAGCACATCTAATATTAACATATATATAACTGAATTTTTATATTCCTAGTCCCAAAAAACTTTCTAAATTTATGATCAAATCTATGTAATATTTACTTTGTCTGAAACTTAATTTGAGGGCGTACTAGCTACAATTACCCTGAGGAATTTCTGGCATCAGACATCAAATCACTGAATCACTGAATCATGAAGATGGGGAAAAAAGAGGAAAAACCAAAGACAATCTTATTTTTCCTAGCCCAGGCCCACAAATAATCCTTACCTCTTCTCACTCACACACACACACACGGAGGCACAGAAACAGATACTTAATCCACTCTATGCCTGAGCTCTGTTAAGTATCAAGAATAGCTAATAAGACATGATCATTACCCTGCAGGAGGAAGTAAAGGGGGAGAAAATCACACAAATAATTCTGGTAGAGTGTAATAAGATTCATGATCCAGGCTATGTTGGGAATTCAGTGGAAGGAGAAACCACTTCTACCCAGAGGAAGGTGACAATGTCATCATAGAAAAGGTGACACAAGGTGGTCCAGTTGTTAAGACTGCCTCCCAATGCAGGGGTGTGGATTTGATCCCTGGTCAGCAAGGTGAGATTCCCACATGCCTCGTGGCCAAAAAACCAGTACATAAAACAGAAGCAATATTATAACAAATTCAATAAATACTTTAAAATGGCCCAATCAAAAAAAAATCTTAAAAAATAAAAGGTGGCACAAAGTAAAGCATGAGGGGAAAAAGAATTTTCTAGGTGGATAACAGGTAGAAAGGCATCCACAGAAAAGCACAGCACACGCCAACAATTGAGTTACAACAGAGTTCACCAAGTATTTAGAGTCTTTCTGGAATATACTGTGCTTGCAGGATGAACATCAGCTGTAAGTTTAGAAGAGCCAGGCAAAACAGCATCGCAAAGCACATTTTAAGTCAAGCTCATAAAGTGATCTATTGGCTGCATAAAATAAGCCACTTCAAAACTCAGCAACTTAAAATAACAGTTTACTAATACCTCTCCTGCTTCTTGATGGTTACTGGGCTTACTCTGTGCTTCTTATTTGAGGTCTAGGCTTTGTAGGCAAATGTTGGCTGGGGATGCAATCTATCTGAAACATCAGTTGGGCTGGAAGTTCAACAGAGCTCACTCTCATGGTTGGTAATGGATGCTGAGAGCGCAGATGGAGTCATCCACAGGAGCACCACACTTGGCCTCTCCATAAGGCTTGGACTTGTCATGGGTGGCAGCTGGTTTCAAGAGAAAGTGTCCTGAGAGTGGTCCAAGAAAGAGGAAGTACCCACAGCCAATCTCTTAACTCCTGGTCCCCAAAATTGCAATAGTATTACTTTAATCATATATATAGAGAGAGTCAAAACAGTGGCAAAGCCCATCCATATTAAATAGGAGTTAACAAAGATCCCATTTCTTAAGGGGAGGATAAAAAATACATAGCTACCTTTAATCTGTCACATGGTGCAGTAGCTTGAACTGAAGCCAATGAATGGAAAGCTAACATACTTTTGAACAGGAGATGGATGGAACAGCTTTATGTTTGATGCTGATGGTAAAGATGTATCGGATTGTGGAGGTGACAAGAGTAGAATGTGGAAGCTCAACTAAAAAGAAATGAGCCCACATAATTAAGATTAAGGGTTTGAAACACTGATAGCCTCTAAAAGGCTGTGGGGCAGGGAAGGGGAAAAGAATCAAGGAAACTGTAGGAAGCATAAATGACAGGATGGGGTGGCTAGTTTGACAAAGGGATAAAAGAGGAAACGAGAGGAGACAAAAGTCAGTCCCAGGCATCTAGGTTCATATCTAAGTTACAGTATATGAAAAAAATAATAAAAATTTCCATCACAGGAAAAAGAAAACTTCAGAAAAAGAAAGAAGAATGGAGAAGGGCACGAAGAAAATGAATCATGAATACAATTTTAAAGCTATACATAAATTTCTTCTAATGGACAAAAAACAAGTTTGTTTTTCAGGGAATAAACATTAGATAATCCATCTTTCTAGCTTTCAGAGTTCTCTTCCTGATCTTTCCTCTAGTCAAAGAAGTAAGTATGCACTGTGAAAGGAAGAAATACTTTTCCTTCTCCTTTTAAATTTTATCTACAGAGTATCCCTTGGCAAATTTCTCAAGAGTTTGGCAGAAATGAAATTTAATATGCCTGCCTATATTATAAGAAATACGTCATTTGGGACACTTCTAAGTTTGCCGTTCAAGATTCAAAACATTCATGTTCTACAAAGCAGTTTTCCACCACCTTCCATTTTTCAGAATCATATTTCAGGATCTAATTAGTATACATTTTGATCTCCTAGAAGTGACTGGCTTTAGCCATTTCAAGGGAGCCCCTACTTGAATTCCCTGGCAGCACTGAATTGAGATTAATAGTGTCCATAAACATCTACTCAGAGGACCCAGTAATCTCCACTGTGCATATAAAATAGAATGTTAGCTACAGATGCTCCCTCACCAAGCACAAAAACAACATCAGTGCTCCTACTGCTAAGCATTACTGCTGCCCAAAAAAGACTAATGGTAGATGGGAATCAAGCCCAGGCCTCACAGCAAGTACACACTGTTGAGGAAACTCTCAGTGATCCAGTGTGTCACAGAACTGATCTATTGACTCTGGGATTATACCCACCCTATGAGATAGAAAACAATTTAAAAAATGTTTTCATAGGATCTTTATTTTTTTAATTAATTTTATTATCACACAGTATCCTCAGACTTCACCTGAGTCTGGAAAATCCCACTAACGTTAGAGAAGCAAATTGCTCTGGATCTCACCACGCCTCTAAGATTTCTAGCCCCATACAGGTATAGACTAGTTGCTGAATCCATTCCTTCCTACAAAATTCATCACATTCCAGGTACAATTCCTAAATTCCTTACCTGTGTTACTTCACGTAATCCTCTCAACTGCATGAGGTAAGTACTATCATTTCGTTCTTCAAAATGAAGAAATTCAGACATGAGATTATGTAACTTGTTGCAAGTCCAACAGCTAAGTGAGGCAGAACCAGGATTTGAGACCTAATCAGTTCAGTCACTCAGCCATGTCTCTTTGCAAACCCATGGACTGCATCACGCCAGGCTTCCCTGTCCATCACCAACTCCTGGAGCTTGATCAAACTCACGTTTATCAAGTTGGTGATGCCATCCAACCATCTCATCCACCGTTGTCCCCTTCTCTTCCTGCCTTCAATCTTTCCCGGAATCAGGGTCTTTTCAAATGAGTCAGTTCTTCACATCAGGTGGCCAAAGTATTGGAGTTTCAGCTTTAGCATCACTCCTTCCAATGAATATTCAGGACTCATTTCCTTTAGGACTGACTGGCTGGATCTCCTTACAGTCCAAGGGACTCTCAAGAATCTTCTCCAACATCACAGTTCAAAAATATCCATTTTTAGGCACTCAGCCTTCTTTATGCTCCAACTCTCACATCCATACATGACTACTGGAAAAAAACATGACTTTGTTGGCAAAGTAATGTCTCTGCTTTTTAAAATGCTGTCTAGGTTGGTCATAGCTTTTCTTCCAAGGAACAAGCATCTTTTAATTTCAAGTCTTCAGTCACCATCTGCAGCGATTTTGGAGCCTAAGAGCTCAAAGATAAATTTTATGCATATTCCTTGAGGAGGAACCAGGACCATGCCTCAGGGCTGCACTATTATTTCTTTCTCTTTTTTTGCACTGTTTTTTTTTTCTTGACTGCTCCTCCTTTATTTCTACATTCTCTCCCTTTCCTGATTAGCAACTGTTTCAATCTGCCCTTTGAAACTCAAGGAACATCTAGGAGGCTGAAGTCTTTTTGCTACAAACAAGAAATGATGGACACAGAAAGGCTTTTGTGCCCAGGAGGGCCCCACAGTGTCCCACTAGGTTTCACAATCAGACCAGAGAGCAAGCTTTAAACTGTAGGTTATAGAGTCATCAATACAGAGATGATTGCTTCAAGCTGTGGGAGATGATGAGCTGTGCAAGAGAAAAAACAGAAAGAGAAGAGCAAAAGGCCAGGACTGTGAAGAGAACAAAGATCTACATTTAACAACCAAACGTGACACTTTCAGTCATTCACCAAATGCAGATATTGTTAAATATAAAAGGTTATTCCCTGTATCATTTTCCAACATTGTAAATTCATTCTCAATTTATATGCTCTTTTAAAAATCTTTAAAAAAAATAAAATAAAATAAAAATCTTTATTAATGCCTAACAGGTACAAAGCATGTGTCAGGTAGTCAGAACAGAAAAGTACCTGGTTCCTGTGCTCGAGTGTTTCTAAATTATTGGGAAAGGGCATGAATATGAAAAGAATTGTGACACTGAATGACAATTGGGGAAGAATGAGGATGAAGTAGGTCTACGAAGTAACCAAGCTCAAAGTTACATGTTAAAATAGAGAAGTTACAAATATAATGCATACGCTGCTGCTGCTAAGTCGCTTCAGTCGTCAGCTCTGTGTGATCCCATAGACGGCAGCCCACCAGGCTCCCCCGTCCCTGGGATTCTCCAGGCAAGAACACTGGAGTGGGTTGCCATTTCCTTCTCCAATGCGTGAAAGTGAAGTCGCTCAGCTGTGTCCGACTCTTTGCAACCCCATGGGACTGCAACCCACCAGGCTTCTCCATCCATGGGATTTTCCAGGCAAGAGTACTGGAGTGGGGTGCCATTGCCTTCTCTGGGATACTTTAAAATCTCATTTTATTACTCTATAGTAGCTATACAGAGTATTCTCAAGCCTGCAGGATGGAAGTGACAGCTCTTAAATCTTATTCATCTATTTTCCACCATTGAATAATGCAAGCATTAAGTATGTCCAAAGGGGTGCCATGGTAAAATCAATACACTTGGCTTTGACTTATGAATACTCCACTCTCTACAACATGCTCTGAGTAATTTTTTCAATGCTACTCCACTGGACAAAATCAGCTATCCATTGTGCTACTTATACATGGAGAAAAGTAAATTTATCAGTAACATCTCCTAGACAAATTTCTTCACATCTATCAGAAAATTTATTCTCATCTATCAGATGTCCTTTTCATCATAGGGGACTGGAATGCAAAAGTAGGAAGCCAAGAGATATCTGTAGTAAAAGGCCAACTTGGCCTTAGAGTACAGAATGAAGCAGGGCAAAGGCTAACAGAGTCTTGCAAGAGAACACACTTGTCATAGCAAACACCCTCTTCCAACAACACAAGAGAAGACTCTAAACAAGGAAATCACCAGATGGTCAATACTGAAATTAAATTGATTATATTCTTTGCAGGCAAAGATAGAAAAGCTCTATATGGTCAGCAGAAAAAAAAAAAAAAAAACCAGGAGCTAACTGTGGCTCAGATCATGAACTCCTTATTGCCATATTCAGACTTAAATTGAAGAAAGTAGGGAAAACCACTAGACCATTCAGGTATGACCTAAATCAAATCCCTTACGATTATACAGTGGAAGTAACAAATAGATTCAAGGGATTAGATCTGATAGAGTCCCTAAAGAAGTATGGACGGAGGTTCATGACATTGTACAGGAGGCAGTGATCAAGAAAAAGAAATACAAAATCCCCAAGAAAAAGAAATACAAAAAGGCAAAATGGTTGTCTGAGGAGGCCTTACAAATGGCTGTGAAAAGAAGAGAAGTGAAAGACAAAGGAGAAAAGGAAAGATATAGGCAGAGTTCCAAAGAAAAGCAAGGAGAGATAAGAAAGCCTTCCTCAATGATCAGTGCAAAGAAATAGGAAAACAATAGAATGGGAAAGACTAGAGATTTCTTCAAGAAAATTAGAGATACAAGGGAACATTTCATGCAAAGATGGGCGCAACCAAGGACAGAAATGGTATGGACCTAACAGAGGCAGAAGATATTAAGAAGAGGTGGCAAGAATACACAGAAGAACTATACAAAAAAGATCTTCATGACCCAGATAATCATGATGGTATGATCACTCATGAAGAGCCAGACATCCTGGAATGTGAAGTCAGTGGGCCTTAAGAAGCATCACTATGAACAAAGCTAGTGGAGGCAAAGGAATTCCAGTTGAGCTATTTGAAATCCTAAAAGATGATGCTGTTAAAGTGCTGCACTCAATAGGCTAGCAAATTTGGAAAACTCAGCAGTGGCCACAGGACTGGAAAAGGTCAGTTTTCATTCCAATCCCAAAGAAAGGCAATGCCAAAAAATGTTCAGTCTACCACACAATTGCACTCATCTCACATGCTAGCAAAGTAATGCTCAAAATTCTCCAAGCCAGGCTTCAGCAATACATGAACCGTGAACTTCCAGATGTTCAAGCTGGATTGAGAAAAGGCAGAGGAACCAGAGATCAAATTGCCAACATCTGCTGGATCATCAAAAAAGCAAGAGAGTTCCAGAAAAATATCTACTTCTGCTTTATTGACTACGCCAAAGCCTTTGACTGTGTGGATAACAACAAACTGTGGAAAATTCTTAAAGAGATAGGACCACCTGACCTGCCTCTTGAGAAACCTGTATGCAGGTCAGGAAACAACAGTTAGAACTGGGACATGGAACAACAGACTGGTTCCAAATCAGGAAAGGAATATGTCAAGGCTGTATATTGTCACCAAATACGGATATTGTTAAATATAAAAGATTATCCCCTGTATTGTCACTGTGCTTATTTAACTTATATGCAGAATACATCATGTAAAATGTCAGGCAGGAATCAAGATTTCCAGGAGAAATATCAATAACCTCAGATACACAGATGACACCACTCTTATGGCAGAAAGCGAAGAAGAACTAAAGAGCCTCTTGATGAAAATGAAAGAGGAGACTGAAAAAGTTGACTTAAAACTCAACATTCAGAAAACTAAGATCATGGGATCTGGTTCCATCACTTCATGGCAAATAGATGGGGAAACAATGGAAACTGTGACAGACTTTATTTTTCTTGGCTCCAAAATCACTGCAGATGGTGACTGCAGCCATGAAATTAAAAGACACTTGCTTCTTGGAAGAAAAGCTATGACCAACCTACACAGCATATTAACAAGCAGAAACATTACTTTGCCAACAAAGGTCCATCTAGTCAAAGCTATTGTTTTTTCCAGTAGTCATGTATGGATGTGAGAGTTGGACTATAAAGAAAGCCGAGCAGAGAATAATCAATGCTTTTGAACTGTGGTGTTGGAGAAGACTCTTGAGAGTCCCTTGGACAGCAAGGAGATCCAACCAGTCCATCCTAAAGGAAATCAGTCCTAAATATTCATTGGAAAGACTGATGCTGAAGCTGAAGCTCCAATACTGTGGCCACCTGATGCAAAGAACTGACTCATTTGAAAAGGCTCAAATGCTGGGAAAGATTGAAGGCAGGCAGAGAAGGGGACGACAGAGGATGAGATGGTTGGATGACTGACTCAATGGACATGAGTTTGTGTAAACTCTGGAAGTTGGTGATGGACAGGGAGGCCTGGAGTGCTGCAGTCCATGGGGTCCCAGAGAGTCAGACACGACTGAGTGACTGAACTGAACTGATAAAAAAATCAGCGCCTGAAGGCAACAAAGTTCACCCCAGCTGTGTTCTCTTTCTGCAAGGTAATAGTAAACTTCAACACAACCAGGGAAGTATTTTTTCCCTCTAACTGGCTATCAATCACCTCATTTTACAATGTAAATAGCAAAAACGGCTTACAGTGACTCTGAGGCCATGGAATTCTCCTGGAGCCTCCATATTTCTACTGGCTAAAGTCTAACAACAACTAAGGGTAAGGAAGAATTGTGCTAAGGCAAAATTCACACTGCAAAAGTAAAAAAATAAAACAAAACTGTTTTTAGACAAATCCCCTGATCCAAAAAAATTTTGATAGAACAGTTAGGAAAAAATCTCTGCTTCTGAAGAGAACAACCTTGGGGGAAGCTTTCACAGATGATAAAGTTAGCAGTCACCGTGATTGAAAAGGGACATTATACTTTAAAATGTAATGCTGTTAGGACAGATGTGGTTAGGAAAAGAAAAAAAAAAGACCATACTGCATAGATCTAGAAAACTAAAATAGAAATAAAAATGCCTACTTAGCCATATTTTCCTAAGAGTTAGTCTATTTATCCCCTTTCAGTTAAGCAGGGAAAGAAGGATTGAGTTGAAGATGTCCTCCCTGTCAGCAGGTTAAAAAGTGATCAACAGTCAGACGAACTCTCATAAGCTGGTAGGGTTTTATTCCACTCAATTATTTACTGCTCCTTGAAGGTCCCTTCTCCCCATTGCCTTTCTTAGAAATGAAAAACATCCACCAAGCTACACAAGTTTTATCATACACATAAAAAGCCAGATTTTATTCCCAGCCAGTGTTTCACAGGGTCACAAGACTCTGTCTTAATAGCAGTCGAATTTAAGAATTAAGAAGGTATTGAGTGTTTGTATAACAAAAAGCTTCATGCACTTATTTTCAATTCACCAGCTAACAAATGAGAGTTACCTATGGAATCCAGGTACAAGCAAGCCTTGGTTTTCCAATTCCTTTAAGACTAAACATTTTCTTCCTCAGAGTACGTTAGAGTTGACCAGGTTTTTATAGGGTAGGGACTGGATTTGCAGTGATCATCAAGGAAAGTGCTTTCCCTGGGTTTAGATAACTGCTGCTTCATAATCAAGACTAGTGCCATGAAGTAAGAGATATCTAAAAAGAGGATTATTTAAAAATCAGAATTTTAAGGAAAGAAAACACATATTTGAAATTCTGCAAAACCTGAAGAAAGGAGCAGTTGAAGACAGCATATAAGTGATTAGACAAGTCCTTCATTTGTCCATGAAACATTTATAGCACAAAATCATATAAATTCTAGTCCACATAACCAATGTGACTGAGTCCCTAAACCATCCAGCTGGATTTGGGCATAATTTGGCTGCCCTAGAAGCCATACCATGGATCATAAGGGTTGATTTGGTGAATCGGATGCTTTGCAATTATTTCATTCTTTCATGTGAATTTCCCTAGAAGCTGTGTAATTGACAAAAAGTGTAACTGACTCTGATAGGAGGCATGCACTCTTCAGCCAAAGATACACAAGTATTAAGCTTCAGGCCAGACATTTTCACTGTGCTTACCAACCCTCCTTGCAATCCACCAATATCTCACCTTTCAAAACTCATCAGCAGGAAATTTATCATCACTTTCTTGACACTATTAATTAAATGGATTACAGTGATTTATACCTGTGACTACTTTGAGTGGATTATTTTTATAATTTTCTATCATGCTATCCACAGGACTTCTAAAACAACAACCCCCATAAGGAGCACTATGTAAATATGTAAGTGGCCACCAACTTTGGACACCTCTGTAATAATTAAGTTTTCATTGTAAATGCAGACTTTTTCTAATCAAAATTATAAATAAATCCTCCCATAGTCACCTTCAAGCCTTCCAAGCTTTAAGTTTACACTGGCTCTGTTCCATCATGTCCAATGTTAGATATTAAATATTTAAAACTAAGATTTCTTCTATTTTCATGAGCAGAAAATATGTTTCCTGGCTCCTAGAACCCAAGCTATTAACCTTATTAAATAACTAAGCAATTTGTTCTCTTCAAATACTGACATAACATGAACTGACAGCTTAACAATTCCACCTTAAAGACTATCTTATTTTTTAATTTGCCTGGACTCCATGCTTTTCAGGTTTACCTCACTGAGTAGAACACGAGTCAACAACTGCTGTTCAGAGCAATTGAGCATTTCTGAGTGTTTGCTGTCGAGACAGAGGTTTTACTCGGAAGTTAACCTAAAACCGTATTTAGTGAATGAGGGAAATCTTTTATTCAAAAACTAAACTACACTTTAAAAGTCCATAATTATCATTACACATTACATTACACATCTTATGACTCCAGAAGCCACAAGGTTGATAACTGTCACTTTATTGCCTCAGAAGCAAGATATCTCAAAGCAAATAGGAAAACAACATTCAATAATCCAACCAAGACATCAAATTTAATTTGGCACATCTTTAGGGTCAAGCATCCAGCAGGACAACATTGATTAAACTCTCTCAGTGAAAATCAGTCGAAGAGATGTCAGCAGAGTTACCACAAGAGAGGACAATCCAATTCTAAAATGTCAACAAACAGAATTCTTAAGGATGTCTAGAGATTTAGAGTCATCCTTCTCTCCCACCACACAGAGAGGGAGTAACTTTTGAAATGGTGATTTTCCTTATAAATGTAAATATCACTTAGAAAAGGGTAACTTCTGGTGGGTCTTCTGAACTTTTCCTGTGTCTGCAGTTTCTTGATCATCAGCTCAAAATAGTCTACACTGAAGAGACATATTTTAGGGTAGCAAATTCTGCTCCCTTTCAATGCCAAACTCTATGTTCCCACTGAATGAAACAACATCTTAGACTTACTGTTTATTTTAGCCAGGGTACCTACAATATTTCCTTCATTCTTCCTTTTTCTCTCAGGATATCAAACTCTTTCAGTTCAACAAATTTCCCTATAAAACTTAAATTCCATGAAGAGTCATTTCAGTCACTTTCTTGCTAGCACTTCCAACTCATTTAATCTGTTATCCCTCACTGATATTGACCCTGACTTCTCGCCACCACCCGTGAGTACTGACAGCCACCTTCTCTCCTCTTATAGCTAATCTACTGAGCCTGCAGACAGCAAGAGGAAGAACACTGTACAGATAGCTTCCATAACAGAATCATGGTCTCCAACTGCAGGTGGCCTCCAAGTGCCTCTCAGCAATCCTTCTATAAATACCTAATCTGCTCTTGCTTCATTAAAAAATTTTTATTGTGGTAAAGTATACATAATATTTATCATTTCAACCACCTGTGTCTTACTTTGATTTTTACAAAAGCTCTTCTGAACATTTAGTACTCTGCTAGAAATCCCTACCCTTTCAGGGGACAAACTTCTCCCAAATTACAGCTATAAATAAGGTTCTTATGTAAGGCCACCACTAAAATGCAGAGTCCAGAGGAAGAATACACATGGAGGCCTTAAGGTACAGCGTGTACATCCTTTTTCTCCCCTAGCTGGCTCCTGCCTATATCATGGGGAACAACAAACCTATGGACAACCCAACCAGCATGGTTATGCTCCATTCACATGCCCCAGACAGATGCCTCTTGGCCACTCCTCAGACCCAAAGGTACCAATACCAGTTTCACAGCCCTCGCTCAGGAAGACAGCCTTTGGGAATAAAACTGTGCAGACCCTGAAAGTGGGCAGAGGTATCTGAGAAGAAAATTCCAAAGTCTCAGGTACCTAGAATATGGTTGAAAATGGGAATCTCAGACTCGAGGTGAGCATATCCCACTAGCTGCGTGGACTTCTCACCTCATAAAGAAGGTATGTTTGTGTGGGCTTAGTCGCTCAGTTGTGTCCAACTCTTTGTGACCCCCATGGACTGTAGCCAACAAGGTTCCTCTGTCCATGGGATTCTCCAGGCCAGAATACTGGAGTGGGTTGCCATGCCCTCCTCCAGGCGATCTTCCCAACCCAGGGATCAAACCCAGGTCTCCCACATTGCAGGTGGATTCTTTACCAACTGAGCCATCAGGGAAGCCCAAAGAGAGTATAGGGGAGTGGTACTTGCCATCCCAGAATGTGTCTCTTGGGCCTGAATTTTATTCTGGGCTGGATGTTTTTAAGAAATGAATGGCTCAGGAAGAGCTTTTACCTCCTCCCCTTAACTGCCTGGGCTTCCCAGGTGGCACTAGTGGTAAAAGAACCTGTCTGCCAAAGCAGGAGACATAAGAGACGCCATGGGTTCAATCCCCTGCAGGAGTCTAAAAGAATTTAGATACAGGGCCCAACCTAGGAACTATCGCCAGAAGTAACTACAAAGAATAAGAGCTAAGTGTGGATGAAGGGGGAAACTTGGAAAGGCCTGTTTGATCAAAGTCCTCTCTGTATCCCATTGTCTCTGCAGAGCGTGGCAAAATTTGCTTAATGACATCTGTTTTTCCCATCTTACTACAAATTGTCCTTCTCCCCTGTGGAGTCGGGCTTCCCTGATGGCTCAGACGGTAAAGCGTCTGCCTGCAATGCGGGAGACCTGGGTTCGTTTCCTGGGTCGGGAAGATTCCCCTGGAGAAGGAAATGGCAATCCACTCCAGCACTCTTGCCTGGAAAATCCCATGGACGGAGGAGCTTGGTAAGCTACAGCCCATGGGGTCGCAAAGAGTTGGACACGACTGAGCGACTTCACTTTCACTTTCCTGTGAAGTCTCAAGCCCATAACCCCCTTTCCTTCTCTCAGATGGCACATTAGCCTCAGCGGCTAAGTCTGTCTCTGGGTCTCGTGTTGCATATGTTTCACATGGCGCCCATATGTGCTCAGTTCTTCAGTCGTGTCCAACTCTTTGCAACCCTATGGACTGTAGCCTGCCCGGCTCCTCTGTCCATGGGATTCTCCAGGCAAGAATACTGGAGTGGGTATCAGATATGGGGTCCCCATATATAATGGGGCCCTTATATGTACATAATCAAATTTGCTTCTCTCATATTAATCTGTTTCATGTCAACTTAATTCTTAGATCAACCAATAAGGGTATAACCATAAAAAGACCAGAACAGGCCACTTTAAGCATAGGGCCCAAGGCAAGGTTTCTAGCTGCCTGGGTTCTCCTTATTTCTTTATACTGTACCATATATATATACCCTATGCTTCAATCATACCAAAATTTTTGCTATTTCCAAATGCTTCATGGTCTTACAAATTTTGACCATTCCATTCTCCCTCTCTGCAACTTCTTTCCACATTAGGTAGTCTGTCAAGCTAACACCTCTCAGATTCAGTTTACTCATCATTTCCTTTGGGAAAACTGAGTTAGTTACACGTTCCCTGTGCTCCTTAGCTCAGAATGGCATAGAAGCCTCAATTGCCCAGCTGGCCCTTGGTTCTCATGTTCTTATGGGGCTCCCAGACATATGTAATTAAACTTGTTTTTCTCTTGTTAATCTGGTGTCACTTTGATTATTAGATCAGACAAAGAACCAACAAGGGGAGAGGAAAAAATTTTACTCCTCAACATGTCCTTCACTGATCGTAAAACTTTTTTCATTATGTAATGAACACTGGGAATATACACTCAAAGTGGTAAACAGTGGTGGATTATTGCTTATTTCTGATGTTTCTTCAGTATTTTATATTAAAATATGACTATTCTTTCTTAACAGAGAAGGCAATGGCACCCCACTCCAGTACTCTTGCCTGGCAAATCCCATAGACAGAGGAGCCTAGTAGGCTGCAGTCCATGGGGTCGCTAAGAGTTGGACATGACTGAGCGACTCCACTTTCACTTTTCACTTTCACGCATTGGAGAAGGAAATGGCAACCCACTCCAGTGCTCTTGCCTGGAGAATCCCTTGGATGGGGGAGCCTGGTGGGCTGCCTTCTATGGGGTCGCACAGAGTGGGACACAACTGAAGCGACTTAGCAGCAGCAGTATTCTGTCTTAAAATTTACTAAGAGATTCTTCTAGTCAGTCTTTTTTATAATAAATTTCAATTACAAAACAAAGATTACATTCTTCTCTATTTGATAGGATTCCTATATCAATCAGGAAAAAAAAGTCAGAGTGCAAATTAGAATTTTGGGTCCCCTCAAATGCAGACCCTAGGACAAGGATCTGGGTGCAATTAGTTTAGGAAGTGATCCCAAAAATCACTGTGAGAGAGTAAAAAACAGCAGAAAGAGAAAAGATAATAAAAGGTGTGTTAATAAACAGTTTCTGCTATGGGTATCTGCACCAAGAGTGTCTGCTGTATTACCTCTGTGCTCTCTCAGAGGGAAACAAGAAAAGCTGTTTAGCTTTTGAGGAAAAATTAACTTAAAAAAAAAAAAGCTCAAAGATGCTCTGGTTTCATTCTTCTAACCTTCAGATTCACCTGCTTCAAATTTCTGGTTCCTCTACTGCATAACCAGGTCTTTGAAGCTCTCCATGTGACTCCTTGTTTATACAGGCACACTTCATCATTTACATCAATGAAGAAAAATTAGGCAAGGAGACCTTCTAATCTGCTATGCCATACGGAGGGTATACAGTTAAATAATATAAATTGCAGATTCTCTACTCTAAAGTTAAGTGTATGGTAAACCTTAGATATTTGTAAAAGTTAAGACCAAATATTTAATTCTCAAATGTGTGCTGAGTCACTCAGTCATGTCCAACTCTTTGCAACCCAATGGACTGCAACAGAGGCCAGGCTCTTCTGTTTTGAGGATTCACCAGGCAAGAATACTGGAGGGGGTTGCCATGCCCTCCTCCAAGAGATCTTCCTAATCCAGGGATCAAACCCAGGTCTCCCGCATTGCAGGCAGATTCTTTACTGTCTGAGCCACCAGGGAAGCCCACAATACTGGAGTGGGTAGCCTATCCCTTTTCTAGGGTTCCCGACCCAGGAATCAAACCGGGGTCTCTTGCATTATAGGCGGATTCTTTACCAACTGAGCTACCAGGGAAGCCCAACTCTCAAACACTACTTTAGAACAACATTCCCCTCCCCCATAAAATATGCATGCAATGAACAGAAAACAAAATTACACTGGAAAGGAAGTACCAGCCTCACTTGCTAGATGAATGCTCAAAACTCAATTCCAGGCTGTAGCAAAATTCAAGTTTTTCAATTCCATGGACATGTGTGAGGAGAGCTGAAATTTGTCAATGTTAAAATTGCTAATGCCAAGTGTCTCCGTTAGCTTTTCCTGTATAACAAATCACTCCCAACTCACAAATTATAACAATAGTCATTCATTTCTTGCTCATACATCTGTGAGATCAGCTGTGAATGCTAATGATCTAGACTGAACTCGGGCTTAATTCTAAGCTGCATGTTGGGTTCAAGTCTGTTTCATATTAGTAGCATCTTCCTTGGACTGGAAGAGAGCTAGCCAGGAGCATGCATATTTCACAGCAGAGGCACAGCACAATAGGGCAAGCACAACTGCACTGGTATATTTCAAGCTTTTATGTACATTACATTCACCAGCATCCCATTTGCCAAAGCAAGTCTGCATGACCAGGCCAATATCAATGGGATAGAGTGGTATGCAATCTTCCCATGAAAATAGAAAGGAAAAGGATGATTGTTTGCTGAATAATAATCTAATCTACCACACAAAGTCAAGTTGGTCTCATGTTCAATTTTTCCTAGGAACAGAAACATCAAAGTAAGGCTGCTAATAATGTACCAAAATCAGATTGTATTCAACAGTTACAAGTTCAAGGTAGAGTTTTTCCTACTTTGGTCCATGAATATTTTGTAAACAACATTTAATGCATCTTCACATTTCTATGTTTTATAAACAGTTCAACAAATTAGACATCAAAGAATCCTAAGGGCGGAAGCTTCCTGATAAGAGGAATATCATAAAGAAATTATGGTATATTTAGAAACCAGAATGACATTTCCATCCTTTATTTGTTTACCACTTGAACTTTAGCAACTATATGGCAATGCATTAAAAGTCTCCTTAGTCATTTTCTTGGTGATTTTCCATCCTCCTGAAAAATTATAGACCCAACAATAGTTCAAGGACTTCATAATTCACCAAAATTGTCTAAACTTCTGGAAAAGCTCCTTTTTTCTGCAATGCTCAGGACTTACAGCCTATGAAGCTTAAGCTGGCCTGCTTTCAGCTTGAGGTTTTTTTCAATCTGGGGAATTTATGAATAAATCCATTTGGCTATAGAATCTGTTCATGGTAAAGAGATAAAAAGTGATTCTCATTTTTGAGATACCAACAATAACAGCAGTACTAGCAGCAACAGCTATTCCAATTACAGCTCTGATCAGTGGCTATAAAAGTACCACTTTATACAGAAGCCTCATGAAAGTACCTCAGCATGGCAGCATGATTCAAGGAGCTGTTTTTCTCCTCCTGATGTGTACTCTTACATTTGGGGGGATTTTTTATGTTTTTCTTTTCCCAGATGCTCTTTAGGTTTCTGGTCAGTAATATTTTATCATAGATAGGGGAAAAAACAATACTTAGTTAGGTTTTTAAAAGGTCTGACTTTAGCTTTAACCATAGTGATTTTATCACAGCATGGGCAGAGAGAGGAGAGAAGCCAACACAAAGTAGTGAAAAGGAAGTCTCAGCAGGCAAGATGGCAGTTTTTCAGTGAGAAAATTAGGTTGGACAGGATACACACAAAGCACTCTCTAGCAAGCAATTGATAATGTAAAACTTGGTATTTAGAGGCTATCTTTTATTCTAAGAATGCAAGGAACTTTCCAGGCCTGGAGTAATCACTCAGAACAACATCCACATGTGTTAAGAAGCAAATACTGATGGGTCCAACTTGCAAAGGAGGAAACAAGAAGGTAGGGCTATCTGGTCACATTGAAATATTGTCAACCAGGGTCTGTAAAACTAGATCTAGACAAATATAAACAAGATATATGAAACTGATAAAACCAGGTGGTCCTATAATGTCAGAGAATGACAGATGAAGGGGCTGAGAGCACATTAACTAGCAATGGGCTTATACCCAATGGCTATGGTTTGTACTAACAGAAAGCACACATAACACAATATTTTCCCAAGGGTGTTGGTTTGATATTTGTGGATACTAAAATCCAAGGTAAAAGGAGACTTCATTTTGGGTACTATTTCTGACAGGAAACCCCCAATGCACACATGTGCATCCCAATGCACAAACATACATGCATACACACACACACACACACACACACACACACACAGTCACCTAAGTGTGTTACCTTTAGAATAAAAAAAAAAACTTTTTTTTAGCCATGCTACACTGCTTGTGGGATTTTAGTTTTTTGGCCAGGGATTGAACCCGGGCCCCAGCAGTGAAAGCACCAAGTCCTAACCACTGGACCACCAGGAAATCCCATAGAATAAAATATTTAAACATTCAAAATTACAAACTCTAAAAAGAAATTAAACATCAACAAAAAATGCAGACATATAATATATAAGCAAGGATCCTCACAAAAATAATGAAATAAACTTATTATCTACTGTAAGATACTAGCTTTAGTTATTGCAATATTTAGACTTATTTGATAAGTTCTATGATAAATGAAAACAAACTTGATAGTTGATTTAAAAACATAAAATATATCTAATAATGTTATTTCCCATTCTGGTCTTATTAGAACTTTAAATATATGTTAACAACTATGAGAGTAGAAAAATACTTTCCCCTCTACCTTTCTAGGTCTTTTGGCAGAACCGCCTCCCTGACCCAGAATAAATGACAAATTAACAGGAGACAATAGAGCGGATACCTCCTGTATACATGGGAGGTATCCAGGAAAATAGAATAATTCACTGAAATGGCCCAAGTAAGTTAAGTAAAGTAAATTAAAGTCACTCAGTCGTGTCCGACTCCTTGCGACCCCATGGACTGTAGCCTACCAGGCTCCTCTGTCCATGGGATTTTCCAGGCAATAGTACTGGAGTGGATTGCCATTTCCTTCTCCAGGGGATCTTCCTGACCCAGGGATCGAACCCAGGTCTCCCACATTGTAGACAGACGCTTAACCGTCTGAGCCAACAGGGAAGCTGAAATGGCCCAAGCTACCCCTTAAATGTTTCTCCCTCTCTATACCAGGAAGACAAGGATGACTCTGAATCATCCTCTGAGAGGAAACATGGTTGGGGAAGGAGAGCCAGTTATGGGAGGTCACTCAGAAAAGCACAGTAAACCAGGATAAGGTTTTTATGCAGACTTAAGTCACTGTCAGATCCAGTGATAAAAATTTCTAGAGATTCAGAGTCATCCTTTTCTTCCTGGTATAGAGAGGGAGAAACTCATATAAATAGGAGATTTTCTTTGTCAGTTGCTTTGTTTGCTATTATCTTCTCCCATTCTGAAGGCCATCTTTTCACTTTGCTTATAGTTTCCTTCATTGTACAAAAATTTTTAATTAGGTCCCATTTGTTTATTTTTGCTTTTATTTCCATTACTCTGGGAGGTGGGTCATAGAGGATCCTGCTGTGATTTATGTCAGAGAGTATTTTGCCTATGTTTTCCTCTAGGAGTTTTATAGTTTCTGGTCTCACATTTACATCTTTAATCCATTTTGAGTTTATTTTTGTGTATGGTGTTAGAAAATGTTCTAGTTTCAGTCTTTCACAGGTGTTTGACCAGTTTTCCCAGCACCACTTGTTAAAGAGATTGTCTTTTCTCCATTGTATATTCTTGCCTCCTTTGTCAAAGATAAGGTGTCCATAGGTGTGTGGATTTATCTCTGGGCTTTCTGTTTTGTTCCATTGATCTATATTTCTGTCTTTGTGCCAGTACCATACTGTCTTGA
This sequence comes from Ovis aries, assembly GCF_016772045.2. Taxonomy (NCBI): domain Eukaryota; kingdom Metazoa; phylum Chordata; class Mammalia; order Artiodactyla; family Bovidae; genus Ovis; species Ovis aries. The sequence continues at coordinate 23,695,082 of NC_056080.1, read as the reverse complement.
TGATTGTAGTTTTGTAGTATAGTCTGAAGTCAGGCAGGTGGATTCCTCCAGTTACATTCTTTGTTCTCAAGATTGCTTTGGCTATTTGAGGCTTTTTGTATTTCCATACAAATTGTGAAATTATTTGTTCTAGTTCTGTGAAAAATACTGTTGGTAGCTTGATAGGGATTGCATTGAATCTGCAAGCAGCTTGTGCAGCTCAATATCAGAAAATTAAATGACCTAATCAAATAAATGGGCCAAAGAACTAAACAGATATTTCTCCCAAGAAGACATACAGATGGCTAACAAACACATGAAAAGATCACTCATTACCAGAGAAATGCAAGTCAAAACCACAATGAGGTATCATCTCATGCTGGTCAGAATGGCCATCATCACAAAGTCTACAAACAATAAATGCTAGAGAGGGTGTGGAAAAAGGGGAGCCCTTTTACACTGTTAGTGGGAATGCAACTAGTACAGTCACTATGAAGAACAGTGTCGAGATTCCTTTAAAAACTAGAAATAGAACTGCCATATGATCCAGCAATCCCACTGCTGAGCATACACACCAAGGAAACCAGAATTGAAACAGACCTGTGTACCCCAATGTTCATCGCAGCACTGTTTACAATAGCTAGGACATGGAAGCAACCTAGATGTCCATCAGCAGATGAATGGATTAAGAAAGTTGTGGTACATATACACAATGGAATATTACTCAACTATTAAAAAGAACACACTTGAATCAGTTCTAATGAGGTGGATGGAAACAGAAAACAGAGCCTATTATACAGAGTGAAGTAAGTCAGAAAGAATAACACCAATACAGTATATTAACGCATATATGTGGAATTTAGAAAGATGGTAATGACAACCCTATACACGAGACAGCAAAAGAGACACAAATATAATGAACAGACTTTTGAACTCTGGGAGAAAGCGAGGGTGGGATGAGTTAAGAAAGCAGCATTGAAACAAATATATTACCACATATGAAATAGATGATCAGTTCAAGTTCAGTGCATGAAACAGGGCACTCAAAGCCAGTGCACTGGGACAACCCAGAGGGATGGGGTGGGGAGGGAGGTGGGGGGTTCAGGATGGGGGACACATGTACACCTGTGGCTGATTCATGTCAATGTATGCCAAAACCCACAATAAAGTAATTAGCCTCCAATTAAAATATAATAATTAATCTAAAAAAATAGGAGATTTTCCTTGTAAATGTCTCTGACAAAAGACAACTTCTACTGGGTTTTCAGAGCTTTTCTTATCTGCTGTTTCTTAAAAAAAAATCAGCCTAAAACAAAGTCTCATACCAAAGGACATACTTTAGGGTGACAAATTCTGCTCCCCTTCACATCTAAACAAGTAAATGCCCACTCATCATTCTCCTCCAAAACCTCATCTCATCATGAATCATAGTAAATATATAAATTCTTTTAGAAAAAATTCCCTTGGGTCATTTAAAAGCAAATGGCTCCTTACATTTAAAATATGCAAATTCTGCCATTTTTGCTAATGATATAGATTTGAGCAACTGATCCCACAAAAGAATGTTTTGAAGACCACTATTTCATGTATTGATTAAATTTCTTCAGAATTTTTTTACTTCAAAGAGCTAAAATTATTTACAAACACTCACCACTTATTAACATTTTGTTGTTTAATATTGAGAACTCAAAAATTATCATTTTTGTTTTTTAGGGTTAAATTGTGAAATCCCTATAACCTGTCCAACACAGTTCAGTTCAGTTCAGTTCAGTTGCTTAGTCGTGTCTGACTCTTTGCAACCCCATGAATCGCCACACGCCAGGCCTCCCTGTTCATCACCATCTCCCAGAGTTCACCCAGACTCACGTCCATAGAGTCCGTGATGCCATCCAGCCATCTCATCCTCTGTTGTCCCCTTTTCCTCCTGCCCCCAATCCCTCCCACCATCAGAGTCTTTTCCAATGAGTCAACTCTTCTCATGAGGTGGCCAAAGTACTGGAGTTTCAGCTTTAGCTGCCAAAGAACACCCAGGGCTGATCTACTTCAGAATGGACTGGCTGGATTTCCTTGCAGTCCGAGGGACTCTCAAGAGTCTTCTCCAACACCACAGTTCAAAAGCATCAATTCTTCAGCGCTCAGCCTTCTTCACAGTCCAACTCTCACAACCATACATGACCACAGAAAAAACCATAGCCTTGACTAGATAGACCTTAGTCGGCAAAGTAATGTCTCTGCTTTTGAATATGCTATCTAGGTTGGTCATAACTTTTCTTCCAAGGAGTAAGCGTCTTTTAAATTCATGGCTGCAGTCACCATCTGCAGTGATTCTGGAGCCCAAAAAAATAAAGTCAGCCACTGTTTCCCCATCTATTTCCCATGAAGTGATGGGAACAGATGCCATGATCTTCGTTTTCTGAATGTTGAGCTTTAAGCCAACTTTTTCACTCTCCTCTTTCACTTTCATCAAGAGGCTTTTTAGCTCCTCTTCACTTTCTGCCATAAGGGTGGTGTCATCTCCATATCTGAGGTTATTGATATTTCTCCTGGCAATCTTGATTCCAGCTTGTGTTTCTTCCAGTCCAGCGTTTCTCATGATGTACTCTGCATATAAGTTAAATAAACAGGGTGACAATATACAGCCTTGACGTACTCCTTTTCCTATTTGGAACCAGTCTGTTGTTCCATGTCCAGTTCTAACTGTTGCTTCCTGACCTGCATACAGATTTCTCAAGAGGCAGGTCAGGTGGTCTGTATTCCCATCTCTTTCAGAATTTTTCACAATTTATTGTGATCCACACAGTCAAAAGCTTTGGCATAGTCAATAAAGCAGAAACAGATGTTTTTCTGGAACTCTCTTGCTTTTTTCATGATCCAGCGGATGTTGGCAATTTGATCTCTGGTTCCTCTGCCTTTTCTAAAACCAGCTTGAACGTCAGGGAGTTCACGGTTCACGTATTGCTGAAGCCTAGCTTGGAGAATTTTGAGCATTACTTTACTAGCGTGTGAGATGAGTGCAATTGTGCAGTAGTTTGAGCATTCTTTGGCATTGCCTTTCTTTGGAATTGGAATGAAAACTGACCTTTTCCAGTCTTGACAGTGACTTAACCCTTTTGCTAGCTACAAAAAACCATGGATAAAATCAAACCTAGAGGACTTCCCTGATGGTCTGATGGATAGGAGACTGCCTGCCAATGCAGGGAACAGGGGTTCTATCTCTGGTCTGGGAAGATCCCACATGTCATGGAGCAACTAAATCTGGGTGAGCCACAACTGCTGAGCCCATGTGCCACAACTAGTGAAGCCTATGCACCCTAGAGCAAGAGAAGCCACTGCAATTCGAGGCCTGCACACTGCAACTAGAGAGCAGTCCCCGCTTGCCACAACTGGAAAAAGCCTGCGCAGCAATGAAGACCCAGCACAGCCAAAAATGAGTAAGTGAATAAGTAAAATTTTAAAAATCAAACTTAGGAAAACATTAGATATGCCAATAGAAATATGAAGAACCATTTTTTTAACCCTAGGGAAAAGGAAGGATATTGCAGCTATTGTTGGAATTTTGTGTTCTAAAACACACAGAGAGAGAATTTTGAAAAAGAACTTACAATGCTGGTGTGGTGTCCACAGAAGTACATTAGCAAAATAAAGACAGATGGCACTGAATTAATCTAACACCCAACTCTAACACTTAACAGCTATGTTGCCATCACACACTTCTCTACTGTAGTAATTCAGACTTCAACTTGACATAGACCACAAAATATATGCATGTATTCAACACCATCTGCTGCATAAGTAGAATTCAAGGGAAAGGAGCTTGCCACCATGGGATGTCAGTAGTAAAAGCTCATTCTAGGGTAACACTCTTCTAATGGGAAGAAGTAAAGAGCTTGGGTGGCCCAGTTGCTGACCCAGGTATATTTGCCAAAAGCCAACTGACACCTCTCCCAAAATATTCTCCCGAAAACAGAGTGGCACAATGCACGGACCTTCACATGAAGTAACCCTGTTGTGAACCCTGTTGTGAAAATTTTAAATAAATTTTCAAAACGAATTAAAAATCAGGCTGTATAAATAGACTTTTCGTTTGCTCCTGTCAGTAAAGTCCTAAACTAACAAAAATGGGATGTTCAATGTACCCAGTGTGAAAAGGAGAATTTCATGTTCTGTATCAGTTCAGTTCAGTTCAGTTCAGTCGCTCAGTCGTGTCTGACTCTTTGCGACCCCATGAATCACAGCACGCCAGGCCTCCCTGTCCGTCACCAACTCCCGGAGTTCACTCAGACTCACGTCCATCGAGTCAGTGATGCCATCCAGCCATCTCATCCTCTGTCGTCCCCTTCTCCTCCTGGCCCCAATCCCTCCCAGCATCAGAGTCTTTTCCAATGAGTCAACTCTGTGCATGAGGTGGCCAAAGTACTAGAGTTTCAGCTTTAGCATCATTCCTTCCAAAGAAATCCCAGGGCTGATCTCCTTCAGAATGGACTGGTTGGATCTCCTTGCAGTCCAAGGGACTCTCAAGAGTCTTCTCCAACACCACAGTTCAAAAGCAACAATTCTTCGGCGCTCAGCTTTCTTTATAGTCCAACTCTCACATCCATACATGACTACTGGAATATAGACATAGCTAAAAAGATACAGGGAAATCAAATGCTACTGTAAGGAAGCAAAATTCACCACTCTAAAATGTGCCTCTTTGACATGAAGATTAGTTCTGGCTGATTATTTTTAAGAAACAGTAGACTCAATAAAATTTTCTTGTTACCTGATCCTTAACAGCATAAAAGAATTTAGATAAAGGTCCTGTTCCTGGAATAGAAGCGTCACCACTCAACTTCTTCACCTCTTAACCCTGGATAAACAGGCTTGAGATCTCTCCTAGTTGGGATATAAGGAGGGGGTCACAGGCATGTCGTCAGCATCCAACCATCATGAATTTCAGGAAGGCCATCATGGGGAGAAGAAAACAAAACACTGGATCATGATGATTCAGATGTTAAATTAATGCACTGTTCTGATAGACTTCAAACTCTTAAAAGTAAAAGAAAACCTCTTAATAATAAGCCAGAAACAAAGGCGACTAAGCAACCAAGAAGGTAACAGAGGATATTTGATGGTATTTTGACATATTCCCCAAAACAGTACACTCTGGGTAAATTTGTAAACTAAACCAAATATATTTATGAGGAGAGGAGAGAAAATAAAAACGTTTTAGAGAATAAGTTGTTTTAAAATTACACCAAGCAGGGCTTCCCTGGTGGCTCAGTGGTAAAGAATCCACCTGCCAGTGCAGGAGACACAGGTTTGATTCCTAGTCCAGGAAGATCCCACAGGCTGCAGAGCAGCTAAGACCATGAGCCTGTCTGCTAGAGCCTGGGAACCACAACTCCTGAGCCTATGGGCCCCAACTACTGAAGCCCACACATCTAGAGCCTGTGCTCCACAACAAGAGACAACACTGCAATGAGAAGTCTGCACACTGCAACTAGAGAGTAGCCCCCACTCACCACAACTAGAGAAAAGCCCTCACAGCAATGAAGACTCAGCATGGCCAAAAATAAATTTTAAAAAATCATATCAAGCAGTTTATTTCTAACATCAACCCTAAGACTTAAATTAAAAATACAACAAAACGAAATAAAAAGCAACACGAACATAATGTGGTTTGCCCCTACGATAGCTGTGAATGTTCAAAAACCTCAAAAAGGCCCTTAAAAAGAAGAAAAACTGCCATAAATGATGATTCAAGCCTTTAATTTCCTGATAATATAACGGAAGTTAAAGATAATTAATGCAATTAACCAACATCAAAGGAAAATAAACTTTGAGATAGCTGCACCTATAGTTATGCAACCCTGCTTCCCAAATGCTCCAGGACATTCCAAAATCACGAAAGGAGGTAACAGACAAAAGGTTCTCACTTTTACATGGAATATATGAGATGCTGTGAGATTTAAATGCAGAGTGCTTAGGAGTGTTTTCACTCTATGAGATGCTACATTCACTATCACGGTAATCTGAGTCTATGCCCTGACCAGTAACACTGAAGAAGCTAAAGTTGAATGACCACCAAATGGTCATTACTTAAATCAGACTGATTATATTCTTTGCACCCAAAAATGGAGAGGCTCTATACAGTCATCAAAAACAAAACCAGGAGCTGACTGTGGCTCAGATCATGAACTCCTTATTACCAAATTCAGACTTAAATTGAAGAAAGTAGGGAAAACCACTAGGCCATTCAGGTATGACCTAAATCAAATCCCTTATGATTATACAGTGGAAGTGAGAAATAGATTTAAGGGACTAGATCTGATAGATAGAGTGACTGATGAACTATGGACGGAGGTTGGTGACACTGTACAGGAGACAGGGAGCAAGACCATCCCCATGAAAAAGAAATGCAAAAAGGCAAAATGGCTGTCTGAGGAGGCCTTACAAATAGCTGTGAAAAGAAGAGAAGCAAAAGGCAAAGGAGAAAAGGAAAAATATACCCATTTGAATGCAGATTTCCAAACAATAGAAAGGAGAGATAAGAAAGCCTTCCTCAGCGATCAATGCAAAGAAATAGAGGAAAACGACAGAATGGGAAAGACTAGAGATCTCTTCAAGAAAATTAGAAATACCAAGGGAACATTTCATGCAAAGATGGGCTCAATAAAGGACAGAAATGGTATGGACCTAACAGAAGCAGAAGATATTACGAAGAGGTGGCAAGAATACACAGAAGAACTATACAAAAAGATCTTCATGATCCAGATAATCACAATGGTGTGATCATTCACCTAGAGCCAGACATCCTGGAATGTGAAGTCAAGTGGACCTTAGGAGGCATCACTATGAACAAAGCTAGTGGAGGTGATGGAATTCCAGTTGAGCTATTTCAAATCCTAAAAGATGATGCTGGGAAAGTGCTGCACTCAATATGCCAGCAAATTTGGAAAACTCAGCAGTGGCCACAGGACTGGAAAAGGTCAGTTTTCATTCCAATCCCAAAGAAAGGCAATGCCAAAGAATGCTCAAACTACTGCACAATTGCACTCATCTCACAAGCTAGTGAAGTAATGCTCAAAATTCTCCAAGCCAGCCTTCAGCAGTATGTGAACTGTGACCTTCCAGATGTTCAAGCTGGTTTTAGAAAAGGCAGAGGAACCAGAGATCAAATTGCCAACATCTGCTGGATCATGGAAAAAGCAAGAGAGTTCCAGAAAAACATCTGTTTCTGCTTTATTGACTATGCCAAAGCCTTTGACTGTGTGGAGCACAGTAAACTGGAAAATTCTGAAAGAAATGGGAATACAGACCACCTGACCTGCCTCTTGAGAAATCTGTATGCAGGTCAGGAAGCAAGAGTTAGAACTGGACATGGAACAACAGACTGGTTCCAAATAGGAAAAGGAGTACGTCAAGGCTGTATATTGTCACCCTGCTTATTTAACTTATATGCAGAGTACATCATGAGAAACGCTGGGCTGGAAGAAGCACAAGCTGGAATCAAGATTGCCAGGAGAAATATCAATAACCTCACATATGCAGATGACACCACCCTTATGGCAGAAAGTGAAGAGGAACTGAAGAGCCTCTGGATGAAAGTGAAAGAGGAGGGTGAAAACGTTCACTTAAAGCTCAACATTCAGAAAATGAAGATCATGGCATCTGTTCCCATCACTTCATGGCAAATAGATGGGGAAAGAGTGGAAACAGTGGCTGACTTTATTTTGGGGGGCTCCAAAATCACTGCAGATGTTGATTGCAGCCATGAAATTAAAAGACTCCTTGGAAGGAAAGCTATGACCAACCCAGATAGCATATTAAAAAGCAGAGACGTTACTTTGCCAACAAAGGTCCATCTAGTCAAGGCTATGGTTTTTCCAGGAGTCACATATGGATGTAAGAGTTGGACTGTGAAGAAAGCTGAGCGCCAAAGAATTGATGCTTTTGAACTATGGTGTTGGAGAAGACTCTTGAGAGTCCCTCGGACTGCAAGGAGATCCAACCAGTCCATCCTAAAGGAGATCAGTCCTGGCTGTTCATTGGAAGGACTGATGCTAAAGCTGAAACTCCGGTACTTTGGCCATCTGATGTGAAGAACTGACTCATTTGAAAAGACCCTGATACTGGGAAAGATTGAAGGCAGGAGGAGAAGGGGACGACAGAGGATGAGATTGTTGGATGGCATCACTGACTCAATGGACAGGAGTTTGGGTAGGCTCCGGGAGTTGGTAATGGACAGGGAGGCCTGGTGTGGTGTAATTCATGGGGTTGCAAAGAGTCGGACACAACTGAGCAACTGAACTGAACAGTATGGAAAATATAAAATGAAAATAAAATATGAAAAACTTTTAACCCATGGTCTTATAATTCTTTTTTTTCTTTTTTTAATTATTATTTTTTTTTTTACTTTACAATATTGGATTGGTTTTGCCATACATCAACATGAATCCACCACAGGTGTACACGTGTTCCCCATCCTGGACCCCCCTCCCACCTCCCTCCCCATACCATCCCTTTGGGTCATTCTGGAATCAATTTACAATTTTGGGCCTGATGGATAGCATTAACCAGTTTTATAACAGATGCTCACCCAAAGAAATTCAAATCACGTTAATAAAAAACCTACTTTAGATGTTTCCTTTTCATCACATGGAGCCAGATTGAAGAGCTAAGAAGAATGTCCCATTTCTACATAATAGCCACTAATGGTAAAGTTTGCAAGTATTTGGGTAAATGTTAAAAACATGGCTTGGCTTTAAGACAAGTTTAGATTCATCACCTACATGCACAATTCACAAAGGTTATGCAAAAGACTAAAGGACAGTTGTAGTAGTTTGGGATGAGAAACTGGACAGGTAACTTATGACTCCCTCGATAAAGGAGGGGAATTAATGGTTTCCCTGGGTATCTCCATGTATACAGGAAGTATAAACTCTATTAAACTTGTTTGTTTTTCTCCTGTTAATCTGTCTTTTCATCCCAGCCAAGAACACAGAAGGGTAGAGGGAAAATTCATTTTTCTCCCTGACAACAGAAACTCATAATGAAAGAAAATGTACAGTGCTATTCAAGTGCAAAATTCTTGGTCAGCCTCCCTGCTTCTTCAGCAGAGGGCACTCTGCAGTGAAAAGTGGCCACCTTCCCACTATAGTACCCAAGACTACAGTTGAAGTGAAGTGAAGTTTCCCACCTTCACTGGCCTATCAGTGTGAAGCTCCAAAGGCCGGGCTATAGTGGTCAGTGGTGGTGAATATACATCTATTCAGGGTTTGCCTGATGCTCAGCTTCCACCCACACTGTCTTCTTGATCTGTTCTAAGCAGGTATGTGTAGCAAAACGATCAATCCTAGGAAAGCTGAGAAGTTACTACAAATTGCTAAAAATATCAGTGTTATGGCCTTCACACCCCTTACTTAAAAACTGATGGATTCAGAGGGAAAACACCACAGAAATTCAACCTTCCTTTCTGTTCCAAGATAACACTGAAAGTCAGATAGCCCTTCCTTCTATTTTCTCAGCACCATAATGGGATCATGGTTACCAGATTCCAGGAGCCTTAGTTGCCTAAACAGGCATCTCAGGAAGCTGGGGAAAAGAAGTGCAGCTTAGCAGCTACCAGCACAGACTGTGAAGTCCGACCTGGGTCCTGCCACTTAGCTGTGTGTGAGCTGTGTCATCTGGTACAAGTTACTCAACCGTGCAATGCCCCGGCTCTCTAGTCTGAAATCAGTACACAGGTGTGAGAAATTAAAGGAGATAATGTATGTTCAGTGTTCAGCTTGTGACATAGTAAACACTCGGCATACTTCTATTAAATCATCATTAATAAGAGTAGTTTCTCTTTGTTAATGCCATCTGCTTCTCATTATTTCATTACTCTCTAACTCTCAGAACACAGTCACTTGTTTCAATACTTTAGACGCACAAAAATCAGTTATGTAAACAACTTAACACTAAAGACTCTAAAATAAGAATAAATGGTTCCATGTCTCTCTGTTCCTACAGTCCTACTTTATTGAGATAATATTGCTAAAATAAGCAGTAAAAATTTATAGCTTATTGTTCCATAAATTCTCCCTGCATTAGTGCATATAGCATGCATACACACACACACACACACACATAATATACATCTTTTCTTTAACTTAAAAAAAAATTTTCTAACTGACCTCTTTCACGTCTTGCCATGCCCTCCTCCACGGGATCTTCCTGACCCCAGGAATGAACCCAGGTCTCCTGCATTGCAGGAAGATTCTTTACTGACTGAGCCACCAGGGGGGCCCCCAGTTACCTATAGTGCTATCTTATTTTTTCCAATATAGTATTCTGAACTGGACTGCGATTTAACTGGCCCCGCATTAATGAATACTCAGGTTGCTCCTGTTTGTATTATAAATAATGCTGCAAAGAACCACCTCTCACATACATCTTTGCTTATATATGTAAGTATATCCATACAGTAAATTCCTAACAATGGCAATGCTCAGTCAAAAATCATGTACTTTTTAAAAACGTTTTCTCGTGTATAGGAATGCAAGGGATTTCTGTGTGTTGATTTTATATCCTGCAACTTTACTATATTCATTGATTAGCTCTAGTAATTTTCTGGTGGAGTCTTTAGGGTTTTCCATGTAGAGGATCATGTCATCTGCAAACAGTGAGAGTTTTACTTCTTCTTTTCCAATTTAGATTCCTTTTATTTCTTTTTCTGCTCTGATTGCTGTGGCCAAAACTTCCAGAACTATGTTGAATAGTAGCGGTGAAAGTGGACACCCTTGTCTTGTTCCTGACTTTAGGAGAAATGCTTTCAATTTTTCACCATTGAGGATAATGTTTGCTGTGAGTTTGTCATAGATAGCTTTTATTATGTTGAGGTATGTTCCTTCTATTCCTGCTTTCTGGAGAGTTTTTATCATAAATGGATGTTGAATTTTGTCAAAGGCCTTCTCTGCATCCATTGAGATAATCATATGGTTTTTATTTTTCAATTTGTTAATGTGGTGAATTACATTGATTGATTTGCGGATATTGAAGAATCCTTGCATCCCTGGGATAAAGCCCACTTGGTCATGGTGTATGATCTTTTTAATGTGTTGTTGGATTCTGATTGCTAGAATTTTAAATGCTGGAGAGGGTGTGGAGAAAAGGGAACCCTCCTACACTGTTGGTGGGAATGCAAACTAGTACAGCCACTATGGAGAACAGTGTGGAGATTCCTTAAAAAATTGCAAATAGAATTACCTTATGACCCAGCAATCCCACTGCTGGGCATACACACCAAGGAAACCAGAATTGAAAGAGACACACGTACCCCAATGTTCATCGCAGCACTGTTTATAATAGCCAGGACATGGAAACAACCTAGATGTCCATCAGCAGATGAATGGATAAGAAAGCTGTGGTACATATACACAATGGAGTATTACTCAGCCGTTAAAAAGAAATTCATTTGAATCAGTTCTGATGAGATGGATGAAACTGGAGCCGATTATACAGAGTGAAGTAAGCCAGAAAGAAAAACACCAATACAGTATACTAACACATATATATGGAATTTAGAAAGATGGCAATGACAACCCTGTATGCAAGACGGGAAAAAAGACACAGATGTGTATAACGGACTTTTGGACTCAGAGGGAGAGGGAGAGGGTGGGATGATTTGGGAGAATGGCATTCTAACATGTATACTATCATGTAAGAATTGAATCGCCAGTCTGTCTGACGCAGGATACAGCATGCTTGGGGCTGGTGCATGGGGATGACCCAGAGAGATGTTATGGGGAGGGAGGTAGGAGGGGGGTTCATGTTTGGGAACGCATGTAAGAATTAAAGATTTTAAAATTTAAAAAATAAAAAACTAAAATAATAATAATAATAATAAATAAATAAAAAGACTTTTATCACAAAAAAATAAATAAAAATAAAAACGTTTTCTCTATACTGCCAAATGGGCACACAAACAGGTTATAACTCTCATACTTGTCAATCACTTAAGAGGATGACTACACATTCACTTTGCTAATACTCTTATTGAATTATTATTTGGGAAATACAAGCTATGTCTCAAATTAAAATGCACAGCTGAACAAGAGCAAGGACACTGCCTTTCCTGTCTTGAGGTAAGGTGAAGTCGCTCAGTCATGTCCGACTCTTTGCAACCCCGTGGACTGTAACCTACTAGGCTTCTCCGTCCATGGGATTCTCCAGGCAAGAATACTGGAGTGGATTGCCATTTCCTTCTCCAGGGTATCTTCCCGACCCAGGGATCGAACCCCGGTCTCCCGCATTGGAGGCAGACGCTTTAACCTCTGAGCTACCACACACACAACGACTGACAGACTGTTTGACCCATAGGAGCCTTTTAGAATATGTGGATTTAGTGAGTGGTAACACTGGAGACACGAGAGGGGAGAGTGGGTTCTATGGGTCATCTAGGAAAATTCCATACTTATCACAAGCTTTCCTCCTGTTTTCTCACATTTTCCATCTATCCATGGGAGTATTATTTGCCAGCAATTTCAGAGAACTGTTGTCACAAAAGCTATGGTTTATAAATAAACCCCCTTTTCAAACTCAGAGTTCTAGTGTGCATTTTTTATGTCACTGTAGCGCACTAAGTCTTCAGGTGGTGGCACCTTAGTGGCTTCAGAAGTCTTACCAAGACTAAATTACTTCCCCAAAATTTTAGATGGGGAAATTACTATCAATTAATGCAATTAAGATCAATCTGAAAGCTAGCATGGGGTAGCACTTGAATAGTTCAAACCCCAGTAATTCAGATTTGGCAAAAAGTTAAATGGAGCACCAAAAATAGGCCAGAGAACTGTCTGTGGGTCTTACAGAACATTTCAGCAATACTGGGCATAGTACAGTACTGTCCCACCAATTACACAAGGTGGCAGCTAATGGATTAGGGAGCTGTGGTATTTGGTGACAAGTCACAGCACTTAAAATGCCAGCTATTAATTTTGTTGTCTATTATTTATTTTAAATATTAGTCATAGAGTGTCAACTGGACTTCAGGCTATTAGAAATCCCCTAGATAGTATAATTTCTGTGAAGGGAAATGTACCTATCAGTTTATCCTTTAATGACATTTGTCATTTCTGAATGATGGGAAGGGGTGAAATGTTTTGACTCTTAAAAGAGCACTTATTTGTGCTCTCCCATTTTCTTCAGGTAGAAAATGCTGCAAGGCATTCTTCTTTGAGGCATTTTCATATAGAACCAGTGACATTTAATACACATTAAAACCAAGAATGGAAGTAAACATTTCTGAGCACCTCCTATGTCCCTGACACCATCCCAGGCTTTGTGTATGTGTAATTTCATGTAACCCTTATGTATATACTATTTTGTGTGTATTTTTGTTTTACATATATGGAAGTGGACACAGAGAGCTTGAGTAACTTGGTCAGGGATTCAAAACTCGTTATCTGCCTCCAAAGCTTATGCTCTTTCTACTGTATGGCTGCTTTGTCTACATCTGTCAAAATGCCAAGAAAATATTTTCAGATAAGAGCCTAAGCAAAAAAAAAAAAAACAAAACAGCATTTTCATCCCTGGGAATTTTTAGCATTGAAATGAGCCAGCTTTTCCAATCACGAATGAATGATAAGGAATGATGAACGCATGCAAATGTCCGACTTATAAACAGACAGAAGAACACTGTACATCATTAGTCAATTCTGGATTGCTTATACTAACAGCCGAGAGTGGGCGTGAAGACAATCTGGAATAGAGAAATTTTAAAAATTCTATTTGACTTCAGACTGCATTTTTGGCCTATGAATTATTAAAAATAGTAAATTATCACTGCCTTATTATTATGAGATGTTATTTCCTGGACATCAGCTTCCAAATCATAAAACACCAAAACATTAAATTTAAAGACAAAGAATTCCACAGGAAAAATTTTACACGAAACCACAAAGCAGATCATTGAAGTTTGGACTATATGACTATATAAATTGGTAGCATATGAAAGATTTCACACTCTGGTATGCTACACTCAGTTCTCTGACCCATGCTTCTTATGAACACAGACTCAATTTATCTTCTTCAGGCACTGGAATTACTTTATTCAAAGATAAAATAACAAATCCATATATAACTTGCATGGCTTTTTTAAGTTGCCCTATCAGGCTCTTAAACTTTTTACTTTTAAATCTGTGTATAATAATAGAAAAACTTCTTTAAAAAGGATTTTAAGTAGAGATACAAACTGCAGTGCCAATATGAGTACAATTAGCAATATTTTCTTCATTCCTAACTTATTCCTTTACAAATAGAAAGTGATTATTAACTCAGGTACTATTCGTGCTAAGTCACTTTAGTCATGTCTGACTCTTTGAGACCCAATGGACTGTAGCCCACCAGGCTCCTCTGTCCACGGGATTCTCCAGGCAAGAACACTGGGATGAGTTGCCATGCCCTCCTCCAGGGGATCTTTCCAACTCAGGGATCGAACCTGGGTCTCTTATGTCTCCTGCATTGGCTGGCAGGTTCTTTACCACTGAGCCACCTGAGAAGCCCCAGGTACTATTAGTTACACAATTAAATGAAACAATAATTTCATGTGGACAAAGGGCTTTGAAAGAAAGAACATATTTGTTGAGTACTGTGGAGAAATTAATGAACAACACGGCATCAGTCAGGCTCTCCTGTCCCACTCTCTCACAGCCTCATACCTTATGTTCTGCAAACAGTGATATTGCTAACCTTGGTAGCACTGCGCCTGGGTGCCCACTTGGCCATGGGCCACTTTTGTGTATCCTAGTATATCAGTAGTCTTTGAAGACTCGCTGCTGCTGCTGCTGCTGCTGCCCAGAGAAAATAAACATGTCTGCAGTCCCCACAGCTCCTTGAGTCTTCTTCCATTTTCCCTGGCTGCACCTTATCTATTATGGGTTCAGTGAACAGTGTGAGTGGCAAGGCAATTGGTGTAGCCAGCAGCATACCTAGCAGGTAGGGGAGCCTCAGGCAGGGAGGAAGCCAGTGGCCACCACGGAACATGTGGTATCTGGTGGCCACTGTCCTCTCAGTGTGGGCCCTGATGGAAGACTGGGAGGCAGTGAATGGGTCACTGGATAATATTGAAAAGACACTATAGGCAGTGAGCTCTCACTTGCTGGACAAATCTGCACATACTGCTGCTAACACCATGAGGTGGATTTTGTTGACTGCCTTGAAGGCAAACATGGGGAATGCTCTCCCTGATGCTGCGCGAGTGCACAGAGAGTATTATAAAGACGTTAGAAGTGGTGAGCTTTCGGAAAAAAAGCAGTGCACGCTGCTGCTGACACCATGGGGTGGACTTTATTGACTGCCTTGAAGGAAAACATGGAGAATGCTCTCTGTGATGCTGCACCAGTGCGTGAACTACAGAGATGGGCAAAGGAAGTAGAGCAACAGATGTAGATGCTAGGACAAGAGCTGCATGGCCTTGGGGACCATGGTGTCTCGGACTGTGAGATTACAGAATGCTAGGCAACTCACACAGGGTGCACCTAATCAAACACACGGCCTGATGAAATGGATCAATGCCACCATCTGCACCATGCAGACCAACGCAGGAGTGTTCCCAAATACCATAAGTAAATGGCATACTTGTGCCAAGCTAACCCAAGTGGTAAGAGAATTGGGCATGAGACAGGCGATGTTTAACCTAAATGCCTGGAGCCCAGATGATAAGCCTCTTACCGGCGGTATGTGAGACACCATTTTAACCAGTGCTCCATCTGCCTATTTTGGATCACTACCTGCTATACTTACACCCTATGTGGGGCACCTCATCTGGCCAGCTTGAGAAACACAAAAGGGCAGCAGCAGCAGGCTAAAGGGATTAGAACAGTGAAAGCCTCCAAGCGGGGTTGAGCTGGTAAAGGCCCCACCTGGTTAACAGCGGTACAAGTGAGGGCTGATTCACTAGCAGCAGGTCTTGACAGAAACAAAATTGATAAGCAACCTAATGCTGTACTCCTAGAGCTGTGGAAGCAATTGAGCCCAGAGCAGCAGTTTACCAAGTGCGGAAAGCACCCACAGCATGAGGTACAGGCAGTTCGGATAGAGGACTTTATGCCAAGTGGAGATGTCTCTGCTGATGCCCTGTTCTGTTTTGAATAGGGCTCAGGCCAAGGTACCCACCCAGAAAGCTCAAGCAGGGACTAGAGGCCCCATGTGGAACATGTAATTCACTGGTCGCTGACCAGTGTACAAAGAGTAATGGCCCTGGTTGACCCTGGTGCTGAATGCAGCCTGGTACATGGCAAACCAGAACAGTTTCCTGGCCACAGTACATATATCAATTGCTACGGTGCCCAAACCACTGAAGTAGAGGCTGTGTCTTTACCACTAGAAATTGGGCAGCTTCCTGTGCGAGTATACACTGTATGCTAAGTCGCCTCAGTCGTGTCCGGCTCTGTGTGACCCCAGAGACGGCCGCCCACCAGGCTCCCCCATCCCTGGGATTCTCCAGGCAAGAACACTGGAGTGGGGTGCCATTGCCTTCTCCGATACACTATATATGTGTTCCCAATTCTGGAATATATTTTGGGGATAGATGTCTTGCAAGGTCTTGTGTTGCAGACCTCTGTGGAGGAATTGTGTCTCCAAGCATGTGTTGTGAAGGCAGTCGTGAGGGGATATGCAAAGCATCCCCCACAGATGTTGCTGACACCCTGGAGGGCAGTAACTGTGAGACAATATCATCTACCTGGTGGCCACAAAGAAATAGGCACCACCATTGCTGAGCTGGTGAAAGTGGACATGTACGTCCTGCAAGAGCCCATTCAACTCCCCGTGTGGTCCATCCAGAAGCCCAATGGCTCTTGGCAGTTGACTGCAGACTACAGGGAACTGGATAAAGTGAGGCTGCCTGTGCATGCTGCTGTACCATCCATCCACGACTTGATGGACCAGTTACCTACAGCGCTGGGCACTTATCACTAAGTGGCAGACTTAGCAAATGCTTTTTCCCCCAATAGCTATAGCTGTTAAAAGTCAAGACCAGTTTGCATCCACTTGGGAAGGGTGTCAGTGGATGTTCCAAGTCCTTCCCCAAGGATATCTACATAGCCCAACAATCTGTCATGGGCTGGCTGCAGGAGATTTGGAAAAATGGAACTGCCCTGCATCAATGAAACTCTTTCATTATATTGATGATGTGCTACTAACCTCTGATTATTTTGCAGGTGTAAAACAGCGTACTGTGAAGGCTGTGTCCCATGATGTACATTGTACTGTAAAGGCTATGTACTATGATATAGACAGTGAACTGTGAAGGCTGTGCCCTCCTAATGAGGTAGTGGCTTGGCTATACCAGCACCTGCATCACACAGGGACAAAAACCATGTGGGCAATTGCCAAAGGGTGGGATCTTCCTATTTCTTGGAGAGAAATAGAAGATGCCTGCCATGACTATTCCACATGTGCCTGGGAAGCTCTTCACCCCCACAGGCTGGCAGCCACTGATGGACAGGTGGTGAGGGGGAGAATTTCTTTGACTCGGTGGCAAGTGAACTTTGTAGGGCCTCTACCACTAGCAGAGAACGCCAGCTTTGCTTTAACAGCTATAGATGCAGCTACAGGTTTGCTATTTGCCTGGCCATGTAAGGCCGCTGACTAACGCTGTACACTTAAGGTGCCTGACTGCCTGACAGCCATGTATGGCCATCCTCTGATTATAGCGGGTGACTGGGGTACCCATTTCACTGGAAAAGAAGTCCAGCACTGGGCAAAGAGGCTGGGAATTCAATGGGTATTTCATATCCCTTATCACCCACAGGCAGGGATCTGACTGAGCCATATAATGGTTTGTTAAAACAAGGCTTGAGGCTGTCTATTGATTCCCCCCTTCTTGAAGCGGTAGACCTGACACATATGGGGGCTTTTACAGGTTCTCAATGAAAAACCACACAGGGGTGGAATCACCCCGGAGGAGGCTCTTCTGCATCGTGCTGCTGCACCAATACAACTGCAGGTGGCAACAACAGATATTTGCCTAAAACCTGGCTATGGAACCCAAGGTAATATCCTGTTGCCAGCCCCAACAGAGACTGCACAAGGACAGATGGTGGACTGGACTTGGCCATGGAAGACAAAGACACCCCACATGTGGTGGGAAGCTTTCCTAGTCCCATGTGGGCAAGGGCTGCAACATGACTTTCAGGCTGTACCCTGGGTGACAAGCACCTGGTCCCCTCATGTGCATGTCACCTGGCCAGGACCACAGGGAACTGCCTCAGTGTTGAAAGGTGTATTTGTACTCTCCCTGAGGTCTATCATGAGTTCCCCTGTTATGCTCCGTGTGGAGCCACAGGATGTGAGAAATCCATGATGTGCAATGCCTAACCAGAGACCCACTGCAAGAACGGTGGGCAGCCTGTCCAGTACCTGGCATTGGAGTTTGCTCTGTATTGGGTGTGTAGCCTGCACTCTAGTGGTTTGTTGTTGTAGCTTTCACTGTTGTTGTGGAATATGGGTACAAGCACCACTAGTGTTCACCAGAAAGAAGCCACAGAGGGCCGACCCTATGTAAACAGTGGGACAGAAGACCCTGAGGGGTGGATTGTGGAGAAGTTAACTGACAACACAGAGTCAGTCAGGCTCTCCTGTCCCACTCTCTCACGGCCTCATACCTTACGTTCTATCAACAACGATATTGCTGACCTTGGTAGCACTGGGCCTGCGCACCCACTTGGCCATGGGCCACTTTTGTCTGTCCTAGCATATCAGTAGTCTTTGAAGACTCCCTGCGGCGGCTGCTGCTGCCCAGAGAGAATAAACATGTCTGCAGTCCCCACAGCTCTTCAGGTCTTCTTCCATCTTCCCCGGTCACGCCTTATCTACTCTGGGTTCAGTGAACAGTGTGAGCGGCAAGACAACTACTTACCATGAACACGGGATTCTGAAAGTACTTTATACCCATGATTTCCTCCAACTCTCAAGACAGTTTCTGTGAGGAGAGCATTATTATCCGCCATCGTTGGAATGAGAAAGCCGAGTCCGCAAGAAGTGCCAGGTTCCAGTGATTATAACCAGCCACCTGGGTTCTATCTTCTAAGCCACGCAGCTGCTGCTTCTAAACTTCAGGAATCCTGAGAAGCACCAGCTGAGAGTGACAGAGGTGAGTTTCAGTCCCTAGTTCACCACTTCATATTTGGGGGACCTTTAGGAAGATGAATCACCTGACTCTTCATTCTCTCATCTGTAAAATGGGAAAAATAATGAATTTAAAACTTAGAGTGGAATGAAAAAGATTTATATATATAAATATATTAAAAATATATATTGGAATCACTTTGCTGTACATAGGAAACTAACACAATATTGTAAATTAACTACATTTCAATGAAAAAAAATTTTTTTAACTTAGGGAGGATGCAAAGTTTAAATGATTAATTGCCTACTGCTGGGAGGGATTGGGGGCAGGAGGAGAAGGGGACGACAGAGGATGGCATCAGCGACTTGATGGACATGAGTTTGAGTGAACTCCGGGAGTCGGTGATGGACAGGGAGGCCTGGCATGCTGCGATTCATGGGGTCGCAAAGAGTCGGACATGACTGAGCAACTGAACTGAACTGAACATGCTGATTAATATTATTAGTTTCCAGAAATGTACAGTACAAATACAAAAATAATTTTGTAAAATGGAGCAGGGTCCATCCTATGAAGGAATAAACATAGGAACACAAGGAGTCAGTACAGTTGTGTTAATCGAGACTATAAGCCTTCCAGAAGCCAAAACAACATACCATACCACTCTCTTTCTCCCAGAACGGATCTTACATCAGTTTATTAGTGAAAACAGGGTTTTCAGAGTGGAGGAATTCAACTGGGGCCTTATGTAGAGGAAACTATGGCAAATAGCAGAGTCCATAAAATGAGAGTCACAGAAAAGCCTGAAGCAAATATCAAAGGTTGTTCTTGTAGCAATCCTAACTGAAAGATAAAGGCCTAACAGAAACTGTAATTTTGAGGCAGCAGTTGAACACAGAATTAAGCTAATGCCGCTAAAGTGTTTTGAATCTATGGGCACTCCAGCCAATATCAATGTGCTCAGCCTTGTCTGATTCTATGACCCCATGGACTGTAGCCAGCCAGCCTCCTCTGTCCACGGGATTTCCCAGACAAGAATACTGGAGTGGCTTGTCATTTCCTTCTCCAGGGGATCCTCCAAAACCAGAGATCAACCAGTCTCTAGCGTCTCCTAAATTGGCAGGCAGATTCTTTACCACTGTTCTACCTGGGTGATTGTTGTTTTTCAGTCACTCAGTTGTGACTTTTTGCGAACCCATGGAATGCAGCACACCAGGCTTCCCTGTCCTTTACCATCTCCTGGAGCTTACTCAAACTCATGTCCATCAAGCAGGTGATGCCATCCAACCATCTCATCCTCTGTTGTCCCCTTCTCCACTTGCCTTCAATCTTTCCCAGCATCAAGGTCTTTTCCAATGAGTTAACTCTTCGAATCAGGTGGCCAAAGTATTAGAGCTTCAGCTTCAGCATCAGTCCTTCCAATGAATATTCAAGACTGATTTCCTTTAGGACGGACTGGTTTGATCTCCTTGCAGTCCAAGACACTATTAAGAGTGTTCTCCAATACCATAGCTCAAAAGCATCAATTCTTCAGCACTCAGCCTTCTTTATGGTCCAAGTCTCACATTCATACATGACTACTGGAAAAACTATAGCTTTGATTAGATGGACCTTTGTTGGCAAAGTAATGTCTCTGCTTTTTAATATGCTATTTAGGTTTGTCATAGCTTTTCTTCCAAGTAGCAAACATCTTTTTATTTTAGGGCTGCAGTCAACATCTGCAGTAATTTTGGAACCCAAGAATACAAAGTCAGTCACTGTTTCCATTGCTTCCCCATTTATTTTCCATGAAGTGATGGGACTGGATGCCATGATCTTCTTTTTTTGAATGTTGGGTTTTCAGCCAGATTTTTCACTCTTCTTTTTTGCCTTCATCAAGATGCTCTTTAGTTCCTCTTTGCTTTCTGCCATAAGGGTGGTGTCATCAGCATATCTGAGGTTACTGATATTTCTCCTGGCAATCTTGATTCCAGCTTATGCTTCATCCAGCCCAGCATTCCACATGATGTACTCTGCATATAAGTTAATTAAGCAGGGTGACATATACAGCCTTGATGTACTCCCTTCACGATTTGGAACCAGTCTGCTGTTCCATGTCCAGTTCTAACTGTTGCTTCTAGGCATGCATATAGGTTTCGCGGGAGGCAGGTAAGGTGGTCTGGGTTTCCCATATCTTTAAAATTTTTCCACAGTTTGTTGTGATCCACACAGTCAAAAGCTTTAGGGTATTCAATGAAATAGATGCTTTTCTGGAATTCTTTTGCTTTTCTATAACCCAACATATTGGAAATTTGATATCTGCTTCCTCTGCCTTTTCTAAATCCAGCTTGGACATCTGGAAGCTCTTGTTCATGTCCTGTTGAAGCCTAGCTTGGAGAATTTTGAGTATTACTTACGTAGTGTGTGAAATGAGAGCAATTGTGCACCTCCTACATTGGTAGGTGGATTCTTTGCCACTGACCCCTGCTGCTGCTAAGTCGCTTCAGTCGTGTCCAACTCTGTACGACCCCAGAGATGGCAGCCCACCAGGCTCCCCCGTCCCTGGGATTCTCCAGGCAAGAACACTGGAGTGGGTTGCCATTTCCTTCTCCAATGCATGAAAGTAAAAAGGGAAAGTGAAGTCGCTCAGTCATGTCCGACTCTTAGCGACCTCATGGACTACAGACTACCAGGCTCCTCCGTCCATGGGATTTTCCAGGCAAAAGTACTGGTGTGGGGTGCCATTGCCTTCTCTGACCCCTAGGGAATTCCAAATCACCTCGAGGGTTTGTTAAAACTCTGATTTCAGAGCTCCACCTGCAATGTTTCTGATTCAGTTATCTCCAGTGGGGCTGTAGGATTTGCATTCTAACAAGTCCTGGGGGAGGAAGATACCCTGGAGAAGGAAATGGCAATCCACTCCAGTATTCTTGCCTATGAAATCCCATGGACAGAAGACGCCTGGCGGGCTACAGTCCATGGGGTCACAAAAGTCTTGGAAATGACTAGGTGAGTAAACAACAACGAGGTGATTTGGATGTTTGCTCACATGTGACACAAGAGTGCGTTAAGACCTGAAATATCTCTGAGAAGTGGTGGGAGCTTGTGTGCTTCAGTCATGTCTGACTCTGTATAACCCTATGGACTGTAACCCACCACTGGTAGCAGTGGTAAATTAAAATTTCAGCGCCTGTAATTCTGGCCATCTCCCAAGACAAAGAAATTCCCCCAAAGAAGAGTCTAGTTCTAAGAAATAGGGCCTCCCATTTTGCCTACTAATATGTTAGCCACAAAATACACATCTCTAAGTTTACCGGTCAAAGGAGCCTGCCAAATGCGCTTATGATATTAATCACTTTCCGATTAGAATGTTTGCCAGTGATAATGATTTTTTCTATTACAGTTAAAATTCAGTCTTTCCTCCCTACACCGTAAGTGTGGAGTCACTTTCTTCCAAAGACCACAGTATAGAAAGGGGTAGAAAGGGCAACTTTACAATGAGAAAACAAAAATGGCATTTTACTTCTGTGGTCTTCTTCCCAAGGATACACAACCTCAGTCTATCCCTAAGATAAACGTCAAACACATCCCAAGTAAGGGACATTCTACAAAACACCTGAATAGTATTCCTCAAAACTGTCAAAAGTCATGAAAAACAAGAAAAGTTTGAGAACCTATCATAGTCTAGAGGAGACCTGACAACAAAATGTCATGTGATAAACCTGGGTGGGATCTAGAACAGAAAAAGGGTATCAGGTAAAGAAGAGCAAACGAATCTGAATAATGAATGGACTTCAGTTAACACTAATATATGAATCCTGGTTCGCCCATTGTGAACAAAGTACCACACCAAGATAAGATGTTACAAAAAGGGAAATTGGTGTGGTATTTGAGAACCCTTTTGCACTTTCATTTTTCTGAAATCAGAAACTCTTCTAAAATTAAAAGTTCATTTTAAATTTCAGTCTTTCTTCTTGATAAGAAGCACATATGCAGATGATTTGCACGTCAAGGTTTCTAATTAATAATGAAAATAGAATCCTCCTCTCCTATGCATATGTGCATTAGTCACTAAGCCCTGTCCAACTCTTTGCCACCCCATGGACTGTAACCCGCCAGGTTCCTCTGTCCATGGGATTCTCCAGGCAAGAATACTGGAGTGGGTAGCCATTCCCTTCTCCAGGGGATAATCACGACCTAGAGATCAAACCAGGGTCTCCTGCACTGCACGCAGACTCTTTGCCATCAGAGGCTCCAGGGAAGCCCCACCTCACTCCCCCCACAACTTCCACGTGTTCCCTACCCACAACCATCCACTGGATGCTGTCCCCTCCGGTCCTGCACACCTTGCAAACCAACCACACGCTCCTGCAAAGTTAATCTGGTCCCTTCACCCAATGGCAAATGGGTGGTAGGTGGGACGTCGCTTGTTAAAATGAAATAAAGAAACACTGGCTCAATTAGGGGTAGCATGGCCAATGACTGTGGGGTTGCCCCTGTAAAGTGACTCAGGCATCTTCATGCCTTTCTTTACTCCTCCCATTCCACCCATTCCCTATCCCTGTTTTCGCAAAGAGCTGGCTGCAGTCTGAGAGGAACGGAGATGGCAGAGGCTGACGGCGATGACTCGCTCAACCCCATGTCAATCCTCATAGACGAGCTCCAGAACGAGGATATTCAGCTTCGCGTCAATAGCATCAATAAGCTGTCCACCATCTCGTTGGCCCTTGGAGTCGAAAAGACCCGCAGTGAGCTTCTGCCCCTCATTATAGACATCCTGTACGATGAGGACGAGGTCCTGTTGGCCCTGGCGGAGCAGCTGGGCACCTTTACCCCTCTGGTCGGAGGTCCCGAGTATGTTCACTGCCTGCTGCCACCCCTAGAGTTGCTGGCCGTGGTGGAGGAGGCCATAGTGCGGGAGAAGGCGGTGGAGTCCCTGAAGGCCATCTCACATGAGCACTCACCCTCCCATCTCGAGGACCACTTTGTGCCACTCGTGAAGCGGCTGGTGGACGGCGACTTAGTCAACTCTCGCATCTCAGCCTGTAGCCTTTTCTCCGTCTGCTACCCTGGCGTGTCCATCGCCATCAAGGCGGAACTTCTACAGTGCTTCCGGGATCTGTGCTCAGATGACAACCTCTTGGTGCGATGTGCAGCAGCCTCCAACCTGGGGGATTTCGCCAAGGTGCTTGAGATAGACGACATCAAGAGTGAGATCATCCCCATATTTTCCAACCTGGCCTCTGACAAGCAGGATTCGGTGCGGCTGCTAATGGTGGAAGTGTGCGTGAACATCGCCCAGCTCCTGCCCCAGGAGGCCCTGGAAGCCCTGGTGATGATCACCCTGTGCCAGGCTGCCGAGGACACATCCTGGCGTGTCCGTTACATGGTGGCCAGCAAGTTCACAGAGCTCCAGACAGCAGTGGGGCCTGAGATCACCAAGACGGGCTTGGTCCCTGCCTTCCAGAACCTGATGAAAGACTGTGAGGCCGAGGTGAGGGCCGCTGCCTCCCACAACCTCAAAGAATTCTGTGAAAATCTCTCCACTGACTATCGGGAGAATGTGATCCTGACCAAGATCTTGCCCTGCAGCAAGGAGCTGGTCTCAGACATCAACCAGCATGTCAGGTCAGCCCTGGCCTCCGTCATCATGGGCCTCTGCCCCATCCTGGGCAAAGATAACACCATCGAGCACCTCATGCCCCTTTTCCTGGCTCTGCTGAGGGATGAGTGCCCGGACGTGCGGCTGAATATCATCTCCAACCTCAGTTGCATGAAAGAGGTGATCGGCATCCAGCAGCTGTCCAAGTTCCTGCTCCCCACCATCATGGAGCTTGTGGAGGATGCCAAGTGGCGGGTGCGTCTGGCCATCGTTGAGTACATGCCTCTGCTGGCTGGACAGTTTGGGCTGGAGTTCTTTGATGCGCAGCTCCACTCCTTGTGCATGTCCTGGCTTGTGGATCATGTCTATGCCATCCGCGAGGCGGCCACCAACAACCTGAAGAAGCTGGTGGAGCTGTTTGGGAAGGAGTGGGCCCTTGCCACTACCATCCCCAGGGTCCTGACCCTGTCTGAGGAACCCAACTACCTGCACCGCATGACTACGCTCTTCTGCATCAATGTGCTGTCTGAGGTCTGTGGGCAGGAGATCACCACCAAGCACATGCTGCCCACAGTGCTGTATATGGCTGAGGACCCCATCGCCAATGTTCGCTTCAACGTGGCCAAGTCCCTACAGAAGATTGGGTCCATCCTGGACAACAGCACACTGCAGACAGAGGTCAAGCCCATCCTGGAGAAGCTGACCCAGGACCGGGACGTGGACGTCAAGTACTTTGCCCAGGAGGCTCTGACTGTCCTGTCTCTCACCTGATGCTGGAAGAGGAGCCAACGCCAGCCTCTGGTATCCACTCTCCCCCTCCCTCCCCCCAAGTCCCTCCTTTGGGGAGACAGTGCCCTTGGCTGTCACTCCCTGTGCATGTTCTGACCCCAGGCCCCTCCCCCAGCACAGTTGCTGGCCCCAGCCTGGGAATCCAGCTTCTCACGGTCCACTCCCTCGGGGTTGGGGGTGCCCAAGCTGGGACAGGGCAGAGATCCTAGGAGGAAGGGTTGTTCATGCTGCGCTGTGTGGTGATGCTGGCATCCCAGGTTGCAGACTCCTGTTGCTATGAGGACCCCTCCCCTATTGATTTCTCCACCTCCCTTCCTTCCCCTTCAGTCGGTTGTTTGTGTCAGTTGTGCCATTTTTATTTAATGCCTTTTACCCCCTTTGCCAGAGAAATGAAGTTCTAGAAAATTTTTAAAAAATGAAAATAGATTCATGGGAAAATACATGTTTCCGCCAAAAAAAAAAAAATGGTAGCTCTTTCTACAAATCACAAGGATTCTTACTGTTTTAATACCTTCCAAACTTCCTAATTTGCATCATTGTTCTAAAAATATTATGTGAAAAGATTGTCACAAAATATTTTCATATTTTCTTTCTTGCTTCTCTTTAGCTGGACATGAATATTCACCTTTTTTCTATTTGAATGAGTTATTGCCTGTTTTTCCACATCTGCTTAAGTGAGTAATATTGTAAGCCTCAATTAACTGTATCTTGAATCTGCAGATTCAATTTCCTTATCTTGGACCCTTTTATTTAACGAACCTAAATAATTCTATTAAACATGAGGCATTCAGCTTCCCTCTAATTATCTGGAGAACTCTGGGAAAGAACTGGGACCACTTTGTTCCAGCTAACCTTAGACTGCAGTGGAAAGTCATTCTCCAGCTCTTTTTGATACTTTGTGGAAGCAGCTATAAAAGGGAACCAAACACCCAAGAATTTCACAAACATTTGGCAAAGTAAAATGTGAGTAGGGAATTCTATATAGTCCATTAAATAAGAATCAAAAATAGAAGTCTTTTCTGCAGTGCTTGGCTCCAAATTAATTACTTAATTTTGTTTTCTCCTGCACCATGGAGCTTGAGGGAACTTAGTTCCTGGATCAGGGATGGAACTGGCACCCTTGGCAATGAAAGCTCAAAGTCTTATCCACTGGACTGCTAGGGAATTCCCCCAAATTATTTTTTTTTTTTAGAAAAAAAAAAGACCCATGTAAGAAGTGTGTTGGAAAATTATGTTATGAAGCTGATTTAAGGTAGGGAAATACCACTCTAGGTATAAATTGTAGATTTTTAGCATGGCATAACTGGTAAAAAGTAGAAGAAAAAGGACCGGCTTAGGTGGTTTAGGCCACAACAGACAGAACAAGATCCATCAAATTAAACCAGTTGCTTCCTCTTATCCACAAAAAGACATTACTAAGTAAGTTCAGGTCTTTATGGAGAGTGGCATAACTTTAGAGTTCTGGTAAAGTTTCTGAGTAGCTAAGCAAATGAGCACATTTTAAAAGTTATACTCCAGTTAGAAAGATTATCAGACTGATTTAGGAGATCTGGCTCTACAACTGGTAATGGTAGCTCAGCTAGTAAAGAATCCACCTGAAATGCAGGAGACCCCAGTTTGATTCCTGGGTCTCGAAGATTCCCCTGGAGAAGGGACAGGCTATCCACTGCAGTTTTCTTGGGCTTCCCTGATGGCTCAGACAGTAAT
Organism: Ovis aries; assembly: GCF_016772045.2. Lineage (NCBI taxonomy): Eukaryota > Metazoa > Chordata > Mammalia > Artiodactyla > Bovidae > Ovis > Ovis aries. The sequence continues at coordinate 23,667,936 of NC_056080.1, read as the reverse complement.
GAATCTCCCTGAAATTTGAGAGACCTTGGTTGGGAAGAACCCCTGGAGAAAGAAATGGCAACCCACTCCAGTATTCTTGCCTATGAAATCTCATGGACAGAAGACGCCTGGTGGGCTACAGTCCATAAGGTCACAAAAGTCTTGGAAATGACTAGGTGAGTAAACAACAACGAGGTGATTTGGATGTTTGCTCACATGTGACACAAGAGTGCATTAAGACCTGAAATATCTCTGAGAAGTGGTGGGAGCTTGTGTGCTTCAGTCATGTCTGACTCTGTACAACCCTATGGACTGTAACCCACCACTGGTAGCAGTGGTAAATTAAAATTTCAGCGCCTGTAATTCTGGCCATCTCCCAAGACAAAGAAATTCCCCTAAAAAAGGGTCTGGTTCTTAGAAATAGGGCCGCCTACTTTGCCTACTAATATGTTAGCCACAAAATACACATCTCTAAGTTTACCAGTTAAAGGAGCCTGCCAAATGCACTTATGATATTAATCACTTTCCGATTAGAATGTTTGCCAATGATGATGATTTTTTCTATTACAGTTAAAATTCAGTCTTTCCTCCCTACACCGTAAGTGTGGAGTCACTTTCTTCCAAAGACCACAGTATAGAAAGGGGTAGAAAGGGCAACTTTACAATGAGAAAACAAAAATGGCATTTTACTTCTGTGGTCTTCTTCCCAAGGATACACAACCTCAGTCTATCCCTAAGATAAACGTCAAACACATCCCAAGTAAGGGACATTCTACAAAACACCTGAATAGTATTCCTCAAAACTGTCAAAAGTCATGAAAAACAAGAAAAGTTTGAGAACCTATCATAGTCTAGAGACCTGACAACAAAATGTCATGTGATAAACCTGGGTGGGATCTAGAACAGAAAAAGGGTACCAGGTAAAGAAAAGCAAACGAATCTGAATAATGAATGGACTTCAGTTAACGCTAATATATGAATCCTGGTTCGCCCATTGTGAACAAAGTACCACACCAAAATAAGATGTTACAAAAAGGGAAGTTGGTGTGGGATTTTGAGAACCCTTTTGTACTTTCATAATTTTTCTGAAATCAGAAACTCTTCTAAAATTAAAAGTTCATTTTAAATTTCAGTCTTTCTTCTTGATAAGAAGCAGATATGCAGATGATTTGCACGTCAAGGTTTCTAATTAATAATGAAAATAGAATCCTCCTCTCCTACGCGTGTGTGCATTAATCACTAAATCGCGTATGATTCTGCCACCGCGTGGACTGTACCTAACACCTCAGAGGCCAGGCTCTGTCCATGGAATTCTCTAGGCAAGAATACTGGAGTGGGTAGCCATTCCCTTCTCCAGGAGATCATCCCGACCTAGAGATCAAGCCATGGTCTCCTATGACGCAGGTGGACTCTTTACCACAGAGGATCCGTGAAAACCCATTCCACTCCCCCAACAACCTCTGTGCCTCCCCCACCCCCAACTCTCCACTGTGTCGTCCCCCATCCCATCATGCACTCCGCCCAACCCCACCTCAGGCTCCTGCAGTTAATGTAGTCTCTTCAGCCAATAGCAAATGGGTGGTAGGTGGGACTTCATTTGTTCGGACAAATGAAATGAAACGCAGGCTCAGGGCGGCGTAGCGTGGCCAATGACTGTGGAGGAGTCCCTGTAAAGTGGCACAGGTATCCCTACGCCTTTCTTGACTCCGCCCATTGCAGCCATTCCCTATCCCTGTTTTCGCAAAGCGCTGGCTGCAGTCTGAGAGGAACAAAGATGGCGGAGGCTGACGGCGATAACTCGCTCGACCCCATGTCGATCCTCATAGACGAGCTCCAGAATGAGGATATTCAGCATCGCGTCAGCAGCATCAATAAGCTGTCCACCATCGCGTTGGCCCTTGGAGTCGAAAAGACCCGCAGTGAGCTTCTGCCCCTCATTATAGACATCCTGTACGATGAGGACGAGGTCCTGTTGGCCCTGGCGGAGCAGCTGGGCACCTTCACCCCTCTGGTCGGAGGTCCCGAGTATGTTCACTGCCTGCTGCCACCCCTAGAGTTGCTGGCCGTGGTGGAGGAGGCCATAGTGCGGGAGAAGGCAGTGGAGTCCCTGAGGGCCATCTCGCATGAGCACTCACCCTCCCATCTCGAGGACCACTTTGTGCCACTCGTGAAGCGGCTGGCGGGCGGCGACTTAGTCAACTCTCGCATCTCAGCCTGTAGCCTTTTCTCCGTCTGCTACCCTAGCGTGTCCATCGCCATCAAGGCGGAACTTCTACAGTGCTTCCGGGATCTGTGCTCAGATGACAACCTCTTGGTGCGATGTGCAGCAGCCTCCAACCTGGGGGATTTCGCCAAGGTGCTTGAGATAGACGACATCAAGAGCGAGATCATCCCCATATTCTCCAACCTGGCCTCTGACGAGCAGGATTCGGTGCGGCTGCTAATGGTGGAAGTGTGCGTGAACATCGCCCAGCTCCTGCCCCAGGAGGCCCTGGAAGCCCTGGTGATGATCACCCTGTGCCAGGCTGCCGAGGACACATCCTGGCGTGTCCGTTACATGGTGGCCAGCAAGTTCACAGATCTCCAGACAGTAGTGGGGCCTGAGATCACCAAGACGGGCCTGGTCCCTGCCTTCCAGAACCTGATGAAAGACTGTGAGGCCGAGGTGAGGGCCGCTGCCTCCCACAACCTCAAAGAATTTTGTGAAAATCTCTCCACTGACTATCGGGAGAATGTGATCCTGACCGAGATCTTGCCCTGCAGCAAGGAGCTGGTCTCAGACATCAACCAGCATGTCAGGTCAGCCCTGGCCTCCGTCATCATGGGCCTCTGCCCCATCCTGGGCAAAGATAACACCATCGAGCACCTCATGCCCCTTTTCCTGGCTCTGCTGAGGGATGAGTGCCCGGATGTGCGGCTGAACATCATCTACAACCTCGATTGCATGAAAGAGGTGATCGGCATCCAGCAGCTGTCCAAGTTCCTGCTCCCCACCATCATGGAGCTTGCGGAGGATGCCAAGTGGCGGGTGCGTCTGGCCATCGTTGAGTACATGCCTCTGCTGGCTGGACAGTTTGGGCTGGAGTTCTTTGATGCGCAGCTCCACTCCTTGTGCATGTCCTGGCTTGTGGATCATGTCTATGCCATCCGCGAGGCGGCCACCAACAACCTGAAGAAGCTGGTGGAGCTGTTTGGGAAGGAGTGGGCCCTTGCCACTACCATCCCCAGGGTCCTGACCCTGTCTGAGGAACCCAACTACCTGCACCGCATGACTACGCTCTTCTGCATCAATGTGCTGTCTGAGGTCTGTGGGCAGGAGATCACCACCAAGCACATGCTGCCCACAGTGCTGTATATGGCTGAGGACCCCATCGCCAATGTTCGCTTCAACGTGGCCAAGTCCCTACAGAAGATTGGGTCCATCCTGGACAACAGCACACTGCAGACAGAGGTCAAGCCCATCCTGGAGAAGCTGACCCAGGACCGGGACGTGGACGTCAAGTACTTTTCCCAGGAGGCTCTGACTGTCCTGTCTCTCGCCTGATGCTGGAAGAGGAGCCAACGCCAGCCTCTGGTATCCACTCTCCCCCTCCCTCCCCCCAAGTCCCTCCTTTGGGGAGACAGTGCCCTTGGCTGTCACTCCCTGTGCATGTTCTGACCCCAGGCCCCTCCCCCAGCACAGTTGCTGGCCCCAGCCTGGGAATCCAGCTTCTCACGGTCCACTCCCTCGGGGTTGGGGGTGCCCAAGGTGGGGCAGAGCAGAGATCCTAGGAGGAAGGGTTGTTCATGCTGCGCTGTGTGGTGATGCTGGCATCCCAGGTTGCAGGCTCCTGTTGCTATGAGGACCCCTCCCCTATTGACTTCTCCACCTCCCTTCCTTCCCCCTCAGTCGGTTGTTTGTGTCAGTTGTGCCATTTTTATTTTATTCCTTTTACCCCCTTTGCCAGCAAAATAAATGTCTAGAAATTTTTAAAAGATGAAATAGATTAATGGGAAAATACATGTTTCTGCCAAAAAAAAAATGGTAGCTCTTTCTACAAATCACAAGGATTCTTACTGTTTTAATACCTTCCATAGTTCCTAATATGCATCATTATTGTTCTAAAAATATTATGTGAAAAGACTAACGTTTTCATATTTTTCTTTCTTGCTTCTCTTTAGCTGGACATGAATATTCACCTTTTTTCTGTTTGATTGAGTTATTGCCTGTTTCCCACATCTGCTTGAGTGAGTATCATTGTAAGCCTCAATTAACTGTATCTTGAATTTGCAGATTTGGCAAAGTAAAATGTGAGTGGGGAATTCTATACAGTCTATTAAATAAGAATCAAAAATAGAAGCCTTTTCTGCAGTGCTTGGCTCCAAATTAATTACTTAATTATTTTTTCCATGCACCATGGAGCTTGAGGGAACTTAGTTCCTGGACCAGGGATGGAACTGGAACCCTTGGCAATGAAAGCTCAAAGTCTTATCCACTGGACTGCTAGGGAATTCCCCCAAATTAATATTTTTTTAAAAAAAAGATCCATGTAAGAACTGTTGTAAAATTATGTTACGAAGCTGATTTAAGGCAGGGAAATACCACTCTAGGTATAAATTGCAGATTTTTAGTATGGCATAACTGGTAAAAAAGTAGAAAAAAAGGACCAGCTTAGGTGGTTTAGGCCACAACAGACATAACAAGACCCATCAAATTAAACCAGTTGCTTCCTCTTACCCACAAAAAGACATTACTAAGATTCAGTAGTTCAGGTCTTTATGGAGAGTGGCATAACTTTAGAGTTCTGGTAAGGTCTCTGAGTAGCTAAGCAAATGAGCATATTTCAAAAGTTATACTCCAGTTAGAAAGACTATCAGACTGATTTAGGAGACCTGGTTCTACCACTGGTAATGGTAGCTCAGCTGGTAAAGAATCTACCCGGAATGCAGGAGACCCCAGTTTGATTCCTGGGTCTGGAAGATTCCCCTGGAGAAGGGATAGACTACCTACTCCAGTATTCTTGGACTTCTCCATTGGCTCATTCGGTAAAGAATCTGCTTGCAATGTGGGAGACCCGGGTTCAATCCCTGGGTTGGGAAGTTCCCCTGGAGAAGGAAATGACAACCCACTCCAGTTTTCTTGCCTGGAGGATCTCCATGGACAGTGGAGCTGGCGGGCCACAGTCGATGGGGTCACAAAGAGTTGGACACAACTGAGTGACTAAGCAGAGCACTTGATAAACAGGGGTTTGTTTTCTCCTTCATAAAAAAGTAATCATACATTTGAACAGGAGCTCTTAGTTCCCAATAGACTTTTTGTATACTGTATCATTTCATCCTGACAAAAACAATAGAATTTATAAGGCAGGGATTTTCTTACTTTCACAGATGAGGAAATAGAGTTTAAAGAATTTATGCCATGAGTTGGGTCACACAATGAGAAAGTGGAAAGCAGGAAGTCGACCTCACGTTTTCTGACTTCCATTCTCTGCTCTTCACACATCACCACAAAGCTATCTAAAGATGCCTTTTTGCTCTAAATTTCCATTACCCTTTGACTAAAATATGGCTTTGAAATTTCAATTCATAATCTCTCTCCAGCTAACTAAATATGAACGTTTCTACATCTCCACTTCCCAAAAGTCAATATGTTTTTCCATTTTAAAATGAGAAAAAATATTGGAGATTTTTAAAAGTATACGAATCAATCATGATTTTAGCATCTTCTATAGATGTAAAGGGCTTTGCCTGCTTTAAAAAAAATTGAGGCAATTCTTCAGAGGAGCGTAGGGATTCTTAATAAAGTTGCAGTCTAAACATGGACCAATATGTTATCACAAAACAACATGAGTTATAGGGTCCATGAGCTTGTTTTGTTCCTCAGTCTAAATTGTGGTAGGTGATAAATAACACATTCTTAAAAAGGTTAAAGTAATGAAGAGCAAATAAGTAGGTGTTTTTTTTTTCATAAATTATGTTTAAAAACTATAGTAGACAATATTCCCCTACTTTTGGCATTTTAACTGTGAAATGAGAATCTAAGTGTTGAAAATTAGATTATGAGAAGTGAAAGTAAGATTTTGGTAAAATTCTGGCACTGCCACTTCTCTGTATAAGTATCAATTACACAAGTAATCATTTCAAATTATGTTGAGGGGTAATCTAAAAAAAAATTTGAAATATTATCTCAGAAATTAGAGAAGCAGACTGGTCTTTAAAATACTAGATTATCTCTATCTCCAAGAGATATCCACACTTTTATGCTGATCACAGCATCATTTGCAGTAGTCCAGATATGGAAACAACTCAAGTGTCCATCAACACTTGATGAATGGATAATGAAAATGTGGTACATGTATGGAATATTATTTATTCTGTAAAAAGAAGGAAATTCTGTCATTTGCAACAACACATGAAAGTGGAAGACATTATGGTTAGTGAAATTAGCCAGACAGAGAAAAATACTGAATTGTCTCACTCATATGTGGAATCTAAAAAGTGAACTCATAAAAGTAGAAAGTAGGATGATGGTGGCCAGGGGCTGGTGGTGCAAAGGGTGGGAGGGAATTGGGGCTATTGGTCAAAGGGTACATACTTTCAGTTAAGCAGGATGAATATGTTCTGGAGATCTAATGTACTATATAGTGACTATAGTTAAAAATATAGTATTGCATACTTGAAATTTGCTAAGAGAATAGATCTTAAGTTTTCTTAACGAACACAAATGGTAACTATATGAGTTGATGGATATGTTAATTACCTTGATGGTGATGATCATTTCACAGTGTATACATACATCAAAACATCGTGTTGTAACTTTAAACATATATAATTTTTAGTTGTCAAATATGCTTCATTAAAGCTGCTGCTGCTGCTAAGTCGCTTCAGTCGTGTCCGACTCTGTGCGACCCCATAGATGGCAGCCCACCAGGCTCCCCCTGTCCCTAGGATTCTCCAGGCAAGAACACTGGAGTGGGTTCATTAAAGCTAGGGAAAATATTACAGTTCTCCTAAAATAATTACAAACTTGGAAAACAGAAATTATTTCACTAGTCATACAGAACACACACACATATGTACAACTGCCTCTGTTTTCAAATCCTATTAAAAGTACAGGGGAAAGAGAACATACAGATACATCTATATTAGTGCTAGAAAGTTGAGGAAGGTATCAGAGGACCAGAGCAGTAAGGAAAGACATAAAGCAAGTCAAACTGACAGAAAATCTAAACACTATTAAAGAAATTGTAAACTTACCAGGACAAAAGTGAGGAACATGCAAGAAAACATCAGTTTTCTCAGAAGCCTGAAATAATCCCCAAACTAGAGCCATGGAGGCTTGGAAAAGGAAGAGGTAGTAAGTAAACAGGTGATTAAAGAAATAGAAAGGAGCTGGACTGATCCCCTAACCACAGAACCATGACTGCGGCATTTGCTACAGACTCTAAAGTAGTCTCACCTGGAAAATACTATGGACAGAGGAACCTGGTGTGCTGCAGTCCAGAGGGTAGCAAGGAGTCAGACGTGACTGAGTGAAAACACACTAAAGAATTTAGAACAACTCTGCATATAACACTAGAGTTTTGACAACTACCCTCAGAATGTCCCTTGTGGTAAGAGAAGGAGGACACTGCCATGAGTCATATACGGCCATTATAAGGAAACAGAAGACTCTGCATCCAAGAAACAAGCTCCCCATACACCCTAAATGAAAGGGCATGCAGCCATATAGCCCCCGCTTCCCTCAGTGAGTGCTGGATTGAGAATCCCTATCGTTAAAACATTTACCCATTGTCAAGGATATGGAGATTCTCTCCTTGGATGCAGAAACTAAGCTTGAACTAACCAATAAGGATCAATCAAGGGCAATTATGTATAAATATGGACAGAACACCAAGAACCCTCATACATTAGAGGAAAATCAACAAAATGAAAGAAAACTACCAAACTCAACAACCAGAAAAATTAACTTCACAAGAAACAGTGTCAGCACAGGAAAAAGAAATGTAAATTTTCAGTGTGGTTTAAAACCATTTAGAAATAACAGGCTTCTATAAAAAAGGAACTTCCCTGGGTGAAATCTGAAAACAGTCCTGGTACAGGGAGGGCAAGGAGAGATCAAAAAAAAAATGCAGGCACCCCAGACTGGTAGGTGTCAGGGTTAAGCAGTGAGGGAATTACCCAGGAGGGTTGTCTGGGCACCATGAAATGACTAGATCTCCATTCCCATTAAGTCTATATAGAGACCTTAATAGGTTCAGTCATGTATGCTGTCCGGCCTCAACACACCTGACTCTCTCAAGGCTGTGTCCTTGAAATGGCTTGGGCAAAAAGACCAGAGGATGGAGCATATATTGCAAGGACAGAGGAGGAGCTTCGGACAGCCTGGGTCAAGCAGCAATCATGCCCTCCCCAGGTCTGCTTCTAATAAGAAGCAACTGAGACCTTGAAAATGTTAAATATTATGGCCACTTTCAAAAAGTTCAATGGGTGGGCTGAAGTCATAATAAAAAAGCAGGAAAATAAAACCAGGAGTTCTCCTGGAGTACTATGCAGAAAAATAAACCTGAAGAGTATGAGGAAAACTAAAAGGCTTAGAAGGGTAGGTAGATTCAGTGGTTCCATTGCACTATTAACAGGGGTTCCAGAGAGAGAAAACAGAATGGAGTTGAGAGAATCATCCAAGAAATAAGAGAAATTTTTCACTGAGCTGAGGAAACATGACTCTTTAGTTGGTAAAATCCACCAAGTGTCCTGTGGTAATGGAGGACATCAGCATAGACAAGTACTGGTAGAACTTCTGAACAACAGTAACAGCTTTCTGAGAGGTAAACCAAGTTGGACTCACATGTACTTCCTGTCCATACCAGGGGAGGCTAAAAGAAAAAAAAAAGGAGAAAAAAAAGTGTCTAAGTGCTATGAATATGTTGCTCATGGAAATGTAAATTGATCCAAACTTTTTATCAAGCAACTTGGCAATAACTATGGAAATTAAGAAAGCACATACACTTTGACTGTGCAGCTGCATTTCTAGGAATCTACCCTACAGGTAAATTTGCACAGGTACAAAATGATATCCACAGATGCATACTGACTGTGCTACCTACAGTGAACCCCAACCCACCTTGGCAACTTGTCTCCTACACCTAATCACCATGCCTATTCCTCTCCCTCCTTAACTCTCTCAATTTCCTCAGAGGTCCAACAGGCTGACTGTAATACTATTTCTTCCCCCTCCTAACCACCCCAGGATCTTACTTTTCTAAACAATTTTATATTTCTGTACATCTACAAGCAAGGTTTGGGCTTCCTAGGTGGCGCTAGTAGTAAAGAGCCCGCCTGCCAATGCAGGAGGTATAAGAGATACAGGTTCGATCCTTGGGTTGGGAAGATCCCCTGGAGAAGGTAATGGCAACCACTCCAGTATTCTTGCCTGGAGAATCCCATGGACAGAGGAGCCTGGTGGGCCACAGTCCATAGGGTCATACATAGTTGGACACAGCTGAAGTGAATGAGCATGCATGCACAAGCAAGGTAATGATATATACTGGGAAAGTATTTTTTTGCCCAAATACTTCTCATTTCAATATAACCAGTGTATGGGGTGTGGAGAGTTTGGGGGAGAATGGATATATGCATATGTATGGCTGAGTCCCTTTGCTGTTTAACTGAAATTATCACAACATTGTTAATCAGCTATGCTACTGCTGCTGCTAAATTGCTTCAGTCATGTCCAACTCTGTGCAACCCCATAGATGGCAGCCCACCAGGCTCCCCCCTCCCTGGGATTCTCCAGGCAAGAATACTGGAGTGGGATACCATTTCCTTCTCCAATGCATGAAAGTGAAAAGTGAAAGTGAGGTTGCTCAGTCATGTCTGACTCTTAGCAACCCCATAGACTGCAGCCTACCAGGCTCCTCCGTCCATGGGATTTTCCAGGCAAGAGTACCGGAGTGGGTTGCCATTGCCTTCTCTGGTTAATCAGCTATATCCCAATATAAATTAAAAGGTGTAAAAAAAATAAAAGATAATCGGTGCTATTGGAGAATGCCAAATGGGAAGATTCCAGAAGCCAAGTTTTTCTCATTTTGAAGAAAGGTGTCTTTTTTTCTCTCTCTAAATTTCTGACTTTCTTAAATAATGTCACACATAAGATGTGTCACAATTCTCCCTAGAAGTGTAAAATATAGCTAGAAGTAGTCCATTCAAAGGGAGAAAAGAGCACAACATGAGAAAAGAGACAAGAGACTTTGAAAATTAAGTCTACAAACTACAGGTTGCCTGGAAAGAGTAGGAGGGTCTCCTCTTTGAGCTCAGCATGAATCTGTTTAAAGCTAATTCAAAACCCTTCCAAATGAGCTTATTAGATTCTAATTTGGTGGCTCAGAACCTAATAAGAATTCAGATCAAACTGTTCTTCTTTCTCAAAGAGAAAGCATTGTCAAAGAGCCAAAATTGGAGTGGGTGTTGGGGGAACTGAGTTATACAGCTTTCACATTATGATTCACCTCTCCACCAGTGAACCCTCCTCCATCTCAGTAGCATCTGTCAGACATTTTTATTCAAATTCCTTTCCACTAAGGGCAATCAGAAGCTGAAGAGATGCTCCTACAGAAGTGACCTCCACAAAAATAAAAGTCAATAATGTGGCCAGCTGACACAGAGGATGTCAAGAAGTGCAAACTAATGATGACAAAGAAAAAGGCAAAACTGTGAGACAGGAAAAAAAAAAAAAACAATCACAGGCCAGGATGAAAAATTAGGGCAATTATCTAGATAAGTCCACCTCAAAACGTGTTACCTGATGATTGACATAAATGTGTTTTCTTCTCTGGTCTCCGTTTTCACAATAGATGGAACAGTGGAACTGCAATAATAGCTTTCTATTTCAGTTTAAAGGGAATATGCCTTCTTTGCTCCTGCTTTACACTTTATATCTGTTGTGAAGGAATGCTTTATAAATATAATGCTAACTAACAGCTTGGCTTAGAATGAAAATAATATTCATCTGGATTATCCAGAGACCAGTTCCAATTCTTCACTTCAGTTAGACTTCTAGAATTGGGTTAACTGGAGTGACTGATTTAGAAGCAACTTAGAGATCACTATAAGTGAGCTAGTACTGGTACTGATTTACCATTTCATCTGAATTTCGAGTAAACACACATACACAGGCAATCACAAGCACACAAACTCACACCCTCACCACGGAAACACACAAACACACAGTCCCCTGTTTAACAGAACTTTGGGAAAGGTTATTCATATTTCGCAATGTTTAAAATTCTTTCCAAGATAACTACGATATTGGCAAATTATAATCCTACTTAACAAAAATGAGGAAGGAGAAGGAAACCACTATTTGTTGAGCACCTAATTTGCACCATGTTTTACAGTGCACATTACTTTCTTCATTTCATTAAATCTTTATATAACCCTTGTCAGGAAGGCATTGTGAGATGAGAATCCTGAGGAGGCTTAGAAAGGTCTGGTATACCTTGCCCAAAGTCAAACAGCTAAGAAAAGGCAGGCCCAAGAGACCAAACTAAGATTCATCTTGTTCTGAAATCAGACCCACTGACACTCCACAAATTTAGGCTTTATTTACCATGAGGCTGGTACATAGGAGTGAGTCACTTAGTGAGTAAGGAAACCTGACAGGGCAGTCCCAGAAAGGGAGCTCTTCCTTTGTCAAATATTGTATTTTCTCTCTTCATTCTCCATAACAGGCCCATTTAGACATTTCCACCACCAAGTATAAGGTTTGAGTGCAGAAAGAGACCTAAGAAAGCACCTTGGCCAATGCCTGCCTGTGTCCTTCCCTACATTAGTCAGCTATTTGCTGATGCAGCTATAACCCCAATATCTATCCCTCCATTCCCAGCTCCAGGTCACAGCAGACAGAAATTCAGACAATGGCAAGGGACATGAAGTCAACAAGACATAATTAAGATGAACACCCATCAAAATAGTTCAGATCTACCAGCCATGATCTGGTTTTTTATTCACTAGTATTTTATCCAGGAGAAGGCAATGGCAGCCCACTCCGGTACTCTTGCCTGGAAAATCCCACGGACGGAGGAGCCTGATAGGCTTCAGTCCATGGGGTTGCAAAGAGTCGGACATGACTGAGCGACTTCACTTTCCCTTTTCACGTTCATGCATTGGAGAAGGAAATGGCAACCCACTCCAGTATTCTTGCCTGGAGAATCCCAGGGAGGGGGGAGCCTGGTAGGCTGTCGTCTATGGGGTCTCACAGAGTCGGACATGACTGAAGCGACTTAGCAGCAGCAGTATTTTATCCAGAGAAGAAAACTAACAGTGCTCTAAGTACACCCACAAACTTAATTACAAACACCAACAATAAATTTTAATCAAAATTGCAGATATATAATAAAATACTCAAAGGAAGTTTATAATGCCATTTTGTAAGGCAAATTTCGCTTTCTCCCACTAATTTTTAAATTAACAGGTAATACCTCTGTCCTGAGTTCTGATTTCAATTCTCTGTACTTGATCCAAATATCATATTTAAACTAGAAAAGGAAACAGCCCTGCTCTAACTCTTGTGGTTAACTAACTAGCTTCACAAACAAGTGGGGAATTGTCCTTTTTGTCAAATACTGTATAAACTCTTTTAGCTATAATTCATAAAACAATGCACCAAGATTGGCATTATGGTACATTAAATGCAGACTCAGCTTTGTAGTCCTCTTTTCATTGTCAAGTGAGAAATTTTGAAGATAAATGAACCCTGGGAATTTCAAGATCTAGAATGTGATACCAGCTGGTGCATGGAGGAAATAAATTCTATCAGGCTCCCTGACATCTCCTGCTGCTGCCTGGAGCTGGGCAGTCTGCAAGGTTGTAAGAGGACCCAGTTTGTCCTTGTCTCTCTGACAGTGTAAGTGGCGGGGGTAGGGGTGGAGGAGTGATCTCTTTAACTCTGTTTAAAGAAAGAAAAAATATATAAGCTGAAGGATACTTTATAGCAAAGCTAATACACTGGATTTTAGAGACTGAGGTGGAATTTTGACGATTGATTCTAGCTATTATAATTTAATAGATAGGAAGGCTGACTTCCTGTGATGGCTAGTTTCTAAAAACAGAGATGGATTTTTAAAATCAGACTTGTACTTTTTAACCCTCTGGATCTTGGTTGACAAAAGTCACAGTTCAACAAGATGTAAAATCAGTATTTCAGAAGTTTGAATGAACTTCTATGAACTACTGTTCTATGAAACATTGTAATTCATTTTACATATTTTCAATAGTGTCTCCAAAGTTCATTTGTGTGAGAAACATGTAATAACTACCTACTCTGTAGTGAATTCTGTGCTAAATGCTGGAAGTTTATAGTTTTAAATAAGATAAACTCTCTCCTTCAAGGGCCTTCAATTTCTATAACATAATGGTGAAAACTAAACCACAAATATCCATCTGCCCTTTTACAAAATCATCTGTTGACAACAGGAAAATATGTAATGATTATACTAGTCCCTGAACTTCAAGAATGGTGTGAGATAGAGCTACTATTTGATCAAGGATGGAAATGAGTAAGATTTTTCAGTTTGGAAGGACAATGTCAGGGAGAGGTTGTAATTAAAAGGTGCAAAGCTGAGAATAATATGCATAATTTCAGTTTAATCATGGTCATCCCCCTTAAAGATCTGGTCCATTTTCGTGCCCTCAACCATAACCTCTCTCTTAGCAACTCTGAGGTAACCTCATTCTCTGTCCTATGCTGAAAAGTTCATCTATTACTTTTTGTTTTAATGTATTTATTTTAACTGGAGGATAATTACTTTACAATGTTGTGATGGTTTTTGCCATACATCAACATGAATCAGCCATGGGTATTCATGTGTCCCCCCATCCTGAACCCCCCCCTCCCATCTATCTCCCTCCTCACCCCACCCCTCTGGGTTGTCCCAGAGCACTGGCTTTGGGTGCTCTGCATCAGCCTTGCACAGGTCATCTGTTATACATATGGTAATGTACATGTTTCAGTGCCCTTCTCCCAAATTATCCCACCCTCATCTTCTCCCACTGAGTCTGAAAGTCTGTTCTTTATAACTGTGTCTCATTTGCTTTCCTGCATGTAGGATCGTTGTTACTGTCTTTCTAAATTCCATAATATATGTGTTAATATAAAGTATTTGTCATTCTCTTTCTGACTTACTTCACTCTCTATAATAGGCTCCTCATTAGAACTGATTCAAATGTGTTCTTTTTATAGCTGAGTAATACTCCATTGTGTATATGTACCACAACTTCCTTATCTATTCATCTGCCAGTGGATACCTAGGTTGCTTCCATGTCCTAGCTATTGTAAAGAGTGCTGCAATGAACATTGGAGTACATGTGTCTCTTTAAATTCTGGTTTCCTCGGGGTATATGCCCAGCAGTGGGATTGCTGGGTTGTATGGCAGTTCTGTTCCCAGCTGTTTAAGGAAATCTCCACACTGTTTTCCATAGAGGCTGTACCAGTTTGCATTCCCACCAACAGTGTAAGAGGGTTCCCTTTTCTCTACACCCTCTTCAGCATTTATTGTTTGTAGACTTTTTGATGATGGCCATTCTGACCAGTGTGATGTGATACCTCACTGTAGTTTTGACTTTCATTTCTCTAATAATGGGTGATGTTGAGCATCCTTTTCATGTATTTATTAGGCATCTGTATGTCTTCTTTGGAGAAATGTCTGTTTAGGTCTTTTGCCCACTTTTGTATTGGGTTGTTTGGTTTTTCTGGTATTGAGTTGCATGAGGTGCTTGTATATTTTTCAGATTATAAGGTTTTTTAAAAAAATCAGCACCTCAGTCTTGGAACCAGCCTCCTCTCTTGCTTTCTCCATTTTTGTTATTAAGGCCATTCTTAAATTCACTCAAATGCAAAAATTTGATATCGTCTTTGATTCCATCTCCTACTTGCACAATTAAAAATATCACTAAGCTCTCTCAGGTGTCCTCCAAACTGCCTTAATTTTTCCTTTCCACCCCACCACTCCAGTTCAAGTACATACAACATCATAGTTACACTGTGCTAACAACATAGTTACTACCTCATAATCTCCTTCTTGGTTCCTGGGCCTTCAGTGTCACAACTCTCCAAGCAGTCTGCACACCAAATTGGCCTCAACAAATACTTGCTAAATAAATATATGCCAAGTTAATTTCCTAAACCATCATTTCTCATCTTCTTCTCCAGACCATCTTTGACAATGTATTCACTAATTTCAAACAAATAAACTGAAACTCCTTAGTCAAGCATTGAAGATCTTCTTTAAACATATGACCTAGGTACTTTTCATGAATCTTCCTTCCTGACTCCTGGACATGGACTTACATCTTCAGTGAAACTCATCCCTTCACTGCTGCTAAGTTGTGTCAGTCGTGTCCGACCCTGTGCGACCCCATAGACAGCAGCCCACCAGGCTCCCCCGTCCCTGGGATTCTCCAGGCAAGAACACTGGAGTGGGTTGCCATTTCCCTCTCCAGTGCATGAAAGTGAAACGTGAAAGCGAAGTCGCTCAGTCGTGTCCGACTCTCAGCGACCCCATGGACTGCAGCCCACCAGGCTCCTCTGTCCATGGGATTTCCCAGGCAAGAGTACTGGAGTGGGTTGCCATTGCCTTCTCCTATCTACCCCCAAATACCCATCACTTTTCAGGGTCTTCTTGAATCTTTTCCATCTTTTAAGATGCAATAATTCTCATCTGAAGTTTACTATGTAGCCCCTTTTATTGTTAGAAATCTATAATATCACCTTCTAAATTCCAGTGTAACCTATTAGGTTGAAGCATATGAAATTGTCACTTTTTAATATTTTACCCAAAACAATTGCAGTTTCAATATAGTAACTGGTGTATCTTTCTGCTCCAGAGTTCCTAGGATATGCCATCCATAATGGATATTCAAATCTATTTGATCCAGTTTTCTTTACCATCCTCATTTATAAGCTGGGCGAAGAAGTGGGTAGATAAGAATTTACTAGTACAGAGCTGGCAGTTTCTTTCCAGCTGATGTTCCTTCAAGACTCATCTTCACTTTGACTTAGCAGTCACATTAGCATGTCTACACTAAAAAGACGGGAGAAGGCAATGGCACCCACTCCAGTACTCTTGCCTGGCAAATCCCATGGGTGGAGGAGCCTGTTAGGCTGCAGTCCATGGGGTTGCTAGGAGTCGGACACAACTGAGCGACTTCACTTCCACTTTTCACTTTCATGCATTGGAGAAGGAAATGGCAACCCGCTCCAGTGTTCTTGCCTGGAGAATCCCAGGGACGGGCCTGGTGGGCTGCCGTTTCTGGGGTCGCACAGAGTCGGACACGACTAAAGTGACTTAGCAGTAGCAACAGCAGCAGCAACTGAAAAGACCATTTCCAGCTTCACTTAGGATAGCCTCTTTTTTTTTTTATTTCTTTTTTTTTAATTTTAAAATCTTTAATTCTTACATGCATTCCCAAACATGAACCCCATGGAGATAGGATGCTTCAGTCATATTGCTCTGGTAAAATTAATAGGTTCTGTGTTGATTTCCTATTGGCTGGCTGCTATACAATAGAAACTTATTTCCCGGCTGTTCTCGAGGCTGGAAGTCCAAAAATGACATGTCAGCAGGGCCATGCTTTCTCTGAGACTTTGGCTAGAATTCTTTCCTGGATCTTCCTTGCTTCTGGAAGTCTCTATCAAGCCTTGGCGATCCTTGACTTGTAGCAGCAGCACTTCAGTCTCCATCTCCACTGTCACGTAGCATCTCCACTTGTGTGTCATGTCTGTCGTCTCTTCTCCTCCTCTTATAAGGACACCAGTCATATCAGATTAAGGACTCATCCTACTTTAATGTGACCTCATTTTCACTAATTACATCTGCAGTGATTCAATTTCAAAATAAGATCACATTCTAAGGTGCTGGGAGTTAAGGATTCAGTGTATCTTTTTGTATATTTTGGAGGGAGAAACAGGTCAACCTATAGGAGGTTCATTCTTCAAAGCTGTAGTTTATCTGAAATGTATACTTTTATAGGACTTGCCTTTAAATAACTGAAAATTTAAAAATTATATAAATTGAAGTACACATTTAAAGTCAGCAAGCATGCTGGCAGTATGCAGTAGCCTTCTGAACTATTATAAGTTTATTCCAGTCCATAATCTTATGCATAGAATGGGTTACAATGTCCTCTTGTAACTTCCACAGTGAGGACTTCAACCCAGGCTTAAGAGGCTCCAGACTCTCATTTACTACCTGGCATGACCGTTTTTGCAACCTCTTTACTGAATTCATGAGTTTTTACTCTCCCTGTGACTGTTATTATCCATCCTCTACAAATAAATGGAGAAAAGACATCATTTTACCTTTAACCTTCCTGTTCACTTCTGTTTCTGTTTAATTCCCCTGGTATTTCCAAGCACATTCTAACTGAACTCTCTACTATCTGTCTGCATGGATCTCACTCTGGGGCCCTCTTGTCTGCTGTCTGCCTGTCATTCATCTATCCTATTCTCCTTTAGCACCTTAGCCAGTGCACTAGACTGTTTCTACAATCCCTTTACACTATATACCGAAAAGAATGTTATCCAATGGAGAGAAAATTGTTGATACTTATAAAGAGAAGACTGCTGTCACACAAACTCAACCCAGAAAATTAGTGTACTGAAATAGAAACTATACAGGCACAAATATATTAACCGCAGCATTAGATATCATAATCATTTTTAGTCAATCATAAAATTACATATAGTAGGGGAACAGATATCTGTTGCTTATTTTAATTTTATATACACTTTAAATATATAATCATTGCGGATGTAATTAGTTAAGATGAAGTCATACTAGAGTAGGGTGTGCCCTTAATCTAATATGATATGTATAACAATCCAATAGAATGTTAAGTAGCTATTAAAAAATAATTATGAAGGTGTTTAACAACAGTGAACATATGTATATAATATTGATAAAAATCTATCATGAAAATGTTTCGCTGATTTTAGTATAGCTATTCTCTAAGAAGAGAATAGTGATACTAACTGATTCTAGAAGTGGTAGAAACATGTTTAAATGTGTGGTGAATTTTAAAGCTAGCTAATAGAAGAACATAAATAGCATATGCAATTATCAAACAACTAGAGATAAAAACTGAAACAAAGGAATTTCAATAAGTAAAACAAAAGGCTAGAAATTAAGAGAGAAATCATGATTAAGAGAAAACATGAAATAAATCAGATGGCAAGAATGCATCCTGCATATCCAGAATAACAGTAAACGTAAAAGTGGTTAAATAACTATGTTGAAAGAGTCTCAGGGAAAATAAATAAATAAATAAATAAATTCTAGACAATTATTTACAACAGACATTCTTTTTCTTATTTCACTGAAGTACCCTTGGACTGCAAGGAGATCCAATGAGTCCATTCTAAAAGAGATCAGTCCTGGGTGTTCATTGGAAGGACTGATGCTAAAGCTGAAACTCTAATACTTTGGCCACCTCATGCAAAGAGTTGACTCATTGGAAAAGACCCTGATGCTGGGAGGGATTGGGGGCAGGAGGAGAAGGGGATGATGGAGGATGAGATGGCTGGATGGCATCACAACTCGATGGATATGAGTTTGAGTAAATTCTGGGAGTTGGTGATGGACAGGGAGGCCTGGCGTGCTGCGATTCATGGGGTTGCAAAGAGTCGGACACAACTGAGTGACTGAACTGAACAGTTGATTTACAATGCATTAATTTCTGCTGTACAGCAAAGTGACTCACTTATACATATAAATATATTCTTTTCCATTCCAGTCTATCACAGGATATTGAAGACAGTTTCCTGTGCTATGCAATAGGACCTTGTTGTTTATCCATCCTATGTATAATAGTTGACATCTTCTAATTCCAAAATCCTAATCCTTCCTTCTGCCCTCCTTCTCCCACCTTGGCAATCAAGGTGTCTTCTCTGTGAGCCTGTTTCTATTTTATAGATATGTTCCTTTGAGTCATATTTTAGATTCCACATATAAGTGATATCATATGTTATCTGTTTACTTCTTACTTCACTTAGGATGATACTCTCTGTGTCTATATGTGATATTGCAAATGGCATTATTTCATTCTTCTGAATGGCTGAATAGTATCCCATTTTATATGTGAACCACATCTTCTTTATGCATTCATTTGTCAGTGGACATTTAGGTTGTTTCCATGTCTTGACTATTGTAACTAGTACCACTATGAACATAAGGGTGCATGTATCTTTTTGAATTATAGTTTTGTCTGGATACATGGATAGGAGTGGGATTGCTTGATCATATGGTAATTCTAGTTTTCATTTTCTGAGGAACCTCCACACTGTTTTCCATAATGGCTGCACTAATTTATAGTCTCACCAAAAGTGTAAAAGTTCTCTTTTCTCCATATTCTCTCCAACATTTATTATTTATACACATTTTAATGATGGCCATTCTGACCAATGTGAGGTGGTACCTCATTGTAGTTGTGATTTGCATTTCTCTAATATTTAGTGATGATGAGCATCTTTTCATGTGCTTATCAGCCATTTATATGTCATCTCTGAGAAATGTCTATTTAGGTCTTCTGCTCATTTTTTGATGGGGTTGTTTGCTTTTCATCATTGAGTTGTATAAGCTGTTTCTATATTTTAGAAATTAAGACCTTGTTGATTGCATCATTTGGAAATATTTTCTCCCAATCTGTAGGTTATCTTTTCATTTTGCTTATGGTTTCCTTTGCTGTGGAGAAGCTTGTAAGTTTGATTAGGTCCCATATGTTTATCTTTGCTTTTATTTTTATCGCTTGGGGAGACTGACCTAAGAAAACATTGGGAATGACAGGGAATATTTTGCCCATGTTCTCTTCTGGGAGTTTTATGATGTCATGTCTTATGTTTAAGCCATTTTGAGCTTATTTTTGTGTATGGTAAGAGGGTATGTTCTAACTTCACTGATTCACATATGGTTGTCCAACTTTCCCAGCACCACTTGCTGAAGAGATTATCTCAAAAGGTATTCTTAAAATGAGAAAGAATGCTTTAAAATACAAGGATGTAAAATGATATCCAAGCTAGATGAAAAGTGGAGTAGATTTCAAGGTGAACATTAAACTGCACAAAAACTTTATATTCCTTTTTATATTGGCTAATGATATAATACAACATGGAGATACAATTATCACAAACGTTTTTTGCATGTAACAAAATGGCTTCAAAATATTTAAATGGTAACTACTTACAAAAGGAATAAACAATAAAAGGATAAATTTTGAGTCATGAATTGCAGTGGAACACTGTAATCACTTTTTGAAGAAGTTCAGTTTATAAATTAAGTCAGAAGAGTAAGATGACTGACAACTGAATGCCATATACTAAATATCTTGTATACCATCTTTTTTTAAATATAAATTTATTTATTTTAATTGGAGGTTAATTACTTTACAATATTATATTGGTTTTGCCATACATCAACATGAATCCACCAAAGGTGTACACATGTTCCCCATCCTGAACCCCCCTCCCTCCTCCCTCCCTGTACCATCCCTCTGGGTCATCTCAGTGTGCCAGCCTCAAGCATCCAGTATCATGCATCGAACCTGGACTGGAAATTCGTTTCATATATGATATACATGTTTCAGTGCCATTCTCCCAAATCATCCCACCCTTGCCCTCTCCCACAGAGTCCAAAAGACTGTTCTATACATCTGTGTCTCTTTTGCTGTCTCGCATACAGGGTTATCGTTACCATCTTGCTAAATTCCATATATATGTGTTAGTATACTGTATTGGTGTTTTTCTTTCTGGCTTGCTTCACTCTGTATAATAGGCTCCAGTTTCATCCACCTCATTAGAACTGATTCAAATGTATTCTTTTTAATGGCTGAGTAATACTCCATTGTGTATACGTACCACAGCTTTCTTATCCATTCATCTGCTGATGGACATCTAGGTTGCTTCCATGTCCTGGCTATTATAAACAGTGCTGTGATGAACATTGGGGTACACGTGTCTCTTTCAATTCTGGTTTCCTCAGTGTGTATGCCCAGCAATGGGATTGCTGGGTCATAAGGCAGTTCTATTTCCAGTTTTTTAAGGCATCTCCACACTGTTCTCCATAGTGGCTGTACTAGTCTGCATTCCCACCAACAGTGTAAGAGGGTTCCCTTTTCTCACACTCTCTCCAGCATTTATTCCTTGTAGACTTTTGGATAGCAGCTATTCTGACTGGCGTGAAATGGTACCTCATTGTGGTTTTGATTTGCATTTCTCTGATAATGAGTGATGTTGAGCATCTTTTCATGTGTTTGTTAGCCATCTGTATGTCTTCTTTGGAGAAATGTCTATTTAGTTCTTTGGCCCATTTTTTGATTGGGTCATTTATTTTTCTGGAATTGAGCTGCAGGAGTTGCTTGTATATTTTTGAGATTAGTTGTTTGTCAGTTGCTTCATTTGCTCTTATTTTCTCCCATTCTGAAGGCTGTCTTTTCACCTTGCTTATAGTTTCCTTTATTGTGCAGAAGCTTTTAAGTTTAATTAGGTCCCATTTGTTTATTTTTGCTTTTATTTCCAATATTCTGGGAGGTGGGTCATAGAGGATCCTGCTGTGATGTATATCAGAGAGTGTTTTGCCTATGTTCTTCTCTAGGAGTTTTATAGTTTCTGGTCTTATGTTTAGATCTTTAATCCATTTTGAGTTTATTTTTGTGTATGGTGTTAGAAAGTGTTCTAGTTTCATTCTTTTACAAGTGGTTGACCAGTTTTCCCTAACCCTAAGTCCAAACCCTGAGAACACCAGAGAACTCCTGACTCCAGGGAACATTAATTGACAGGAGCTCATCAAACGCCTCCATACCTACACTGAAACCAAGCACTACTCAAGGACCAGCAAGTTCCAGAGCAAGACATACCACGCAAATTCTCCAGCAACACAGGAACACAGCCCTGAGCTCCAATATACAGGCTGCCCAAAGTTACTCCAAAACCATTGACATCTCATAACTCATTACTGGACACTTCATTGCACTCCAGAGAGAAGAAATCCAGCTCCACACACCAGAACACCGACACAAGCTTCCCTAACCAAGAAACCTTGACAGGCCACCTGTATACCATCTTTTTAAATATCCATAAAAATATTTACAAATGACCATGTTAAGCCATATGAAAATTTTCAAAAAAAATTAAAGAGAACATTTGAATCAAATTCTCTGAAAAGAGTGGAAAGAAAACAATTTTAACTGTGAAAACTTTGAGTAGCCTTCTATGAATTCCAACAAATGGTGGATTCATGTCAATGTATGGCAAAACCAATACAGTATTGTAAAGTAAAATAAAGTAAAAATAAAAATTTTAAAAAATAAAGAAGCAATTTTACTACATGCTACTTTACTAAAAGTTAAATGGAAAAAAAATCTTCAGCTGCATTGAAAAACTGTATTTTAAAATCCTCTAGAAATGACTGATAATCAGAGTACTATATCTCAAAACATTGCATTGTGATACTCAAAGAAAAATTTATTGCATTAGAAGTGTTTATTAGAAAAACATAGGCTTCCCTGTGGCTCAGTGGTAAAGAATCTGCCTGCCAACTCAGGAGACCATGAGTTCAATCCCTGATCCAGGAGGATCCTACGTGTTGTGGAGTAGCTAAGCCCTTGTGCCACAACTATTGAGCCTGTGCTCTAGAGCCCACGAACTGCAACTACTGAGCCCACACGCCCTAGAGCCCGTGCTCCCCAACAAGAGGAGTCACTGCAATGAGACGCCCAAGCACTGCAACTAGAGAGCAGCCCCCGCTTCCCACAACTAGAGAAGAGCCCAGGTAGCAATGAAGACCCAGCACAGCCAAAAATAAATAAAAATTGTATTAAGAAAAGAAAACCAAAACCTTTCATGTAGTTGACCTGAATAGCACTGCCAAATAGCTTGACCTGACTTTTGTAGGACATTCCATGATACAACAGCAGAATAAACATTTTTGTCAAATATACATGGAACATTCACCAAGATAAGCTAGGTTGTAAAACAAATCTTAACAAATTTCAAAAGACTGAAATAATACAAAATATATTCTCTGAAAATAATGTGCTGTGCAGAGTTGCTCAGTTGTGTCCAACTCTTTGTGATCCCATGGACTGTAGCCTGCCAGGCTCCTCTGGCCATGGGGATTCTCCAGGCAAGAATACTGGAGTGGGTTGCCATGCCCTCCTCCAGGGGAGCTTCCTGACCCCAGGATCAAACCCAGGTATCCTGCATTGCAGGCAGATTCTTTACCATTTGAGGTACCACAGGATTAAACAACTTTCTAGAAAGAAAGCAGACGCTTCTTATTAATTTCTAAAAAAAAAAAAAAAGCAAAAACAAAATAAGCAAAACAATTAAATCCATGACAATTATGGACTTTTTAAAATAGTTATATATTCCAATGACACAACAGAAGAGCAAACTGAAACACAATTCTGGAACCTGAAAAGCAAATGAACAAGTGGTTACCTATGTAATAGAACTGAGAAAGCTGAATCCCATGTAAGCAATAGAGAACACCAAGGAATAACTTGATTTATACCACAGATCCTCCAAAATGCTTCAAAATGTGTTGTTTCAGCTATTTCTGAAATAGGCTAATGAAGTAGCTAAGACAAGAAGATAAAATCAACATCTGGTGAGGGAGAAAAAAAAATCTCCCTTCTCATTTCATGCAGCCAAGTAAGCTTCCTTTCCTATCCAGAAGACAGGAGTTTATTCTCTGGAGGGGAAAAAAATACAGGTTCTGTAGACTGCAGGATACTATGCAGAGTTAAGAGAAGGACACTGAAAGTGTGGTATGTTGTGGAAGTCTGCATGCTGAATGTTAGGACTTCTTTCTTCCTCTCTTGGCTCTCACAATATTGCAACCAGGATTATATACCACTACCACCCCTCCATCCCTACCCAGCAGGGAAGTGGAAGAGTATTTTTCTAGGAACTCTGACCACTAAGGAAAATATATATATACTGTATATACTCAATACAGTAACAATGTGGAGTTTCTCTACAGAAAGGTCTAGCCAGAAGCTATACTCAACAAGTCTCAGCTATCTGCAAAGAAATACCCCAGTGAGCATTTTAGTGCTTACTGTTATGCCCTAGACATTAGAAGACCTCTAAATATCTTTCTCTCTCTCTCTCTCTCTCTCTCTCTCTCTCTCTCTCTCTCTCTCTCACACACACACACACACACACACACGGGGGTGGGGGGAAAGCAAAGAAAAAGTTGGAATGGATAGATTATACAAGAGAAAGAAAGCTTAAAGAAAAACTATTGTTATCTTCCTCATAAGAAAATGAGATATTGCTTCTAGGAAAGAAGAGAAGGATGCTACAGAAGAAACATTTCAAGAATTAAAAAGAGCTCTTGGAAACAAAAGTTAAATGATAGCTGGACACTTCCAAGAGGTCTAACACCCCAATAAGAGAGCTCCAGAAAGAGAGAAGACAAAATGGAGAGGAAGAAATCATCAAAGTCATTATCCAAAAATACTTTCCACAACTGAAAGACCTGAGTTTCCAGATTGAAAGGATCCACCAATAGATATTAGATCCTCTTCATGTCACATCATCAGGAAATTTCAGAACACTGAGTAAAGAGAGGATCCTCAAAGATTTCAGGGAGAGAGGAAAAACATAGGTTCTCATAAAATATCAGAATGACATCAGACTTCTCAGCGGCATCACTGGAAATTAGAAGACAAGGAGGCATTTTATTTTAAAATTCTGAAGAAAAAATGATCTCCAACCAACATCTGTATAGCCAGCTAATTTATTATTGTAAAGATAATTTCTAAAAAGTCACCTTCTCTGAACTCTTCTCTCTAGGGAAGTCATTAAGAGAGGTGCTCTACCATAATGAGGTAGTACAGCAAGAGGACAAGAAGACATGGGATCCAGAAAACCAGGAGCCAAAGCAAGAGAGGAGAAAGGAATACTCAGGAGGCCAGTCAAGTAAGATGCTGAGATGACAATAGGGATAGCTTAGAGCCCAGCTCGGTAAGGCAAGAACTGTTCTGAAGGCTACCACAGTGATCTCCTCCAGAAGAGGACAATGAATGAACACTTGACAAACATGAATATAATGAGAGGAATTTTGAGTTGATTTAGGGATAAGAATATAGAAAATGAAGCAAATGTAGAAAGATAATTAATAGCTCCAAGGCAAATGAAAAAGTTTCCTAGAAAGGAAAGTTAAACTGAGTAATCAACTGTGAATAACATTTCCTTGGTTCTCAACACTGGACAGACATTACCCACTCCAGTACTCTTGCCTGGAGAATCCCATGGACAGAGAAGCCTGGTAGGCTACAGTCCATGGGGTGGCAAAGAGTTGGACACGACTGAGCAACTTCACTTTCACTTTCACTAAGGAGCTTTTAAAACTTCAGATACCCAAACCATGTCTGGACCAATTAAATCAATAATAGGCATCAGTATTTATGTTTTAAGCTCCCCAAGTGATTTAAATGGGCAGCCAATATGAAAACCACTGATTTAGTCATAATAATGTAAATGCGAAATATGCATGTAAGCAAAACAACAAAAAATCAGGAGCCTGGGAATATGGTTAAAAAATGGGGGGAGGGGTGATAAAGATGAGGAGTAGGTGGACAGAAAATTAATTTGTCCTTATATATAAAGGGAAGTCAGGTGATAATGGTTGAAATTGAGACATCAAGAAGTAGCCACAAGCACATATTATATAGAGATATGGAGATAATATCAAATGAATCTTCTAAAACACTTGAGAGTAAGAAATACGAGCAGGGGGACTCTGTGTTTCTTATAACATGCCATATAGAACTGCTTGATTCTTTAAACTATGTGCATGTGTGACTTTGACAAAAATGAAAAACAAGTTTTAAAAATAAAAGCTAAAATAATAATGTAGAAAATAACCACCAAAAGAAAAAAAAACAAGTCTAGTTTTTTCAAAAAGCTAATTAAGTAACAAAAACATAGCTAAGAAAAAGATAACAGACACACATACACACTTGGATTCTGAAATGAAAACGTAACTAGAGATAGAGGTAATACTAAATAAAATTGTAAAAAAAAAAATATGTATCACTTTGTACTTAATAAACTTGAAAGCAAGATGACCTGAATGATTTTCTAAACTATGTAAGTTAGTTACTGAAATAGGCTTGAGGTAAAAAAAATCAAGACACTGATAATCATGAAAGAAAGTTAAAAACCTACCATGACAAAGTCACCAGGCAGAGCAGGTTTCACAAAGGAAATATTCCTGTACTTTGTATAAACAGTTCCAGATCATAGGAAAATAAGAAAATCTTCTCAAATTATAATGTAAGCTTAATTTAACCTCATTACTATATCAGACCAATGGTGACAGTAACGTGGAAACATATATTACCATATGTAAAATAGATAGCCAGTGGGAATTTGCTGTATGACTCAGGGAACTCAAACCAGGGCTCAGTAACAACCTAGAAGGGTAGGGTGGGGAGGGAGGTGAGAGGGATGTTCAAGTGAGAGGGGACATAGGTAATCTATGGCTGATTCATGTTGATGTTTGGTAGAAACCAACATAATTCTGTAAAGCAATTATCCTTCAATTAAAAATAAATAAATAAATAACATAAGACCGCTATAAGTATTGATAAAAATTCTAAGTAAATATTTGCAAATTGAGTCTGTGATTAAAGTAATATATTATCATCAAGTAATAAAAATAGAAACAATTTCTATCCTTTTGACCCATCAGATTAGCAAAATATTAAAAGATTTATTATAGTCAGTGTTGGCAGTGTATGTGGAAATGGTACTCTCTTGCACTACTGCTGGGAGCATAAACTTTATAGCATTTTAAATGAGAAGTTGACAGTTTCAATCTAATCTAAACTTTATTAAGCAGAAGATAGATTTCACCCAACAATTCCACTTCTAAATATCTATTCTAGAAAAGAACAAATACATATATTCAAGGATACTTACTTCAGTATTATTTATAAGAATAGACAATCAGAAACAATCTAAATGTCCATCAATAGAGGAGTGGTTAACTATCTTATGCTCCATATATATTTTGAAATACTATGTAGCAGTTTTAAAAATGAGACAGATTTCAAAGGAAAAATATGTCAAAACCATAATAAGTGAAGAAAATGTGTTGCCCCAT
This sequence comes from Ovis aries, assembly GCF_016772045.2. Classification (NCBI taxonomy): domain Eukaryota; kingdom Metazoa; phylum Chordata; class Mammalia; order Artiodactyla; family Bovidae; genus Ovis; species Ovis aries. The sequence continues at coordinate 23,640,811 of NC_056080.1, read as the reverse complement.
TGGTATAGCTTAAAATTTTATTTGTGTTTATATGTGTATATATGTATATTAAATTATTGAAAGAATTAATTGGATGCATATTAAGCCTTTAAGAATGGTTAAGTGAAGTGAAGTGAAAGTCACTCAGTCTTGTCCAACTCTTTGCGACCCCATGAATTATACAGTCCATGGAATTCTCCAGGCCAGAATACTGGACTGGGTAGCCTTTCCCTTCTCCAGGGGATCTTCCCAACCCAGGGATTGAATCCAGGTCTCCCACATTGCAGGCAGATTCTTTACCAGCTAAGCCAAGAATGATTAAGGATGACCTAATAAGGATCATGAGATTTAAGAGGAGAAGAATAAGTAAAGAGTGACTTCCATTTTTTACTCTATATATTTCTGCATTTGAATTTTTCCAATGAAAATATATTCATGTAACTGTGTGATTAAAATGTAAATATTGGGACTTCCATGGTAGTCCAGTGGCTAGGACTCCATGCTTCCACTGCAGGGAGCACAGGTTCAATCCCTGGTTGGGAACTAGGATCCCACAGGCTATGCATGGTGTGGCCAAACAAAAAATTTAATAAAATTTAAAAAAATAAAAATTAAAAAATAAAGATCACATATTTATGTGGAAATATCCTGAAAAGAAAGAAGAAAAAAATTTTAATGTAAACAATTGTACATTTTGATTTAAGGTGGTATAATCCTGAGCATTTAAAAAAATATTCTAAGGTTTTTACCTGAAGCTGGGTTGTATGGCTGCTCCAACTCAATGAGACAGTTTAAAAATTACCAAACATGGCAAGAAGATTTTGGAAACAAAAGTCTGAAGTGACTAACAAGCTAATCTCCCATTTCAAAATGTGTCACTATTTCACTATTTAGAAAAAAAGATAAATATGTCCTTGGAATATTTCAAATTTCAATTGAACTATTTCCTTACTCACAAATTTTGACAATCCAATGAGACACGTGCCTGATGTAAAAATGCTTCTGGGTCCAAGCAAGCCTTCCCAGAGTAGATAAGAGGGATTCTTTTTGTTAACCAAACAAGCAACTTACTACATGATTAAAGAGAATATTCAATTGGTCCCAAACTGTTTCCCATTTCTCCTGATAGTAAACAAATCTTGTGACATACATAGAAATTTTAGAAATCAAATAACTGAGTGTGATATAAAATGTTTCACCTTTGAGGTAGCATTAAAGAGTAATCAGTTTGATAGAATCAAATCCTGATTTTACTAGCCTCAAAAATCCAACCTTCATATACTAATTTAAGTATCTAAGATATAATTTCTGTCCTGTGGTCCTAAAAATAAGTAGTTAAATATGAAACTTTTTGGCACAGCTTTGTAATAGAGACATCTCTGTTTTTATCTTGTTTGCAACTTGGTGATATTATTTCCCTTAATTTTTCTATTTCCTTTAGAGGTAGGATAATCAGGCCATGATTTACTTTAATGAAATTCAGAGAACAGAATTTCCACATAAAACACTGCCAACATACCTCTACACACTTAAAACTTAAGGATCCTTGTTGCTTACCAGAAATATTACTTGGCTACTCCATGATAGCAAATTAGACAGCAAAAGCACTTAGAGCTTTACATTAATGCTTTGCACTTTGCAGACTCCAGGGGCCCGTCTGAAGTACTGTAGGACTACTATATATAAAATATGAAACAAACAAGGACCTACTATACAGCACAGGGAACTCTACTCCACACTCTGTAATGACCGATTATGGGAAAAGAATATTAAAAGGGTGAATATATGTGTGTATATATAGCTAATTTACTTTGCTGCATGACAGAAAATAACCTAAGACTGTAAATCAACTATATTCCAATAAAAAATAATTTTAAAAAATAAAGTACTGTGTGAAGGTAGGGCAGAAGACAATGAGTGGTGAGGTTACTTCCCTGCAGCCCTCCTCCTGTCACTTAAGTCACCTTTCCTCTCCTTAAGGCTTATCCACTCCCATGTTCCAAGATAAATCCTGACCTTAGTCTTCAGAAATTTAAGTCTATTGCAGTGACTTAGGATCAAGTCACTCTACACCTCTAGCTTTGTTTGACAGGGTGCCTAATTATAATTGGTAGGTTTTCAACCATTTTCACAAGGTAAGGTTTCTCTCAGTATCCTTGTTCTAGCAGCTAAGTACACGACTTGTTATCTAGTTCCAGAATCCCTGAGAATCTAGAGGCTAAACAAGACAGATCTTGGTGTGGATCTCAGCTCCAGCACTTGAGAGCTCTCTTACTTTGGGCAAGTTTCTTAGTTTCTCCAAACCTCAGTTTAAAATGGCAGGATAACAGTACTTAGCACACAGAAAATGTAGCACAGTGTATGTCACAAAGTAGACGCTAGATAAATGTTAATCCCCACAACACACATCTTTTCTGCTGATTTTTCTTTGATAACTGAGAAGTTTACCAGAACCTCTGGAACTGGAAATTTGTCTTGCTGCTCTTTCAAATCTATATGCCACGCCTAGGGCTAAGCCTCTGAAATAAGTCAGCAACGTCTTTTGCCTACTCAAATTTGCAACTTTGCTCAACATTGACGTCTATGGGACCTGTGCTTCTTGAGACACATGACTGATTTTCTTCTCTCCTGATGCTCTTTCAGAATTTTATACTGCATCCTGGCTCAACAACTCTGTACCACGGGAACTGAGATTTGTACCCTAGTGCCTGCCCTGAATTCTACTGAGAAGTGTCTCCAAAATCCTGCCGAGATGACTCCTGGGTCTACCCATGGAATGCCTTCTGAAACTCCTATATCACAAGTGTTCCTCACTTTCAAAGCAGAAATAAAAAATAAAAAGTAGTGGATTGTCTTTGCCCCAGGTCCCTTTCCTGACTTTGAGAGAGCTATTTGGATGAGATGGAATTCTACCATCAAGCTGTTGAAAGACAGCCACTAAATTATTGCCTGATTCCTATTATATACCAGCATTATGCTAAAAATTCTATATTCATTATTGCAAATGCTCACAACAGTGTAAGGTAGCACTGCCCCCCACCCCTTACCAGATGGAAAAATTTAAGATCAAACAGTGTTCTCAAGTTGACAAACCAGCAAGGAACAGAGCTGGAAATGTAAACCCTTGTTTGTTTTACTTCAAGGTATCTATAAGGGCTCTTCAAAAATGGTAGATTCCTTTCTCACTCTATCACATTCCCCATCACTACACCATTACCTATAAATTAACAGACTACTTCAAAATGTTTTTTTTTAATGTTCAAGTTCCAAAGTAATTTACTCCTTGATCAACAAAAACCAGCCCACGAATCTGTATACATATTCCTTTTGACTAAATGATAGTGACAGCTAGCACTTATCGTTTATGTTTGCCACCATTCAATGTATGTGTCTTAACTCATTTAGGCCTGTTACAAGGAGTAACACGTTGCTTGCGCATCATACTCTCTGATTACTCATCACACTTTAGTGTCTGGCTCTTTTTCACCTTAAAGATGGAAGACATAAAATTCTTCAAGTTACTGTAGAGGTCACACTTGTCTGAAAAGGGTATATTTCAGGATAAAGTTAGAATCTTTTTCCAAGAAAAGAATCTCTCCTCCCATAACAATAAATACTGTTCTACTCCATTTGGGTAGCATTCTTTAGACTCTGGCAGGAATGTAGTATACCAAAATCAGGGTTTATCACCTAAAGGCTGCAGTAAAGTTATTTTTTTTTAATTTATATAGTACATGTTCAACAATCCTATATATTATAACGTTCTGGTGAGAATAACAATAATCAATAAAGCATTTAATTTCTAAAAAATCAGGCTTGTTTTGCTTCTCTATTGAATGAGTCAGTGTCTGGCACATGTAAAGTAAAATGAAGAAAATGAGCTTATAAATCACAGTAATCTCCCAGATAATCACTACTCATTTAGTGAAGGGACAATGTGCTCACTACATGAGGCATTCTTATAAAAGACACCAAGCTGCAATTAACGATCTATAGATCTCATTTGCTCTGAATTAGTAAGTGCTCTGATTCTAATAAATTCTCGATACCTAAGGACCTTATTCTGATTATTTTTATCTCATGTTTCTTGCCCACAGAGAAAGGAAAAGGAAAATGACTTCTCCTTAAATACCAGCTGAGTGCATTCTTTTTCCTCTATTTTTCATATATCTAACTGAGGAATGTATTCGAACCAAAATACTGTCAGAATACATTTCATTTTTAAAAAAGATTACAATATTATTTCTTCCAATTCTTGTAAATAAAACATTTAGCTACTTCGGGAATACCATGATAATGTTCAAAATATACTTAGCTAATGAAGAAAAAGTGCTGGAGAAGACTCGAGAGTCCCTTGGAAAGCAAGGAGATCAAACCAATTATGAAGGAAATCAACTGAATATTCATTGGAAGGACTGATGCTGAAGCTGAAGCTCCAATACTTTGGCCACCTGATGGGAAGAGCCAACTCATTGGAAAAGACCTTGATGCTGGGAAAGATCGAAGGCAAAGGAGACGAGGGTGGCAGAGGATGAGATGGTTAGACAGTATCACCGACTCAATGGATATGAATTTGAGCAAACTCTGGGAGATCGTAAAGGACAGAGAAGCTTGGCATGCTGCAGTCCATGGGGTCGCAAAGAGCTGGACATGACTTAGTGACTGAAAAACAATGGAAAAAATCCTTAAGTACCTTCTAAATTACATGGAAAAAATTAATTGATTTAGCTTTATTTTAAAATATTTAAATTATGCTATGAAACATATATCCTAATATTTGAAGTAAAATGATTACCTATATGCTAAATGTTACACATAAACCAGAATTTGATTCCCTAAAAGATACCATTGCCTGGGTAGAACATATAATACTAATAGCTTCATCACTGCATTTCTTATAACAAAAGAAATATAATTTCACATTCCTGGCAGGCATTAAGGATTAATAAATGCAAAGTGGAAAAATCACCAAAGACTCAGGTTTGAGATAGAGAAGAATGAATCTATAACAAATTTCAGAATCCAAACACTCATTAAGTGAAATCTGAAGAAATTTTAACCCACTGTTAATAAGTTTTGTTTCAGTCAAGGGCCCAGAGATGAGGCACTCAGATGAGAATAATGCAAATTAAGTTTAACAGGTAAATTTTTTTAAAAAAAGAATTTAATGTTTATAAAGATTGGGCAAGATGGAGTTACCATCCTGAGAGTATCCCTCCTTATCTTAAGTAAGGCTGAGAGACTCTTATGGCTGAACTAAGGCATAGGTCACTTAGTTATATAAAGTGTTAAAGGGAGTGTCTTTGAGCAAAGAACAAAACAAGGACATTCTAGGAACAAATGGTCTCTCATCTCAAGTAAGCCGGCAGAGCAGAGGTGTCACTTGGAGAGGTGCCCCAAAGACTCAGCTCTTGAGGAAGTCTCTAGGTGACGCTAATCTGTGCTCAGTGATGAGGGCCTCTAATCTACCAGGTTCTGGCACACAGGTGTGGAATCTGGGGAAAGAGAAATCAGAACACAAGAAGGTAACTCAGTCACAGTCTGGTAAGTGTCTATCGAATCCAAGAAGAGAGAAGGGCCACAATCAGACATCTGAGGTGTGCTAAAGGGCAGAAATCCCATTCATGCCACATCAAGAAAACAGATGAGAAAATCAGACCTCAAATGTCAGGAAGGCTGGTATGGAAAAATCCTTCCTCCAGGACCTGTGACATTCAGAATTCTTTGTAGAATTCTGAAGGCAGTGGATCACTGATGGCACTTCTGTTACCATAACCTACCAGTTGCATTAGAAATGCATCTGTCAAGCAAATCAAAATAATGTATTTTTCTATGATTTTGGTGAGAAGTGAACTCACATTACAGTAAAAGTAATTAAAGCTTTCTGGCTATTTCAATCTCAAACAAAAAAGGTATTTCTTCCCCGCCTTCTCAAGCAAAAGAGTAGTGATAACTGTTTAGTCTTCATGATGAGATGTTGTCATACTGAATATCAACTTGGGTGAAAAAAGAAGCTATAAAACAAGGCAGTTTTCTATAACTTTGGGGAATCTCTCTTCTCCATCTAACATGAAAAATAAATGGTCACCTCTTGCTGCTGCTATTTCTTCCTGACTCTATCATCCTTCCACTCACCTTCCAATTTAGACTTTTCATTTGCTGTCTTCAGAGAAAGACACGTAAGGAAACGTGTTAAGAATTATATATTTAAATACATTATCTGAATGTCATACATTACATGTTTACGGTACTTTTTTGCATCTGTTTTCACTGTTTCCTCATTTAAGGATTTTAAAATTTCCCATCACCAGCACCATGCTCTATAAAGATTTGATGTAACATACAAGAATCCATACAGCAAAGTAAGACAAGAAATAAAATTGAGAAAGAAACACAGTAATGAGATCAGGTAAAATATAAATTAGAATTGATAGATAAATTCCAGGGAGCAATTCAGGATGCATATCAGCCACCCATGGGAAACTTCACTATAGTGTAGAGCACAGAGAAGGCAATTTGTACTTGAACTCACTGGAGGCTAAAGAAAAAGAGGAATCTGGTCTTTTGCCTGATTTATAATGCCCAGAATATTTACCTATTGCCCTCTAATTTGGGGTCACTGAGAATACCAGAAATCTGACCTCTGTTCTATATTAGAATAGGTTATCTGAGCTGAAAAGGACTGAAGATCATCTAACCCAAAGAGTACTAGAGGGAGGGATCAAGTGAGTTTTCAGTCCAACAAAAAATAGAAGAACCAGCTGTAGAACCCTGACACCTGGAGTTCAGTGAATTTTTCAATCAGCAACTTTGCCCCCTCTCTCTATTGTAGAGCAGGATACCAAGAATCTAAGAATCTTCTGTTTGGGCCTCTTTAAATTGAAACAGGGCTTCCCTGGTGGCTCAGATGGTAAAGCATCTGCCTGCAAAGCAGGAGACCTGGGTTCAATCCCTGGGTTGGGAAGATCCCCTGGAGGATAGGGGGTTGCCCTAGGTTCATACTTACAATTAAGAGAAAGTGTAAAGTGAGGAGGTGAGCATCATATGTATGTTTACTAGCGCCTTCTTAGAATCAAAAGGGAGACAAAAGAGTTCCCACGTCAGGTAAATACAAACTAACAAGTGAGCTAACTGTGGAACAAAGCCCGGCACTATCTAAAGGAATACAATTAACCCCAACATTTAGTGTAAACTTCACACTGTCCAGCAGCCAATAAAAAAACTATTAGACCTATGAAGCATCAGGAAAACTTGACATATAACCATGAAAAAAACAGCTGATATATAGAGATCAAGATTCGACAAAGAGGAAGGAATTAACAATTATATTAAAATCACAATGGAAAATATAATTGAGATGTTCCAATTTTCTAAGAAAAACATGAACATAATGAGGAGAGGACCAAAAATATAAAGTCAAATGAAAGTTTTAGGAATGAACAACATAATATGTGAAATTCACTGAACACAGCAGATTGGATACTACAGAAAAAAATATGAAACTTGAAGACATTAGCAATATAAACTAACCAAACTGAAGCACAAGCAGAAAAAAATCTGGAAAAAATGAATAGAAACTCAACAACCTATGGAACAATATTAAGTGGTCTAATGTACTTATTGGAGTCACAGAAAGAACAGACAGAAGGAAGAATAGAAAAATTATTTGAAAAAATAATGGTTGAAAAATTTCCAAATTACGTAAACTATAAGCCCCCAGAACCAAGAGTATCAATGAATCCCAAGAAGAATAAACAAAAAGAAAACCAGAGAGAGGCATATCATAATCAAATTGTTTAAAAGAGAAAATATTAAATGCAGTCAGAAGAAGGTGCTCTATGTACAGAGAAACAAGACTAAGAATCATTGCAGAGTTCTTGTTAGAAACCATTAATGCCTAAAGACAATGAAATGACATCTTTAGTCAAAGAAAAAAACTATAATCAATTACAATTAAGAATTGTAATCCCAGTGAAAATATCTTTCAAAAATGAAAATGAAGGAAACTTCTTGTTTCAGCTCCAATATGTAAAGAACTTAGATGTCACACCTGTCCTTACAACAAAAATACACTGAACAAACTGAAAAATCAAGTTTTTCCTTGGAGCCATCAGAGAATTAAGGTCACAGGGCAAACATCACCTTGAAATCTGGAGAGACAGATGCATCCAGAGAGGCATAGCCATGATTCCCTGACTGGGAGCAGAAGCTGTGGGAGCAGAAGCTACTGGGAACACCGAATGGGAGGGCTGACCAGTTGCTGGAGACTGAGAACGCACGAGTGTGAGAGTAAGAAATTTCTGAGGGTCACTTCTTGGGGGGCCCCACCTTCTCACAGGCTTTACCTCCAGGAAACTGACCAGGTTCTCCCAGTGAAGATCTAAGAAACACTCATGACTCTGGCAAGGGAAAGGGAAGAGTAATCACTAAGAAACATGCCTTCTCCATGATGAAGGTCCGCTATCCAGAGGAAAAGACTTTTCCAGAGCTTTATTACAACTGGAGGACGGGAATTTCTCCCACTCCAGCCGCTTATCTAGCATTCCTGTCTCACTGAAGACAGAACTTTTTATAAGAGCTATACCTCTTGGATTAAGAATCTGCCTGCTGGGCAGGGGACATGGGTTCGATCCCTGGTCCAGGAAGATCCCACGTGCTGAGGAGTACCTAAGCCCATGCACCACAACTACTGAGCCCGTGTTTTAGAGCCCAGGAGCTGCAACTACTGAGCCCATATGCTGAAACTACTGAAGCCTGCTCATAGAGGAGATGCTCCACAACAAGAGAAGCCAGCACAATGAGAAGCCCACACACCACGATGAAGAGTAGCCCCTGCTTGCCACAACTGGAGAAAGCCCACACACAGCAACAAAGACCCAGTGCAGCCATCAATAAATAAACACATAATTTTTGTTACAAAAAGCTGTACCACTGGATAGATAAATGTGGAATACCTATGCAGAGGAATACTACTCAGCAATAAAAAAGGAATAAATTACTGACAAATGCAACAACAAAACAGATAAATCTTAAAAACTTTATGCTGTGCAAAAGAATCTCAATACAAAAGAGCATATACTGTATAATTTTATTTATCTGAAATTCATTTGTTTTAAAAGGCAAATTAACTTATAGTGATAGAAAGCAGATTAAGTGGTTGTTTCTGGGCACAGAATCGACTAAGAAAAGCTCAAGAAAACATTCTTGAGTTATGGCAATGTTCTAAATCTCCTGTAGTGGTGGATACATGGGTGTATACATTTGTCAAAACTCATCAAAAATGAACACTTAAAATAAGTGTATTTGGGTGCCAAATCTTTTTTTTTTAACTTTGAAATTTTTCTAGTCTACATGGTAAGCATATATCATCTTGCTCCTTCTTGAGCAGAACTAAGAATGTCCCCTTCACCAGTACTCACCAGACTAATCCCCAGACTTGAAACCAGCAACTCTATCATCCCATATTCTTCTCTTCTGAAAAGAAAAGCAATAGGAATTACACTAATCTTTGGTCATCCGTTACATTTACTGGCCCTTAAATTATTTTTTTATTTACCACCATAAATTAGTATTTATTGAAGATTCATTGAATGCTTTCCAACTCCTTTTTCTCATGTCACATGAATATACTTAGTACTGCCATAATGTTATTGTAAATAAGTTAATTAATGAGTTAAATGAAGAAATTAGTACAATTTCTTTATTTTTAAAAACTCATCTTTAATTACATATAAAAAAGGCAGCAGAGACACTGTTCTTTGTCATATCTTAAAAATGTATTACTTCCAAGTTCAACCTCACAGTCCTTGTGAAATAACCTGGCCCTCATCTTCCAAACCTCTACCACAGAAACTTGCTCAATAATACCTTCTTTCCTGTCTCTAATTAAAAAGAAAACAAACCCTTGCTCATAAAGCCTTCTTCTTCCCCTATGAAATCCAAAACTCTTTCCTAATGTATTCCCTGATGAATTAGGACAGTGATACAAAATGTTCCTTAGCTAAAGAAGCAATTTTCTCCAGCTGTCACTACATTTATCACTATTCTCTTTGGTTCGCTGACTAGTTGTTTAGATGAATATATGTCATATTGGGGTCCAGGAGCATCGGATGCTTTTCTACTACTCAGTTTGCACACGTTACTTCTTAATGAAGATGGTGATAAACAAAATCAACATAGTCATCCTACATCCTAAATGTAGACACATGCTACGTGCTCTTGAGTCAATCTTGGCTTACCATTAGCTAAACAGAGATTAATTTATAAATGCTGATAATCAGCCTTACTACAGAACTGTGTGCAGTATCTCTACAGAACACAATATACATCTAGAGCCTAAGAAAAGAAATTAAAGTAACCATTTATTCAGTCTGCCAAGGGACTATGCAACCTTATAATTATCTGGCTTTAGATAGAAGAGATAGATTGCAATTGGATACACATGAGGGCACAGGTTTATGCCTCAGATGACAGACGGCAGAGAAAAAGCTCCAGAGTGCAAGCTTTCTACCAGACCTTTTTAATTTATTTTCCCCAAACGCATCAAATTTTAATGCTGCCTCTCTGACCCAGTATGTTAGCTTTTTTATGAACTTATGATTAACTAGTTCCAAAGTAGCAGGAGCTAAATTTTCTTCCATTTAAAACTAAATTTTACTCATAGAAGTTATAACCCCTAAATACTGGGTGAAAGAGACCAAATGAGGAATGAAAGTATTTTAAAAAGACAAATGAGAACAGAAAATTTAGTCTTGCACTATAATTACCAGAGCATCTAGAATTCTATAAACCAAATCTGGTCAGGTCCAACCCTGGCAATTCAACCTAAAGACCAGGGTTCAAGAATTAGCCATATCAACTACAGCCCAGCAGCTTGGTCCCCCAAATGAAGATGATCTCTTTCAGACCATACAGTAATTCAGAGCCTTGGATGGAATGGAAACAGTGCTTGTAACATGGATATCCCTTTTATTCAAAGACTGTAAGATGTAACACTGTATTCAGGTACCTAAATTATGTGGGCAGGATCTGGACTTCCAAATATATGGCCAGGATGTGAGCTTGGTTTGGGGCTGTCCCAGAATGAAAAACAGGGCAAGGTTAAGTTTTCAAACATATGCCAGAGACCTCTGGTCAGGTAGCTTCAGTCACTGTGAACACTCTTCCTGCTCATAATGCATGTTTTGACTACTGAGAGAAGAATTTGGAAAAAAAAAATTTGCTAAAGTCGATGACTATATACTGATTAAAAAACTTCCCCTATGAATGCTGGTTAAGGAGCAACTCAAAGGATGCAATATGACACTGGTAAAAGAGAACAAAAGTCCCAGAAAAATTCACCCTCCTCCCAATTTTTATTAATACCTTTGAAGTGCATTTTGTAGTAATAAATTTATGTTTAAACCAAGCTCAGTCCACTCACTCTCATCAATACCATTACAACTCACATCTCAACTCTTTACCTTAAAAAAAAAAGTCCTTGCACAAGTTAGTAAAAGTTTTAGATTATTTAAGTTCTCTCTCAATAATGGAATGACCTCACAATAAATCTAAAGCAGGAACTCTGTACTTCTTGAATGTCTAACAAACTTTGGTTTTCCTCTTGTAAAACTTTAGCTCATTTTCTCATATGCACTACAGGGGAGCTAGGCCTGTTGAATGTTCCACAAAAGTAGATTATCCTATATTCTTTTACATGATACCCTTTGCTATCATCTCTATCTTCTTAGAATTTAAGCACTTGTCCTCAGTACTGATTAATCTAGACCTTTATCATTTTCAGATAAATTAATGTGTATATATACATATATATATATATATATGAGTATATATGCTGGTGAGTTTCTGGAGGGACAGGGAAAGACCTTGGATATACATCTTTGCAGCTCTCACTGCACCTAAAAGAGCACTAAAGAGTGTTGAATTAATTAGTAGTTATCTCCCACATAAGCCTGGAATTTGGCAATAGTGACAGAAGGGTCATACTCAAATCCCAGATATGGCAAGTCAGGATCCAAGAAATGAAGTGTAATTCCATCAGCAATTACTGAGCACTTACTATTTGTCAGGCAGAAGGACACAAAGATAAGTAAAACATGGCTTCTGTCCTCAAGGATCTCACCATCTAAAAGAAAGAGTAGGGGTAAGCGATTAGATACCGTAAGGTAGTGTTATAAAGACAATGCTATGGAGCTGGCATCATTATCAGCACCATCATCATCATCACCACCACCACCATTTATTGAGTACTTACTATGTACCAGGCTCTATTCTAAGAACTTCAAAAGTGTAACTTTAAATTACACGCCCATAACAGCTCTATGAAGTAGGTTAATCCAGGGAAAGATCAAGCTACGTGCTGGAGGTCACACAGCTGATAAGTGGTAAAGATGGCTTCGGACCACAGCAGTTTGACTCCAGGAGTACAAACTCATAACCACTAGGCAATAACGTCTCTCATAACTTCCAGCAGAGTACCATAAAGTCTGTTACTGGACTAGTATGTAATGTCATATGGAAGGATTTTCAGGGAAGATGATATGTATTCTAGTTAATCCAGGAACAAAATCTGAGTTGACTTTGTGGTCATCTTTTTAGATTCAAGCAAATTTAACTATTTTTTTTATTTTGGAATTTTTTAGATAATAGAGTTCTCATATCCCTCACCCACTTTGTTGTTGTTGTTGTTGTTGTTGTTGTTGTCTTTAGTCAGTAAGTCATGTCTGACTCCTTGCGACCCCATGGACTATAGCCCACCAGGCTCCTCCATCCATGGGATTTTCCAGGCAAGAATCCTGGAGTGGGGTGCCATTTCCTACTTCAGAGGATCTTCCAGATCCAGGGCTTGAACCTGCGTCTCCTGCATTAGCAGGTGGATTCTTTGCCACCAGGGAAGCCCATAGGGAAAGAACTGGATTAAAAATCTGGACTTCTCAAACTTGTGACCAAACTTGCATGAGTCTACATGAAATCAGGTATAAAGTAGTACTGATAATTTACCTTTGTCTCAGAGTTATTATTGTAATCAAATACTATGTTTCATAATTCACATATCTTGAGATGAAAATTACAGGCCTTATTCCCATAAAACTCATTATATATCTCTTCCTTATATTATATATACCTAATTTTTCATCCATTATTAGATGAAATCTGAATCTCCAATAAGAGTCCCTGCCCTAAACCAGTGGTCCGTAAAAGTGTTAAGTATGATCATACTAGAGGCGACACCATTTTACGGAACTAAGTTTCCAGGGAAACAAAGCAAAACAGGGATAAATCCAAAATATGAGAAGCCTATTTCATCTCACTGAAGGCCTGACACTAGAGAGAACCACAGAAAGATGTGAGTCCATCAGGGGTTAACTTCACATATTCACCTAGCGCATCTGATGCCTGATTTGCAGGCCCATGTCAAGGCTCAGGCACACAAGTAGGGAGCATATCATAGACTTAAAGGCCCCAGCTTTCTTGACTTCAGCATTTGAGGAAGTGTAGTTGATGCTGAGGCAACCACTGTAGCATGATTTAAGCCCATGTTATTTATAGAAAAAGATCTGTAGGCAGAAATTAGTTTCTGAAAGATAAAGATTTATTTTAATTTTTTACTTAGATGACTATAGTGTTTAATAAAACTGTTCTTTTTCAAAGTATTTAAAACAAATTAATGCTTATAATTCTTCAGGCTCTGCCCACAGATGACATGCATATTAAGACTTTATCTGCTAAAGCGAATGAGTAAATTGCATTTAAATACCAACATTATAGGTCTGTTTGTTCTAAAATCTTCCTCCCAAAGATTCCTCCACCCTCTCGCCTCCCTCTTCCAAGCCCAGAAGGTCACTCATTCTTACTGTAGTGCAGAATCATACTTTTGCTTTAGATGTTACTGTTAGTCACTGCATTAGTCATTTTCAACTTCCTTGAAGCAATACTGAAACCTTCTTTGCCAACTCCATTACCTGTTATGACTAGAGCTGAAATCATCCTTCTCTACTCTCCACTGCCAAACTCAGGGTATGCCCAGAGGAAAGAAAATAGCAGATAGAAACAAGTCACACAGTATATTATAGCATCTCTGCTGAGCATAATCCCTCATCAGGAAGAAATTTTCTTTCCTCTGCACAATTTTCTCAGTGGTTAAGCCACTTTTTTTGCAAAATTAAATCAGAGTTACAAAAAAAAAAAAAAAAAAACACAAGAGGTTCATAGAGCAGCAAGGGATAGGTATTGTGGCCCATAGTAGCTCTTTTTTAAGAAGAAAAAACTCATCTCTGTACCTCTCCTTCCTATGACCCCAGAGGAATATGATTGTTTCAGGGGATATAATTTTACATTTCAATATCTTCCCAACACATGATGGAAAAAACTGCAAAACTGGAGCCTGAAACCAGAAAGCCATGCAGAGCTGTGTGTGTGTTTTGGAGGGAAGGGGGAGCAATGAACAGAAAGGAAGCAGAAACCCATTGTGCTGTTCTGGTCTGCAGCCAAACCACCCTGCTTACTCCTGCTTCTGGTGCCTCAGGGAGTTTGTTTTTCAAGCTTTTTATGGCAAAAAAGAAAAATGTATTGGGAAATGGGAAAAAAAATATTGTCTTCAAAGTGATATTTTTTAGTCCTATCCCTGTAATCTATCACATAAAAGATGAAGGCATGCAATTGACTTTTTCAGAAAAATCTTATAGGAACGAGATTTTTGTATGTAATTGCTGTATCCTCTAAAGATCAAACAAACTCAATTCTTTGATGTTAAAATCTGGAGTTAGTCTTTAAGTTTTTTCCCCAACAATCAAGTAGGGGTTTCTTGTCCCCACTTGGCACATTTGGAAGTAAAATAAATGACCATTTCTGCAGGCATCTCAGGAATAAGTGTTTTGGCATCACATGCTTCATTAGCCCCTGACAGGACAGTGGAGTGCCGGGGTGGAACGCAGAGGGTAGCAGTGAGCAGATGCATTAGAAAAGGTCATGTCTCAATCTGCTGACTCCCTGAAAGCTGGGGAGCTTCTTTTTAGGAAACTCCTCAGTCTTAGAAAGCTGAAAGCTTTAAGAAAGTCGGCTTGCCCTTCTGTATGTCAGACTATTTTCTTTTCATGGAAGAGTGAATGAAAAAATGTCATAGCTTAGCTATTAATGCTCTCCAAAAAAACTGTTATCAAAACATAATAAAATTTTAAAGTTAATCATTTGACTTGGTTATGGTCTTTCCAATGGTGGTCTCTTCTGAAAGATGAAAGACTGATTAGGTAGATAGTTTTTAAACCTATATAATAGATGATTCATAGTATCATATGTAATAAATGTATGTAATATACAAACATCTATATCTAACAAAACATATAACATTCATATATACATATATTATTGATTTCAAGCATCTAGCAAGAATTTGACCTCTAGTTTTCTCAAACTTAATGAAAATGAAGATTATTTATAGTGAGAACAAATATATATATTGTTAGGAACCCAGTTTATATTCCTGTGATCATGGTATTATATTAGGAATAAGGAATGGCAGCTTTGGGTTTAAATAAATAAAACAGGATAAGAATAAATGACCCTTACTGACCAAAAAAAAGGAAATTGATTGGTTTATTGTTAAACAACTTTTTGTTAGTCTAGCAGATGCTCCATTTCTAAGTGGGTTGATCCCTTCCAAAGCCACATAACACTTTTATATTTTATCAATAAGGATGCTGGATGTCAAAGCTCCCGATACCCAGTATGTCCTTTTAACTTTTTGCACTAAAATACTCATGGAGTATATCAAGTCCAATTAGATAAATAATTATTTATGGCACTTCAAGCAGTTTTAACTCATGACAATACTTTCAGGAATGTGGAAAATTATCAAACCTCAAGGCAGTGACAGAGAATGAGTCATTAACTCTTCACTAAAAACATTTCATCCATTTACCATTTATTCTACACCTAAGACATGCCAGACATAGTGACAGGTGAAAAATGTCAGCACTAGGTCTCAACTCTGTCCTTGCATGTTTTGCTTGAACATAATTATTTCTTATGGGTTCAACTGAGGACTTGAAGCTCTGTAAACTCAGTAAAAGTACAAAGTCTCTACTGCTTTTCACTACTGGTATCAATAAAATTTCATAACCATAAATGTTAATTTGTATTTATGAAGAATGGTTAAAATACTGGAATCCTCTTAAATCTACAACCTTCCTTTCTTTTAATAATTCAAGAGGGCGAATCTTCATCAGCATCTCTGCCTTTGTTTTTCTCAAATTCTTGTTGTTGTTCAGTTGCTAAGTCATGTCCCACTATTTTTGTGATCCTATGGACTGCAGCCCACCAGGCTCCTCGGTCTATGGGATTTCTAGGCAAGAATACTGGAGTGGGTTGCCATTTCTTCTCCAGGGGATCTTCCCAACCCAGGGATCGAACCCACATCTCCTACATCTCCTAAATTGGCAGGCTGATTTTTTTTTAAACCACTGAGCGTCCTAAGAAGCCATATAGCTGTGTTATTTTTGCTTAACTCCTCCTCTCTTTTAATCCATTCAAGTTACCAGGAGCTTGGCTATTCACCTTGTGAAATTTTACATTACTGAAGTAGATACAAATGCACCAACCACAGAAACCCCAGCTTTCAATTCCAGAACCGAGAAGACAACAGCAGTAGAGGTAAGAATAAGGGAATTTTCTATCTTACTTCTCTAGCCAAGTTCAGAAAGTGCAGTCAGATTGCCTACTTTCCAGAAATGAGAGCCAAGGGAGCCAGCCAACTTCTTCAAAGGTACTCTAAAAGGAGCATTTGTTCAGGCTCTGCCTCCTCTCGGAAGTATCTTAAAGAAGGAGCCGTAAGAAAATATAAAAACTTAGGTTCACCTGTTCTGGCAGAAGACTCCATTACGAATGGCTGCATTTTTACTCTTAAGCATCTATCTCAAATAACAGATCTGAAAAATCTAAACTCTGAAACATTCTCTAAAAAGTCACAAAGAATTGCTGAAAACAGTGACATTTTACTATAAATTATTTTCTACTATTCAGTTTAGCATCTTCTTAGAGATACAAGAATTTTAGCCACCAGTGTCAATGTCAGATTCATTCATATTAACAGCAGTTAATTCTGGATTTTTGCTTGATATGTTATTAAGAATTTGTTTCTATCCAGTCTTTTTTTTCCTCAATTCATTTTTTTTACATTTTTGTCACAATTCTCACATTTACCCCTATTATGTCTTCCCTCCAAAAATTACTATAAGCAAGATACACATATATGTATATGTGTGTGTATATATATATATATGTAGTAACTTGGCTGTTCAAAATACAGAAAGACTAGATTTTAGGCTTACAGAAATATCAAACACATTAAAGCGTTCTCTGTAGAGAAGTTTGAGTTGTGGCTTGGAAGTTTGATGGGGAACTGTTCTCAAATAAAATATAGGTTTGATCTCCAGACTGAACTGATAATGAAATAAATGAACATGAGATAAATAGGTTACTGGTATCCTCAGATACCTTGGTTTACTCACGTGATGAAGACCTCACAAGTCATAAAGGCATAAGTGTGCACAAGAACATTTCAGTTTGGCAAATTCCACTCTCCATTTTTTGGGTGGGGTGGGGATCAGCACTAAACCTTTTTGACATGCCTGAAGAGAAAGACTGAAGTCGAGTTCATTATCTCTTTAGTGCAGAAGTCTGGGAAATGAAGCGCCTAGACCAGGGAGACTCAATCCAGCTAGCATTCCTTTTTGTTTTTCAAGCTGCCCTGACAATAATGTGGCAGGGTGAAAAGATCACGAACACTTTATACACATTGTGCTAATTACTGCAAGTACTTAAAGTTGTAATTAGCTTATTATACTGCAGAGATCCTAACATGGCATGTCTTTCAAAAGAATTTCTCTCCAGATCATTAGTGGGAAAGCTAACAACATCTGCTTCAAATAAAATCAACCAATTAGCACAGGCAACTCCACATAGTTTGCAATCAGAGAATTATATTGTGCCAAGTGCTAATTTCAATGTGAATGCTATCTCCTTCTCATATCCCACGCTTTTCTGCCAGCACAGCTGGTGTTTAACACCACTGACTTCAGCGAAGTCTCCCAAAACTTATGTTAATTTGAAATAACCTAATCAGAAGTGTGCAATACAGACCGAGGTTGATCTCAGCTTAATTAAAACTGACCTTGTCATTTCACTGCCTGTAAAACACCATTATCTCACCATTTATCGTTCAACTACCACAAATATTCCATTTATGCGAAAAGCCAGAAAGATGAGTTCCAAACCACTAGAGCTGTTTTCAGAAGTACTGTTAGTGCTGGAATTTAATGGAAGAAGAGGTCTGCCTGGAAGTACCGGGCAACAATAAAGGTAATTCAGAAGACTCAAAATAACTTGTCAGCCCTACCCATGAAGGCTGCTTCTGCCCACTTCCGTTAGCTCGAATGGCACATTCACTCCAGAGACTGACAGGCATTAGCAGATGTGAAGGCTTTCATTTTAAAATTAATATCTCACCCAGTACCTTTCAGCATGCTGAATCGTTCAATCAATAAGCATGACATGGCAGGTGTGATGTGTACAAGGCACTAAATTCTTCTGCCAAAGGTGCTAGAAAACATCTGCTCACATGCGTGTGTGTGCATGTCAATGGATGAACCGCTGAGAAAAATGATTGCAAGTGGAATATGTAATATGCCTGTATTCACCAAGATAAAATTAAAAACAAAGATCATATTTTTATGTGGTATACCTGTCATCAAATACACTGTGTTTAACCTGCCTTAAGTCTAGAAGCCTGTGCTTTTATATGGACATGGTCGACTGTCTATCAAATTAAGTAGCCACCATTCAGGTTTTCTGCACATTAACATGGTTTAAAACATATCTCCAGGTTCTCCTTCTAGGAGTGCTTTATTTTCATACTATCTTAGTCCTTAAAGTACTTGGCAAGTCCTAAAGGCCTTAGTACTAACACTAAAAAGCTTACCTCTGAAATAATTCCAAAGACTGACACCAGGAAGACTTTTTCTTTGTCCACAGACCACATGCTTAGCCATAACTCAACATATTTGCTGATGCTTTTATTCCAGCCAAGCAAGCCACCGCCTTGCGCTTGTTCTACCCACCCAGCCAAACCCAGTCTGATCACCAGAGCCCATGATGACTTCACTCCATAACACTTATTTGCTAAGCCAACCCTTCTGATACAATCAGATACTGGCTATCTTGATTATTTAATGTTTTATTTCAGCCAAGTTATGGAGGGATAGTCTCATTTCATTTGTAAGGAGACCCTCTGGTCTTGTGGAACAGGGGATGTGGTATCAAAATATTTGAATTCTTGGGCTTCCCTGGTGGCTCAGTGGTAAAGAATCCACTTGCCAATGCAGGAGACACAGATTTGATCCCTGGTCCAGGAAGATCCTACATGCCGTGGAGCAACTAAGCCTGTGTCCCAGAACGACTGGGCCTGTGTACCCTTGAACCCATGCACTGCAACGAGAGAAGCCACCACAATGAGAAGCCTGTACGCCACAACAGAAGGGTAGCCCCTGCTCAGCACAACTAGAGAAAAGCCTGCCCTGCAACAAAGACCCAGTGTAGCCATAAATAAATAAATAAATATTTTTAAAAATTTGAATTCACAACTTGGCTCTGTTAACTCTATGACATTGGACAAGTGCAACCTTGAGCAATACACCAAATTGTCCAAGGCCTAGTATAAATTATTTTACAAAGTTAATTTTAAGGGTTAAAAGAGATATTATAGTAGATGTGACTGAGTCTAACAGTCCAACAGATGTCTACTGAGGGAGATTTAAGGGAGGTAACCAAACATTTGGTGAAATATTGGTTGGAAAAATGTTATGGCCAGCAGGAAAGAAATTTACAAATGAAATAGGAACTGCTGTGTTATAATATTCGTATGACTAATGTATGCGCAAACCAGACAGGTTATTTATATTCAAGTCGCTGTTTTTAAAAGTAAAACAAATTATATTCTGTCACAAGACAACAAACAAAATCCATTTTGATTTGATTTTGAGTGGAGGTGTCTCACTCTCTGAACTCAGGAGGTTAGGGCCCTGTGAGGAGATGTTGGTATAACTGGCAAACATGAACACTTTGCTGCTAAGTGCTACCTTGCCTGATGGAGATGAAGAGCTTCTGATTCTTTCCCAAGAGAAGCTGAAATAACTCAGGCCATGAAAATTGTTTAGACAGTGTTGTACCACTCACATGGTCTTTCTCATGATCTTATCATTTGATGGTGAGATACTTCAATTCCAGATTTATGACTGTTACATGATTTCAGTCACTCATTTATCAAAAATGTACTCTTTCCTACCTATATGATCTTGGGCCAGTTACTTCACTTCTTAAAGTTTCAGTCTTTTCCTCTGTAAAATGGTAATACAAGTATCTGCCATTTTGGTTGGAAAGTATATCATATGAAGATAGCTCATGCCAAATATTTAGTGCTTTGTCTGGCACTTGGTAAGTTGTTGTTTAGTCACTAAGTCATATCTGACTCTCTGTGACCCTATGGCCTGTAGCACCCCAGGCTCCTCTGTCCATGGGATTCTCGAGGCAAGAAGACTGGAGTGGGTTGCCATTTCCTTCTCCAGGGGATCTTCCCAACCCAGGGATCAAACCCGCATATCCTGCATCTCCTGCTTTAGCAGGTGGATTCTTCACCACTGAGCCACCTGGGAAGCCCACTTGGTAAGTACCCTGTAACTAATAGCTGGGCTTCCCTGGTGGCTCAGACAGTAAAGAATTCACTTGGTAATCTTATCTACTTCTATCCCTGCTGCTACATAGAAAGGAGTAATTTGTACTCCCTAGGATTCTTTTGAGCACTGCTCCTTTTCAGATACCTGATGTCACCTTCCCTTATGGGTCCTACTTCCAGGCTAAATTCATCACCCTCTCTTTGGTTTCACAGACAAAGGTGACAAAGCTCACTATTTGTATTGTACCATTTAGTAGAGTGTACAGGAATAATCTGTTTTGGTCATCATTTTCTTGGCAAATTTTTTTAGCTCCTCAAGTGCAGGAATTTTTAACTTATTAACATATTGGCCCTAGTGTTGATCAAGTTCTGCACATAGGAAGAATCCAAGAAGTATTTGATTAAACGAATGAATAAATATACTGAGATGGTATATAAAGGCATAAACATTAGAAGCATTATTCTGAAAGACCATAGTCCTCTGAAGTTTTAGAATACCAACTTCAGAAATCTGTGAACTTTAAATATAAAGTGTTGGTTTCAAAATTTAGACATTGGGAATTCCCTGGTGATCCAGTGCTTAGGACTCTGGGCTTTCACTGCCATAGGCCTGGTTTCAGTCCCTAGACTCAGAACTAAGATCCTACAAGGGCATAGAGCAGTATAACAAACAAACACAAACAACAACGACAAAGCTTCAGACATTTCTGGAGTTTATTCCTCTGTTATTATGGTTTCATTAGTGTCCTTTGCGGACCAAATGAATTCAGTCAGAAGGAGCTTGTTCAAGTTTTCTGCATTTCTTACCACCAGGGAAATTAAATAAGGGACTTTGTAACTTGAGAACTCTTTTTCCCAAAGGCCCAGGTTTGATGAGAGTACCTTCTGTAGGGCAAGACAGCAGGTGGACAAAATGGAGAAAGAATATGTAGACAGGACAGTTTCTTCTCTGTTTCCACTGACAGTCCTGGATTGTTTTCACTATTACTACTTCTATTATATACTTTGGAAATCCATATGAAACAGATTCCAAATAAGAAGTTAATTTACAATTAAGCCCTTAGACATGGTAGAAAGCTTTCCAATGAAAATCTTCATCATTTCTCAGAGAACCATTCAGATAGAAGTGTACCTGCACTCAGAATTAAAGAACCAAAAACAAAACAAAACCAAAACTGGATCCACAGATGCACCATTTATCCAAAATAGATATAAACTAAAATAGCTTAAGAGTTAAAACATTTTAATTGGTGTTGATGTGACCCTGAGGTCATTGAATCAACAGATAACTGTGTTCTGTATGTTAGGACTAAAACTGTTTTATCATCTCATAATTTTAGCATTGTTAAAATGTGTGTGACTTAACCATATGCTGAGCATTCTGGCTTTCCCAGGATTATCTCAATTTCATATTTTCTGTTGTTGTATAAATAAACATGTATTTGTCAGACTGTATATATTCCAATTTGGGATGCAAAAATTCTGGTCTCCATATTTAACTGTTAACTCTCAGTTCATTGGAATGTGTATGGAACCAGAAACTCCAGTCTAGGTCACTGGGCTTATGTTTATGAATGGAAGTATCTGATTGATATTTCAAAAGAAGTATTGCTGAATCATCTCTGTGTTACTTCACATGGGGACTTATCAAACAAAGAGAGAAAATTCCTAAGAGTGAATGTGGGCCAAATTTGCTTCAGCACAAATTGGTAATCCTAGAAATCTCCCCATTGCCCTTTCCTTTGTTTTATTAGCTCTTTATCCCTTCTTCTTTGACTGCATGGTAAACCTTCTTACTGCCCATGTTATAACAACTTCCATTCCTAAAAGCCCAGACAATGGATGATGTTTACTTGCTGTTTGCAAACAACAGAATCCACAGCATTGCCAGCAGATGTCCTTGATTCACTGTGAATGAGGAAGGGAATTAGAGCAAATCAGAGTGCATTTTGTCCAGCTGAGATGGATGCTGATGGAACAGATTCCAGGCAAAATTTCAAAGCACAAAAGTGTATCTTCTGGGCCTTTCCTATAGGGCACCCCTCTGAGGCCGACCATTTCCACTGTCCCTCTTTTCAAGATATGCCCACTTCCTGACTCTTTAAAAACCACCTTTTGTTTTCTCAAGACTTGCTAGTTCATCTGATAAAATGAATTGAGACTGATAGCTAATGTCATACTTTGCAGATAATCTTGTATTTGAGTAGGGAACATCTAGAGATTCAATATCTTAACCAAAAGCGATGGATTGTGAAAACAAAAAATTCCTTGTACCAAGTCACATTAGTGAAGAACTATTTATCAAGAATTAGAAAAGGTCTGAGATTTTACCCTAGTGGCAAGCTGACAAGTTACTCTGCCACAGTTTCTTGGGTGCTGGCAGAGGACAAGAGACTTCTGGACCAGAGACAAAGGACTTTATTACAGCACAGCCAGCACTGTGAATATCATGCTCATGTCAATTCTTCTAAGTGTTCCATTGGGTGATACAGAGGAGACCCAATGGATGTTCTCCTGCAGTGGGTGTGAGTCACAGTTGATGAGCCCCAAACTTAGGGAACCTGATTCTTTTATAATGGACACTCAGCATGTCTATCCTTTGCCTCATTAGGAGAAATTTAACAGTGGAAACAGTGTCAGACTTTTATTTTGGGGGCTCCAAAATCACTGCAGATGGTGACTGCAGCCATGAAATTAAAAGATGCTTACTCCTTGGAAGAAAAGTTATGACCAACCTAGACAGTATATTCAAAAGCAGAGACATTACTTTGTCGACTAAGGTCCATCTAGTCAAGGCTATGGTTTTTCCTGTGGTCATGTATGGATGTGAGAGTTGGACTGTGAAGAAGGCTGAGCACCGAAGAATTGATGCTTTTGAACTGTGGTGTTGGAGAAGACTCTTGAGAGTCCCTTGGACTGCAAGGAGATCCAACCAGTCCATTCTGAAGGAGATCAACCCTGGGATTTCTTTGGAAGGACTGATGCTAAAGTTGAAACTCCAGTACTTCGGCCACCTCATGCAAAGAGTTGACTCATTGGAAAAGACTCTGATGCTGAGAAGGATTGGGGGCAGGAGGAGAAGGGGATGACTGAGGATGAGATGGCTGGATGCCATCACGGACTCGATGGACGTGAGTCTGAGTGAACTCCGGGAGATGGTAATGGACAGGGAGGCCTGGCGTGCTGTGATTCATGGGGTCGCAAAGAGTCGGACACGACTGAGCGAATGAACTGAACTGAACTGAGACGGTGTAAATCTACCTCCTTCTGAAGAGTGTTGTGAGCTCTATCTTCCAAGACTATTTGCCATACAAATATCCTAGGAAAAAGAGTCCAGAACAAAGGCCAGTTATTGTCTCTGCTCACAAGCTATACAAAAATAAGACATCCTTGGAGAATTGTCTCTCAACACCTATTCAGAAAGACTGTCACCAGCTATCCCAAATGATATCTTGTATACTGCTGGTTCTCACCTGGAAATAAACATGCATCTTCCTGGGCTTTACCCTAGAGATGCTGATTCGGTAGGGGTGGTGCACAACAAAATGCATTTCTAAAAGATCCCAAGTGAAACTGATGCTGGTGGTTCCTGGACCACCCTTTCTGCACTAGCGTAGATAACAACTTATTTCACAGGTGTGTAAAAGCAATTGAAATTAGAATTGGAGGAAAAGGTGGTGACAAAACCCACAATCGGAAAGGAGAGGAGATGGTCTACTGTCACTCAGGGGGAACAGTATTAGAATTTGGATATCAGGACTAGGTACCTAGCAGTGACTTTGTACCTCTGACTTTCAGCTTGGAGATAACAAAGTCATTTTGCTTTCCTGGGCTCAGGATTCAGAACTGGGAGGTATGATCCTACATGAGCCCTATCTGAAAGGCGAAGTTCATGCTAAACAAAATGCCTTTGTTCTCATTTGTTTCCTTCTTTTACTGAACCTCATTTTACCTTGCACTTGAGAAAGTTTCCTGAGTAGGTGATGTTGCATTTTTCCTCCCCTAAAACATTTATTTATTGACATGGTATAGTCAAGACATGCATGTTCATATTCACATGTGTTATAGACTGTATAATAAATGGGCTTCCCTGGTAGCTCTGACGGTAAGGAATCTGCCTGCAATGTACAATAAATACAATAAAAAAAATTTTACTTGAAAAAAATTTCTGTTTATGCTATTCTGATAAAATAGGCCAAATTTTAGCTTTATTTTTATAAACAGAGTTTTCATTAACCTCAGAGACAGTTGCAACATTTGATTCTCTAGAGATATCAATAAGTATCTTGTTACTTATTAGATTTTAAATATGACATGGTGTATGTGTAGTATCTATTTAAGTCTCTCTGAGATCAAAATTAAACTTGCCAATTAAAAACATAAATGTAGAGCCTACAACTGGAGGAAAAAATCATCCTTTTCCAGTCTTTATCCTCTTCAACTCCTCTACTTTATTGATGTTATTTATGCTCTCTTTGAGGCATCCTACTCAGTTTCCATGACATCCAATTTTGTAGGTGTTGGAGGGATAATGATTTCATCATTTTAATAAAATTTATCCATGTTTATTGCTTTAAAAAAGCAACACAGAAACATATCAGAAAGCAAAGAATTAACCCAAATCAAACAGAAATAAACAGTGTTAATATCTGGTGAGCAATACACATTTCTCTCTATGCCTGTAGAAACAGGATAAAGAAATGGATAGGTATATACATAGATGAGAGAAAGAAAGAGAGGTAGGGAAACATAAACAGGGAAACACAGAATGATAGAGACCACCTCATAAAATGGGATAATATTGTAAATGTTGTTTTGAATCAGATGTAGTAAAATTTATATGCATTTAAAAGAGAAGAAACTGAAGGAATTTCCAGTTTAAGCTGGCAGATTGAACACAAGAGCTTACCTCTAATACATCTTGAAACCTCATTGAAATAAGAGCAAATGGATAAAGGAGAAAAAATATACATATATGAGAAATAAAGAGAATGGGGGAAAACAACAGCACACGGTTTTGGAGAGGGGAAGGCCAATAGATGAGCAGAAACCAATACCAGCCAGTGAGAAACACTGAAATATCACAAAACCTGCAGGTGCCTCAGTAGTGACAGGAAAGGTGACAGGGAAGGCAAGGCTTAAACACTGCCTGAAAGTCTACTTAAGAAATAGTTGAAAACTGGAACCTTCATCCACTGTAAATGTAAAATAGTAGATACTTAGCAAAGCAATCTGATAGTTCCTCAAAAGACTAAACACAGAGTTATCACAGGACCCAGCAACTCCACTCCCAAGACAAACAAAAACACATCCACACAAAAACCTGTGCAGGAATGTTGATAGCAGCATCATGCCTAACAGCCCCCAGAGTGGAAGCAGCCCAAATGTCCATCAGCTGCTGAATGAGAAAACAAGATGCGCTCTGTCCATACAGTGGAATGTTATTTGGTCATAAAAGGGAGTGAAGTTCCAACACATGCTACAACATGGATAAATCTTGACAACATCCCAAGTGAATGAAACCAGTCACAAAAAGACCGGATACTGTATGATTTCAGTTCTGTGAAATGTCCAGAATAGGCAAACCCATAGAGACAGAAAATGGATTAGTGGTTACTAGGGCTGGAAGGGTGAGGGAGAATGGGGAATGCCTGCCAGGGGGTACAGGATTTTATTTTCTAAAAGTGTTCTAAAATGCACTGTGGTGATGGCTGTACAACCCTGTGAATTCAGTAAAAACCGCGAATTTAATACTTTAAAGTGGGTGAGTTGTATCTCAAGAAAACCATGTTTTAAAAACAAGTAGTCAGTTACACGGAGAAAGCAATGGCACCCCACTCCAGTACTCTAGCCTGGAAAATCCCATGGACAGAGGAGCCTGGTGGGCTGCAGTCCATGGGGTCGCTAACTGTCGGGCACGACTGAGCAACTTCACTTTCACTTTTCACTTTGATGCATTGGAGTAGGAAATGGCAACCCACTCCACCGTTCTTGCCTGGAGAATCCCAGGGACCGAGGAGCCAGAGCCGGACACGACTGAAGCGACTTAGCAGCAGCAGCAGTCAGTTACCCTCCCAGACGCCCTCCCCAACCTCAGCACAGTCAAGCCACTGGTCCTCCCCTATTTTGTCAAAAGATCAGAGACGTGTTCTCTGGTAAGGGTAAACCTGCAGGCCCCTGAACTGAGTGACAGCAGGCCAATTGAGTGAAAACAGACGAGTTCAACTTCATGGGCTGAATGCTGAAATTCTCAGCCTTTCCCCCTCAGAAACCAATGTGCTCATGGTTCTAGTAAGAAAGAGAAAACCCAAAATTTGAATTTTGCAGGTAGGGAGACAAAAACTAGAGAAGGAAAATCTAGTAAGGAATTCTACATAATAATGATGTGCCACTTAGCATGTGGTCTCCCACTTAGTGCTCAATAAATATTTTGTGAATTAACAAATAAATCAATAAATGACTAGAGCTACTGGAGAAGCAACATGCCATGCATCACTGAGAAGTGATGTGCTGGCATACTAAATCTTTTCTGGAAAGCAATTTTGCAATACGTCTCAGGAATGCCCAAAAAAGTTTCCCCCGTAATTATATTTTTAGTAATTTATCCTTGACAAATCTTGTCAGAAATGGAAGCAAATGCTTATATGCAAAGATCTTCAGCACAGTGTCATTCCATAACCATAAATTTGGGGAACTCTAAAAAAATGGGCCAAAGAACTAGACATTTCTCCAAAGAAGACATACGGATGGCTAACAAACACATGAAAAGATGCTCAACATCATTCATTATTAGAGAAATGCAAATCAAAACCACAATGAGGTACCACTTCACACCAGTCAGAATGTCTGCGATCCAAAAATCTGCAAGCAATAAATGCTGGAGAGGGTGTGGAGAAAAGGGAACCCTCCTATACTGTTGGTGGGAATGCAAACTAGTACAGCCACTATGGAGAACAGTGTGGAGATTCCTTAAAAAATTGCAAATAGAACTGCCTTATGACCCAGCAATCCCACTGCTGGGCATACACACCGAGGAAACCAGAATTGAAAGAGACACATGTACCCCCATGTTCATCGCAGCACTGTTTATAATAGCAAGGACATGGAAACAACCTAGATGTCCATCAGCAGATGAATGGATAAGAAAGCAGTGCTACATATACACAATGGAGTATTACTCAGCCATTAAAAAGAATACATTTGAATCAGCTCTGATGAGATGGATGAAACTGGAGCTGATTATACAGAGTGAAGTAAGCCAGAAAGAAAAACACCAATACAGTATACTGACACATATATATGGAATTTAGAAAGATGGCAATGATGACCCTGTATGCAAGACAGCAAAAAAGACACAGATGTGTAGAGCAGACTTTTGGACTCTGAGGGAAAAGGAGAGGGTGGGATGATTTGGGAGAATGGCATTGAAACATGTATACTATCATGTAAGAATCGAATCGCCAGTCTATGTCCAATGCAGGATACAGCATGCTTGGGGCTGGTGCACTGGGATGACCCAGAGGGATGTTGTGGGGAGGGAGGTGGGAGGGGGGTTCATGTTTCAGAACGCATGTACACCCGTGGTGGATTCATGTCAATGTGTGGCAAAACCAATACAGTATTATAAAGTAAAATAAAGTAAAACTAAAAATTTTTTTAAAAATTCAATAACAGGAATATTGTTAAATATATTCAATGTATCTATATATTAAATAAATTCATTGAAATGATTTTGAAGGCCATTTTGCCACTTCATAATAATATGGAAATGTTACCAATGCTGGGTGAAAACATTAGGCCACAAACACTGGGACACAAAAACATCACCAGCTTTGAAATTAACTCTTGTTTCAACCTAACCTTCTCGGCCCCAATCCAGATGCCACACTGTTTTTGCATCTCTCTCTAGCTCTCTGCCTGCTCTAATCATGCATGATCTCTCTGTCCATCTTCTTCTGGATTCCACTAGTAATTTGTCTGGCCTTTCTTATTCCACTTAATGAGTATTAGTCTTATCCCTTCTCTTCTTTTTAAGCTTCTGGAAGGCAAAAATCGCATCTTCTAGAAGGCAAGAACTGCATCTTTAGTATCTAATAAAATGCTTTGCACACAATTAGTACATCTGTCATTTTTCATCAATTCAATAGACAACTATTATATGTCTACTGAATATCTAGAACTACAAAGGAGAAGTTAAAAGAGCATAGACACGGAATCAAGAAATCTGGGTATGGAATTAGGCTGTGCATTACTTTGGACACACTGGTCAGGCCTCAGCTTCCCCAGAGTGAAATAAGAATGCCTTAAGTTGGTATTCCCAACAAATCTTAAGATGAGGACTCCGGTGCCAGTGATTTACAAAGTGCTCCCAGGAAAGATGGTGGGGGCAAAAGAGAGGAGGGAAAAACAGACAAGGGTGTGACTTCAGGTGAAGTCAGCCTGAGTCTGAGCAGGGGAGCTCTGGATCACACAAATGAAGCCTCAACATGGTCCCTACTTGAGTCAAGGGGGTGGACTTTCATAGTCACACCTGTCAGGCATTGGCCAAGGTTCCTCGATGCAGGGCCAGGGCCAGCAGTAGGTATGGTAATGCTCAACTCCAGGCACTTCCAGCTCTGTGTCTGGACAACGTGGCTTCAGCAGCCCAAAGCTATGCCTTAAATCACAGAAAGCCTTTGGAAACAAAAGAAGGCAGAAGTTGTGGGGGGTGGCACGTGGGTGGAGGTCAGTGGCCACTATAGAGGGTAGTGGACTAGGTGACCCCTAAATTGGTTTTCTGAATCAAATTTCAACAATAGTTTAATATATTTACTACAGAAGACACAATCCTTAAATCTATTTGGGGATACAAAATGTGAAGTCAATGTACATGCAAACATAAACACCATTAAGAAAAAAGGAAAATGCAGAGCTTAATTTGCAAGAGATAAAGGAGTAAGTCTGTGAGTTAGCCATGAAGGAAATGCCCTGAACAACAAAATGTTTCCTTGGAATCCAACTTTCTGTCTCCTCTCTTCATATTCTTTCCATATTCTCTCCTCTTTTCATATTCTAGGCCCTCAAATCCTCTGCCTTCTACCCCTCATGCCATTATTTCCTCATCCGTTCCCTCCACAAACACAGACATTTATCCCTGTGTGTTTTCTATTTAGTTCTTCTAGCCCAAAATTTTCATCTTTTTTTCTCTCCAATTTATCTAAATCACACTTCTACAACAAAACTTCCACAAACACTTCAGTGACTCTCCAGTTCATAAACTGCCTCTAACACCCACCAAATGATTGGAAACAATATGACAGTGTATAATTAATGTCTAAGTCCTCTGATACTAAATCCGGCAGCTACAGGCATCTATTCTTTCGCCTTAACTAGACTGTAATCCTCCTAGGAAAATGTATTCTATCCCTTCACACTACTTGACACAGTTCTAGACAAACCAGACTAACATATGTGAGAGATGACATCTCTCCCTGATAAAAATAATAACTACCAAATCGAATCACATAAGATAAACTTCACTTCATAAAATAATACATGAAGACAATGCTGAATCATTGTCCTCATCAGTAAACTGCATCACCAGTTTATTGATGCATTCTCACATGTGACTTCAGGATAATAAAGGAGAAAATGAGAAGAAAAAAAAAGAAACTCAAAAACATTTACAAAATACATATGTTTAAATACATCCTCAGGCTGATTCATTTAGGTGTTTATTTGTCTGAAGATGATGATTCATTATTGTGATAAGCAGGATTCTATGTAGAAACTTACAGCTCTTATGGAAAACAGCAAACAAGGCAGCCTTGGGAAGTAAGAATAAGAGCACAGCAATGTCAAGTTTTTCTGATACAGGAGATGTCTGGTTATAACATAATGACTATGCTCTATGATCTAGATATCAATATTCAATTTTTTCATATGCTACCTAGAGTCAGTCTTAGGAGAGATTTAAATTGCCACTTTATAGAATACTGCCCCAAATGAGAAAAGTAACCATGCTTCCTAGGATTGTGGCTTTCACTCTTACTTATTTCATGGAAATATATCCATTAGGCTGGTCAAAAGTTTCCTGTGGGTATTTCCATAAGGTGTTATGGATGAACAAACCTTTTAGCCAACCCAATAAAAACAGAAAGAGAACATTTGAGGAAGAAGACAAAAATGAGTTAAGCAGGATACACAGACTGGATTATCTGTGGTTCACTTCCGCTGTGTAAGAGACACTCACCCTCCATGATTCCAACGTCTGCTTCGTAACCGGCCCACTTCGGAGTTGATTAGGTCACCAGGGGAGAGCCCTCAGGATGGGAATTGGGGCCCTTATGAAACAGGCTTCGTTGAGTTAGCTTGGCCCTTCTGCCATGTGAGGTCACAGTAAGAAGACAGTCATCAAGGAGGAAGCTGGCTCTCACCAGACATCAGATCTGCCAGCATATCTTGGACTTTCCAGCCTCCAGAACTGTAAGAAACAAATGTTTGTTGTTTCTATCAGTCAACCACTTTATGGTCTTTTTGTAGCAGCAGCCCAAAATGACTAAGACACCTCCTATCAATGCTATAAACACTAATCCCTCCAGCAAATTTCTTTCTTCTTATGAGGGCTTAACTTGGTTTATGTCTCTTACAATCAAGAACCCTGAAAGGCTCAAACCCAATCCAAACTTAACATCTGCCTTCAACACATGTAGACCCATCACCTTCCAAATCATCCACACTCAAACCTAGCATCACTTTAACAACTTCATCTGCCTCATCACCCTGTCGTTTCTACTGCTTTAACATGTCACATGACTGTCTGAAATAAATGCATACCTCTGAAATCACAACAGATGAACTTGTTTAAATCCTACTCATCCTTCAAGAACTAGTTCAAAGTCACCTCTTGTCTTATCCCTGGCTCCTATGCCTACCCAAGTATAACCACTCTCCCCTCTCAACTGTTATTGCATAATTGACCTATTTTCCTGCTCATATGAGTACATTCAACTAATATTTATTGTGAAGCTACTCCATGTCAGATATTGTTATAAGGTCTAGAAATACACCAATAAACCATGCAGATATTAATCTTTGCTAGTAGGGAGACAGAATATAAACAAAATAATAAGTAAAATGTAGAGTAGGTTAAAGAGTGAGAGGTGTGGGGGAGAAGCAGTAAACAGAGAAGGGGTTAGTCAATGTCATGGAGTATGCTACTTAGAGAAGATGGGCACACAAGGCTCACAGAAAAGGTGACATCTGAGAAAAGACCAGAAGCAGGTGAAGGAGTGGACCAAGATGGTATCTTAGCATCACTCAAGACAGAGAAAGCAGAAAGCACAAAGTCCCCAAGTTTAAAGCAGGTGATATTTTTTTGTGGAAAACATAGAAAGAAAGACAGGGCAAGGGGAGAGCAGAAGCAAGAAAGGCTGAGAGAGTGATGAGGGTCCAGATGCTGGAGGCCTTCTCAATCCTGGTAGGACCTGGGCTTTTCTCTGAATGAGACAGGAAGCCACTGAAGAGATTTAAGCCAACGTGGTCTAACTTCCTTTTAGCAGACACGTTCCAGGTGGAGAATGCACCTTAGGGGTGAGGCTGAGCAGAAGCTGTGAGACAAATTAAGAGGTTGTCCTTTGGCAAGATGCTGGTGGAGACGCTGAAGACTTTTCAGCTCCTTACACTCCTCTTAAGAATACAAAAATCAAGTAGGATAACACAAGAAAAAATAATTCAAATGAATCTCCACAAATCCAGAATACAAGGTGGATGCAAGAGGAATGTGGGGGCAGACTATAGGAGGGAAGACAGAGGGGATTCTGGTCATCCTGAGAGCCAGGGAATCCAGAAACCACAGGCACAGCATCATCATGCAGAGAACATGTCCCTTTTGGGACTGGAAGGCTCAGCAGGCTCATCTGAGAAAAATGATGGTGACAACAAGAGGCTTCTCAGACCCCCATCTGAGGTGCATGCAGGGGCACCACAGGGAGACTGACCGCACAGGCTCAGAGAAAGGAGAGTCCCACACTGAGGACATACCTCAGGGCGAGGACTTTGAGGGGGAAGAGAGCCCAGATTTGGGAGAGTGGGTGGGATGGGAAGCCAAAAGAGGCCCTTCTCAGAATTAACTGGAGGGATGGATACCGCGAGAGACCATGAACGTGAATATTTCAAAGAACACCAGACAAAGAGCCCAGAGCTCTGCAGCGTAGAGAACTGTTCTGGTCTGATGTGCAGGAACTTATCTCACGTCAACGTGAGTAGCAGAAAAGGAGGTCATTCAATTCTATAGGCAAGACTCCACTTTTTAAAAAATTTTGTTCTTTTCATGAGAATAAGGGTGATGTAAATGTTCTATGCTCTAGCAATGGAGCTATTAATATAACACAGCTATCAAAAATGGAGGAAGAAGGGGAGACTGTGAGAACAGCAGAACAAGCTTGCTGATTGCCTTATAAGGGTCAAAGGAGGTTATTCTGTAACAGACATTCACGGACAGAGTGAGGGGCAAGAAGAGGTCACCAGCTAACTCACTATCACTAGTGGTAGAGAACCCATAGACAGTTGTCAAGAGGCTCTGTCCCTCCAGCATATGGAGGCTGGAAACTACTTGCATTAGGACCCTAGAGCCTCTACAGAATGACAAGAAGAACCACGGAAGAGTGGGTGGCACTTCCAGACAAGGAGCCACGTTCCCAAACACTTGAACAACTTGGATCAATTCCTTACTTTCTCTGAGCTTCAGTTTCCTCGTCTCCACAATGCCCCTAATAATAAGTATTTTATAAGATCACTGTAAGGACTGGCATGCTAAGTCATCCCTGACCCGCACAAGAGGTCTTGGTTCCCCCTTCTCTCACTCTTCCATCCCTGACCCACACCATTCTTTAGACATCAAGATAAATCCTCTAGCCCCCTCCGGAGATCAAATATAATAAGATCGTTATACACTGTTAGGCTATTTCTTGGTCTGTCCTTGGAACTTAAAACAGCTAGCACTCACTCCCTAAAAACTTACTTTTGTGAAAATTTAACTTCATATTTGCAATAAGACTTTCTATTTAGAATATACATTAATGATGTTTCAATAGCTTTTTACAGTTCCTGCCCTCCCGTTTTGTCATAGACCATTAAGCAGTTGTTACATTCCATTTGTGGCTGGAGTTGTCTTTGCTTTGCTTTTACTATGCCATATTGGTGTATAAACCATGTGGGAAAACTCCCAGATGAAAGGCCCTTCATCAATGCAAGACATTAGTATTCTATCTTTTGAGAAGAAGAGTTTACTCTCTAGGCATATGGAATGGAATCTAATTAAGGGCATTTGCATCATTTAGTTCTAGCAAAAGCGAGACTGTCATTCTGTCATATTAATTTTATCTCTGTCACCTTAGTATTTAACAGCTAGGTCTAAAAACCTGGGATGCTTGGCCATGAAGGAGAACAGCAAGGAAGGAGTTGTGAACAGGAGCCTCAATCAATTCATACTTGTTGGAAACCTGAGGGGGTCCCTGAATAGAGTTCTGGTGTTCATACAGCCACAGGGGCCCCAAATCACTGTTTTCCACAATGGAGTGCAGCCCCAGGAGACAAGAAAAGCACACTCAGTAGACAAATATACAAAACAGGCTGGTTAAGTGCAGTCAGAGTGACTCCTCTCTGGTCAAAAAGTGAAGCGGGAGAATCACAAACCTGCCAGTCAGCAAATACGTATTACCTATGGCTTGAAAAAAAGTAAATTGTGTGAACAAATACTTATCCTTACAGGAGCTGAAAATAAGCCAGTCAAATTTCCATGACACCACACCATGTTACCCCACCCTTACTTAAAACCTTACCAGTTGACCTAAAGGTTAAAATCAAAATCCTCAGTAGGACTGAGATCAAGGATTTCAAACTCAGGCCCTATATTAGAATCAATGACAACTAGCAGGACACAAGGCCCACACTGCAAGGATTCCATAGGCTCAGTTCTACTTGATTTATTGTTGTTAGGACGATAGTATTGTCAGGACTTCTGACTGATCAAGAGAAGCCAGAAAGCTGGATTTTAAAATCTGATTTTTAAATAATTCAAACTTAAAATACTATGTAAATCAACATTCTACAGAACAAACAAAAGCATATCTGGACTAAAGACCAGCATTTTGTAACTTCTTCACAGGCCCAGAACTAGAGAGAAATAAGGAGAGATAATACATTACATATACTTATATGTTGATTATCATAGTGCTGTGTGCTCAGTTGTGGCTTTGCACCCCATGAACTATAGCCCACCAGGCTTCCCTGTCCATGGAATTTTCCAGGCAAGAATACTGGAGTGGGTTTCTATTTCCTACTTCAAGGGATTGTCCTGACCCAGGGATTGACCCCAGGTCTCTTGCGTCTCCTGCACTGCAAGGTGGATTCTTTAACACTTTGACGACATGGGAAGCCCCATATTACATATAACCATATATAACTATATACAGCTATAACTATACAGTTATATATGATTATACAATTTTATTATATATTAGTTACACAACTAGTTGTAGATATATAGATACACAGTGACACACAGAAGAATATAAATAATGGGAGAAACTTCAAACTAAGACAAGATTTAACCAGAAAAGTTTGCATCATATAGCTACATTCTATATTTTTAATCATTTGGGCAGGAACTGAGCTGAAGTATCACTTGGTACTGATTATAAAAAGAACACCTTACTAAGCAAATTTACAATATCAACAAGACTATAAATTAAATCTTAACTTCTTCAGATTAATTGACTCCAGAAACTTATGAGTATACACTAACACAAGGCAATTATGTATGAGCCAAGATAAACACTGATTCTGTATTAAATTAACATAGATTGCTGGTTTTGTCCTATGTACAGAATATATCAATATTCTCAATTGTCATGATTTTGAAAATAGCAACAATTCAAACATTTCATTAATTTACACAGACACTTCTAGAAATCAATTAAAAATAGAGGCTTCTAGCTAACATGATTTTCCTACTTTCAACGTATACTTATTATGCTTAAAATACAAAATTGTTTTGAGTGACTTTGGTTTTGCTTCTAAAGATTGGAAAACTGTGCTTCAATCTGATATATCAGTATATACTTTCACTAGTTTCTTGCATGACACATAAACTAGCTTCAAAGAAATTCTGGAAAATAATATTCAAAAATGTTTGAGCAATGGTAACATTCATATAATAAGTACCTTCTCCCAGGGTGAAACTTTTGAACAATAAAGTTATTTGGATATCTAAAATATAGAATATTTTTAAACATCTTCAGTTCAGTTCAGTCACTCAGTCATGTCCAACTCTTTGAGACCCCATGGACTGAAGCACGCAAGGCATCCCTGTCCATCACCAACTCCTGGAGTTTACCCAAACTCATGTCCATTGAGTCAGTGATGCCATCCAACCATCTCATCCTCTGTCATCCCCGTCTCCTCCTGCCTTCAATCTTTCCCAGCATCAGGGTCTTTACCAATGAATCGGCTCTTCACATCAGGTAGCCAAAGTACTGGAGCTTCAGCGTTAGCATCAGTCCTTCCAATGAATATTCAGGACTGACTTCTTTTAGAATTGACTGGTTTGATCTCCTTACAGTCCAAGAGACTCTTCATTAAATTGAAGAAAGCAGGGAAAACCACTAGACCATTCAGGTATGACGTAAATCAAATCCCTTTCAATTATACGGTGGAAGTGAGAAATAGATTCAAGGGATTAAATCTGATAGGCAGAGTACCTGAAGAACTATGGAGGGAGGTTCCTGACATTGTACAGGAAAGTGGATTACTGAATTCAAATTAATCTTATACTGCTTTATATAGGTGTATGGGCTTCCCTGGTGGCTTCCCAAGTGTCTGCCTGGAATGCAGGAGACCCGGGTTTGATCCCTGGGTTGGGAAGATCCCCTGGAGAAGGAAATGGCAACCCACTCCAGTACTCTTGCCTGGAGAATCCCATGGAGGGAGGAGCTTGATAGGCTACAGTCCATGGGGTCGCAAAGAGTTGGACACGACTGAGCGACTTTACTTACTTACTTAACTCTTCTGTAACTTTAGGGGGCCCATGAAATTCATGACTATAGGGTAAATAAAAAATCAAAAGAAACTGAGTCAAGAATATCTACAAAATATCAGAATTCCCAGAAGTAAATAATCTCTCATCTTACAGTTGTGTGTATATACACACACTCACACTATGGCTCAGATGGTAAAGAATCTGCCTGTAATGCAGGAGACCCAGGTTTGATCCCTGGGTCATGAAAATACCCTGGAGAAGGGACTGGCAACCCACTCCAGTATTCTCACCTGAAGAAGAGAGGACAGAGGAGCCTGGTAGGCTACAGTCCATGGGTTCACAAAGAGTCAGACATGACTGAGTGACTAACACTTTCACTACTATTTTAAAACATTTTGATTAAAACATGATTCAGATCCTTTTATAATTCTCTATTCTCCTCTCAAATAATTTTAGACTGTAGCTCTTCCATTTATTCATTAGACTTTAATATTAATTATGATGGGACATCTTTTATTTTGTTAAATAGATACAAAAGTCAGTAAATTTGGCAATAACTTTTGGTTATTCCAATCTTAACCAGAATTAGACTGATAGCACACAATTTATGGGCTTATCCTCACATTATTAATCAATGTAGCATAGCCATCTACTCTGCCACATAGTTTATAAGATTAGACAACAAAAAAAGTCTTTCTTAAAGTTGTAAGTTCTTGCTTTATGCTAAATGAAATAAACCAGTCACATAAAGACAAATACAGTTTGTCTTTATACAAAGACAAGTATAATTCTATTTATGGGTGGTGTCTAAAGTAGTCAAATTCATAGAAATATAAAGTAGAGTGGTGGCTACCAGGGGTTGGGAAAAAGGGAAAAGAAGCAGTTGTCCTTTAATGGGTAAAGAATTTCAGATGTGAAAGATGAAAAAGCTCTTAATACCTCTTTTATAACAATGTGGATATACTTAACACTACTGAACTGTCAGCTTAAAAACAGTTTAGATGATACGCTTGTTTCTCTCTTAACTGAGTAAATATTTTGTCTTTTACTGAAAGAAATGGTTAATTTGTTTTTTTAAGTGGCAAGTTCATCACATCAAGGATATAAGTTTATCACACTAATCCTTTAGGAAGGCAGTTAAGTTTTCTAATGATATTCCAATAAGCAAAATTAACAAAGTAATATCCCCCCAAAATAGTTAGTTAACTGACAGTTAACAGACTAGGATGTCAGTATCTTCATTAATTTCAAATTTCCAAGAACAACTGGCAATATTAAGTCACTTTCCCCCAGACATTATACAGTTCAAGCAACCACTTTTACCATTTGAAAACAAATGTTAAAGGCACAGTTGTAATAAGACAGGGTAAATCATTTCTAGCCCTTGTTTACAGGGGCTGCAAACAAGCCTCTAAGAATAGATTAATATTGCCTGAATTACACACTTTGTCTTCATATTAAGTGATAATCAGAAGGCCTATAAGAAATAATAATTAAATCATAAGTAAATAATTCAACTGACATCAAAGCCCTTTGAAAGTATATAAAACATTGGTATTATTAAAAGGTCTGCTAGGAAATGCTAATACTATTATAGGAAAAACTTTCTACTATTACTCAATCCTTGACAAGTTAATGCATTTCGGGGAAACTGTAATAGCTTTTCTCTTGGTCTTAGATCCTTACTTTCTACTCCTCTGTCTTCCTACCAGGTACTGCTCTACCCAGGGTTGAAAAAAGTTACAAAGCATTTTAGATTATTGGAAGGAGTTTTTCTATGAGAACAACAGTATATCTGATGTAAGCTGGTTTCTTCTTTAAAAGAACAGAAACACAGTGAGGGAATGGTAACTAACATAAATAAGTGTTTTTCATGTATTCTCCAAAGAACTATATGGATCAAAAAGAAGAAAATAAAACCTCTCAAAACTTCCATGCTCTTATCATAACCAGAAGACAAAAAATACCAGAACAAAACAAAACAGAAACAAATTATAAGTAGAAAAATAAATGGGCTTCCCTAGTGGCTCAGATGGTAAAGAATCTGCCTGCAATGAGGGAGACCTGGGCTCGATCCCTGGGTCAGGAAGATCCCCTGGAGAAGGGAATGGCTACCCACTCCAGTATTCTTGCCTGGGAAATCCTATGGACAGAGGAAACTGGTGGGCTACAGTCCATGGGGTTGCAGAAGAGTCAGACACAACTGAGAAACTAAACAACTATAGAAAAATAAACACCAGTTTCTAGTAGAGCTATCTTTCAAGCTCTCTCCTTCAGCATTAGCAGAATTTAGGGTGACCCAGAAAAACTGTGCAGAAGAAGAAGACAACAAAGGACATAAGACTGAAATAAAATCATTCTCGGGGGGGTGGTCCTAAGATGGTGGAGGAATAGGATGGGGAGACAACTTTCTCTCCCACAAATTCATCGAAAGAACATATGAATGCTGAGTAAATTCCACAAAACAACTTCTGAATGCTGGCAGAGGACATCAGGCACCCAGAAAGACAGCCCGTTGTCTTTGAAAGGAGGTAGGAAAAAATATCGGAGAAGACAATGGCACTCCACTCCAGTACTCTTGCCTGGATAATCCCATGGACAGAGGAGCCTGGTGGGCTGCAGTCCATGGGGTCGCTAACTGTCGGGCACGACTGAGCAACTTCACTTTCACTTTTCACTTTGATGCATTGGAGAAGGAAATGGCAACCCACTCCAGTGTTCTTGCCTGGAGAATCCCAGGGACTGGAGAGCCTGGTGGGCTGCTGTCTCTGGGGTCACACAGAGTTGGACACGACTGAAGCAACTTAGCAGCAGCAGCAGCAGCAGGAAAAAATATAAAAGATAAAGAGAAAAAAGAGATAGGGACGGAGATCCGCCCCAGGAAGGGAGTCTTAAAAAAGAGAGAAGTTTCCAAACACCAGGAAACACTCTGAACGGTGGTTCAGTGGTGAGCCTTGGAACCTCAGAGGGCAACAAAACCGGGAGGAGAAATAAATAGATAATTAAAACCCACAGATTACGTGCCTAACAGCAACTCCCAGCAGAGAAGCAGCGCAGAGGCTCACATCCGCAACTAGCAAGCCTGGACTGGACAGGGAGGCACGGGCTGCATTGCCTAGGGTAAGGACAGGGCCTGAATGCCCCGAGGGCAATCTGAGGGAACTAACTTGAGATAGCAACCCAGACTGTGGGATAGCTATCCCACAAAAAGCCCGCTCACAGAACAAAGGACTGAGCAGAGCTAGCCAGCTGTGGACCGGCCCACCCCCACCGGAGACAAGCAGGCGAGGGCAGCCAGAGCCAGAAGGGGGTAATTGCGGCCCCAGAGAGGCATCATCTACCAACGGCAAGCAGGTTTCATTGCTAACCAAGACTTGGGATTCTGGACAGTTGACATCCGCCAGGAGGGTCGCAGCCACAGATCAGCTCCCCAGAAGAGACACACGGCACACCTGAGAAGGCGCACCAGTTGTACACCCAGAAAACCGGGGGAGGCGATAAGACGCAGCCCCCAACTGGGGGCACCTGCGCTCGCCAAGCACCTGGTCACCTGAGCTGCTCGGACCTAGGAAGGGCACAAAACGCAGGCCCAACCAAGTCTGCGCCTTTGTGGAGTACCCGAGAACCTGAACCGGAGCAGCTTAGACCTGGGAAGTGCATGCAACCCAGGGCCCAGCTCAGACAGTTCCCAGCAGAGCAACCTAGAGCCTGAACAGTGTAGACTAGGAAAGCAGTGAGTGGGGGCAAACCCAGTGTGGCCGACACACTGCGAGCACTCCCCACACACACCAGTGATATTTGTTTGCAGTGTTCCTCCCTCCCCACAGCAGGACTGAAGCCTAAAAAAGTGACCACCACCGCCCCCTTGTGTCAGGGCGGAAATTAGACACTGAAGAGACCAGCAAACAGAAGAAGCTAAAATAAAGAGGGAACCACTTTGGAATTGACAGGTGCAATAGATTAAAACCCTG
This sequence comes from Ovis aries, assembly GCF_016772045.2. NCBI lineage: Eukaryota > Metazoa > Chordata > Mammalia > Artiodactyla > Bovidae > Ovis > Ovis aries. The sequence goes on along the minus strand of NC_056080.1, from coordinate 23,600,121 downwards.
CAGTTAGCACCAACTACATAGGAAGGGGCCTATAGATCTTGAGAAGTATAAGCCGGTTCAAGGAACTATCTGAAAATGAACTAACCCCACACTGTCCACAACAATACCAGAGAAAGTCCTTAATATATTTTTGCTATTATCATTTAAAAAAATTTTAAGTCCTCTATTACTCCTTTAATTTCCATTTTATAACCTACTATTACCTTGCAAAAGAAAGACCCTGTTTTTAAAGCAAACTTCATATATATATTTTATAATTTTTGTGACTTTGTTTTTTTTAATATTGTATTTTTGAGAATCTAATCTCTACTCTAGATTTTTAATCTTTGCTTTTTGGTATTTGTTATCAATTTTGTACCTTTAAGAACCCAATCTTCAGTACCCATTTTTACCTGGGAGCAAGATTACTGGCTGGATTGCTCTCTCCCCCTTTGGATTCTCCTTTTTCTCTACCAGGTCACCTCTATCTCCTCCCTCCCCCTTCTCTTCTCTACCCAACTCTGTGAATCTCTTTGTGTGTTCTTGGCTGTGGAGAACACTTAGGGAACTGATTACTGGCTAGATCTGTCTCTCTCCTTTTGATTCTCCCTTTTATCTTCCCGGCCCCTTCTGTCTCCCTTCTCCCTCTCCTCTTCTCTGTATAAATCCATGAACATTTCTGAGGGATCCAGACTGTGGAGAGTACATAGGGAAATTTTACAGGCTAGCTTGCTTGCTCCTGTTTTATTCCCCCTCTTCTCCTCCTGGTCACCTTTATCTCCCTCCTCCCTCTTCTCTTCTCCATGTAACTCTGTGTACCTCTCCAGGTGTCCCTCACTGTGGAGAAACTTTTCATCATTAATCTAGATGTTTTACCATCAGTGCTGTATAGATGGAGAAGTCTTGAGGCTACTGTAAGAATAAGACTGAAATCAGAGGCAGGAGGCTTAAGTCCAAATCCTGAGAACACCAGAGAACTTCTGACTCCAGGGAACATTAATCAATAGGTGCTCATCAAACGCCTCCATACCTACACTGAAACCAAGCACCACTCAAGGGCCAACAAGTTCTAGAGGAAGACATACCATGCAAATTCTCCAGCAACACAGGAACATAACCCTGAGCTTCAACATACAGGCTACCCAAAGTCACACCAAACCCACTGACATCTCAAAACTCATTACTGGACACTTCAGAGCACTCCAGAGGGAAGAAATCCAGCTTCACCCACCAGAACACTGACACAAGCGTCCCTAACCAGGAAACCTTGACAAGCCACCCATCCAACCCCACCCACACAGAGGAACCTCCACAATAAACAGGAACCACAAACTGCCAGAATACAGAAAGGCCACCCCAAACACAGCAATATAAACAAGATGAAAAGGCAGAGAAATGTCCAGCAGCTAAAGGAACAGGATAAATGCCCACCATACCAAACCGAAGAGGAAGAGATAGGGAATCTACCTGATAAACAATTCCAAATAATGATAGTGAAAATGATCCAAAATCTTGAAAACAAAATGGAGTTACAGATAAACAGCCTGGAGACAAGGATCGCGAAGATGCAAGAAAGGTTTAATAAAGACCTGGAAGAAATATAAAAGAGTCAATATATAATGAATAATGCAATAAATGAGATCAAAAACACTCTGGAGGGAACAAATAGTAGAATAATGGAGGCAGAAGATAGGATTAGTGAAATAGAAGATAGAATGGTAGAAATAAATGAATCAGAGAGGAAAAAAAAAAGAATTAAAAGAAATGAGGACAATCTCAGAGACCTCTGGGACAATGTTAAACACCCCAATATTCGAATCATAGGAGTCCCAGAAGAAGGAGACAAAAGAAAGACCATGAGAAAATCCTTGAGGAGATAATAGTTGAAAACTTCCCTAAAATGGGGAAGGACATAGTCACCCAAATCCAAGAAACCCAGAGAGTCCCAAACAGGATAATCCCAAGGCAAAACACTCCAAGACACATATTAATCAAATTAACAAAGATCAAAGACAAAGAACAAATATTAAAAGCAGCAAGGGAAAAACAACAAATAACACACAAGGGGATTCCCATAAGGATAACAGCTGATCTTTCAATAGAAACTCTTCAGGCCAGGAGGGAATGGCAGGACATACTTAAAGTGATGAAAGAAAATAACCTACAGCCCAGATTACCGTACCCAGCAAGGATCTCATTCAAATATGAAGGAGAAATCAAAAGCTTTACAGACAAGCAAAAGCTGAGAGAATTCAGCACCACCAAACCAGCTCTCCAACAAATGCTAAAGGATCTTCTCTAGACAGGAAACACAGAAAGGGTGTATAAACTGGAACCCAAAACAATAAAGTAAATGGCAACGGGATCATACTTATCAATAATTACCTTAAACATAAATGGGTTGAATGCCCCAACCAAAAGACAAAGACTGGCTGAATGGATACAAAAACAAGACCCCTATATATGTTGTCTACAAGAGACCCACCTCAAAACAAGGGACACATACAGACTGAAAGTGAAGGGCTGGAAAAAGATATTCCAACCATGCAAATAGAGACCAAAAGAAAGCAGGAGTATTAATACTCATATCAGATAAAATAGACTTTAAAACAAAGGCTGTGAAAAGAGACAAAGAAGGACACTACATAATAATTAGAGCATCAATCCAAGAAGAAGATATAACAATAATAAATATATATGCACCCAACATAGGAGCACCACAATATGTAAGACAAATGCTAACAAGTATGAAAGGGGAAATTAACAGTAACACAATAATAGTGGGAGACTTTAATACCCCACTCACACCTATGGACAGATCAACTAAACTGAAAATTAACAAGGAAACACAAACTTTAAATGATACAACAGACCAGTTAGACCTAATTGATATCTATCAGTCATTTCACCCCAAAACAATGAATTTCACCTTTTTCTCAAAAGCACATGGAACCTTCTCCAGGATAGATCACATCCTGGGCCATAAATCTAGCCTTGGTAAATTCAAAAAAACTGAAATCGTTTCAAGCATCTTTTCTGACCACAATGCAGTAGGATTAGATCTCAATTACAGGAGAAAAACTATTAAAAATTCCAACATATGGAGGCTGAACAACACGCTGCTGAATAACCAACAAATCACATAAGAAATCAAAATATGCATAGCAATGAATGAAAATGAAAACACAACAACCCAAAACCTATGGGACACTGTAAAAGCAGTGCTATGGGGAAGGTTCATAGCAATACAGGCTTACCTCAAGAAACAAGAAAAAAGTCAAATAAATAACCTAACTCTTTGCCTAAAGCAACTAGAAAAGAAAGAAATGAAGAACCCCAGGGTTAGTAGAAGGAAAGAAATCTTAAAAATCAGGGCAGAAATAAATACAAAAGAAACAAAGGAGACCATAGCAAAAATCAACAAAGACAAAAGCTGGTTCTTTGAGAAGATAAATAAAATTGACAAACCATTAGCCAGACTCATCAAGAAACAAAGGGAGAAAAATCAAATTAATAAAATTAGAAATGAAAATGGAGAGATCACAACAGACAACAGAGAAATACAAAGGATCATAAGACACTACTATCAGCAACTATATGCCAATAAAATATATTTGTTCATTGGAAGAAATAGACAAGTTCTTTAAAAAGTACAACTTCCCAAAACTGAACCAGGAAGAAATAGACAATCTTAACAGACCCATCACAAGCATGGAAATTGAAACTGCAATCAGAAATCTTCCAACAAACAAAAGCTCAGGACCAGACGGCTTCACAGCTGAATTCTACCAAAAATTTAGACAAGAGCTAACACCTATCCTACTCAAACTCTTCCAGAAAACTGCAGAGGAAGGTAAACTTCCAAACTCATTCTATGAGGCCACCATCACCCTAATCCCAAAACCAGACAAAGATGCCACAAAAAAAGAAAACTACAGGCCAATATCACTGATGAACATAGATGTAAAAATCCTTAACAACATTCTAGCAAACAGAATCCAACAACATATTAAAAAAAATCATATATCATGACCAAGTAGGCTTTATCCAAGGTATGCAAGGATTCTTCAATATCCTCAAATCAGTGTAATACACCACATTAACAAATTGAAACATAAAAACCATATGATTATCTCAATAAATGCAGAGAAAGCCTTTGACAAAATTCAACATCCATTTATGATAAAAAGCCCTCCAAAAGGTAGGAATAGAAGGAACATACCTCAACATAATAAAAGCTATATATGACAAAGTGAAAGTGAAAGTGAAGTCGCTCAGTCGTGTCCGACTCTTTGCGACCCCGTGGACTGGAGCCCACCAGGCTCCTCCGTCCATGGGGTTCTCCAGGCAAGAATACTGGAGTGGGTTGCCATTTCCTTTTCCAAGGGATCTTCCCAACCCAGGAATCGTACCCACGTCTCCCACAGTGCAGGCAGACGCTTTAACCTCTGAGCTACCAGGGAAGTCCATATGTGACAAACCCAAAGCAAACATTATCCTCAACGGTGAAAAATTGAAAGCATTTCCCCTAAAGGCAGGAACAAGACAAGGGTGCCCACTCTCACCACTACTATTCAACATAGTTTTGGCCACAATAATCAGAGCAGAAAAAGAAATAAAAGGAATCCAGATTGGAAAAGAAGAAGTAAAATTCTCACTGTTTGCACATGATCCTCTACATAGAAAACCCTAAAGACTCCACCAGAAAATTACTAGAGCTAATGAATGAATATAGTAAAGTTGCAGGATATAAAATCAACACACAGAAATCCCTTGCATTCCTATGCACGAACAATGAGAAAACAGAAAGAGAAATTAAGGAAACAATTACATTCAACATTGCAACAAAAAATACAATACTTAGGAATATATCTACCTAAAGAAACTAAAGACCTATATATAGAAAACTATAAAACACTGATGAAAGAATTCAAAGAGGACACTAAGATGGAGAAATATACCATGTTCATGGATCGGAAGAATCAATATAGTGAAATACTACCCAAAGCAATCTATAGAATCAATGCAATCCTTATCAAGCTACCAACAGTATTTTTCAGAGAACTAGAACAAATAATTTCAGTTTGTTTGGAAATGCAAAAAACCTAGAATACCCAAAGCAATCTTGAGAAAGAAGAATGGAACTGGAGGAATCACCCTGCCTGACTTCAGGCTATACTACAAAGCCACAGTCATCAGGAGAGTATGGTACTGGCACAAAGACAGAAATATCAATCAATGGAACAAAACAGAAAGCCCAGAGATAAATCCATGCACCTATGGACACCTTATCTTCAAAAAGGAGGCAAGAATATACAATGGAGAAAAGACAGTCTCTTTAACAAGTGGTGCTGGGAAAACTGGTCAACCACCTGGAAAAGAATGAAACTAGAACACTTTCTAACACCGCACACAAAAATAAACTCAAAATGGATTAAAGAGCTAAATGTAAGACCAGAAACTATCAAAACTCCTAGAGGAAAACATAGGCAAAACACTCTCTGACATATATCACAGCGGGATCCTCTATGACCCACCTCCCAGAATACTGGAAATAAAAGCAAAAATCAACAAATGGGACCTAATTAAAATCAAAAGCTTCTGCACAACAAAGGAAACCATAAGCAAGGTGAAAAGACAGCCTTCAGAATGGGAGAAAATAAGAGCAAATGAAGCAACTGACAAAGAATCTCAAAAATATACAAGCAACTCCTGCAGCTCAATTCCAGAAAAATAAATGACCCAATCAAAAAATGGGCCAAAGAACTAAACAGACATTTCTCCAAAGAAGACATACGGATGGCTAACAAACACATGAAAAGATGCTCAACATCACTCATTATCAGAGAAACGCAAATCAAAACCACAATGAAGTACCATTTCACACCTGTCAGAATGGCTGCGATCCGAAAGTCTACAAGCAATACATGCTGGAGAGGGTGTGGAGAAAAGGGAACCCTCTTACACTGCTGGTGGGAATGCAGACTAGTACAGCCACTATGGAGAACAGTGTGGAGATTCCTTAAAAACTGGAAATAGAACTGCCATGACCTAGCAATCCCACTGGTGGGCATACACACCAAGGAGACCAGAATTGAAAGAGACACATGTACCCCAATGTTCATCGCATCACTGTTTATAATAGCCAGGACATGGAAACAACCTAGATGTCCATCAGCAGATGAATGGATAAGAAAGCTGTGGTACATATACACAATGGAGTATTACTCAGCCATTAAAAAGAATGCATTTGAATCAGTTCTAATGAGGTGAATGAAACTGGAGCCTATTATACAGAGTGAAGTAAGCAAGAAAGAAAAACACCAATACAGTATACTAGCACATATATATGGAATTTAGAAAGATGGTAATGATGATACTATATGCGAGATAGCAAAAGTAAAAAGATGTAAAGAACAGACTTTTGGACTCTCTGGAAGAAGGTGAGGGTGGGATGATTTGAGAGAATTGCATTGGAACATGTATATTATCATATGTGAAATGAATCGCCAGTCCAGGTTCAATGCATGATATAGGGTGTTCGGGGCTGGTGCACTGGGATGACCCAGAGGGATGGGATGGGGAGGGAGGTGGGAGGGGGTTCAGGATGGGGAACAAATGTACACCCGTGGTGGATTCATGTCAATGTATGGCCAAACCAATACAATATAGTAATTAGCCTCCAAAAAAAGAAAACAAAGACTGTCAAAATATTCCAACTTTTTAAATGGCCAATCCATCAATAAATTTACTAATCAGTTCAGTTCAGTTCGGTCGTTCATTAGTGTCTGACTCTTTGCAACCCATGAATCACAGCAAGCCAGGCCTCCCTGTCCATCACCAACTCCCGGAGTTCACTCACACTCACGTCCATCAAGTCAGTGATGCCATCCAGCCATCTCATCCTCTGTCGTCCCCTCTTCCTCCTGCCCCCAATCCCTCCCAGCATCAGAGTCTTTTCCAATGAGTCAACTCTTCACATAAGGTGGCCAAAGTACTGGAGTTTCAGCTTTAGCATCATTCCTGCCAAAGAACACCCAGGGCTGATCTCCTTTAGAATGGATGGTTGGATCTCCTTGCAGTCCAAGGGACTCTCAAGAGTCTTCTCCAACACCACAGTTCAAAAGCATCAATTCTTCGGCGCTCAGCTTTCTTCACAGTCCAACTCTCACATCCGTACATGAACACTGGAAAAACCATAGCCTTGACTAGACGGACCTTAGTCGGCAAAGTAATGTCTCTACTTTTGAATATGCTATCTAGGTTGGTCATAACTTTCCTTCCAAGGAGTCTTTTAATTTCATGGCAGCAATCACCATCTGCAGTAATAAAGTCTGACAGCGTTTCCACTGTTTCCCCATCTATTTCCCATGAAGTGATGGGACCAGATGCCTTGTTCGTAGTTCTCTGAATGTTGAGCTTCAAGCCAACTTTTTCACTCTCCTCTTTCACTTTCATCAAGAGGCTTTTTAGCTCCTCTTCACTTTCTCCCATAAGGGTGGTGTCATCTGCATATCTGAGGTTATTGATATTTCTCCCGGCAATCTTGATTCCAGCTTGTGCTTCTTCCAGCCCAGCGTTTCTCATGATGTACTCTGCATATAAGTTAAATAAGCAGGGTGACAATATACAGCCTTGACGTACTCCTTTTCCTATTTGGAACCAGTCTGTTGTTCCATGTCCAGTTCTAACTCTTGCTTCCTGTCCTGCATATAGGTTTCTCAAGAGGCAGGTTAGGTGGTCTGGTATTCCCATCTCTTTCAGAATTTTCCACTGTTTCTTCTGATCCACACAGTCAAAGGCTTTGGCATAGTTAATAAAGCAGAAATAGATGTTTTTCTGGAACTCTCTTGCTTTTTCAATGATCTAGCGGATGTTGGCAGTTTGATCTCTGGTTCCTCTGCCTTTTCTAAAACCAGCTTTATCATCTGGAAGTTCACGGTCCACGTACTGCTAAAACCTGGCTTGGAGAATTTTGAGCATTACTTTATTGGCATGTGAGACAAGTGCAATTGTGCAGTAGTTTGAGCATTCTTTGGCATTGCCTTTCTTTGGGATTCTTTTCCAGTCCTGTGGCCACTGCTGAGTTTTCCAAATACGCTGGCATATTGAGTGCAGCACTTTCACAGCACCATCTTTCAGGATTTGAAATAGCTCAACTGGAACTCCATCACCTCCACTAGCTTTGTTCATAATGATGCTTTCTAAGGCACACTTGACTTCACATTCCAGGATGTCTGGCTCTAGGTGAGTGATCACACCATCGAGATTATCTTGATCGTGAAGATCTTTTTTGTCCAGTTCTTCTGTGTATTCTTGCCACCTTGTCTTAATATCTTCTGCCTCTGTTAGGTCCATACCATTTCTGTCCTTTATCAAGCCTATCTTTGCATGAAATATTCCCTTGGTATCTCTAATTTTCTTGAGACCTCTAGTCTTTCCCATTCTGTTGTTTTCCTCTATTTCTTTGCACTGATTGCTGAGGAAGGCTTTCTTAACTCTTCTTGCTATTCTCTGGAACTCTGCATTCAGATGCTTATATCTTTCCTTTTCTCCTTTGCTTTTTGCCTCTCTTCTTTTCACAGCTATTTGTAAGGCCTCCCCAGACAGCCATTTTGCTTTTTTGCATTTCTTTTTCATGGGGATGGTTTTGATCCCTGTCTCCTCTACAGTGTCACGAACCTTTGTCCATAGTTCATCAGGCACTCTATCAGATCTGGTCCCTTAAATCTATTTCTCACTTCCACTGTATAATCATAAGGGATTTGATTTAGGTCAAACCTGAATAGTCTAGTGGTTTCCCCACTTTCTTCAATTTAAGTCTGAATTTGGCAATAAGGAGTTCATGATCTGAGCCACAGTCAGCTCCCGCTCTTGTTTTGGTTGACTGTATAGAGCTTCTCCATCTTTGGCTGCAAAGAATATAATCAATCTGATTTTGGTGTTGACCATCTGGTGATGTCCATGTGTAGAGTCTTCTCTTGTTGGAAGAGGATGTTTGCTATGTTCTCTTGGCAAAACTCTGTTAGCCTTTGCCCTGCTTCATTCTGTATTCCAAGGCCAACTTTGCCTGTTACTCCAGGTGTTTTTTGAGCTCATACTTTTGCATTCCAGTCCCCTATAATGAAAAGGACATCTTTTGGGGGTGTTAGTTGTAAAAGGTCTTGTAGGTCTTCTTAGAACCATTCAACTTTAGCTTCTTCAGCATTATGGGTTGGGGCATAGACTTGGATTAATTTGATACTGAATGGTTTGCCTTGGAAACGAACAGAGATCATTCTGTCATTTTTGAGATTGCATCCAAGTACCGCATTTCAGACTCTTTTGTTGACCATGATGGCTACTCCATTTCTTCTAAGGGATTCCTGCCCACAGTAGTAGATATAATTGTCATCTGAGTTAAATTCACCCATTCCAGTCCATTTTCGTTTGCTGATTCCTACAATGTTGATTCCTTGCCATCTCCTGTTTGACCACTTCTAATTTGCCTTCATTCATGGACCTAACAATTCCAGGTTTCTATGCAATATTGCTCTTTACAGCATCAGACCTTGCTTCTATCACCAGTCACATCCACAACTGGGTATTGTTTCTGCTTTGGCTCCATCCCTTCATTCTTTCTGGACTTATTTCTCCACTGATCTCCAGTAGCATATTGGGCACCTACCGACTTGGGGAGTTCCTCTTTTGGTATCCTATCATTTTGCCTTTTCATACTGTTCATGGGGTTCTCAAGGCAAGAATACTGAAGTGGTTTGCCATTCCCTTCTCCAGTGGACCACATTCTGTCAGACCTCTCCACCATGACCTGCCTGCCTTGGGTATCCCCACATGGCATGTCTTTGTTTCATTGAGTTAGACAAGGCTGTGGCCCCTGTGATCAGACTGACTAGTTTTCTTTGATTATGGTTTCAGTGTGTCTGCCCTCTGACGCCCTCTCACAACACCTACCATCTTACTTGGGTTTCTCTTACCTTGGACATGGGGTATCTCCACAGCCGCTCCAGCAAAACACAGCCGCTGCTCCTTACCATGGATGAGGGGTACCTCCAAGATCTAAATTTACTAACAGAAAAGCAAAAAAAAAAAAAAATCATTCTCAGAATGACAAAGTGAACACTAAATGCAAAAAAAAAAAAAAAAATAGAAAGAGGCTCCATGTGGATTAGTATAGGCAGTCATACTAGATGAAAGTGAAGTATGAGTTTCTTATAGAGTTTCAATCTGAATGACTGGAAATACACTGTTCATTGATGCAAATAGATAATTAACATGGAGAATCAGCATTGTGCTTTTTGATCATTTCTCCAAACTGGTCTTTCTGCTTTCTTTGAGATTCTCATTTCTGAAATCCACATTCCTACTTTCTCCAGAATAATCTTCCAAAAAGGACTTTGAACTCTTCATATTCCTCAAAAAAATTATTAAATGGCTGCTTGAGGACTGCTGCTGCTGCTGCTAAGTTGCTTCAGTCATGTCCAACTCTGTGCGACCCCACAGACAGCAGCCCACCAGGCTCTCCCATCCCTGGGATTCTCTAGACAAGAATACTGGAGTGGGTTGCCATTTCCTTCTCCAATGCATGAAAGTGAAAAGTCAAAGTGAAGTCACTCAGTCGTATCTGACTCTTAGCGACCCCATGGACTGCAGCCTACCAGGCTCCTCTGTCCATGGGATTTTCCAGGCAAGAGTACTGGAGTGGGGTGCCACAGGTTTTAGTCAAATCCACTTAAGATAGCACTCCAAGACTTTAGTAATTTGGTATAAAAATCCTTTCTCCCTCTCTTCTTGTAATATTTCAGACCTTCTGTTCAGTCACCTGAGGTCACTCCATTGGGTTTCTGCAGTGCAGTCTCCTAAGCCTAGAAGATCCTTCCTTTTTTAAAAAAAAAAATAATTGTGTCTAACACAACACTGTAAATCAACTATACTCCAATCATTTTTTAAATAAATTTTAAAATGGCTAATATGAACCACGAGGGAAGTCCCCACTTCAGAGTATACATCCCAAGGAAATTAAATCAGTATCCTGGAGAGATCGCTGTACTCTTTTGTTCACTGCAGCCAAGTCACAGTGGACAAGACATGGAAACAACTTCAGTGTCTGTCAATAGATGAATGGCTAAAACAAATGTGAGATATATATATATACATATATATATATATGGATGGATGGAGTATCATTCAACTTTTTATAAGAGGGAATGCCTACTATTTACAGCAACACAGGTGATCCTGGAAGACATCATGATAAGAGAAGCCAGACACAGAAAGAAACGTACTATACAATTTCATTTATATGTGAAATCTAAAAAAGTCAAATTTTAAAACAGAAAGCAGAATGGTGGTTGCCAGGGACTGTGGAAAGGGAGAAATGGAGAGTTTTATTCAATGGGTGTAACATTTTAGTTATATAAAATGAATAGATTCTAGAGATCTGCTATATGACATCATGCCCACAGTTCACAATATCAAATTGTAAGTTAAGGACAATGTGGAGGAAAACTCCAACCCTTGATAGACAAACAGTATGAATGAGAAATAAGCCCTTGCTATATAAAGTTTTGCAAAAATTGTGAGATAAAGAGACCAAAAACTTGATCGGAAGAAAATAAGCAAAAGATTATATTAAAAGGGCCCTTAAATACATGACAAGATGCTTAACTCCACTCAAACCGAAAGAAAAGTAAAATAAATCTACACTGTCTCTCACCTAGCAAACTAACCAAATCAAACTAAACCAAAACTTCTCTGTAACACATTCTGTACAGGTTGTGGGGAAACACAAACGCACTCTCATTTCCCCAAGGATGGGATCCTTTTAACCTCTTAAGTATCAACTCTGATATGATCTTTTGAGAGTAACTTTCCTTAATCACCCAATCCAAAAAAACTTTGTTTACTTGTTTATTTCACTTATCCATTCTTTTTTTCCCTTAACCCAGAAAATCAGCTCACTGGAGGAATGGACCTTATCAGTCTTTAATTGCTGCAACTGCATAATAAATATTCAACAGTGATACAATGTATGAATGAATGAATGATAGATATGTAAAGGTAAAAAAAACTCTTTACAGAATAAAAAAACATATCTAAGGCATGACAACTTTAGAATAGAAAGTATTTATAAATTCTAAAAATGTGGAGTCTCTTAGAATTTTAACTGTGGTTTGATTTATCAGCTTTCTAAAGACATCAAAATGTAGCAGAAGTGAAATTCTACTCTCTGTAGGTTACCTTTAACATTCTTGTTTTAACTTACAATTACTTTTTCTCACCAAGTGGTCATGATGTATTGTAATTATAAGCCTCAAGAAGCACATATCACTACGTCTTTAGAAAACACGTAGCAAGGTTCTCTCTGGGTGGTGAAATTATAGATTTTTGTTTTCTGTTTTGTTTTGGATTTTTGGCATTGAGCATGAATTATTTTCCTGTAATTAGAAAAAGGCAATAAATGTTATGTTTTAAAGGGGAAAAAAGAAGTATACATCAGGAAGGAGCAAGAAGGATGATTTTTTTTATGTGAATACATTTCATCCTCAACAGTCTACCAGCCCAAGCAGCATAATTGGGAAGAAAAGACCAGGTGTTTGCCTTTCAGCTGCTCAATTCAATACAGGGAGTTGGTTTTTGTTGTTGTTTTTCATGTTTTCTCCCAAATGCTGAGCCCAGTGTTCCCAAACCTTAAAAAATATATTTATGCAGGTGAATCATGCCAACCTAAAGCTGGCTGGACAAGGGCATCAAATTGCATTTAAAAATAAACTTCACTTTTGAATATATACATGCGGAAATGATGTTTTCCAAACTGGCAGAATCAAATTTGCAATTTAAGTAACTATTAAAACAGATTCATGGGTCCCCTCACAGAATTCCAGTCAAAATCTCCAAGATCAGTCTCATTTGAAAAACCTAAAGCTAGAACTTGGGTTAAGCTTCTTCCTAGTCCTCCGTCACCTCAGAAACCCTGGGAGGATTAATTTTTTCAAAAGTCTTTCTCTCTCTCCAAATAGAGTGTTCTGTCATCATGCCAGAGCTCCACACTTACTGTCAAATGGCATTAGCTCAGCCAATGCCAAAATGAAAAGAGACATGAAATAAAGGCTCTCAACTCATCTCCCTAGATACCTCATCACAGAAGTCATGAAAGTCATTTTCATGCATGTTATTTTCTCTGAATTCTTCAAAATAGTTACTTGAGTATTTGGTTCCATTTCCTGTGAGCATTTGGAGTACTTTGGATTCTGTGACAAATCAATATTATTTTCTCAATAGCTCTGAGAGATTGTAAAAATACTGTGATTGATATCCACAGAGTATTTTGCCTCAGGGTGACCATCCTCTCAAACATCTACTAACACTGTGCATCCAAAGGCCTATCGTTTCATCTGTCGCCAGAGCTGCTCAGGAGGAAAAAACGTTGAGCTTTGCCCATTTCTTCTTGCTACCATGATATATTCTTTCAAATCCATGTGTTTGCATGTGCCCTGAAAGAAAACTAATGAATTCTATTTTCTCCACTGACGGCAATTCGAGCTGAGCACAGACGGCAGTGATGCAATTGGCGCTTGATTCATCATGCCCACAGTTCTGCACCTGTGTCACTGCCAGCAGGAGCATGAGCAAGTAACAAAACACTTTGCTCATCCACATCCCCAGGGACGAGTGAATGTACACACCAAGGAAAACAAACCCATAATACAAATTATTTATATTAACGATCAGTATGTACAATTTGTACAAACCATTTCCTAAAATGCTGTATCTTACAATGTTTAAAGAGTATCACAGAAATATCTGTAGCTTGTCTGCTCATTAGAAAGAATCCTTCAGGGCTGTGGAATATCTCTTTTTGTGCTCATCAACAAGGTAAGTAGTTGCTTATGGGTGGCAGCAGATGGAATATCATAGCTGCTCTGGGTGCTTCTCAGGATTTAACCAGTGACCCTGACCCCATCTGGACTTGCTAATATGGTTCATCTTCTTTTGGACAGTAATTGAGAAGGTTTTCCTCTCTGCTATTTCAAGCCCACCACATCTCAGATAGTGCCACCATGCACCTCTTCCAGCCACATCTCCAGAATAGAATCATGAGCAAGGAGTCCTCAAAAATGCTGGGTCCCATTTGCTCCATATACCAGTTAGTACTGCTCACATCTCACCCACCTAATCGGCCAAGACACCCGAGTCACTCACAGAACTACTGTGCCTGCTGCATGGCCAGGTGCCCTTTCCTATCCTCTATGGGACCCTCCCCTCAAGTCCAATCACAGAATTTCAGTTGGGAGATCACCTGAGGGTTCAAGTTAAACAAAAATGTATAAGAATCTGTCGTTCTAGTCAGGAAACAGAAACCAAGTCTGTCTTGAAAAGGGAAGAATTCAATATAAAGAATTGTTAACTAGTAAAAGTTGGTTAACTACTAATGGGGTAAACAGAACTCAAGAATAAAGGACTTGTAAACAGAGGGACCAGCTAATTCCTCCCGCTAAGACTTAGGGAGATTATCCAAGGAAAGAATAGACTTGGAAGAACCCCCATTCCCAACCAAGACTGAGATTTTTATCCCACTGGAGAGGGTTTGACTGTAGCCCACTGGATGGCAAAGGAGATCACTGGAATGCCATAGGCAGAGCTGGTTCACAGACAGTAGTCCACTATGATGAGCAAGAAGCCATTCACCTTAGTGTTGGAAAAAGAACAAAGCTGGAAGATGGACTCCACCCGATTTTAAGACTTACAATAATGCTATAGTAGATATAATGGTCATCTGAGTTAAATTCACCCTTTCCAGTCCATTTTAGTTTGCTGATTCCTACAATGTCGACATTCACTCTTGCCATCTTCTGTTTGACCACTTCTAATTTGCCTTCATTCATGGACCTAACAATTCCAGGTTCCTATGTAATATTGCTCTTTATAGCATCGGACCTTGCTTCTATCACCAGTCACATCCACAACTGGGTATTGTTTTTGCTTTGGCTCCATCCCTTCATTCTTTCTGGACTTATTTCTCCACTGATCTCCAGTAGCACATTGGGCACATACCAACCTGGGGAGTTCCTCTTTGGTATCCTATCATTTTGCCTTTTCATACTGTTCATGGGGTTCTCAAGGCAAGAATACTGAAGTGGTTTGCCATTCCCTTCTCCAGTGGACCACATTCTGTCAGACCTCTCCACCATGACCTGCCCACCTTGGGTGGCCCCACACAGCATGGCTTTGTTTCTTTGACAAGGCTGTGGTCTGTGTGATTAGATTAACTAGTTTTCAGTGATTATGGTTTCAGTGTCTGCCCTCTGATGCCCTCATCCAAACCTACCAGCTTACTTGGGTTTCTCTTACCTTGGATATGGGGTATCTCTTCACAGCTGCTCCAGCAAAGCGCAGCCACTACTCCTTCCTTGGATGAAGGGTATCTCCTCACCACTGCCCCTCCTGACTTTGAACCTGGAGTAGCTCCTCTCAGCCCTCCTGCACCCGTGGAGCCACCACTCCTTGGACAGGGGGTAGGTCCTCCCGGCCACCATTCCTGGCCTAGGGCATGGAGTAGCTCCTCCTGGACGCCGCCCCTGTCCTCGGGGATGCGGTAGCTCCTCCCAGCCGCTGCCCCTGGCCTCGGGGATCCAGTAGCTCCTCCCAGCCGCCGCCCCTGGCCTCGGGCATGGTGTAGCTCCTCCCGGCGGCCACCTCTGGCCTCGGGGATGTGGTAGATACTCCCAGCCACCTCCCCTGGCCTCGGGCGTGGGATAGCTCCTCCAAG
Organism: Ovis aries; assembly: GCF_016772045.2. Classification (NCBI taxonomy): domain Eukaryota; kingdom Metazoa; phylum Chordata; class Mammalia; order Artiodactyla; family Bovidae; genus Ovis; species Ovis aries. The sequence continues at coordinate 23,584,376 of NC_056080.1, read as the reverse complement.
CCACCTCCCCTGGCCTCGGGCGTAGTGTAGCTCCTCCTGGCCGGTGCCCCTGGCCTCGGGCGTGGTATAGCTCCTTATGGCCGCCACCCCTGGCCTCGGGCATGGTGTAGCTCCTCCTGGCCGGTGCCCCTGGCCTTGGGCGTGGTGTAGCTCCTCCTGGCCACCTCCCCTGGCCTCGGGGATGCGGTAGCTCCTCCGAGCCGCCACCCCTGCCCTCAGGCGTGGGGTAGCTGCTCCCGGCCGACACCCCTGGCCTCAGGGATGCGGTAGTTCCTCCAAGCCACCTCCCCTGGCCTCGGGCGTGGGGTAGCTCCTCCCGACCACCGCCCCTGGCCTCGGGCATGGTGTAGCTCTTCCTGGCCGGTGCCCCTGGCCTTGGGCGTGGTGTAGCTCCTCCCAGCCGCCACCTCTGGCCTCGGGCGAGCGGTACCTCTTGCAGCCGCCGCCCCTGGCCTCAGAGATGTGGTAGCTCCTCCCAGCCACTGCCCCTGGCCTTGGGCGTGGTGTAGCTCCTCCTGGCCACTGCCCCTGGCCTTGGGCGTGGTGTAGCTCCTCCGGGCCACCTCCCCTGCCCTTGGGGATGCGGTAGCTCCTCCGATACGCCGCCCCTGCCCTCGGACGAGGGGTAGCTCCTCCCGGCCGCCGCCCCTGGCCTCGGGGATGTGGTAGCTCCTCCCAGCCGCTGCCCCTGGCCTCTGGTGTGGTGTAGCTCCTGCCGGCCACCGTCCCTGGTCTTGGGCGTGGTATAGCTCCTCCCGGCCACCTCCCCTGGCCTCGGGGATGCAGTAGCTCCTCCCAGCCACTGCCCCTGGCCTCGGGGATGGGGTAGCTCCTCCCAGCCACCTCCCCTGGCCTCAGGCGTGGTGTAGCTCCTCCCAGCCGCTGCCCCTGGCCTCTGGCGTGGTGTAGCTCCTGCCGGCCACCTCCCCTGGCCTCGGGCGGGTGTAGTTCCTCCCAGCCACCTCCCCTGGCCTCGGGGATGCAGTAGCTCTTCCCTGTCACGGGCCCTGGCCTCGGGCGTGGGGTAGATCTTCCCGGCCACCGCCCCTGGCCTCAGGAGTGGTGTAGCTCCTCCCAGCTGCTGCCCCAGGCCTCGGGGATGCAGTATCTCCTCCCGGCCACAGCCCCTGGCCTCAGGGATGCGGAAGCTCCTGCCAGGCACCTCCCCTGGCCTCAGGCGTGGTGTAGCTCCTCCCAGCCGCCACCCCTGGCCTCGGGGATGGGGTAGCTCCTCTCAGCCATCTCCCCTGGCCTCGGGTGTGGGGTAGCTCCTCCCGGCCGGTGCCCCTGGCCTCGGGGATCTGGTAGCTCCTCCCAGCCGCTGCCCCTGGCCTCTGGCGTGGTGTAGCTCCTGCCGGCCACCGTCCCTGGCCTTGGGTGTGGTATAGCTCCTCCCGGCCACCTCCCCTGGCCTCGGCGATGCGGTAGCTCCTCCGAGCCATTGCCCCTGGCCTCGGGAGTGGTGTAGCTCCTCCCAGCTGCCGCCCCTGGCCTCGGGGTTGCAGTATCTCCTCCCGGCCACAGCCCCTGGCCTCAGGGATGCGGAAGCTCCTGTCAGGCACCTCCCCTGGCCTCTGGCGTGGTGTAGCTCCTGCTGGACGCCACCCCTGGCCTCGGGCATGGTGTAGCTCCTCCTGGCCAGTGCCCCAGTGCTTGGGCGTGGTATAGCTCTTCCCGGCCACCTCCCCTGGCCTCGGGGATGGGGTAGCTCCTCCCAGTCACGGCCCCTGGCCTCGGGCTTGGGATAGCTCTTCCCAGCCACCACCCCTGGCCTCGGGGATGGGGTAGCTCCTCCCAGCCACCTCCCCTGGCCTCGGGTGTGGGGTAGCTCCTCCCGGCCGCCGCCCCTGGCCTCCGGGATGTGGTAGCTCCTCCTGGCCGGTGCCCCTGGCCTCGGGCGTTGTATAGCTCCTTCCGGACGCCACCCCTGGCCTCGGGCATGGTGTAGCTCCTCCTGGCCAGTGCCCCAGTGCTTGGGCGTGGTATAGCTCTTCCCGGCCACCTCCCCTGGCCTCGGGGATGGGGTAGCTCCTCCCAGTCACGGCCCCTGGCCTCGGGCTTGGGATAGCTCTTCCCAGCCACCACCCCGGGCCTCGGGCATGGGGTAGCTCTCGGAGCCGCCGCCCCTGGCCTCAGAGATGTGGTAGCTCCTCCCAGCCGCTGCCCCCGGCCTCTGGCGTGGTGTAGCTCCTCCCGGCCACCTCCTCTGGCCTCGGGCGTGGTATAGCTCCTCCTGGCCGGTGTCCCTGGCCTTGGTGTGGTGTAGTTCCTCCTGGTCATCTCCCCTGGCCTAGGGGATGTGGTAGCTCCTCCGAGCCGCCGCCCCGGCCCTCGGGCATGGTATAGCTCCTCCCGGCCACCTCCCCCGGCCTCGGGCATGGTGAAGCTCCTCCCGGCAGCCACCCCTGGCCTCGGGGATGGGGTAGCTCCTCCCAGCCACCTCCCCTGGCCTCGAGTGTGGTATAGCTCCTCCCGGCCACCGCCCCTGGCCTCGAGCGTGGTATAGCTCCTCCCGGCCACCTCCCCCGGCCTCGGGCATGGTGAAGCTCCTCCCGGCAGCCACCCCTGGCCTCGGGCGTGGGGTAGCTCCTCCCGGCCACCTCCCCTGGCCTCGGGCATGGTGAAGCTCCTCCCGGCAGCCACCCCTGGCCTCGGGCGTGGGGTAGCTCCTCCCGGCCACCGCCCCTGGCCTCGAGCATGGTATAGCTCCTCCCGGCCACCGCCCCTGGCCTCGAGCGTGGTATAGCTCCTCCCGGCCACCTCCCCTGGCCTCGGGGATTCGGTAGCTCCTCTCAGCCAGCGCGCCTGGCCTCTGGCATGGTATAGCTCCTTCTGGCCACCACCCCTGGCCTCGGGGATACAGTAGCTCCTCCCAGCCACCTCCCCTGGCCTCGGGCGTGGTGTAGCTCTTCCTGGCCGGTGCCCCTGGCCTCGGGCGTGGTATAGCTCCTTCCAGCCGCCACCCCTGGCCTCGGGCATGCGTTAGCTCCTCCTAGCCCCCGCCCCTGGCCTTGGAGTTGCAGTAGGTGTACCCGGCCACCGCCCCTGGCCTCGAGCGTGGTATAGCTCCTCCCGGCCACCTCCCCTGCCCTCGGGCGTGGTATAGCTCCTCCCGGCCACATCCCCTGGACTCGGGGATTCGGTAGCTCCTCTCAGCCAGCGCCCCTGGCCTCTGGCACGGTATAGCTCCTTCTGGCCACCACCCCTGGCCTCGGGGATACGGTAGCTCCTCCCAGCCACCTCCCCTGGCCTCGGGCGTGGTGTAGCTCCTCCTGGCCGGTGCCCCTGGCCTCGGGCGTGGTACCGCACCTTCCGGCCACCACCCCTGGCCTCGGGCGTGGGGTAGCTCCTCCCAGCCACCGCCCCTGGCTTTGGGCGTGGTATAGCTCCTCCCGGCCACCTCCCTTGGCGTCGGGGACGTGATAGCTCCTCCTCAGTAACGGCCCCTGCCTCTGGCGAGGTGTAGCTCCTCCTGGCCACCTCCCCTGGCTTCGAGGATGCGGTAGCTCCTCTGTACCACCGCCCCTGCCCTCGGACGTGGGGTAGCTCCTCCCGGCCGCCACCCCTGGCCTCGGGGATGTGGTAGCTCCTCCCAGCCACTGCCGCTGGCCTCTGGCGTGGTGTAGCTCCTGCCGGCCACCGTCCCTGGCCTTGGGCGGGGTATAGCTCCACCCGGCCACCTCCCCTGGCCTCGGGGATGCGGTAGCTCCTCCCTGTCACGGGCCGTGGCCTCGGGCGTTGGGTAGCTCTTCCCGGCCGCCGCCCCTGGCCTCGGGAGTGGTGTAGCTCCTCCCAGCTGCCGCCACTGGCCTTGTGGATGCAGTATCTCCGCCCGGCCACCGCCCCTGGCCTCAGGGATGCAGAAGCTCATGCCAGGCACCTCCGCTGGCCTCAGGCGTGGTGTAGCTCCTCCCAGCCGCCACCCCTGGCCTCGGGGATGGGGTAGCTCCTCTGAGCCACCTCACCTGGCCTCGGGTGTGGGGCAGCTCCTCCCGGCCACCACCCCGGGCCTCGAGCATGGTATAGCTCCTCCCGGCCACCTCCCCGGGCCTCAGGCGTAGTGTAGCTCCTCCTGGCCAGTGCCCCTGGCCTCGGGCGTTGTATAGCTCCTTCCGGACGCCACCTCTGGCCTCGGGCATGGTGTAGCTCCTCCCCTGGCCTGGGGGATGCGGTAGCTCCTCCCAGTCACGGCCCCTGGCCTCGGGCTTGGGATAGCTCTTCCCAGCCACCACCCCGGGCCTCGGGCATGGGGTAGCTCTCGGAGCAGCCGCCCCTGGCCTCAGAGATGTGGTAGCTCCTCCCAGCCGCTGCCCCCGGCCTCTGGCGTGGTGTAGCTCCTCCCGGCCACCTCCCCTGGCCTCGGGCGTGGTGTAGCTCCTCCTGGCCGGTGTCCCTGGCCTTGGTGTGGTGCAGTTCCTTCCAGCCGCCACCCCTGGCCTCGGGGATGGGGTAGCTCCTCCCAGCCACCTCCCCTGGCCGCGAGCGTGGTATAGCTCCTCCCGGCCACCTCCCCTGGCCTCGGTGATGTGGTAGCTCCTCCCAGCCACCGCCCCTGGCCTCGGGTGTGGGGTAGCTCCTCCCAGCCACTGCCCCTGCCTCGGGCATGGTGTGGCTCCTTCCGGCTGCCGCCCCTGGCCTCAGGCATGCGTTAGCTCCTCCTTGCCCCCGCCCCTGGCCTTGGAGTTGCAGTAGGTCTACCCGAACACCGCTCCTGGCCTCAGGCGAGGGGTAGCTCCTCCCGGTCACCACCCCTGGCCTCGGGGATGTTGTAGCTCCTCCCGGCTGACACCCCTGGCCTCAGGGATGCGGTAGCTCCTCTCAGCCACCTCCCCTGGCCTCGGGCGTGGTGTAGCTCCTTCTGACCGCCACCCCTGGCCTTAGGGATGTGGTAGCTCCTCCCAGCCACCACCCCTGGCCTCGGGCGTGGGGTAGCTCCTTCCGGCCACTGCCTCTGGCCTCGGGGATGCGGTAGCTCCTCCCAGCCCCGCCCCTGGCCTCGGGCGTGGCGTAGCTCCTCCCAGCCACTGCCCCTGCCTCGGGCGTGGTGTAGCTCCTTCCGGCCGCCACCCCTGGCCTCGGGGATGTTGTAGCTCCTACTGGCCGCCATCCCTGGCCTTGGAGTTGCAGTAGGTCTACCCGGCCACCGCCCCTGGCCTCAGGCGAGGGGTAGCTCCTCCCGGTCGCCACCCCTGACCTCGGACGCAGGGTAACTCCTCTTGGCCACTTCTGTACCGTCGCAGCCTGCCACTCTTGGCCGCTGCCCTGACCTCCAAGAACTTTACTCCTTGGAAGGGAAGTTATGACCAACCTAGATAGCATATTCAAAACCAGAGACATTTCTTTGCCAACAAGAGTCCATCTAGTCAAGGCTATGTTTTTTCCAGTAGTCATGTATGGATGTGAGAGTTGGACTGTGAAGAAAGCTGAGCGCCAAAGAATTGATGCTTTTGAACTGTGGTGTTGGAGAAGACTCTTGAGAGTCCCTTGGACTGCAAGGAGATCCAACCAGTCCACCCTAAAGGAGATAAGTTCTGGGTGTTCTTTGGAAGGAATGATGCTAAAGCTGAAATTCCAGTACTTTGGCTGCCTCATGCAAAGATTTGACTCATTGGAAAAAGACCCTGATGCTGGGAGGGATTGGGGGCAGGAGGAAGAGGGGATGACAGAGGATGAGATGGCTGGATGGCATCACTGACTCAATGGATGTGAGTTTGAGTAAACACTGGGAGTTGGGGATGGACAGGGAGGCCTGGCATGCTGTGATTCATGGGGTCGCAAAGAGTCAGAGACGACTGAGCAACTGAACTGATAATGCTATAGTAAAGAAGATAATGGGGTATTGGCAAAGAATAGATAAACAGACTTAATGGGTTAGAATAGGGAGCACAGAAATAGACCTCACAATACAGTCAACCAACCTTTAACAAAGGAGCAAACACAATTCAATAGAGAATGGAGAAAGATGAGTCCAACAAATGGTGCTGGATCAACTGGGCATCTACATGCAGAAAAGAAAAAGAATCTAGGCACAAACCTTACATCTTTCACAAAAATTAACTCAAAATGTATCATATACTTATGGGTAAAATGCAAAACTATAAAACTTCTATAAGATAATGTAGGATAAAATCCAAGTGATCTTGGGTTTGGCAATGAGTTGTTAGATACAACATCAAAAGCACAAACCATGAAATAAAAAACTGGTAAGTTGAACTTTATTAAAATTCAAAATTTCTGCTCTGCCAAAGACACTGTTAACAGAATAAAAAGCTACAGACCAGGAGAATATTTTTGTAAAACATATATCTGATAAGGACATATGTCTATAACAACATATCTAAAGCACTCTTAAAACTCAACAGTAAGAAAAACAACCCAAAGTGAGCAAAAGATCTAAATAAAAACCTCACCAAAGAAGATATGTAAATGGCAGTTAAGCACAGGAAAGGAGGCTTGATATCATGTGTCAATAGGGAACTGCAAATTGAAACAATGAGGTACCACCACACCCTTATTAGAATGCCTAAAATCAAAAACAGTGATAACATCAAATGCTGATGAAGATGTGGAGCAACAGGAATTTTCATTCACTGCTGGTGGGCATGCAAAATGGTTGTTGTTTAGTCAGTCAGTCATGTCCAACTCTTTGTGACTCCATGGACTGTAGCACACCAGGCTTCCCTGTCCCCCACTGTCTCCCGGCATTTGCTCAAACTCATATCCCTTTGGAAGGCAGCTTAGCCTCGCTTCCCTGGTGGCTCAGACAGTAAAGAATTTGCCTGTAATGCAGGAGACCTGGGTTCAATCCTTGGGTTGGGAAGATGCCCTGGAGAAAGGCATGGTAACCCACTCCAGTATTCTTGCCTGGAGAATTCCATGGTCAGAGGAGCCTGGCAGGCTACAACCTATGTGATTAGAAAGAGTCAGACATGATTGAGTGACTTTCACTTTGGCAGTTTCTTAAAAAGGTAAACGTTATCATACTGCTACTGCTACTGCTAAGTCACTTAAGTCATGTCTGACTTTGTGCGACCCCATAGACGGCAGCCCACCAGGCTCCCCCGTCCCTGGGATTCTCCAGGCAAGAACACTGGAGTGGGTTGCCATTTCCTTCTCCAATGCAGGAAATGAAAAGTGAAAGTGAAGTTGCTCAGTCATGTCCAACCCTCAGAGACCCCATGGACTGCAGCCTTCCAGGCTACTCCGTCCATGGGATTTTCCAGACAAGAGTACTGGACTGGGGTGCCATTGCCTTCTCTTGTCTTATCATAGAATCTGGAAAATACACTCACTGATATTTACCCAAGAGTTGAAAAGTTATGCCCACACAGAAATCTGCACACAGGTATTTCTAGCAGCTTTACTCATCAGTCAGTTCAGTTGCTCAGTAATGTCTGACTCTTTGCAGCTCCATGGACTGCAGCACGCCAGGCCTCCTTGTCCATCACCAACTCCCAGTGTTTACTTAAACTCGTGTCCATTGAGTCAGTGATGCCATCCAACCATCTCATCCTCTGTTGTGCCCCTCTCCTCCTGTCTTCAATCTTTCCCAGAATCAGGGTCTTTTCCAGTGAGTCAGTTCTTCATATCAGGTGGCCAAAGTATCAGAATTTCAGCTTCAGCATCAGCCCTTCCAATGAATATTCAGGACTGATTTCCTTTAGGATGGACTGGTTGGACCTCCTTGCAGTCCAAGGGACTCTCAAGAGTCTTCTCCAACACCACAGTTTAAAAGCATCAATTCTCCGGCACTTAGCTTTCTGTATAGTCCAACTCTCACATCCATACATGACTACTAGTAAGACCATAGCCTTGACTAGATGGATCTTTGTTGGCAAAGTAATGTCTCTGCTTTTGAATATGCTGTCTAGGTTTGTCATAGCTTTTCTTCCAAGGAGCAAGCGTCTTTTAATTTCATGGCTGCAGTCAACATCTGCAGTGATTTTGGAGCCCAGAAAAATGAAGTCTGCCACTGTTTTCACTGTTTCCCCATCTATTTCCCATGAAGTGATGGGACCAGATGCCATGATCTTCGTTTTCTGAATGTTGAGTTTTAAGCAAGCTTTTTCACTCTCCTCTTTCACTTTCATCAAGAGGCTCTTTAGTTCTTCTTTACTTTCTGCCATAAGGGTGGTGTCATCTGCATATCTGAGGTTATTGATATTTCTCCTGGCAATCTTGATTCCAGCTTGTGCTTCATCTAGCCCAGCATTTCTCATGATATACTCTGTATATAAGTTAAATAAACAGGATGACAATATACAGCCTTGATGTACTCCTTTTCCAATTTGGAACCAGTCTGTTGTTCCATGTCCAGTTCTAACTGTTGCTTCTTGACCTGTATACAGATTTCTCAAGAGGCAGGTCAGGTGGTCTGGTATTCCCATTTCTTTCAGAATTTTCCACAGTTTGTTGTGGTCCACACAGTCAAAGGCTTTGGCATAGTCAATAAAGCAGAAATAGATGTTTTTCTAGAACTCTCTTGCTTTTTCAGTGATCCAATGGACACTGGCAATTTGATCTCTGGTTCCTCTGCCTTTTCTAAAACCAGCTTGAACATCTGGAAGTTCATGGTCCATGTACTGCTGAAGCCTGGCTTGGAGAATTTTGAGCATTACTTTACTAGCATGTGAGATGAGTACAATTGTGCAGTAGTTTGAGCATTCTTTGGCATTGCCTTTCTTTGGGATTGGAATGAAAACTGACCTTTTCCAGTCCTGTGGCCACTGCCGAGTTTTCCAAATTTGCTGGCATATTGAGTGCAGCACTTTCATAGCATCATCTTATAGGATTTGAAATAGCTCAACTGGAATTCCATCACCTTCACTAGATTTGGTCGTGTGATGCTTCCTAAGGCTCACTTGACTTCACATTCCAATATGTCTGGCTCTAGGTGAGTGATCACATCATCATGATTATCTGGGTCATGAAGATCTTTTTTGTACAGGTCTGTGTATTCTTGCCACCTCGTCTTAATATCTTCTGCTTCTGTTAGGTCCATACCATTTCTGCCTTTTATTCATAACTACCAATGTTTGGAAGCAACCAAGGTGTCCTTCAGTAGGTAAATGGGTAAAGCTTCTGCCCGCAGTGCAGGATACCTGGGTTTGATCCCTGGGTTGGGAAGATCCCCTGGAGAAGGAAATGGCAACCCACTTCAGTACTCTTGCCTGGAGAATCCCATGGATGGAGGAGCCTGGTGGGCTACAGTCCATGGGGTCGCAGAGTCAAACACAACTGAGCGACTTCTCTCACACTCACTCACTCACACCAATGGACAGATCATCAAAACAGAAAATTAATAAGGAAACACAAGTCTTAAATGATACATTAGATGAGGTCGATCTCATTGATATCTTCAGGGCATTTTGTCCAAATGCAGAAGAATACACCTTCTTCTCAACTGCACATGGAATATTCTCCAGGATAGACTACATCCTGGGTCACAAATCAAACCTCAGTAAATTTAAGAAAACTGAAATCATATCAAGCAACTTCTCCTAACACAACATTATGAGATATCAATTACAAGAAAAAAAATTGTAAGAAACACAGACACATGGAGATTAAACCACACGTTTCTAAATAACCAACAGGTTACTGAAGAAATCAAAAGGGAAATCAAAAAATTTCTAGAAACTAATGACAATGAAAACATGACAACTCAAAACCTATGGAATGCAACAATAGCAGTTCTAAGAGCAAAGTTATTGCAATACAATCTTACCTCAAGAAACAAGAAAAACAGCTAATAGACAACTAACTTTACACCTAAAACAACCAGAAAAAGAAGAAGAAAAAGAAATTAGTAGAAGGAAACAAATCATAAAGATCCGAGCAGAAATAAATGAAAAAGAAATTAAAGAAACAATAGTAAAGATTAATAAAACTAAAAGCTGGCTCTTTAAGAAGATAAACAAAATTTACAAACCTTTAGCCAGACTCATCAAGAAAAAAAGAGAAGAATCAAATCAACAAAATTAGAAATGAAAAAGGAGAGGTTACAACAGACAATGCAGAAATACAAAGGATTATAAGAGACTGTTATGAACAACTATATGGCAATAAAATGGATAACCAGGAAGAAATTGACAGAAATAGAAATTATGAGCAACCCAATTACAAGCACTGAAATTGAAGCTCTGATAAAAAAATCTCCCCAAAAAACAAAAGCCCAGAACCAGATAGCTTCACAGGAGAATTCTATCAAACATTTAGAGAAGAGCTAATGCCTATCCTTCTAAAACTCTTTCAAAAATTGCAGAGGAAGGAACACTTCCAAACTCATTCTATGAGGCCACCATCACCCTGATACCAAAACCAGACAAAGACAACACAAAAAAGAAAACTACAGGCCAATATCGCTGATGAACATAGATGCAAAAATCCTCAACAAAACTTAGGCAAACAGAATTCAGCAACACATCAAAAGTTCATACACCATGATCAAGTTGGCTTTATTCCAGGGATAAGGAATTCTTCAATATATGCAAATCAATCAATGTGATACACCATATTAACAAATTGTAAGATAAAAACAATATGATAATCTCAATAGATGCAGAAAAAGCCTTTGATAAAATTTAGCACACATTTATGATTAAAACTCTTCAAAAAATGGAATGAACCTACCTCAACATAATAAAGGCCATATATGATAAGCCTACAGCAAACATTATTCTCAGTGGTGAAAAACTGAAAGCATTCCCCCTAAGATCAGGAACAAGACAAGGGTGTCCACTTTCCCCACTATTATTCAACATAGTTCTGGAAGTCCTAGCTTCAGCAATCAGAGAAGAAAAAGAAATAAAAGGAATCCAGATCAGAAAAGAAGAAATAAAGCTCTCACTGTTTGCAGATGACATGATAATGTACATAGAAAACCCTAAAGATAGTATCAGAAAATTACTAGAGCTAATCAGTGAATTTAGCAAAGTTGCAGGATACAAAATCAATACACAGAAATCACTTGCATTTCTACATACTAACAATGAAAAATCAGAAAGAGAAATTAAGGAATCAATCCTATTCACCATTTCAACAAAAAGAATTAAATATCTAGGAATAAACTTACCTAAGGAGACAAAAGAACTGTACACAGAAAATTATAAGACACTAATGAAAGAAATCAAACCAACATAAACAGATGGAGAGATAATCCATGTTCCTGGGTAGGAAGAATCAATATTGTGAAAATGACTATACTACCTAATGCAATCTACAAATTCAACATGATCCCTATAAAATTACCAAGGCATTTTTCACAGAACTAGAACAAAAATTTTCACAACTCATATGGAAACACAAAAGACTCCAAATAGCCAAAAGCAGTCTTGAGAAAGAAGAATGGAGTTGGAGGAATCAACCTGCCTGACTACAAAGCTACAGTCATCAAGACAGTATGGTACTGGCACAAAAACAGAAATATAGACCAATGGAACAAGATTAAAAGTCCAGAAATAAACCCATGCACCTATGGGTACCTTATTTTTAACAAAGGAGGCAAGAATATACAATGGGGCAAAGACAGCCTGTTCAATAAATGGTGCTGGTAAATGGTGCTGGACACCTATATGTAAAAAAATGAAATTAGAACACTTCCTAACACCATACACAAAGATAAACTCAAAATGGATTAAAGACCTAAATGTAAGACCAGAAACTATAAAACTCTTAGACAAAAACATAGGCAGAACACTCAATGACATAAATCAAAGCAAGATCCTCTATGACCCACCTCCTAGAGTAATGGAAATAAAAACAAAAGTAAACAATTGGGACCTGATTAAACTTAAAAGCTTTTGCACAGCAAAGGAAACTATAAGCAAGGTGAAAAGACAACCCTCAGAATGGGAGAAAATAAGAGCAAATGAAACAACTGACAAAGGATTAATTTCCAAAATATACAAGCAGCTCATACAATTCAATACCAGAAAAACAAACCCAATCAAACAGTGGGGAAAAGACCTAAACAGGCATTTCTCCAAAGAAGACACACACATGGCTAACAAACACATGAAAAGATGCTCAACATCGCTCATTATTAGAGAAATCTTTATCAAAACTACAATGAGACATCACTTCACACCAGTCAGAATGGCCATCAACAAAAAGTCTACAAACAACAAATGCTGGAGAGGGTGTGGAGAGAAGGGAACACTTGCACTGTTGGTGGGAATGTAAATTGATACAGCCACTGTGGAAGACAGTATGGAGATTCCTTAAAAAAGTAGGAATAAAACCACCATATGACCCAGCAATCCCACTCTTAGGCATATACCCCGAGGAAACGAAAATTGAAAAAGACACATGTATCCCATTGTTCATTGCAGCACTAGTTACAATAGCTGGAACATGGAAGCAACCTAGATGTCCATCGATAGATGAATGGATAAAAAAGCTGTGGTACATATACACAAATGATACTCAGCCATAAAAATGAATGCATCTGAGTCAGTTCTAATGAAGTGGATGAACCTAGAACCTATTATATGGAGTGAAGTAAGTCAGAAAGAGAAAGATAAATATTTTATTCTAACACATATATGTGTTAAGCCTTAGGAAGCATCACTACAAACAAAGCTAGTGGAGGTGATGGAATTCCAGTTGAGTTATCTCAAATCCTGAAAGATGATGCTGGGAAAGTGCTGCACTCAATATGCCAGCAAATTTGGAACACTCAGCAGTGGCCACAGGACTGGAAAAAGTCAGTTTTCATTCCAATCCCAAAGAAAGGCAATGCCAAAGAATGCTCAAACTACTGCACAATTGCACTCATCTCACACGCTAGTAAAGTAATGCTCAAAAGCCAGGCTTCAGCAGTACGTGAACCGTGAACTTCCTAATGTTCAAGCTAGTTTTAGAAAAGGCAGAGGAACCAGAGATCAAATTGCCAACATGTGCTGGATCATCGAAAAAGCAAGAGAGTTCCAGAAAAACATCTATTTCTGCTTTATTGACTATGCCAAAGCCTTTGACTGTGTGGATCACAATAAACTGTGGAAAACTCTTTAACAGATGGGAATACCAGACCACCTGACCTGCCTCTTGAGAAACATGTATGCAGGTCAGGAAGCAACAGTTAGAACTGGACATGGAACAACAGACTGGTTCCAAATAGGAAAAGGAGTATGTCAAGGCTGTATATTGTCACCCAGCTTATTTAACTTATATGCCGAGTGCATCATGAGAAACGCTGGGCTGGATGAAGCACAAGCTGGAATCAAGATTGCTGGGAGAAATATCAATAACTTCAGATATGCAGATGATACCACCCTTATGGCAGAAAGTGAAGAGAAACTAAAAAGCCTCTTGATGAAAGTGAAAGAGGAGAGTGAAAAACTTGGCTTAAAGCTCAACATTCAGAAAACCAAGATCATGGCATCTGGTCCCATCACTTCATGGGAAATAGATGGGGAAACAGTGGAAACAGTGTCAGACTTTATTTTGGGGGGGCTCCAAAATCACTGCAGATGGTGACTGCAGCCATGAAATTAAAAGACGCTTACTCCTTGGAAGGAAAGTTATGACCAACCTAGATAGCATATTCAAAAGCAGAGACATTACTTTGCCAACAAAGGTCCGTCTAGTCAAGGCTATGGTTTTTCCAGTAGTCATGTATGGATGTGAGAGTTGGACTGTGAAGAAGGCTGAGTGCTTAAGAATTGATGCTTTTGAACTGTGGTGTTGGAGAAGACCCTTGAGAGACCCTTGAGAGTCCCTTGGACTGCAGGGAGATCCAACCATCCATTCTAAGGGAGATCAGCCCTGGGATTTCTTTGGAAGGAGTGATGCTAAAGCTGAAACTCCAGTACTTTGGCCACCTCATGCGAAGAGTTGACTCATTGGAAAAGACTCTGATGCTGGGAGGGATTGGAGGCAGGAGGAGAAGGGGACGACAGAGGATGAGACGGCTGGATGGCATCACTGACTCGATGGACGTGAATGTGAGTGAACTCCGGGAGATGGTGATGGACAGGGAGGCCTGGTGTGCTGCCATTCATGGGGTCACAAAGAGTTGGACATGACTGAGCAACTGAACTGAACACATATATACAGAATCTAGAAAAATGGTAATGAAGAATTTATTCACAGGGCAGCAATGGAGAAACAGACTTAGAGAATAGACTTATTGGACATGGGGAGAGGGGAACAGAGAATGAGATGTATGGAAAGAGTAACATGGAAACTTACATTACCATATGTAAAGTAGATAGCCAATGGGAATTTGCTGTATGGCTCAGGAAACTCAAACAGGGGTCTGTATCAACCTAGAGGGGTGGGATGGGGAGGGAGATGGGAGGGAGGTTCAAAAGGGAGGGGATATATGTATACCTATGGCTGATTCATGTTGAGGTTTGACAGAAAACAGCAAAAGTCTGTAAAGCAATTATCCTTCAATTAAAAAATTAATTAATTAAAAAAACCAATTTGCATTCCTAACAAGTTCCTGGGTGATGCTGCAGCCACACTGAGAGAACCACTAGTAATCTGTAGCAGCAACACTGATGAACACTGGATTTTTAAAAATCCCAATTTCCAGGTGAAAATCTGGGCCAATCAAAGCCACATTACTGGGGGTGGGACCCAAGCATGAGTGTTTGTAAATCTCCCCAAGTGGTGCCAATTCCAACATGCAAAACTGTGGACTATAGCCCACCAGGCTCCTCTGTCCATGGGATTTCCCAGGCAAGAATATTGGAGTCAGTAGCCATTTCCTTCTCCAGGGGATCTTCCCGACCCAAGGATCAAACCTGTGTGTCCTGCATTGGCAGGTGGATTCTTTACCACTGAGCCACCTGGGAAGCCCCACCATCACCCTTATTCCTTCCCTTTTCCAAAGGATGCAGGTCTTTCCATCCATATGCTATCCTCTCAGCCTTCAGTGCCCTTTCACCTCTTATCGCATGTTTAGTTAGTTTATATCCACCCACAATAAACATAATGAATAAAGCCGGACACTAAAAGCAGTAAATATTTTTAAAGTGTTAGATTTACACTTGATCTTAGCCAAAAGTCAAGAAGCAACTGTTAGATTTTAAAACTTCCATATATTAAAGCTTTTTTTTAAAAAAAAAAATGTAATATTAGGCAAAGAATAAGCAGCTTACATATCAGGAAAATTATTACTATTCTTAATTTTAAAATAAAAAATTATCCTCAATTATCCTTAATTTTAAAAGAAAAAAATTTCTTACAAGGCAACAAGAAAATAACAGAAGCCAGAATAGAGAATGGGCAAAAGACAAAAAGAGGTGATTCACAAAATAAACACAAATGACCAATAAGCATGTAGGAAAAAAAAAAAAAGTTCAGCTTCATTAGTAAACAAAAGGAGGCAAGTTGTCCGGTTGGCAGAGACAAAAATGCAAAGCATCCACAGATAGCAAGGAGGTAAGCAAACAGATATTCAAATACATTTCTGATTTGAAGAGGAAATTGGTATTAACTTTTAGGATAGGAATTTGGCTATATGAACAAACACCTTTACCAAGTTATTTCCTCTAGGAAATTTTGTGACAGAAATAATCATATACTTATGCCTGGCTTAGTCAAATAGGATACTTCTCAAAGAATCATTTATAATAACCAAAAATCAAAAACAGTTTATCAACAAGAGGGGATAGAATGCTGTCAGTCTAAGAAAGAACAATGGAAACACCTAATGGCATAGGACAGAGGTCCATAAACTTTCCATATAATTCTCAAGTACATATTTCACGTTTTTGGGGGACCCTAAGGTCTTGATCACAGCTACTTAACTCTGCCATGTGAAAGCAACCACAGACATTACATAGACCAAAGGACATGGCTGTATTCTGAGAAAAGTTTAGGAAGGACACTGTAATTTGACTTTCACATAGTTTTCAAGTGTCATAAAATAATCTTCTTCTCTTGATTTTTTCCAACCAACCATTTAAAAATTTTAAACCCATTCTTATCTGGAAGGCTATACACAAACAGGTGGCAGGCTGGATTTGGCCTGCAGCTATGGTTTGTCAACCTCTGGCAGAGAAAAATACTCAGAAAATACTGGTGAGGGATGAAAGTAGATTACATAAAAGAATGTAAACACAGAGAAAAGACTGGAATCTGAATATCTGAGATTGGAGCCCCAACCTTTTTAAATGCTCCACAGACACGGCCAGATTTGAGAGTCACTGCAATAAAATGGTTAATAGCGCTGATTTCTGAAAGATGACATTATGGGTCATTTATTTCTTTTCTGTGTTTTCTCGGATTTTCTAGATTTTACACAATAAATAAGTCTTAATAATCAGGAAGATGTTAAAATAACTAAGAAAAATTTCTGGCTTAGCATTTTTCAGCCTCGATCCTCATGACATTTTAAGCCAGATAAGCCTTTGCTGTGGGGCTGTCCTATGCACCGCAGCAGGTTAAGCAGCATCCTTAGCCTCTACCCACTAGAAACAAGAAGCATGTCCCCAGGTGTTACAACCAACAACCAAAAATATCTCTAGATATTGCCCAGTGTCACCTGGGGAACAAAATCATCCCCAGTCGAGAACCACTGGCTAAGAAGAAGTCTGACCTTGAGCAGAAAAGCATAACCTCCTCATATTTTTGTGAGAGGAGAAAAGATGGAGTGTTGTACTCATCTTTCTAATCTTTAGGCCTCTATGAAAGGCTCTGTTTGTCCCAACCATACCATAATAAAAAGATACTGTTGATGAGAATATACATTGTAACTGCGAGTGCAGGGGAGTTGGAACATAATTTCTCATTTTCACTTTTTCACAACCCTCTGATTCATCAATGTTCTGGACCTAAAACCCTTCAGAAAGGTGAATTTGTTGACTTGCTGAGATAAATATATTGAGTCACATGAGTTTTGTACCCATGAAGAGGTTACTTAGGCTCCTATAGTTGACAGTGTGAAGGGAAGTCTTATAAGCTTATTTTTATACAACATGAGGAAAAGTTTTGCACTTGACCCTTTTCGTCATGAAATATTTCTTGCTTGGTCATATCTGACTTTTTGTGACCCCATGGACTGTAGCCCATCAGGCTCTTCTGTCCATGGGATTCTCCAGTTAAGAACACTGGAGCAGGTAGCCATACCCTTCTCCAGAGGGTCTTTCTGACCCTGGGATCAAACCCGGGTCTCCTGTATTGCAGGCAGACTCTACCTGCCTACCAATGCAGGCAGCTACCAGAAAAGCCCCTTAAAATTAGACATACAACACAGAACTGAGAATTATGTACTACCCAGGTACTAGCCACCAGAGAAGTGGAGTAAAATCTTATAATAGTATTGCTGTGCTACTCATCTAACATTCTCAAAGCCCTCAATGTAAAAACTTTCCCAAATTATCATCCGCGTACATTTCTTTATAATTTTTATTAACCAGCCTTGCCAAATGACCAGCAAGGTAGGAAAGACCCTTGAGTAAATTGATGCTTCAACTCCCCTGAGGCCAAGGTACTGCACACATACCTTAGTGGTTTATAATCAAAAGATAAAGCGCCTCCTGTGCAACTGAGAAAGGGCCCTTGGGAGCCACATCTGAAAGGCTCAGTCCTCTCTCTGATTGTCCACACTTATATTTCTTAAAGCTGTAGGTGAGTAGAGTCTTGTGAGTCCTTTCAATTATCCAACCTTTATATCTTCACTGATATTTGATCTATGTTCAGAGAGCAGGATTACATTTATTCCTGATAGAAAAAGATGTACTGTTTTCACACACCTTTTAGAAAGAAGCTTTCAAGTTTTTTCTCATCTCATACTCAAGACAGATTAAAAATGTTTACAGCTGCTACAAAACAACAGCAGAGAGCATGGGTGATAGTGACAGATTTGCCTCTTCACTAATTTATAGCAGTTTTCATTTTTGAAAACCTAAATGAAGGTGCTTTCCCCTAATAAATTGTTTCTGTAAGAAATCTTGCTTTTAATAGCTCCAGATATAAAAATGGGGGTTTTTGTATAATTCTTCTAATGTACATAATTTACATTCATGACTAATCCATTATTTTGTAAGACAAAAATCAGGAAAAAATCATTTTAACAATGTTCACTGATATTCCCGGGCCTTGATCTCCCAACCTGTGTTTGGCTTGTGTCATGTTCCTCCTTTGCCTTCTGCTCCTGTTGAAATAGCTTCCTCCGTATCTCTGCTGATACAAATTCTACTTTTCCATCAAGAGCTAGCTTAAATCTGGCCTGCTCCATTAAAGTCTGCCTGGCCTGCTTCAAAGCCTTCCTATAAATCCATTCCTACAGGACACTCTGCCAGTGTGTCACTGTGGATAGCTCTATTATTCCATTAGATGGGACTGTAGTTCTTCCAGAAAAATTTTAAGTTCTGTAACAATAGAAATCTTGTTCAAGAGCTCTTGCTTTATATATTTTTATTCTGAATGCTTAAAACAATGCCTAAAAAATTACTTTACACATATTGGGAACTGGATGAGTATTTGTAGATCAGTTTGATAATGAGAATACAGAAAAGACCATCATGTTAAAAAGTTTGTGTTTTAGATCACATACTGGCTATCCATCTTACTGTGGACAATTTACTTAACTTCTATGACTCCATTTTCTCATTCACACAATAAGGATAATTATAAAATCTATCTTGTTGCACTATTATAAAGATTTGTAAAGATTATATGAGAGAATGCAAGGCAGCTACAAGAAAAACTTCCTGTATTTCTCCTTTACGCTCACATTCACAATATTTCTGACACCAGGCAGGTGGGTTTTCCACAAACACCAAGCAATCCGGCAACACCAGCTGGGTGTCCTACTGTTCAGTTCAGTTCTTATACCATCACCTGTAGTCAGCATCAGACCAACAAGTTAAGGGCTCGGTCTCATAACTGCCCCCACTTTGGATGTCAATCATCACTCCCAGGTTGTTACCTATACCTCTGACTGACCTGCTATAAATTGGGGTTCCCCAAAATTTGCTAGAAGAGCTCACGGAAATCAAGGAAATACTCACTTATACTTGCTGGTTAGCTATGTAATAAAGGATATGATAAATGCTATAGATGAACCTGTTCATCTAGAGAGGGTGGGATCTGAAATGGCACTGAGCTCAGGAGCTTCTGTCCTCATGGAGGCGGGATGCACCACCCTCCCGGCACTTATGTGTTCACCAACCCACCAGGCCCCATCCTAAAGCTACTTAAGAGTCCACCAAGAGTCATCTCATTATAATAAAACACACTGCAATCACCTGAGAAATTTCAAAAGATTTAGGAGCTCTGTGGCAGGCACCGGGGTCAGAGAACAAGCATTAGAACAAAATATCTTCCTAGTGGTCTTACCACTTAGGAAATCACAAGGAACTTAGGATCTCTGTGCCAAGAACTGGGGTCAGAGACCAATATATGTCTATTTTCTGTTATTTCACAGTGGCATAGCACACAGCAAACTTCAAAACTGACAGATATTTTTAAAATTATCATCAGTAGGATCAAGAAGGATATTTCTTCTTGCCTCACAATTGTACTGGGGCTTCTCAGGTGATGCTAGTGGTAAAAAAAAAAAAAAAAAAAAAAAAAACTTGTCTGCCAATGCAGGAGACATAAGAGACACAAGTTTGACCCCTGGGTTGGAGAGATCCCCTGGAGGAGGGCAAGGCAACTCATTCCAGTATTCTTGCCTGGAGAATCCCATGGACAGAGGAGCCTGGCGGGCTGTAGTCCATGGGGTCACAAAGAATCAAACATGACTGAATGACTGAGTATACACATGTGCACAACAGTTGTACTAAGTTTTGCAAAATAAGAAGTTGCTATTAACGTAAAATAAGAGCAACTCTCACCACAGTGCTGTCTCATTCCACATGCACAAATGGGTTTGCAAAATCCAACTTTTAAACTCACTATTATAATGTGCAAATAGGCATCAGCAAATCTGAAATAGCTGCATTCCGTGTACATTATACTGGATAATGCTGGTAATATATTCTTCCTGGACAATGCTGCTTTTCTTCTATCATAAAGAAAGTTGTTGTTGTTGTTCAGTCGCCAAGTCATGTCTGACTCTTTGTGACCCCATGGACTACAGCATGCAAGGCTTCCCTGTCCCTCACCATCTCCCAGAGTTTGCCCAAGTCCACGTCCACTGAATCAGTGATTTCATCCAACCATCTCATCTTCTGTAGCCCTCTTCTCCTCCTGCCTTCAAACTTTCCCAGCATCAGGCTCTTCTCCAGTGAGTCGGCTCTTCACATCAGGTGGCCAAAGTACTGGAGCTTCAGCTTCAGCATCTGTCCTTCCAAAGGGTGTTCAGGATTGATTTCCTTTAAGATTGACTGGTTTGATCTCCTTGCAGTCCAAGAGACTTCCAAGAGTCTTCTCCAGCACCACAGTTTGAAAGAATCAATTCTTGCCCCTCTGCCTTCTTTACTGTCCAGCGCTCACATCTGTACACAGCTACTGGAAAGACCATGGCCTTGACTATATGGACTTTTGTCGGCAAAGTGATGTCTTTGCTTTTTAACACACTGTCTAGGTTTGTCATAGCTTCCCTGCCAAGGAGCAATCATCTTCTAATTTCATGGCTGCAGTCACCATCTGCAATGATTTTAGAGCCCAAGAAGAGGAAATCTATCACTGCTCCCACCTTTTCTCCTTCTATTTGGCATGAAGTGATGGGCCTGGATGCCATGATCTTAATTTTTAAATATTGAGTATAAAGCATACATTATGTCTAATTCATAACAATCCCATCAAATCAATCCATATCAGAAAATCATAATTATTTAATTCACTAATTGAGTGTTTTTGCACTTTATTACCAAATATGTTCTTTTCTGTTTTATATTTTTTACTTCTAATTAAATCCACTACTGGCCAGAAATACATTAAATTTATCTTTATTTTCTTGCATTTGAACATTCATTCAATGACTACTGAGAGCAAACTAGGCTCAAGACACTGGATTAGGCTGTCTGAGGCATTCAAAGATAAATAAAATATATTTGATCCTCTTAAAATCTGTATTCTCTTACAGGAGATTAAACACATACACAAATATCCCTAACATAATGGAGAGTGGGATATGTGCCAAGGAAGAACTAAGAGAATTCAAATAAAGAAGAAATCATTTCCAGGTGAAAGGGCAGGGAAAAGCAGCAGTGGCATTTGAAGTGGCCTTCAACACTCAGAGAGGTATGCAAAGATAGAGGGCATTTCACAACCAGGACAACATTTCAGATAATATATTCAACTGTTTAAATATGAATATATTCAATTATTAATACCTGTTGCCAAAATATAGGTGCTAAGTGAAACTAACAAATTTTTTCAATAGAATGTAAACAGAACAGTAATAACGAATTAAATCATCCCCTATTATGGATCTGATATTTCAAAGCTTTTAGCAGTCATTAGTAAATAGATTGCAAAGATGAGTAACATGTTCCTGCTAATAGCAGTTTTGGGATCTGAGTGTACACACACACACACAGAATGTCAATTCTTTGCACATAACATCTAAATGCTGAGAGGAAATATTCTTATTCCCACAGTCTTATCCCCCAGTCTTCTAGTGCTTCAGAACATACTATCCCCACCAGGCAATGAGGCATGTGTTATACAGATCATATTTGGAATATCATGACTAATTCTGGACATGCTGCAATTCAAGAAAAACAATGACAAGCATTTGTCCAAGGAGGAGAGACCAGGGCAGTGAGGGTCTAGAAATCACAAGTTATAAGAAATGGATGGGATAAAAGGGCAAGGATGGTCCACAGCAAGAAGACTAAGGATGGATATTAGAACGATGTGATGGACTCTACTGTTTTAGAGATGGGTGGCATATGGATCTGTTACTTATAATGGTTAAAGTGCAGATTTTGCAAATGATTTATTTTTATATAAACTAGAAAGGGGTCAATAATATCAAGATACTCACTCCCCCTCATTTACATTTCAGTGTTTTCTTAAATGGTCCATAAGTACAGTTATATGTATATCCAGTTACCTATATTATCTATGTTCCCACACCTCATTAGTCTCCCATAAGTCAGACAGTAAGTTCCCTAAGGCTCAAATACCATGATACAAAAGAGTCGACATCTGCTACTCTAAAGCTAATGAGAAGAATTAGAAGCAAGAAAGCAGATTTGAACTCAAAAAAAAAAAAAAACAAAAAATCGTAAGGTTGTTCCATCAAGGAAACAACCTTCTTAGAAAAGTATTGATCCATCTGATACTAAAAGTACCCAAAGAGAACTTACAGGATTTTTTGAATCATTATAGGAGAGGCCACCACAGTGAAGAGGGGCATAATCTCTAAAACCACTTTTAATACTGAAAATCCAAGCAACAGAATAGGTCTGAAAATATCTGGAAACACACCACAGTTGTATAATTCCAAGACAAATATTTTCCAAAGCCCAGAAATGAAATTGCAACAATCTTTCCTTTTTCTGAAGGAGTTTTCTATCCCTTCAATAAGGGGTACAGCAGAGAAAACTTGAAGGACAGGGAAGCCTAGCGTGCTGCCATCCATAGGGTCACAAAGAGTCAAACGCGACTGAGCGGCTGAACTGAACTGAGAGAAAACTTGGACAATTGTGTGCCCCAACCCCAACATGTAAAATTCTTCAACTCAATTACAATTCTAGGAGCATAGGAATTACTATCACTCACAACTGATGAGAAGAATGAGAACATAGTTTCTCTCAGAAAAAGTCATACACAACTACATAAATAAGCATTTGAATAAGGGATAACCCATAGATAATTTGTTTAAAATCTTAATTGTTCTGTCAAGCATGGAGAGCTGAATTAAAGACAGGCAATCAAAGGCAGTGATTACAAAGCACTTATCCAGTTGGAGTCATGCTAACAATGGGATCCCCCAGCCATCATGCTAGCACAGATATTATTTTGACATTTTTATAAACAATCTGTTAGACAGAGACATCTTCAGATTCAAAGAATAAATTTAGCTTCCTCAAGTACTAAGCTGTCAAACTGGTTAGGGATAAACTGCCTTAAAATGTTACATGACTGAAGGAGTGGGCAGCAGAGAAGAGGCAGATGGACTTTAAGGTGAGTGCCAAGTATTGCTTTTAAGCAGAAATTACCCCCCAAATTAGGCACTTAATAATGGATGACTCTCCAATTGAATATCTCTAAACTTAATGTCCCTTATTGAAAACCAAGCTTGTACAACCATCTGCCAATTACATATTCCCCCCTGAATGTCCCACGAGCACATCAAACTGAAGATATTCCAATGTGAACTTTTTGTCTCCCTTTCTTCCCCACTTCAAATCCTCCTCTTGTAGTCTCCTATACATTTGCTAATCCCATCCATCATCAATTGCTCAAGCCAGAAACACAGAAGTCACCATATTTCACCTGTAGCAGAGACAGCCTGCTGGTCACCAAAATCTCTGTTCTCCTACACCACATATGCCATGTACTTTACAAGCGGTCTTATGGCAACTTTCTCTCCTATGAAATGAGAACAAAGGTGATGGAGGCCTTTTTTGGGTCTGGCCCATAAAACTCCTGTGTTCATGCCTTCATGCATTTTCTCCCTTCCTAAGGATTAGGACAGCAATAATCAAAGCAATCGTGGAAGATATATATTGAAGACGGTCCAGGTGTGATGAACTGAGATCCCTGAGGGATGAAGCAGATCCCTCTATCACCAATATCAGCAACCAACCTAGAAAACTCTAAATGTGAAAAAGAAACTTGGTTCAAGCTATTACACCTTGGGGTCTCTTCAGTTTACATGCCACAGTGAAGATTTTATATGCCACAACTGAAAGATTCCACATGATGCAAAAAAGACTTGGCACAGTCAAACTAAAAACAAATCAGCACAGCTGATAAAAGGTCATAAAAAATAAATTCTGTTACATAATTCAATTTGAGTGTGACTTTCTATTACTTACAATGCAAAGGGTACTAATTGATACACTCTTCATTCCAACCCTAGTTCATCCTCCATATAACTCAACAAAAAATATCTTTAAAGTGAAAACCTGATCAAATAATCTCCCACTCAAGATCACTGAAAGATTCCCTAAGACTTTAGCCCAATATAGTGGGTCCTTTAGCCCATCTAGCACTCCAAATTCATTTCATGGTCTTCAAATCTACAAAATTCACATACAGAAATAACAGGGACTCTTTTGTTTCAGGAACGCTGAACTTTTCCCTTACACCAAACTTTTCCCTTACACCACACTCCCTTCCCAGAACTACTTTCCTTAAGATGCAGCAAGTTCCCCCTCCTGGACAGATGTAGTGGTTTTTGGAACTACATATATCCCAATCCATGTTGAAAGACAGGCAGACACATATTATTATGAGACATCTGTCACAGAATTGAGTATAGTAAGAGAAAGCTGGCAACAACTCGAAAGCCCATCCACAGGAGAATGAATAAATGAATTATGACATGTTTAGATAAAACTATGAGGCAATTCTTAAAGAGATGAGAATACCAGTATATCTTACTTGCCTCCTGAGAAACCCAAATGCAGGTCAAGAAGCAACAGTTAGAACTGGACATGGAACTACAGAGTGGTTCAAAATTGGGAAAGGAGTAGATTGAGGCTGTATATTGTCACCATGCTTACTTAATTTATATGCAGAGCACATCATGAGAAATGCCAGGCCAGATGAAGCACAAGGTGGAATCAAGATTGCCAGGAGAAATATCAATAACCTCAGATGTGCAGATGGCACCACCCTTATGGCGGAAGGCAAAGAGGAACTAAACAGCCTCTTGTTGAAGGTGAAAGAGGAGAGCGAAAGAGCTGGTTTAAGCTCAACATTCAATTCTAACATGTATACTATCATGTAAGAATTGAATCGCCAGTCTATGTCTGACGCAGGATGCAGCATGCTTGGGGCTGGTGCATGGGGATGACCTAGAAAGATGTTATGGGGAGGGAGGTGGGAGGGGGTTCATGTTTGGGAATGCATGTAAGAATTAAAGATTTTAAAATTTAAAAAATAAAAAACTAAAAAATAAAAAAAAAAATGAAGATCATGGAATTTGGTCCCATCACTTCGTGCCAAATAGATGGGGGAAAAGTGGAAACAGTGACAGATTTTATATTATTGGGCTTCAAAATCACTGTGGGCAGTGACTGCAGCCATCAAATGAAAAGATGCTTGTTCCTTGGAAGAAAAACTATGACAAACATATTAAAGCCAGACAACATATTAAAAAGCAGAGATATCACTTTGCCAACAAAGGTCCATATACTCAAAGCCATGGTTTTTCTAGTAGTCATGTAGGGATGTGAGAGTTGAACCATAAATAAAGAAGGCTTAGTGCCGAAGAACTGATGCTCTTGAGCTATGGTGTTGGAGAAGACTCTTTAGAGTCCCTTGGACTGCAAAGAGATCAAACCAGTCAATCTTAAAGGAAATCGGTCCTGAATATTCATTGGAAGGATTGATGCTGAAGCTGAAGCACCAGTACTTTGGCCACCTGATGTGAAGAGCTGACTCACTGGAAAAGACCCTGATGCTGGGAAAGACTGAAGGCAGGAGGAGAAGGGGTCAGCAGAGGATGAGATGGTTGGATGGCTTTACTTAATGGACATGAGTCTGAGCAAATTCTTGGAGATAGTGAAGGACAGGGAAGCCAGGCATGTTACAGTCCAAGGGGTCACAAAGAGTCAGACATGACATAGCAACTGAATAAGAACAACAATATGAGGCAATTAAATAAGTGAGATATATACATGAATAAATCCAAAGCATATGATGTTGATGAAAAAATGGGTCACAGAAGAACTCTCTTAGCATGAAAAAGCTGAACTGAACTGAAACATGAAAAATGAAAAATTTACTGTAGAAGTAAAAATACACTTGAGAAT
Organism: Ovis aries; assembly: GCF_016772045.2. Classification (NCBI taxonomy): domain Eukaryota; kingdom Metazoa; phylum Chordata; class Mammalia; order Artiodactyla; family Bovidae; genus Ovis; species Ovis aries. The sequence continues at coordinate 23,558,535 of NC_056080.1, read as the reverse complement.
GGTATTTCTGGGGAAAGAGGGAGGTAAATTATATCAGGGAAGTATCTACAGGAAGATTCAAATCTGCATACAATGTTTCACTTCTAAAAGGATTTAAAGCAAATATTGCAAAAAGAATAAAGCCTGGTACAGTGAGGTAGTGTTGTACAAGAGTGTTCATTCTAATATTCTTTATACTATTTTGTACACTTGAAATATTTTATATATTATGTAAAATATCATGTTTAGAAAGCTTTCTTATCTTCCTTCTCTAACTTCATTAACTTCATTAAAGCTGATTCCACACTGAATGGTCTATAACCAGAATAATGATGAAGATCTAGTCACCTAACTTTAGGAAAGATATAATCAAGCTAAGGAAGGTTCAAAAAAGCAACTGAAATAGTACACTGTATTGGTGCAACTGTGGAAATACAGTGTCTCATACACTGCTGGTAGAACTATGAATTGGCATAACTTAAGCACAAAAACAATCTGACAATGTCTATTAAGGGAAAGATGCCAGGAAAGGAAGACAGGGAAGAAGAAGGGAAAGAGCCCAAGTCAGTGTACTAGGGTTTCCGGTAATGCCTCCTGAGGAGCTGTTTGAGCTATTAATAAAGATTCTGGCCACACCAAATGCTTAAGTTGCTAACCAATATGGCAAGAGATAAGAAAATTCTATTTCTTTACTGATTCTCTTTTCAAGCTTTAATTTAGTTTTCTTATAACAATAAATGTCCTTAACCATAAGGCTTGCCTATAAAAGCTCTCATTCTTATATTTCTACTTACACAGCAGCCAAAGAGTCGCTAGGCTGCTGGAGGACAATTTTTCCTAAGATTGAATCTGGCCCACCACACTTATATCAAAGAATGTCAAAAGACCTACATGAAGTTAATAAAAAGCCCCACAAGTAGAAATTTTACACTTTGTTGCCAAAAGCAGACAGATGACAGAATGAATAAATAAGTGTGTGTGTGTGTGTGTGTGTGTGTGTGTGCATACAGAGAGAAAAAGAGAGATTGATTTGGATATACAGAGGCAAGAAATTTACAATAACAACTAATCAGGCTTGTTTCTGAAAGTAAAGAATCACATGCCAACATGAAATAAGGCTCTCAACAATTTTTAAGTTGGCAGTTGAAAATTTTCCTAAACACAAATGTCATAGTTACTATGGCAATGTGACTATATCAATCACTAATCACATCATAAATTAGGATTATATTATGGAGTCAAAAACTAGGTGAATTATAACCTTACTGAGCCTTTAAATCATAGTTTATTAGGGAGAAAAGGAGATTTTAAAGGAATTCAGAGAAGAAACAAATTTAAGTTTCTAAAGGGAGACAAGATACAGAATTCCTTTGTATGAGGAGATGGAGAAAGCAGCAAATCTATTTCTGAACACTGATTAGAAGCACTACTTACTACAAACTTCAATTTTCTTAAATATCATTAACCTTGGTATTAACTAGAAGCCTAAATATTATGTTTGTTTTGACTCATAAAACATTCACTTCTCTTAAAAACACTGGCATGCCACAATCAGATTTGCAATTACTTATTAACCACCGTACTGCCCACAATCTACAATATTAAAAAAAAAAAAAAACCTGACATTCACAGAACGTGTTTTTTTAAAAAAAACAGTCGTTGACTGGTTGTCAGTAAACTGTCAAACCAAAGCTGTCCAGGAAAGCAGAAGGGGAGAGGTCATGAAAAATCAAAACATGTGTGGGTGTGAGAATGGTTTGTTTACTAGAACCCATAATTTATACTAGACAGTTTTAAGCTATTCTTGTGATTGCATTAAGAAAATATTTGCTAAGTACCTGGCCTCTGCTAGAGATTGGAAGGACACAGCGATACAAAGTTTCTCTCCCTCACCTATCACAGGCCATCAGTCACAACACTTCACAACTCAGCCTCCTTGTAAGCTTGCTCTGTCTCACACTCATCTCCCTCTAGGTTGCTATTGACTTATTGACCTAGTTTAAGACTTTATGACATGTTCATATCCAGGCAATACATATGTTATATTTTTATATTTTTATTTCCATATAACTTATATATGTATATATACACACATATATAATTCACTATAGCACTGTGTATAGAAGCGAAAAACTGAAAAAGCCTTAATATCTACATATCTGTGAATAGGGAACTGGTTAGATAATTTGTGGTCCAACAATCAAATTCTATGAAGCTGTTAAAAAGAATGAGATAAAATTCTATGAAGTGATATAAAATTATCTCTAAAATATATTAAATGAGATTGAGATGAAAAACTAGTTTATAGTATGCTAAAATTTAATTTTAAAGTGATATTGTTAAAATAAAATATAGACCAGCATTGAAAATCCCCCAAGCAGACAAAACCATTTATGCCACATAAGTAAAACTAAATCTAACTTATTTCATAAACACAAGCAAAATTTAACTTAGGTTACTCCTTATAAATGCCTCTAAAAATCATAAAAGAAACTTAAGTCATCTTCCTAAAATGGTATAAGATAACTACTCTTAACCAATACCCTGCTATCTAGAAATGTCCTGCTGTAACAACCAATCACTGTAAAGGCTGAACAACTTCATCATTTCCACTTTATAAGCTAATGACATCCCTCTGAGCTTCATCTCAGTGTTGGATTTGAAGACGCCCAGTTCACAAGCTGTTCTTTTGTGCACAATCAACTCATACTAAATATTATTTTACTATTCTACTGATCTGGTTTTAACTGTTATTATCTCTGGCTTTTTGACAATGTATGTAATATATTGAATACACACTTACATATGTATACACACACACACACTACACACATACACAAACACATGGGCCTTCCACTTACAATGGGGTTACATCCCAAGAAACCCCATTTTAAGTTGAAGATATTATAAGCTGAAAATGCACTGAATACACCTAACCTACCAAATATCATAGTTTAGCCTAACCTATTTAAATGTACTCAGAACACTTACATTAGACTACAGTGGGGCAAAATCATCAAACACAAAGTCTATTCCATAATAATGTGTTGAATATCACACTTCAGTTGAAGGTAATTTATTTAATACTGTACCGAAAAAAAATGAAATACTGAAAATGAAAAACAATGGCTCTAGGGGATAGAATGATTGTAAGTGTATTGGTTGTTTCCCCTAAGGATTAAGTGGCTAAATGGGAGCTGCATTTGCCTGGGGAAAGGTCAAAAATCCAAATTTGAAGTACAGTTTCTACTGAATGCAGATCACTTTTGCACTATCATAAGCTGAAAAAACTATAAGCTGAAACATCATAAGTTGGCGACCATCTGTATTCGCAAATGCACACATTTATGCATAGACTCAAAATACCTAAGAATCTGGGAACAGTGCTTTCCTCCAAGGGAAGGGAACCAAGCAAGTGGAAGATGGGGAAGGAAGGAGACTTACATTTCACTTTACTTCTTTGTCCTTTTTTGAAACTTGTACCATGTGATGCCTATACACCAACTACGTAAATAGAATGTTTTGAAAGCAAATACCGTAAAATGTATCTCACATCAGGACTACTACTGTAGTAATCTCCAAACTACTCTTCTTGACACTCTCTTCTTTCTATTCAGATAGAATTTGCACAACATAAAATTAAGCATTTTGAGGTGTACAATTCATTGGCTTTAGTACTTTCATAATGTTCTGCAACCATCACGACCATCTAGTTCCAGGACACTTTCATCACCCTAAAAGGAAACCCTGCAGCCATTAGCAGTCACTCCCAATTCTGCTTTCTGTCTCGATTGATTTGCTTCTTTTGGACGCATCACATATACTGTACCACACAAGATGTGCCCTTTGGTGTTTGCTCCTTCAGTCCACCCTTCACTCTACTCCAGAGTTAGGTGACCTTCTCATGCCCCACCACAGCATGCTGCACTTGCCTTTCATGTACACTTGTCTGTGTACTTTGATAGAGTTTAGCTATAAGAGGGCAGGGTCCATGCCCACTTGTCTTCAGTGTGTCCCCACTGCCTAAAATATATCAGTAAATACTTGAAATTGAAGGAATGTTTCTAAAACACAATCTGATCATATATCCCCTCACTTATGTAACAAGTTGACTGAATAGACTGGACTGGGTAGGGTGACTTTTTATCCCACCATTATTTTCAGATCTGTTTCCATCCCTAGATGATGTCTCAGCTTTGGGGGGAAGCAGAAAAGCCCAGTCTATTTGAGGAAAGAAGCATGGATTGGGGACCTTAACACAGAACAGAGGCAAAAGGAATTTCTAAGATGTCTTTAAAGAGCATTTCAAAGATGTAGATGATACAGTAGACCTGGAGGGCAAGATATCCAGCTGGAACTGGACATGACCTTTCAGAAAGAACAGTGCAAAAGGAAAAGCCACCAATTGATGGATTTCCTCACTGACTGTTTGTGGCAGAAACAGTGAAATGTACATAGAAAACTCAACAATTATTAACACCAGGAAGAGTAAGACATAATACAAGGGAATAGAACTTGCTCAGCTGCAAATTTCCCTGTTGACCACTAAACATAATGATGTCAACATGGAATGATGATTTAATAAAGATAAATCAAAATAGAATTATATTGGGAAGACAGAGGGGCAATGAGTAGATCTGTATGATGGGGGAAGAGGGCAAGCCAGGGTAGTAATGACAGATAGCAGCTAAATTCTCATTTAGAATAGGACAAAGTTAACAGAGAATGTTTACAATTGAAAATGCCAGATATAATAGGAATTTAGAAGTAAATACTAGAGATAGCAGCTGAAAGTATTCAGGTGAAAATGATTGCCTGTAGAAAGTAGAAATCAAAGGGGCAGGACAGAGTGGGGATAGGGGTGTATTTTGGTTTGAAGTGTGATAGTATTGTTTAAGTCACTGGTGGTCTAAGTACATCACTTTCATAAACACAAATGATTTTTAAAAGCCCAGCTGAATCTAAATTGAAAGGTCCAACTCCCATTCAGTTTAAAGCTTCTCCCTTCTCCCAGCTCAACTCTGAATCTGGCTTATAGATTTAGAGGAGTGAGGCGTATGTTCCCTCTGGGGATGGGCAACAGCCCCTTGCCTTGGAGTCAGCTGAGTGGACTGTATTCTCTGAGAGTGACCCTCTCCCATCTCTGTCCCCACAAGCCTTGTTCCTCTCCTTCACTCAGCCTATACTTCAGTGTAACAGACATCTTCTATTACCTAGAATAATTGATGCTTCTCTGGTCTGTGTAGACCTGGGGCTTGAAAAACTCTCTCCCCCATCTCCTTTGCCCAGTAAGTTTTCCTCACACGTCAGATCTCAGCTCAAAAGCTAGTGCTTTCCTCCAGAGAAATGTTCAAAGTCTTAGTAGTGACTCACCTATGCTCCCTCATGCTTCCTCTAGCCCAGCACCGATCACACCATCTTCCTATCAGACTGGTAAGCTCCATGACAGCATAAAACTTCAGTGTTATGCTCAATAAACACTTGATGAATGAATGGTCATTACATTCTCTCTGTAGACAAAATGTTATAGGGAGGCCAACTGTAATCAAAAGCCTGCTTAGCAGACACAGCATCAGAGTTGGGGGAAATTATTAGTATTTACCCAGGACATTCCTATTTGCACTGATGCCCTGAATTTATTATGAATAGCACCTCTCTTTCTCACTCTGTAACAATGTCTCAGTTTGGATGATAAGTGAGATGGGATGGCATGACATATACCTGATCCCAGGGCATCCTCTCCTCAGGATCATGCTGAAGACACAGTCACCATCTCCTCCATCAGTGTTGCCTATGTTGTATAACCAATTAGTCCCCTCCACTCTTGATCCCATGCCCAGTGATCCAGTAATTCATTAGCTGGCCTAAAGTCTAGCCTCAGTGAAAAGGCAATATACCATATCTTTATGGTGTTTCTACATAACTCTGCTGCGATCTATTATGTTTCTTTTACAGTTTAACCCTTCAGGCCATCCTAATTTCCTAGGGAAGACAACATAGTGAGCTGTGGATACTGTCACCCTCAAGTTCTATCTACAGAAACCTTGTTCGCTAGGCATCCTTGATAACTCAGTCACAGCGGTGCAGCACCTATGTCAGTCCATATATACTTTATCTATGAATAAGAAGGTGACAGCAGCTTCAAATTTATCAGACAAGGAAAGGACATTTGGATTTTGTGTGAAGAGCCTCATATGGCAAAAAAAAAAAAATAACCTTTGAACTTCCGCCAGCAAAATTCAAGCACTGAGAAAAAAGGAAGAGGGAATTCCAATCTAAGTTTCCTTGAAAATTGTATACCTGGAGCGAGAAGCCAAAAAGGTTTCAATCTGGCCCCCAAACTACAACTTGTTTCTCTATCATGGGATTCAGTTTCCAGCTTACTTGGATCTATTTTTGAAATGTTTTAAACTCTTGTTTGTTGTTTGAATCCTTCTTTGAGGGAAAAGAGTCACATTATGATGTCAAAATCAAAATGGGAAGAGACACATTATGACTGAAGCTGAAGCTCCAATACTCTGGCCACCTGATGTGAAGAGCTGACTCATTGGGAAAGACCCTGATGCTGGGAAAGATTGAAGGTGGGAGGATAAGGAGATGACAGAGGATGAGATGGTTGGATGGCATCACCGACTCCGTGGACCCTTTGGACTGTAGCCCACCAGGCTTTTCTGTCCATGGGGTTTTCCAGGCAAGAATACTGGAGCGGGTTGCCATTTCCTTCTCCAGGGCAATGGACATGAGTTTCAGCAAGAGATGGCGATGGACAGAGAAGCCTGGAGTGCTGCAGTCCATGGGGTTGCAAAGAGTCAGACACAACTGAGCGACTGAACAACAATAACATGACATAGAAATAAGAACTTCACAGTTGGTAAAACTCAGCATGTCACAGCAGTATGCAGAGGGTTCACAGTGCCAGAGAATTTGGCAGGACTCCACGAGTAGTCCTGCATTCCTTCACTCCCTTTCTCAAATGCTTCCAATTCTCACTCCCTTGGCTATTGGTTTTGTAACCATCTTCCTCTGTCAACCACCTTGGCTCCAAGTCAGCAGCAGTAGTGGCCACCTGTCCCTTTATAAACGTGGGGTATGAGGCTGCTGTGACTGTGATGGGCCAAGATTAAAGCTGTGACTTCAGTCAATCCTCCTTCCGCAGCTAGGCCAGACAGGGCTCCTTGCAATGACATGACATTGTGTGATCTCCTTGTAAAGAGAGGATTCAGTTCTCTAACTAGGATCTTCATCAGACCTTCTACTTTCTTCTAGACTCTGGCCATTTGCAGTGATGGCACACAAATAACACATTAAAAAATGGAGCTCTAAACAGTAAAGAATTAGCTTGCAATGCAGGAGACTCAGGTTCATTCCCTGGGTCAGGAAGATCCCCTGGAGAAGGAAATGGCAATCCACTCCAGTATTCTTGTCTGGAGAATTCCATGGACAGAGGAGCCTGGCGAGCTACTGTCCATGGGGTTGCAAAGAGTTGGAAATGACTGAGAAACTGACTTTGTTTCACTGCTGTAAAAAAAATGACCTGAAAGACTTCACTGCTCTAGGACAGCTGCAGACTGAGAGAAGTTTCAAAATATCAACCCAACCTATCTACCTATTCAAATTCAATAAGCAGACTGACGTTAAACAAAGTAATACTTATTCCCCATATTTTTTGGTCTCACAAAGAGGTTATATGTTTGCATATATTGTAATTAGTTCCCATACAATGCTAAAATTTGGTTACAGGTAGGGAATAGGAGGACAAATATAAGTCAAATATTTTGAAAAACAAAGATTAATGGGAAATTACTTCTCAAATATTTAACAAAAAGAAGAGGAAAAATAGCAAAAAAAATAATTTATGAGTTTAAACCAAATAAAGAATCCATAAACTTCATAAACTGATAGCAAAAGAAAGAAACAATTCTAAACCAAACCAAAATGTTGTAGGAATGCTTTCCACTTAATTTTTCCCCTTCCCCTCAAACACTAAATTATGTCTCATCAAAATCATGTAAATTCTCACCCATAACCCCAAATCTGGAGAGACTCCAACTAAGCTTGTATCTCTAGCTTTTCCTTCTGTTGATAGGAGCACAATGGAAATGACTGCTGGAGATATAAGTGAAATAGAGGAAGTTTTTAAAAAGAGGCTCACCTTTGGATAAAGTAAGGGCTCCAGAGCTGCAGGTTGAATTGGGGAGCAAATCCAAAGTCTATGGTACCCAGTCCCTCTCACCATGTGAATAAGATATACCTCTTATTCAGGTAAAGGAAACCTAGTTCAGAGCATTTAACAAAGTATCAAAAGCTGAAGGATATAAAGTAAAATACACACCTTTATGGAGTCCCCCATTCTCTGCCATGTCAACAGAGTGTAAAAAGAGATTAGGCACTAAATGGCTAATTTTCAACTGGGGCTTACAACACAAATAACACTGATCTCAGATAAAGTGGAAAATTACAAGGAAGCTATCTATACTGTATAAGAACAATTAAAAATCATAGATAGAGCTGTCCAGGTAAAGTATTAGAAAAATAAATAACAAGGTAAATATGCAAGCATGCCACAGCCAAAAAAAAAAAAACAGCAGAGAGAAGGAAAGAAAAGACAAAGAAATTCATCCAAGCAAGTTTATATGTTACCTAAAGAAGAGAAGAAAGTTACTATACCAATATAGTACTGGAGTGGATTGCCATTTCCTTCTCCAGGGGATCTTCCTAACCCAGGGATCGAACCCAGGTCTCCCGCATTGTAGACAGACGCTTTACCATCTGAGCCACCAGGAAAGTCCTCAATTAAACTATAGAACAACATATTATGGGCTCCATAAAATAAGAGCTTTTTTAAGACTATATTTTTATCTTTGCTTGAACATTCATATGTCCAGAAGTATATAGAAGTCACCAATAACACGGGTTATATATAGGGGAAGTTAACTGGATGGGTAGAAGAGAAGAGAGGGTATTCTCACATGGAGGTTTTCTTTGATTTCTGAACAACGTAAATACATTATCTAGTTTTTTAGATGAACAAGAAATATATTTTAGTTGATAACAAAAGAAGATAAGCTCAAAAGCAGGATGATAAAAGGAGACGAAAAGGGAGATTGCAGACATAAGAAACAAATCGGGGATCAAATTCCTACGATACAGAACTAATAAATAAAATGGATAGAAAGGGCACAAAATTGATAAGACTGAGATTCGCTCAACTGGAGAAGAAAAAAATAAACTCAAGACATCACAATGATCACAGATTAAAAAGTTAAGATATCAGAGAAAAACTAACAATCATAAAAGATTTTTTTAGGAAACCCAAAACAAAGATAAAAGGTGTTCCTATACCAGAGACCTCACTAAAGATAACAGAAAAGTATGCAAAGATCTAACAAAAGAAACTTTTCCTGAAGTTAAGCAAGATGTGAATATGCAGAATGAAAAGCTTCACACGTACAAGAAAAACTGATGCAGAGCACTCCTCATATTCAATATAAGTTTTTTAGCTTTAAAGACTAGGAAATAATTCTTTAGGAAATCCATGGGAAAAGAGCAAATTGGTACATTAGGTAGTGAGACTAGTAATGAGAATCAGGCTGTAATCCGTCCTCCTCAGAGTAACACTCAAAGACACAACAGTGGAAATGTGACCACAATGTTGTAAAGGAAAGTATACCCAAGGGCATTATACTCAATCATGATGATATTCAAATAAAAAGTCAACAGGCAGACGTTTTCAACCATTTAAAACTCAGGAAATAAGCCTTTCTTAGAAAACAAGATTACATGAGTATGCAAGCTATCCAGTTAAGAGATGTATTAGAATGAAGAACTTGGGAATGAAGAATATATAGTAAAAAAATTGATCATAAAGGACTCATTTGTTGTTGTTGTCCAGTCCTTAAGTCATGTCCAACTCTTTGTAACTCCATGGACTGCAGCACACCAGACTCCCCTGTCCTCCACTATGTGATGGAAATGGTAAATATGGAATGTAACAAATATAAACCTTAGTAATTCAAAAATAATAAGATAAAGAGGAGATGGGGCAGTTGAAGAATAAAAATGATAATATCTTCATACTTCATATCAGGAATTTAAATTAAAACTAAAGAATATATATATATACACACACACTCACCCAAAAAACTCTTAATTTTTCATAACCTAAAAGGAAGCATGGGATCATTTAGGAAATAATAACCCTTATGGTAATGAAACAATGATTTAAATGGCAACAATTCTTTGGGGTTTATTTCACTGAATTTTAACTTTTGTTGAGATGAAATTAGAAACAAATGGTTTGTGTAGTCTTATTTTAAAGTATTATCTTTATCCTTTCTATACAGTTACACAGAAGAATATTTGGAATCATGGTCACTAATGCTAATATGGATTAATTTTAGGTGGTGGGACTTAGAGTGATTTCTTTTCCTTTTTTACTGCTTAAATTTTATAATTGGGAAATATTCATTTTATCAAAACAAAAGAAATAATATTTAAAAATACATAAGCCAAGTTGTACAAAGACCAAATGCACTTTCAATTTAATTCCATGAATATTTTTATGAGCACTTACTATGTGCCAAGTCTAATGTTAGTCTAACACGGAAGGTGGGAAGGGTGGAAAGCTAAGCATGAATTCACATCCTAGCTCAGGCACGCACTTAAAGCCAGTGAGACCTTGGCAAGTCATTTAATCTGAGCCTGTTTCTTTTTCAGTAAAAACTGGGAACATAACTATATTACTATGTTGGTACAGTGAAGTGTTAAAGTATATAAAGCACTTGTAACAGCATCTGAAATGCAGCAGAAACAAAATGTTAGTGACTGTGATTTTTTTATAATTGCATTACTTCTAGCAAAAATCATGATTTATTGATAAAAATTCTGCCATCATTGTTGGTTCCATTATCATTAAGGTGGTCTAAAATTCATAAAACTATTTCTAAAGTGTGTGAGCAGATAATAAAAATGTTTCAAAGCAGGGGAAGTTTTTTTTTTTGGTTAAGAAATTACATAAAGTAAATTAGCTCTTTAACCTTTTTGATAAATGAAACTCAATGTAGTCATACTACAAATGACTAAAGGCATATGATCAAAGCTTTGTATTTACCAAATTATAAGATATTATTACCAAAGTATAGAGTATGTTTCATTAGCCCTGAGGCAAGGAACTTGAAGTATCTTAATTGCTTGTTACTTTTCCTCCACCTTCTATTGATAAACTTGAAGATAATTTACTCAGGCAAAGAGAACAGATGTTGTATGTTGTAAATTTTACTAAAGGCCAGTAAGATAAGAGAATGCATTTACATGCTTATCTAACTCTTTGCAATTTAATTTATGTGGTACAAGTTGAAAAATCAGGGAAGTTTTGCTTCTTCCTGCCCAGTGCTGATTAAATCAATCTGAAGCATTCCACTAAATTAATCACCCCCAAGACAGTGTTCTTTGTTTTCTAATGTTCCTATGACAAGAAGATGACTAGGAGCCATAGATTTCTGATAACAAAATCAGGGAACAAGTCAAGAAAATAGAAGGACACATAAAATAAGTGAGAAGAAAAATAATTTCTAGATTAGATAACTATGCCTAGGGTTAAAAGTCTCAACTCTCTGAAGGAGAGACTGTTGTTGCCAGTCAGTGACGAGTCATCAATGACACACTGCTTGAAGGAGGGAAAAGGTACAAAGTAAAAAAAAAAAAATGTTAACACACAAAGAGAGAACATTTAAGAGGATGGCTTAGCTTTTATTGTAATCAAAGCTTTATACGGAACTTCCCATCCCCAAATTTGCCATACTCTACAATTCTCCTCAAAGGCTGGACGATAACCTATCAGTTTCACAGCTACAGGAAAAAAGAAAAGCCATCATTCTTCCCTCCTTCGATTTTGGCCCAGACTGAAAGACTGTCCTGCCATGTTAAACACTCAAACAGGAGCGGGTCGTGGAGATGCAATATAACTAAAGTTATTCAATTCAGAAGTTGGATATTGTTATTTTTTCTGTTGTCCTCTAGGAATTTTAAAAACTCCTAGTTTCAATTAACTTTGTTCTAGGTTTCAACAGTTGAGAAAAACCAAGTGCAAGCTGAGGAAGTGATCAGGCCAAGCTTTTATTATAAATTCAGAAGTAATAATACTCATTACCAGTTATAAAACACTTAGTATTCTCCAGGTAGGGGGCTGAACCCTTCACATACATCATGTATTTATTTTCTCATAAATGTCCTAGGCATCCATGCTTAGTCACTCAGTCAGGTCCAACTCTTTGTGACCCTTTAGACTTTTGGACTGTACCCCACCAGGTGCCTCTGTCCATGGGATTTTTCAGGCAAGAATACTAGAGTGGGTTGCCATTTCTTTCTCCAGGGGATCTTCCCAACCCATGGATCGAGCCCACATCTCCTGTGTCTCCTGCATTGCAAGCATATTCTTTACTCGCTCAGCCATTGGGGAAGCTCTAAGGTAGATATTCTTTTTGTTTTACAAATGAAAAAGCACAGGATCATGACAATTCATGTAACCAGAGATTACATGTCTGCCTATGACACAAGATTCTATCTCTCAGGCCCTGTTCTTCTTCTGGGTGACACCTTGGAAGGCCTACTTGGCATTGAAATGCTCAAATTCTCAAAACAAAACAAAAACCACAACATTCTCTAAAGGGGGTTTTCTTTGCTGCTTATTTTTATCCACTCTGTGCTCAGAAATTTCAGCTTATATAGTCTGTCGTTTCCTCCCAATCTAAATGACTATTTACAATAACTTCTAGAGGACTCAATGAAGCAGGGTTTCATTGAATACAACAATAAAGACTGGATTCCCCACCAAGGAATGAAACAGCTGAGCAACAATCCAGTTGATCAAACAAAATTATATAACAAGCCACAAATGGAATGTTATGGTTTCTATTTTAATTTCAAGTCCTTTCAAAATACTAGCAAATGTAGATGAGAAAATTGTCTCTGCTTTGATCCTGTCCATCCTTCTCTTCCCACGTTGCTCAGGTTCTGTCCTTTTGTATGACTTACACATTTCTGGTCCCAGACCAGTTTTCAGTGGGATGAGATTTTATTTTATGTGGACCTACAGGTGGCGCAGCAATACAGTTGAATACAGTTCCTGTGCTTGAAAAATTCATGTCTAGTGGGGAATCCAGATATAGACCATCATCATAATGAGATGCGATAAATATGTGGTTAGAACTGTACTGTGCTGTGCTTAGTCGCTGAGTCATGTCTGACTCTTTGCAGCCCCATGGACTGTAGCCTGCCAGGCTCCTCTGTCCATGGGAATTCTCCAGGCAAGAACACTGAGTGGGTTGCCATGCCCTCATTCAGGGGAATTTTCCCAACCCAGGAATTGAACCCAGGTGTCCCACATTGCAGGCGGATTATTTACTGGCTGAGACACCAGGGAAGCCCTTAGAACTGTTACAGCAATATAAAGTTTGGAGAAAATTTTGTTGGATGTCTGAAAGGAATTTGGGGCTATAACATTTAATATCATATATATTAATATAATAGGAATATAATGTACAGGATACAATAAAATAGAAATCAGTCAGTTCAGTTCAGTCGCTCAGTCATGTCTGACTGTTTGCGACTCCATAAATCGCAGCACGCCAGGCCTCCCTGTCCATCACCAACTCCCGGAGTTCACTCACACTCACGTCCATCGAGTCAGTGATGCCATCCAGCCATCTCATCCTTTGTCATCCCCTTCTCCTCCTGCCCCCAATCCCTCCCAGCATCAGAGTCTTTCCCAATGAGTCAACTCTTCGCCTGAGGTGGCCAAAGTACTGGAGTTTCAGCTTTAGCATCATTCCTTCCAAAAGAAATCCCAGGGCTGATCTCCTTTAGAATGGACTGGTTGGATTTCCTTGCAGTCCAAGGGACTCTCAAGAGTCTTCTCCAACACCACAGTTCAAACGCATCGATTCTTCGGCATGCCCTTCTCCAGGTGATTTTCACCTGCAAGCCCAGTATATACACACTGGGCTTGCAGGTGGTTCAGTGGTAAAGAATCCACCTGCCAATGGAGGAGATGCAGGTTTGATCCCTGGGTCGGGAAAATCCCCTGGAGGAGGGCATGGCAACCCTCTGCAGTATTCTTGCCTGGAAAATTCCATGGACAGAGGAGCCTGGCAGGCTACAGCCCATGGGGTCGGCAAAGAGTTGGACACGACTGAGCATGAGCACAGTCACAATCGCAGATGTGCTCAATCTCTGTCTGGAGTCACACAGAGATCACCTGAAGTACTGTATCTTGATCAATGACACATCTCCACTGTGCTCTGCAAATTAATTACTCACTAGCATGTCACCCTGCTGGCTTGCCCTCTTGGTCCTCTAATCTTCATGGCTTCAGTATTCTGCCTGGCAACCACCCATGGGAGGGGTGTGTATGGTTCTGGTTTTCTCGAGGGAAGAGTAACCTTCCTGACAGAGGGCCAGCATGAAAGCCTCACTGGGTCAGATTTCACAGGCTGTAGCACCTCCTATGTAACACAGCTGCCCAGACTTTAAAGCTTTTCCCACACTATCTTCTGGGTTTCCCTCTTGGCCCACCACAGGCTCCTGCTTCAAATGGTCTTCAAGATGGCACAAGATTTAAATCCATTCCAAATGTCAGAAAATCTTCTTAAACGTTGTTAAGTATGAAATAAGGAAAAAGAGAGGGATGAGGAGGAAGAGAGCAAGCAGGCAGGCAAAAATAAGGAGGGAAAAAAGGGGAAAATTATACCAAAAAGAAAAATACAAACATCAGGAGTCAGTCCAGGAGTGAAATGTGATTCTCATAGCACTGGGACTGCAAAACCTCTATGAGAGAGACTGTGACATAATCTTAGAGGGCAGAAAAAAGTAAACTTCAAAAAATATCTATTGGGATTTTTATGAGGATGATATTAAATTTATGGATTGATTTAGATTAACTGATATATTTATAATGCTGTTTTCCTTTCCAAGAACATGGTGTATCTTTCCATTTTCCACGTCTACTTGACCCTTAAACATGTGTTAATAAACTCAGTCTCACTCATAATATCCCCAAATGTGACAAGAGACATAGTCTGCCGGCAAAGCTGTGAAGGTAAATTATACATGACGGCTTAGAATGCAAAGTGGGAAAATTCCTCCAAAGAACAATTTGGCACTATCTGTCAAAATTACAAACACATCTCTCTAACCTGGCAATCTCACTTCCAAGAATTCATTCTGTAGGTATACAAACCTACATGTAGAAGAAATATTGTATGTACAAGCTTATTTTCTCATAGTATTGTTTGTAATACCGAAAGATTGGAAACAATCCAAGTGTTCAACAAAAGGATGCTGATTAAACAAACTATAGTACATTCACATAATAAATGTGCAATTAGGAAGCTCTCTATGTACTTAGAAAGATTCTCATAATACACTATTAATGAAGAAAGGAAGATGCAGAACAGTTCATCCAGTACACTACCTTCTGTGTTAGGAAGGGGAGAAAAGAAAATATTTTTTAGCAGCATAAATATTGGAAGAGCAAATAAGAAACTAAAGGGAGCCTCCTGGTGGCCTAGGGGTTAAGACTCAGTGCTTTCACTCCAGTGGCCCAGGTTCAATCCCTGGTCAGGAAACTAAGATCCCACAGGCTGCACAGTGCGGCCAAGAAAAATAAAAAGTCCCTGAGAACATTCCAGAATTGAAGACATGACTCCTTGGGTCTAGAAAGTCTTATTGAGAACATCAAGGATAAATAGGAAATATATTTTTAAAAAAAGAAACTAAAATAAGTGATCATTCGTAGGAGTAAGAGTGGGGATCAAGGAGGACAAGGACAGGGATGGGAACACAGCTTTTTACATTTTGAAATTTTGAACCATGGGAATATATAGAAATCTGAGTGTAAAATTTAAATAGATGATATTTACTAAAATTTTTAATGTTGTGAAAGATCTCTTTGGCTTGATTTTGTATCACCCATAATTAGGTTACAAAAGATAATACTTTTTTTAATTCCCCCAAATATCTTAACACTTGATAAGAAACTGTATTTCAGGAGCTCCTTTAGCAAAGTGAAATTTCCACCCTTTTGCTTTTTCTACAAGTTAGCCTCAAATCATTTACCCAGCTCTAATCCCCCTCAAATGTACCCTTCATTCCAGCCAGTATGCCACCTGTAGAGATGTATGAAAGAGTCTCAATAGCAGTGGGAAAGAGAAATAGTTATAACTTACGAAAAAGAGAGAGAGCCAAGTCCAGAAAGGGAAAGAATTATCTAGAAGAGATCTTGGGTGAGTCTGTATTAGGACAGTGTAGGTCCAGATTCCCAAATATTTATAACAAGGGAGGGCCCACACTCTTCAACAACATTAACCACCAGGGCATATTAGGCCTGTGTCTTTGGCACTAGAGCTGGTCTCAGTTCTTCTATTAACACTAGGAATGATCTTAAAGCTAAGAACTTGTAGACAGTCTCTACAAACCCCATCACTCAGTACGTGGCACACTGCGCCACTGGTCCCAAGTTTCTTTCTTCCCTTCACCTTGGCCAAGTTACTTAACAGTTTCTCCCACTAGAGGCACAGTGAATTACCGGGGCTGAGGGGAATGTCTGAAGAACTTGGCCGTCCTTTTAGAGTTACCAGATAAAATACAGGACATCCAGTTAAATTTCAGATAAACAACTACTATTTAAACATAAAAACATCTCAAATACTGCACACAACATTTTTATACTAAAAAAGTATTTGTTGTATATCTGAAATTTGAATTTAATACAGCATCCTGTGTTTTTATTTATTTAAATATGGACAAACTTCCCTCCCCTTCATTTTTACCCAGGATTGAATCTATAATTAGAAAAAGTGGGGAGTGGTCTCAGGCAGTTGCTGATCAAAAAAGGGGGGCAGAAGAGAAGGAATGTCCCCAAATGTACATTTCTCATCAACAGAGGAATGGATAAACAAAAGGTAGTATGTGTGTATATATATAAATATATATACATATATGTATTTCTTTTAGAGGAAAAATATATATTCCTTATAAAGTCTGAGTACAATTCCATTGTGTGTTTATATGTAAATTGTAAATATGCATATTTATATATGTGTATACTTCACTTTCACTTTTCACTTTCATGCACTGGAGAAGGAAATGGCAACTCACTCCGGTGTTCTTGCCTGGAGAATCCCAGGGATGGGGGAGCCTGGTAGGCTGCTGTCTATGGGGTCGCACAGAGCCGGATATGACTGAAGTGACTTAGCAGCAGCAGCAAATATATAAACACACAATGGAACTTCACTCAGACTTTATATATTATTTTACTCAGATTTCATATATATAATATTTATGTATATATTATATGTATTACTTATTTATATAATATACAAACACAGTGAAATTTTACTCAAACTTTATATATATTATTTTATTCAGATGTTATATATATATGATAATATATATTAAATATTTATATAGTATACACACAATGGAATTTTACTCAGACTTTAAAAGTAATGACATCCTGACAACATGGATGAAACTTGAAAACATTTTGCTAAGTGAAACAAAGACGAATAGATAAGAAATCTGTGGTACATATACACAATGGAATATTACTCGGCCATTAAAAAGAATACATTTGAATCAGTTCTAATGAGGTAGATGAAACTGGAGCCTATTATACACAGTGAAGTAAGCCAGAAAGAAAAACACCAATACAGTATCAGTTCAGTTCAGTCGCTCAGCCATGTCCGACTCTTTGCGACCCCATGAATCATAGCATGCCAGGCCTCCCTGTCCATCACCAACTCCCTGAGTTCACTCAGATTCGCGTCCATCAAGTCAGTGATGCCATCCAGCCATCTCATCCTCTGTCATCCACAAATATATGGAATTTAGAAAGATGGTAATGATAACCCTGTATGCAAGACAGCAAAAGAGAAACAGATGAATAGAACAGTCTTTTGGATTCTATGGGAGAGGGCGAGGGTGGGAAGATTTGGGAGAATGGCATTGAAACATGTATAATATCATATATGAAATGAATCACCAGTCCAGGTTTAATGCAGGATACAGGATCCTTGGGGCTGGTGCACTGGGACGACCCAGAGGGATGGTACGGGGAGGGAGGAGGGAGGGGGGTTCAGGATGGAGAGTACATGTACACCTGTGGCAGATTCATGTTGACGTATGGCAAAACCAATACAATATTGTAAAGTAATTAGCCTCCAATTAAAATAAATAAATTTATATTAAAAAGAAAGAAAACATTTTGCTAAGTGAAATAAGCAGACACAAAAGAACAACTATTGTATGGTTCCACTTAAATGAAGTACCTACAGTAGGCAAATTCAGAGGCAGAAAGCTGGATAGAGGTTAGCAGGGGTTAGAGAAAGAGGAGAATGGCAAGTTGTTTCATGGGTACAAACTTTCTGTTTGGGAGGATAAAAAGTTACAGAAATGGATAGTGGAGATGGTTGCACAACACTGTAAATGTTCTTAATGCCACCAACTTGCACACTTTAAATGGTTAAAATAGTACATTTTATGTTACATATGTTTTACCACAATCAAAAAAAAGAGATAGAGAGAAACTCCCCAAGGCTCCTTGCCACTGGCTGGAACGATTTTTCCCAAGCCATTCAGGCATTTGTCAATAAGATATAAACATCCATTAAGGGTTACTGAGTTGTTTTTTAATGATTAGCATGTAGGTATATATGACTAGATCATAAAATCCTTTTTTGCCTCAAAGTCTTTATGTCTTCTTCAGTGCAATGCAGATAAATGTTGAAAAGTATTTATAAAAATAATTAATGCCTTTGGCCATCTATTTCTTTTTCTGTCAGTACAAATTAGCTTATGTTAGGAACTTTCTACATATTGAACATTTTTCCCAATGATTCATTATGACTTCTGGGAGGCTATTCTGGATCAGGTTTTACTATGTGAATAGATTTTAAGATATTATATTAAACTAGTTTCATGAAGTCCATATCACACACAAAATCCAATCTTAATCAAGCATTAAGCTGCTTGATGCTATTAGTGTGGTTAGTTTCAGTTCAGTTCAATTCAGTCGCTCAGTCGTGTCCGACTCTTTGTGACCCCATGAATCGCAGCACACCAGGCCTCCCTGTCGATCACCAACTCCCAGAGTTCACTCAGACTCACGTCCATCGAGTCAGTGATGCCATCCAGCCATCTCATCCTCTGTCGTCCCCTTCTCCTCCTGCCCCCAATCCCTCCCAGCATCAGAGTCTTTTCCAATGAGTCAACTCTTCGCATGAGGTGGCCAAAGTACTGGAGCTTCAGCTTTAGCATCATTTCTTCCAAAGAAATCCCAGGACTGATCTCCTTCAGAATGGACTGGTTGGATCTCCTTGCAGTCCAAGGGACTCTCAAGAGTCTTCTCCAACACCACAGTTCAAAAGCATCAATTCTTTGGCACTCAGCCTTCTTCACAGTCCAACTCTCACATCCATACATGACTACTAGAAAAACCATAGCCTTGACTAGACGGACCTTAGTTGGCAAAGTAATGTCTCTGCTTTTGAATATACTATCTAGGTTGGTCATAACTTTTCTTCCAAGGAGTAAGCGTCTTTTAATTTCATGGCTGCGATCACCATCTGCAGTGATTTTGGAGCCCCCCAAAATAAAGTCTGACACTGTTTCCACTGTTTCCCCATCTATTTCCCATGAAGTGATGGGACCAGATGCCATGATCTTCGTTTTCTGAATGTTGAGCTTTAAGCCAAATTTTTCACTCTCCTCTTTCACTTTCATCAAGAGGCTTTTTCCTCTTCACTTTCTGCCATAAGGGTGGTGTCATCTGCATATCTGAGGTTATTGATATTTCTCCCAGCAATCTTGATTCCAGCTTGTGTTTCTTCCAGTCCAGCGTTTCTCATGATGTACTCTGCATATAAGTTAAATAAGCAGGATGACAATATACAGCCTTGACGTACTCCTTTTCCTATTTGGAACCAGTCTGTTGTTCCATGTCCAGTTCTAACTCTTGCTTCCTGACCTGCATACAGATTTTTCCAGAGGCAGGTCCGGTGGTCTGGTATTCCCATCTCTTTCAGAATTTTCCACATTTTATTGTGATCCACACAGTCAAAGGCTTTGGCATAGTCAATAAAGCAGAAATAGATGTTTTTCTGGAACTCTCTTGCTTTTTCCATGATCCAGCGGATGTTGGCAATTTGATCTCTGGTTCCTCTGCCTTTTCTAAAACCAGCTTGAACATCAGGAAGTTCACAGTTCACGTATTGCTGAAGCCTAGCTTGGAGAATTTTGAGCATTACTTCACTAGCGTGGTTAATTTACAGAGCAATAAAGAATTTATACATCAAATACCTGAGAGATGGATGTTGAGCAAAAGAAGTTAGTTAGAACTTTGAACCTGGAAAATAATACCTATAATATCCTTGAAAACAGTGATCTTTTCAATACTCAAGTAATAATTCTTCACTCTTCTGTGAAGCTAACACTAGATGAAGGCTATAATAAAATACCAATTAAGTAAGCTTATTATACCTCATTTATCTGATAACAGTATCCTCTGTGATATAACTTAAAAGAAGGATTGTGAACATAACTGTGAATATAACTTAAAAGAAGGATTTATCAAACTGTATTGACAAGTGGAGAAATATTAGATGATTTTCTTTAAGCACTAAGCAAGTATCTACCCACTCATTTCTCAGTTTCCATTTGCATAAAAAGGATATAAAAATACCTACTCCACAAGGTCATTCTGAGAATCAGATGAGACAGTAACCTTATAAAGTACTATGTGATATTGCATTGACATTATGAATTTCAAGAGTGAAACTGAACTTATCGAAACCACAGACAAGGAGCTGAACTGTCAGCAAAACTTTCACATTAAAAAGCCCAACATGATGTCTAATCCTTAGAAAACTGATTCATATTTCAGAAAATATGTTAGGGTAATAATTAATAAGATGGCAAGTGGAACCACGTGTCTGGACCAATTCCCAGGGCTTATTCAAAAAAATTCACTGAAGTAACCAACATTTGGTTTGGGAGTATTTGAAGAGAGCATTTGACGTATTCAGCAGATAAGAGGTACATAATTTTCTCAAGATGAAGTTTAAAAAAAAACATTTAAAAAAGAAAAAACAGAGAAATAATGAAGTCATCAAATAAGTTGTAGACAAGCTTGTAAACTCCCTAGTGTCCCTAGTACAGACAGCTAACATTAATATCTAATGAGATCTTTCTCCTTGGTAGAATCTAGGTACCATGGTAAAGGTCATGTTCATTACAAGTCTGAATGTTCCAGTTGGAAACAAGTCCTGCTAACTGAGCCAAAAATCTTAACTGGTTCCTAACATAATTGTATTGCCTTGGCCTCATCAACCTTATGTTCCAGTCAGCTAAACTGAGAATCTCCCTCCTTCTCTAATGACCTTCAAGAATGCAAGCAAAAGTTTCCTCTTTCTTTGAGAGCATTACATAGGAATTCGAGGACACAGAAGGAAACAGCCTACAGAATCACAATTGTAACCTTGAAAAAGAAAACTTCAAAGCTCTTGGGTTCGCTCAATTCCTAGGAAGGAAAAAAAAAAAAAAAAGGTATTCCCAGATTCTACTAAGGAAGCACAGAACATGGTCTAATAGATTCGGAAATTCTATCTGTTCACCACAAAAGATAAATACAGAGGATCAGATCAAAATATCCCAACTTTGGGTGTTCTTAGTGACTCTCCAATTTGGTTGCAAAATTAAATTCATTTACTTCAAGATTCTCAGGGTTAAAAGATTTACTCTTAAGAAGCTCTCTACTTGAAATTGTTATTGTTGAGGACAGATTTAAAATGCATTAGGTATATTCAAAAACCTAAACGGAAAAATAACAACACTAATTGGGCTGACCCTCCTGCCTCCAGAAAGTTAAGATATATGTTTGACAGGTAATTAAATGCAATATTCTAAAATGGGAGCGAAATCAAGAGAGAAGCTCTGCAGAATACCAATGGCAGAGTGGCTTAGGTTTCTCTTACCTTCTTTTGACTCCCACAGAATGTTTTCTACTAAAATGAATATTTGAGCCACTGCCAAAATGAAGAGCTTCTTTTGGGAAATAATGCATATTTTGTATAGTGAGAGAGGCAGTCTCAGGCTGAAGAAAACATGGATTTTAATATCTGGTAGACAGGGGTCCAAATTCTGGTTTCATCTCTCACCAGCTCATGATGTTAAGTTATTTAATCTCTCCAAGCCTCAGGGTGCTTTTCCTCTACAAAATGGGGACAATAATATGCCAGACTGTTAAGAGAACAGGAAATTTCATAAATATTTATATAGACCATTACAGTGCTGGAGCATAGTATACTCACAATAAAAGTTTGTTGAGCTGCATATATATTAAGAATGTCAGTCTCAGACATTATCTCCAAAAGAGAACATCATCATTGCAAAGATGATAGCCATTATTTTCCTGAAAAGGATGTAGTTAATTCCTATTGGGACTGTTCTTAGTGCTAACAGCTTTCAAACACAGATCTCACTTTGTTCTTAGCACTCGCGCCCAACCACAAGCAGATTTAATCCACATCAGTCTTCTCTTTTAAAAGGGTTATAATGGTATCAAACATTGAAGGCTTTGATTGGGTAACTCAAAGAATTTTCCACCCTGCTGTGATTCTGATTGGCTGAATGGAAACAATAAAACAGCTACCTGTGGGTTGACCTACAAAACTCACTTTTCAACAACAAAAAAACTGGCATTTAAGAAAAAGAATATCATCTCCAAATAGGAAGAGATAGTTGTTTCCAATCCCATTATTCATTTTCATCCTCTTGTATTTCTTTAGGACCACTAGAAATAAGATTTGCAAATAAACTGAAAAGGGGATCCCCATGTTACATTTAAGGGCTTGGAGAATGCTAATGAAATTTTTTTGACTTAAAAAATGTCACAGAAATAAAGCATATATTAAAAGGAAATCCACAAAAATTAATCAAGATGAATGCAGGAAAAAAAGATATATTTTAGTCCAATGAACCAGTCTACTTGGGTTTAACAACAATAATACACACACACACATAGCCTATTTGCGGTGATTTCCTTCAGTTTGAGCATGGATAAATTTTCTTTCCACTAAAAATGGGTTCTTTTATTCTGAGTTTCATTCAAGTAAGAGTGGACTCAACTTTTCCTTAGTATTGTGGGAGACCATGCTGTGGAAATGGCTTCAAATAATGAGCACTGGGGGGGTGAGTGAAATGCTGCTATGTTTACACCGGCACACGGCACAAACAAAAGCTCCAGCACACCAGCAGCATTCTGTTGATCTGCTGATTTTCTCCAATATGGTTCCTGCTGAGGCACAGTAACAAGGGAAAATAACAAAAAGTCAGCTAAAAGATCTGTTATGGGAATGGAGAGGAACATCTTTTTAAAATAAGACTATAATATGCTCATAGAGTGTTGAAATTCATCCATGCTGGTCAAAATAATTCATGAAGTTGAAGTTTCAAGTCTATTCAAAATATTGCCATAGGGAGCTCTAGTGGTGCATGTCAAATAATAGAGTCCAAGGGTGTCAGGCAGTCTAAAGGAGACACTTACTATCTATGCCATCCCTTCTCCCCACCACCCAACTCAAGGGTATTGTTAGAGGCAGCCAACAGTAGGTCATGTGGCCAGAAATGGACACAGCTCATAATGGGTATGTAGTACATAATACGAATAGAGTAATTTTATGACATGTGTGCTCTACCACTATGCCTCCTATTTTTATGAAACAATAACAATTTCTGATTAACTTATGAGGTGTCTCATCAGAAGACTAAAATCAAAACCATGCATCTAATTGGTCTTCCCATCCCAAGGAACATTAATTTTGCATAAGAATTTATCAGGAATTAAATTCCATAAACTTTAGGAAAAGGGAAGGGAATGACTTACTTGGAGATTCCCTTAATTAGTTGCAATTTTCTATATTTCCACAAATAATTTTATATCAGATCCTCAAAATCAGTTATCATAATGGAAGGCATAGTAGATAGTGCAATGATTTATTCTTCTATCTTAATAATGAATCAACAGCATTTCTGTACATCATGGTGCTGGTAGGTGCATTACAAAAAGAAATCTAGGCATAGGGAAATGGCTGGCCTTAACCCCCAAATTGTCAGGAGATGGAATAAAAGTGAGAGCAACGCAAAAAGGCATATAATGAATTTAATGACACTCAAATAGCTTGGTCTCTGCTGGATGCCACTGGCTTCCCTCTAAACATCCTATTCATGGCAGTCACAATACAGGTAGCATCACTTTTACTGACAATTTTCAATTTGCCGTGACTCTTCTGACCAATTCCAACATCTAACCACTGCAATTGAAGAGCTGGAACAAAGGTAAGTTAATGGCTCGAAATAGTTTTTTTTTTTTTAATATATATATATATATTTAAGTACTTCTTCCTCTACCACCATGACTCCCCACCCCAAACTCATTCCTATCCTCCTTTCTATATTTGTGTTTTAGGTGGTAGAAAGGTTCGAGAGAAATGGAAGAATTGGGACAGAAAGAAATCCAGTAACAACTTGTGTCCCCTAAGGCCCACTACCAGAACCTGTGGTATCATTCCATCAAAGACATGAAGATTAGAAAAGACTCAAATTTGTCAGTGAGACTATATTAAGAAATACCCTTTACCTTAGACAACAGAATTTGAATTCATACACTCCAAGATGGAAAAGGAATGAGACCCAAAGGAAATAGAGTTTAGTCAGGATCA
Organism: Ovis aries; assembly: GCF_016772045.2. Classification (NCBI taxonomy): domain Eukaryota; kingdom Metazoa; phylum Chordata; class Mammalia; order Artiodactyla; family Bovidae; genus Ovis; species Ovis aries. Next base: position 23,533,783 of record NC_056080.1, on the reverse strand, counting down.
TGATGAGTGGTTTAATCATAAATCTTTCAGTTGTGATTGACAGAAATCTAATATAAAAATGACAAAAATAAATGGAGTTTTTGAATTATGTAATTTAAAAATCAAGGGAGATTTTAGGTTCAGGAATGGCTTGAACCAGAGGCCCAAACAATGTTTTCAGGACTTCATCTCTCTCCACCTCTCCATTCTTCAGCTCTATTGTTCTCAGGAAGTTCTTTTCTGTCTTTCATTCCAACAGCTGAAATTATCCCAGCAGAAGAAAAAGAAAGCTTCACCTTCTCATTATATCCACTAAAAATACCCAGATTTGGGTTCCACTGACCAGGACAAGGTCACATATCCATCCTTGTTGTGAGGGGAAGTATAGTGAGGAGGAGCATATTGACCCAACCCAAACTTCATGATCTGAGAGTTTTCTGAAGGAAAAACTGAAGTGCTATTAACCCAACAGAGAACAAACACAGACCAGCACAAAGCAAAAGACATCCACCATATTATGGTTACGTGTTTAAGGATGCAATGTAATTTACATATGTACAATTTGGTTAATATAATAGAAATTGCTAATTTCCCAATATCATTTTCTCTTCCTTTCTTCAGTAATAGAGTCACCAGATTTTATCCAGTACACTACCACCCTTACAGGTTTCCCTGATAACTCAGTTGGTAAAGATCCGCCTGCAATGCAGGAGACTCCGGTGCAATTCCTGGGTTGGGAAGATCCACTGGAGAAGGGATAGGCTACCCACTCTAGTATTCTTGGGCTTCCCTTGAGGCTCAGCTGGTAAAGAATCCACCTGCAATGCAGGAGACCTGGGTTCGATCCCTGGGTTGGGAAGATCCCCTGGAGAAGGGAAAGGCTACCCACTCCAGTATTCTGGCCTGGAGAATTCCATGGACTTTATAATCCATGGGGTCACAAAGAGTCAGACATGACTGAGTGACTTTCAATTCACCACCCTTACAGCTAGATGTAGCTGTTTGACTAAGTTTAGGAAGGTGAGATGTGAACGTCATGTGCAACTTTCAGTTCATCTCCGGGATGAAGATGTTTCTAGAAACTTCTTTCTCCCTTCTCGCTCTCTGAGAAGCTGCCAACTTGTACCAAGATCTAGAAGCCATTTTCTGAAAAGATGGGAAAGCTGACCCACTAGCCAGAGTCACTGAATGACCCAGTAGACCAGGTCAACCTAACTATCCAACGTAAACTACCCATCTAACCTTTGGACTTTGCCCTGAGACATAAATAAGCATCTTATCCATCTATCTTATATGTCTTGATTAAGCTACTATATTTTGGAGTCTTTCTGTCTAACTTGTGCTTTAATATATGAAAAGACTCATTAAGGCCAAGTTCTAGAGAAAAATGGCAAAAAGTATTTTTAAATAATGGACCCACAAGGGTTTGTGAGTACATTTTATCACATATATATAGCATTTCATGTAACTATAATATAGGATATATAATAAGAGCATATTTCTTAATCTTTATAACATTAGATCCTTATACAAGTAAGAAGATAATAACAGCTATCTCTGAGTGATAGAATTAGATATTATTTTACTCTCTTCAGCATGCTTGTCTTCATTTCATAAATTTTCTAAAATTAACTTATGTTTCAAGTAGAGGTTATTATCGATCTTATGAAAAGTAAAGGAATGGCTTTTCCAAAGAAATTCTGTTCAGGAAATTAATATATATTTACTGCCCAGTAAGAGATGATGTTGCAGTAGTCAAAAGGCAAATACATAGTCTAAGATACTACGGGAGATTGCAAAAAATGGCACACAAATTCTCTCCATTTCTGTATCTATGGCCCTTTGCAATGTGACTTTACAGCTCCTTCCATCAAAAAGTGGAATCAATTCCCTTAATTCCTTGAAATCTGAGCTTGGCCGTATGACTTGCTCTGGTCAATGGAGCATCAGTAAATGTGACCAAAGCCTAGACTTGAAAAATTCTTCAACATCAGACCTTGTGCTCTCTTGTTACTCTTGGGAACCCTGAAACTACCATATATGAACAATCCTAGGTGAATGTGCTGACCTGTGCCCAGATTATCCCTGTCTGTCATCCCAGATGATATCAAGCCAGCTATCAGACATGTCAATGAGGCCATACTAGGCCATACAGCCCTGGCCATGCTGGCCCAGGCAAGAAGAGCCATCCAAATGATCCACAAAACTATGAGAAAAAAATCACACTTGTTTATCATAAGTTTTGTGATTGAGTGTTACACACTCTGTAAATACAAGATCCCCTCTAGCTTACTCATTTTGAAGGGTAAAGCACATGTTGCACAGGTTTTATTGGTAAAAACGATTAATTTACCAGTAAATACATACCATTACTTGAGCTTATTTGTCCTGAAATATAGGAAAGAAATGACTAAAGCAGGAAATAAGAAATCAGAAGCAATATATAAAAGCAATTATGAACATGGTATTTTTAAAGCTACAAGGTTCAAGTAGTATTATACAGTATTTTTCACTCGTAAAATTCTCAGAAGAAATGTAATGGCTGGGGGTATCATTTATGTTTTGAACTGGAAAAAAAAATTTACAGTAAATAAGATTCATGCACTTCAATTAACAGTTGAGGAAACCAAGACTTAGAAAGCTGAATTTGTTTCCTATGTTTTTCACAACTTATGCCAACTCCAAAAAAAAAAAAAAAAAAAAAAGATGCTTCTCTCTGTTGTGTAGGCCTTTTGATTCTAATTTCAAACTTAGAACAATTTCAACAATGGGTCTAGGAATTCCAAATCAGAACACTGCCTGAGCAGTGTAACAAATTTGGTTAGTCCAAGGAGCTCCCCATAAACATTGGCTTGGTTACAAAACAGCACTCGTGTGCTCTTCCTCAACAATCAGTTCAGTTCAGTTGCTGAGTCGTGTCCTACTCTTTGCAACCCCATGGACTGCAGTATGCCAGGCCTCCCTGTCCATCACCAACTCCCAGAGCTTACTCAAACTCATGTCCATCAAGTCAGTGATGCCATCCAACCGTCTCATCCTATCATCCCCTTCTCCTCCTGCCTTCAATCTTTCCCAGCATCAGGGTCTTTTCCTGATGAGTCAGTTCTTTGCGTCAGGTGGCCAAAGTATTGGAGTTTCAGCTTCAGCATCAGTCCTTCCAATGAATATTCAGGACTGATTTCCTTTAGGATGGACAGGATGGATCTCCTTGCAGTCCAAGGGACTCTCAAGAGTCTTCTCCAACACCACAGTTCAAAAGCATCAATTCTTTGGCGCTCAGCTTTCATCACAGTCCAACTCTCACATCCATACATGACCACTGGAAAAACCATAGTCTTGACTAACGGACCTTTGTTGGCAAAGTGATGTCTCTGCTTTTCAATATGCTCTCTAGGTTGGTCATAGCTTTTCTTCCAAGGAGCAAGCATCTTTTAATTTCATGGCTGCAGACACCATCCACAGTGATTTTGGAGCCCAGAAAAATAGTCTCTCACTGTTTCCATTCTTTCCCCACCTATCTGCCATGAAGTAATGGGACCAAATGCCATGATCTTCACTTTCTGAATGTTGAGTTTTAAGCCAACTTTTTCACTCTCCTCCTTCACTTTCATCAAGAGGCTGTTTAGTTACTCTTGCCTTTCTGCCATAAGGGTGGTGTCATCTGAATATCTGAGTTTATTGATATTTCTCCAGGCATTCTTGATTCCAGCTTGTGCTTCTTCCAGCCCGGCATTTCGCATGATGTACTCTGCATATAAGTTAAATAAGCAGGGTGACAATATACAGCCCTGATGTACTCCTTTCCCAATTTGGAACCAGTCTGTTGTTCCACATCCAGTTCTAACTGTTGCTTCTCGGCCTGCATACAGCAGGTAAGGTGGTCTGGTATTCACATCTCTTCAAGAATTTTCCACAGTTTGTTGTGATCCACATAGTCAAAGGCTTTGGCATAGTCAATAAAGCAGAAGTTGATATTTTTCTTGAATTCTTTTGCTTTTTCGATGATCTAACAGATGTTGGCAATTTGATCTCTGGTTCCTCTGCCTTTTATAAATCCAGCTTGAATATCTGGAAGTTCACGGTTCACGTACTGTTGAAGCCTGGCTTGGAGAATTTTGAGGCAACAATAGAGCCCCCCAAAATATAGAGTAGACTAAATTTTGAAAATAGAGGACAGATACATTCTTATCAGCAGAGATAACAAGAACCCTGTTAAAGCCTTAGAATTCTTTCTTTGCTGCCACCTACTCCGGATGGAAACTTTGCTGGAGACAATGTTTGTGCCACCAAAGTTCCTACTTTGCAACCTAATCCCTAATATTGATGGTATTTGAAGGTGGAGTCTTTGGCAGGTGATTGGGTCATGAAGACAGAGCCCTCATGCATGGGATTAGTGTTCTTATAAAAGAGGCCTTCCACCACATGAGGGTACAGCAACAAGATGGCCATCCATGAACCAAGAAACAGGCTCTTACCAGACCATGAATCTGCTGGAGCCTTGATCTGTGACTTTCCAGCCTCCAGAAGTATGAGAAATAAATATTGTTTAAGCCATCTAGCCTATGTATTCTTGAGACAACAGTCTGAACTAAGACAACAGTACACAGCTAAAATGAATCCTCTAGAACTGCACGCTCAGTTTATTGCTACAAAATGACCACCTCAAAACTCAGAGGCTTAAAACAACAAAGGGTTATTTCTCAAAAGTTTGTAGGTTGACCGCATGGTTCTTCTGCTCTCTGCCAGACTCACTCACACGGCAGCTTAGGTGGGGGCTGCGATGAACTGAGACAGATGGCATAGCTAAGTCTCTCTCTCCATGTGGCCCTATATCCAGGACTTCATGGAATGGTGATCCTGGGCAGTGCTCAAAGAGGATAAAGACTCTGGAGCTCACCTATCACGATCTATCAGTCAAAGCAAGTCACATGGCCAACTCAGACTCAAGAGGTAGGGCAGGCAGCACTCTACTTTCTGATGGGATGAACTGCAAAACGTTGTAGCCATGGTTTTTGCTCTACCACAAAAAATCTGATCCAGGCTCAGATATCTACTTTTCTGCCATTTACACCTAATTAAAAATGACACCATTGAAATTAAAATCCCTTTGGATTATACTCCTAAATATTTTAGCTGCACTACACTGAAATTTTCCAACAGAGAGACACTGCGTTATTTGCCTTATTGTAATTGTCAGATACATTAACAAGCTTCCCGAACAAGATGCTGCACTAGGAAATATACTGAACAGTTATCACCATGTCATGTCCAAGATGGATATAAAATCAACATTGTCAATACACAATGCCACCAAAGGGAGTGCTAGGCTTTTTTTCCCCTATCAAATTTAAGATTTAAGATTTGAATGCTTAAAAGTGTGCATATAGAAAATGAGGGGTACATTTTTAAAAATAATCTTTGGGTAAAGATCTTTTTAAGCATGACCCACAGGCAGAAACTGTAGATGAAATGATTGATAGTTTTAAATATATACAAGTTTAGGACTTCTGTATGAAAAATACACATATGACATTACACACATAAAAATAACAAGTACTTACTAAGAACCAAGTACTATTCAAAGAACTTTGTGTATCTTAATTCATTTGATCCTTACACTAGCCCTATGAGGTAGATACTATTATTTTCCTCATTTTTAGGTGAGCAAACAAAGGCGCAGAATGGTTACATGAGACACCAAACTCAGGTACTACTTAGCAGAGCCAGTATTTAAATCAAGCAGTTTAACTTCTAACTCACCACGTTCTACAGAAAATCTGGAAAACAGAAAAATAACTATGACAAAGGCTTAATATCACTGATTCATTAAGAACTCTTGCAAACAAAAAAATAAACATAAAAATATACCATTTTCTGTGGACAAGGGCTATGGACAAACAATTCACAAAAGGAAAATGTAAATGGCCTATAAAATATGAAAAATGTTCATCCTCACTAGGAATTATAAGAGCTCTAACAAGATACCATTTCTCTCTTGGCCAGTTTAGCAAAAACAAAAATAAAACACAGATAATACCCATGGGTATTATCTCCTTGCTGGTAGGAAGGTAAACTGATAAAATATTCTGGGAGGATAATTTATATATATATATATACACACCATTCAACCATTCAAACACACATATGGTTGATCCAGCTATTTTACTCCTAGTAATTTTTGCAAAGAAATAATCAGACAAGTACATGAGATGTAGGTTAGAGAAATTTACTGTAGCATTTTTTATAATATTTATTTGAATACTGGAAAACAGAAGACTGATTAAAATGCTGATTCCTCCACAAATAGGAGAGCATTTAGCTGTTAAAAACAGTGATGCATATTTCCATTTCCTGACATGAAAAGAGTAGGTTTACAAAACTGTTTAAAGAATATAGTTTCATCTTTTAAAATCTGTGTATGTATAGATTATATAATCTCTCTGGGTCATGGAAGGTTTTTTTTTAATATCTTTACAATATTATACTTTACTTCTTAAATAACTCATGTATTTCATGTCTCATTTCTGTAATCATAAAAAAAAACCAGTCACCTTCTGTATTATTTAGAGTACTGAAAGTCTCCTCAGGCCCTAATATGACTCCCTTCAGAAAAACCTACCAGCAAGAAGACAATTCTATTCTCCATCTCAGAGAATAGCTATGTGACTGATTTTGCTAGAAACATGAAGAGAACATTTATTATAGTACAGTAAGGGCTATCTGATACTCGGAACTACCCAAGGTCATTGCCTCATGGCCTCCAACACCATATTCCCCAACTCATTCAGCTTTTTAATCACCTGTCATCTGAGAGCTGAAAATAATGACAGAGATGACAAATCACAGCTCCCCAAAGCTTATCAGCTAATCCAACAAAGGGGGAAAAAAATCAACTTAGATACTTTTATACGGGTTTGAGGAAACAGGATGAGAGCTCAGGAAAACTAACTTCATAAGCACAGGCAATTAACAGTCACTGAGTCGTGGGCCTTAAGTAAAGATGTCACATGCTCAGAGTCAGGGACAGCCAGAAGCTGCAGAATGTCCTCACCTGCTGACTGATGAAAATGACTGACGCTGGGGTGCCAGCTGAAAAATCAATTATTCCCATCTACTAGGCAACTGCCCCCTACACAGTCAGCAACAGCAGGGGGCAGGCAGGAGAGACTGCTGGTTTGTTGTTAACATGTATTATCCATTTCTCTGGCCTTGGTGCTTTATAACAGCAAAACCAATAGGCTGCTCCAAAATAAGAAATGGAGAAAGTGGGCACCAACTCCATGCCAAGTGCCCAGACCCATCCTAAAACTCAGCCACAGACAAATGACAAGTGAGAAGATTCCTTGTCCCAACATATTTTACCATATACTGTGTCTTTCCTATTTCTCACAATAATAAGAAAGAGAAACCAAAGTTTTGTGTATTCCTAATAATTAAGGCCATTTTTGTTAAAAAGGGGAAAAGTAGGGATTCATTTTCCAAGACTCCTCAGCTGTTTTTCAGCCTACTCCCCACTTGCCTTATGTCCTCGTCGGCCCAGAAGTCCTCTTTCAGTATGTGGAGTTACCTTTCCAAAGGGCAGAACCTAATAAGTAAAGATAAGAAGTTCAGAAAATTCATTTTAGTACTTGCCAAACACTGTAAATAAAGAAAATACAGAGCCTCTTTTGTCAAATCATTTATGTTTAAACCGTATTTTGAGAAAATATTTGTCTGGCTCTAATGTCTGCTTATTTAACTTATATGCAGAGTACATCATGAGAAACGCTGGACTGGAAGAAACACAAGCTGGAATCAAGATTGCTGGAAGAAATATCAGTAACCTCAGATATGCAGATGACACCACCTTTATGGCAGAAAGTAAAGAGGAACAAAAAGTCTCTTGATGAAAGTGAAAGAGGAGAGTGAAAAAGTTGGCTTAAAGCTCAACATTCAGAAAACGAAGATCATGGCATCTGGTCCCATCACTTCATGGGAAATAGATGGAGAAACAGGGGAAACAGTGTCAGACTTTATTTTGGGGGGGCTCTAAAATCACTGCAGATGGTGACTGCAGCCATGAAATTAAAAGATGCTTACGCCTCGGAAGGAAAGTTATGACCAACCTAGATAGCATATTCAAAAGCAGAGACATTACTTTGCCAACAAAGGTCTGGCTAGTCAAGGCTATGGCTTTTCCAGTGGTCATGTATGGATGTGAGAGTTGGAATGTGAAGAAAGCTGAGCGCTGAAGAATTGATGCTTTTGAACTGTGGTGTTGGAGAAGACTCTTGAGAGTCCCTTGGACTGCAAGGAGATCCAACCAGTCCATTCTGAAGGAGATCAGTCCTGGGATTTCTTTGGAGGGAATGATGCTGAAGCTGAAACTCCAGTACTTTGGCCACCTCATGCGAAGAGTTGACTCATTGGAAAAGACTCTGATGCTGGGAGGGATTGGGGGCAGGAGGAGAAGGGGATGACAGAGGTGAGATAGTTGGATGGCATCACCAACTTGATGGACATGAGCTTGAGTGAACTCCGGGAGTTGGTGATGGGAGGCCTGGCGTGCTGTGATTCATGGGGTCGCAAAGAGTTGAACACAACTGAGTGACTGAACTGAACTGAATGTCTGCTGCTGTTTATAAAAAAAAAGTTACAGAATTGTGGGGATGCAAAATAGTACAGCCATTTTGGAAAAGAGTTTGGCAGCTTCTTATAAAGTTAGATATACATTTACCATATGACCTAGCCATTTCACTCTTAGATGAAATGAAAATTTATGTTTTCATAAAAACCTGTTCATGACTGTTTATGGTAGTTTTGTTCACAATATCCCAACCCGAAAACAACCAAAATTTTCCTCCACTGGGAGATGTGGAATTGGTAAACACATTGTGGTACATACGTAGAATGGAACATTGGTCAGTAATAAAACAGGGACAATAATAAAATTACACTAATATATTAAGGAAGACAAATAGAAGGATACATATACCTGTTCAGGATAGAGTCATAATGGTGGCAATTTTCCCTAATCCATATATTTAATGTAATTCCATCAGAATTTCAACAGTTTTTCATGTAGGTTGCTGAGCTAGTCATAAAATTTTATAGAAAAGTTAAATTCCAAGATTAGCCAAGAAATTCTGAAAAATACCAGCAGATTTGCTCTGCCAGCTACCTGGAATTATTATGAATAGAACAGAGTTGAAAAGAGGTCCCAATTTTTAAATTTTTAATAAATTTTTATTGGAGTATATTTGCTTTATAAATCTAGGTAGAAAAAAGAACTCAAGGAACTCCTCTTCATTGGTAAACTACTCATCCTCACTACTGATACATTTTCCTGTTTCAACATTTGCGTATGCCACATTGTCTCCTTTTACTTCCATGCTAGAGTTAAAATGCAATCTGGAGAAGCAGCAGACAGGACCCTGAAGAGTATATCACTCTTTGCAAGACCTTAGTACCATGGACAGAAGCACTAGCCCTGCCTATCCAAATAAAAATGCATTCATGTCCGCTCAACTGGCAAAACCTTTCCTCCAAAAGCTTCCTGAAAGAGATCAAACAGGCACGGATGCTGCATTGAGCACTAGACTGCAAAATCAGGAGACCTAGGTAGATATTCACGAAATCTGCCACTAATTCATGACATGATCTTAAATGAGTTACTTTACATTTCTATCTGTCAAAGTCTCAGCAGGAAAAAAGTCAAATCAGGTAGCTCAAGAGACTTCCAAAGTGTTGGGAGACTGAAGAGAATCAATAAGGAGTGTTGAAATACCCAGACGTTAGCAGTAATGGAAAGCTATTTCCTCCTTTAGTCCTGAAGATGTTAGAGAAGGTGAGGGTGTAACAGGGACCCAGTGAGATAGGAAGCTGTAAAGGAGGGAAAGAATGAGCCAAAGCCAAAAACCACATCACGAAACGTGGAAACATCAATTCTTTCCTCCCCTCCTCAATTTCCTTTTGGTATCTTCCATTAGCTAAACTCAACAGGCTCACTGGAAAGAGAGCGTTAAGTGATGGTGGTCAGCCTCTACAACTCAGGTCAGGGCACAGAGGGACCACGAATTGATCCTAGAAAGAGTGGAATGAAGAGAGCAAACCAAGGACCATGCTATTTACTAAAGGTATGTAGACTGACACCTTCTAAAATCCCTGATATGTAAACGAGTCTAGGAATCTACCTAACTTTTGAAATCTCCCTCCATGCTCTCTAGTAACCAGACTTTCACACAGAATAATCCTTAGTTCCTCAAGAATGGAATTCTCTTCAGTCTTTGGGCTAAAACCTGTTTCTCATTCAGCGAAATTGAACTTTACCCAGTGGGAGACATTCAATATCTTTAGTTAGGCACAAGCACCTCAGTTGCCTATAAAAAGTTTGACCAAGATGCTTGAAAGAAATAAGTGTATGACTAAATTTTGATTTCTGATTTCTTCAGGTAAAGAGCTAAAGATTTTAGAGATTTGTTCTAAAAAGAAAACAAGTGTACAGCCTTCAGATAGGGCTTCCTTCTTCACTCTGCCATCTTAGGGTATAGAATTATGAATAAGTATCTGAATATAATACAGGAAGCAAAAACAGTCTGAGATTCTCCACTTTTTAAAAACTTATCTTTTACTCTGTCTGTAACATATTTCTGTCCTGACTTCATAACTATACAAGGGGTTATAAGTAGGTATGTATGTATATGTATTTATATACAGTCCCAGAATTGAAACACAATTACACGGAAAACTGGGTCACCTAAAGATAAATACAGTTTAATTTCAGTTCTTAGGACACTGATTAGGACATATGACACCTGTTTTACTTTGACTTTTTTCCCACAATCCCCCAAAGGACAGACTTTATCCTTCCCTTAAACTCAGAAAATGTTTAATCTCTGTGTATGTTTCCAGCTGCAATGGGAGTAAAAACAACTCTGCCAACATGAGAAAGAGAGCTACAAAGTGGGAGCAAGCCAAGCATGGCCTTAAGCAGTTGTGCTTAAGTTGTGCTTATAAGCTCACCAACTATATATTCAACATGGCACTGGTGTTGCCACCCAACAAATCCTAAGTCCTATAGCTGCCCCACTCAGCTCTCAGTGGTAGCTGTGTCCAGGGTGCTTCTTGGGAGGATGTAGATGATATTGAGGGCTTCCGAGGTGGCTCAGTGGTAAAGAATCTGGCTGCTGATGCAGGAGATGCAGGGCATGCAGGTTTGATCCCTGGGTCAGGAAGATCCCCTGGAAAAGGGAATGGCTACCCACTCCAGTATTACTGCCTAGAAATACCATGGACAGAGGAGCCTGGCTGGCGACAGTCCACAGGGTCACAAAGAGTTGGACTTGACTTAGCAACTAAACAGCAGCAGAAGCATGTGGTATTGAGGGTGCTCTTTCTCTGTCAAAACGCTCATGTTTTTCATCCACCAGGCGTTGAGTTGTTAGACTGCTGCTTCAGTGTGGCAGTGCACTGAGCAGGTCATCTGGGGCTCCCAAATTGAAAGGAAGCGTTGCATGTGGATTGCTGACATTCTTACCATTTACGGTGTTCTTCCCATTTAAAGACTACCAGAAGCTATTCCCTGGATATACCACTGGACAGGTGGCTGAGTTTGAGCCAATTTTCTGAGCTGTTCCATGTAGTGACCACATAGCTAATTTGCCTTGTGGCCTGAAGATATGGGCTCTCTGGCAGTATTCAAAGGGCTGTACTGAGCAGATTTTCAATATCACACAAGAATAACTGCAGCTCTGACCCACCTCCAAGGCCTGAGGCAAAGTACAAAATAGATAGACCCTTCTTGGAGCCTTTCCTTCCTTCTTTCTGAATCGCCTTTCCTTCTACCTCTGACCCCCATCATGCCCTCATAAAAACCCATCCTTTTTCACCTGCTTCCCATTCTGCCCTCATAATGATCTATGACTCTCTAAAGCCCCAGTCTGTAGGACCCATCAGTGGCTATCTTTCCCCCAAAGAGTCTCTCAATCCAAAATCCTTTCTCCCTCCCTAACACCTCACAAGAAGTGGATGATGGAGAAACTTAACATTCTCTAGAAATACCTTGATTCTGAGGGGAAAACTGTTAAGTCAAAATAATATAGCACTCAAAGAAAATAACTAGGAAATGTGCTTTTCCATTTTCAATTAACTTTGCCTCCCTAACCTATCCAGAGGGAAGACAGTGGAGAAAGTGGGGAACTCTACCATTTTAAACTTCCTTTAGCAAAGGGAAAAGTAACTTCCTGTCTGACTCCCTCCAGGAAGAAGAAATGAAGGAAGGCACGACTCTTCCTCCTTCTGGAAGCCATCAGCCACTTTAAGACAGCCTATGTCTACCTTACAAAAAAAGGTTTAATGAGGTCATTAAATCTATTTTAACAATTTCTATTAAAATATCCTTTTTGGAAATAAGCTTATCAAATGTTTGACACAGACTCCTCACCTCCAAATTTATGCCACTAACTACATAATTTAAAATTACTCTTTTTAAACTAAATTTAATTATTCTAACTACTGTTTAGCTTTGGGGATATCATCAGCTTTCAGTTTTACCCCATGTTATCTATCTTAATACTTTTTTTGAAAATAAATGTACTGTAAGTAAATGTCAATAAAGATATATTTGAAAGAACTTCACAGATGATGAATATAATTGTTCTGATTCTTGAAACCAGCAACGAGTTAAATACTCATGTATTTAACTAAGATATTAACCTCTAAGCTACAAGAAGACCCAGGACTGAAAAAGTTAACGTGTCACTTAGATGTTAGCAACTTACTCCATAGAATTGGCCTCATCAGCAATTACAATAACTCACACACATTCAACAGAATAACCTTTGCAAAGTTTATGGCTCAGACCAAACTGTCAACTCTCTTCCTTGAAAGATGGCTCCATCTAAAATATTATCTCAACTTTCCAACTGACTCCAGCCCATTCCTACTGACATACTAGAATGCAGGAAGACCATCATAGATCATTTCTTATTGCATTGGGTGCTTTCTGAAAGAAGGAGCAAGACTGGCAAACAGCAACTGAAAAATCCATTAAATAAATCTATCAACAAAATGCAGAATAAGCTTGAAAAATAATGAGACCATTGCTGAATGAGGCAGATGGCTTGGCAACCCCAAAAGACTAACATCAAACAAACATTCATTTCAGTCTTTATCTAGCTTCACTAAATTAGTATGTGAATTCAAACATTTGTCTTTTCATATTTCTTTCCCGGTCATGGGAACTATGTGAGTAAGGACCACTAGCAAGAGAGGAGGAAGTGCTAGCCAAAGAAAATGGCACTTGTAAGTCATGCTGACACTAAGCCTTATAGGGGTATAATAGAATCTATTGGAGACCTTCCATCTATACCTCAAAGGCCTAAGGACATATCTGAGTTCTTCTCTCATATGTAATTATCCATAATTATTGCCCTAAATTTTTCAAACTTTACCACCACATTCTTTGTGCACTGCAGTAGAATCCTTGCCATGCTACTGGTGAACTGATCTTCAAATATACTCACAAACAGGAGAGATAGACTTACTCTATGAAAGTTTAGAAAGGGGTGGTAATTGAGAGGAGAAAAATCTCTTGCTAATCACATACATAAAATGAGAGATACAGCCATATTAAAAGACACAGCCCTCAAAAAGTTTACTATTCAAGAATATCAGAACTTGGTCACCAGACCATACAAAGACTATACTAAAGATAGGTATGCACATCCCACAAGATTCATTTAGATTTTCTACTCAAAAAATGAAAACTTCAACACACTGAATATTTATAGGAGACCATGAAAGAAAATTAGCAGTTAAAAAAGGAAGCCACTACAAAGGAAAGGATTTGCCATTCACTCTGGAAAAGTCAATGCTAATCTCTCTTTTAAATGACTCATTATGAAAATAAAAGATGTTCAAAATGCATCAAAAGAATATGTGAGCAGAATTAAAGACAAGTTTAAGACTGGCTTTATTCTCTTTTCAGGACTGTCAGTCAAAAGTATTCCTGTTCCTGGGGAACTAGAGAAAAATTACCTCTCAAGTCATCCCACAGAACTCATAACCCTAATGAGAAGAAAAATGATGATTCCTAAGCATAAAATACTGACACATGATGTGAGGCTGTCTTCAGTGAAGAAGTATTTCCAGTTAGACAAGAACTGAACCACTTGTATAAGGGATTTTATAAGCTTTTTTCTCGGTATCCAAGCTGAATCTGTGTGCTAAAATCTAGGCCACAAAACCTGAAAGACTCACCCAAGTGTGTACAGTATAGCCCAGGAGGAAAAATTATCTGAATATTTTAGGGACTTCCCAGGCAGTTTAGTGGTTAAGACACCAAGCTCCCACTGCAAGGGGCGTGGATTCAATCCTGATCAGGGAACAAAGATCCCACATGCCACATGAAATGACCAAAAAATAAAGAATAAAATGATACTTTAGAGTAAAGACCCTCCAGCAGGTCATGCATTAATCTTGGACAACCTTCTGCAGTTTCCATTATTGTTATAATGAGCATATACTAATTTTATAATCAGAAACAACACTCTGTATGTTTTCCAAATATTAAGATAAATTATAGAGATAAAACCTTTAAATTGTTTTCCCTATATTCCAGTTAGGTAAATAAGGCCAGCTTCATCCAGGAGGCTCTCACATGAAACATTCGTCTCCCAATATCACTTAAAACTGCCATTTCTCTTCCTTTTAAACTCATAAGACCTGTCAAACCAAGAAATTGTTTCCCCATTTTAACTTTAAAAATGTATAAAATATCTTTGCATATAGAGTTATTAGTCAAAGCCTAAAATTACAAAGTGTTTCTTGCTTTAGCTCTATTTCTCAGGGAATATAGAACCAATAAAGGAGGAGTTAATAGATAAAAGGTTTTTCCTCTAGATACCAATTGTGTTACATCGATTATAATGTAAAATTCAAGTGTATAGAAATTCACTTGACAGCTACTAAACAAGACAGCATGAACAAGAGTAATCTAATATATACTAATTTCAGTGGAGAAAATAAATGTTTGTGGGAGGGGGGAGTTTAAAGTGGCATTTAAAGATAAGTACTATTGTAAGTACTATTTCACTGAAAGTTCCCACTGTGCCTCATACAATGCTCAGCACACAGTAAATAGTCAAGTGGTTTAGTGGAAAGAACAGTGGATTAGAAGTCAAGAGGACTGGATTCTCGCTCCAGCTTCACCACTATATAATTAGCTAACTTTGAATCTATCATTTTATCCATTTCCTCATCAGTAAAACAGGAATTGAATCTACCTCGCCTGCCTCAGAGGCCTGGGTGAAGACGAGAAAATGACTGAGAAGGAACATTTTATTTAAACTATAAAGCATTTTGCAGCTCACTAATTTACCCCTTTATATAATCCTGCTATGGAAAGAAAAACTTTATTATAAAACTGCATCTTATCATCACTAAAATCCCCCAAGATCAATGATAATCAACTCTACTTGCTTCTGTAAGTACGTTTTGGGACATGAAATGGTTGGGTGTTAAAGCATCAAGGATATTTGAAAGGCTGTTCTCTAAGTTATTTGAAATTCTTAATACAGTTTTAAAAGTTCCCTCTTCTGAGAATCAAGCCATAGCTGCTTCGAGTTTTGACAACTGACACACGTTACGGGGCCAAGCAAGAACTTTGTTTCTTCTGTCAGCCCCCCACTGTTGCAAGAAGAATGGTGCCGGAAAATTCAAAATAATTCATTTTTATTCCTCCCTGGAGTGACAAAAGGATACTGAGTAAAATTTAAGGACACTGAAACAACTCATAGACTGATGGGCAAGCAGATCAGTGGTGTCAAAGCTTTGGAAATGCTCAGAACATAACCATACAGAGTTGGTTCACTTTATACCAGCAGTCAACAAACTTTTCCTGAAAAGGGTCAGGAATTAAATAATGAAGGCCTTGCAGACCATGTAGCAACTGTCACAGCCACTGAACTCTGTTCTTGTCATGTGAAAACAGTCATAGGCAATACACAAAAATACACTCTAATAAAACTCATTTATGAATGGTGAGTTCCATATAATTTTCAAATGTTAGGAAACTTTCTATATAATTATAAAAATTATTTTCCCTTAGGTTTTTTTTAGTAATGTAAAAGCATAAAAACTATCCTTATTAATAGCTTACAAGCTGTAAAAAACAAGTCATAAGCTGGATTTGGCGCAGAGAATGATCCTTGTTTTAGATAAAGAAATCGCCTGAATTTAGGCCAGGCTCCCCAGAAGCAGATCTGAAGAAAAGAATCAGTGTACAAGTAATTTATTTAGGAAGTCCTACCATGAGAAACCAGTCAAGGAGAAGAGGGAGCAAAGAACAGAGAAGAAAGAGAAACTGTAAGAGTCACCTCTCAAGATGGCCCTCAATGGGAACTTCCCTGGTGGTCCAGTGGATAAGACTCCACACTCCCAATGCAGGAGGCCTGGCTTTGATCCCTGGTCAGGAACTAGGTCCCACAAGCCACAGCTAACAATTCCACATGCCACAGCTAAAGAGCCTGCATGCTGCAATGAAGATCTAAAAATCCTGTGTACTGTAACGAAGACCTGGCACAGTCAAATAAATAGATAAATGTTAAAAAGAAAAGATGGCCCCCAATGGTTCCCACCTACTCCTATTCACACCATTGTGTAGTTCTCTCCCATGATGTACCGGAGTTGGCCTCTGCAATGGAACACGACAGAGATTATGGTATGTCATTTCCACAATTAAGTTATAAAAGACTGCTGATTTTGGTCTTGGGCACATTCTCTCTCTGTATGTCTCACTAGCACTAGAAAAATGCAGCTGTCATGTCCTGAAGACATTCAGGCAGCCCTGTATAAAGGTCTACATGGCCAGAAATTGACTTCTCCAGCCAATAGCCATATGAGTGAGCAGGAGAGCAGATTCCCCAGCTTCAGATGACCATTAACTCCAATTTTATGAGAGATCCTCAGCTAGAATGACCCAGTTAAGCCACTCCCAGATCTTTGACCCTCAGGAACTGTGTGTTAAAATATTTTTGTTGTTTTGAAATGCTAAGTCCTATGCTAATTCTTCACACGGTAATCAGAATTTCAAAGCCATGCAAGCAGGTGGTCTCTGAAACTTCAGGGGGCCGCTGGAATTTAAGTTCCTCCTCAGAGTTGCCCAAACCAGAGAGACAAGGGGGCTGGAGATTTACAAGTCTATCACCCATGAGGCAAGAGCCACCCCAGGGGAACATACATTTCCAGGCTCCTCTTATCCCTCAGCATGTGAGGGGCAAGAGTGGGGGCATACCACAGAGAATGAGTCTCAGGTGCTGTTTCCGTAGTTAAATGTTTAAAAGGTTTTTGGTGGGAGGGATCTGGATACAGCACTGACATTATCGACTATAGGCCATTTCTTTTTAGAGATACTATTGACATACAACATTGTGTGAGTTTAAGGTGTACAACATGTTGATTACCACCATAGCATTAGCTCACACCTCTCTCACATCACATAATTAGCATTTCTTTTTTTATGGTTAGAATGGTTAAGATCTAGTCTCTTAGCAACTTTGAAGTTTATAATATAGCATTGTCTATAATCACTATGGTGTGCATTAGATCTCCAGAATTTATCTATAGTTGCAAGTTTTTACCCTTAAACAACATGTGCCCAACTCCCCTACCCACCCTCTCCCTAGCCCCTCAGCCCCTGGGAACCACCATTCTGCTCTCTGTTGTTACAAATTTGCCTTTTCTAAATTCTACATATAAGTGAGATCATATAGTATTTGTCTCTTTCTGTCTGACTTAGCTCACTTAGCACAACACACAATGCACTATTGGCCGTTTTTATGAGTTTGTCATCTGTAACTCAGGTTTACAACATGTTGTAAATGAAATTTATTTACCAACAAGGCTCAGGATTCCAATTCACATTCCATCCATGTCCCAAAGACAAGCTGAACATAAAGAATTCTCACCAGGACAATCAGATATTGGTGCTTTAGATAACCTAGCATGAAGACAATCAATAAAATCACTGCCAGTTACAGATGTTAAATGATGAAAAAACATCATAAAGTTCTTTGCATGGGCACAGATAGCAATTTTCCTGGGTATGGAATGCTAGCCTTTAAATTCCTACCTAAACTTTTGTTGTTCAGTCGCTAAGCTGTGTCCGACTCTTTGCGACGCTATGGACTGCAGCACACCAGGTTTCCCTGTCCTCCACTACCTTCTGGAGTTTGCTCAAATTCATGTCCATTGAGTCAGTGATGTCATTCAACCACCTCATCCTCTGGCACCCCCCTCTCCTTCTGCCCTCAATCTTTCCCAGAATCAGGGTCTTTTCCAATGAGTCAGCCCTTTGCATTAAGAGGCCAAAGTATTAATAAACTTAGGAAAATAAAAGTTTATAACAAATCTTTTAGTAATCAAATAACAAATTAAGTATCAATTCCCTAATCAATATTAAAATTTCAAAATCAACCCTGGCATTTTTCAAAGGAAAGTTGAAATAGTGACCATCTCTAAATCCTAAATATCCCTCTTCATCTCTACAAATTAACCCTATTCTTCTAATTTATAAGGAATTCAAACTGGACCATAAAACATGGCACAACTGTAATCCTGCTGAGCACTGACTATATTTGAGCCTGACTGTTTTAAGCTGCCACAAGGGCAAAATGAAAATATCATGGATGGCTGGACAGCAGAGCCACAAAACTGTCAGGACATGGCTCAAAGCTTAGGTCTCCAGTTCAGTACAGTTCAGTTGCTCAATCATGTCCACCTCTTTGCCACCCCATGAATCACAGCACACTAGGCCCCCCTGTCCATCAACAACTCCCGGAGTTTACCCAAACTCATTTCCATCAAGTCAGTAATGCCATCCAGCCATCTCATCCTCTGTTGTCCCCTTTTCATCCTGCCCCCTATCCCTCCTAGCATCAGGGTCTTTTCCAGAGTCAACTCTTCACATGAGGTAGCCAATGTATTGGAGTTTCAGCCTCAGCATCAATCCTTTCAATGAACACCCAGGACTGATCTCCTTTAGGATGGACTGGTTGGATCTCCTTGCAGTTCAAGGACTCTCAAGAGTCTTCTCCAACATCACAGTTCAAAAGCATCAATTATTCGGTGTTCAGCTTTCTTCATAGCCCAACTCTCACATCCATACATGACCACTGGAAAAACCATAGCCTTGACTAGATGGACCTTTGTTGGCAAAGTAATGTCTCTGCTTTTGAATATGTTATCAAGGTTGGTCATAACTTTCCTTCCAAGGAATAAGCGTCTTTTAATTTCATGGCTGCAGTCACCATCTGCAGTGATTTTGGAGCCCCGCCCCCCCCGCAAGAAAAAGAGTCTGACACTGTTTCCACTGTTTCCCATCTATTTCCCATGAAGTGATGGGACCAGATGCCATGATCTTCGTTTTCTGAATGTTGAGCTTTAAGCCAAATTTTTCACTCTCCTCTTTCACTTTCATCAAGAGGCTCTTTAGTTCCTCTTTACTTTCTGCCATAAGGGTGGCGTCATCTGCATATCTGAGGTTATTGATATTTCTCCCAGCAATCTTGATTCCAGCTTGTGTTTCTTCCAGTCCAGCGTTTCTCATGATGTACTCTGCATATAAGTTAAATAAGCAGGGTGACAATATGCAGCCTTGACGTACTCCTTTTCCTATTTGGAACCAGTCTGTTGTTCCATGTCCAGTTCTAACTCTTGCTTCCTGACCTGCATACAGCTTTCTCAAGAGGCAGGTCAGGTGGTCTGTATTCCCATCTCTTCAAGAATTTTCCACAGTTTCTTGTGATCCACACAGTCAAAGGCTTTGGCATAGTCAATAAAGCAGAAATAGATGTTTTTCTGGAACTCTCTTGCTTTTTTGATGATCCAGCGAATGTTGGCAATTTGATCTCTGGTTCCTCTGCCTTTTCTAAAACCAGCTTGAACATTAGGAAGTTCACGGTTCATGTATTGCTGAAGCCTGGCTTGGAGAATTTTGAGCATTACTTTACTAGCGTGTGAGATGAGTGCAATTGTGCAGTAGTTTGAGCATTCTTTGACATTGCCTTTCTTAGGGGTTGGAAGGAAAACTGACTTTTTCCAGTCCTGTGGCCACTGCTGTGTTTTCCAAATTTGCTGGCATATTGAGTGCAGCACTTTCACAGCATCATCTTTTAGGATTTGAAATAGCTCAACTGGAATTCCATCACCTCCACTAGCTTTGTTTGTAGTGATGCTTTCTAAGGCCCACTTGACTTCACATTCCAGGATGTCTGGCTCTAGGTGAGTGATCACACCATCATGATTATCCGGGTTGTGAAGATCTTTTTTATACAGTTCTTCTGCGTATTCTTGCCACCTCGTCTTAATATCTTCTGCTTCTGTTAGGTCCATACGATTTCTGTCCTTTACCGAGCCCATCTTTGCATGAAATGTTCCCTTGGTATCTCTAATTTTCTTGAAGAGATCTCTAGTCTTTCCCATTCTATTTCTTTGCATCGATCGCCGATCGCCGAGGAAGGCTTTCTTATCTCTCTTTGCTATTCTTTGGAACTCTGCATTCAGATGCTTGTAACTTTCCTTTGCTCCTTTGCTTTTCACTTCTCTTCTTTTCACAGCTATTTGTAAGGCCTCCTCAGACAGCCATTTTACTTTTTTGCATTTCTTTTCTATGGGGATAGTCTTGATCTCTGTCTCCTGTACAATGTCATGAACCTCCGTCCATAGTTCATCAGGCACCCTATCTATCAGATCTAGTCCCTTAAATCTATTTCTCACTTCCACTGTATAATCATAAGGGATTTGATTTAGGTCATACCTGAATGATCTAGTGGTTTTCTCCACTTTCTTCAATATAAGTCTGAATTTGTCAATAAGGAGTTCATGATCTGAGCCACAGTCAGCTCCCGGTCTTGTTTTTGCTTACTGTATAGAGCTTCTCCATCTTTGGCTGCAAAGAATATAATCAATCTGATTTAAGTGTTGATCCTCTGGTGATGTCCACGTGAAGAGTCTTCTTCTTATGTTGTTAGAAGAGGGTGTTTGCTATGACCAGTGCGTTCTCTTGGCAAAACTCTCTTAGCCTTTGCCCTGCTTCATTCCGTACTCCAAGGCCAAATTTGTCTGTTTCTCCAGGTGTTTCTTGACTTCCTACTTTTGCATTCCAGTCCCCTATAATGAAAAGGACATATTTTGGGGGTTTTAGTTCTAAAAGATCTTGTAGGTCTTCATAGAACGGTTCAACTTCAGCTCCTTCTTTCTGGTTGGGGCATAGGCTTGGATTACTGTGATACTGAATGGTTTGCCTTGGAAACAAACAGAGATCATTCTGTCGTTTTTGAGATCACATCCAAGTACTGCAAAACATAAAGGGATTCTGAAGCACCAGGGAGGGTGCCAGTTCACAGAGACCCTTTGAGATGTTTCTCCATCCTCGAGCAACACACACACTATGCCAGTGATTTTTATTTACGCCCAGATCCATGTCTTGTTCTTGACCAGCTGTGTGCTGTATTACAGACCGGCTGACCCCTGTAGGCCGATCTCTGCAGCCAACTGGTTCTTGGCTTGTTCCTACCAAGAGGAAGGACAGTCAGAAGACTGGAGGATAGGAGAAGGGGAGAAGTCAGGGATCTTCTCCTTAACCCTTTCTTTGCTGCAAGGCAGTAACTCTGTCTCTATGGCTCCAGCTCCAATGGAAAGTCCCTACCCACTAGCTCCTGCCAGAGCTCCTCAGCTTCTGTGCTCTCCTAACTCTGGATTCCTGCTGTGCTTTAGCCAAGGGGTAGGAGTAGCTTCCTCATATTGTTAATTTCCATGTTGCCTCACAATACCCTATTTGATTTCTCAGCTCTTCAACCTCCTGTGTAGCCAATTCCTCATACTGATTTTCCTCTATTTGAAGTAACTGAGGTGGTTTCTCTTTTGCCGACTGAACCCTTATCCACATACTGGGCATGTCTGGACTCAAATGGGGATCTCAACACTGGTACACAGGTTTCAACAGTCAAACTATTCCTATTAATTTAATATATATCAAACAAGGAAGCAAGAAGCTGTATTTGAGCCCCAACTTTGTGTGTGCCTGCCATTGTACAGGACACAACAGGTTGGCGGGGGGGGGGGGCCTCAGAGACTCTGAGGATCACATCCATTACCTAAAAAACTTTTGAGAATAGCTCACTTGGTGCTTCCAGTTGAGGTCTCCAAGGTCTGCTTCCTTCACTTTCCTGGAGGCTGCAGCTTTGTTCTCACAGTTTCTCAATATTCACTTAAGCTCATATTTCTAAGTTAAACCACTTTATTAATTATCTAGAAAGGCTCTGTTTTATTGACCAACTCCAGAGTAATACACCATATAAGTGTACTTCAAGTATATTGTGTCAAAACCTAACCAAATAGTGAGATGTGAAATTGGAGTTGTTTTTGACATTCCTTTGTCTCTCAAAGTAACTAACATGACTGAAGCAGATACTGTAAATTTGTCCAATTTGACATCATTCCAACCCTCTCTTGTCTCCTTTTACTATAAAGTCAGGAGTGCCGAAAGCTCACCTTTTCAGACTCCCTCATGGCTAGGGTTAGCCACATGACTCAGTTCTGTCCAATCAAACACAAGTACAAGTCAACTGGCGCTCCTTTCCCTCTTCCTCTTGTCTGGATCTCCCTCAGTGCGCAAAGTGAAACAGTCACTGGTTATGATGGTACAGCACAAAGAGAAGAAGAATTTTATTCCTTCATGGCATCCTCTAGCTGCTTTCTCCCAGACTTCTGAAGCAGTAGACAAATAATCCCACTAATTTTTTTAAAACACTGTTTGTCAGTTTTTCTGGGATTTTTCTGCCAAAATGCAATCCCTAACTGATACAATTATGTGTAAAGAAGAAACTGTGCTATTTTTTTAAAATAAGATTAGCTTAAATTTATTGAGTCTCAAAATACACTCCCTGCTGGGTAAAAGCCATGTGTGTCTTGTAATTTTCCACTGCAATCATTATTTAGAACAATGCATCTTTATCGAGCATGAAAATAACTTTCTTTGCAGTTGGAATTTACTTTACAAAATAGACATGTTGCTAGTAAAGCCTACTGAAAAGTTAATCATATTTTAATGTACATCAGAAAAAGTTACTATTTAAACTGTTGGTAAATATTTTCATAATGGAAACAATATTTTAATTTATCTTAAATCCAAATGTTCAAATATCAGATTAGTTTTACACAGGACCTAAGTATATAACTCTTTTTAAAATTTATTTATTTTTAATTGAAGGATAATTGCTTTACAACATTGTGTTGGCTTTTGCCATACATCAACATAAATCAGCTGTAGGTACAATATGTCCCCTCTCTCTTGATCCTCCTTCCCACCTCCCACCTCATCCCACCCCACCCCTCTAGGTTGTCACAGAGCCCCAGGATGAGTTTCCTGAATCACATAGCAAATTCCCACTGGCTATCTATTTCACACATGGTAGTATATACATTTCAATGCTACCCTCTCAATTTGTCCCATCCTCTCCTTCCTTATGGACAGCCCTGTGTCCATAAGTCTATTCTCTATGTATGACCTTCTTTTACAGGTTTCCATACTGAGCTAAGAATTAAATAGAAACAAGCTTTCTTCATAAAGGAATATCACACAGGTAAGGACACGTGAAGGGGTCCAAACTCTACAGCAGGAGAGTTTTCCCACCTGAGAGGCTTCTCAAGCTGAGGCAGATGTCAGGTGCTGCTGGATGTCCCCAACTGTCATCCTGGGGCAGCAGTTTCTCCTTTGGTTTTTCCACTTCAGTGAGTTGAAGCCCATGGAAAAGGGAGGGAGAGTACAGGCAGGGATGGTGCTGTTCATATCTCATCCTTAGATCTTCCATCTCCCACTTCCCGGGGCATTCGTCTCTCTTCATGATAAGCCAGCAACCTGCTCCTTGACAGCATCTTTTATATGCAAAACTTTGTCCAAATGATGTACGTCCTGTCTCACCAACAGGAAGCTCTCCTCCAGCAAGCCTTACAGGAGACAAGAGAAAAGGAGGAAAAATTACACCAAAAGTACACAGTGATTTCCACTAATAACAAGACTCTGGTCCAGTGTCCATTGTTTCATGCCCGGACCACTGCCCAATTTTTAGCTGGTCTTCTTAAATTCAGACTCTTTCATTCATTACTTTAGCCATCATATTCTCAAATGATTCTTATCTAAAACACTACATTCATCAAGATCTGTTTGTTCAAACACTTTCTGTAGCTCCCTGTAATCTACCACACCAAGCTTCAACATTTCTTTCTGGTTTTCAAAGCTCTTAACTGAACATTTCTTTCTGGTTTTCAAAGCTCCTAACTGAACCACATTTGCCTCCCAGTCCACTCAAACATACATTTGTCTCTCCTGGATCATTTTGCATGCTTTGGGCTGCGAATTTTTTAAAAAGAAAATCCACACAGTTCCACTGGCTTTATTAATTAAAGAAGTATAATGTGGCAGAATTCGTAGGGTTGATTAACTCAGTGTCTTCACAACATTGTCAAGTACCCTGGTTTCTTCCTCTCCTCTCTAACCTCCCAGGCCCATCAGCCCATCATCAGCAAGGAGCTCATTCTCAGGATCATACTCCTGTGCTCAAGCCATTCTATACAACACTGTCCAGTGCAAGAAGAGAAGGCAATTCTGCCTCCTGTTCTCTTCTCAACAATTAGAAGATCTTTCCCAGAAGTCCCCACAGTGTCCCCTTGTGACTCCTTGGCTACTATATCATGTGTGCATGCCCAAACTTGGCAGGAGGAGAGGGACCACCACGTATATGGGAGGGTAGAAAAAACTGGACTCTTCCAGCCAGGAAGAAGGAATGACTGTGGGATAGGCGACCACACATGGACAACACCCCACTTTGTTTTTATCCCTACAGGTCAGCCTCTTTCCAATGTTTGCGCCTTTGTTTTCAACATTCTAAGCCTTCCCTCCTCCTTTTCGCCATACAAATGCTTTCTATTCCTGAAGAGCATGGAGATGTAAGAATGAGAGTTTGACACCGAGAGGTCAAATAGTCAAGGTTACATAGCCAGAAGGAGGCCTACCTGGGATTTAATCCCGAACTTTCTAACCCAAGATCACATGTGCCCCTTCTGCCCTCTAATGCCCGTCTTCTCTGTAAAAGTTTCCAGCTGCCATATCATTTCCCCAATTTTGGCTTGATCCCAAGCAATTAACTTCCTCTCTCCCAAATTTCCACTATAATAAGCAAAGAAATAGATAATATGGAAATATTCTTAGCAATCCTAGGTAACATAGAAGGGTGGTATATTGTGTAGATGGATTCTATTAAAGAAAGGATTATCCAATGGGTCAACTCGTGAGCAATAATAGATGGAATTTCACAGAAGCTCTCATGGCTAGAGTAGCTCTAAGTAGAAACAGATAGGCAATGGGCCAAATGGGAAAGAAAAAACTCAAACATTTTATAGGAGTATATAAGCAAATATATATGGGGCAGGGAGAGACCAGTGGACATCACTGCCAGTTATGCTCAACTTGGTGAGACAAAGGGGTTAAGAAAAGCGAGGGCATTGCCCTTGGAGACTATTAACAAGGACAAGCATTATTTCTGAAGAAGTGGGGCAGGACTCACCATTTGCTGCAATAAACATGAAGGAGAAAACACTGAGCCCAGCGGTTCATTTTCCTGCCCCATGTCTGTCTCCTTTACAAAACACTCTTTCTATTCCTTCCAGTCAAGAGAGTCTAAACCTTCCAGTCTAAACCCCTGTTTATCAAAGCAAAACAACAAACATATGTAAACTCTTCCTTGTATCTTGTATTAAGCAATTTAAACTGAGATCTGCACAGCCTCTGACATATCAACCCCAGTAACGGATAAGCATAAATATCAGGAAGAATAAATAGAAAAAACTTACTGAATGGAGAGAGTGAGTTAGAAGTTCAATTTATATAGACCTTCTAAGGATTCAGGAAAAAAAAAAAAGTTGTAAGGGACTTCTTTTAAAGCATAAAGGAGAACAATATAAAAATCTGTCATTTGGATTTAGAATAAAATTTGAAATGACATTTTATTTCTAAAAACAGAACCAGGTCAGGAAACATTGCTTTCAGATGAAAAATATACTGAAGCTAGATAGTCTACTGCAGAAAACTAAACTAGAGAATTAGAATGAGTTTGATAAAATTTCACCAAACTCAGAAGAAATTGATAAAAAGTTCAATGCCATGGGCAATGTGGGGGACACGGGAGATGAATCTAGGAAACTACATATCTGGACTATAAACTGCATGTCATTTGCCCTCTTGCTCTTGAGGATGTGGGTGCAAGCAACTTGGCCCCTGCTACTTCCATGACCAATGAAGGGCCAATGCAATCACCTCAATTTCTACTCACTGGGAGTTTAAGCTCACAGTGCCCTTCTGGCTCAATCTCCATCAGTTCAGTTCAGTTCAGTCATTCAGTCATGTCCGACTCTTTGCGACCCCATGAATCGCAGCATGCCAGGCCTCCCTGTCCATCACCAACTCCCAGAGTTCACTCAGACTCGTGTCCATCGAGTCAGTGATGCCATCTAGCCATCTCATCCTGGGTCGTCCCCTTCTCCTCCTGCCCCCAATCCCTCCTAGCATCAGGGTCTTTTCCAATGAGTCAACTCTTCACATGAGGTGGCCAAAGTACTGGAGCTTCAGCTTTAGCATCATTCCTTCCAAAAAAATCCCAGGGCTGATCTCCTTCAGAACGGACTGGTTGGATCTCCTTGCAGTCCAAGGGACTCTCAAGAGTCTTCTCCAACAACACAGTTCAAAAGCATCAATTCTGCGCTCAGCCTTCTTCACAGTCCAACTCTCACATCCATACATGACTACTGGAAAAACCATAGCCTTGACTAGATGGACCTTAGTCGGCAAAGTAATGTCTCTGGTTTTGAATATGCTATCTAGGTTGGTCATAACTTTTCTTCCAAGGAGTAAGCGTCTTAATTTCATGGCTGCGGTCACCATCTGCAGTGATTTTGGAGCCAAAAAAAATAAAGTCTGACACTGTTTCCCCATCTATTTCCCATGAAGTGATGGGACTGGATGCCATGTTCGTAGTTTTCTGAATATTGAGCTTTAAGCCAACTTTTTCACTCTCCTCTTTCACTTTCATCAAGAGCCTTTTTACTTCCTCTTCACTTTCTGCCATAAGGGTGGTATCATCTGCATATCTGAGGTTATTGATATCTCTCCCGGCAATCTTGATTCCAGGTTGTGTTTCTTCCAGTCCAGCGTTTCTCATGATGTACTCTGCATATAAGTTAAATAAGCAGGGTGACAATATGCAGCCTTGACGTACTCCTTTTCCTATTTGGAACCAGTCTGTTGTTCCATGTCCAGTTCTAACTGTTGCTTCCTGGCCTGCATACAGATTTCTCAAGAGGCAGGTTAGGTGGTCTGGTATTCCCATCTCTTCAAGAATTTTCCACAGTTTATTGTGATCCACACAGTCAAAGGCTTTGGCATAGTCAATAAAGCAGAAATAGATGTTTTTCTGGAATTGGTCCCTATTTCTTGCCACATCAAACCAGACAGGATTCAGCCCCTTTACCAGCTCCACCAGAAGTCCACTCAGGATATTTAAAACTTGTTATCACATGTCTTTTTCAATGCCTTCCTTCCCTTTCTCCTTCTCCCACCACTGTTCCTCATCCCCACCCTTCAAAACTGCCCTCATCAATCCATTCATTCATTAAGTATCCATTATGCTGGCAAAACAACAGTGACCAAGAGAGGCAAGTCCCTGCCCTCATGGAACTTACATTCTAGTGGGGGATATAGAAGACAATTAACAAACAGATAATGTCAGATGATGTATTATTGGCACAAACTGAGTAGCTTAAAGTAACAGAAACTTATTCTCTCACTGTTCTGGAGGCTAGATGTCTGAAATTCAGATGTCAGCAAGGCCATGTTTCCTCTAAAGGGTCTAAGGAAGAATCCCTCCTTGTTTCTTCTCTCAGTAGTGGCCAGCAGTCCTTGGTGTTCTTTTCCTTGTGGCAGCATAACTACAGGCTCCGTCTCCATCTTCACATGGTCTCCTTTCCCTGTGTATTTCCTCTGTGTCTCTGTATCTCTCTCTCCTAATAAGGACACCAGGCATTTGATTTAGCACCTTCCCTAATCTGGTGCAATCTCAGTTTGATTATGTTCGCAAAGGTCTTATTTTCAAATAAGGTCATATTCATAGGTAACAGACGTGAGGACTTTGTTATGGGGCGAATTGTGTTGCCCCAAAAATTCATACATTGAGCTCTTAACCCCCAGTACCTCAGAATGTGACTATCTTTGGAGACAGGGCCTTCAGTTCAGTCACTCAGTCATGTCCAACTGTTTGCGACCCCATGGACTGCAGCACGCCAGGCCTCCCTGTCCATCACCAACTCCCAGAGCTTGCTCAAATTCACATCCATCGAGTCAGTGATGCCATCCAACCATCTCATCCTCTGTCATCCCCTTTTCCTCCTGCCTTCAATCTTTCCCAGCATCAGGGACTTTTCCAATAAGTCAGTTCTTCACATCAGGTGGCCGAAGTATTGGAATTTCAGCTTCAGCATCAGTCCTTCCAATGAATATTCAGGACAGATTTCCTTTAGGATGGACTGGTTGGATCTCCTTGCAGTCCAAGGGACTCTCAAGAGTCTTCTCCAACACCACAGTTCAAAAGCGTCAGTTCTTCAGTGCTCAGCTTTCTTTATAGTCCAACTCTCACATTCATACATGACTACTGGAAAAACCATAGCTTTGACTAGACTGTCAGCAAAGTAATATCTCTGCTTTTTAATACGCTGTCCAGGTTGGTTATAGCTTTTCTTCTAAGGAGCAAGTGTTTTTAATTTCATGGCTACAGTCAGTCACCATCTACAGTGATTTTGGACCCCAAGAAAATAAAGTCTCTCACTGTTTTCATTGTTTCCCCATCTATTTGCCATGAAGTGATGGGACCGGATACCATGATCTTAGTTTTCTGAATGTTGAGTTTTAAGCCAACTGTTTCACTCTCCTCTTTCGCTTTCATCAAGAGTTTAGTTCTTCACTTCTGCCATAAGGTTGGTGTCATCTGCATATCTGAGGTTATTGATATTTCTCCTGGCAATCTTGATTCCAGCTTGTGCTTCATCCAACCTGGCATTTTGCATGATGTACTCTGCATATAAGTTAAATAAGCAGGGTGGCAATATACAGCCCTGAAGTACTCCTTTCCCAATTGGGAACCAGTCTGTTGTTCCATGTCCAGTTCTAACTGTTGCTTCTTGACCTGCATACAGATTTCTCAGGAGGTAGATAAGGTGGTCTGGTATTCACATCTCTCTAAGAATTTTCCACAGTTTGTTGTGATCCACAATCAAAGGCTTTGGCATAGTCAATAAAGCAGAAGTAGATGGTTTTCTGGAACTCTCTTGCTTTTTCAATGATCCAACGGATGTTGGCAATTTGATCTCTCACAGAGGTTATTAAGGTTAAATGAGGAAACTGGAGAGGACTCTGACCCAGTAGGACTGGTATCCTCATAAGAAGAGGTAATGAGGACACAGGCACATGCAGAGGGAAGACCATGTGAAGACGGGGTGGGTGGGGGACAATGGCCATCTACAAGCCAAGGAGAGAGTCATCAGAAGAAATCAACCCTGCCTACACCTTGATCTTTGATTTCTAGCCTCCAGAACTGTGAAGAAATAAATTTCTATTGTTTAATCCACCCCGTCTGAGGTATTTGTTATGGTAGCCCTAGCAAACTAATACAGATTTCAACACATCCTTTCAGGGGATACAATTCAACCCACAACAGTACGTGATAAATGGTATAAAAACCAGCAAAATAAAGGAGGCTAGTGAGAGGGGAGGAGTGGGCAAAGGAATTCAGTTCTCCCCACCTCTAATCCCAAACTGGCTCACCCCAAAACTACTGGGGTACAGCAGAACAAAAAGCTCTTTCTATAACTGGATCTACTTTTCTTGGAAGGTAATTGAGAGAAAAACAGCGAAAAGTTCTGTTAAATGATATGAACAATTGTTAAGCACTTATTGTCAGCCAGCGTGCCAAACTTTAACTGCATCATCTCAATGAATCCTTATCACAACCATATGCATTGAGTGCTATTATTTTCTCCATTTTATAGATGAGAAAACAGAGACTCAAGAGGGTCAGGTGACTTACCCAAGTCCAAAAACCTAGAACACAGACCCTCTAATCCCAAAGTCTCCATTTGCAAGCACTATGACATACCACCTCCTCTTTATGTACAGATTTTAAGTGAGCACTTGTTATACAGAACTGCTCTTTAGGATTAAGAATTTCTTTCAACTGTTACGAGTACTGCGTAACTGCATATCAGATATGTGTATGACTCACCACAGCTCTCCCTGTTTTCTGTTTTCAAATAAGAAAGGAAAGGGGCCTGTTGTTTTGGCTTCCTTACCACTAAGCCACTGATATTTTAGGGGAGTAATTGAACTCAGCATTAGCTTGTTTTCTCTAGTATCCCCCGAAAATAGGTGACTTTTCAGGGCATACATGAAAGTGACTGTAAATTCAATGCCTAAATGACACTTGGAGTTTATCAGCCATTAATGGAGAAGGAGGCTGCCTAGCTATAAAGCAGTGGTTTAAATCTCATCTTATACACAGGCATGCACATCTTGCAATTTGGTATTTTTTAAGAATGAGGACAGAAAGGAGGGGTGGTATTTTTGTAAATAACAAGTGATATTTCTCCAAGAGAACTGCGATGATCAGTTTGCCTGCAGTGAAAAGTCACTTCCATCCTACACAGTCCAGCTATTATTCCCAGGTTGCTGAAATAATGAGAAACATTAAAAAACAGAGTCAAAATCAGCCACCAAGACACATGACCACGTTCGGTCCCATGCAAATTAGAGCCTCCGGCAGAACCGCGGTGTTCCCATCAGCCAGCACCCCCACGCCTAGCACCCACAGTATCCTCGTTTAAGCACTACCATGTTATTAGGACAGAGGGGCAAAGCATGGGTCAGTGTTTCTTCCACACTTCCTGCTAGTAGAGAAGAATCAATCTCAGTCTTACCTCTGTCTGATGTCTTCCCTCATGCCTCAGCAGCAAAGCGGCCAGTGTCTGAGTTCATGAAACAGCACTTCTTACAGACTGCACTTTTCATCCAGAAGGACCACTGTTAGGACCCCACCCTCCTCCTAGCCACACGACCACTCCCTTGTCACAGGGAGTTCAGCAGCATCAGTCAGCCACTGTATCCTAAGTGCCGATGACACAGCAGGCCTTGCGCTACCGGCCAGGCCTAAGCATGTTCCCAACATCCCTAACCATATGGTCCCTGATCCTCAGAAAGCAGACCTTTCAGAAGGAGACAGGGCCAGTCAGACAAGCAATTACAACAACATGGACTGTGTGGTCAACAAAATGAGGGTGGCCATGGAAACATACCTTAGGCAGCTTACTTCTTTGACCTAAGCTGAGACCTGAAGGGTGAGTAGGAATCATCAGAGGAGTGTTCCAGGGGTAACAACATAGGTGAAAGTTCAAAGGAGAAGGTGTATCAGTAGGTTGCAGTCATTAAAAGAAGTTTGATGTGTCTCAAGCAAGGAGTTCAAGAAGCCATGGCTCACTGTGCTTCCCTGGACATTCCCATTTCCATTCTGTTGCTCTTTACAGGATTTGCTTCCTCCAGCTTCACACTGCCCCTTAATCCAACATTCATCACCTTCCCTTAACTCTCACAACGTGAAACCATGTACTATCTTATTGACAAAATAGAGGCCACCCGATAGGAATTCCCTTAGCTTCCTGCTACCAAACATCGAAAATTCCGTCTATCTGTATCCATCCTGAATCTTTTCCCCAACCTCACCCATTACAGTACATTGAGACCTGCCTCTCATTCAAGGCCAATCTCTTGATGCTTTGGAGCTCATTTTCCTTTGGCCATCCCTAGAAACTTCCTTTTTCATCATTTCTTCTTTATCTTGTATATTCAACTTCTTTCCTCAAATAGACCAGGTCCATAAATTTGTTAAACATGCTCATATTTCTTCCCTTAAAAAAATTATTTCTATGCCATAATAAATAATGACATATCTCCATCTTCTGCTTCTTGGTACAAGTTCTCCCAGGAGTTGTCTATACTTACGATCTCCATCTCTGCACCTCCTAGTTATTCTCCAATTCATTCTAACCTGGTCACCACATCTCCATGCCACCATGTGGCTCATATAAAAGTCACTAATGACATCCACGTTGCTAAACCCAAAAAGGGCATTTTTCAGACTTCATCTTCTTTGAATCTCAAGAACATTTGACACTGTGATCCAATCAATTTTATAAATACTCGCCATCCTTGGCTTCCAGACACACTCCTTTTTCTTATCTTCCTCTTACATGTCTCTTCATTTCTTCTAAGTCTCATTTTCATTGTCTATCCTCTGCCATGCCATTCAATGTCTGAGTTTTCTAAGACATAATTTGGGGCCCTCTTTTCTTCCCAGTACTCTCTATGTAAAATCATAATCATGACTGTGATTACCATCTTTAGGCAGCTAACTCAAAATTCATTCAATTGTATTTCTAGCAGGTTCCAAAACCATATACACATATCTGTTTACTTGACATTTCACTTCTTAATAGTTGTCTCAAATGCACCCCAAACTCTACATGTCCAAACTCAAACCCTTCCATACCTTTCCTTCTGCACAAAAACACACTCCAATAGTCCTTTTCAAGCATTTCCTACCTCAGCAAATGGTACCATCATCCATTTTCTCAAACCAGAATTACATGCGTCATCTTTTACATTTCCCCTTAACTTCCTGCTTCCAAATTATTACTGAACCCAATTAATTTTGTCTCTGCCATGTCTCTTGAAACCATACCTTTCTCATCATTTCAGCTGCTGCCTTCCTAATCCACTCTATCACCATCTGTTAACTAGACTATTACAGTGACTACACATTAACCTCACTGCATCCCCTCTCACCTCGCTGCTTAGACTGATCTTTTCAAAACTCAAATCAGGACTCACAGTGCTGGCCAAGTAAAAGTAAGCCCACTACAGTCTCTCTCTCCCCGTGATTATAACTAAATAATAACTAAATACTTGCAATACAGTGATTACAACTAAATACTCTGGACACAGAAGGCAACTTTCTGAGGACTGTGCAAAATGAATAACAGCATGAAAACTGGGGAGAGAACTCAAAATTTGAAAAAGCCATCCATATAGTAGTGGCTTTCACACATTTCCCCCTGTTAATATCCCCAGCTTTGATACCAACTACAAAACTGTACATGCATCCAGGCAGCAAAATGTCTGGGAGGAACTCTATATTCCTGACCACAGGACCAGGAAAGGTGGTGCTTGCAAGTGGAAGAGTATAGGAAAATTCCTACATATTTTTCTGTTTTCTCTCCTTGCCTTCCTCTATGGAGGATCTCAGTCATGGGACTAGACATTGGCCTCATAGGCAAAACTGCAAGAGAAACTTGTCTTTCTAGATAGAGGAATTTTAAAAGAAGCCTATGGTGTAAATCCTTGATTTCTCTCTCTTCTCACCACTTTTTCCTAAAGGCAGTTGTAATCACACAGAAATCCATGGCAGCAGCACAGGAAATTAAAACTGTCAAAGAAATGCTGCCTTTCTAGCCAAATGACCAGAAAGAGGGGCATCTGAGGTCCACAGGTATGAGAAGAATACTGCAAAGGAGAGAGCTGGAAAGAGAATCCCTTAAGTTTGTGTATAAATGCCTCAGCTGTGCATGTATGGGACATATCCATAGCAACTAGGATCAAAAGATGTGAACAACATTATCAATCAACTTGACCTAACTGACATTTATAAGATACTCAAAGCCAAAACCAAAACTCTAAACCAGCAGATACTGCTGTATACCTATTAGAATGGTTAAAACAAAAAGCTCCTTGACACTGGTCTTGCCAATGATTTTTTGGACATGACACTCAAAGCACAAGCCACAAAAGCAAAAATAAACAAGTAGGACTACATCAAACTAAAGAAACAATCAACACAAAAGAGAGACAACCTATGGAATGGGACAAGGTATTTCAAAGCCAGGTATAATCAGGTAACAGTTTAATATCTAAAATATATAAGGAACTGATACAACTCAGTAGCAAAGGACATAATCCAATTAAAAAATGGGCAGAGGACCTGAATAGACATCTTTTCCCAACACATATAAATGGCCAACAGAAACATGGAAAAGATGCTCAGTATCACCAATTATCAGGGGAATGTGATTCAAAATCACAGTGAGATACTGGCTCACACCTATTTGGACAGCTATTATCAGGGGAAAAAAGGAGTAACAAATGTTAGTGAGGATGTACAGAAAAGGGAACTCTTGTGCACTGTTGGTGGGCATGTAAATTTGTACAGCCACTCTGGAAAACAGTATGGAGATTCCTCAAAATATTAAAAATGGAACTATCATGTGATCCAGCAATCCCGCTTTTGGGTGTACATCTGATGGAAATGAAATCTGAAAAGATAGCTGCACCCCAATGTTCACTGCAGCATTAGCCACAGTAGGCCAAGACACAGAAACAACCTAAGTGTCCATGGACAGATGAGTGAATAAAGAAAATGTGATACACACACACATAATGGAGTATTATTCAGTCATAAAAAGAAGGAAACTGCTATTTGCAACACCATGGATGGACCTTGAGTGCATTACGCTACGTGAAATGAGTCAGAGAAAGACAAAAACTGAGAGAAGGACAAATACTGTATGATTTCACTTCTATGTAGAATCTAAAAAAACACAAAACTCATAAAAGTGGGGAGTAGAATGGTGGTAGCCAGGGGTTAGAGGGAGGGGGAGATGGGCAGAAGCTGTTAAAGGTCCTAAACTTGCAACCAGTAGATGAATAAGTCCTGGGGATCTAGTGCACAGCATGGTGGTTACAGACAACAGCATTGTATTATAAACTTCAAAGCTGCTGAGAAACTAGATCTTAACTGGTCCCACCACAAAAAGAAAAACGGTAAGTTTGTAATGTGATAGAGGTATTAGCCAATGTCACAGTGGTAATCACACTGCAACATTCAAATGTGTCAAATCAACACAGCAGGGAGACGTCAGTCAAAGGGGAACAAACGTCCAGTTATAAGATGATTAAGTTCCAGAGATCTAATAAACAGCATGGTGACTACTGTTAACAACGCTGTATTATATACTTGAAAGTTACTAGCATATCTTAGATATTCCTACTACAAAAAAAATTGGGGTCATGTGAGATGATGGATGCGTCAACTAACCTTATTTCAGTAATCATTTTACAAGTTTTATGTATATCAAGTCATCACATTCACATCTTAAACTTATGTAATGTTACACTTTAGTTCTATCTCAATAAATCTGGGGGGTAGAAAATGAGTAAAGCAAAAAAACTGACAATACCAAATGCTGGTGAGGATGCCAGGCAACTGAAACTCATATATTGCTGGTGGAAATGCAAAATGGTACCACCACTTTGGAATGACAGCTTCAGGTAAACATACACTTAACTTAACATAGACTTAATTGATCTAGTTTAAGAGCAGGAGTGGGGGTTGAGTGGGTTTAGAAAAATACATGACATGTACTGGTCAAAGAGGCCAGACAGTTTAATGTGTGTATGGATGTTTTGAAGCAGCTGAGTACAGATGAACAAGAAGACAAGTGTAAACACAAAAAAATAAGAGACCAGGTTAAGAGTATCTTCCATACATGTAAGGAAAGTGAAGAAATTTATAGTTAAAGAGGTGATGGTTCCAGGATCAAAATCAAGATTGAGTCTTAAGACGGTGAGATACAAGGTGTATCTACCTTTGGTCTCAATGCCCCAACAGATAATGTGCTCTGCTATAAGTTGTGAAGGTTCAAAGTTGCCTAGCAAGACAGTTGCTTAGCAGAACTGGTGCGACTAGTACCTGCATATAGTTATAAATTGTCATTTCTTTGGTAGTCTTTCTCCCATTTGTCTCCTACCCTAATTTCCATTTTGTGTATGGAAATGAACCTAAACATTGATTATAGACTCATCAAATATATAGCATCTTCAATGTATTGTATGTATTTTATTGATAAATAATATAAATATACAACTTAATAATGTCATACACATCATGACTTTCCAAAAAATAGAAATTATTTTTTCAAAAGAGATAAAAATTATAAATATTTCAAAGTAATTTTTATGCCATTTCTTAATGGTACCAAAATCCTGTTTCTCTCCCAAAAATAATATGCTATAACTGTTCTAAGAAAAGTGATGTGATTGAATATGCTTTATCTTTTAAAAATCTTAGTTTAACATCCTCTAATGTAGCAATTTTAAGTTCTAATTCTAAGTTCAGCTTATTATAATTCTTAGTTGTAATAGCTGCCATGACTAAAGAAGACATATCACAAAAATATGTACTTTTAAATGAAACAAATGCACCATTGCCCATGCTTACCAAAGAATGATACTTGCTTTCTGTTCCCAGTAACCAATTATACACAATGGGTTTGGGGGCAAATGAAGTGAAGTGAAGTCGCTCAGTCGTGTCCGACTCTTTGCGACTCCATGCACTGTAGCCTACAAGGCTCCTCTGTCCATGGAATTTTCCAGGCAAGAGTACTGGAGTTGATTGCCATTTTCTTCTCCAGGGGATCTTCCCCACCCAGGGAAATTTGGGGGCAAATAGGCTCCAAAATCACTGCAGATGGTGACTGCAGCCATGAAATTAAAAGATGCTTACTCCTTGGAAGAAAAGTTATGACCAACCTAGAGAGCATATTGAAAAGCAGAGACATCACTTTGCCAACAAAGGTCCGTTAGTCAAGACTATGGTTTTTCCAGTGGTCATGTATGGATGTGAGAGTTGGACTGTGATGAAAGCTGAGCACCAAAGAATTGATGCTTTTGAACTGTGGTGTTGGAGAAGACTCTTGAGAGTCCCTTGGACTACAAGGAGATCCAGCCAGTCCATTCTGAAGGAGATCAGCCCTGGGATTTCTTTGGAGGGAATGA
Organism: Ovis aries; assembly: GCF_016772045.2. Classification (NCBI taxonomy): domain Eukaryota; kingdom Metazoa; phylum Chordata; class Mammalia; order Artiodactyla; family Bovidae; genus Ovis; species Ovis aries. The sequence goes on along the minus strand of NC_056080.1, from coordinate 23,496,786 downwards.
TGCTGAAGCTGAAATTCCAGTACTTTGGCCACCTCATGCGAACAGTTGACTCACTGGAAAAGACTCTAATGCTGGGAGGGATGGGGGGCAGGAGAAGGGGATGACAGACGATGAGATGGACGTGAGTCTGAGTGAACTCTGGGAGTTGGTGATGGACAGGGAGGCCTGGCGTGCTGCGATTCATGGGGTCGCAAAGAGTCGGACACGACTGAGCGACTAAACTGAACTGAGGCCAGTTAATTTCCACCCTCCTTAATATTAATCCATTTTTCTTACAAAGTAATCAGAATGTGCCTAATTTGTACATCTTTCACAAAGTGTCTCAAATCCCACAAAAATTCTGTTTTGAAAAATTTAAAGGAATTAGAAATTTCTGTTTTCAACCTGTACATGCATGCATGAGCGTGTGTGTGTTTGAGAGACAGAGAGAATTATATATGACACTGGTTTTCAGTGACAAAAATCTCATAAGGAAGAAATACATTCCCAAACATCTAGTTTCAAATGCAGTCTCCATTACACAAGTTTGTTTTGAAAAGCAGTTACATTCTCATACAGTGTTAAAACATCAACTTTATATTGAAGATATAGATTGTGTAGGCATGTGTGTGAATAAACACATGGAAATATTCTACTGTCAGATATGATTAGGCATCATTGCTCATATGTGACAATGAGGCTAAGGAAGAATTCACACAGGAGCAGGAGAATCAGCTCTCCATTTTCTTATGTTTTGCTTGCACTTACATTCTAAATATTTCCTTAATCCTCAGTTTCTTAGCAGAATTCCTTTTAATCTACTGGTCTATTTGGAGAGCAATAGATCAATTAATATATAATATAGGTAGCATCTACCACAAATCCAGTAAACAGGGCAAAAAATCAATTTAAAACCAGAAAAGACTGAAATAAGTGAGTCACCACCAAGCCTCCTGAATTCCCCTTGGCCAAACAGAATCCATTATCATCTCATATATGAACTGAATAGATACATCTATATCAGCCTATATATTACATAAAAAAGCCAAATTTCTTTCTTATTTTTATATAAAAATAGAAACTAAATTTTTGCTTCACAAATGTTACCTCTCTGGTACACACATTCCACTATGGAGAGATTCATGAAATATATCATAAGATCCATTTAAGGAAACATTTTACAACCAATAAAATCATATGACAGAAAAATAATTAAATATGGGGAAAGACCATATACCATTAGAGTGAAAAGTAGTTTACCAATAGCATTTTTTCTATATGTGGGACAAAGGAAATATGTTTATATATGAGTGAATACAGTCAATGAAAAGTTACTAGAAGCATACACACCAGAATGTTAGCAGCAATTATCTCAGGATGGTAAGACTATGGGTAATTGCTACTTCCCTGTCTCTCTCTTACATTTTCCAAAATGTCTCTAATCATTTTCTAATCAGAGGAAGATATATTACTGTTTTCCCACTACTTTCACAAGAAGTATGTGCTACCCTGTTATTCCATAACAAGATTGTTATGAAATACAATGACTATACAGTGTCCATTCCATTCATTCATCAAAAGGTTGATAGTTCACTGTGTACCAGGCACTGCTCCAGACCCCAGGGGATACAACAATGTGCAGAAACAGACTCAGTTCTGCCCTCAGGAGAGAGAAGCAGACAATAATCAATAGATTGAAAACACAGCAAGAGTAAGTATTACGAATGGAGAATACACATTGCCATAAAAAGCAAAAAAGGGAGACCTAACCTAGAATGAAGGGGAAAAGATACTGAAAGTATTCGGTAGATGTCCAGACTTATTTAAAACATTTTAAATGAGACTGTCATGATTTTTCATTCAAAACCAAACTGTAATAATCTGTGGGTTATTTGTGGCTTTCTATTATTTATGTCTCTATTCTTTTCTATTAGGATGAATAATAAACAGTTGCTTGAACTTTGCAAAGTGTCAGAAAATAAGAAAACTGAGGAAAGAATACTTTGGTAAAATCAAAAGTATTCTAAACAATTGTTAAGTCATCCGAAGGTAAGAATCAAAAGTAAACTTTTAATCTAGCATAAGAAATTATGAGAAGACAGAAGTTCTAATAGAAGTAGAATTTCTAGTGAGCCAGTCCCTAGAGAGATGGGTCCCAGTTACTGGGTTTCCTTGGTGGTAGTGGTTTAGCAGCTAAGTCATGTCCAATTCTTGTGACCCCATGGACTATAGCCTGCCAGGCTCCTCTGTCCATGGGATTCTCCAGGCATGAATACTGGAGTGGGTTGCCATTTCCTTCTCCAGGGTTTCCTTGGTTACCACTAAAAATTGGTAAAAGACATTTGGGAACAGTCAGGTTTAATGGGAAATATGTGACAAGATTGAATTTATCTCAGATAGAGTTAGACAGACCCTGTCAATTTCATGGTCCTGCCCTCCCCAATGTGTACATTTCACCAATGGACAAAATGACTCAGAAGAAAGATGTACACAAATCCGGCTTCTATACTGCACTCCCCCAAATGTTAGGCAACTGTAAATTAATACACATGATCACCTCATCTGTTTTCTAATACTGCTCTCCTAAGGCATTTTAGAGGGTCAGTGATTTTTCAGTTCCTTAAATCATTTCTGCCAACACTGTTGCTTATGATAAACTGCTAAGAAGCCTAAATCTGCCATGTTCCTTTACTTGATGAAAATGTAAATCTTTCCAAACACATTGATTTTTATCGTTGTAAAGTATACTTGTAAAGCATTTTGCAAGGTTCTGAGTCACACTGGATAAAAGAAATTTTAAAGAGAGATGCCACCACTTTGCCCACCATTACCATTTCTTCTGGAGAAATGAAATGATTTTGCACAGTGTACCAGGTCACAACTGGGATACACCAAAGATACTGGTCATTCTTTTAAGAAGACTTCATGATTAAGAGCCCGTGTGACATACAGCACTGTGACACTATAGACAATTGAGCTGCTGAATTTGGGGGCACAGCTGAATGTTGATTAGTGTCAGTTATCTCTTTGGGTGAAGAAAGATGCAAAGGTGTTCTTTTTCCTGCCTTTCCCAGAAAGATGAGCAAAAAGGCAGCGTGTCATAGCTAACGACCTGCTCAGCTCCATTACTCCTGGCCTAGCATCTGAGAGAGGTAAATGATTTCACTGATTAGAAAATGAATCTTGAAAATGCAAGAGCTGCACAGAATGCTGGCCCAGAATTGCACAGATATTTGAATGAACATGGAGAATAAATTCATGTAAAATTACTCCCCGTGAAAATGCACCATTAAAGATGTGTGTTTTGGTCCAATGATCATCACTGATAATATCATTAAAGTACTCTTTCATGGTACTAAATTCAAGAATAATTTGGACATTTAAATATGCACATTTTTAAATGTTAGAAATCTAGCTCAATTCACACCAACGCACAGGGATAAATATGCCTTATTTCTGCAACCAAGCCCCCTTTTTGGCTGAAGAAGTCATATCTTATAGCATAACAAAGCTGAAGAGAACCTGCAGGAGTGAAATGTTGATAGTGCTGGTAACAGTGACGTTTCTATAAGATAGTGAATGTGAGCATATAGGGAATTAGCTGCTCCTCGGGTAAAAGGTAGACATTTTGAGAGGTACATTAATTTGTTCAGTCTACTAATGTACTATTTAGTAAACTGTATCTCCAGGGCATTAAATAGCATCACAATGCTCAGGAGGGAAGCTAGGATTGGAAATGCATTATCTACTGTGCTGAGAGGAGTTCATTCACCCCAGGAAATCTGGCCCAATGAAAAGTCAATCCAGTGCATTAACTTGGTACACAAAATTATGTAATATATTCTTTTGTCCTTGGTACAGAGACAAGTATTCCCTTTAATAGACATTCCCACGTGTAATACATAGGAAAGACATTGCGCCACAAATGCTAAACAAGATATGGTTAGAACTAATGGGCTTTTGTTTCTAGCCCATCTCCATCAATCATCCCTTTTGTCATCTCTCCTTTGTGGAGGGAGCTACAAGAATATTTCCTTAGGATTCTTTCCTCATTCAGGGAAGACCTCCTTCTGCTGCTGCTGCTGCTGCTGCTGCTGCTGCTGCTGCTGCTGCTGCTAAGTCACTTTAGTCGTGTCCAACTCTGTGCGACCCCATAGACAGCAGCCCACCAGGCTCCCCCGTCCCTGGGATTCTCCAGGCAAGAACACTGGAGTGGGTTGCCATTTCTTTCTCCAATGCATGAAAGTGAAAAGTGAAAGTGAAGGCACTCAATTGTGTCTGACTCTTAGCGACCCCATGGACTGCAGCCTAACAGGCTCCTCTATCCATGGGATTTTCCAGGAAAGAGTACTGGCATGGGGTGCCATTGTCTTCTCCGCAGGGAAGACCTAGCCCCAAAGAATGAACCAAGTACAAACACCACCCAATAAACATGACCACACACACACACAAAAAAAAAATCAGTGGTATGTTAGTGGCAGTTGTAGTACTTGCCTTAAATGAAGTTATTATGTATCCATTGAGATAGATGCCAAATGACAGTTATTTTGTGGATTACCAATGAACATCAAACAATATAAAACAAAGATCAAATACAGCTCAGGTGAATAAAAAAGAATATGGAGTGGAGTAAGATTACAAATAAAAATGCATTGGTGAGCCTTGATGCCAAAGTTATATGGATGGCCAAACACTGGGGTTTAGATAAGAAAATAAAGGCTAGCAATGGAGTTGTAGAGTCAGAATTCTAATACCAGACAGAGCTTCAGGGAGCCCTATCATTTATCAAACAAAGAAGCTGAGGCCCAAGGGGACAGAACAACTTGTTCAAAGTCACATGGATTATCAGTTACAGTTAGAGGACTAGAAGCTACTACTATTGGTTGGCCAGAAAGTTCATTCAGGTCCCTAACATCTTATGGAAAAAGCTGAATGAACTTTTTGGCCAACCAATAGTTCTGTCTTTTCCTCTTTAGCATAAATTGAGAAAAGTAGTCCCTAGTTCTAGAGAAGCTAAGCTGTTTTTCTGACAGAGTTGGAAGACCTCAGACTCCTTCAAGATCATTCCATATGAGGAAAAGCAAAAAGAAAAAAAAAAACAAAACCACCCTGCATATCACACCTCTATTTACATATAATCTTTAAAACACAATTCCAATGTATTAATAAATCCCTTGAAATGAACTGAACTGCTGTGTGAAACAACACAGTTTTATGGATTTGTTGCTATACTGCATATTTAGCCCTGGAAAACAAACAAAATAATACTGTTCTGTGAACAGAGCCTCCAGATTGCATTATTTAATACTCCTGATAGATGATAGTCATTTTTGCAAGTGGCATCTGGCCAAGATTGTGGGTCTCAAAGAGTGTCTCAACTGTGCTCAATCATTACATCTCCTTCTATTAAAAACCTGTATTGGGGTTTCTAGAACTCACAGCAATCAATCTGCTTGATTAATGAAATTTTTTTCTAAGGCTTTTGTTTTCCTGGCACTGGCTCTCAAAAAATTAGACTCTCATTTCCTCCTCCATTTGTGGTTGCTAGGAAAGAGAGATTTTGTGATAAATATTTATTATCTTCCAATTCCTGTCTCCCTTATGGTGGGGTTATTGCTTTATTCAGCTCCAGAGCTAAGGAAAATGTCTGCCATGTCATTAATAATAAACAAAGCTGTAGTGTGTGTGCAATAATGAATTAAGCTCATCCCAGCCCATCTGCGCATCACCATTCACAGACCTCTTGTCAAAGGAAGGTTCTGCAGGATCCATAGGTCCTTGGTCCTCTCATTATGTAAGTAATCCATGGGAGGAGTTAAGCTGTAAAATATTTTAATACAAAGTGAGCAATCTCTTTTCTCGAATATTTGTCCGGCAATGAAGCAAAATTCTAGCTACTGTTGTCCCAGGGTTGAGGGTGAAAGAAAAGGGAAAGTTACCAAGGCTCATTTGATCTTGGAGAATCAACGGAGCAGCCTCCTTATGGAAATTAGGTAGCTGGAGTGGGTAAGAATCAGTCTGGACTTTTTCACTTTTTCTACTTCTTAGCCAATTTAGAATGGTCCCCCTCAATGTGCTGGTGAGCCTTTCCCAAACAGCCTCATAAAAATTTCACTAACATTTCTGTCTCCCTACACTAATTCTTCTCTGGTAAACAGCACTGTATGTATTGTTCGGACAATAAATTCCTGTTCTGTTTTAGATAAAAGCTTCCACACTTCCATAACTTATTTCTAACATAATAGATTCTCTAAACTCGTGCTTCTCAAACACTGATAAGCACACAAGCTGCCCAGGAATCTAGTTAAAATGCAGAGTCCAATTCAGCAGGTCTGGGATTGGGACCTGAGATCACATTCCTAGCAAGCCCTCCAGGGATGCCAAGGCTGCTGAGCAGTAAGACCTAAATGATACATCTCTCCCCTTGGAACCTCAAAGAGTCAAGCAAAGACAACAAATTAAGAAGCCCACACAAAGACAAGATTTGTAAACATTTTATATATAGTATTTTATACTTTTTATATAGATGTATCTGATGTTTTAATGCAGAGTTGACTGTCAACACCTTGCTTCTCTAAATTATAATACCCTATCACTGGATACCACAATCACAGAAAACTAACCAATCTAATTACATGTACCACAGCCTTGTCTAACTCAATGAAACTATGAGCCATGCCGTGTAAGGTCACCCAAAATGGGCAGGTCATGGTGGAGAGTTCTGGCAAAATGTGGTTCACTGGAGAAGGGAATGGCAAACTACTTCAGTATTCCAGCCTTGAGAACCCCATGAACAAGATGAAAAGGCAAAAAGATAGGACACTGAAAGAGGAACTCCCCAGGTCAGTAGGTGCCCAATATGCCACTGGAGATCAGGGGAAAATAGCTCCAGAAAGAATGAAGAGATGGAGCCAAAGCAAAAACAACACCCAGTTATGGATGTGACTGGTGATAGAAACAAGGTCTGATGCTCTAAAGAGCAATATTGCATAGGAACCTGGAATGTTAGGTCCATGAATCAAGGCAAATTAGAAGTGGTCAGACAAGAGATGGCAAGAGTGAACGTCAACATTCTAGGAATCAGCGAACTAAAATGGACTGGAGTGGGTGAATTTAACTCAGATGACCATTATATCTACTACTGTGGGCAAGACTCCCTTAGAAGAAATGGAGTAGCCATCATGGTCAACAAAAGAGTCTGAAATGCAGTACTTGGATGCAATCTCAAAAACAACAGAATGATCTCTGTTCGTTTCCAAGGCAAACCATTCAGTATCACAGTAATCCAAGCCTATGCCCTGACCAGTAATGCTGAAGAAGCTGAAGTTGAATGGTTCTATGAAGACCCACAAGACCTTCTAGAACTAACACCCAAAAAAGATATCCTTTCCACTATAGGGGACTGGAATGCCAAAGTAGAAAGTCAAGAAATACCAGGAGAAACAGGCAAATTTGGCCTTGAGATACAGAATGAAGGAGAGCAAAAACTAAAAGAGTTTTGCCAAGAGAACACACTGGCCATAGCAAACACCCTCTTCCAACAACACAAGAGAAGACTCTACACATGGACATCACCAGATGGTCAACACCAAAATCAGATTGATTATATTCTTTGCAGCCAAAGATGGAGAAGCTCTGTACAGCCAGCAAAAAAACAAGACTGGGAGCTGACTGTGGCTCAGGTCATGAACTCCTTATTGCCAAATTCAGACTTAAATTGAAGAAAGTAGGGAAAACCACTAGACCATTCAGGTATGACCTAAATCAAACCCTTAACGATTATACAGTGGAAGTGAGAAATAAATTTAAGAGACTAGATCTGATAGAGTGCCTGATGAACTATGGATGGAGGTTCGTGACACTGTACAGGAGATAGGAATCAAGACCATGCCCAAGAAAAAGAAATGCAAAAAAGCAAAAATGGCTCTCTGAGGAGGCCTTACAAATAGCTGTGAAAAGAAAAGAAGCAAAAAGCAAAGGAGAAAAGGAAAGATATACCCATTTGAATGTAGAGTTCCAAAAAATAGCAAGGAGAGATAAGAAAGCCTTCCTCAGTGATCAGTGCAAAGAAATAGATGAAAACAACAGAATGGGCAAGACTAGAGATCTCTTCAAGAAAATTAGAGATACCAAAGGAACATTTCATGCAAAGATGAGCTCAATAAAGGACAGAAATGGTATGGACCTAACAGAAGCAGAAGATATTAAGAAGAGGTGGCAAGAATACACAGAAGAACTATACAAAACAGATCTTCATGACCCAGATAATCACGATGGTGTGGTCACTCACCTAGAGCCAGACATTCTGGAATGTGAAGTCAAGTGGACCTTGGGAAAATTCACTATGAATAAAGCTAATGAAGGTGATGGAATTCCAGTCAAGCTATTTCAAATCCTGGAAGATGATGCTGGGAAAGTGCTGCACTCAATATGTCAGCAAATTTGGAAAACTCAGCAGTGGCCACAGGACTGGAAAAGGTCAGTTTTCCTTCCAATCCTTAAGAAAGGCAATGCCAAAGAATGCTCAAACTACCGCATAATTGCACTCATCTCACATGCTAGTAAAGCAATGCCCAAAATTCTCCAAGCCAGGCTTCAGCAATACATGAACCATGAACTCCCTGATGTTCAAGCTGGTTTTAGAAAAGGCAGAGGAACCAGAGATCAAATTGCCAACATCCACTGGATCATCAAAAAAGCCAGAGAGTTCCAGAAAAACATCTACTTCTGCTTTACTGACTATGCCAAAGCCTTTGACTGTGTGGATCACAATAAACTGTGGAAAATTCTTCAAGAGATGGGAATACCAGACCACCTGACCTGCCTCTTGAGAAAGCTGTATGCAGGTCAGGAAGCAACAGTTAGAACTGGACATGGAACAGACTGGTTCCAAATAGGAAAAGGAGTACGTCAAGGCTGCATATTGTCACCCTGCTTATTTAACTTATATGCAGAGTACATCATGAGAAATGCTGGGCTGGAGGAAGCACAAGCTGGAATCAAGATTGCCGGGAGAAATATCAATCACCTCAGATATGCAGATGACACCACCCTTATGGCAGAAAGTGAAGAAGAACTAAAGAGCGTCTTGATGAAAGTGAGAAAGAGAGTGAAAAAGTTGGCTTAAAGCTCAATATTCAGAAAACGAAGGTCATGGCATCCAGTCCCATCACTTCATGGGAAATAGATGGGGAAACAGTGGAAACAACTTTATCTTTTGGGGCTCCAAAATCACTGCAGATGGTGACTGCAGCCATGAAATTAAAAGACACTTACTCCTTGGAAGGAAAGTTATGGCCAACCTAGATAGCATATTAAAAAGCAGAGACATTACTTTGCCAACAAAGGTCTGTCTAGTCAAAGCTATGGTTTTTCCAGTAGTCATGTATGGATGTGAGAGTTGGACTATAAAGAAAGCTGAGTGCCAAAGAATTGATGCTTTTGAACTGTGATGTTGGCGAAGACTCTTGAGAGTCCCTTGGACTGCAAGGAGATCCAACCAGTCCATTCTGAAGGAGATCAGCCCTGGGATTTCTTTGGAGGGAATGATGCTGAAGCTGGCCAGTACTTTGGCCACCTGATGTGAAGAACTAACTCATATGAAAAGACCCTGATGCTGGGAAAGATTGAAGGCAGGAGGAGAAGGGGACGACAGAGGTGAGATGGTTGGATGGCATCACTCACTAAATGGAAATGAATTTGAGCAAGTTCCAGGAGTTGATGATGGACAGGGAGGCCTGGCGTGCTGTAGTTCATGGAGTCTCAATGAGTCAGACACAACTGAGTGACTGAAATGTACTGAACTGATGACTGGATATGTCCCTTAAGCTAATAAGGCAAATATCAGGTATTCTTCTGAATGGTATTGCTCTAAAAGGGTTCTTCTATTGTTCATTGTCACCATAGCTTCACTTTCTCCTCATCTAAGCCCTAAGCTCCCTAAAGCTACAAGAGACATCTACTATTATATCTTAACAGCCCCTCACTTAGCAGGTTGTCAAATCCAGTCCAACCACCGTTAATAAATGTCTACTATCTGATTGGCACCAGGTTGAGCTCTAGACATGCTGAAAGCAATAAGGAAACATCACCATGATCTCAAGGAAATTAAAGTCAACACTAAGCAGGTAAAATCGAATATGTTCATTTCTAACTCTATTAAGTCCAAATCTTCTATGCAAACTCTATGTAACTTTTTGAATTCTTTGGAAACTGTAAATAAACTTCAAGGACCATAATTTTTTATGTGAATCCAATGCTTTGTCATATCTTTTATACATTGCTATTTGACAGCATTTCAACTGACCAGAAGTAAACAAATGAGGAAAATGAAAATAACAACAAAAAATGCATTCTTAATTCCTGAGAACATTTGACAGCTCTAATATGGATGAATTCTATACCACTGGAGTGGAAAGCTTTCACAAACAATCAAAAGAAAGATGTTTTCTCCTACTTGTTACTTAGCAGTCAAGTCACACCAAGGTTAAAAATATAATTTCCATATTCCTTATCTTAGGGGACTCAATCAAGCAAGACTCCTTTCAACCCTCATTGGGACAGGAAGGAACAGATGCAAAAGCATCTGCCCTGCTTCAAAATGATGAAAATGCTACCGTGATAGCAAAGACAGCTCTGGGTCACTCCATAAAAGTCTCTAGTCTCAACATGAAAGTGTTCTATTGACTATCATTGTGGTGAAAATAAAGAATGATACAGAATAACATTTTAATTATCAACTTCAAAACATAGCTATTGGTCTTCTCTGTTCCATCTCACAGCATTATCACTCATATCCCTAATTGACACTTCCTTATGTGCCTTTTGGGGGACTGAAAAAATGCTCGAATACTTGACATCTTTGGTGCAGCAACAGTGACATCCAGTGGGTAGCAAGATTAACCCCAAAATTCTGTATCAACTCAACGAGGGTTAGGATATGCAAATAAAAAAGCAATGTTTTTGGTTACTCATAGCCACTTACTATGAGAACCATACATTTTTAGCTCTCTCAAGATGACAGTCTATTTAGCTGTTATAGTAGTTAATAGACAAAGCAAAGTGGCCTCCTGTCTCACCAATCAAGACACTGCTAAAGTCTCTTTGCAAGTCTATGCCCTTCATTGCAACAGAAAACAACTATTAGTCAGAAAAGCCTTATTAATTTTATGAATAATATTTTTTCCACATTTGCTTAGATTCTCAGTAAGTTATTTAATTTAAGCTGTTTTGCCACCTGAAATGCTTCCAATTACCAAAAACTTTCTAAAATTCAAGTGAAGAAATGTAACTCTTAGGTTTTCTTTATGTATACTTTCAGTATGCTTATACTTATAAATACATTCATATAATACATATTTAAATGCATGTATATAAAATGAAGCTGCCCCTCCTGTGGTGTTGATGGCTAACAGAATTACACAACACAAATACAGTATTCTTGGATTTCCAGACTTTATTTCAGTACTCTGTTTCTATCACTATTGCCCGCCATTGCCCTCATTTCAGTTTGAAGTCACTAAGTGTACTTCAATCTAACTTCTGGAAAATAGACACCACAGAAGTATAACAGTTTTGGAGAAAATAATTGCCCCAGAGGTATGGATCCCTCAGGCTTAGTGGAAAGAATTTAATTACCTAGACCCCCAGAATCTATCAGAAGAGACATCAATATTGCTAAAATTCCTCTGAAAGCAGAACTAGATTTCCAGGCAGAAGAAAGGAAAGAGACCAATAAATTTGGTTCATTAGCCCACATTGGCTCCCTTAGCAAGAAAGCAAGCAGGGGCTCTGAAATGAAATAAATAGAGTACTTGCCAATTAAAGTGATCTATCAAAAAACAAGATCAGACTCACTGTACAGAAAAAACAAAATCTCTACAGTTTCAAAAGTAGCAGGAAGCCCAGAATTCCTGGGCCCTGTTATTAACACAATAGCTTTCATAATATATTGGAATAAGCCCATCAAATCTTTTAGACAAACTAAATGACACTGTATGATGTGCATGCAAAAAAAAAGAAAAGAAAGCAAAGAAACTCACAATAATCTCAGAATAATGCATGGAAACCAAAAGTAAGATGGTCGTTCCTAAGACATTTAATCTGCTAAACCAACACTGACCAACAGGGCAGCTAGCAACTAACTTTGGCTGTTGAACACATTACATGTGGCCAGTCCAAATTAATATGCACTGTAAGTATGAAATATGCATTGGGCTTTGAAGAGTTAGCATGAAAAAATAATTTAAAAAATAAACTAATAGTTTGTATATTGATGATGTGTTAATAACATTGGATATATTTAGTTAAAATACATTATCAAAATAATTTTATCTGTTCCTTTTTGCTTTTTTAATCTAGATTAAAATTATATATGTAGTTTGTATTATATTTCTATAGACAGTGTTTCTCTAAGCAAATATGCAAGAATGAACATGTTCACAAAAAAACTCCACCATTTTAAATACTACCCTGTCTTAACAGATTTATCTACTCAACTGTTGTAGCCTTCTCTCTTACTTTTTCAAATTTACATACATAAGTGTGTTTTAATGATTACAGTTGCTATAACTATCCACTGGTCATACAGGCATACTATAAGTAGAGAGGCATAATTCAGGTGTTAAGCTTGTAGATTCTGAAGCCAAATTTGAATGCCAGGTCTGCCCCTTCCTATCTGTATAACTATGGGCATGTTATTCAAATGTTTTTGTGTCTCAGTTTCCTCAAATGTAAAATGAGAATAAAAATAGAGTTATGCTCAGTTGCTCAGTCGTGTCCAACTCTTTGTGACCCTATGGACTGTAGTCCACCAGGCTCCTCTCTCCATGAGATTTTCCAGGCAAGAATACTGGAATGGGTTGCCATTTCCTACTTCAAAAAATAGGATTATTGAGGGGATAAAACAAGTTAATAAATTAATCCTTTCCTGACAATGCCCAGCAATTAGAAAACATTATTATTAATGATACAGTTGATTTACTCTTTATGATTGACAGTTTAAAAGAGAACAATGAACATCTGATACCTTCAACTATTTTCAGAAGGTTAAAGAAGCATCTACTATATGTGCTTCTAAAATTATATCACACTCTTCAAGTAATGATTCATACAGCAATCTTTCTGATCAAGTCACTTACAATATTAACAATTTCTTCATTTTTTCTTTTTAAGAAAATCCATAATATATCTTCATTTTTTTTCTAAGTCCTTCTTGCCCCTTCCTTTTGTTAATCTATTGTAACCATGTTTTCCCTCCCCATTACCAAACCTTCAAAGCTCATTCAGACTCTTAATTGTTTCATCTAGGTCTAAAAAGCAGTTTCTTCATATTCTTTCCCTTTCTTTCCTAGAAATCCCTCATTCCTAGTCACATCTGCCATTTTTCAGACATGGCCCAAGTTCCAACTTCCCCACAAGGCCATCTCCATCTGCATTAGCCTGTGTTATTCCAATTCTCAAACTCTCACGTTGTTGCCTATTCATTCCTTCAAGTAATGGTTACTGACTACCTACATCAGAGAATTAGGTCCAGGGATACCAAGGAAAGTGAAACACACGTGAATTTTCACCCTCATGGAAATTACAGCCTGAGTGGAAAGAGAGACATCAGATAAGTAAGTCCTCCTAAGAAAGATGAATGTCATGATACATGAGCCAGGGAGCTAAGGCACTGATATCAGGACACATGACAATGTTTGCTTCCCTGTATCTTTCATTTCTTTAATAACCTCTCCAGCATCCTACTAGACACATAGGAGGAATTTAAATATTGGTTGGACAAATATATACAATATTTTTTTATTAATTACATCCTATCTCTTTCACAATACCTACCATTTGACTCCCTAAGGTTCAACTTTTACCCTTGATTATTGCATGGTATAGAGAACAAATCGTGCCACTCAGGTGACCTAAGCTAGATCTCTGCACCCAAACCCAACTATACATTTGCATCTGCTAACCAAAGTGCTGTGCAAATTCAAAGAAACTGGCATTTTTGGTCTATTCCTGAAACATCTTCATCTCTTTAAAATTCAGCAAAATTTCCCCAAGTTCCTTTCCTTACATAACTTTAAAAAATTTAACTGCAATTCAATAGCCCAAATATAATCACTGTTGATAATTTCATGTAGACCTTTTCAGTTTTTTTTTTTTCCATGCACATATATCCATGTATTTTGCTTTCTAAAATTGGGGTCAAATGGTACATACATTCTTATAACCTAATTTTCATCTAATATACAATGAGTGTTCTCCCATATCACTGTAATTTCATCTACACAATGGTTTTTAATGGTCATATAATATGGATAGAGAGTAATTATTGAGCATTAGCATTGGAGGTGATGGAATTCCAGTTGAGCCATTTCAAATCCTGAAAGATGATGCTGTTAAAGTGCTGCACTCAATATGCCAGCAAATTTGGAAAACTCAGCAGTGGCCGTAGGACTGGAAAAGGTCAGTTTTCATTCCAACCCCAAAGAAAGGCAATGCCAAAGAATACTCAGACTACCACACAATCGCACTCATCTCACATGCTAGCAAAGTAATGCTCAGAATTCTCCAAGCCAGTCTTCAGCAATACATGAACCGTGAACTTCCAGATGTTCAAGCTGGATTTAGAAAAGGCAGAGGAACCAGAGATCAAATTGCCAACATCCGCTGGATCATCAAAAAAGCCAGAGAGTTCCAGAAAAACATCTATTTCTGCTTTATTGATGAAAGGTTGTTGTTTCACGCAAAGACGCCGGGATTCTAGGCCCCGGAGGAGAAGAATTCACTCCGGGGCCAGAGACGAGGCTTGATCACTCAGAGCTTTTGTGTAATAAAGTTTTATTAAAGTAGAAAGGAGATAGAGAAAGCTTCTGACATAGGCATCAGAAGGGGTCAGAAAGAGTAACCCCCTGCTAGTCTTCAGCTAGATTTTATGTAGTCACCAGCATTCTGTTAATGAAAGAAAGGAATGTCTTAAAACTCGGAATGGCACCAGGCCTCTCACTCATAAGATGCATTTTGGGATAATCTTGGCACCAAATAGTTCATCCTGGGCCATAAAATGATTAACTTGAATCTTGAAGAAGGGCAGATCACCATACAAATAGTTTCATTTACATAGATTAGAGGAACAATATCTGAGTATAACATACTGGTTTGTCGAGTAGGTTCTGAGCCAAAAGGTGGAACCGACTTGAAGACAGAGTTTGGGGTAAATGCATAGTACATTAGCATAGCTTAAGAAAAACATTTCCATAAGAAAAAGGCATTGGTTATCTCTACGTTTGAGAATAATTAACTTCAGGTGAAACCAGGTGTCATTATGGCAACACAGAATTTTAAGAGAAGCTTCCTTTTAAATTCGTATAGAGAAGGAAAAAATATCGCTAGTTTGTTTCCTCCTGCTGCTTAAGAGAAATAAATATGCCTGACACTTGCAGGCTATTTCCTCCGTTTGGAGACCCCTGGCCTTCCTGCCTGTTACCTTCTCATTGACTACGCCAAAGGTCTTTGACTGTGTGGATCACAATAAACTGTGGAAAATTCTGAAAGAGATGGGAATACAGACCACCTGACCTGCCTCTTGAGAAACCTATATGCAGGTCAGGAAGTAACAGTTAGAACTGGACATGGAACAACAGACTGGTTCCAAATAGGAAAAGAAGTATGTCAAGGCTATATATTGTCACCCTGTTTATTTAACTTATATGCAGAGTACATCATGAGAAACGCTAGGCTGGAAGAAGCACAAACTGGAATCAAGATTGCCAGGAGAAATATCAATAACTTCAGATATGCAGATGGCACTACCCTTATGGCAGAAAACGAAGAGGAACTAAAAGCCTCTTGATGAAAGTGAAAGTGGAGAGTGAAAAAGTTGGCTTAAAGCTCAACATTCAGAAAACAAAGATCATGGCATCTGGTCCCATCACTTGATGGGAAATAGATAGGGAAACAGTGGAAACAGTGTCAGCCTTTTTTTTTGGGGGGGGGGGGCTCAAAAATCACTGCAGATGGTGATTGCAGCCATGAAATTAAAAGACACTTACTCCTTGGAAGGAAAGTTATGACCAACCTAGATAGCATATCACAAAGCAGAGACATTACTTTGTCAACAAAGGTCTGTCTAGTCAAGGCTATGTTTTTTCCAGTGGTCATGTATGGATGTGAGAGTTGGACTGTGAAGAAAGCTGAGCGCCAAAGAATTGATGCTTTTGAACTGTAGTGTTGGCAAAGACTCTTGAGAGTCCCTTGGACTGCAAGGAGATCCAACCAGTCCACCCTAAAGGAGATCAGTCCTGGGTGTTCATTGGAAGGACTGATGCTGAAGCTGAAACTCCAATACTTTGGCCACCTCATGTGAAGAGTTGACTCTTTGGAAAAGACCCTGATGCTGGGAGGGATTGGGGCAAGAGAAGAAGGGGACGACAGAGGGTGAGATGCTGGATGGCATCACCGACTCGATGGACATGAGTTTGAATAAACTCCGGGAGTTGGTGATGGACAGGGAGGCCTGGCGTGCTGTGATTCATGGGGTCGCAAAGAGTCGGACACGGCTGAGCGACTAAACTGAACTGAGCATTGCTTTTATTTTCAGTTGTCTATTTTCCATTAAATGGGCTTCCCATCAGCGGACAAAGCGGGGAGCAGGTTACAGAAAACAGAGGTGTATTTCTTCCTCCTACCCCTCAGCTTAACCCAACTGGTAAACCAGTATTTATTTCTTCCCTAAAATTTGATTCCCCAGCTTATGGTAAACAGGCTATGCACCACTATTTTCTAGCTATTGTCATTCAAGCTCCTTCTTATCAAATGAGATGATGGCTATGAAGCACTTTATAAAGTACTTAAAGATACAGAATTAGAAGCATATACACCTTTTTCTGAGCTAAAAAATAATGGCATGTTTACATAGCTAAAGATGTAAAAACTATAACCATATGATTGTTCTGTTGTTACCATGGTGAAGTTTGGAACCATATTTCCTAGGGTCCTGTTCCTTATGTGCTTTCAGGTTAGAGTAGGCCAAAAAACTTTACAAAACTAAAAAATAAAAAATAGCATGTTTAATATGTATTGCTAAAAATAAGAACTGTTCACAAAGCCAGTGTATAATATACTCCAATTAGAGAGAAAAGTATCTATTTTACATAGATATATTGGCAGGCTATAACAAAAAATTTGACAATGATTATTCCTGGGTTTAGAACATGTGGTGAGCTCTAATTTCTTTCTTTCCTTTTTTTTTTTTTTTTGCTTTACTTACCTGTAATTCCTCCCATAGCTACATTATTTGAATAGAGAGAAAGATTATTTTGAAGTATTATCTAAATATGATTTTGATGCTGTTATTTTTCTAATTTTATATTCCCTTCTCGGGATCTTCCCAACTCAGGGATTGAACCCAGGTCTCCTGCACTGCAGGCAGACTCTTAAGCATCTGAGCCACCAGGGAAGCCCAGCTTTATATCATTTTTAATTTATGTGCTTATACTATGACATGTATCAAAAAGGGTGATTATTGTCAAATTCTAATTACTGATTAGATTAGTTTCTTAGAGCTTCCTTAACAAATTACCACAAAATGAGTGGCTTAAAGAAACAGAAATGCATTGTCTCATAGTTCTGGGAGCTAGCAGTCCAAAATCAAGGTGTCAGCAAGACCATGCTTTCCCTCTGCTGGTTTTAAAAGCGATCCTTGGCATTTCTTGATGTGCAGTTATATAATGCCAATCTCTGCCACCATCAGCAGATAGTAATCTTCCTGTGCGCCTCACACTGTCTTCCTTAAAGACACCTGTCACCCTGGATTAAGGACCTGCCTATGCCAGTATGATTGCATCTTAACTAATTATAGCTGCAACAACCTTATGTCCAAACAGGGTCACAATTTGAGGTACTGAGGATCAGGCCTCCAACATAACAATACTATTACTACTACTACTTCAACCCATATGACTAATCAAGGGATTTTTTATTTTATTTTAAAAGCTACACATTTAAATAAATTATTCCCTCAGTTTTTTTTTATGTCTTGCTTTTCAAAAATTGATATAGAAAGTCACTTGACTAGGTCTACTCTTCTCAGAACACCATTCCAGGAGCGTTTCCACACTGTATAATTCATCATCTCTACATGATATGTTGGAAAATTATCATCTATACAGAATGAGTTTGAAAACAAAAAGCCCTATGTATGTGAACCATTTATCAATGCCCTGCCAGGAACAGATACAGCTCTTCTGTCACTTGAAACACTGAACATTTCATAACACAACACCTTGTGAATTTGAGATAGATTAACAAAACATTTTTTCTTCTTTTACCAAGACTAAAATGTGTTTTTCAAGTCCATATGAAAGTATCACAAGAAATAAAACAGACTTCTTCTTTTATTTTACACTGTACTGAGAAACTGTTTCTTGCAAAGAAAAAATGGAGAAGCATAACCCTTAAGTAATCAAGATGAGCTCTTGAAAAGCAAAAAAAAGCTACTGAAGTCTAAAAGGCAGTGGATCCACCACACTGTGAACAACTCCTAAGTGTATTTAAGCAATCTTTTGAAAAAGTACCTTTTCATGTACAGCTGCTGATGATCATTCTCTGAAAAAAGTGAAACCTCTATTAAAAAGATACCTTTTTGAAAAAGTATTAAAGGCCAGAATAAAAAATTGTCATAGTGTTGTTTCATAAAGTAACAAGTATATTTTCCCCCAAAAAATAAGTTTTTCTCACTAAGGGCTTCCCAGGTGGTGCTAATGGTAAAGAACCTGCCTGCCAATGCAAGAGACATACGAGATGGGTTTGATCCCTGGGTTGAGAAGATCCCCTGGAGGAGGGCATGGCAACCCACTCCAGCATCCTTGACTAGAAAATCTAATGGACAAAGAAGCCTGGCAGGCTACAGTCATGGGGTCACAGAGTTGGACGCAACTGAGCACAAGCCCATGATGGCCTTGGTGACGAGTAAGTGATAATGCCAAGTGGTTGAGAAATTCAATCCTAGGTAGGTACAACTTAAGACTTCAGTTTGGATTATTCCAATGAGAAATAAAATCACTAAGACAAGTAATTCTGCAATGATAACATATCAGTTAGCCACTGCCAATAATAATGGTACATACCAAACATCTACACAAATCTCCATGGCTTTCAACAATAAGCATTTATTTCCTGCTCGTGCATCTATGAGATAGTTGGGTTTTTACTGATAAAGGCTGTGTTCAGTTGTGATTAGAAGGTATGAGTTAGGTCTACATCTGTTTCACACAGCTCTCCTCTGTCTTGGACAGGAAGCAATCCAAAGCCTATTCTTCTCATGGTGAAAGGCAAAACTGAATACATAAGCACATTTCAAATCTTTGTCTATATCATATCCATTAACATCCCACCCACCTACACAAGTCACAAGGAGAAACCTAAAGTCAGAGGAGAGGGAAGAAGTCTCTTGTCTTCCATGAGGCTATGACAAAGACATCAAAGGACAGAGACCAGTGATCCAATCCACCACAAATAGCATATGAGCTTTATAGCACTAAACAAGATTCTTCTTCTTGAAATATACAGCGCAAATAAAAACCTATCCCTTGAAAGCATCTTGCCCACCAGGAAGCCACAAGGCCAGGGCAACCTATACCAGTCTTATAGATTATTTCGTTTAGTGCTATGAGTGTTAAGCACCTCAATACAAATTATGATGGTATAGTTTATTGTTGTTGTTTAATCACTAAGTTGTGTCCCATTCTTTGGGACCCTATGGATAGTAGTTCACTAGGTCCCCCTGTCCATGGGGTTTTCCAGGTAAGAATACTGAAATGGGTTGCCACTTCTATCTCCAGGGGATCTTCCCCACCCAGCGATTGAACCCATGTCTACTGCATTGGCAGGCCAGTTCTTTACCACTGAGCCACCAGGGAAGAATGATGGTATAATTTAGCCTCTATTATTTTGCCTTGTACTTTTATTTACATGATTATAAATTCTGTTGTTCCAAAATATATTTAATGATCTCTCTAAATCTGGCTGGCATACTCTTATTATTCATATTATCTATCACTATCCCTATTTAACTGTTAGAGAGTTTTTAATAATTGGTCTGTACAAAAATTAAAGTTTTTACATTCATCAGTAATTATTATAGTATTTCAGTCTTACAATACCAAATACACATTTATATTTCAACTGATGATATTTAAACATTTCAATATATCTGCTATGGGTTGTATTGTGCCCCAAGAAAGATGTTATGGTCCTAAATGTGAGCTTGTTTAGGAAAAGGGTCTTGACAGATGATCAAGTTAAGACAAGGTCATTAGAATGGGCTCTAACACAATATAACTGGTATCATTATAAAAAGGGGGAACCTGGACATGAGACAGGCACTTCCAGAGATAACACAATGTGAAAGTACAGGAAAACTGCCCTCTACAAACCGAGAACTGCCTGATGCCAGCAGTGGCAGGGGAGGAGCACAGAACAGATTCTCACAGCTCCCAGAAGGAATCAGCCCTGCAGACACCCTGCTTTCTGACTTCTGCGAGAGAATACATTTCTGTTTACACCACCCAGTGTGTTACTCTGTTTTATGACAGCCCCAGGAAACTAATGTAATCCAATATAAGGAGAGTCTATATTCTAAATTAAATAGAATACTAGATATTACTAATAAATCCAAACGATGTACCTTTTATCTTACTGATATTGTATGCATTTATTTAATGGCAACCTATATGATCACATGATCAGCAAGCTCGGAAGTGTCAGAAATTACACTCAAGTAAGTATTTCGCTATCTGCACTTCTAAAGCTCAAAGACAAAGCCACTTTGGGATAAGCAGTGGAGCACAAGCTAAGAGCAGGTGCATCCTCATTTATCACTGTCTAATATGTCATATATCTTTGCTTCTTTATTTTGTGTATGGTCTACTTCCCTACTCCTCCTGTTACAGTATAAGCACCATACAGGCAGAGAGTTTCTTATGCTTTGCTCACCCTGGTATTCCCAATGCTAGAACAATGCCTGGTATATAACAGGTACTTAATTATTTGTTCAAAAAATGAAATGAATCTCCAAGCAACAATCTAATAATACTCCTCTTTAATAATTCTATAGCTATTTTCTGTCATGTCTTCACTTCTGCCCTTGGATGACCAATGATATACACAAGCTTGGCTTAATTTTTATCCTTCTCAGAGGAAACAAGGAAACCCTAAAACAAGAATATATGCTTATTTTCCAATTCCCCAAATATAAACTGCAAAAGTAAATCCACCATAAGGAAACTCCCAAGAGGGTCAATTATTTCAACACTGCTCTGAGCTTGCAATATTCCTTGGAAACAAATTCTTTCAGATGAACAGCAAGAACTGTAAGGTAGTTGGAAATGCATAGGCCTTGAAGTCAGACTAACCTTGGTTAGAAGCTCACTGCTACCATTAAAAATCTCTCCAGTTCCCTGGCTCCTCCCATGAAATGTAAAGAATAATGCTTCCTTCATAGGGTGTGGTACCATTAAACTGGATATATATGAAGACCCTAGCATTATGAAGGTGAAAGATTCAGGGACAAATCTGAGGAGTCATAGCATTATAGCCAGTTGAAGAGCAGCCAGTTCTGTCAAGACAAAAGATATGCCATCAATAAGTTCCTTAGGGACATCCCTGGTGGTGCAGTGGCTAAGAATACCTCCTGCCAGTACAGGGGACACCGGTTTGATCCCTGGTCTGGGAAGATTCCACGTGCTGTGGGGCAACTAAGCCTGTGCGTCACAACTACTGAAGCCCATGTGCCCTAGAGCCTGTGCTCCTGCAACAAGAGAAGCCACTGCAATGAGAAGCTCTCACACCGCAACTAGAGAGTAGCCCCCACTCGCCGCAACTAGAGAAGAGCCCACACAGCAACGAAGACCCAGCAAAGCCAAAAATAAGTAAATAAATATTTTTTTAAAAAAGTTTCTAAAAGTTTACTGTGTAATTTCTGGCTTTACTTAAAACTGGTATAAGAAAAATCACTGTGAGAGCTATTTGCCTCAAAGGTCAAAGGAGAGTTGTTGTTTCCTCCAGTTTCTAGAGACTGTGTAGATTGCTCTGTGTTGAATGGTAGCATTAGCTGAAGCAGCATTTAGCAGTTCAGCACATGGTTGAGTAAAGCCTGGGGGAGAATTAGATGATAACATTTCAAGGGGAAACTGCCAATGGACAAAAATAGCAAGGAGGCAGGGTTTAGCAATAGAATTTTTAAAGAGGCAAAGCCACACAGTCCTATTCTTTTCAGTGAGTATGCTCCTGAGAGCCAGCTCTTTACCTCCAATCAGTGCTCTAATAGCTGAAGACTGTGGCCTTTAAAAGCTACAACAATTGCTGAGACACAAGCTGAACTAACATTTAATTCTGCATTTGCTGTTTCTTCCACTCAGACTGTAAGGCGCAAACCCTGTCTGCCACCAGAACCAAGGATTTCACAAAGCTACATCTGCAGATCTAGTATTTCCCATCACAGAGGTTTCAGGGAGTAAAAACTCTATAGACTACAGCTCACACTGTTACCATCTGAAAAATGAATGCTATAAACCAACAACAGCTTGGAAGATGATTATCCAACGTGAGGATGATCCTAGTCTTCCACTGCTCATTTCTGGCACTTTAATAATTTTGCCAAGTCTTCACAGAGGTTATGCATTGGCCTCCAAACAGGAACTTCAAATAACACATTCTGCTATTTATTAGCAGTTCCAGGGGTATCTTTAATAGAGGTCATTCCTTGAGTTCTTGTTCACTCCACATATGAACAGAGACATGATTATTGTCACCAAGAGTCAAAAAGTAGTCATTTTACATTTGACTTCCCCTTACCCTTTAGTTGTTGGAAATGGTTTAGGACCAAGCATGTAAGCAGCTGAGCTAACACCTTCAAGACATAATTATTACATAGTTTAAGATTGATGGCATCAGTATGCTTTCCCTCTAGCACTTCATTAGAAGAAATACTCTATCTAAAGTCTCTAGCACTGGCAGGGCACATCATTGAATATTAGTTCACATTCACCCCCTCCCCAAATCAATCACCTAACCTCCCCAAACCTTATTCTCCACATCTACCCTTTCATCAAATGTCATTATTGCTAAAACTGCTAGAAGAGCTGAATACCAGGACCACTACTTTCACATCTCCAATCCTTCAGACATTCACCTGGCTTATACACCATCTCTTGAGAGCAGGATCGCTGGTACCACCATGAAATAGAATAAATTAATTTGCATTAAGGTAAAAATAGTAAAATCCTAGAAACAGGCAGAGGGGATGTTCATACCTCTCAGTGGCAGTTAACATGCCAGGTGGGCAAGAGTTTCTTTGAACACAAAGAGAAGAGAACTGAGATGAACTTAATCAAATCCACTAAGGCTTGAAGAATTGTATATAACAATGTCTTAGAAATTAAATATATATTTTCTTAGTAAATTCACCAATACTCTATACTCAAAGAGACTATAAATACAAAGTAGGACTTCTTATTTCTAGCCATGGTTTGCAAGTTTATTCAGATAAAAGACCTTTTGAAAACAGGTGGGGCAGAAGCTGGATAAATTTATTTTTAATCTTCTTAAATCATCATCAAATTGCTCAAAGACTAAATTCTGGGTGAAAGCCATTGTTGCCCAGAGTGCATTTCCCCATGTAAAACTACACATTTATTTCAGAGTGGACAGAAAACAAGGCCAGGGGCTTCCAAACATAAGAAATCTTACAGGAGGGTCTCCACGTACTAGGTTGTAAAACAGAGTTACACACTCTGATCCCTGGTTCCCAAGACTACCAGAGTAAAGAGAAGTCTTCCATGGCAGAGAAAAGAATAAGTAGGAAAATAATCCATGAGATATTTTTCCATAGACAAGTGCTCAAATGGATTTGTACCTTTTGAACAAAGAACTTGGTTTTATATCAGCTCTGATTGACAGTGTCTGAGCACCTGGCAGAATTAAAACCAAGGTACCTCCGGAGGATGGCACACCATCCTAGGCTTCAAAGAATCTCACACATAATTCTGTGAGGCCAGAGACCCATTAGCAATCAACAAGAAACAGATATGCACAGACTTCAGATGCTGTAATTGTCAGAAATAGATATTAAAACAGCAACGTTCAAAGAAATAAAGAATGAACTTGAAAATATCTGCAAGGAACAGGATGTTTAAAAGTGATAGAGTAGGTTAAAAAAGAACTTTTAAAAACAAAAAATATGATTCTGAAATTAAAAATTAAATGGATGAACTGGGCAGCAGATTAGACAGAAGGAAAAATGTGAACTGAAAGATATGCCAAAAAAAAAAAAGAGAGAGAAAGAGAGAATGAAGGACAATTACAACCTGCTCCAGTATTCTTGCCTGGAGAATCCCATGGACAGAGGAGCCTGGTGGGCTACAGTCCATGGGGTCAGAAAGAGTTAGACATGATTGAGCAACTTTCACACATTTAAAATACACAATTAATGAGAACATACAGTATATCAGAGGGAATTCTACTCAGCGCTTTGTGGTGACCCAAATGGGAAGGAAATCCAAAAAAGGGGGATATATGTATCCACATAGTTGATTCCTTTTGCTGTGCAACAGAGACTGATACAACATTGTAAAGCAACTATACTCCAGTAACTAATATTCAAAAAGAGAATGAAGCACAAAGAGAAAAGAATGAAAAATAAACAGTGTAGCGGGTATGGAATACACAGTGAGAAGATCTAAAACATATAAGATTCAAGAAAGAGAGGAGAGAGAATGGATCAGAGGCATTATGTGAAGAAATATTAACTGATCATTTTCCAAAACAGATGACAGAATCAAGTGCCCAGGAAATCTCAAATAGGATAAATAAAAAGAAGTCTATTCCTAGATCTATTAGGATGAAATGGTAGAAAATCAAAGGCAAAGAGAAAACAAATTAAGCAACAAGAAGAAAGGATGACAGTATGCTTTATAGGACAGCAGTTAGATCAAGAGTTATCTTCAACAACTGAAGCCAGAACACAGTGGAATGATATTTTCAAAGTGAAGAAAGAAAATAACTACCCAATCAGGAAACAAAAAGAAATATTTCGAGCAAAAATAAAATAATTCTAAATGGAAGGTATATAATTAAAGAATGAAGATCAAAACTAAGTGGAAAATATGAGGACTAATATAATTGAACATTCATTACATAAAGCATTACCAACAAAGTCAAGTGACACTTAGGAAAAAAAGACTTATAAATCTTAAATATTTATATTAGAAAAGAGGCAGGATTGAAAATGAATGAACCAACCACCCATATCAAGAAGTTAGGGGAAAAAACAGCAAAATACAACCAAATAAAGAAGTATGGAGGAAATAAAAGAGGAGAAATGAATGAAATAGAAAACAAATATGTAATAGACAGAAATACTAAATCCAAAAGTTGATTTTTCAAAAGGCTAATAAAATTGATAAACCCTAAGGAGGCTTACAAAGTAAAAAGAGACAAGACACAAATATCCAAAGTCACATATGAAAAAATGATCATGAAAGCAGACATTTTTAAAAAGACAATTAAAAGGTATTAAGAACGTTTTAAATAAATAGGTAACTTCCTAGGAAAAAATGTAGTCTCAAAACTGACTTAATAAAACCTGAAAAGTCCTATAATAATTAAAGAACCTGAGTCTGCAGTCAAAATCTTCTTACAAAGAAAACCCAAGGCCCAGTTCTCCTCATTGGTGAGTTCTATAAAATATTCAAAGAAGAAATATTCCAATTTCACACAAATTCTTCCAGAGAAAAGGGAATAAAGGAGCACTACTCTGCCTGATTTTATCAGCCTAGGATAATCCTGTTTAAAAAACATGAGAAAAAAAGCCTCAAGATAATTTCAAACTCAGGAACTCATGCAAATATCCCAAAGAAAATATATCAAAGTGAATACAGCAGAATATGAAAGAAACAATACAACATGACCAAACTGAGTTTACTCCTGGAATGCTGGAAAAGTTTAATATTAAAAACATAACTAATGTAATTTGCAGCCATGAAATTAAAAGATGCTTGCTCCTTGGAAGGAAAGTTGTGACCAACCTAGATAGCATATTAAAAAGCAGAGACATTACTTTGTCAACAAAGGTCCATCTAGTCAAGGCTCTGGTTTTTCCAGTGGTTATGTATGGATGTGAGAGCTGGACTATAAAGAAAGCTGAGCACCGAAGAATTGATGCTTTTGAACTGTGATGTTGAAGAAGACTCTTGAGAGTCCCTTGGACTGCAAGGAGATCCAACCAGTCCACCCTAAAGGAGATCAGTCCTGGGTGTTCATTGGAGGGACTGATGTTGAAGCTAAAATTCCAATAATTTGCCCACCTGATGTGGAGGGCTGACTCATTGGAAAAGACCCTGATACTGAGAAAGATTGAGGGCAGGAGGAGAAGGGGATGACAGAGGATGAGATGGTTGGATGGCATCACTGACTCAATGGACATGAGTTTGGGTAAACTCTGGGAGTTGGTGATGGACAGGGAGGCCTGGTGTGCTGCGGTTCATGGGATCGCAAAGAGTCAGACATGACTGAGTGAACTGAACTGAATGTAATTTTCTATATTACCAGATTACATTTTGCTGAGCATTTTGCTGAGCACACTAGTTGGCATATTAAGGCAAGAAAAATAAATAAAAGGAATAAAGATGGGGGAACTGTTATTATTTGCAAATGAAATGATTATGTCAAAAGCGAATGCAAAATTATTCATACTATTAGGATAATAAAATAATTTAGCAAAGTTGTTGGATATAAAAATTAACATGCCAAAAATACATGATATAGAAAGTAAACTGAGTTTCTACATGCCACAACAAGCATTTCATTCAAATTCTGAAATGATACCACTTATGACAACATGAAAAAATATTAAACACCTTAGAATAAGTCTATCAAAAGATGTGTAAGACTGCTATGGGAAAAATATAAACATTATGGAAAGACTTTAAAGAACTTTATAAATTGAAAGATACTACATTTATGGTGTGGAATAGTATTTTAAATTGAATTTGATCTACATATTCAATGCAATCCCAATCAAATTCCCAACAGATATTTTTCACTGAATTTCACAGGCTGACTCTATAATGTATATGGAAATACTAAGCACAAACAGAGGTCTAGACACACCTGAACAAGTACAGGGTGGAAGGACCTCACCTCCTAGATATCAACTATAAAGTTATAGTACTCAAAACAAAGAGACCAAAGCAACAGAGTGTGGAAAAATAGACCCACACACATATGTACACTTGATATACAAGGGAGAACACTGCATAGAGGCACGCAGAGTGTTCATCATCACTAATTATCAAAGAAATGCAAAACAAAATCTCAAGGGTACTGAAGCATGTGAATATCTATATAGCAAAAAAAAAAAAAAAAAGAATTTGGACCTTGAGTTCACATATGCAAAAATCAATTCCAGGTGACTCAAAAACTTAAGTGTAAAAGTTAAAGACTTTAGAAAGTAATACAGAAAAATATCCTCATGATCTCAGTGTAGGAAAGAACTTACGACAACAAAAAGCACTATCAATAATGAAATAGGCTACATCAAATTATGTTTAAAAGTATGTCCTCAAGAAAGTGAAAAGATAACACATAAAACTGGAGAAAATATTTGCAAATCATATATCTAATAAGATGCTTGAACCTGTCTTTGGAAGAACTCTTTACAACACAATAACAAGACAGCAAAATTTTTTAATAGACATTTCTCCAAAGAACGTATATAAATGGCCAATAAGTACATGAAAAGATCCTCAACATCACTAGTAAGGAAAATCAAATCAAAATCAAAACAATGAACTACTTTACTTCCATTCAGTTCAGTCGCTCAGTCGTGTCTGATTCTTTGAGACCCATGAACTGCAGCACACCAGGCCTCCCTGTCCATCACCAACTCCCAGAGCTTACCCAAACTCATCTCCATTGAGTCAGTGATGCCATCCAACCATCTCATCCTCTGTCGTCCCCTTCTTCTCCTGCCCTCAATCTTTCCCAGCATCAGGGTCTTTTCAAATGAGTCAGCTCTTTGCATCAGGTGGCCAAAGTATTGGAGCTTCAGCTTCAACATCAGTCCCTCCAATGAACACCCAGGACTGATCTCCTTTAGGACAGCTATAATTTAAAAAAAAAATGGGGGAGGGGGAGATTAACAAAGAGGAAGAGGAGGAAGAAGAAATAAACAGAGAGAGAAAAAAGAAACCTAAGTGTTGGTAAGAATATAGGTCTGTGAGTAGCAGACCTATGAGAAGGGAAAGTGTCAAGGTAGGCAATTGCTTTATATTTATTATAAACTTTCTAGGATTTCTGTTGTTTTTCAAACTATGTGCATATATTACATTGATACAAACAAAAATTTAAAGATAATCATAAAGGAGGGAAAAAAAACCCAACCATGCCCCATTTCAATTTAGTTCCTTGGAAAGACTGATGCTAAAGCTGAAAATCCAATACTCTGGCCACCTAATGTGAAGAACTGACTCACTGGAAAAGACCCTGATGCTGGGAAAGATTGAAGGCAGGAGGAGAAGGGGACGACAGAGGATGAGATGGTTGGATGACATCACCAACTCAATGGACATGACTTTGAGTAAGCTCCACAAGTTGGTGATGGACAGGGAAGCCTGGCGTGCTACATTCCATGGGGTTGCAAAGAGTCGGACACGACTAAGTGACCGAACTGAACTAGTAAGTCCCAGAAGAGATTAACTTCTATGGTTTTGGGGTGGGGTGCAGAAGAGGGGGAATGAGAGTAAAAGGCAATAGTAGCAGAGCAGCTATGAGGTATAAAGCACCGACAGCAGACATTCTCCTAGGTTATTTGTCTAAATTACTGTATGGAATTGTCACAGTGACCCTATACATAGGAAGATATTATCATTCCCTATCAACATATGAGGAAGTTGAGAATCAGAGAGGTTAAGTGACTTGTCCATAGTCACAAAGCTGGGAAGTGACACAGCTAAGATTCAAATTCAGTTGTATATGCCTTTACATCCTGCTTTTAACCTCGCCCTCAGGAATATGACCCCACCTGACCTTCTCCACATCTTTGTCCAATAGCTCATTAGGATCCACATCACTTACTAAGTCCTGTAACTTCTTGGTGAAAGCCTTGAGCCAACTGGGGGAAGATTTTTCAGCAAAGTATTAAGGGAACAAAACAACTCATTAGCCTATAATGAAAAGAAAAAGCTGTCAAATTGTTGGGTTTCATTTGTCCTTTCCAAAGATTTCCATCTGCCTGGCCTGGTGGTATTGTTACAAGGCTACACTATCAAGACAGAAGTGACTGGGGAAAAGCAGAAACAGCAGTTTAGGGAGAGGCCAACATGCAACTGTCAGGATCTCACCTTCATCTCTTTTCTTTCCTGTCTCACCTTCCTTCCCTCTTGCCCCAACTCACATTCTAGCTGTGCGTGTGTGTGTTAGTTGCTTAGTTGTGTCCGACTCTTTGCAACCTCATAGACCGTAGCCTACCAGGCTCCCCCATCCATGGAATTTTCCAGGCAAGGGTACTGGAGTGGGTTGCCATTTCCTTCTCCCACATTCTAGCTACATTTAACAATTTGCAAGTTTCTGACCAGCACAAATCATGGCATGCCTCTGTTGCCTTTCTTTCGATTTTGTTGCCAGAAAGCTCATGGCATCTGCTTTCTCATGCCTCTTCTAGTCCACTCAGGGAAAAGTAACCACTCATTCCTTGGCTTCTATCATACCTTGTTTACCCTTCTAGCATTATAACACTTTAATGCACATATTCATAAACGTGCCTATTTTTGACTCAATAAGTTATAAGCTCCCTGGAAGCAGAGAATGTGTGTTCATCTCTGTGTCACTAAATATTGTATAAATATGTATAACGGTGATCTCTCTTTCACAAAGGAAATGTCATGCTGCATATATATGCCATTAAAATGATCAAAAGATATGCTAACCTTATTTACGGAGAAGGCAATGGCACCCCACTCCAGTACTCTTGCCTGGAAAATCCCATGGATGGAGGAGCCTGGTAGGCTGCAGTCCATGGGGTCGCTAAAAGTCTGGACACAACTGAGCAACTTCACTTTCACTTTTCACTTTCATGCATTGGAGAAGGAAATGGCAACCCACTCCAGTGTTCTTGCCTAGAGAATCCCAGGGATGGGGGAGCCTGGTGGGCTGCCGTCTATGGGGTCGCACAGAGTCGGACACAACTGAAGCGACTTAGCAGCAGCAGTAGCAGCAACCTTATTTACAATAGCCAAGATATGAAAATAACCTAAGTGTCCATCAACAGATGAGTGGATAAACAAAATGCAATATTATATATGAAGTGAAAGTGTGAGTTGCTCAGTCATGTTTGACTCTCTTCGACCTCATGGACAGTAGCCTGCCGGGTTCCTCCATCCATAGGATTCTCCAGGCAAGAATACTGGAGTGGGTTGCCATTTCCTTTTCCAGGGGATCTTCCTGACCCAGGGATCGAACCCAGGTCCCCCACATTGCAGGCAGACTCTTTATGGTCTGAGCCACCAGGGAAGAACCCTAAAAAGACGGAAATCCTGCCATTTGAAACACCATGGATGAACCCAGAGGGCATTATGCCAAGTGAAATAAGCCAGACATGAAAAGACAAATACTGCAGGATCTCACTCCCATGTCAAATCTAAAAAGAAAGAGTCAAACTCATTAAAACAGAATAGAATGGTGGTTGCCAGGGACTGGGCTGTGTACAAACTTTCAGTTACAAGATGAATAAGTTCTGGAAATCTAATATACAGCATGGTGACTACAGTTAATACTGTATGTGATACCTGAAATTTGTTAAAAGAGTAGATCTTAGTCATTCTCATAAAAAAAAAAAGGTAATTATGTGAGGTGACGGCAGGGTTAATTAACTTGATTGTAGTAATCATTTCACAACATATACACATATCAAATCATCACATTGTACCCTTTAAGTATATACAATTTTATTTGTCAATTAAACCTCAATAAAGCTGGGGAGAAAAACACATGCTAACAATGATCATCTTTGGGTGGTAGAATTATGAGCTATTTTTTCTTTATTTTTAAAATTTCTGTAATTAAGAACTTGTTCATCAAAGATATAATTAAAACAGTAAAAAGGCAAGCTACAAAATGGGAGAAAATATTTTTGCAACACACATAAAAGGAACTCTCACAAATCAATGAGGAAAAGAAAAACAAACCAATAGTAAAATGGGCTTAAACTTTTAAAAAGAACTGAAATGGCCAAAGAATGCATTTGTATGTGTATATATTTTTACATGTACACATACATACATTCTTTAATATGTATAGATGAAAATATGATTAAAGTCATTAGTAATTCAAGAAAATGCAAATTAAAGCCATAATAGCATATCACGAGTTCAGCAAAAAACATTAAGCCCTATAATACCAAGTGTTTCAAGGATGTTCAGGAACAAAAACTCTTGCACATTGCTGGTATCAGTATATGGGTTCGACTGCTTTGGAAAATAGTTTGACATTATCTAGTGGCATGGAAAACTGTGTGCTCTTTTACATCAAGATATATACATTATTCATAATTTCCCCAAACTAGAAATAACTGTCCATCAAGAGTAAAATGGATAAATAAATTGTGGTATAGTCATACAGTGGAATGTTACACAGCAGTGAAAAGCCACAAATCAGAGCTACATACAAGAACATGAGTGAGTCTAACAAACTCAACATTGAGTAGTAAGACACAGAAAAATGCATACAGTATGATTTCATCAAAATAAAGCTCCAAACTGGGCAAAACTATATTGTTCAGGAGTAGCATACACAGATAAAAACCACAGAGGAAATCAAGAAAGTCACTCCTCTGAAAAAGCAGTGTGACAGTTACATCTGATGGAGGGAGGTATGGGGTTACTAGTGGGAATGGACATTTGAGGGGTTTCTAGGATGTTGCAAATGTTTTCTCTGTGAAGGTGGTGACTAACATGGCTGTTAGCTTTATTTTAAAAGTATAAATATGAAAATATATGTAGAAAAGGATAGATTGCACATAACTTCTTTAAAATGCATTTTAAATAAAACTACAAAAGTTCCTGCATGCGTGTGTGCTAAGTCACTTCAGTCGTGTCCGACTCTTAGTGACCCCATGGACTGTAGCCCTCCAGGTTCCTCTGTCCATGATTCTCCAGGCAAGAGTACCAGAGTGGGTTGCCATTCCCTTCTCCAGGGGATCTTCCTGACCCAGGGATCGAACACACGTCTCCTGCATTGCTGGCGGATTCTTTACCACTGAGCCACCTGGAAAGCCCATTCAAACCCACTCCAGTGTTCTTGCCTGGAGAATCCCAGGGATGGCGGAGCCTGGTGGGCTGCCGTCTGTGGGGTCGCACAGAGTCAGACACGACTGAAGTGACTTAGCAGCAGCTCTTGTTTGACACAAACTTGGTCGCTTAAAATAACAGAAATCTGCTCACTCATATTTCTGGAGGCCAGAAGTCTGAAATTAGCACCATTATGCTAAAATCAAGGTATCAGCAGGACCACACTCCACCCCCCCACCCCCTGTGGCCTCTAGGAGAGAGTCAGTCCCTTGCATCTTTCAGGTTCTAGTGGCTGTCAGCATTCCTTGGCTTATGGCTTCGTAACTCCAGTCTCTGACTCTGTATGTGTCAAATCTCCCTCTACCTCTCTCATATAAGGACACTTGTGAAGCAAGTAGGGACCACCTAGATAATCCAGAATTATCTCCCATCCTAAAATGCATAACACAATTACATCTGCAAAGACTCTTTTTCCAAATAAGGTCATATTTATAAGTTCCAGGGATTAGGACCTGATATCTTTGTAGTGGGCTGAATGGCAGCCCCAAAGTCCAAATGTAAAATTCTATCCCACTCCTGATGACACTGTTTTGTTGCTCATTGCACCAAAAACAACTTAGCCAGTTTTCTTATGCTTGGTCCACAACTCATCAAAACTGTGCCCATGAACCATTTTCTGTGAATTTTGTTGTTGTTGTTTATAAATGTGTTTGTTCCACGAATTCTTAATGAGCAGCCTCCAAACATTCTTGATGGTGTGTCTCTATTGGAAAATAAATTAAGCATGCTCCTCTAAAATATGATGCTCATTTATAAATTATGATTGCCAATGTATCGGTGTATTATTATATTATCATACATATAAAAACAAAAGTTTGAAAGATATAGGGAAAATAAATGTAAATAGAACTACTACCATCTCCTTCCAACAACCAAATGAATCATCCTGTCAGTTCTCTGGGTTACTCATCCCACTACTCAAAACACTCTTATTGTGTATCCTTGCTCCCCAAAACTCCAAGGAGGCCTTTAAGGACTGCTGCTTAAGATGGGAAAGATGAATGAATACTGGGCCTCCCACTCTAACTTCACCCACTCAGTCAGCCCGGATCTCTGATACTCTGGGGGTTTTTGCACATGATTTCAATAGGAAGATTATCCTCCACCAAAAAAAAAATTTGCAAAAAAATAATAATAATAGGTCTGAAACCCACTTCTCTGGAGCATTTTCTTTTGGTGTGAGTCTCTGGGCGGCCTTTCATGCAGGTGGCGCATGACATCACTCGGCCCCAGCTGTTCCTTATTAACTCAGCCTCTCAGCGAAAGATACAGCCTTTTTACAACTTGACATTTTTTAAGGAGACAGCCCATTCTGCGAATCAACCAAACACATTAAATGCAGTTAAGACTGCCGCATTCCACAAATACAAATTTGACAAGAAAACCTTACGTCTTCACAGGCTCCACTGAAATATGGATTGATATGAAGTTCTGAAGGACACCAGGCTTGGCAGCAAAGCATCCCTGTTTTATCACCCTGAAAGAAATGCCTGCCAAGCCAACTGCACCTCCAGTGGGTCAAAACTCAAGAACCCCGAAGCCTATAACCCTCACTGAGGCCTCGACACCATCTCCAACATGAGCTGGCTTTGTAAATGTGTTCTTTGCCTGCTCATAATGCCTAATTAGGCCCTGACCATGAGGCTAAGAGGTGGCGAAGAAAAGCCAGGACGCCTGCAGGCTGCCACTTGAGTTCACAGCAAAATGACAGGCAGTGAGCGTGATCCAAGTAGAAGAATCTGACAGTCACACTTCAGTCTTTCAGCCGCATATTTTTTTTAACATGGGGAGGTTGTGGCATCAATAGTGTCATCCTCTAATAGAAAGGACAACTACATATAACGCATAATTGCCAGTCTAAATGACTTGTTATTTTGACTGCCTATTTTAAAATGTCTGTAATTGCCTCCAATGAGACTTGGAATAAATGATAAGTCAGCACAGGCAATCACTGGTGGAGACATAGCATGGCTTTGGAAAACTTAGTGCAAATTATTTTGTCATGTGTCAATTACCACCAATCCCTGATTATGATCACAGGGCGTCTGTCCTGCTTTACTGGGTGTTTCTTCCAACTGTGTCCCACTTAAGCAACAGAAGGAGTATCACATGCAGGTGTATAAAAGACAAGGCAGTCTATTTTCAAGGGCAATGAGCAGAAGCTGCCTGAGCCTGATAAATTAGTTTCACAGAATTTTAGCTCGTGCCAAATCCTGGCCCTTTCTGTAAAGCAAAAGTGAGGCAGAAGCACACCTCATCGAGAATTACTGCCATCTCTCTAAATGAACTTTTTCTTCCCCCCTCGTATGCTTGTTTGCCAAGACTTAAAATAACAAATCACTTTTTTATAACAAAATTTTCTCCCTGGAATAACAGGCTTCAGTGTGAGTACTGATAGAGCAATAGCTCCTCTAAATGACAGCAAAGGCTTGCAGCAGGGATGTGAGGCACATCTATTTCAGGGCTTCCATTAAAGAGAAAAGTGGTTAGGTAAGAAATGAAGTCATTTCCTGACTCATTGGGATGCCATGTTTAAACCACAGTTTTTTGCCTGAGGATACAGAGGTTAGAAAAATGTGACTGAGCCTAAGAGATGAATCATCCCTTGAAGATTCAGGAAAGCAACTGGTTACAGTCCCTCACACACTACTAGAACATATAAGATAGGGAAAGAGGCTTAGGGAGAGCCTTCTCCTTCTTACCACAGGAAAAAGAAGGTTCTCCTGCCTACATGCTTAAGGGCTTAGTCACTAAGTTGTCCAACTCCTTGCAACCCCATGGACTGTAGCCTGCCAGGATCCTCTGTCTATGGGCTTTCCCAGGCAAGAATATCAGAGTGGGTTGCCATTGGCAGGTGGATTCTTTACCACTGAGCCACATGGGAAGCCCCTCTCCCTCCTATACACTTCGTTAAAGCCAGTTCCTGAAATAATTTAAGTACGATTACATTTCTAAGTAGAAACATCAATATTTAGGCATTAAAAACATCAGGAAATAGGGGAGAAGATGGATTCAAAGTCTGTTAATTTTGCATATTTCTAAAATAAGTGAATCAAACGACTCCAAAAATCCACTTTTGAAGGATGAAACACAACAATTAAGGATTCCAAGAATTTATTTTACTAGAAAAAATTTTAATACTCAGTTTCACTAGTAATCAAAGACAAATTCTATAATTTTAAAATAATAGTGAGATACCATTTTCAACTCTCAAACAGTTGATAAAATAAAGGGGGGGTGGATATCACTCAGAGCAGATGAGAGACTGCAAATTGGCTCAATTTTCTGAAAGATGGTTGGGCAAGACTTATTAAAACCCTTTAAATGTTCACACTCCTTAATCCAGTAATTCTGCTTCTAGGAAACTTTTTTTCTCTTTTACTTTGAGATATAATTTACAACCTTCATATAATTAAGATATAATTTTAAACACTATTGCAAAATGATTACCAAAATGATGAAGGTGTTAATGTTAGTTAACACTTCCAGCAGGTCACACAATTACCATTTCCTCTCTGTAGTGAGAGCATTTAAAATCTACTTCCTTGGCAACTTTCAATTATATAATAGAGTATTGTGAACTATAATCATCATGCTGAACATTAGCTTCCCAAAACTTATTCAGCTTACAACTGGAAGCTTGTACCCTTTGACCAACACCTGTCCATTTCTTCCACCCCTCAGCTCCTCATAACCAGGGTAGAATATTCCATCAGTTTGATTTTTTAGACTCCACAAATAAGTTATATCACACACACAGTATCTGTCCTTCTCTGACTTACTTAGCATAATACATTCAAGATCCACCCATCTTGTTGCAAATGGCAGGACTTCCTTCTTTCTCATGGCTGAGTAGTATTCATGTGTGTGTGTCTGACATCTTCACTCATTCATCTAGGAGTTTACCTTAAAGCAATAATATGATATTTGGACAAAGATACATTCACAAAACTATACTTACAGCATTGTTTAGAGTGGAAAACTCAAATGTAACTTAAACGACCAGCAATAAGAGAATAATTATATTATTACAGAACACTAATATGATGCAGTGGTATACAATCAACTTGAACTATATTTAGGGATTATCTTTAATGAGTCATACCAATGAAAAAAGCAGTGTGGAGAACTATATATAAAGGAAGAAAAAATACGCAAAGGATTTCTTAATTGGGTATCACTCTGGAGACTGGACTAAAAAGATCTTCCCCGTTTTTAATATACCAGGACATTATTGATGTCATACTGGTGTCGTCACACACAGTGAACCTTTGAAACCCTGGTGATGTTTCTTGATGAACTTGAATCAATAAGTATCTACATAAACTTCTCAAAGAACAACAGAGTTGAGCTATCTACTGGCTGACCCTGCCTCCAGGGCTCTGGAAGCTCAGAGACAATAAGAAGAAGGTAGTGTTGGAAGAAGCCAGTCTGCAGACTGGCCAATAGATTATAGTACATAAAGTACATATATACCCTTTTTGAAATACTTTTACTGTACTCCAGTATTGCCATAGATGCCAAAACCTCACTTAATGGATGTTTGTTGAGTCTTGGCTGAATTCTTATGAAATATTAAATATTTAATGCATATGGGAAGAGGGATATCAGAGAAAGATATATAGAAACAAATCTGGAAAAAGAAGCAAACTGAGTGAAAAAGATCTAAGAAATGTAGTAGAAAAGAAAGAATAGGAAAAAAAAACAGAAAATAATGAATTATGACTTCCTCAAGACTATCCAATTAGAGCAAATTATTTTACTGATTAAAAAATTGCTTTTTGAGCTCAAGTTCCCTCAACATCCAAAACAACAATTTCATGGACCTGTACATGCCACAGAAATTCTCCTCCGGGAACCCCATCATCAGCACCAAGGACCATCCAGATGAATGTGGCCGAGGTTGACAAAGTGACAGTCAGGTTCAATGGCCAGTCTAAAACCTACTCTATCTACTGGGCCATTCACAGGATGGGTGAGTCAGAAGATCCATTCTCCACCTGGCCAAGGCCAAAGCCATCATCTCAAAGAACTTCTGACTGGAAAGGATCACAGATGTGGAATATCTGTTACAAATAAATAGTGAATTCTCCTCAAATTAAGTTAATATATCAAAATACAACTCTAGAAAGTTGTATTTCCTAACAGTGACTAAAATGTATAGGAGATTGGTTCAAGATGGCAGAGTAGCAGAATGTGCGCTCATCTCCTCCTGCAAGAACACCAAAATTACAACTAGCTGCTGAACAACCATTGACAGGAGGACACTGGAACCCACCAAAAAAAGATATCCCATGTCCAGATACAAAGGCGAAGCCACAAAGAGACACTGGAGGGGCACAAACACAATAAAATCAAATCCCATACCTGCTGAGTGGGTGACCCACAAACTGGATAGCAATAATACCAAAGAAGATCTCCCACTTTGTGAAGGTTCTGAGCCCCTCATCAGATTTCCCAGCCTAGGGATCTGGCAAAGGGACTGGGACTCCCCAGGGAATCTGACTTTGACGACCAGCAGGACTTGATTATAGGACTTCCACAGGACTGGGGAAACAGACTCCACTCTTGGAGGGCGCAAAGAAAATGTGATTGCTTTTCATATATATATGGCTTTCCATGTATCAGGCACTGGTAAATGAAGATAATACATATAGTGAGATATTTATATTAATTCACTTAACCCATATCACTGCTTTACAGGATAGGCATTTCTGTTGTTCTCTTTTATAGAAGAAGAAATAGTGAGGCCCCAAGAGATTAAATAACTTCTATAAGCACTCACAGCTCTTAGGTAGAAAGGTAGAGATTCAGCCCCAGGGGTTCTAGCTCCAGGTCTTCCTCACTAAGTATAGCCCCCACCTACTCAAGCCACCATGGTGCCTCCTTTTTAAGTCCTATAGTTCTTACCATCAATCATGCATATTTAATATTGAACACTTACAGTTTTGCATGTTTGTTGCATTTTCATCTTAGTACAACATGTCTTCCCAACTAGACTCTAAAACACTGAACGCAGGAACTGTAAATAATACTTCTCTATAATCCTCACAGCACTTAGCACAATTCTCCACTCATTAAATAAGATTTAATTGGACCTTCGGCAAAGAGATAACTTTCAAAACATTTATTCCGATAATTTTGCAATCAAATAAACTCTGCCAACATTCTTTTGCTAAGAAGCAGTCATCTTTTGAGATTGCTGGAAATTTAAGTGTAGAAAAAAAAGAAGTTAATGCTTTTTTATCTCATTCTATTCCCTTTGATGGATGAAACCAAAAATAATCACTTTGCATCTCCAAAGTGCTCCACCCCCATGAAAGTAGGGGGAGAGTGAGCCATCACTGGGACACAAATGTGTTCTGTTCAAGGCAAGGCAATCAAATAAATCAAGCAACCCCCAAAATATAGTTAAAGCAAAGTGACTCAGACATAGTTCATGTTTTTAGTCACTTAGAATCCAAAGTTACTCTGAAATGCAAGTAGTTTTTCAAGCATTACTCATTTTGCTTTCTCTGATAAAACTAAAATAATCCAATACAATTATCTAGATGGTTATAATTTAAAGATTTAAAATACACACTCAAAACCTAACATTTCAAATTAGTGCCACTCTTTAGGACAAACTCTAACTAATAATAATGATCTGGTATAAAAGTATCCTGGAGAAACTAATTTCCTACCATTTTCTTTTTATTAAGCTAATCTGAAAGGAAAAAAAAAAAACACATTCTTCTGTGGGGCTGTCCTAGAGAAAGCACAGCACTGGAGAAACCACATACCTAAAAAGCCATTATTCAAAATTGAAAGCTGTTTTCCTATCTTATCTAAGGAAGCATTTATTCTCACATTGGAAAATTAAATAGAGTTCAGAACATTCGTTTAGAAATAATTGAGTTTCACCAAATCAATACACTAAAATAATTTCTAAGTAACCTTATCTGTAGCTCAAATAGGTTTAATCATATATGCCAGCTCCTGCTGATTGGTAGTGGAGACCTAGATACTGTGTTGAGAAGGATTCTGAGGTCACATCCAAGAGAAAATATGTTTGCATCAATCAGCAATAAGCAATGTGTATGTACCAGTACCAAAAACTTGGGCTAACTGCCATAATTTATGGAAAGTAAAATACAGACCCTCAATCTGAAATGAGAGATGTGGGCCAAAGATGCTACTGGATTATTTGGTAGTTTACGAGAGAAAATTCACTGCTTAGTAGTGCCCCAGATTTATTGTGCTCTAATCAAATAAGCAAAAGTTGGACACGACTAAGCGACTGAACTGGATGAAATAAGCAGTAAAGAAATAGGAGAAGGACTAAACATTTACTCACAATCTACTACATGCCACATACTGAGCTTCACCTTAACTTCCATGGCCACTTCCAAGATTTTTGTCATTATTAATAACAACACCTCTCCATTATCTTAATTTTAATCATTCTATCCCTCAAACACCATTTCCTATCTTTCTGGCTCACTCCCTGTGGTATCCAGTCTCCCCATCATCCCTCCATTCCACTGATATATCCAATCATTGGTTGTACCACTCTTTCACTGTCTGTCACCTCCCTACAGGGTCCTCATCTTTCCTACTTAGCCATCATACACTCCACGATCAATTTTCACTCCTTTGCTTTCACCGTCAACTTCATTGCTCTTTTCTCTTTTCAACATAATTGCCAACCAAAACCCTGCACATTGTTAAATCCAGATCTCTGCTGACTCCAGATCTGTATCTATGGAACCTAAATGTTGCTGGGGCCGGGGTGGAAACTATAGTGACTGGTCTCATTCTAAATTTGTGATTACTTGAAGAGGGTCCTTGGTAAGACTGGCCATCCACTATATTTCCTTCATCCATTCGCCCTCCACTAGACATCCATTGCACAGCTTCTCCTCTCTCTTCAAATCTCAGTGCCTCTTCCTCCGTATGCTCCTTGATGGCCCAGTTTTCAGCTACATACAGAAACAAAAGAGAATCCCCACAGGTTGTCACCACACATTCTGCCCACCCACCTACATCTGTCCCCATGTGCGCTCCCCTCTCTTCTGATACAGTGGGTGGGCAGTCCTGACTCTAGTTGAAAGCCAAACCCTCCACTTGCACATTAGATCCCATCCCTCTTCTTTAATCAAGAACATCTCTCCAGCAAGTCTCCCCTCTCTCAGCATCAATGTTTCCTTTTCTACTGAATCATTCCCACCAGTATTCAAATATTCTAGAAATAAACCCAACTAAAACAACAACAAAACATTGTTGAACCTTTTCTTGAGCCCACATAGCCCTCTCCAGGTATTGTCCCATGTTTCTGCTCCATTTTTTATGGGGATAGAAATACCTACTCAGCAGGATTAGAAATGATGTGTATGCCACCCCAGCACAGTGTCTAGCAGAGAATGGATGCTCAAGAGATAAGTGTTTATTTATAGCAATGTTACGATCCTACAATAAATAGGTGCTAAGAAACAAGCTGGATTAAGAAATATACTCCAGACATTTTAATTATTTTTTACTTTGATAGAACTTCAAACTTATTGGAGAGTTGCAAGGAACTCCCACATATCCTTTACCAAGATTCTCTCAGTCTACATTTGGTCTATCACCATCACCATCTTTTTCTCTCTTACCATCTCTTATCTCTGTTTTCCCAAGAATAACTACATTCCTTTTACATAACCACAGTTCATATCAGAATTAGGAAATTTAAATTTCCTAAGTAATTTTCAAATTCAAATTTCAAGAGTATTTTTATTCAATTTATGATATTTAAACTAAAAACCAAAATCAAACAATTAAAACAGTTCACCCATTTCTGCTCCATTTTATAACCAAAATCTTCAGGGAAACTCTTACTGTTTTCATTTCTCTTCTTTAATCTACTCTAAACAGGTTTTGCTCCTAACTCCTGTCCTGCCCCACATATACCACTGAAAGAATTCTTGTCAAGATCACAAATAGCCCTTTCATTGCTAAATTCAATAATGGTTTCTAAGCACTCATCTCTCTTGACCTACCATAAGCATTCAATATGTTTGATTAGTCCCTCCTTAAAAAACAATCTTTGCTGGCCTCCAGAACACCAAAGACTCCTGGTTTTCTCCCTAGCCCACAAATGACAATTTCTCAATACCTTTTGCTGGTTCCTTCTCATCTCTCCAACCTCTAGATATTGGAATGTTCCAGGACCCCATCTCTTCTCTATCCAAATCCAATCTTTTTGGTAATCTCATTTTGATTTCTTCATATTAATAACTTCCAAATATGACCTCCATCCCAGACTTCTCTCCTGAACTTCAGACTAGCATGTGCAACTGCCAATTCAGTAACTCCACTGAAATATGTAATCTGCATCTCAAACTTTTCCTATCCAAAATTAAACTCCTGTTATTCCCTACCAAAAACCCACTCATCACATAATCTTTCCCAACTTAGTAAATAACAGCTCTATCAATTCAATTGCTCATACCAAAATACTCTGAGTCATTCTTGAATCCTCTCCTCTCAAAACCAATACATCAATAAATTCTGTTGGCTCTACCTCTAAATTTGACCATTCTGCATCTGACCACTCACTACTTTCTAACACAAGCCACCATTATCTCTTGCCTGGTTTCATTGATAGTAGCTTTGCCACTGCAGAAGGCAATGGCACCCCACTCCAGTACTCTTGCCTGGAAA
Organism: Ovis aries; assembly: GCF_016772045.2. Classification (NCBI taxonomy): domain Eukaryota; kingdom Metazoa; phylum Chordata; class Mammalia; order Artiodactyla; family Bovidae; genus Ovis; species Ovis aries. The sequence continues at coordinate 23,454,727 of NC_056080.1, read as the reverse complement.
ATCCCATGGACAGAGGAGCCTGGTAGGCTGCAGTCCATGGGGTCACGAAGAGTTGGACATGACTAAGCGACTTCCCTTTCACTTTTCACTTTTCACTTTTCATGCATTGGAGAAGGAAATGGCAACCCACTCCAGTGTTCTTGCCTGGAGAATCCCAGGGATGGGGGAGCCTGGTGGACTGCCGTCTATGGGGTCACACAGAGCCGGACACGACTGAAGTGACTTAGCAGCAGCAGCAGCAGCAGCTTTGCCACTAGGGTCTATTCTTAATACAGCAGCTAGAAGGACCCTTTTCAAAGAGTAAGTCAAGTCATGTCATTCTTCTGCTTAGGCCCCTTCAATGACTTCCTGCTTCACTCAGAGCAAAAGCCAAAGTTCTCTCAAAAGCCAAGACCCTACAACAACCTCCCTATGGATGTCTCTTACTTCAGCCCCCACTGTTTTTCCCTCCTGATTCCACTTGAATTGCATTAGCCTCCTTATTTGTTCTCTGAACACAGTCTTCATCCTCCCACCTCAGGGCCTTTGCACTTGCTATTCCTTCTTCCTGTAATGCTCTTTACCTAGATGTCTACTGTTTGCTGCTTTACCGTCTTAAGGTCTTTACTCAAATGTCATCTTCTCAATGAAAATTCTTTCAGATGTCAACACTTGTCTATGTGGCAAAAGCTAAAGATAATGTTGCACACATGAAACTTAGATAATGTTATAAATCAGTGTTACCTCAATAAAAAATAAACTTTAAAACAGCTTCAAGATAAAATTAAAAAAATTTTAATTAAAAGCCCCTAAATTTCAATCATGTGGTATGAAATAAACATAAGTATTCTGAGAAGACAGTGGTGGTGATGGTACATTTGACTCTGCTCAAATCTCCCCCATAAAAATCAGATAAACTTAGCAAAACCCCAAGCCTTTAGACAACATGTATAAGAAACAAGGTGGCAAGATGTTCCCAAGAAGCAATACAAGGTGAGGATAATGCACCAACATTCACAGGACCTACATGGTATCAGCATCTGCACAGTACTGCTGCTGCTGCTAAGTCGCTTCAGTCGTGTCCAACTCTGTGCGACCCCATAGATGGCAGCCCACCAGGCTCCCCCATCCCTGGGATTCTCCAGGCAAGAGCACTGGAGTGGGTTGCCATTTCCTTCTCCAATGCATGAAAGTGAAAAGTGAAAGTGAAGTCGCTCAGTCGTGTCCGACTCCTAGTGACCCCACAGACTGCAGCCCACCAGGCTCCTCCGTCCGTGGGATTTTCCAGGCAAGACTACTGGAGTGGGGTGCCACTGCCTTCTCCCATCTGCACAGTATGCACAGGTAATATATTAATAATATTATTAACATAATTGTGTTGCCTTTAAAGGCAACAATTCATTATCTTGAAAACTATTAAATGAAAGGAAAGAATCAAGTATGTATGCTACCCTTCTTTTATGAATTGTACCACTGGTTAACCAATTAGATGAGGAAAGGGTCTAATATTAAAATACTCCAACTAACAAATGAAGGAGAAATTAGAGACATATGACATCAGTATCTTGTAACCACTAACCCAGGCATTGAGCATCAAAAGTTGCTAATATCATAAAAATAGAGGTATAGAGATGTTATGTGCCTGCTGATGAAAGATCATGACACCTATAGTCTTGCCACACAAGAGGCCACACAAGATTTGTTCATACCTAAATATGAACAAATTTCTAAATTGGGATATCTCAACCTCAGCACTGATGGAATTTGGAACCAGCTAAATTCTTGCTGTGGGGCTCTGTCCTGTGCATTGTAGGATGTGGCAATAGTACCACCCACCTTACTGTACAAGTTTAAAAAAAATTAAAAAATTAAAGTGTCTCTAAACACTGCCAAAAGTCCCCAAGCAGGGAGAGCAAAAGCACTCTCCATTGAAAACCACTACTCTAGATGAAACTACCATTTCACAGGTTACAACAAGAGGACAGAGGAACGTGTCAAATTAAACCATATGGCTGCAACCAGCAAATTACAGACTATGGGAAACTTCAAAGATCAAATGACCCAGATTCTTCAATGAATAAATTTCCAGGGGAAAAGGCAGCAGTGGAGGGGGGAACCTTTCAATCAAAATAGACTTAAAAGACTTTCTTTTCTAAAAACAGGCAAAACTAAACCACAGGGTTTAAGGATGAATTTTGGGGTTATAAAACTATAAAGAAATGGCAGAAAGTAATTACCATAAAAATCCAACAGGGAGAAAAGTAGGTAGGTGAGGTTGGGATGGGACATTTGATTAGCCTTGGGACTTCTTAGGTGACTAGTGATGTTCTGTTTCTTGACTTTGGTGTCATTTAAAAAGGTGGGGACCTTATAATAATCCATTGAGTTTTGAATTTATTGTATCCAGTTTTCTATGTCTGTTTTCCCAGTAAAATGCATAAATAAATGGGTAAGAATCTGTTTTCCTTTCTACTTCACTTGAGTCGAAGTTCTGTGGGAACTGTCCTTGAGCCAAGAACTTTGAATTTATTAAGTTCAGGTCGATGTTTATGTTTCTCTAAGCCCAGAGGTGTAAATCCTGATCATCGCTTCAAAAACAACTTTGGAAATCACAGCAGGACTTATCACAACCCTTCACAAACCATATGCATGATGTCCATATCTTGGCCTACTGTTGAAAGAACATCTTGCATCAAATCACCAAATACCTACAAAGGAGCCTGTGGTGATCCAGGCGATCTGCCAGGCAGTGCAAGGAAAGCAAAATGCAAAGCAGTGAAGTGTTTGCAAATGCAAACATGGCTCATGAGAACTACGTGGGCTGAGTCGAGATTTGTGGAACAATGACTTTTAGGAGGATTTACAGACCCACTAGGCAGAGATACTCCACAGGTGTTATCTCCTTTCTTGCAAAAGATATGTTCCTGAAGAGTTCCACGGTGATTAAATTTTTATAAATTTAATTATATTTTCTCATTGACTTACATTATAATCAGAGAGCGGCTTTATCTACATTTTGGATTAATCTTCAACTGGCAGTGGCTCCCAACAGTTCAAGTTTCCCTGCTTCTCTGTCAAGTAGTTGATAGTTTATAAACAAACATTTAAAGGCACTATTTAAAGGAACCCTTGAGTGAATCCTTCTGAACAACAAAGGATTCTTTCATAACATTAATAAATAATCATTAGACTGAAGGTTCATCAAGATTTCTTAAATTATTCCCAAGACTCAGATGTCCTTTGATGAAACTTCATTGAAATTATATCATTTTACCAAGGACCAGAATCTATTTTATGTGTTTTAGGACAGTATCTTGCATTACTGATGTTCTTTTTCCAATAGCATTCAGAAGAGCATTTTGTCCAGATACTCACAAGAAACATTACTAATTGTAGTCTGTATTATTGAGTTATGTGATGTAATAGGACTTTGGTTGGCATGACTCAGTTTAAATTACACAATAAACGCAAAATGCAACTAAGTCCAAGACAGAGTTAGTATGAAATGACTGGCCTTCTGGTTGGATTCTTTGGGACAGAAGATGCTTAAGCTGCTCACTTCAGAAATGTCTCTTGAAGACTGGGCTGCCTGGAAATCTCACTGGAAGGCTTGAATTGAGGATGGAGCTCATTGGCCCCACCATTCCCAACCATGTCACCACCATGCTCCCCTGCTGCCTGAACACCACATTCCTTCTTAACACTCGGTTATTCCTGTCAACACTTGATTCTCACTAGGCTCCCCTGATAACTTCTCCTGGACAAGTCAAAGAAAGATGCCATCCTTGGAGCCAACAGCGTGAAAGCCCGTCACACTTCACAGTGGTCGATCACAATTGGTTCTAGAACATGGTGAGTGATCCCCTGGCTCCTAGAGAATGGCAAAACCCTTGACACTAAGGCTTCTCCAGTTGGCTTAAAGATGCTCCTCTTGACTGGGATCTGTGGACTGGTTTTTAATATAATAGCTCACCCTGCTGGTTACGTATACCCAAAACAATGTGATTTATGATCAGTTTTAGTCTGACGAACTTTGCTATTTCTGATTAAAGACCTCATTTATTTGGAGCAAATGGGTAAGGGTTGGTTTACTTTGTCTTTGGTGACAAGAATATAACTTATAATTTGCTTATTTAGAAAATGTACTAGAGGTAAAAATTTGAATGCAGCATAGAAGAATAAATGAAGAGTCTGTTTTACCAAAGAAAGGAAAAATGATGCTCTTGCCAAATCAATTACTTTCTGTGGCTTATAGAATTGCTTCCCAATGACTAGACACTGCCTTCCACACAATGCTCAAGAAGCTTTATCCATAAGGCATTTATCTGAACGCAGTGATATGGCCTCGAAGTTACAGTTGTGGAGTACCTTTGGAATTCTGCAGCTTTTGACATGTATTTTGCTATAGTCTTTGTGGTAGGTAAAATTCTAAGATGTGCTCAAATGATCCATTACGTCTTAAAGATCTCCTCTACTTAAATGTAAGCAGGACCTGACGGGCATATAACCAACAGAATGTGGTAAGGTAGAAGATTTTACATAAGTAATCAAAGTCCCTAAGCAGCTAACTTAACACTAATTAAAAGGGAGATCTTCCTGGGTAGGTCGGATCTAATCAGGTGAGCTGTTTAAATGAGAATCTAGAGGTCAGAGTGGAGAAGGCAACGGCACCCCACTCCAGTGTTCTTGCCTGGAGAATCCCAGGGACAGGGGAGCCTGGTAGGCTGCCATCTATGGGGTCGCACAGAGTCAGACACAACTGACGCAACTTAGCAGCAGCAGCAGCAGAGGTCAGAGACTTGAAGCAGTTCACTCTCTCTCTCGTCTCTCTGATCTTGAAGAAGCAAATGTCCATGAATTCTACAGTCTCCAAAGTATGAATTTTGCCAACATTCACTCTTACAAATGGATCCTACCCTAGTGGAGCCTGTGGATAAGAACTCAGCCTGGCTTACACCTTGATTTCAGGCCTTGGAGACCCAGAGCAAAAACTTCTGCCAATCTGTGCCTAGACTTCTCTTCTACAGAAACTTGAAGATAATCAAGGACATTTGTTTTAAGCCTCTGAGTTTGTGACAATTTGTTAGGCAAAATAGAAGATGAATACAGTCATGAAAAAAATCAACAATGGAATAAGAATCTTCCCCTAAGTTCATCCTTAACCCCCAACAGTCAGTGAACAAAGAAATCAGAGGATCATAAATCAGAACAAGTGCTTCCACTCTCAACCAACTTCATCTATTTTCCCACATCTAAAAGCAAAGGATCTAGAAGGGAGACCTAATGTGCATTTCAGAAAGGTTTTCCCTCCCCCAGCATTGTTGGCTGACTACAGACCATCATTCTGGGTCTACCTTTTCCCACATGTACAACTCCTAAGCGCAAAGAACTGTATGAACCAAATATGCCTCAGAAGAAATAAGAAAATGCTAAACACAGTAGGTAACTATGAGTGCCAAACTAAAATGCATGCCAATGTCAAAATCAACCTCCACAGGCAAAGGCTAAGCCAGGAATAGTAATGAAGGGAGAAAGCAGTTATTGCCAATGGTGTTCAAATTGAAAGAAAGATTTAATGGAAGAAAGACACAGGAACACTGCCCCCAGCATGTATCAGGTGTCTTGGACTTGTCTACAAATGAATGGATGGATGGATGAGTTAGAATCAAAAGGAAAGGGTATATCATTACAAAAGAGAAAGAAATGAGAGGGAAATGTAGTGGCAAGGACAGGGACAGTGTTAGAGAAATTCTGAAGGCAGCAAGTCATCAGAGTTCACGTAGCCCACAGAGCAGTGGTTCTCAAAATGTGGCCCCATGACCAGCATCATCAGCATTACCCAGGAGCTTGTTAGATATGCAAATCCTCCAGCTTCCACTCAGTCCTAGTGAATAGAAACTCTGCGGATGGTGCGCAGCAACCTGTCTTCAAGCCCTCCAGGGGACTCTGTTGCACACTCAAGTACAAGAACCACTGACAGAGAGAAAGGAAGGAATTTTGTTAGGGTGTTTAAAAAAAAAAAAGTCTGAAGGTCTGAACCCTGGCCATATCCTAAAATCAGCTGAGGAGCTTTGCAAGTACTAATGCCCAAGCTGCCCCATTGTCAGAAATTGATTTAATTGGTGTCCAAATTATTTCCCAGCTCTCCAGGAGATTTAAATGTGCAGCCGAGGCTGGGAAGCTCCGATGTAAAAGGTGAAGCGGTGTGGGAGGACGATTCAAGAATGCTACATCAATGACCTCGAAAAGAAGGTTGGACTCCTTCTGACCTGGTGGTCTGCTGCCTTCAAAGGATTCACACATATGCTCTCAGCTGTCAACACTGCTGTGATTTTTGCACCCACAGGGAAATAGCTTTTATTTCAGCAGTACAGAAAAACAAATCAGCGGCCAGCCCTCTTTGCCCATCCCTTGTTCACCCTGGGAGCTGGCTTTGTACAAGCAAGGCTTCCCTGCCCTGCCCCCACAATATGGGAGCCAGGGAGGAGGAGAGGCTGCAGTTTCTTCTACTGCAGAGGCAGCAGCCATCACAGGGTCATTGGTGTATTTGTCCCCCAGACTTCACTCAGGCCCCAGCATACACAGGCAGAGGCCCCAAGAGGTCGAGATATCTCACCACCAACTTTAAGCCATGCAACCCCTCAGCTAGTCTCCAGAGACCATCTTCTCCCAAACCCAGCCGTGAATAAAGGTCTCCAGTGGGAGAAGGAAGGAAGCTCTAAGTCCACTCCAGCTGCCTGGGACAACAAAAAAGGCTTTCAACTGTGTGGGAGCACACAACCCTCTCCTCCTCAGGGCTTAGCCTCAGGAACAGCTGTCTACATAACCTAAGTCCACTTGCACCCATGGGTGAGCGGGGACACTCAGGAAAGGACAAGCCTCCAGATAGAAGGTTTCAATTGTCCCAAAGCACCATAGAACCTGCGTACCTTCATTCAGTGACAGCCAGATGTTTCCCCAGTTCTATGGCTGTACATGTGACCTCTGAGGCTACACCTAGTGGAGACGGCTTCACCATTAAAGAATACAGTGGTGACCTGACTGGCAGGTTCACATTACATGGATGTAGTAGGAACAAGCAGGAATGCCTGGTCACAGAGCCTCACAATGTAAAGTATAACAGATGACAATGATGATGGTAACCAACTCCCCCACTGGAAATTTAAGTTCTCCATAAACTTCAATTTAGCATTCCTTAAGAAGGCTAAAAGAACCTCTAAGCATTCCTGAATCTGTATGCATGTCACCTCAATGAAAAAGTACAGGAGCACCCAAGGGTGGATGTCAGGGCAGGAAAAGGAGATAGAGCAGGTAGAGGGTCAGGCCTTACATTTGTCAGGATCTGAGTGGACAAGCTCTCAGGTGGGGGTGGCTATCCAGAGTAGAATTCTCAACTAGGGGCATTTTGCATCTCAGAGGACATTTGGCAATATTTGAAGACATCTCTGGTTTTCATAACGGAGTAGGGGTGGGATGCTCCTGGCATCTAGTGAGTCAAGGCCAGGGATGCCACTATACATCATACAATGCATAGGACAGCCTTCCACAGCAAATAAGTACCTCACCCCAAATGTCATCAGTGCCAAGGCTGAGAAACCCTAGTCTAGAGAAATGGCCCCACAACAAACAAAAAATGCTGATGGATTTTTTTTCTATAAAGGCCCAGATACTAACCATAGTTTCTATTCTCATCCTAGAAGAACAGAGTTGTTCTCCATGTTCTCCTCAAGGAGATAGACAAATAAATTAATCTTGACAGATTATCCTGTCCACCCCCAGCTTTCAAGGGAACTCAATGTCTAAATCATCCAGGACAAATAATTATCTAGTCTCTTGTCAAGTATTTTCAGGAGTAAAAACCCCACACCCTCCCTATAGCAACTCATTCCAATTACTTGTCTTCCTAATGGACAAATTATTAAGTTGAATCATTTGAAATTGCCAATATTTGAGTGATTCTGGCCTTCGAAATGGCAGTTTCATGTGGTTCACCCTAACATTACTCTCTTCAACAAAAACGTGCCCCACTTCTGGAGACCATTTTCCTGAGTTGACTCTTCAGTCAGTGCCACAGTTTTTGGTGACAGTGATAGCCAGCCACTTGCTATCTGGGACACCTCCCTGCCCCTTCTCCACTCCCCACCCAAAATCCTCACACCCAATCTTCATTGACTCTTTCTCCAGCAAAATTACTAGGTTTTTGTCCCAGTCAAATGTTACTTCTTTTTTATTTTTTGCATTTTCAGATCTAATTCATTTAATCCTATGGGAAGGAGCAGAGATAAAAATTGCTACAGAGTCATATATGAGTCAGATATGAAAGAAAACCCCATATCTAGGTATCTGGGGTCTTATTTTGATATACAGTGTAGGTCTTATAGGTTCATATAGGTCTTATATACCATATATCCATTTAAGTAACCTGACCTCAACTTCCTGCTGTATAATTTGAAGGGAAGACTCACAGTTATTAAATGGCTACAATGTGCCATTTATATATAAGATTTCACATATATCATCAACTTAATCTCTAAAACAAGGCTGTGAGGAAGGTATTCTTATTCTGCATCACAGATGATAAAACTGAGGCAGCTCAAGGTGAAATAATCTTCAGTGCCAGCATTTATGAGCCAGGATTCGCATCCATGTCTGTGGGAAACCAGCGCCCACATTGTCACCATTATCCTAAGCAGACTGCGTAAAGCTCTGTAGAGATTTAGAATTTCAAAGTGACCATTTGAAAAGTACATAACATTGTTACAGGCGAACTCACCTAACCTGTTATCTTTACTCTTTATTCTAGTAGAGTGCCCCTTCCCCAAAACACAAAATTACTTCATGGTAGATAGGATTTCTTTTAACATAGCCCCATCATCTCCTTTTCTCATTTCAGGATAAAAAACAAAGCAGCCAATAAAACTGCCTGTGAGCTTTAAAAAAAAAAAAAAAAAAAAACAAGAGTCTTGCTGCATCCCTTTTCAGCTGAAAAACATTATCTGTTGCTTTTCATTCAGCTCTTTCATAAAGAATCATAAATTCACTGATTAAAGATGAAATCATGTTTATTCTTGTCTTCCAAAAACACTGCTTAACGTACTTAAAATTCCCTTCATGGGAGATGTGGGGAAGGGGGACGGGGTGGATGGAAAGGCAGCAGCGGGCGGGTGCTGAGCAGGTGATGGGTGAGCTGCAGCCACCTTGTGGCTAATTGCTTCGGGGAGCCATGACCCGCCACCGGCGCTCCCACACTTCTGTGGGACAAAGGGACAAAGGCAGCAGGCCCCACCCTTCAGCCCCAGGCATCTGCTAACTGCTTCTTATTCTTCCTTTACTTCCGAGTGCAGTCAGTGGGCATTACTGACCAGGGCTATGCTCTCCATGATGGGAGAGAGAGAGAAGCAACACAGCTTCTTAAAGTTCTTCTACGGTAGTTACCTGTTCAAAGTTTCACAATTTAGTGTTAGAGGCAGACTTGAAGGGGCATTGAAAGAGGCATTCCAAAGCAAATGAAAATTTCTCCTCATGGCTGCTAAGGGCAAATTCTGCTCATGGCTGGGGACTTTTCTCTTTTCTAGAATAGCTATGTGTTATTTGCTTGAAATCTCAAGTAAGTATATGCTCTGCACAAATGTGTAATATAGTCATCCTAAAGTACATTAATTTGCTTCTAAATATCAGTTAAACAGAGAATCACTGCATTTGTGTAGAACAGAGACTCTGACTTCTGTCATACCCTCCACCACTAACTAGCAATATGATTTTAACCTATTCATCCTCAGTTTCCTTATCTGTAAAATGGGATTACAAGATCAATAGGTTTTCAATTATTTTTCACAATGAAACATTTTTATTCTTTTCAGAGTTTCCAGAATCCTAATATGCCAGTGATCAATAGGCAGTTGCTATCACACTGGATAGCAGGCCAGACTGTCTGGATAGGCAGGCCAGACTCAGCCACCATCACCACGCCCTCCCCTCCTTCAGTCTCCAAGCCAAGCCCCTTAATGCACCTCTGCAGAATGGTGGGCATCAGAACTTGAAGCTCACTGGACCAAGTGATTTCTAAAGACCTTTTGTGCCCCACATGCCTATCAGGTTAAACAGCCAAAGTTTTTAAAAGGCAAACATTTTATGAAGACATTTTCTAGATATACATCAAACTTATCAGCCTGGCAGGAAAAAGATTTCACACACTGAGCAATTAGAGGGCAATTTAATTCTCTACATTAAGCTCTGTGGCCCTGGCTTAGAATATAAGAGAAGGTCCTTTGAAGAACACTCTTACAGAGTTCCCAGACTACTTGTGGCCCATGCAGAATCACTGAGTGTTTCCTCCAGCAGCCACTCTCATTGGCCTTGTGGCCCCCGCAGGACAAGTGAACTGGGCACAGGTAAGGCCCAATCCATTAGTGTTGAGCTCTACTCAGAACCATGCCTGTGCTGATGTCTCCTTTAAATCCGGTGCTTTCCCTACCCTACTGACAACTGCTGCCTTTATTAATGGCTGTTTTCCTGCCTGAATCATAAAATGTGTCTGTATTTGCCCTTTAGCCCAGAAACCTAATTATTGAGTGACCTGGGGTGGGGAGAATTATAGTCTTTTTGATAGACTATGAGGCCCTGAGAGAGTGATATGAGAACAAAATCAACAGAGCCTTGATGGAAATTAGCAAAACTTCACTTGAAAAAATATCTACCATTAAAGTAAATTAAAAATATTTTTCAAAAGAAATTACAATTCAATTCAGTTCAGTCACTCAGTCGTGTCCAGCTCTCTGCAACCCCATGAATCATAGCACGCCAGGCCTCCCTGTCCATTACCAACTCCCGAGTTCACCCAAACTCATGTCCATCGAGTCGGTGATGCCATCCAGCCATCTCATCCTCTGTCGTCCCCTTCTCCTCCTGCCCCCAATCCCTCCCAGCATCAGGGTCTTTTCCAATGAGTCAACTCTTCGCATGAGGTGGCCAAAGTATTGGAGTTTCAGCTTCAGCATCAGTCCTTCCAATGAACACCCAGGACTGATCTCCTTTAGGGTGGACTAGATGGATCTCCTTGCAGTCCAAGGGACTCTCAAGAGTCTTCTCCAACACCACAGTTCAAAAGCATCAATTCTTCGGCACTCAGCTTTCTTCACAGTCCAACTCTCACATCCATACACGACCACTGGAAAAACCATAGCCTTGACTAGATGGACCTTTGTTGGCAAAGTAATGTCTCTGCTTTTCAATATGCTATCTAGGTTGGTCATAACTTTCCTTCCAAGGAGTAAGTGTCTTTTAATTTCATGGCTGCAGTTACCATCTGCAGTGATTTTTGAGCCCCCCCCCCCAAAAAAAAAGTCTGACACTGTTTCCCCATCTATTTCCCATGAAGTGATGGGACCAGATGCCATAATCTTCATTTTCTGAATGTTGAGCTTTAAGCCACCTTTTTCACTCTCCACTTTCACTTTCCTCAAGAGGCTTTTTAGTTCCTCTTCACTTTCTGCGATAAGGGTGGTGTCATCTGCATATCTGAGATTATTGATATTTCTCCCGGCAATCTTGATTCCAGCTTGTGCTTCTTCCAGCCCAGCGTCTCTCATGATGTACTCTGCATAGAAGTTAAATAAGCAGGGTAACAATATACAGCCCTGACGTACTCCTTTTCCTTTTTGGAATAGAACTACAAATCAAAACTACAATGAGGTATCACCTTACACCAGCCAGAATGGCCATCATTCAAATATCTGCAAACAATAAATGCTGGAAAGAATGTGGAGAGAAGGGAACTCTCCTACACTTTTGGTGGGAATGTAAACTGGTGCAGCCACAGTGGAGAACAGCATGGAATTTCCTTTAAAAAGCTAAAAATAGGGCTACCATATGACCCAGCAATCCCACTCCTGGGCAAATATCCAGAGAAAACCAGAATTTGAAAAGATACATGCACCCCAATGTTCACTGCAGCACTATTTACAAAAGCTAGACATGGAAGCATCTTAAGTGTCCATTGACAGAGGAATGGATAAAGATATGGTACATATGAACTATAGCCATAAAAATGAACAAAACAATGCCATTTGCAGCAACATGGATGCAACGTGAGATAATCATGCTAAGTGAAATAACTCAGAAAGAGAAAGACACGCATCATATATCACTTAGATATGAAATCTAAAACAAAAGGTACAAATGAACCTATTTACAAAACAGAAATAGAGTCGCAGATACAGAAAACAAACTTATGGTTATGAGAGGTGGGGGCAGGGTGAAGGGGAAGAAGGAATAAATCAGGAGACTGGGGTTGACACATACACACTACTATATATAAAATAGATAACTCATAAGGACCTACCATAGGATCTTCCCGACCCAGGGATCGAACCCAGGTCTCCTGCATTGCAGGCAGACATTTTAACCTCTGAGCCACCAGGGAAGCCATATAGCACAGGGAATTCCCCTCAATACTCTGTAATGACCTATACAGGAAAAGAATCTAAAAAAGAGGGGATATATGTATATGCATAACTGAATGACTTTGCTGTACACCTGACACTAACACAACATTGTAAATCAACTATATTCCAATGATTATTTTTTAAATTACAATGAATTCATTCAATAATTAACTCAAGCAATTTTTATTGAGCATTTACTCTGGTCCAAGCACTGAGCTAGGTGTCAAGGATACCATTGCATCCTGAGGACATTGTCCCTGTCCTCAAGTCACTGAGTCTCCCACTACCACTCATGTAAAGAATTGAGTAAGGGTCTTCCCTGGTGGCTCAGTGGTAAAGAATCTGCCCACCAATGCAGGAGACTCAAGTTCGATCCCTGATCCAAAAGATACCACATGCCGTGGAGCAATTCAGCCTATTGGCCACAACTACTGAGTGCACGTGCCACAACTACTGAAGCTCAGTGCCCTGGAACCTGTGCTCCACAACAGAAGAAGCCACGGCAATAAGAAGCCTGCACAATGCAATGAAGAGTAGCCCCCTGGTCTCTGCAACTAGAGAAAGGCCCATGCAGCAACAAAGACCCAGCACAGTCAAAAATAAATAAATTGTTAAAATTATTTTTTAAAAAAGAACATGAGTAAAACACAATATGGCATGTGCCACAATTGAGGAGAGGGGTACAGTGGGGTGACAAAGGATGGAGTGCCTGGCTTGGTCTGAAAAGTTTGGGAAGAGCGACTCCTGAACTAGTTCTTAAAGGGTGAGCTGGCAAAGATTATTTTTCTTCTTCCCACCATAGCAGAAACTGCTCGTGTTCCCCTTCTTTGGGGGAACATGGCCAGACTGTATTCTGAAATCTCCCTTGCAGCCTGCACTTAGATGTTGCCATGTGGCTGAGTTCTGAATCTAAGCAGAAGTGATAAGCATCACTTCCAAACCTGGCCCATAAAAACCCTCTCATAGGAGCTCCCCAGTGGTCCAGTGGTTAGGACTCCACACTTTCATTGCCAAGGGCGTGGGTTCAGTCCCTGGTCAGGGAACTAAGATCTTATAAGATGCACAACTGAAAAACAAAACAAAAACCCTCTCACCTTCAACCCTCATGTTCTTTCCCTATCTGCCATCTGACTGAATGGAGAGGACTCCAAGGATCTAGAGCAGGGTGATCTTCTCAAGATAGGAGAAGCAAGGATCCCTGAATGCATGGAACAGAGCCCCCTCCAGTCTCAAAGTGTTCAAGAAGATGGTGGGAGACATTTATAATTCCAGTAACCAGTCATGTCTGACTCTTTGTGACCCCATGGACTATATAGTCCATGGATGGAGTGGGTAGCCTTTCCCTTCTCCAGGGGATCTTCCCAACCCAGGGATCAAACCCAGGTCTCCTGCATTACAGGCGGATTCTTTACCAGCTGAGCCACAAGGGAAGCCCAAGAATACTGGAGTGGGCAGCCTATCCCTTGTCCAGTGGATCTTCCCAACCCAGGAATCGAACCAGGGTCTCCTGCATTGTAGGCAGATTCTTTACCAACAGAGCTATTAGGGAAGCCCTTTCACTTTCACTTTCAACCGAAAAATACTGGCAAGTGGAAAACTTTGTTTGCCATTCCTAACTCTTAATGAAGCAGTGGAAGCCTTTAAAAGCCATTATAAGAAATAACATGATCAGATTTGGGTTTTTTGTTAAATTTGTTTTTAAGAAACTTCACTCTGGTGGCAATATGGATGGAGAAGTGGGGCAAGACAGAAAGCAGAAAACAGAAAACAGAATAGTTTCATAGTAAAGGAAAGAAAAAGTGTGTACCCATTAGCAGTGGAGATATTAAGAGGGTAAGACTTGAGTGAGGCCATTAGAAATAAATACCCATTAGATCATTACTGGGGTGGGCAGGAGAGTTAGAAGACATATACAACTTTTGGACTCCTGGCTTGTGTCAGGTTTAAATCCCATGAAATACAGAGCATGAAGGTTTGGGGAACAGGCTAAGAACACTTTCAGTTCAGTCGCTCAGTTGTGTCTGACTCTTTGTGACCCCATGAACTGCAGCACGCCAGCCCTCCCTGTCCATCACCAACTCTCAAGTCCTACCGAAACTCATGTCCATTAAGTCGGTGATGCCATCCAACCATCTCATCCTCTGCCGTCCCCTTCTCCTCCTGCCTTCAATCTTTCCCAGCATCAGGGTCTTTTCAAATGAGTCAGTTCTTCACACCAGGTCGCCAAAGTATTGGAGTTTCAGCTTCAGCATCAGTCCTTCCAATGAACACCCAGGACTGATCTCCTTTAGGATGGACTGGTTGGATCTCCCTGCACTACAAGGGACTCTCAAGAGTCTTCTCCAACATCATAGTTCAAAAGCATCAATTCTTCAGCACTAGGCTTTCTTTATAGTCCAACTCTCACATCTATACATGACCACTGGAAAAACTATAGCCTTGACTAGATGGACCTTTGTTAGAAAAGTAATGTCTCTGCTTTTTAATATGCTGTCTAGGTTGGTCATAACTTTCCTTCCAAGGAGTAAATGTCTTTTAATTTCATGGCTGCAATCACCATCTATAGTGATTTTGAAGCCCAGAAAAATAGTCAGCCATGGTTTCCATTGTTTCCCCATCTATTTGCCATGAAGTGATGGGACCAGATGCCATCATCTCAGTTTTCTGAATGTTGAACTTTAAGCCAATTTTTTCACTCTCCTCTTTCACTTTCATCAAGAGGCTTTTTAGTCCCTCTTCACTTTCTGCCATAAGGGTGGTGTCATCTGCATATCTGAGGTTATTGATATTTCTCCTGGCAATCTTGATTCCAGCCTATGCTTCCTCCAGCCCAGCTTCTCATGATGTACTCTGCATGTAAGTTAAATAAGCAGGGTGACAAGATACAGCCTTGACGTACTCCTTTTCCTATTTGGAACCTTTGAACATACTGAATCTGACATCCAGGTAGAGATATCTAGGAGACAGCTGGATATACAGGTCTAGAACTCAGGAGAAGGATCAGAACTGAAGCTCATACTTGAGCATCACTCGATTAGCACCTGATGAGGTGGCCCAAGGAGAATATGTAAAGGGAAAAGCTTAAAATCCAGAAAACAATGAAGAGAGCATGAAGGAAGAGAAGGCAGAAGGAAACTGAGAAGGAACGTTCTGGGGGTAGGGGAAGAATCAATAAAGTGACAACACAAAGACCAGAGAAAGAATTTCACAAGATTAAACACAGTGTTCAACAAGGTTAAATGCCATCAAATAAGAACTGAAAATTAATGACAACTGTATCAGGCAGGATCTAATCAGGAAAAGAGAAGCCACTCCAGGCACATTTGTCAGCTTGGACTGCCATACCTAAATACCATAAGCTGGGGGGCCTAAACAACAGAAATTTATTTTCTCATATTTCTGGAGGCTAGAAACCCAAAATCAGGCCAGGTTCTGGCCTGCAGATGGTCACCTTCTCACTGTGTCCTCACATGGCAGAGAAGGAAAGACCAAACCCTCTGATGTCTCTTCCTACAAGGGCATGAATCCCACCATGAGGACCCTACCCTCATGACATCATCCAACCCAACTACCTCCCACAGGACCCAACACCAAACACCATCACAGCAGGGTCAGGGCTTCAGCAAATGAATGCGAGAAGAGGGGAAGAAGGGAGAACACAATTCAGTCCATAGCACCAGGCATTTGAAACAGGGAATATAATACAGTGGAGGGGTGATGGAAAAGCTGAGAAGCCAAGCAGGGAATGATGGGCCATTCCAGCGATTATCAACAGCAAAAGGCCACAGTCATCCCTAGGACTGCAAGACAATGAGAAAAGTGCTGCTGCTGCTACTAAGTCGCTTCAGTCGTGTCCAACTCTGTGTGACCCCATAGGGCAGCCCACCAGGCTCCCCCGTCCCTGGGATTCCAGGCAAGAACACTGGAGTGGGTTGCCATTTCCTTCTCCAATGCATGAAAGTGAAAAGTGAAAGTGAAGTCACTCAGTCGTATCCGACTAGTAGCGACCCCATGGACTGCAGCCCACCAGGCTCCTCCGTCTGTGGGATTTTCCAGGCAAGAGCAAGAGTACTGAAGTGGGGTACCATTGCCTTCTCTGCTAAAGTGGTGCTACCTAAGCCCAAATCCAAGATCACCCCAGCTGAAGTTGGAGCACTGTGCAGTTGCCCTGGAGTAACTGATACCCCAGAGGGAGAGGCTCTGTGACAGGCCTGGAGCCAAAAAGACGACATGGTCATCACCAGAGATAACACATAAAAGAGAGCACAAGAAAGTGAGAAATACCCTGACTTCCCTCCTCCTCCTCCCCTCTGCTAGTACACCCCACAGGCTGAGCCCACCTGGCTGCCAGAGGGCAACAGCAGCTGTTTCCTATGAAGTAGATCTGAGCGCAAAAGGGGGTTGGAATAATTAAGAGAAGAGTAAACTGACAAGTCAAAGGATTGACAAGAGGCATTAAGACATCAACCAAAACTAGAGGTCCTAAATTTCTGTTGCTGCTGCTGCTGCTGCTAAGTCACTTCAGTCGTGTCCGACTCTGTGCGACCCCATAGACAGCAGCCCACCAGGCTCCCTGTCCCTGAGATTCTCCAGGCAAGAACACTGGAGTGAGTTGCCATTTCCTTTTCCCATGCATGAAAGTGAAAAGTGAAGGTGAAGTTGCTCAGTCATGTCCGACTCCTCGCGACCCCATGGACTGCAGCCCACCAGGCGCCTCCATCCATGGGATTTCCAGGCAAGAATACTGGAGTTGGGTGCCATTTCTGTTAGTAACAGTCAAATGTGTGATGCCTATGAGCCTCTAAATGTGTACCTAGCACAAAGCCTGACATACAGTAGGTGTTCAGTGTTTCATGAAGAGTGGATGGATGAATAGAAAATCTTAACTAGAGAGCCCTTGAAGCTGACCTTAAGTCTACAGGATTCTCATCAGACCTAAAGAGAATCTGCATTTTGGAGTGGTAGCATCGTGACCCTCTTAGGTCCTTCCTGTTTCTGATGCCTTGACTTCCAGGTCTTCCTGACAGCAACACTTCCGCTAAGTCTGGAAATGGCTTCTTTTCAAAATCTCCCCCTAGAACGCTCATTCTAGACTGAGGCTCATTCCCCACAGCCTTGCCTTCTCAGCTCCTGTCAGACAGTCTCTAAATGCAGTGAATTCTGAGGCCACTCTTGCCTTAGTTTACCCATTTCTCATGCTTCCCTGGGTTTTTCAAGTGAATCCTCCAAGAAAAGCATTTTTAGAGACTTCAAATCAGGACTTCTTCAGAAGCACATAATAACTCAATACAGTTAGAGAAGCGTCCCTGAAAGCATGTAAACAGAAATCCATAGGCTCTCTCATACACCAGTAGCTAACACTCTCCGCCTGGAGTGTTGGGATCTCCATTTAACATTGTAAGAAGCAACCCCCCAAACTCAGTATAACCTCACCTGTAGGTAGACCACACAAAACAAAGTGGAGACGAACTGAAGGAAAGAACATTATAGGAGGAAAACCTTTACAATGATGTTGCTATAATTTTTTGACAACAATGCTGAGGCTCTTTCAGTCAAGGATATCTACACCTCAGTCCTCTATCTCCTTTTCCCCAAGGTGTTCTCTTGGCTGTCCATTATTGGGAAAGAAGGCTGTTCTTTAAAAGGGTTTTAAGTGGTGTTAGAAATTACTGGAAGCTCCCCTAAAAGCTCTTGGGAAAAAAAAGAAAAAAAAAAGTCTTCATCTTCTGCTTGTGTTGCATAAAATGCAAGGTCCTCTTCTGTTTGTGTGAAAGCTGGAAGCAAAGATTGAGTACAGTTCACTAGGTTAAGTGAGAAACGAATCACCAGTAGTGTTTCTGACCTAAGAATTCAGGGCCCTCTCTGACCTTTTTGTGAGACAAAACTTCAGCACAATCTGTGAGCACACCTCTCTTTAGAGTATCAGTGTGTCACTGGGATGTCTCATGCAACCCTGTTCCCACTGAGGAGCATGTTGCATTCTAAAACATTTGCTTTATTTAAAAAAATTCATTCACTCAAAACATTATCCAAGTAATCACCCTCTTAACTTGTGTTTTAGTGCAAATTTCCATCCATCGGGGGAACAGTAGTATCCGCATTGTCAGTGTACCACCATTGATTGGTACCACATTGACAGGGTTTGCAGTTAATTTTGCATCATCACCATAAGTGTGCTATTTGCCACTCCTGATGCTCACACTACTACTTTCTTCTTGTGATCAACATCTTTGAGAGGCCTGACAGGGTTTTAAATGATGCAGATTCTCTCAAGGATACTCACTGGACTAGCCCTTCCTAGCCCTCTTGTCCATCCAGCAAGCTTCTCCTTTTATGAGACATCAAAGACTGCCTTCAGGCGTCTGGACAGATCATTCAGGAAGTGTTGGGCAGCTCATCTTCTGTACTTGAATACAGATCTCGTGAGCATTTACCACCTAGCTGCAAGCACTCACTTGGTTGTCTGGCTTGCCCACTGGACTTCCTGGGGAATGATTTTGACTTCTTCTCCTTTGTATCCCCATAGCTAGCCCTTTAGTGCAGGCAGAGAAAGCCCTTGCACCAGGTCAAAAAGGCTGGCCTGACCCTTCCTCTGTGATGAGTGGATCCCCATTTCTTGCCTGGTCCCAGAGTCAGCCATGCTGGCTGGCAGCTCCCGACTAGAGCAGAGGGGAGCTGCAGCGTGAAATAAATTACATACCTCTGCTGAGAGAGATGACATGCGTTTCATTGTCACCTCAAACGCTCTGTTGAGAAGAGCTGGGCAGTGTAGACCATCCAGGTCCACCATGGCTACTAACGTGCAAAAGTTGCCCACAGAGATAGTCATATTTTCCTAGGAATACAATGGGCACCCAATGTGACCTTCAGAGCCATGGAGAACACAAAGGATATGATGCATTTATTAAGCTAACATCTAGACAGATGTCCATTCATTAATTCCTTTATTCATTCAACAAATATTTACTAAGCAGACTGGACTAGAGTCATGATAAGTGCTGAAGATACCCGAGTAAGCAAGAGGAACCAAGCCTCTACCATCATGTGCTCACATTCACAAAGGCAGCACCTATGCCAAAGTGTACACCTGTCTCATACAACCAGGACACTTTAGGACTGGGGATACCAGAGTCTAGCTACCGAAGCATACTTGTTCTGAGAATTCTCTCTTCATCACATTATTAAACATTCTAATAACTTTTATTTTAAACTTTGATTCCATATTAACAATTAAACAATATGTCAAGATGATGAAACCCAAATCATAGAGTGGAACAGAATAGTTTTGAAAGCAACTTCTTTGGGTCCAGACACTTTGCAAACATCATTTAACTCACTCCTCACAACAATCCCAGAAGATGATACTGAATATGATATCTGCATTGCATAAAATAAGAAAAAGTGACTCAGAGGGAGTGAGGCTGTTCTCCACACGTCATAGGAAGCTAAGATCTAAGATTCACACTCAAGTCCATCTGGTGCCGACGTCTTTGCTGTTTCCACAACACCTTTTAAAAAATGACTTTCAAATAATCCATTTTAATGCTCCCTTTTATCAAAAAACACCACTAAGTGCTTCTAATGTATATCTAATTTGCTTCAATTTCCTATTTAGTTACACCAGTTTCCTGAACTATACCTTATAATCTCCTCCTAGCTCTACAATCAATGAGAGTATTAAATGGATTGAGCATCTGCCCTCAGCATTATTATTCTAGATAGGAAAATGATTACCAATGCCTATGAGTTCACCTTTCAACATTCATTTAATCAAGATGAGTAATTACCCTAGCGGGCAGTAATTAGGTAATTAGTAAAACTAGTTAATACAAATAGCATATTAATATAACCAAATAAATGCTAGTATAATTTTTATAATTATTATGGCATATAGGTCTACTTGATTTTTTTTAAGTAAAAGACACATAATTTCTGGGCTATGTATTGCACAATTTCAACTTGCATGTGGGAATGCCTTTTGACATCTGTGACCCTGCAGAGTAAAAAGGAGATTGAGACAATTATCTCGGGTACTGAAGCAAAAGCTTGCTTGTACTAAAATTATCTGCCTAGTCTTTGCCTGATTTTTCTCTAAATGGTTACTCCATTTTTGAAAAAGAGCCACCGTATAGCATTGTACCTAAATATCCTTCTCTGCTTAGAAAATGAAAACATTCTAAGAATAATTTAATCAAGATAGACAAATAGTTTGGCACATATACAGAGTATTCTGATTCTGTAATGCAATCCTTGGTTGACATTTATCCTCCCCAAAAGAAAAGCTTTCTCTTTATCAACAGCACCCTGTGGATTTCCTAACCACTCCACCCCACACACATACACCGAAAAACCTAAAGCAACTCTAATGAATGAACACATTTCTGAAAAAAGTATCTCTTGATATTGTGGTATATACACAACACCAATCTGTTTGTATTTTCAGAGGTAGATATTATTAAGCATTATTAAGGTATCATTAACCATATCTTATCATGATCTGGGGCTTCCCAGGTGGCTCAGTAGTAAAGAATCTGCCTGTAATGCAGAAGACACAGGAAACCTGGGTTCGATCCCTGGGTCAGGAAGATCCCCTGGAGATGTAAATGGCAACACACTCCAGTATTCTTGCCTGGAGAACACCATGGACAGAGAAGCCTGGCAGGCTATAGTCCATGGGATTGCAAGACAGCTGGACACGACTTAGCGACAAAACAATAACAATGTTGATTTCACTCAAAATGGTTATCAATTGTAGGATAGTCTGGTGGTAGACACTGATTCATATCCAGGATATGTAACAAGGTATAAACATCATGTAGGAAAAATTTTCATCTCCCCTAAAGCACAACCACCAACTGGTTTATATACATTTATAAAGCCTCTAATGCCCAAAATATTACAATACTAGCAGCACAAAGTAATTGGCAAACCCTCTAATTGGGGTCTAGTTTACAGTTCTTCTGTTTGAGCTAACCTCTTATGACTGAATTATGTTTCATTACTGTTTATCAATGTAAGATAACAGCCCGATGCCCAGGCCTTTCTTTTATGGCAGAAACTCAGGCTCAGACAGTATTTTTACATGCTCATATTCATAATGAGGTCATACACATGACAACTAATTCATTAATTCCCTTGATAGGTGTTATTCCTTCCTATTATCCTAGGAAGGATTCATCTTTAGCCGCAAGGGTTCATCTTTAGCCACAATTATATATATGACAACATACCTCAATTGAATTAAAAACTCTTTTACTTTCTTACAAATTCTAATACAATTACATCTGATGGTTCAGTTGCGATTTTTCTAAAAGCAACTGATGTCTTCTCTGTAATCCAACCTCATCAGTTAACTTTCCCTCCGATCTCACTAATACATAAATAAATCCAGAATTCTGCATGGCTTCCCAAGCCCATGCAGTTCCATTTTCACACGGTATTTCTGTTTCCAAGAAGTGATCATTTCTGGAACTCTAAGCTCTTCGCTTGAATTTCCAATCTGTAAGCTGTGAAGAAGGCTTGTGGGTATGATACAAAAGAAGAAAAATTACAAATTGGAGCTACACAGAAAATAAATACAAGATTTTAGTGGAATCTAATTGTTTTCCACATATCATAGTAAGAGCTATTATCCTGCCTTCTAAATTTATGTCATGTGCACATTTATTTATATTCTTATTTCTCTGTCATCTGTCTGTCTTCCTCCTGCCTGTTAGTGTCTATTTATTTGGCATGGTAAGTTGTGCTGTCTTTGTCTGCAGAGAAGAAAAGAAGGGGGAAAATGATGAAAAATCTTGATGTAGCGTGAATAGCAACGAGGTGAGGCTGATGCCTGATGTGCGGATGAATCCTGTAAATGAAGTGGCCCTTGAATTAAATTAATTTAAAATCTGGCAAATATTACCCGGCATGTTTGTCAATGTGCTGTATAATTATTAATTTGTTCATTGAAGCAACTGTATAAATAAATAGAAAGCAGAATGCCATGATTAAGCAAGCATTGAAAACCCAGGGTCAAGGAGCCCCGCAATACGGGGATCTCAATAGCTTTCCTGGGTCCTACTTTTACATCTCCTTGTAAACCCGTACGTCGCTAACAGCAAATTAATTGGCCCACATTTAGATGCCAACAGGGCTTTTGTATTCTCGGTACACATTTTTGTCTTCTTGGAGTGAGATGCTAGTAATGGGGGTTTTAATATTACCCCTAGGGGAGCACCAGAAAATCTTAACAATTTCCTTCACTAGAGTATTTTCATTAGCGCTAAATGCCGTGCAATTTACATTCGAAATCAGGTGTAGGGGTGAGCAGAACGTGACAAGACACATTGCCGTGGTGCCTTTTTTTCTTTTTTTTGTTCCAATGTTCTTTATTTACTGCCACAGAGCCTCAGAAGAAAAGCATGCAAGTCAAAAAGGAAGTATTCCTTGATTTCTCTTTGCCCTTACTTTTAGGAGATGAAGTCTCTATCTTATTCTAACACTCAAAGCACAGATTTGAAACAGACCTCTTTCACAGAAGAAAAAAGTACACTTTTAAAAAATAACAATAATGCATCTAAAGTAGAATTAAACTAAATATCACCTGACAGCTGTGAGCAGGTATTCCAGTAGGGGCAAAAATCCTCTAAGGGAAGGGATTAGAAGTTAACTCAAAGACTAGGCTGCTAAGTTTATGTCTGTGCAGCTCAACTGCCTAATTCAAGCCTGAGTTAATGCAAAATTCCCCTGCTGCTGCTTCACTTCAGTCGTGTCCGACTCTGTGCAACCCCATAGACAGCAGCCCACCAGGCTCCCTCGTCCCTGGGATTCTCTAGGCAAGAACACTGGAGTGGGTTGCCATTTCCTTCTCCAATGCATGAAAGTGAAAAGTGAAAGTGAAGTCACTCAGTCGTATCCAACTCTTAGCGACCCCATGGACTGCAGCCTACTAGGCTCCTCCATCCATAGGATTTTCCAGGCAAGAGTACTGGAGTGGGGTGCCACTGCCTTCTCCAATAAAATTCCCCTAGTGTTATGCTTATTGTACATCTAGACTACAAGTAGATTTCATATTGAGGATGTGAAAGTAAGTGAAAAAGTGAAAGTCACTCAGTCATGTCTGACTCTTTGTGACCCCATGGATTATAAAGTCCATGGAATTCTCCAGGCCAGAATACTGGAGTGGGTAGCCTTTCCCTTCTCCAGGGGATCTTCCCAACCCAGGCATAGAACCCAGGTCTCCCACATTGCAGGTGGATTCTTTACCAGCTGAGATATCAGGGAAGCTCTTTGGATATCAACAAATATTCAAAGACCTCTCCTGGAGAGAATGGCAATTAGCATATGTTAAATCCCAGCTGGTAAAGAATCCACCTGCCAATGCAGGAGACATAAGAGACATAGGTTCAATCCCTGGGTCGAGAAGATCCCCCAGAGAAGAAAATAGCAATCCACTCTAGTATTCTTGCCCAGGAAACCCCATGAACAGAGGAGCCTGGCAGGCTACAGTCCATGGGATCACAAAAGAGCTGGACATGAATGAGCGCACACACACTCTTGGAAAGAATGGCAATTAGCATATGTTAAATCTGGGCTCAGTTTATACAATTATTTTGCATACAAACCTCTTGTTAGAGTTAGATCTTCTGCTTTAGTTGGATGTTTCTGTTACTGAATGCCTCAGTAGAGTCTAAACCCTAAGGAGGAAAATAAAGCCAGATGAACAGTTGGAATACGGAGCTCTTTAAGGAGCTGCTTAGTGCCAGGGAGGGTTCCAGGTGCTCTACACAAATATATCCCAGCTAAATTTCCCACTTGCCCAAGGAGGTTGCTGTGGTTCTTCCCATTTTACAGGAGTTGAAACTGAAGCACAAACATATTCGTACACATTCAAGAGCTACTTATTGCATACACTAATAGCTCTCGTTGAGACAAGGCCTCAACTGCCACTGCATTAGAAAAGCAAAGGAAAGCCTCACCGATGAAGTTAGCCAGCCTGTGAACTTCAGTTATGACAACCTCAGGAAGGTCTCTGGATGAATGAAAGGTGCAGCTAGTCTCCAAATTTGACTGAGTGTCAGATTTATGTCTCCTGGTTGTCAGTGTGACTTAGGCGGCTCTCTGGCCTGCTATCATGCTAACAGATTAATGAGGGTACATTGTTTATAGCCTCAAGTTCCTAAAAATGTTCCCTAAAGAAGACAAAGGCAAGATAATAGAGCAAGAGGAGACTTTTCTAGTCCAGTGGTTCTCACTTTACTGCACCTCAGAATCAGCTTCTGAAAACCCCAGGCCACCTCAGGCAAACCTGAATCAGAATCTCTAGGCTGGTACTCAAGCCTCAGTAAAGTCTTATTTAAATACCAAACAAACATTAACCAGCATTAGCACCAGTTAACACAAAAGAGACATAAAATTTATAGTAAGACTTAACTATGTACAAATTCCTACATATGTTTAGGTACTGTGGTGTGAAAAAAAAAAAAAAAAGAGAGAAGATTCCAGTTAGCTCTACTCTGTCATCTCTATGAACCTGGGTAAATTACAGAAACTTCTTAAGCCTCAGTTTCCTCTGGAAAATAAAATCATACTTGTCTTACCTCACAGAGAAAGCAACGTGTCAAATAAAACTTTTCAAATTTTACAGGCTTAGTTTTTTAAGTTTCTTCATTTTTTTCATGTAGTTCAAGTGTGACCGTCACTGCTTAATCTAAACATAATTCCTTACCCAGACCCTAGTTGATCTAACCAACACCTAGCTTTCCTTTCTTGGACTTTGCACCTGCAGGGACCAGGAGCCAATTAGCAATAAAACTACATCCAGGATAGCTGATTCATGTTGATGTTTGGCAGAAACCTACACAATACTGTAAAGCAATTGTTCTTCAAATAAAAATAAATAAATTTAAACTTTAAAAAAAGAAAAAAAAAAAAACTACATCCAGGATGAGTTCCTCAGCTGTCAGCTCATCTCTTTCACAGCCACTGAAGGTTTATTGACTCTGCTTAAACTATTCGTGGACAAAAATAACCTCATCTACCTTCTGATCAATTACCTCATCTTTACTATCTTCCTTCTACCTTGGTTCCTTCACATACTGTGACTTCGCCAACTTGCCACAAAAAACTTTCAATGCTATTTTTTCTCAATCACAAAATGGCACAGAGAAGAAACAAAAACCCTACATTCAAAACCCAGGTCTACCATTTAAGTGTATAGCTAATTTACTCTGAGGGAGGGGGATAAATATACCTATCTCCCAAAACTGTCTGAAAGAGTCAAAGAGAGCTCATAGCTTTGTGGAAATTAGAGCTGCATTGTTACTAATTTTATTTTAATTTTTGTTATTAATTTTGAAACTGATAAGATCTACCTAATACAACCATCTCCAATGAATCTTGCAACTAATTTTAGCTACTATCCAAAAGTAGCCTGAATGTAAACATTAATGATATATTTTACTAAATCAAAAAGAAACTGAAATAAAAATGAAATTGCTTCTTTACATTATTCTCCATTTCTCTCCTTGTCTTAACATAAGATCAAATACTTAGGAAAGATAAGACTAGAAGATTTCCAGTTTGTATAGCTTTTTGCTGTCTTCAAATCCAGGACCAAGTTAAATGTTCATCTAGAATTTCCAGGTTTTCTGCTAGTCTCCCTGTGGTTTGTTGGAACCTACCAGTGTTTATTTTTGTCAGAGCTTGATGAGTAGCACAAAGAATCAGCTCTGGATCAAAAATGTCTCTCTAGGATTTATCTAAATCATAATTGTCAAGTCCCTCCTCCTCCCTGAATTAATTCAGCCATTAAACAGGTGGTGTTGAGAGTGGTAATGGAAAACTTGCTATAAAGGTAGCTGTCCAGCCTATACCCCTTCCACTTCCCCAAATCTGACTCAGTAAGAAGTGGAGCCCAAAGCTCTGCATTCTCACTCCAGGTGCTCCAGATACTCCAGGTGCTTCTGACCTAAGGGTCACTGTGTTTGGAAACTACCAAGTGAAATGCTTTCCTATGGCAGTATTCTACTGACAATCCCACCAAAGACTGCCGCTAGAGGAAACTTATGTTGGACTAATGAGAGTCAAAATTGGGATTTACTGATCTTCACCACAAATCGAGATTTCAGACTTTATTTCATCTCAGCCTATCAAGCTGTGGACATGCCTCTACATCTGGATGAATCATCTGCAATCCCTATAAGCAAGGGCAGAAAACTGGGACCCTCTATTAAGCTATTACCCCTCTGGTTTTCAACCGTAGCTGCACTTCTGAACCACCTAGGAATTCTGTTTTAAGCCCAGACGCCCACATCTCACCCCAGAGCAGTGGTTCTCAAACTTTAGCTCCATCAGAATCACCTGGGGAACATTTTACAATGCAGATTGCTGTGCCCCACCTCCAGAGTTTCTGATGCAGTAGATCTAGGGTTGAAGCCTGAGAATCTGCATCCCGACCAGGTTCCCAAGTGATGCAGATGTTGCTGGTCCAGGAACCACACTTCAAGAATCCCTCGTCCAAACAAACTAAATCAGAACTTCAGTGCTTGACATGCAACATTAGTAATATTTAAAGCTCTTCAGGTAATCAATCCCACGGTGCAGTCAAAGGTGGGAAACACTGATCTACACCCATATCACATGACATTTTCCTTAGATGAGTGATACATAACAGCGGGAGAGGTGCAGGGGGTACAGATAAATAGCCATCTTGATTCAGCTTTAGCAGGAACACCTAGTTTCCAGGGGAAGCAGAGCCAGTGATACCAGTAACAGACTCACTACTGTGTGCACTGTTAAGATGAACCAGCTCTCAAAAAATAAAATAGCCCCTGTTCATAGCATTTGCTGATTTTCATGCTGTAAAAACTCCCACCACAGCTGGTACCAAGGTTCCAAACAGACTAGATGTGAAGAACTAGGAAGAGAGGCAGGCAGTCAGCCCTTACAAGCTGATACAGGCCAGCTCCAACACACCACCACTTGTGGTACCAGCGGAGGCCTCAGTGAGAGGGGCAGCGATGTTCTCAGCAAACCAGTTCTCTGGTGTCAGAGGTCCTAGCTAATTAGCATCCCTTGCTGCAGTTTCTCAACCTGGCTCCCCATCCTTCTCAGTCATTCTGAGAACAATGAAATAGTCTTTCTAATCAATTATTTGAATCAGCCCAAGACTGTTTCTGTTGCTGACAGCTAGGAACTCTGACCTTCTAAAGGTAACAGCTGGAGGTCAAGAACCTAAGACCTAGAGTCTAAACCCCTGCACTCCTAGGAAGGATTTCTCTTTAAGACGTTTGCATCTTGAGAGGGATAAAACTCTTAAACCAGTGCCTCTCAGAATTAAATGAGAATCACCTGGGGATCTTGTTAAAATGCAGAGTCTGATTCAGTAGGACTAAGGGAAAACAGAAAATGTACATTTCTCACAGGCTCCTTGGAGATCTTAGTCCCGGGACACACTGTGGAGAGAGTCCTGAAACCAGACCTAAAGTGCTAAGAGTGGTGCCTTGGGCCTGGATCCTTCTGGACATCCTTGAGTTCAAGCCACATAAGGGCCTGACTGCCCTCCTTATTCTGGTCAGTGCCTCAGCTCACTCTCTATATTTGCATGGTTGATGCAGGCTGGTCCTAACTGCTGGGACAGTCTACCTTGGAATGCTTGAAATGCCATGGAGAATGTCACCTGACCATCTCTGACCACCTCTCTTGGAACACAAGCCATAAATTTAAATTCACATATTCATTTATTCAATAAACATTTGCTGTTTACCTCTTATGTGTACTGCTCTCAGCTAAGTTCACATCATTCTAGACTCTCCGTCTGTGCATTTTAAATAAGCTGAATTGGGAGCATTCCCAGTGCCATTAAATGAGAACTGGATTTAGCACATGTAACAAGAAGTTAAAGGTCAAAGGGATCTGTGTGGGCAAGGAAAAGTTCCAAGCCCGTCAGCAGTTTGGCTGTGGGAAAATGCAACCTGATAATCTGTCAACTCAAGTTGTCAATCAAAGCTCATTATTATACCACCCATCTGACACTCGATCAATAGGATAAGTACTTTCTGATGTCAGATCAATGGTATGACTAAGTTTGGGGGTGACAGCTAAACAATTGCATCCATCCTAAGTATGTGAATGTTATTGCCAAGAACATCAACTCAAAGTAAAATGATAAACCACTTCCTGCACAGTGTTGTGAAAGAAATGTTCAAATCCCCAGAAATGCTTGGTGCTCCCACCTACTAAGACAGAAAAGGTAAAGTGAGTGTTTGTTTCTAAGATGTATAAAGTACTCATTTTTCAACTGAGCTTATGCGGAAGATACATTTCACAGAGCCATAAGCTAACAATTGAGCCCCCAGGGCTGATAGAATAAGAGATTTTTGTCATGCCATAGAATTTGAACAAAATTCATAGGAACCGTGAAAATATCTCCCCCCCCCCTTTTCCAACTGCAACAGTTTCCCCTTCTTCAACAGCTGCTATCCTAGAGATCCAGGAATGATTTTTAACATGAAAATTCAACTAAAGGAATCCCTTCTCACAACTGTGACCATCCATGTAACAGCCACTTCCTTATCCAAGAGCAAATATCAACATAGCCCATATCTAAGCTCTGGGGATAGAAGGGTTAAAAATTTTAGGACAAAGTATTAAGGGGCCCTTAGGTAGAGATGCATCCATAGTGTGGGAGAGGCCAGTGAAGTGATATCTGAGCTAATACCTGAAGGGTAAGTGGGATGAGTATTTCAAGGAGAAAAATCAGCATGTGCAAGGGCCCTGGGGTAGAGAAACTGTGGCATCTTGAAATAAGACCCATGGTGTAGGAGTGCAGTTAGACCTTGGCCAAGGTCTGTGCAAGTCTACGTGCACTCCCCTACTCGTGTGACTAAAGGGGATGGAAGAGACAAGATGGTAAGAGACAGAGAAAAGATCTCATTAAGAGTCAACGAATCGCCAGTCCAGGTTCGATGCAGGATACAGGATGCTCGGGGCTGGTGCACTGGGATAACCCAGAGGGATGGTATGGGGAGGGAGGTGGGAGTGGGGTTCACGAGTGGGAACTTATGTACACCCGTGGCGGATTCATGTTGATGTATGGCAAAAACAATACAGTATTGTAAAGTAAAAAAAAAATTTTTTTTTTAAAGGAAAAAAAATAGTCAACATACTACAGGACAAGGTAGCCTCCCCTCTACTCTGTGACAGCCCTGAGCATGGTGAGGAGGATAGCACCACCTTGAACCTGCTTCTGTAGCCCACTCCTATTCTCAAACGCCTTCCTACAACCTCTGTGCCCGTGAAGCTCGGTACTTGGACTGTCTCCCCCCACCCCACCCCAAATCATAGTGAAGCTCAGATGGGTCGAGTGACCAATCCCATGGACATTAGTGCTTTAATGGGGACAACTGGTCACCGTAAGGTCAAAGTGACAATGAGTTGGGACAGGTATATACAGAGGGAAAGAAAGGAATAGTGTGAGGTACACTCTGATCTAGATTATTCCTGTTCCTAGAATGCCCTATTATTCCATGATATATTAGTATATGTAGATATTTATATGTGCATGTTTTATATGTATATGCATTGTGATGGTGGTGTCAGTCACCCAGTCAGGTCTGACTCTTTGTGACCCCATGGACTGCAGCATGCCAAGCCTCCCTGTTTCTCACCATCACCAGAAGTTTGCCCAAGTTCATGTCCATTGCATCAGTGATGCTGTCCAGCCATCTCATCCTCTGATGCCCTCTTCTCCTTCTGCCCTCAATCTTTCCTCAATCTATGCATGAATATATGTAAATATATATTTGTGAGTGTGTGTATACATGCAGGAGCATATATGTTTGAGTGGTTATGAATGTGTGTATGTGTGTCTGTAGTCACATCCATATGCATAAATTTGACATATGGCTCCTGATTACTGAGCTTACGTGCTTGCAAACACTCTGCTAAGTACTTTCCATATATAATTTCTCTTCATTTTCACAAGAACCCTAAGACATACATTCCTAATACTATACTCACTTTTCAGATAAGGAAACAAAAGCCTAGAGAGGCTCATTAACTTGCTCACAATCATAAGCTATTAAGTAAATCCTGACTCAACATCCATCTCCTCCAAAAAACATTTCTTTTCCTTAGCAGCTCCACACATTTTCCAGCCCACCAAAATTTTACTTCAACATCACCATTAATTCCATGTCTGTTAGACCCCTTGGTGGGGGAAGGGGAGAGGGGCAGGGGGAAGATGTGTGTAACCTAAGTGAAAATTGCTCAGTCATGTCCAACTCTTTGGGACCCCATGGACTATACAGTCCATGGAATTCTCCAGGCCAGAATACTGGAGTGGGTAGCCTTTCCCTCCTCCAGGGGATCTTCCCAACCCAGGGATCAAACCCAGGTCTCCCGTATTGCAGGCGGATTCTTTACCAGCTGAGCCACAAGGGAAGCCCAAGAATACTGGAGTGGGTAGCCTATCCCTTCTCCAGTGGATCTTCCTGACCCAGGAATCAAACCAGCGTCTCCTGCATTGCAGGCAGATTCTTTACCAACTGAGCTACCAGGGAAGCCCAAGTGTACCCTAAAATGCATCATAAATGCTGAGGCCAGCATTCCCTGATGCATGTTAACATTCACAAGGTGACCTTTGAGAAAACATCTTAACTTCAGGAACAGTGAGCTCTATGCTCCTGCCATATGGTCACCAAGTCAATCCAGATTCACAGGACGCCTCCGAAACCATGGCCTGCCACCATGTTGCAATCACAAAACATTCTGCAAAGCATAGGGTGAGATTCCAAACCAACCGAAAGGACACAGACATGAAATGTTCTGATTTGGACAAGAGGGGAGACTTAATCAGAGTGAATATTGTAGCCATACAATCACAGTAGCTAAAAGATGGATACTAACAGGCCTGTCTCCCTTTATTTATACGGCTTTACATCTCTACTTACCGAGGAACAGTTTTTACTTACCGTTTAAACAGCCAGAGTGCCACTTCATCATTAAGCAGAGATGCCAGGGAAGAAGAGAGTATTATTTAAAATGCAAACAGAGTGTAAAGGATGACTGCCAAGAAACAGCTCATCCCGAACGCCTCACAGCCACCGCTGCCTGCTACTACAAAATGTCTGCAGGAGCTGAAGTCCACACAGGCCTGTGGTTCGCAAACTGTGGCCTGCATCAGAATGACCTGGAGGTGAGTTAAAGCACCGCACGCTGGGCCCCTCGCCCAGAGGGCCTCATCCAGCAGGTGTGGGATGAGATGCATGAACTCAAGTTCCCAGGTGTGCTGCTGACCCCAACACACTTTGAGAGCACTGGTGGACAGCGTTAAATCCAGCCTGTTGGCAGTGCTAACAGTTAAAACTAAAAGGTGATTAGAACTTTCCTGGACAAAAGGATCCCTGGACCTGAAGGGAAATGTCCAGGTCATAATAGAGGCTATAGATCCCTCAGTTAAAAAGTAAACTGCTTCCTCCTGGAGGCCCAACATCCTCTAATACCCTGGGTTCAGCCTTTTCAGAAGGATAAAGAAACCCTTTGGGCTAGATAAAGGCTGCTGATGACATCAGGTCACCAAGGGGAAAGTGGTCTCATTGAATTACAGATGTCACATAGAAACCCCTGGAGTGATCAAGATGATTGTTCTACGTAGTGCAGAGAAACGCCAGCAAGATAGAGGTCTGCCTCTCTTCTTTGCTCAGTGAAAAAGAAAATTGTGTCAGAGAGGCTATTGTGCCAAGAAGGTATCTGATAATGAACTATGTCTCCTCCCTACCTCTTTCCAATAAAGCTTGTCAAAACAAACTGTGCCTGATGGCCAAGGACAGGCTTGGTCCCTGGCAAGCAACAGAAGAGCTAAACTCAGGAAGATTGGGCTTTTACTGCCAGCCCTTCCTCCCACAGTCCCCAAGTGGGATCACATTCCTATCTTCTTTTGCCCTGTTGTCCATGAATTAGCCAGTCCCGGGGTTAAATCAATTGCAAAGATACTAGGCTTGAAATACTATGCCTTAGAGCATTGTCCTCATGGAGAACTACAAAGAAGGGGCCACCACGAAGGGCCATTGCAACTGGAATCCTGGCAGAATTCAGAGAACCACACATCGCCCCGGAGACCTAGGCTAAGTGTGACACCCCTTGGATTTAGCTGAGCCCAGTGAATCCTCCCTACCCTGAGTGTCTATCCTGTCAGGATCTGTGATTGAGAGCTGCTTAAACAGGTGAGAAAATTTCAGGAAGCTAATATGCCCCACCTAATCAAGGCTAAGTGTTCCCTCTTTGCCCAAGCCCTCTTATTTGCACGAGTACCACATGGTAATGGGTAAATAATTTTTTTCAAGCTTGTTTCAGATGCAGGCCCTTAAATAAGTGATCAGTGCTCAGTTTCATCTAAAGGAGTGGAAGCCTCAAGATTCATGCCCTCATCAGAGCCATTTCCAGCTCGACCTCATCGTTCAGAAACCTAATACTACAAAATTAGCTCCAGCAGAGTTAGAAACTGAGGGAGTCTTTCTTTGGGCACACCTGGAGACTCACTTTTCACCACCTTGAAGACCTGCAGCAATGAGCTTCAGTTACTGAGCACTCCCATCTGTTAGTTATTTCATAAAAACATTTCAAACTTTTTCCCCTATGGTTTTGCGGCTTTCCTTCTTTTTGGTCCTGATACACTGTTCTATTTACAAAAACTTACCTCTTCCACCTAGCACCTGGAAACAGATTTTGAGCAAAACACGTCTCCTGTGATGCTACTAGGGCAGTGGCTCTCAAAGCAGGGTCACAGGATCCGCAATATCCTGACCTGGGAACATGTTAAAGATGCAAATCCTCCAGCACAAAGCATCCAGAAACTCTGGGGTTGGGGCCCAGCCCTGGGTAATTCTGAGGCCAGCAAGAGTGTGAGAAACACAGTAAGTAGAGAACGTGAAGGTAAGGAATGAGAAGCCCAGTTCAAGGTAACGGGTTTTCTTCACCCATGGACATATTTTCTGTAAATGTTTATATTATAGCCCAACACCACATATACGTGTTGCCTTCTTATTATAATGATGTACTGGAGCTAGCGTCTACCAGCTTGTGAAGGCGGCTGGTAAGCATTTAGGAAGTTTGCAAGCCAGCTGTTAAGGCACTAGAATCCTGCAGTCAGCCATGGTGGGAGTATTTACACCAGGGAAATCAGCAATCATCACACATCAGAGCTCTCATGCAGGGAGCTAGTTTACTAGCACACCACTGGCTGGTTTTTCAAAGGGTTGCCATGGTCTGTGTTGGGACATAAGACAGTGACAGATAAAGGATGACAGGGTAAGGAGCCAGGATTTGGAACTGGCCAAGAGATTAGGAGGGAATATGCACAGAGGGGCAGGCCCAGAGAGAGGCCAGAAGACCAGGAGTAGAAACAGAATTGGATGCTTAGAATAGCACTCTGAGCTGGAGCTGGGGCAGACTATGGAGTGAGACAGAGCAAGTTTAACATCACTTTGTATTTGTAAAGTTAAAATGGACCATTTTTGTCGTCTAGTGGTAACATGTTGATTTATTCATTCAGTAAATATTTACTGTCTACTAATACCAAGCACGGTGCTGGGCTCTGACGATACCATGGTGAGTAACACAGACAAGGTCTCTGCCATCACAAACCTTTTTGGCTTACAGACAACAACATAAAGCTAAGTACACACACTTTAGTACTCCAGTGATGATAAGGAGTTATCTGATGTGAGTGATCATAAGTGGCTATTTGATGTAAGATGCTCTAGGTGAGCTTCATTGATAAGGTGACATTTGAACAGAGAGCCAAGGGAAGTGAGAGAGCAAGTCACTGTCAGGAGACAATCCTCCATGGTCTCGAGCATTTTTGCACAATGTAGGAGCAAAGGCACTGACTGCCTTTGTGTTCAGTA
The DNA here is from genome assembly GCF_016772045.2 of Ovis aries. Classification (NCBI taxonomy): domain Eukaryota; kingdom Metazoa; phylum Chordata; class Mammalia; order Artiodactyla; family Bovidae; genus Ovis; species Ovis aries. Next base: position 23,420,415 of record NC_056080.1, on the reverse strand, counting down.
GCATGTAAAGGGTTTTATATGGCAAACATCCATGGATGGCAGAGATAATGTCTTCCTCCAGAGTTAAGCACAGATTCAGTACTGTCCAGTATAACATACCTCCCCCTGGAGGAAAGGACAGCCATGCTTACTGCCCATTTTAAATGATTCAGGTTTCCTAATCTTAGGGTTCCTCTCCTCGAAGACAACCCACTGCATGTGCTGGTATCATCTGGCCCTCTGTGTTTCTTCTTGTGGGAATTGGGACTCAGAATAGCAGCACAAGAAAATGCTGATACTCCAGCTACAGATATTGCTGTGAATAATAAAGTCATCTGTCTATGACCCAGGAATGTCATGTCTTTTGCCAGCAACCATGATACTGTGGCAGGCTCACTCAATGGCCTGCAAGCAAGGTAAACTGTCAGGCCCTTCAGAGTTCACGACAGCACTGAGAATAAATGACGAAAGGGTGGGCCAGGCAGGGAAAAGAGCAAGTGCAGAGTGCCCTGAAATGGGTGATAGTCCCTCTCAGCTAGACTCACCCCTTGATAGCTGTGCAAATTGACTCCATCTTACTCAATTCGTTCTGCCTGACTAACTTTTGGAGGCCAATACTTCTTGCAGCAAGATCTGTGATTGCCAAGATAGAAAGAAAGGGCGAGCATCTGTCATGCCACCCCCACTCCCAGGCCCAAAGGGGGTCAGGTCGAATTTAGGGATACATGAAATGTGTTTCACTTAGTGGTTGAGAAAAAACAGTCCTAGAAAGACTTGTATCTAGAACAGACACTACAGAGAGCAAAGAAGGGTGACAGTGATCAACCCCCACCCCCAGAAGCAGGTGGGGACCCAGAACTCAGTAGGAGAAAAATGGGAAAATACAAAAAAAAAAAAGAAAGAAAGAAAGAGATAAAGTAGAGACACAGTCCTCAAAGAGGATTTCTTTGGAAGTTCAATCTTCCAGCTTTTTGTAGATAAAGCCATGACCAGTCAACACAAAGTTAGCCACAATCACAATGCAGGGAAAAAAAAAAAAACTAGGACAGCTTGACTTATATAAAGGGTATGGAAGTTGGAGAAAATAGCATCTGGTATATACAGTTGAAGAGCCATGTTTGAATGCATTTTTAACATTTTTTTTCAGAACACATCTCCAATCTGATCATGAAAGGAACTGGAAAGAAAGATGGAATTCTATACACAGACATTTCCGTTATGAATCACTCCTTAGAAATGACTCATTTCCTTAAAATTAAACAAGACAGCACCTAATGAGGAGTAACACTTGAAAATTCCCTTTCATCTTTAAGAAAAATTTGAACTTGGCTTTAGCTTTTCAGTGTAGAAAAAGAGTGCACTCAGCTCAGTCTAACAGTCAATATTTTCCCATGTATCAGGATTCAATGTCAGCCACCCTGATGCAGACAAATCTTAAATGACAAAAGCAGATTGATAACTGTGGTTTCTGTTTTAAAACAATTCATTTTCTCTCCTGTCTCAAAAGTGTTCGGTTGAGGTAACTCTAACTTTTACAAGCTCACCATTCCAATGAGTAACAGAAGTGCAAGAATAACTTAGAGGGGACAGTCATTGCAAAGGACTGAATGTTTGTGTCCCCTCCCCAAAATTCATATGTTGAAACCTAACCCCCACTCTGATGGATTAGAAGATGGGGCCTTTGGGAGGTGATTAGGTCATGAGAGTGGAGCCCTCATAAATGAGATTAGTGCTCTTATAAAAGGGACCCTAGAGAACTTTCCTATCCCTTCTGCCATATGAGGACACTGCAAGAAGATGGCCATTTAAGAACCAGGAAGCAGGCCCGCACCACACACAGAATCTGCCAGCACCTTGATCTTAGACCTTCCAGCCTCCAGAACTGTGAGAAATAAAAGTTTGCCATTGAAGCCACCCAGTCTGGTTGTTGTATCATGGCAGTCCCAACAGACTAAGACAGTTGTATCTACACAGCTAAGGTTTCAATCGCAATTTGATCCCAAGGTCATCGAATCCATTTCCCTGCTTCTATACAGGACCACAGCAAAACTGACTAAATCAATATCTGCCACATTTTGAAGACCTTCAGTGAACAACATCTTGCCATCTCTTATAATCGTCTGCTTTTTAAAATTCTTTTGAAGAAGGATTTAGCTACAACAGTGATTACTGCTGTACTATTAGAAATGGGAAAAACTGGATACAACCTAACTGTCCCAGAATAGAGGAGTGGTTCAATACCTGAGGCCACATGCGCATGGCAGGACACCTTGCTGCCATGCAAGTGACAGTGTAGAATATAAATGACATATTTTCTGAAAGGTAACAGGTTTATGGAACAGCACATACAGGATGAACCCATTTTTGTTTAAAATATGAAGTGCATATATGTTCCCCACGTGTGCACAAAACGCGTATCAAGCACTTATTACATGCCAGGCACTGTGTTAGGCTCTGAGAATGCAGCGGTGCAGACAAACATAATTCCTGCCCTCATGAAGCTTACAGTCTAGCCAGGAATGTAGACATTAGATAAACAAGCATACAAGCCATTAGTTAGTTCCAATTATGAGAAATGCTGCAAAAAAAAAAAAAACCAAAAAAACACAGAATATTGTACTTTCCGCCTAAGAAAACCATAGCTCCAAACACCCAGCTCATCCTTTCCATTTTAGCTTTGTGAAGCCCCTCTGGGTGAGAAGGTTTTAGGACATATTCTGCTTCCTAATTATTCCTATGAATATATTTTTATAACAAGACCTACAAAAGGGAAATTTCAGAATTCCTGGGGAATCATTTCTCATTAAGCATGCCAAACCACCAAGAATAACCTTGCATAGACTAGAAATCCTCACTCCTCATCTCCTCTTTGCCAAGCTAATAATGTGAATTGTTTTAACCTTTCCTTATAGGTTTTATTTTTCAAGCCTTAAATCATCCTCATTGTCCTTTTATGAACTGTCTCCAAGTTTTACATGATGAATGCCTGCTCATTAGACACTGAACAAACTTGTGGATGGATGCACTCCTGTAACTTTAAAGGCTTTGGTTTTGTCAAAGAAGGGCTTGCAGCCAGTACACAATATATATCATCTGCATCTATGATAAACAGACCTCTTAAAGTTGGGTTCCCCATAAAAGCATTCAATCTTCCCATTTCTTTCTAATTAAGATCTTCTTCCCATCTTCAAAGCCCTGGATTGCATCCACAAACCCTAAATAATGCGTTTCATTTCTTTAAAAATAGCATTTCCCTGAAGCAGCATTATACAGACATTTCAACTGGCTTTTTTCTTCCCCTGTCCAAGCCTGTCAGCAGATTTGCTACTGCTCTGGCCATCAGACATAACGCATCAGGTCCAAGCAATTTTACCAGCACAGAACTTTTATTTTATCCCTGGAAGGCAAGGGAAGTCATTGCTGTAAAGATCCTAAATGGCCTGGATGATTTTTGAGTATCTAATATTTCTTGGGTACTCAATATGTATGTGATATTTCTCTCATACAACTAAACAAGAAGATGAATTTCCTATGTTCCAAAGGTTGACACAGAAATGGAAAAATAGTACCCACAGGTGAGTTTAAATGTGAGACTCAGTGACCTCTTTAATACACATTAAAAGGCCTGGGTCACTGGGCAAATATACACACCAATGCCTAACAACCCCGTACAACCTTAGCAGAGCATTAAGATTAAGCTCTACTCAGCTGTGGGAAGTTTCCATGGACTAGGTGACTTTTACGTGACGTTTTTATTACTGTTGCAAATAGCACACAGGGTCTAGCCAAATATGCAGTCAGCCACCAAGCTGAAGCACTTTCAGAACCACCATACCTAAAATTAAGCCTGATCCCTTCGCTGCCACCAAGAACTTGGATAGGCAGAATGATACATACATGTTTTCTTTACATTTCTGTCTCCAGCTGAATCTCCTTTGGAGATCATAGTGGACAAAGCTAAAGCTATGGATCCAAATAAATAAAAGAGCAATTTCTACAACCCTTTAGTCCATAAACTTTCAATCCACTTTCTCCACTATTATTAGGGTACTTGAATTTTGCCCCCAAAGGTAAAACTTAGTACCGAAATTTTGCTCTACAAATGGATTTTAATTATTGTTTGTAACAACATGAACAGAAGTTAAGTCATTTAGTTCTGGGACTTCCCTGGTCATCCAGTGGCTAAGACTCTGTACTCCCAGTGCAGGAGACCCGGGTTTGATCCCTGGTCAGGGATCTAGATCCCACATGCTGCAACAGAGACCCAACTCACCCAAATAAATAAATATTTTTAAAAAAATTATTCAGTTCTGATTCCAGATCAACTTCCTCAGCATCTTCAGTGAGATTCAAAGTTATCCAAGAGATAGTGCTTGTCCTCTAAAAGCTAATTAGAATTGTGAATATTCAAAGAATTTTGAATTCCCTGAGATATAACAAACTAGAAACTGGCCTGAATCCTTCTGTATTTTTACTGTCTTTTTTATAAGGACAATTTAGTGTAGACTCCCTGGAAGGAACAAGGAAAGTGAAAAGAATCACTTCCTATGTAGGGCTGCCATATTAGGCCACACGAGTTGTGCACTGCAAAATTCCAAGAGCTGCCACTCAAAGTCTGAGTCCAGTGGTCTCCATTAAGCAGAAATCCAAGAGAGCTTGTGCTATAAAGGCTGAGGCTGGGTCATGTCTACTGAGCTAGAGTTCCTTACAATCTCTCTGGCTAGAGTAACCTTTGGTCCCAAAGTCTAAACAGCCAAACACACTAGCTAGGGTTTGAAAAGGCATCAAGTGGAAAAGTTAAAAGGATAAAGGGACAGAATGCTGGGAACTCCTTGGCAGTCCAGCGGTTAGGACTTCTCGTTCTCACTGCTGAGGGCCTGGATTCGAGCTCTGGTCAGAGAACTAAGATCCCACAAGCTGTGCATTGTGGAAGTGGGGGCGGGGGGCAGGGGGCAGGTGCGGAGTGGAACAGAATGTTATGCAGATTACGTCAGCTGAAGGGCTGACCACACTGATTACATTCGTAACATTTCTCACCATAGTGCATAATCACTAAGTGCTTGCTGGATGGATGGACAACTACTACATAAATCATTTCATAAGTTTAGCTTGGTCCCAGCTTACATACTGCCACTTCTTTAGCATTCTGCAATCACTTGCTTCTTAGTATTTATAGATATAGGTTTGTAACTGATATTAGATAACAGAGGTTTGGTCTCAGCCTTCAAGGATTCTCTTTCCACACTTAAGTTGTTTTCCAAATCATCACCTAAATACTGTTGGAGGAAGACATGAATAGCTCCATGTGCTGTGAACTTAGTATATTAACTTGTCTGTTTACTGCCTTCAGTGAAGCATATCTCCTTCATTCAAATGTTCATCATCCTCCAGAACAGGTGTTGGCTACTTTTATTTCTTTGGAGAAAAAAGTTGGTTAAGGAGAGGAGCCTGTTCCTTCCTCTCCCTTGTTTCCTTGCCTTTATCATGCATGAATTACTTCCACAAATATAAATTCAGTCCTCCAAACAACTGGTACATGTTTATCAGGGAAGTGCTCAGTTTTGCCAGTTTTAGGTCACTGTTTCATCTAGCTTCAGCCATTTGTGCTGAGACACAGACACAGAGGCAGGCAGACACACATGTACACACACAGGCTTCCTATGGGCATTGTTTTCACAGTGCTTTCAATCGATCTGTTCTCGATGTTGTATTTACCTTGGTACTGATCAGTAACAGACAGACTTTACAACACGCACACATCTGCCTACAAAACCACAATGGGACCGTGGGTCCCAAAACCACAATGGGTCTTGCTTTTGCCAGATTGTGAATATGGAGACAAACAAAGTTTGAACTTTGTCATAATCTCTTACAGAGAAGCAACTCACATGTAGACAGAATGGATCCTCTTTTACTCCACTCTTCTCCTGGAGTTATACCGGAAACTCATCCTTTTTCATGTGTGCCTCTCATACCTCACCTAAAAATATCCAACTAATACTTCATTTATTTGTTCATTCATTCTTCTCTTCTACAACCATCTATGAAGAACTTTGATTTATGAGGATTGAGTTTATATTTGTGGAAGTAATTCATGCATGATAAAGGCAAGGAAACAAGGGAGAGGAAGGAACAGGCTCCTCTCCTTAACCAACTTTTTTCTCCAAAGAAATAAAAGTAGCCAACACCTGCTCTGGAGGATTCTTCTATTCTACAACCATCTAGGAAGAACCATTCTTAGCAAAGTGCTAGGGAAACAAATGTGAGTAAGACAAAGTTTAGCTTAGGCCAGTCATGAGCTAAGCTAGGTGATGAGGACGTGAAGAGCCCTTAAATAGCTAATCATGCAGTGATGACTACAAGGCAAGATATGTTCGTGAGGCATTGTGAGAGCGTAGAGGAGTAGCTAACTCAGGCTGAGTGGAGGAGTGGATCTGGGAAGCTTTCTCTTGGGGGAGGGAAACCGTTAACAGAAGGAGTTAGTCAAAGAAATGGGAAAGATACTCTAGTCAGAAGCGACAGCACTAGCAAAGCCCCAGAAGCAGGAAACAACTTGACAGGAGTGAGAACTCTCTCCAGGAGAGCGGCGGTGTGAGACAGAATATGGTTAAAGGTGGCTCAGGCAGTAAAGAATCCACCTGCCAATGCAGGAGACCCAGATTCGGTCCCTGGGTCAGGAAGATCCCCTGGAGAAGGGAATGGCAACCCACTCCAGGATTCTTGCCTGGAGAATTCCATGGACCGAGGAGCCTGGCAGGCTATAGTCCACGGGGTCGCACAGAGTCACACAACCGAGTGACTAAGCATGCACACAAGGCAGGTATTAGAGGGAGAAAGCACTGGACGTGGGCAAACTAGTAAGAGGGTATTGCAAAACTCCAACAGCTGCACGCTTCATGTGGATCGCACATCCAGTCAGGAGGATGCAGAAGGAAGGCAGGTGGGCCTCTGAGGTCCCTGAGTACAGGAATCCCCCAGATCGGCAAGTATGCACAGCAGACCAGCCTGGGAATGGCCAGCCAAACTCGGAAGGGATTCTGCTTGATGCAATTTGTGAATGAGTGCCTTCATCAAGGGGGTCTTGACGTGGTAAGATAGGATGTGGCTGCAGCAGGTTGGACCCTTTACACGTCAAAACTAACAAACCAAATCTCCCTCCTAAGAGAAAACCCCACAGTTATGATAAAATGCTGAGAGGAAAAAGCCAAATTAAGCAAGACTGGGACAATATGGACACCTCTGATGACGAGCTCAGATGAAAGCGAAAAAGGTGGGCAGAGGAGGCAGATCCCGGAAACAGCGAGATCGTTTTCTTAAACACCTTGAGAAAGCCTGGAAAGAGGGATTTGTAAATCTGTGAGGCCAAAAAAGCTATCTGGTCCACCCCACCCTTCTAAAAGTACAGGAAAACTTACAATTGACTTTCTACCATGTTATTGGGACAAAAAGGAGAATAAGGAGTAGACTAATGCTCTCACAAGGAAAGCAATCCAGAAAGTCATACGTGCAAAAGTGATTAAAAACCACACACTGATATTTCAACATCAACTGAACAGTTTTAGAAAATGGTGGAAGCTCTGAAAGAACAGCATAAATCAGAATTAAGAAAATTCAAAAATAAGGAGACTGGAGAAAAGGAAAATTTGAAAATTTTCTTGAAAACAATGTTAATGAAGACACAATATATCAAAATATGTGGAGTACAGCTAAAACCTTTATAAGAGGAAAAAACATGCAAAACTACCAGTGAAGTTGCCCCAAAACTCAAATATAAATCTAATAGAGCCTCCAAATCAACCAATTTACAGGAAATTAAAAGATACTTGCTCGTTGGAAGAAAAGCAACGACACATCTGGACAGTGTATTCAAAAGCAGAGACATTACTTTGCTGACAAATGTTCACATAGTCAAAGCTATGGATTTTCCAGTAGTCATGTACAGATGTGAGAGCTGGACAACAAAAAAGGCTGAGTGCTGAAGAATTGATGCCTTTGAACTGTGGTGTTGGAGAAGATTCTCGAGAGTCCCTTGGACAGCAAGGAGATCAAACCAGTCCATCCTAAAGGAAATCAGTCCTGAATATTCACTGGAAGGAATGATGCTGAAGCTAAAGCTCCAATCCTTTGGCCACCTGATGTGAAGAGCTGACTCACTGGAGAAGACCCTGATGCTGGAAAAGATTGAAGGCGGGAGGAGAAGGGGATGACAGAAGATGAGATATTTGGATGGCACCACCCACTCAATGGACGTGAATTTGAGCAAGCTCCGGGAGATGGTGAAGGACAGTGAATCCTGGCATGCTGGAGTCCATGGGGTCGCAAAGAGTTAGACACGATTGAGCGACTGAACAACAACAGGAAATTCAGAGAGCAAACAAGAAGCACAGTAAATGACACTAAAAGGGTTCAGTCAGCAAATCCAAATGAGTACAGGACTAATAATCAATTTCTTCAACACATGAGAAGTGGGTAAAGAAGAGAAGGGGAGACAGAGACAGAGAAGAGAAAGCCAGTAGATTAAAAGATATTTGAGACATATCAGCCAACTGAAGTGTATGAACCTTAATTGGATCCAAATGCAAACAAAGTATATGAACTATTTTTTAAAGTTATAAGATAATCAGATAAATGTGAATGACTAGATACTTGATGATTTTAAGGAATTACTGTTAATATTTAGCTATGATGATGGTGTGGTAGTTTTTAAGTCTTTATAAGATACCCTGAAATTTTTGTAGATGAAATTATATATTATTTGGGATTTTCTTAAAAATAATCGGGGGGAGGGGGATGTGAGGCTCTATATTAAGCAGGATTGGTCATGTGTTGATAATCTTTGAAGACAAGTCCCTTATAGTTAGTGTCTCTGCTTTTGTACATGTTTTTAAAATTCCATTGAAAAGTTTCATAGTTAAAGAACTTTGAAAAATATTTTTAAAGATTATATATTACACTAAAATGGCCATACACACCAAAGGGCAAATTAATTCATTTGTTTATTTAAAGTCACAAAGCCCTTAGACTCTTAGACTGGGGAAATGAGCAAAAGTTGAATGGGGCAATAAAGCTAAGAAATTTCCCAGTTGCTGAGAGAACTGCCCAAGACCAGACCTAGGTAAGCTGCCACAGTGGTGTTTCTGGGTACCTAGCTTGTAGAATAAGGAGAAAGTTCTAAATAATAATAAAAAGAAAAGATATGGCCACTTTCAATATTTCACCTGTGCATAACATTCCTCTGTTGATATCCTTCTTGAGGCCCAAAGACTCTTATCTCTTGTGCTTTCAGACATCTCTGTAGAAGTCACTGGGATGAGAAAGAGGAACCCAACACTTGTTCAGTAAATCATTAGGATTTATTTAAATGACCAACATTGAACATAACTCAAAGGTGACATCTCTATTACAGATGTCTAGGGATTAAAAAAGTTTACCCTGTATTCATCTTGCTTCTTGCTTTGAGATTTGAAAAAGCCAAGGAAATGCTGATAAAAGTTTGGCTTTTCCACCGTGTATTGAAAGGTCTTGTCAGTTCTCACTTGGGGGTATTTACTTAGCAACGCTTACACTTCAAGTTCTCCATTTATCAATAAGAAACAAATCTGTATCACATTGTAACTACTTGATGAAGATGAAGAAATCACGCCAAGCATGGTCTTTGCATCCATATATAAACACTGAAGTAAGTACATAGGCCTTACTCTACTTTAAACAGTATCCAACATCTTGAAAACACTGGATTCTAGTTTCTACTGACCTGGACTAAGATACTTCAGAGCTTCCAAACATATCCATCCCTTTCCTTAACCTTACTCTTGAGGACCCTGTCAAAGTAGGCAATGTTAGATATTAATGTGCTCCCAAAGGCACGCCAGAAGAGTTTGTCTTAAACTCCTTCATCACCCTTGTCCTTAAAGCATAATTTAAATGACATAACTATTACTCATGGATCTAATAAACTTGACAAGCCTTAAAAATGTCACAGTCCTGCAAGCTTCCTGACAAGACAAAACAGATGAACTGACAACCACCTTGATTACCCATGGCAAATCTTCCTGCCAACCAGGACTAAAGTATAAAGCCTCTGGGATCTTTTACTTCCAGTCTTATCTGATCCCAGTACCATTCTGGTATTATAACATTATACCTGTAAAAAGAATGTGGAAACAGGCTAGAAAATTACACCCTGAGCTGCTCAAAAGTACTGGTAACTTTGGGGTTTTGCCACTGAGACAGCTGACACCAGCTTAAAAGTACCTTCTTCCTCTGAATGTAACTAGCATCTCAGTCTCTTCCACTTACATCATCACTCTTATTCCCTTTCTACTCAGTGCTTCATGAGCTGTCAAAAATCACACAAAAGATAATATATGAGTATAGTAGGGAGATGGAGTGTACAAAAGACTGATAGCAATGCCAAGAAATCTGAGGAAAAGGGCAGTCAATGGCAACTCATAGTGAGCTTTAAAACTAGACACTCAGAAATACCAAAGTGTATCTCTGCAACATGGACCCTGACTGGCAATACTCAGTTTTATCTAAGTCCTCAAGCATGTATTGAGCATCTATTATGGGTTGTACAATAGGTGGCGCTGTGAGCAGAGGAGCTGGTGGTACCCAAGTCTGTGCTGAATTGCAACTGTGAGCAAAGCTCTTAACTCCCAGCCTAGCGCTGTGAGATCAAGTAAATAGAATTTAATGTGCATGATAAGCACAAAAGCACCAAAAAAAACAAAACAAAACAAAACAAAACAAAACCTTGGTGGTTCTAGAAAGGTCATCAAAACAAAAACAAATGTTTCCAATCTATAACGGGAAAAATCTGAATATGGTCTATGTATTAGATTCATGATTGTTAAATTTCCTGGGGAAGTGGGGGTTGCTATACTGTGCTTACTTAGGAGAAAGTCCTTGTTCTTAGGATGATGTATTTAGGGGTAAAATGTCATGATGTCTGCAACAATCCCTCAAATAGTTGAGTACTTTTCTCCCCCACCCCCACTCACATACATTAAGAAGACAACAAAGTTCCCTATCTAGTCTTGAATGTAAAATCTAAAACCAAGCTAGCTGGATGAAAGGAAGTGATTTTACATTCTGCTTTATAAAACAGAAATAATGAGCTCACTGCCAAAGACATAAAGGAGAGAAGACCTTATAACCAAATTGAAGAAGAGAATCACTTCCCAGCTGTGGATGCCACAAAAGAAATTCCCCAAAGGCCAATCTGCACATGAGAAGGAATTCTCTGGCCATGCAGCGGGAAGCAAAGACACCTGGTCATGATCATCTCAATGGGCTATGAACTTGGCCTCATCTACATCTTTCTTCGTCCCTTTTAGCAACCAGACACCAAGACTGTAATCAGAGGCCTCAGCACAAATATATACCATAAAAATAGAGAAGGAGAAAAATTTCCCAGACATTTCAACTCATACTTCAATTGTTGTCCAGTCACTAAGTCGTGTCCAACTCTTTGTGACCCCGTGGACTGCAGCATGCCAGGCTTCCCTGTCCTTCACCATCTCCCAGAGTTTGCTCAGTCATGTCCATTCAGTCAGTGATGCCATCCAACATTCTCATCTTTTGTCATACCTCAGACCTCATTGGAAAGTCTTAGTTGTACAGCACAATTAGCAGCTATGGGAGCAATCCATCTGATATTAGACATTTCCATACATTGGGAAGTCCCACAAGCTAGTGCCAGCCATTTTGCTTAGTAATAGTAACTATAATTTTAACATTTTAATTGAGATATATTTCAACATACATATTATATATATAATTCAATATATTTTTCTATAATGTATGTTTAGCAGATATACAATTCAGTATATATATATTTCAATCTGTATATGGCATACAATTCACCCACACTGTGTAATTCAATGTGTGTACTATAATCAGAAGTTTATACAACTATCACCACAATTTAACTTTAGAACATTTTTATCCCCCTAAAACAAAACCTATTAGCAGTCACTTCACTTCATACCCAGTCCCCATCAGTTCTCAGCAGCCACTAATCTATTTTCTGTCTCTATAGATTGAGCTATTTTGGATATTTCCTATAAATAAAATCATACAGTATGCAGCCTTTTGTGACTGGCTTCCTTCACCTACGACGTTTCTAAGGTTTATGCGTGTTGTAACATGTATCAGTACCACATCTCTTTTCATTGCTGAATGGTACCCCGATGTCTGGAGAGACCACATTTTCTTTATCCACTCATCAGTTGATGGATATTTGGATTGTTTTCACTGTTTCGCTCTCATGATTAATGCTGCTATAACATTGCATTGGCAAGTTTTTGTGTCAAAGTATGTTTTTATTTCTCTTGGGTATATGTTTAGAAGTGGAATTGAAGTATATGGTAACTTTATGTTTAACCTTTATAGGAACTACTTCTGCTGCTGCTGCTAAGTCACTTCAGTCGTGTCCGACTCTGTGGGACCCCAAGACGGCAGCCCACCAGGCTCCCCCGTCTCTGGGATTCTCCAGGCAAGAACACTGGAGTGGATTGCCATTAATGAAGCTGTACCATTTTACATTCCCATCAGCAATGTGTGAAGGCTACAGTGTTTCCACATCCTCTCTCCAGCACTTGTTATTATCTGTCTTTTTTATTATAGCCATCATAGTGAGAGTAGTCTCTCACTATGCTTTGATTTGCATTTCCCTGATGACATTGACCACTCTGTCATTTGCTTATTGGCCATTCGTACACCTTTTTGCACACCAGAAGAAATGTCTGTTTAAATCCTTTGCCCTTTTTTAAAATGTCAAATTGGATTATGTCTTTCTATTTTTGAGTTGTAAGATTTCTTTATATATTCTTGTATCAAGTCCCTTAGTAAATTTATAATTATAATTGACAATAATATTTACTGAGAATCTACCATATGTTAAGCACTACAGTAATTGCTTCCCAGTTATTATCTCATTAAGTCCTCAAAACAAAATTATGAGACTAGGTACATGAATTATCATTCCTATTTATAGATGAGAAAACTGAGGCACAGACACCCAAGCTGACACTATTAGTAAGCAGTGAAATCAGAATTTGATTCCATGAACTCAGGTGCCAGAACTCACATCGTGCTCACTAGCATGTAGGTTTTCATAGGCAGCCTCCCCTTCTTCATCAAGAAGAATCTGGCCAATAAAATTTGTTCTCTACTTATTTCACTGGATGCTTTGAGAATACAGTGAAAAAGGGTCCCTGAAGGAACAGGATTTTATCAGAGAAATATTTTAGAGCAAAACTCCCTAATGCATGTTCTGTATAATTTTAGCCCAGGGAGTAACTCCTGGAACAGTGCTCAGGAACAAATAGCCTAGAAAATGCTGCATGGTCCACTCCCTCTCTGGAAGACTCATAAAGCATCTTAGTGCATTAAAATCTAGACTTCCTACAGTCAAGAAAGGTATTAATTTTTTGACCATTTTCAAAACCTATATGCCCCCCAATCCCAAAATTTCAGAACATATTTTAGAAAATAGCTCATGAAACAAATGTACAGTCCACTGGAGGAGGCTAAGATAATCCATGTTCTAAAATGTATAATCTCCCATGCTATTTTATGCCCTACAGCTTCAGGGATCGAACATAGGCAAGCTCAAACCAAGACCTTGACCTGCTTTTTGCTTTTCTCAGCACTGCTTTAAATGCATAAGATCAACATCTTAAAAGGTGAAAAACAAAGTCTGTCATTGCTCAGGTAGCTATTGTCCACACCTCTATCTAAATTTTACATCTCTGACCCATTGGTGCAGAACAAACCTCTTCGCATTGTTAGTTATTTTTATTGTAAGCATCCAGTTTTCCATTTTCTTCCCTGTCATTGCTTTTCCGTGAATGGGAACCATTTGTGTCATTCAAAATGTGTTCACTTATCCATCTCAGATATTGTTTCAGAGTGGCAGACATGTTCCCTAACTCATAAGTGGATTATACTTAGAAGCTGAAGACCAAGAAATGTACATAGAGGCCGTGTGAACTGGACAGTAAACAAAATCATATATCTGTATTCTTAATTTTTATGTTACAGAAAGAGATAGGAAGACATGTAACTACCAAGAAGAATAGTTCTATAATAGTATCTATCCCATACTGTTCTAGAGCTAATTTTTTTAGACAAATGAACTTGATTTAGTTGTTTTAGAAATATCAGTTTAGGAATAATGCTAAATTTGATACACGGATACTGATTAATAGTGCAGGCTCTTAGATTGGGACTGTTTAGGCTCTTTATCAGTTAGCTCTTCTTCCATAACAAATGACACCAAATTCAGAAGCTTAAAAAAATAATCACTTATTCTTTCTCACTCACCGCTCACCACTGCAGAGCTGGAGTGGTTCTGCTGGTTTAGGCTGGGATCAGTTGGACTTGGCTTCATGCTGTTGGTTGCATCTATATCTGCTTGATATAGATCTCCTCTTTGGACCAATGAGTTAACTGGCATATGTTCTTCTCATGATACTAGCAGAAGTGCAATAGGACAAACCCAATCACATGAGTACATTTTGAGTCTTTGCTTGCATCATTTCTGCTAATATCCCGAAGACCAATTCAAGTCAATGGCCAAGCTCAAGGGCAACAAGTGGTAACGTACACTCCACCTACCAAGAGAACAAAACAAGTCACACAGAAAAGCCCAAAATCAGTGGAATGGGAACATATACTCCTCCCCTGAAGCTGTGAGTGACAGCATGAGTATTTTTGTGCAATAATTCAAACTTCCAAGGCTTTCCCACTTAATAGCTATATGGACTTAGAAAAATGTCTTAACCACTCTGTTCCTCAGTTTCTTCTTCTGTAAACTGGGGGTAAAATAGTGCTTATGTTAAAGTATTGTTCTGATAAGTGAATGAGGAAATGTGTGTAAAGTGTTAGCAATAATTACTTGATTTTCTATCACCATGATTAGCAGTTGCAAGAATGGTCGAAACATTAAAGAGACTTTATTTCTTCTTAGAAAGTAAAACAAGGGTTTTCTAGTCATCAGATGTAAACATCAAAGCATTTTTTAAAAGGCCAAACTTCTTTTTCAGTATAGAAAATGTCCACATTAATACAATGGAAAATCAGAGAGATAAAGCTGATTGGAAGCTCTGAACGAATGCTAACCTTATGACAGCTATCTAGGGAAAAAATGAAAAAAACACGTATATGCCTTTAGTTATACAAAATCTTATCCTAAATTATAGAAAGCTGAAGTATGCAGATAGTTGATTCAGACCTCCATATCATTTTTTATAAATTTTCAAAACAAAGGGGGGAGTGGCACTACACTTTTATTATAACAAACAAGCATTAGAAAGAAAAACATTTTGATGCTATTAAATAAAACTTTATATAGGAGTTTTGCTAAAAGCAGAAGAGCTAGCAATAAAGTATACTACTCAGAAAGAAATCTACTGTGGTCCATTTTTTCATAACTCAATTGTAAAAGTAATTTAACTCCAACACATCAACTTTTTCTGAGAAACTGATTTAAAATTGAATCATCTTCCAGAGTATACATTCTACCAATCTGACTCCTACCCAGACAGCTTGAGTTGTGAATCTTGCTTCCTCCTCAGGACTTCAGAAGACCTTACTATCATTCCCACTGATTCAACAGTTACCTGTATCTCTGAATGGTGACAAATCTTTTTCAAGGTACTATAAATGTGCCTCATGCCCCAGCATAAATGGAAAAATGGAATCAAGTCAAGGGCTTATGTCTCTTCAAACTGCCCTTAGGTCTTGGCCTAGTAACTTTGGCATAGAAGGTATTTCCTAGGGATTTGACTGATTGAACCAATTGTCTACATAATGACCCACTCCTTCAGTCCACAGCAGATGTACAAGCCATATCCAGATAACTTTTATTAATGACTAGAAAATCATCATGTTTGTGTGAATAGGCGAAAGCTGACTGCATCTTCTCTATCCAGTACAATCTGTTCTTCCAGTTCTCTTCCTCATATTTAGCTATAGAGCCAAGTAGAGATTAAGCCTTTTTAAACTAGTCTAGTTCAGTCGCTCAGTCATGTCCGACTCTTTGTGACCCCATGCACTGCAGCACGCCAGGCCTCCCTGTCCATCACCAACTCCTGGAGTTCACTCAAACTCACATCCATCAAGTCAGTGATGCCATCCAGCCATCTCATCCTCTGTCGTCCCCTTCTCCTCCTGCCCCCAATCCCTCCCAGCATCAGAGTCTTTTCCAATGAGTCAACACTTCGCATGAGGTGGCCAAAGTACTGCAGTTTCAGCATTAGCATCAGTCCTTCCAAAGAATACCCAGGACTGATCTCCTTTAGAACGGACTGCTTGGATCTCCTTGCAGTCCAAGGGACTCTCAAGAGTCTTCTCCAACATCACAGTTCAAAAGCATCAATTCTTTGGCACTCAGCTTTCTTCACAGTCCAACTCTCACATCCATACATGACCGCTAGAAAAAAAAATAGCCTTGACTAGACGGACCTTTGTTGGCAAAGTAATGGCTCTGCTTTTGAATATGCTATCTAGGTTGGTCATAATTTTCCTTCCAAGGAGTAAGTGTCTTTTAATTTCATGGCTGCAATCATCATCTGCAGTGATTTTGGAGGCCCCCACCGCGCAAAAAAAAAAAAAAAAAGTCTGACACTGTTTCCCCTGTTTCCCCATCTATTTCCCATGAATTGATGGGACCAGATGCCATGATCTTCATTTTCTGAATATTGAGCTTTAAGCCAACTTTTTCACTCTCCTCTTTCACTTTCATCAAGAGGCTTTTTAGTTTCTCTTCACTTTCTGCCATAAGGGTGGTGTCATCTGCATATCTGAGGTTATTGATATTTCTTCTGGCAATCTTAGTTCCAGCTCGTGCTTCTTCCAGCCCAGAGTTTCTCATGATGTACTCTGCATATAAGTTAAATAAGCAGGGTGACAATATACAGCCTTGACATACTCCTTTTCCTATTTGGAACCAGTCTGTTGTTCCATGTCCAGTTCTAACTGTTGCTTCCTGACCTGCATATAGGTTTCTCAAGAGGCAGGTCAGGTGGTCTGGTATTCCCATCTCTTTCAGAATTTTCCAGTTTATTGTGATCCACACAGTCAAAGGCTTTGGCATAGTCAATAAAGCAGAAATAGATGTTTTTCTGGAACTCTCTTGCTTTTTCCATGATCCAGCGGATGTTGGAAATTTGATCTCTGGTTCCTGTGCCTTTTCTAAAACCAGCTTGAACATCAGGAAGTTCACGGTTCACGTATTGCTGAAGCCTGGCTTGGAGAATTTTGAGCATTACTTTACTAGCATTTGAGATGAATGCAATCGTGCGGTAGTTTGAGCATTCTTTGGCATTGCCTTTCTTTGGGATTGGAATGAAAACTGACCTTTTCCAGTCCTGTGGCCACTGCTGAGTTTTCCTAATTTGCTGGCATATTGAGTGCAGCACTTTCACAGCATCATCTTCCAGGATTTGAAATACCTCAACTGGAATTCCATCAGCTCCATTAGCTTTATTCGTAGTGATGCTTTCTAAGGCCCACTTGACTTCACACTCCAGGATGTCTGGCTCTAGATGAGTGATCACACCATCATGATTATCTGGGTTGTAAAGACCTTTTTTGTACAGTTCTTCTGTGTATTCTTGCCACCTCTTCTTAGTATCTTCTGCTTCTGTTAGGTCCATACCAATTCTGTCCTTTATCGAGCCCATCTTTGCATGAAATGTTCCCTTGGTATCTCTAATTTTCTTAGAGATCTCTGGTCTTTCCCATTCTGTTGTTTTCCTCTATTTCTTTGCATTGATCACTGAGGAAGGCTTTCTTATCTCTTCTTGCTATTCTCTGGAACTCTGCATTAAGATGCTTATATCTTTCCTTTTCTCCTTTGCTTTTTGCATCTCTCCTTTTCACAGCTATTTGTAAGGCCTCCCCAGACAGCCATTTTGCTTTTTTGCATTTCTTTTCCATGGGGATGGTCTTGATCCCTGTCTCCTATATAATGTCATGAACCTCTGTCCATAGTTCATCAGGCACTCTATCAGATCTAGTCCCTTAAATCTATTTCTCACTTCCACTGTATAATCATAAGGAATTTGATTTAGGTCATACCTGAATGGTCTCATGGTTTTCCCTACTTTCTTCAATTTAAGTCTGAATTTGGCAATAAGGAGTTTATGATCTGAGCCACAGTCAGCTCCTGGTCTTGTTTCTGCTGACCGTATAGAGCTTCTCCATCTTTGGCTGCAAAGAATACAATCAATGTGATTTCAGTGTTGACCATGTGGTGATGTCCATGTGTAGAGTCTTCTCTTGTGTTGTTGGAAGAGGGTGTTTTCTATGACCAGTGCGTTCTCTTGGCAAAACTCTATTAGCCTTTGCCCTGCTTCATTCCATATTCCAAGGCCAAATTTGCCTGTTACTCCAGGTGTTTCTTGACTTCCTACTTTTGCATTCCAGTCCCCTATAATGAAGAGGACATCTTTTTTGGGTGTTAGTTCTAAAAGGTCTTGTAGGTCTTCATAGAACCATTCAACTTCAGCTTCTTCAGCATTACTGGTTGGTGCATAGACTTGGATTACTGTGATATAGAACGGTTTGCCTTGGAAATGAGCAGAGATCATTCTGTTGTTTTTGAGATTGCATCCAAGTACTGCATTTCAGACTCTTTTGTTGACCATGAGGGCTACTCCATTTCTTCTAAGGGATTCCTGCCCACAGTAGTAGATATAATGGTCATCTGAGTTAAATTCACCCATTCCAGTCCATTTTCGTTTGCTGATTCCTAGAATGTTGACGTTCACTCTTGCCATCTCCTGTTTGACCACTTCTAATTTGCCTTGATTCATGGACCTAACATTCCAGGTTCCTTTGCAATATTGCTCTTTACAGCATCAGACCTTGTTTCTATCACCAGTCACATCCACAGCTGGGTATTGTTTTTGCTTTGGCTCCATCCCTTCATTCTTTCTGGAGTTATTTCTCCACTGATCTCCAGTAGTATATTGGGCACCTACCGACCTGGGGAGTTCCTCTTTCAGTATACTATCATTTTGCCTTTCATACTTTTCATGGCGTTCTCAAGGCAAGAATACTGAAGCGGTTTGCCATTCCCTTCTCCAGTGGACCACATTCTGTCAGACCTCTCCACAATGACCCGCCCATCTTGGGTGGCCCCACACAGCATGGCTTAGTTTCATTGATTAGATTGACTAGTTTTCTGTGATTATGGTTTGTGTGTCTGCCCTCTGATGCCCTCTTGCAACACCTACCATCTTGCTTGGGTTTCTCTTCCCTTGAACGTGGGGCATCTCTTCACGGCTGCTCCAGCAAAGCGCAGCTGCTGCTCCTTACCTTGGACGAGGTCACCTCTCCTGACCTTGAAAGTGGAGTAGCTCCTCTTGGCCCTCCTGCACCCGCGCAGCCACCGCTCCTTGGACATGGGGTAGCTCCTCTCGGCCACCGGCCCTGACCTCGGACGTGGGGTAGCTCCTCTCGGCCACCGCCTCTGACCTCAGGCGAGAGGTAGCTCCTCTCAGCCATGCTTCTGCTGTGCGGTCCATCGCAGCCAGCGTGCTTCTGCCGAAACTAGTCTAATTCAGCTACAAAATATATCAATAAAAAGTCCCTACAGAAGGACCATTATGAATCAAAACATGAACAGCATCCTTGATTCTGGAATTACACACACACAGACCCTTAAACACCAAGATCTGTTAATCCTATCTCCTAAATATTTCTTAAATTCTTGACATCTCTCTGTCCTCCACCCCCCACTGCCCCCGCTCCAGCTGCACAGCACAACATGTGGGATCTTAGTTCCCTGACCAGGAATCGAACCCTTGCCCCCTGCATTGGAAATATGGACTCCCAACCACTGGACTGCCAATATGTTGTTGTTCAGCTGCTAAGTCATGTCTGACTCTTTGCAACCCATAGACTGCAGCACTCCAGGCTTCCCTGTCCTTCACTATCTCCCAGCATTTGCTCAGATTCATGTCCATGGAGTCAGTGATGCTATCTAACCATCTCATCCTCTGCCATCCTCTTCTCCTTTTGCCTTCAATCTTTCCCAGCATCAGAGTCTGCCAAGGAAGTCCCTTAAATCTTCAGCATCTGTCACTGTTGCCACTATCCATCACTTCTCTTTTTGATTACTACATCTGTCACCTATCTCTTCCTGCTGAAGACTTGCCACATTCCAGTCCATCCTCCAAAATTCATATTTAATTATCACAGATCAGGAGAAAAATGACTATGACAGTTACAGCTCCTCCCATCAAGTGGTAGACTTTATTTCTCTACTCCTTGAATCTGAGCTTGGTCATGCGACTTACTTCCGCCTATGCGACATTAACAAACAGGACCCAAGCAGAGGCTTCAGAAGTGCTCACACATTGGTAGTTGCCTTCTCTTGCTGCTAGGAGCCCTTCAGCCATCATGAGAATAAGCCTGGGCTGGCCTGTTGGAGGATGAGAGACCATGTGGAGAGAGATCCCAGCCATCTCACTAACATCACTTCCTAGACCATCCCACCTCAGCTGAGCTGGACTAGACCAAAAGAACAGCCAACCTTCCTACAGATTTATGAAAAATAATAAAATGCTGATGTCTTAAGCCACCAAGTTTTGATGCAGTTTGTTACACAGCCAATGCTAACTGATCATTTTTGTCTCTTGCTTAAAATCCCAGAAGGGATTCCCTCAAGAAAAAGCCCCCCCTCAAAAAAAAGAAAAAGCCCAAACATCTTAACTTACTAAATGTGGCCCTTCACCTTGGGAACCAGCTAAACTCTGTGGTCTCATCTCTCACCATTACCCCTCCTCCCCTCCCAACTTCTGCCATATAATTAACATTTTCAATCCTTTAAAACCTTACCTCATAATAAATCAGTTTCGTTTATGTCCCTAGCTAAACCCCCATTATTCTCAGAGTCCTTCCTGTATCCTGGTAAATAGCCATTTCTTGTTGATTTTAATTTATTAAACACACACCACTCAATTTTCAGTGCCCTGTAGGAGGTTCTTTCACTGTATAATAAAAAAGTTACTGCTGTTTATTCATATTTTAACGATACTGTGAATACAATGGTGCATATTCTGACTCCTATTCTTAGAGAAATGGTCTCTGTTGGATTCTCACTGTCATTCATTTTTCTATTTACTGTCGGACTTTGCTATTATGATAATCCCAGATACATCAAAATAATATCATCATGAGCCAGTTGCTTTGTTCAAAAATAAGCCACCTTGTCAATTTGTTTCCTCTTATATTCAATAACAGAGCTTATAGCTGGATTAATGTTTTAATTGAGCCCCACATGTATTTGTAGCTCCCTATAGAAAGTAGTCCTCAAAACACTGAACTCATCATTACTCTTTTCCAGCTGCTCTAAACTAATCCACCATCATTCGGTTAAAAGTAGACATATTTGGGACTTCCTTGGAGGTCCAGTGGTTAAGACTCTGTGCTTCCACTACAGGGGGCACAGGTTCAATCCCTGGTGGGAGAACTAAGATCTCTCTGCCACACAGAGTGGCCAAAAAAAAAGTAGGCATAAGGCATATTCCTTCAAGCCAACATACATATGATGTTTATATACAGAAACGGTCAACATTCTCTTGGATTTGATAGTTACTCTGTTAGCCTGATAAACGTATACAATCAAATGTCAATACCCAGTGACACTGACCTTAAGTTCTCTGGGAGCTGTGTATGCCATATGGATCCAAACCACTCCCTCATCTGCCTTGCAAACCCCAGTTCCCATGAAACTCAGCAGAAAGGAGTAAAGAATCATCTTTAAATTCCAGGTACATGGGCGAGTGTTCAATTACATGATTAAAATGGCATTCTAGAAATGTCTTCTGTTTCTCTGTTCCACTGCCCACACACGCAAAGCCACTTTTAGCAAGATTATTACATCCTCACAGTGATACTGCTGGCACAATATGACTGCAAAGGGACAAAACTAAATGTGAGCCAAAAAGCGGTCACTTCGACAAGCTTTTTACTGTGTTTCCCTGTCATCCGCCCACTGGGATCACTACCTCAATTCCTAGGGACCCTCCTACGTTGACCAGCTAAGGGAGCGCATAAAAGCCACTGTGGTGAAAAGGAGACTGTTTTTTAAAAATAGCCCCTTTGGTTTTACAGCTAAGTTACAATTATGCTGTGCAACACATTCATATGAACAGCCTAGCTACACTCCTTTATTAGGTGAAAATTCATTCACAGAGCCAACAAATATTTACCCAAGGCCTGCTAAATGGCAGCCATTCCATATTTTCGAACAACTGAATGAAACTCACACCATAATTTACATTACCCCAGTTAATGTGTCCCCTGTTTCACCTTATGCACCATGGAGTCTTCCTCTATTCATTGTCCTCTTTCAGGCCCCACACCTAGGCTACCACCCAGAGATTTCATAGTGGGAGAATAAGTGCCAGATATTTCATCCACACCGAGGATGTAAAAGAAAAATATTGGAAATTCAGAGCACTTGTAACGAGAATAATTTCTACTTTTTGGAAAGGGCTGATTTCTGATTCTCATTACTGTACCCTTCAAGGGGATGGGATAGGGGCACTACCTCCATCTCCAAGTCAGGTGAGACAGGCTCCACAGGCATCGCTTGGAGAGCTTAGTATGTGTTCAATAGAAGAGGGCCCATGGTGAACTGACAGCTGACTGAGAACAGATGGTTGACTTTCGAGAACCAATGTAGCTGGGAAGTAAAGACACCAATCTTCAGTTACAGGTCAAACGTGTATAAACCCTGGGGAACAAATGAGGACCCTGCCTAAGAGGGCACCTGTCAGAGTGTGAAGCCTGCAGGACTAACAGGCTGAGAAAGGCATCACCAGGACTGAGGGGATGGGGCAACACTGCCTGAAAGGAGGGAGGCCCTGCATGGCTTCTCTGCAGAACCCACAGAAAAGCTCAGAGAGATTCAACTTCAAACCCTTGACCACAGATTGCAAAGCCACTCTAAAACACGACCAACAAATAAAAACGTCCCTGCTCCTCTTTCCCTTCCTCTCTTCCCATGCTCTGATTCCAAAGGTGTCGAAAGTCTAGGCAGCAAACTGGGGAAGAGAAGCAAAGAACAGAGGAATTTCACTTTCAGTCAGACTTGGACTCTCTGGAACTGGGAGTTCTGCTGAATTGAGGTTGGGTTTGCAAATTGAAGTCACCTTAGAAATTGCTTTGTTCCTATGAGTAGCCAGGAAATTTGGGGACTTGACCGAATTTTTTAACTATGGCTGGAGAAGAAAGTTTTCCACAAAATAGATGTAAAGGGACAATGGGAGGCCCAGATAAGTGTTGAAGTTTTCTAAGTTCATCCCAAGATTCTTGTCTGTCTGATATGTTATTTACACAGCTAACATTTTTAGAAGATACATGGGCCAAGCATTGGGCTTAACTTTTTATGCATGATTTAACTATTAGGTTGGTGCAAAAGTAATTGTGGTTTTGCATTCTTGATATACATTCTTAAATGTGGCTATGTTATACATCATCTTAATGCACATTTCTCTGTATTCTTTTTTGGCAATGAGTTATTACTTGCTGTGCATTTGACAATTATTTCAGACTCTGGAAATGATGTTAGACAAAAACTAAATTTGAGCGATTTTCTTATTTGAGTTCAAAATGGGTTGTAAAGCAGGAGAGACAACTGGAAACGTCAACAACACATTTGACCCAGGAACTGCTAATGAATGTACAGTGGTTCAAGAAGTTTTGCAAGAGATGAGAACCTTGAAGATAAGGAGCGCAGTGGCCGGCCATTGGAAGCTGACAACAACCAACTGAGAGCCATCATCAAAGCTGATCCTCTTACAACTACACGAGAAGTTGCCCAAGAACTCAGCATTTGAAGTAAATTGAAAAGGTGAAAAAACTTAATAAGAGGGTGCCTCATGAGCTGACCAGAAATTAAAAAAAAAAAAAAACAACATCTTGAAGTGTCATCTTCTCTGACTCTATGCAACAACAAGGAACCATTTCTTGATCGGATTGTGATGTGTTACGAAAAGTGGATTTTATGTGACAACCAGTGATGGCTAGCTCAGTGGTTGGACTGAGAAGAAACTCCAAAGCACTTCCCAAAGCCAAACTTGCACCCCTAAAAAGGGTTATGGTCACTGTTTGGTGGTATTCTGCCTGTCTGACCTACGACAGCTTTCTGAATCCTGGTGAAACCGTTACATCTGAGAATTAAGTTCAGCAAATCGATGAGATGCACCAAAAACTGCAATGCCTACAGCCGGTATTGGTCAACAGAAAGGGCCCAATTCTTCTCCACGACAACGTGCAACTACACAACGCACAAGTGCTTCAGAAGGTGAACAAATTGGGCTACGAAGTTTTGCCTCATCCACCGTATTCACTTGACCTCTTGCCAACCAACTACCACTTCTTCAAGCATCTCAACAAAGTTTTTGCAAGGAAGATGCTTCTACAACCAGCAGGAGGCAGAAAATGCTTTCCAAGAGTTCGTCAAATCCAGAAGCATGGATTTTTACACTACAGGAATAAACTAACTTATTTCTTGTTGGCAAAAAAGTGTTGACTATAATGGTTTGTATTTTGATTAACAAAGATGTATTTGAGCCTAGTTGTAATGATTAAAATTTCACAGTCTGAAACCGCAATTACGTTTGCACCAACCTAATAAATCTTTACCATTCCATGAGTAGACACTACAATTATCCTGGCTTTATAATGAAAGAAAGCTAAGATTCAAAGACATGAAATAACTTCTCTGAGATCACATATATATTAAGGTCAAATCCAAGTCTGTTTGACTCCAAAACCCATGCTCTGAACCATTACTCTCACGAGTTACTGGTAAACACGTTGGTGTACAAAGTACAGCTCTCAAATTAGAAGGACTGGATTATTAAACAACTGTTTACTTGGATATATTGCATGTATAGAAAAAAATGGCATCATCGACACAACAGACATGAGTTTGAGCAAACTATGGGAGATAGCAAAGGACAGGGAAGCCTGGCTGCTGCAGCCCATGGAGTCACAAAGAGTCGAACACAACTTAGTGACCGAACAACAACATAGAAAAAAAATTACCAAAATATAATCTTCAAAATAAAAATGGCAAGCAAAATGCTTGATTTTTTTAATAGAGCTTAAAACAGCTAAAAGTTTTCAACAATGTTATGTTGCATACAAATTTCAGACTAAGATTAAACATGTCTGTGGTACTCCCATGCAATCGCCAAATATTCTACTGTATTATAACAGCATGGGTCCTTATCTCTAGCTCTTGGTAAACACCAGTAGCTGGAATCCATTGTTGTAAGAACTTAACATCCCCCATGCATAGAGTTAGCCTGAAAGTGAGTTTTCCAAGCTTGACATCAATAGAAACTTCTTTGCTATAGATCTTATTTTTATGAATTGAGATCAACAGAATAAGCATACAGTGACCACAGTTATTAGAGAATGCTTTCATCAGCTAAAGCTCACTGTGGAGGAGAGAGAGGGTTACCCAAACGGCTCAGCTGTATATCTCTGCTAACTGTGACTTAATCCCAGTTTAAAAGAGCACCTGTATTATTTGTCATAGGTCTTAGTCCTGCCAACTACCCCAAACAATGCCAACCTCTGTGCAGGGGGTGAGGGGAGAGGGTTAAATGATATGTGTCAATCTAGACGGATTAAAATGATGTAGGCTCATTTTCACAAACCTCCTGGACTACATTTTGAATATGCCTTTCCAAAATGAAATTCTGCATGACCATCTACCACCCTGACTCTTTATGGCATGCTTATCTCAGGGGCTAGGCTGTAATTTCTCCTCTGCCTTCCATGGAATGGATACTCCTTTCTTCCTTTTTTGGAAAAAAAAATGGTGAGTGCTTTATGCCTGAGAAGCCCTTAACAAATTGTTAGTTGCACACCTTCTTTTAGTTTCCTTTCACTGATACATCAAAAATATAAATCATCTTTCTTCTGGGGCTCATAAGATCATCTCTGCTCCCCGCCACTGGTCTCAGCAGCCCACCCTCCTCCTCTTTCACTGTGACTTTATTCATCCTCTCTCCTTTGCCTTATCCAGAGCTGAGACACCAATCTCCCTTAGATTTCATATAACCAAGAATTAAAAGCATTCTGAATTAAAACATATGAATTAATTAAAAATATTTCCTGAGACTAAGAAAAAATTCTTCTGCCTTCCACGGTGGAACAAGAATTACATTAAAAGATATGTCACACACACAAAAAAATAAAGCTGGGTGTCTGCGAACTTAGCCAGGAATCAGAATCTGAAAATTTATAGTGTGTCCTGAAGAATTCTGAATCTTTCATCCTTCTCTGAGAGCCGTTATGCAGAACTTTGAGTGACAGACTGCATGGTGCACGCCATGATTTCAATTCTGCTTGCCTCATTCTTTGCATAGACAGCATCGAGCTGATAGAATGCAACTGAAAACATAATTTAGATGGGAAAATACAACACGTTTTTCCCAGGAAGGAGGCGGGGGGAGGGGGAAAAACAAGGACATAGCTTGATGCAGCCAGCAGAGGGCGCAGCTTACACATATAAGTATAAAAGAGCCTGCGATGGAAGCTGTAAGGGTTCCTGCGATTTTTGTCACAAATTTCGCATTTTCCAAAACCATATCCAAGCTCCCGTGGACATAACTCTGGTACAGTCACCCAGTTCTCTCCTCTTGCTCAAATAAGACTATTTTCTACTGCCTCCAAATCCAGTCACTCAAAGTGTCACTTTTCTGCCCTGGCTCTGGCATGGGAAAGAGAGCGAAGATAAACTCCCTCAAAAACAGCTTCCCAGAAAGGGTGACCTGTATTCCCAAGCAGCCTTCATTTGCTTAAGAGACTTGCACCTAGAATTTCTTGATCAAAGCTAATGCGCTGTAAATTTCTTCATTTAACAGACTTAGTCTGTTCAACTCTTGACACTGGGAATTGGGATTTCCCAGAACTATTAGCACTGCACAGTAGGCGCTCCACGCCGGCCAAGAACTGAGGATTAACAGGTATTTGTCTCAGCTAATTTCACTCTCTATACCGGGTCTATAGAGACTGGGGCTTCTTGGCGGAGTGTATGCCACCCTGCTAATTGGCTACGAATGTAACTACTCCAGCATGCCAATGGAGCACAGGGTAGTCCACGGTCTTAAGAACCTTGAGGCAAATAGATTCTTACAGTGGGCGTTCGGGCAAGTTGAAGGTTGCTGGGCAAGCACTATAATTGTAAATGGCCCATCTGCCAACTTTTCCCTCCCACTGGCTATCAGGCTCTCACCCCTGTAGGCTGTTTGGTGTTCATTGGTAAAAATTATGCTCAGTGACAACTGCATCTGTGAAATCCTGCAGTAACAAAGACTTTCCATACATTCTATTCAGGATGCATTTGCTGAATCAAAGGGCCCAGAGATAGTTCTGATAAAACACACAATTCCGAGTCAGATAAAACCATTATACTCATCAGCATACTCACTTATTCTATAAATCATTTCTGGGAAGAAGACTATCAGTGAAGAGAAAGGTGTCAGTCCCTTTTCACATGCCCTGTTCTTCCACTCCCTGATGATAATCAGACAGACTCTCTTAATAACAGATGCAACTTTTGAAGTTTCTGACATAAGAACTGAAGAGTCAAATATTAAATAATACAATATGTATTATTTACCTATTGCTACATAACAAATTATCCCAAACTTAGAGGCTGAAAACAATGAACATTTATTATCTCAAAGTTTCTGTAGATCAAGAATCCAACAGCAGCTCAGCTGGGTGGTGTTGATCCAGTCTCTCATGAGGCTATGATCAAAGTGTGGGCCAGGACTGCAGTTATCTGAAGGCTCAACTGGGGGAGAAGCCAGGTCAAAGATGGCTCACATGGCTGTTGGCAGGCAATAGAAGATCCGTGTCCAAACTCACCAGTGTGCACCTCTCCACAGGGCTGCCTCGTGACATGACAGCTGGCTTCTAGCACACTGTGAACTCAATGTGTGTATCCCCACAAAATTCCTAAGTTGAAGCCCTAAGCCCCAGTGTGGCTGTTTTTGGAAATGGGGCCTCTCAAAGTAATTAGGTTAAATGAGGTCATAAAGGTAAGGCCCTGATCCAATAGGATTAGCCATTATAGAAGAGATTCCAGAGAGCTCTCTCTCCCTCCCACATAAAGAGACCATACGAGCACACAGCAAGATGGAGGCTGCCTATGAGACAGGAAGAGAGCCAGCACCTTGATTGGGGACTTCTAGCCTCGAGAACTGTGAGAAAATTAATTTCTGTTGTTTAAGCCACCCGGTCTGTAGTATTTTTTATGATAGCCCAAGCAGACTAACACACCCCAGAACAAGCACTCCAAGAGAAAGTCACAGTCTTTTTATAACCTAGCATCAGAAGTGGCATCTCATCACTTCTGTTTATTCTTTCCATTAAAAGGAAGTCAATAAGTCTAGGCCACACTCTGGGACCTCCCTGGTGGTCCAGTGGTTGAGAATCTGCCTTGCATTGCAGGGGACACAGGTTTGATACCTGGTTGGGGGACTAAGATCCCACATGCTGTGGAGCAACTAAGCCACAGCTAGAGTCTGTGTGACACAAGGAAGAACCCACGTGCTGCAACTAAGACCAGACACAGCCAAATGATAAATATAAAATAAAGAAAAATATTTTTTTAAAGTCTAGCCCACACTTTAAGGGAAAGAATTACACAAGGGTCTGGATATCAGGAAGCAGGGATCACTGGGAGCCATCTTTGAGGCTGCCTGCCACAGTATATAAGACCCAATTTATTGATGAAAAACATGTCTACAGGGAACTATATTCAATAGCCTGTGACAAACCAGAATGGAACAGAATCTGCAAAGGAATGTATATATATGTATAACTGAATCACTTTGCTGTACAGCAGAAATCACACACTATAATCAACTATACTTCAATAAAATAAATGTTTAAAAAACACGTCTACAGTTATACTTTTACTGCTGAGTATACTTGGAGAAGGCAATGGCACCGCACTCCAGTACTCTTGCCTGGAAAATCCCATGGACGGAGGAGGCCTGGTAGGCTGCAGTCCATGGGGTCACTAAGGGTCGGACACGACTGAGCGACTTCACTTTCACTTTTCACTTTCATGCATTGGAGAAAGAAATGGCAACCCACTCCAGTGTTCTTGCCTAGAGAATCCCAGGGATGGGGGAGCCTGGTGGGCTGCCGTCTATGGGGTCGCACAGAGTCGGACATGACTGAAGCGACTTAGCAGCAGCAGCAGCTGAGTATACTATACTACAAGCAGTGCTTGTTATTCTTAGCATTTGTCAGGAGGTAAAACTGGATTTCAAATAATGGGTGCATTTTGAAAGTTAGCTCACAGTTTGGGAGCCCACTGCTTTATTATGCCATTCACATAAACGCTCTTATTTTTCTCGCCTTTCCTACTCCTCTGAGTAAATACATGCATATAGATACCACTTCCAGTGCCACAAATGCTGCCAGTGGGATGTGTGGTTCACCATCCCAAGCTTGTTCTCTGGGCTACCTGCCACATCTGCCACCCAATAGTAAACCTCTTATTACAAATCCCATCTTTCCATCAGATGGCTATACCCTAGACTGATTAATTGAGCCCCTCTCAACAATGTCATAATGAAAATAATAACAATAATACATTTCCAAGTGTGTGGGCTTTTTCATGATGAACTGTAATGGTTTCATTATTGGTTAACCACTACATAGATCTTGGGATATACTATCATTCATTTCACCTTTATTTTTACATCTGTAATAATACTTGAAATAGAAACTTCAAGATGAACACTAGAAGAACAATGTAAGTAAATGGTAGACTGAAAATTTTTTAACAGATGAGCTTCTTGATTATGGTTTCTAAGTTTCCTTCACTGGATGCACTGAAATGATATTAAGTCTCTTAAGGCGTATTTAATAATACTATTGTATCAAACTAATGTAAGTGTCCCACGTGTCATTTAGAATGCATTTGAAATCATTCATCAAATTTTTAATATTTAATATGGCATTTAAAGATAATGCCAACATAATGGAATACCGAAATACTAAATTCTTACTTAAAATAAAAGATGGCTGTTTGGAGTAATGAGATAGTATATGTAAAAGCAGAGCAGAGAGCTCAAAGTCATATTTCCAAATGCTACTTGATATAAAATTCTGGACATAAAATAAAGTGCAACAAAAATTAAATAAAAAGAAACCAAAAACAAGGGTGAAGTTAACCTTGCACGGCTCCAGAACTGAAAATAGGAAACAGGTTGTACTGACATGCAAGTCTTGGGCCTCCTGATCCCATTAACATACAAATCATTAACACTATGCAAATCAGTAACACAATCAAGATTCCCAGAGTAATTTCTACTCCCACCTCTGCAGAGAGATCTAGTCTAGTTAGTTGTACAGAAAGAGCTTCCGGAAACTTTGATTAATTAGCAAAAAACATGATAGTCACAAGAGAAAACCTGTAGTTAATCCAAGCTCAGTTAGTCCAAGTTATGAAGAGGAAAATCATATAGGCTACTTACCTAACCTTGTGTAATGAGAACTCCATTCTACAGCCACCAATGTACCTCTGACTGCAGCAAACAAACTCATAAAATTAGGTCATTGGGTAAGGCAGGCATAATGAGGGATCTGAATTTCTTTTTTTAGCGTTCCTACTGAAAAGTAACCCCATAGAGCAGTCCTGCTTACAATGAAGTGAGAAGGGGGTGAAACAGTCACCTCATTCTCTCCTATAAATACTGGCATCAATAGCTCACAAATCTAAACCAAAGGTAAAACATTAAGGAGAGAAAATTCCTGTTTTAATTTGCTACTGCCATGCAAGATTTCTATGGGACAAATTCTATAATAATGCAGAAAAAAAAACACTTATTAAAGGTAAATGAAAATAAAAATTTTTCACCAAATAAATATGAAGGCTTTTTCTTTTCAAAATGTGTTTATTGTGAAATAATCAGATAGTAAAGAACAGTCTGGGGCTTCCCTTGTAGCTCAGTCAGTAAAGAATCTGCCTGCAGTGCAGGAGACCCGGGTTCGATCCTTGGGTTGGGAAGATCCCCTGGAGAAGGAAATGGAAATCCACTCCAGTATCCTTGCCTGGAAAATCTCATGGAGAGAGGAACCTGGTGGGCTGCAGTCCATGGGGTCACAAAGAGTTGGGCACAACTGAGCGACTAACACTAAGTAACTAAAAAACAGTCTATCCTGCATCCCTTACACCCACTTTCTCCCAGTAGCTACATCTTGTATAACTATAGTGACAGACAATGTGTGTATAGTTCTAGGCCATTTTATCGTATCTACACATTCTGTAGATAGATGTGATCACCACAGCAATCAAGATACAGAACTAGTCCACCGTCACAAAGATCCCAGCCTACTACCTCTTTAGTCACACCCACCCAGTCCACCATCCCTAACCTTCAGTTCAGTCGCTCAATGTGTCCGGGTCTTTGCGACCCCATGAATCATAGCACGCCACGCCTCCCTGTCCATCACCATCTCCCAGAGTTCACTCAGACTCACGTCCATCGAGTCCGTGATGCCATCCAGCCATCTCATCCTCGGTCGTCCCCTTCTCCTCCTGCCCCCAATCCCTCCCAGCATCAGAGTCTTTTCCAATGAGTCAACACTTCACATGAGGTGGCCAAAGTACTGGAGCTTCAGCTTTAGCATCATTCCTTCCAAAGAAATCCCAAGGTTGATCTCCTTCAGAATGGACTGGTTGGATCTCCTTGCAGTCCAAGGGACTCTCAAGAGTCTTCTCCAACACCACAGTTCAAACGCATCAATTCTTCGGCGCTCAGCCTTCTTCACAGTCCAACTCTCACATCCATACATGACCACTGGAAAAACCATAGCCTTGACTAGCCAGACCTTTTTTGGCAAAGTAATGTCTCTGCTTTTCAATATGCTATCTAGGTTGGTCACAACTTTCCTTCCAAGGAGTAAGCGTCTGTTAATTTCATGGCTGCAGTCACCATCTGCAGTGATTTTGGAGCCCCCCAAAATAAAGTCTGACACCATTTCCATTGTTTCCCCATCTATTTCCCATGAAGTGATGGGCCCAGATGCCATGATCTTAGTTTTCTGAATGTTGACCTTTAAGCCAACTTTTTCACTCTCCTCTTTCACTTTCATCAAGAGGCTTTTTAGTTCCTCTTCACTTTCTGCCATAAGGGTGCTATCATCTGCATAGCTGAGGTTATTTATATTTCTCCCAGCAATCTTGATTCCAGCTTGTGCTTCTTCTAGCCCAGTGTTTCTCATGATGTGCTCCCTAACCTTCAGTAGGCACTAATTTATTCTCCATTAATTTAAGTGTGCCATTTTGAAAATGTTATATAAATGGAATTGTATAGTATGTGACCTTTTAAGATTGGCTTTTCTCACTGAGCGTAATGCCCTTGAGGTCCATGAAAATTGTTGTTGTACACATAAATATACTTTTACTGGTTGCTCTAGGTATCACATTTTACATTCATAACGTCATAGTGTTGGTGTTGAAATTTTACCAGTTGAAGTAAAATGTAGAAACCTTACCTCCCTTTAAGTCTCTTTATCCTCCTCTGTTTATAATTATCTTAAATATTTCCTCTACAAAACATTGAGAAAAACATCCAAAATGCCATGCTTCAGCTATCAAATATAATTTAGAAAATGCAAGAGGATAAAGAAAGTCTATTGTGTGAAAAAAAAAAAAAGAAAGAAAGTCTATTGTGTGTATCCATATTTTTGCTATTTCTTTTGTACTGCCTTCCTGATGCTTCAAATTTTTTCATTTCTTTTTGGGTTAAAGAATTTCCTTTAGACATTTTTTAAGGGTAGGTCTGCTAAGGACAAAATCTTTTATTTTTTCTTTTTTAATATTTGTTTATTTATTTGGCTGTACCAGGTATTAGTTAAAGCATGCAGAATCTTTAGTTGTGGCATGTGGCATCAAACCTGGGCCCCTTGCATTGGGAGTGCAGCCTTAGCCACTGGACCACCAGGGAAGTCCTCACTTTTTCTTAATCTGAGAATATCTTTATTTCTCTCTTAATACTAGAGGATAATTTCACTGAATATAGAGCTTGTAATGGAAAATTGTTTTCTTTTGCACTTGAAAAAATGTTGTGCCATTTGTTTCTAGCCTCCAAAATGTCTGATGAGAAACCTCTGTCATTCAAATTATTTTTCCTACTGTGGGTAATGTATCACTTCTCTGTTGCTGCTTTCAAAGTATTTTCTTGGTCTTTACTTTCCTTAAGTTTGACTGTGATATGTCTTGGCATGGATTTCTTTGGTTGATCCTGTTCGGGAGTCTCTAAGCTTCTTAAATCTGTAGGTTTATGTTTTTTGCCAAATCTGGAGAATTTTCAGTCATTGCTTCTTTGACTACTTTTCTCAGCCTTATCCTCTTCTCTCTTGCTGGGACTCCAGTCATACCAATGTCACAGCTTTTGTTATAGTCCCACAAGTCTCTGGCTTAATATTTTCAGTCTATTTTCTCTCTGTTGTTCAGATTAGATAATTTCTATTATTCTATGTTTAAATTTGCTGATTAATTTCTCCTGCTTCTCCATTCTACAGAGGCTTTGTTGTTGTTGTTTTATTATTCAAGTCTAAAATTTCACATTTGATTCTTCTTTATATCTTCTATAGGATATGAATATGATAGGATATTAATGCATTTGCTGAAACCAAAAATAACAATCCCAACCACCTAGGTCTCACACAGGAGAAAACTTGTTTGTTTTGACAAAAGCATAAAATGGCACAATAGCAAATATAATGTCTAATGTTACTTGAGGATAGGAGTAACCAAGAATGAGAAAACAGAAATTCATAGTCAGCTGGCAAGGAGACACATACATCTGTATATTCTAGTTATGAAGAGGCAATGGACTTTCTTTATATAAGCTTTAGTGTTTCTGCAGGACTAGAAGGCTGCCACCCAGTTTTTCATTGGTCAGTCCAAGCACCAGATGGCTCTTCCATTACCAAAAAGAGAAGAAGTTTGACGCATGACTTTAGACATCTGAGGAAGTCTGAGTTTTCACTGTCAGCACTGCAGTTTCGACTGATATTCCAAGCAGACACGAGAGTTCAATACGTCCAAGGGTTACGGATGTTCATTTTCCAAAAAGTTGGAAATCTGCATAAAATTACAGTCAGCCGTCCACATATGTTGTTCTCAATATCTGCACTTCCTCCATATCTACAGTTCTGCATCTATGAATGCAACCAACTATGGAAATTGTATAGTGCTGTAGTATTTACTATTGAAAAAAATTCACCTATAAGTGGACCTGCATAGTTCAAACCCATGTTGTTCAAGGATCAACTGCATAGTGTATCATCTGAGAAGCAGAGATAGATAAAATATAATCCTGTACTTTATGCTGAGACTCTGTCCATCATATCTTTATAACCACGTAAAGCAAATTGGGGGATTTTCCTACTATTTCTAGTCTATAAAAACATTTTCTATATAAAATAGGTGTTACATTCATCTAATTTTGGCAGACCTCATTTGTAAAAAACATCCAGGCCTAGTGTTTATGTTTTGTTTGGTGGGAAGGATAGGTTATTTAAGGGGATTAAATGGGCAAATTTTAGACTAATAGGTAAATCCCTTTAATGAGTATGAATTTAGTATTTCCTTTAGAGTGAATTTTTGATGGTTTGCATATTTTAATAAAATCAACCATTTTACCTAAGTTATAAAATGCAATACCCCCAATGAATGTATCTTTAATATATAGAAGGCTTCTAAAAGTAGAGAATGAAAGCATTACAACACGAAAGAATCTGCATGATAAACCAAACCAGGGAGACTGCATGGTAAAAGATTTATTAGGACTCCAAGTTTCATAACATAATAGCCCAAATGTCGATACAGGATGCTCGGGGCTGGTGCACTGGGATGACCCAGAGGGATGGTATGGGGAGGGAGGTGGGAGGGGGGTTCAGGATCGGGAACACGTGTATACCCGTGGTGGATTCATGTTGATGTATGGCAAAATCAATACAATATTGTAAAGTAATTAGCCTCCAATTAAAATAAATAAATTTAAATTTAAAAAATTAATAAAATAAAATTAAAAATCACCCACCATATAAAGAATCAGTAAAATCACTGGTTTGAGTAAGGGAAGACAAATTGATGCCAATTACACCAACACAAATCAGATGCTGGAGTTATCTGACAATAATTTTAAAGCAGTCATGTTAAGAATATTTCAATAAACTATTACATATTCTCTTGAAAGAAGTGAAAACCTAGCAAATCTCAGCATAAGAAATAGAAGCTATAAAAAAAAAAACAAATGGAAATTGTAGAAATGAAAAATACAATAACCAAA
This sequence comes from Ovis aries, assembly GCF_016772045.2. Taxonomy (NCBI): domain Eukaryota; kingdom Metazoa; phylum Chordata; class Mammalia; order Artiodactyla; family Bovidae; genus Ovis; species Ovis aries. Next base: position 23,385,064 of record NC_056080.1, on the reverse strand, counting down.
ATTTAAAACCTCAATCAGTGGGCTCAACTGTAAAATGGAGAGAACAGAGAAAAGAATCAGATAACTTGAAACACAACAATGGAATTCACTCAATTTATACAACATAGAGAAGAGATGAAATAAATTAACACAGCCTCACAGAACTTTGGGACGATAAGAAAAGACCCAACATTCCTATCATTGAAGTCCAGAAAGAGAGAAGAAAAGTCCAAATGGAGAACATAAGTCTGAAAGAGTATTCAAAGAAATAATGGCTGAAAACTTCTCCAATATGGAGAAGCCATAAATGCATAACTTTAAGACTGAACAAACTTCAAATAAGATATAAACCCAAATAAATATATACCAAGACACATCATTATTAAACTTCTAAAAACTAAAGACAAATAATGTCGAAGCCAGCCAATGAGAAACTATCTAAGGGGAAAATCAATTGAAATGGTAACAGATTTCTCATCTGAATCCATGGAGGCCAAAAGGTAGTGGCATAATATTTTCCACATGCTGGAAGAAGAGAAACGTCAACTGTGAATTAGAAATCTGGTGAAACTATCCTTAAGGAATGGAGGGGAAATAAGGATATTCTCAGATGCAGGGAAGTTAAAATAATGTGTCACTAACAAACCCAGCCTTAAAGAATGGGTATAAGCATTTTTATACAGAAAGAAAATAATTATTTAGAAGTGTCTTGGTTAATTTCCAAAAGATAAGAGGAGAAGTCAAAATGAAATAGAACTGAATGATGAAAATAAAACATAACAAAATATGTAGGAATACACCTGGAGTGATAAGAGGGAAGTTTATAGCACTAATGCTTACATTAGAAAAGAAAAAAGGTCTGAAAACAAAAATCTAAGTTTCTAATTCAAGGAACTAGAAAAAGAACAACAAAAACCCAAAGCCAGTAAAGGATCAGATAAGAAATGAATGAAATCAAAAACAGAAAAGCAATAGACAAAATCAGTTTTTAGAAAGCCAATTCTTTGAAAAATTCAATAAAATGGACAAACCTTTAGCAAAACAAATAAAAATTAAACAGAGATACACATATTACCAATGTCAGAAGTGAAATGGAGTATCACTAAAGATCCTGGAGTTGTTAAGCTTTACTCAGAGAAAGACTTCATTTTGGTAAACCTCATTGCTCTGTAGAAAGTAGCTGCCAAATCAGAAAGGTGATTCAGGAGGAGTTAACAAAAAAAAGTGCTGTTTAGGTTTTCAGCTTTACTGTATCTTTGGGCAACCTTATTTTTTTCATCAGAAAAAACCTATGAGTGAGACCTATGAGATCAAATTCTCGTCCCAGCTATACCCCATTCCCAACTGCTCACAGAGTGGATCATGTGCCCCTTATGTTGAGGTGACCACTTATTTGCCCTCCTGCCTTGAAAGATAGGAAGAAAATTATGTTTTGCCACTGATTTAGCCTTTTGAAACTCATCTCATCAACCTTTTCTGGGTTTGAAACTGCTGTCTCTAAAACTGCCATCTCATTGTGCTTTGTATTGGTGAGTGCTGGAGAAATCTTGAATAGCTTACGAACAAATCTGATTTTACATTTTATATTATTTTGAGGGACTTCCCTGGTGGCCCAGTGGCTAAAGCCCGCATGCCCAATGCAGGGGGCCTGGGTTCCATCCCTGATCAGATCCCACGCGCCACAGCTAAGAGTTCACATGCTGCGACTAAGAGTTTGCATGGCACAGCTAAAAGATGCCGCGCCACAACTAAGGCCTGGTGTGGCTACTAAGCAAGTAAGCAAATCAAGAAATAAAGACTAAATTTTATATTGTTTTTAAACTGTTTCTTTAGGGTTGGAGTGCACTCGTCATCCCATCTGGCTGTGACAGCTCTCTACAGTCTGTGGGCTGGCAGTGTGCTAACCTTTTAAAGTTTTTTTCCTACCCAATCCCCCCCTTTTGGTAAGGTTTCAGTGAGGTCTGTTAGGTGTGCACCCTGCAGTTTAATTGGCTCAAAATGGACTCTTCTTTGGTGTGGTTTCTTTGGGAGCAGATTGGGAAAAACAAAAACCAATAATGTAACTGTTTTGATACTACGAATTGATAAATGTCTTTTTGAAATAAAGAACCAAACCCTCCAAGGGAAAAAAGATAACAATAGAACACGATAAACAACTTTATATTCATAAATTTGAAAACTTAGAAAAGGTAGAGCAATTCCTTGAAAACCACAAACTAACAGAACTCAACCAAGATGAAGCTGATGATCTAAATACACCTGAAACAACCTAGTGAATAGTATGGAGCACTAATTATATTCGATATCTTGTAATAGCCTATAATGGAAAAGAATCTGAAAAAGGGTGTATGTGTGTACATGTTTTGGTAGTGTGTCTTTTTCTGGTGGCTCAGTGGTACAGAATTGGGAAGAAAATGGAAAGGTTGGGATGATTCCCTGGAGGAAGAAATGGCAACCCACTCCAGTATTTTTGCCGGGGAAATCCCAAGACAGAGGAGCCTGGCGGGCTATGTTCCATGGTGTCACAAAAATTAATGACTAAACAATATATATACCAAAAATGTTGTTGCTATGACAATACAGAAAAAAGAAAACTATAGATTAATATCTCTCATCGAAGATAAAAAGCTAAGAAGACAGAAAGAACATGAAAGATAAAAAGGGAGACCAGAGAACTATCCTTTAGAACCTATTATATGAGGAGATCAAGAAGGGAGAGAGAGAGGGAATAAGATAAAAAAAGGGAGAGAGAGACTGACAGAAACAAAGGGAATAGTACACAGTTATGGTAGAGAAAAAGAGATACAGACAGGGAGGGAGAGAGAGACCAAAAATCATAGAATGAAACACACTGCAAATAGATCAATAAGCAGGAGATATCCGAAAAGAGACAGGAATCACAGCCAAAAACCTAAATGAACCATTTAAACTGAAACTTGAAAGACTCTTCAAATGCATAGACATGGTTGTAATTTTGTTTGTGCCACAGACAACTCTAAAGCCTTCTTGCATTTTTGTAACCATGAGAAGTTTAGATCTTTGGTGTAAAGAAAAGTATACAAGACTGGAAGAAAAAAGTCTCTGCAACAAGCCACCAATGTACATTTCAGGATCTCCCCTCACCTCCTGGTTTTTAGTTTTTTAAGCTACAAAATAAAGACAAACTAGATGGTCAGTGTTTCCTTTCAACTCCAAGATCTCATCAAGATATGGAAAACTTAATACTTAATAAGTAACAAGGATGTATTATAAAGCATAGGGGAAAAGCCATTATTTTTAATAACTCTAAATGGAATATAACCTATAAAAGTATTGAACTGCTATGTTGTACACCTGAAACTAATATAATATTGTAAATCAACTGTATTTCACTTTTTAAAAGATATGGGAAACTTGGCATTTGTCAAGTGAGTTACAGATTTTTTCTAAATTAAGGGTTTATCCTCTGAATAAGGTTGTGAGTCAGGAACTCCTTATTCCAAAACTATACTTTTCCATGGAAAAGTGAAAAGATGCCAAGATGTACTTAAGTCAGTGCTCAACTTTAGGGGAAATAGTTTATGGGAGAGAATGGTCCATATTATTCAAAACTGATGTGAAAAGATCTTAATTTTAAAACTTTCCCTATAAAAGGTGTTGATCACATCACTTAAATTTGTTTTAATCACATGAACTAAAAAAATGGTTTAAAACGATATTCATATTTTTTCAAATTGAATTTTCTCCTGCAGCTAAGGTATTCTAGTTTAATTTTCCCTTTTATTTTCACTTTCTTTTTTTCTAATCTTACTGAACAATGCAAGAAAGACTTGAATATCAAAGACACTCAAAATAAGGTTGCTAAACAAAGCAGTGAATCTGTCTCCTACGAACACATGCACTTGGATATACATGAGCTGTTGCAACCTAAATATATAAAATCTAGCACAGGAGTGACCCAATTGGAAGCATGCCCATCCTAAGAATAAAGGCTAAAATCCCAACCCTAGGCTTTGGAGAGTTTCTCTTCCAAGGCAGCACTGCTAATTAGTGCTAAAAATACTCAAGGCTCTGAGGCTCTTTCAGAGAGTCCACAAGGGTCTTTCAGAGAGTCCACATATTTGTCTAAGGTCAGATTTTTCTTATTTACTTCAACCAAGACAACACACTACAATAGATTGGATGAGAAAGCAGATATGAGAATTCAATTGGTTTTTAGTAAGTCAAACATTAGAGAGATATGTAAAAATGGAAAACAGTACCACTCCACTAAACTTTTTCATTTTGAAAAATTATTTTTCATAAAAATATGATATGTTAGGAATTGATGGGCTTATTATTTCTAAATGAATCAATAGGTAAATATTTTGTAGATTTCTGTGTTATTATGTAATATGATAAATATTAACCAACAGAAACAAAAGCTGTTTGGAGTCCTCCATGACTTTTCAAGACTAGAAAGTGGTCCTACAAGCAAAAGGTTTAAGAACTGCTGCTACCAATAAATAATTTTCTCAATCCTGATACTACCTCTTTCTCTTTCCTTGCTTTGCCACTAACAGGGAGTCAACTATTCCTTGTTCCCATTTCCTCAGCTCCAATTATCTTCTCAATCCGTTAGAATCCAACTTCTGCTTCCTATGACTCCACTAAAACTATTCTCATTAAGGTCACCAGTGACTCCCTTTTGTACGAATTTTTGTCATATTCTTTTATGATCGCAAAAGTAATGGATGGTCATTGCAGGACATTTAGAAAATGTAAATGAGCAAAAACAAACCAAAAAGAGCACTAAAAAAAAAAAAAAAAGAAAAATCACCCCTGATCAGAGTGGGAGAAGGGCACCAAGAACCAAGAAATTCAGGCAGCCTCTGGAAGCTGGAAAAGATCAGGAGACTGAGGAAGAAGTTAAATAACATAATAAAGACCACATGGCGAGAAAGTCACACAGGAAAGTGTAACCAGGGGCCTTTGATGCTAAAGTACATGTTTGTTTTTCTGTTTTGCTGCCACTGTATGGTTAAGAATTGTCCAGTTTTTCTACCAGGTCTGCTACAAACTATCTCTTCAGAGAGATATGAAGAATGGGAATGACTCTTCCCCAGCCTGTCACCCCACTGCTGCTTTAAAGATGGAAGGAAGCCAACAGTGAGAGCCTCCAGAAGCTGAAACTGACCCTAGCTGACAGCCAGCAGGGAAATAGGACTTGAATTGAGAAAACAACCTGAATGGGGTTAAAAGTAGACTTCTCCCTTTAAAAAAAAAAAACAAACAAACAAACACCCCTAATACTACCACTAAGAGATAACCACTGTTAGAAATCTGTCCCTTCAGAGTTCTCAATGCACTGTGTTATAGAAATGGTATTAGAGAATGTATATTGTTTGGGGATAAATTTTACATATTGTTTTGAGACCAGCTTTTTAACTGATGTGGTCACTGGTTACCTCCCAAACGATGAATCCTAAGGTTTCCTATCCATCTTTAGCCTCCTTGGCCTCCCTGTATATTTGGTATCGCCAACCATTTGGTCCTTTTGGGTTCTTATCCACCACCTCCTGTGCAGCGTTCTCTCTTGGTTCCCATCTGACCTCTCTGTCCACTCCTTCTCTGTTGCTGTCACTCCCTCTATATGAGTCTGTTACCTCTAAAGCTTTGTGTGTGTGCTCAGTTGCTTAGTCGTGTCTGACTCTTTGTGACCCTACGGACTGTAGCCGGCCAGGCTCTTCTATCCAAATCTCTATTTCTAAGCCCTATTTTCTCCTGGGCTCCAGATTCAAATTTCCAACATTCCACTGGTCAACTCCAACTCAACATTTCACAGATTCTTCAAACCCAACCTATAAAAACTAATTTTTTCACATCCTCTCCCTACCTACTTCTTATTCTAGCATTTCTTATCTTATCTCAGTGGGCAACTCCACTTTGCCTAAAACAGAACCCTGAAACTCAAGGTCCACTCCAAGCTTTCCTTCAACCTCACTAAACAATGTGTTTCCAACTACAGTAGGAAGTGGTATCTCCCAATGTCTCTAAAGACTGGGACTTCGTCACTCAGGCCGCTACTACTGCTCTCGTGATACTCATCATCTAACCATCCCCCTCTCTCCAGGGCCCTCTTCCTCAAACCCAACCTGAATACTGAGTTCAGTTTCTGAAATACAAACCTGATCATACCATTCAATCCTTCTGTGGATCCTCATTGCTTAGACTTCCCCTTCACTGTTTGGTTTCAACTCATTTCTCCAAGATCTTCTCTCTCGGGTCCTACACATGTACATATTCTGTGCTCCAGCCATACAAACCACTCGTAGTGCCCCAGTGCTCCACGCCCTTTCATATGCTTTGTGTTTGAGAATACTGTTCCCCTTCTCCATTCCAAATATTCTCATCTCTAAAGACTGATCTCAAATGCCACCTCTCTTGTTAAGTCTTTCACAAATCCTCCCAAAATAGTGGCTCCCTCATCTATCCTCATAGGACTTGGCACCTCTGCCATAGCTCTTATTACACCATATTGGAGTGACCCACTACATGTCTCTGGCCATGTCCAAGGCTGAAATCCTGTCTTAATCATCCTGTATCTCTACCCTTACCTACTTTGGATGGATTGTTGGATGGATTACTAAATATATCTCAAGCAAAATTTACTTTGTAGTCTTCCTACTTGGTATACCATGCTGGGAAGAAGCTATAAATCAAGCAGATATACTGACAAGTGTCAGCATTCACTCACTTCTGCTCATAAAAGTAACTTCTGTGGTGCAAAGAAAACCAGCCCTCCAGCAAACTAGCACAGTCAAACACACCATAAGCAAGCCTAAGAGAGGTATAGGAATACAAGTAGACTAATACTATAGACAACAGGTTAAATGAGCTCTTGCTAAAGCTTCTTCTGAAATTTATTTTCCATCTTAGATGTTGAACCCTGATCCTTCCATCCATTAAATACAATGGAAATTGAGTAACGCAGACAGAAATACAAATGGCACTATTTGATGGGGAAAACTTCAGCTTTATTTGTTACCTTACACAAGTTACTAAGACTTTCTGAACTTGCTTTCTCAACTATTAGATGAACAAAGATCTAACTTTGTAAGACTTTTTAAAATTTAGAGATAATATTAATAAAGAATGGAATACAGTCCTCATCAATAAGGTAATTCCTCAGTAATTTAGGAAAATTGGTCATTTGAAAATGTCTACATTAGAGTATCTGCAATCCGCCTACAAATTTCAGACTCCTCTATCAAAGAATAAACTCAATATGGAATTGAATCTAAGAGGAAAAAGATACCCTGTTCATGACCAGAATGTCATCTTAAGACCAAGACTTGACTATCAAGACTATCAATTGGAGAAGGAAATGGTGACCCACTCCAGTAATCTTGCCTGGAAAACCCCATGGACAGAGGAGCCTGGCAGGCTACAGTCCATGGGGTCACAAGAGTCAGATACGACTTAGCGACTAAACCATCCACCACTACAAAGTGAATATATGCCTAAAGATAATGTGTGAAAAGGATACTTGCCATATACTAGCTAGTTTTTTGGTGGGATGGTGGGAGTCAAGGAAGACATGGGGTTATTTTTTCATCAACTTCCATATTATACTTATTTATAATGGCCATTATTTTTACTAATACTGTAAAACTATGAAAATGAATAAAATACTAAAAGTTTCATATAGAAAATAAAAGACTATCATGACTTGATTAAGCTTGACTAGACTTGATCCTTCACTAATTAATAAATCTCATCCCTTACACAGAGACACACACACACACACACACACACACACACACACACAGAACTCGTAGCACATCCAACTCAAACCAAGAATGGGCTTCCCAGGTGGCTCTAGTGGTAAAGAACCCATCTGCAATGCAGAAGACATAAGAGACATGGGTTCAATCCCTGGGTTGGGAAGATCCCCTGGAGGAGAAAATGGCAACCCACTCCAGTATTCTTGCCTGGAGAAGCCCATGGACAGAGGAGCCTGGAAGGCTATAGTCCATAGGGTCACAAAGAGTCAGACACAGTTGAAGCGACTTAAGCATGCAAACCAAGAATATATTACCCAACGACAAGAAAAATCCAAATGTTATTCTTGATCATTTACAAAGCTTACACAAACCTGTTTAATGAGTATTGCTTGCAGCTGTGCCCTGAGAAATGAGCCCCCAACATCTGAGTTATTTCAGAATTTCTGGAATCCTCTGAAATCTATTTCAGGTTTACTTCCAGACCAGAAAATTATACAGAGCCCATCTAAAGATTTCAACTGGCTGTGTAGCAGCGTTTCAAGTTAGCTAATTTCTGTCACCATACATGGCTGTCCCTGGGTAATGAAGAGGTTAACACAACAAAAGTGGAGAGTGCACACCTGTGGTGAGAACCTGTACAAAGGGTGACCTTTGTGCCTCCCACCTGTCGCTGCCCATTCTGGCCACACACCAGTTTTCTTCATGAATCATGAAAAAGTGCTCTGAGGCCTCAGCAAAGGTAGCCAGCTGTCCTGAAATGCTCAAATTTCCCAAATGCAAGGGGATTGGAAACTGCAGTGTGAGTTGTTAATAAGTATGAACTAGCACAAATTCTGTCAGTATATAAGTTTAAAGACTCCTCACAAAAAAATCCCAAAGATGGGACTTCAGAAGAAGGACTGTACTAAATTTGTCTATCCAAACTCTTGTTTTTCTCACAACAGCAATAGGATTTTCACACACACACACCCACACACACCTCTTTTAGAGTGAAAAATTACATTCAAAAAAAGCATTGATAAAGACAAGTTCAGGGTCAGTAAATACCTTATTAACTTTAGACAAAACTCAAGCTGACTAGGAGCAGGGTTAGGAGGACAAAAACATGAACGCGTCTTCCTGAAATAGCCTCTCTAAAGATCACCTAGAGGGGAAATAACATGTTTCCATTTTTCCACTTCTGGATCCCAGCTCTAATAGGAACATATTTGTGCATTTTATGTACATAAAATATTTAACAGCAGCAAATCCACACACCTGCTGATTCTCCTCCCCGTGTGAAAGGAGGAATGTAAAGGTCAAGCAGATGATTTCCCCTTCTGCAGTGGAACCAGATAGAGTGCAGTTCAAACTCCAGGCTGCCGTTTACCGGCCACGAGACTCTAGGAAGCTATTTAACCTCCCTGTGCCTCAGTTTTCTCATGAAAATGGGGTTGATAAAACAAATGACCTCATGGCTGTGCTATGAAAACCATATGAATCAATACAGAAAATGCACTGAGCGTGGTACATAGAAAGCTATTGTTATCATTACTACCATCCAATTATCTAAGCTTTAAAGACTGTGGTCCATCATGAGGTAATTAGCATGTAACTCTAATTTATTTGACCAGGATTACAGTTTACATTCATTTCACCCAGCTCTCCTTTGACAGAAGTAAAAAAAAAAAAAAAAAGTCACATTTTTAAAGTTATCCAAAAAAACCCCCTAACAATGGGGTATAACCTTTAAAAATTATGAATCACTATACTGTACACCTGTAACTTTCATAATATTGTATATCAACTATACTCTGACACAAATAAACAAAGTACAGCTAAGGAGGGCATCCCCAGTGGCTCAGTGGTAAAGAATCTGCCTGCAACGCAGGAGATGTGAGTTAGATCCCTGGGTTGGGAAGATCCCCCAGAGGAAGAAAGGGCAACCCACTCCAATATTCTTGCCTGGAAAATTCCATGGGTAGAGGAGCCTGGCAAGCTTCAGTCTGTGAATTTGCAAAGAGTCAGACACGACTGAAGCAACTGAGCACACATCCACAGCTAAGGAAAAAAAATAGCAAAAAAAAATTCCTAGTTCCAAGCAGCCCTCAAGCCAGGTCACATTTATATCTTAAAGCTTTCTGAGTAAAAACTACCCACACACATACAGAAATGAAAGACGGCTGTAAACTCTACTGCTTCTCTCATGGTGAGAGATTTTCTATATCCCCTCCCCTTAAATCTGGGAAAGCCAACAGAATAGAATAGAAGTTATGCTAATCTCTTGATCCAGGCATTAAAAGTCTGGTAGCTTCCACTTCCTATCTCTCGGAATGCTCCCTCTGGAGACACTATATTTGGGAATCCATCTACTATGCTGTGAGGCGCCCCAACCACACAGACAGACCACGTGTAGGCTCTGCAGATGACGGCTCTAGCTCAGCCTCTCTCTGACAGTCAACATCAAATGCCAGCCATCCTTGCTCACATGCCCAAAATGTGAGTGAAGGAGCCATATCAGAAGTGCATTGTGACATCCTGGCCACCCGAGCTGGTGCCACACGGATCAGAGATGGATCACCCAGCCAAGCCCTTCCTGAACTGTTTCTTGATCCACAAAATTGTGAGCAAAATAAAATGATTTTTTAGGCCACCCAGTTTGGAGGTGGTTTGTCACTCCACAATAGATAATGAGCAAGCCTAACTATAATCATACTTGCTCTGGCACTGAATTGGATAAATGGAGTCAAAATTTGAGCTCTGCCTTGAGTTCTTTTCCTCTTTCTCACAGAGCACATTTGACCACAGATATGTGTTCTACGTAAGAAACTATTATAAGATACAAAGTGAAAAGCAAAGTTGCTATTACAAAATTATTATCAGTGCTTCACATACTGTTCTGGACAAAAGTATTTTAAGGGCTGATGGAAGAAAGTTCCAAGATACTGGTAGTATGAGTGTGCAAGGACCCTGCTATGATGCCAGCAGAGCCAGCAAGCAGTTATGCTGCTAAAGCTGTAAAGAGCATGAGGCCTCCTAAAGGGAACAAGGAAGCAAAGAAGATGGTAGCTGTTAGGGTAATGTGTCACCTGTGGGTCAATCAAGCATCCTCTCCTGACCATGGATGTATTGTCAAGAAAGTGTGCATGTGTCTCAAATATACAGACACACACAGAATATGTATTAAACACTAAAAGTCACATTGTATGGTCCAGGTTGACTGGCTGAAAATGAAACCAGTGAAGGCAATTTTAGAGGCCTTTATTCATGCTACAAAAGTATGTATTATTGTATTGCATTTTAGGTTTATGCCACAATAGAGCTGCATCACAAACAAACCAAAATTTCAGTGGCTTACAACAATAAAAATGTCCTTTTTTTATTCACGGCTCTGGAAGTAAGCTGGGCTGTTTCTGCAGCTGCAGACTGACTTCAGGCTACAGGTGTAGGCCAGCTTGGCTCCACACTTCTCCTCATTCTGTTTGGACCAGTGACTACTAGAGATAGGTTGCTCTAATGGCAAAAGTGCAGAGTTCAGTTCAGTTCAGTTGCTCCTTTCCCAATTTGAAACCAGTCCATTGTTCCATGTCTGGTTCTAACTGTTGCTTCTTGACCTGGATACAGATTTCTCAGGAGGCAGGTAAGTTGGTCTGGTGTTCCCATCTCTTTAAGAATTTTCCACAGTTTGTTGTGATCCACACAGTCAAAGGCTCCAGCGTAGTCAATGAAGCAGATGTTTTTCTGGAATTCTCTTGTTTTTTCTATGATCCAGTGGATGTTGGCAATTTGATCTCTGGTTCCTCTGCCTTTTCTAAATCCAGCTTGAACATCTGGAAGTTCTCAGTTCACATACTGTTGAAGCCTAGCTTGGAGAAAAGTGCAGAAGAGCAAACCAAATCAGCGAGGACATTTAAAGGACATCAAGGCATCTCATTCATTAACATTCCATTAGCCAAAGACAGTTCATGGTCAAACTAACATCAATAAAGTAGAAGAGAAACATATTCCACTTATTCTATCAATAGTCGGAGGACAAAGGGCACAGTTACATAATTCTATGTCGGCAAGAGGGAAAACTGGTGACAGTTATCAATTTTTACTTCACTAAAAGTTTCACAAATGTTTTCAATTGCACCTTAAGTTGCCCTGGAAGCACTAATGGCCATAAAATCTCTAGATTGTTACATACGTTATTGGTTTTAAATGCTGATTATAGTATACTAGAACAGAAAACAACATCACTACATATCACCTGTTCTTAAGTCTTCCACACAAAATCTGGAGATGACAATAACACCAGGAGTGTTGGCAAGTTCCAAGCAGTAACATGAGTTGTTCCAAGAGAATGAGAAATGATGTTCTTTATGAATTTGGGGCCATAGCAATAAAAGAAAAAGCAAATGACAAGAAAATACTTTTCAGCATAAAAAGGCTCCCCAGATTCTGTCACCTGGATTTCCATCCAATACATGAGAATGCACTTGCTGCTTGAGACAGTGGCTGATCGAAGAAAGCCAGGTTTTCCCTTTTCTCTACATCTCCTCTCCTCCACTGGAAGCCCACCAAGGCTTAGTCTCTGATATGCCCATCGTGTCTTAGACTACCCTTGGAAGGCAGCTCCAGTCTTGCCTGTTCTGCAAGTAATAAACACTGCATAACTCAGCAAAGGCTGAAGCTAGAAATGACCTGGGGAGAGCCTGCAGATGAGAGAACAGAGGTCCAGACAGGGAAAGTCATCCACACAAGGTCCTACAGTGAGTTATCGGCCTCCTGAGTCCCCAGCTCATGAAGCTTTTCACGCATCATCTTAGTCTCATCATGCCAGGCAACCAGACTACTAGAGAATGATACTGAATGCTCAGTGACTCATACACTGTTCTAAGTGCTTTAAGTCTGCTAATCCATCCTACAAATGAAGAGTGGAGGCACAGACGCCCAGAGGTACACAGCTGGTAAATGGTGGAGCCAGAACCCAACCCTGGTGGTCTAACACCAAGCCCTCTGCTTTACCACCACACCACGGTGCTTCCGCAGAACTCCAGCAACACCTCCTTGTGCCAGGCATCATTCTAGACACCAAGGACGCAGTGGAGAACAAGATACAGACTGCCTCTGCCAAGAGATTTCATTCTTATGGAAGAGATGGAACATAAACAGATAAACAATAGACACCTTTATTCAACAAATACTTCTCAAGTATTCTATTAGTCTCCTAGGGCTGCCAGAAGAAAGCACAAATGGAGTGGCTTAAAACAGCAGGAGTTCACTCTCCCACAGTTCTGAAGGCTGGAAGTATGAAATCAGGGTATCAGCAGGGCCACATTCCTTCACAGGCCCTGGGTAAGTTTCTTCCTTTCCTCTTCCTGGTTTCTGCTGGTGGCTGCAGCCAAGAAACCTGTATACGGGTCAAGAAGCAACAATTAGAACCAGACATGAAACAATGGACTGGTTCCAAATTGGGAAAGGAGTACGTCAAAGCTGGTATACTGTCACCCTGCTTATTTAACTTATATGCAGAGTATATTATATGAAATGCCAGGCTGGATGAAGTACAAGCTGGAATCAAGATAGCTGGGAGAAATAACAATAACCTCAGATATACAGATGATACCACTCTAATGACAGAAAGTGAAGAGGAACTAAAGCGCCTCCTGATGAGGGTGAAAGAAGAGTGAAAAAGCTGTTTTAAAAGTCAACATTCAAAAAACTAAGATCATGGCATCTGGTCCCATCACTTCATGGCAAATAGATGGGGAAAAAGTGGAAACAGAGGTAGATTTTATTTTCTTGAGCTCCAAAATCACTGTGGACTGCAGCCATGAAATTCAAAAATGCTTGCTGCTTGGAAGGAAAGCTACGACAAACATCCATTCACAACTACAGCATGTCAAAAAGCAAAGACATCACTTTGCTGATAAAAGGTCCCTACAGCCAAAGCTATGGTTTTTCTGGATGTGAGAGTAGGTCCATAAAGAAGGCTGAGGACCAAAGAACTGATGCTTTTGAACTGTGGTGCTGGAGAAGACTCTTGAGAGTCCCTTGGATTGCAAGAAGATCCAACTAATCCATCCTAAAGGAAACCAACTCTGAATATTTATTGGAAGGACTGGTGCTGAAGCTGAAGCTCCAATACTTTGGCCACCTGATGTGAAGTGCTGACTCACTGGAAAAGACCCTGATGCTGGGAAAGAAGGCAAGGGGAGAAGGGGGCAGCAGAGGATGAGATGGTTGGATGGCATCACCACCTCAATGGACATGAGTTTGAGCAAGCTCCAGGAGATGGTGGACAGGGAAACCTGGCGTGTGCAATCCAAGGGGTAGAAAACAGTTGGACAACAAACAGCCATTTCTGTTGTCACATGGCATTTTCCTCCTTTTATAAAGACACCAGTCATACTGGATTAGGGCTCACCCTATGACCGCATTTTATCTTGAAGACATCTGCAAAGACCTTGCTGGTAAGGTCATATTCACAGCTACGGAGTGTAAGGACTTCAACAGATCTTACTGAGGGACACAAGTCAATCCATAACAAGTATCTACCATATGCCAGACACTGTTCTAGGCACTGTAGATACTGCAGTAAATACAATTTTAAAACTCTTTTCCTTATGTACTATAAGGGGAGTTGTTGTTTAAAGAGGTGCAGGGTTCAGTTGGGGGTGCTGAAAAAGTTCTGTAGAGGGGTAGTGGTGATGGATTGTACAACAACATGACTATACTTAATGCTGCTGAACTGTATACTCAAAATGTATTAAAATTGTACAATTTATGTTATGTATATTTTACCACAGTAAGAAATATATTTGGTGTAATAGAAAAAAAAAGATCATTTTGAGTGTCAAGCAGAACATGAAAAGTTAAGGAGAAGAAAGGAAGCAGGCAAAGAAGTAGAAACCACCTTGGCTGCTGAACTCTTGTGTATTAATAGTCTCTTCCTTCTCTTGCCTCCCTCTTCATTATAATAGTCAGATATAATTTTACAAAGGCCTTTCTGCCTACCCACATCCAGATGTTCCAATGAAAATTTTAAGATGCAGAAGTGCCAAAGTGTCCACACGTTAGGAAGCAGTTACCTAACTTCTGCCTACAGCTGATCAGCATGAAAATGGTTTTGAATTCCTAAGACTCCAGAGGAAAAAAGTCCACAGCTGCCTTAGGAACCCACTCCAGAGTCTACCAGCCTCTGCTGTGAGGAAACATGTTCAGTGTATCTTAACTAAATCCCTGTGATTACACTTTAAGTCCGCATCCTCTCATTCTAGTCTCCTTGAGTTGAAAGACAGCTGGTTTCCATCATTGCAAAATGAGGCTATGCTTAGAGATTTATCTTGCATCCTCTTCCTCAGGCCAAACAATCTCAATTAATTTCAGCTTTTCTTCTATAAAATCTCTCTCTAAATGCTCCACATTCCCATTTAAATTGTTCATAACTGGATACAGTCCTCTCTGAAGAACAGGAAGAACAAAAATATATAACATCGGGGTAAAGGAAACATAATTATAAAGAATTATGGAGAGCTGGCAAGAATGTCAAATTTTTACAGTTTCATCAACACCATTAACAGTCATTTTTCGAAGCTACCACCTTTTTAAGTTAATTAACAAATACACGGTAGTTATGAATTTCAGATGATCATAGATAATTGCATTGCACAATTCACCAAATACTGTTTGTCTTCCAGAACCAAAATATGGGGAAAACAGAGCAAATGGTAAATGCCATGAACTTCACCTCTGTAACAATGGTTAAATATTCCATTTCAGGGGCAAATGAAGAAAACACTCACCTATATAACAATGATCAAATTACAAAGAGCAATAGCAATTAGCCCTGAGTTGCTAAATTCGAACAGATTCATATGACAGAGAATGTGTAATGTCACACCAGTGAGTCTTTGTAAGGCATACAATTACAACTGAAATTGAAATTTAGACGTGCTATTGCTAGCTTATTTTTTAAATCCTCAGGCTCCATATTAACTGATTTTTGTGAATTTTTCAGCGTTTCTCTTACATTCTTTTCCCACACTAGACTATGTATATGTTAATAGAGCAGCCATTCCCAAACTTTTTGGTTTCAAGACCACTGACACTCCTAAAAATTACTGAGAATTCCAAAGAGCTTTTGTTTATATGGGTTATATCTATTGATATTTACCATATTAGAAATGAAAACTGAGAATTTTTAAACCATTCAGCAATTCATTTAACGGGAATTCCCTGGGGGTCTAGTAATTAGGACTTGGTGCTTACACTGCAGTGGCCAGGGTTCAACCTCTGCTTAGGGAAGTAAGATCCAGCAAGCCATACAGTGTGGCCAAAAAAAAAAAAGCCCCCCAAAACAATAGACCTGTTACATGTTAACATAAATGACATTTTGTGAGAAAATAGCTATATTAAAAAAAAAACAGTGAGAAAAGTGGCATTGTTTTATATTTTGCCAAGTTTCTCAAACATCTCATTTTAATAGGAGACAACTGTTTCATATATCTGCTTCTGCATTTGGTTTGTTGCAACATCATGCATCATCATCATATAGCCCCTGGAGACCTCCACTCCACACTCAAGATAAAATGAGAATTTAAAAAGCAAGTAGTTTCTCAATAGTATTATGAGAATAGCTTTTATCTTGTATATCCCCTGAAGAGGTCTTGTGAACCCTCTGGGTCCCTGGACCACACTTTGAGAACCACTGTTAGTAGAGGTTGTAGAGATTGAAATTATTTCTAGGAAACTGAAATTACTAACGAAGCACAATGCCTATAGACTCTGAGCATTATGGAGATCAAATGGAAAGTAAACTATTTCTTCATGAAATATCCTCTGCTTTAAACCATGCTAATCATATCAAATTCAGAGGCAATACAGCTTAAATGAGATGGCTCCTGATCACCAAGTGGTGTGTGTGTGTGTGTTGAGTCACCAAGTCATATCTGACTCTTTGCGGACCCTATGAACCACAGTCTGCCAGGCTCCTCTCTCCATGGGATTTCCCAGGCAAGAATACTGGAGTGGGTTGCCATTTCCTTCTCCAGGGGATCTTCCCAACCCAGGGATTGAACCCACATTTCCTACACTGACAGGTGAATTCTTTACCACGGGAAGCCCCATCAAGTGTTCTTGTTGTTGTTCAGTCGCTCAGTCATGCCCGACTCTTTGCAGCCCCATGGACTGCAGCACACCAGGCTTCCCTGTTCTAAACCATCTCCTGGAGTTTGCTCAAACTCATGTCCATTGAGTTGGTGATGCCATCCAACCATCTCATCCTCTGTCATCCCCTTCTCCTCCCACCTTCAATTTTTCCCAGCACCAGCGTCTTTTCCAATCAGCCTGCTATTCACATCAGGTGGCCAAAGTATTGGAGCTTCAGTTTCAGCATCAGCATCATTCCTTCCAATGAATATTCAGGGTTGATTTCCTTTAGGACTGACTGCTTTGATCTCCTTGCAGTCCAAGGGACTCTCAAGAGTCTTCAACACCACAGTTTGAAAGCATCAATTCTTTGTCACTCAGCCTTCTTTACAGCTCAACTCTCACATCCATACATGACTACTAGAAAAACCATAGCTTTGACTAGACGGACCTTTGTTGGCAAAGTAATGTCTGTTTTTTATTATACTATCTAGGTTTGTCATAGGTTTCTTTCCAAGGAGCAAGCATCTTTGAATTTCATGGCTGCATTCACCATCCACAGTGATTTTGGAGCCCAAGAAAATAAAGTCTGTCACTGTTTCTATTGTTTCCCCATCTATTTGCCATGAAGTGATGGGACCAGATGCCATGATCTTCATTTTGTGAATGTTGAGTTTTTTGGGTTTTTATATTTATTTATTTATTTGGCTGTACTGGGTCTTAGTTGAGGCATATGGGCTCTAGTTCCCCGACCAGGGATCGTACTCTGGCCCCCTGCACTGGGACCATGGGGTCTTAGCCACTGGACCACCAGGGAAGTCCCTGAATGTTGAGTTTTAAACCAGCTTTTTCGCTCTCCTCTTTTACCTTCATCAAGAGGCTCTTTAGTTCCTCTTCACTTTCTGCCATAAGGTGGTGTCATCTGCATATCTGAGGTTATTGATATTTCTCCTGGCAATCTTGATGCCAGCTTGTGCTTCCTCAAGCATTATTTTCATTTCACCTTGACAGTTAGCTTACACTGGATTAAAGAGAAAGCATTCTGTCTCTTAGGACACACAAACTGACTCACAGACTTCCTTCAGCCTATTCTTGTTTTTCTTTCTTTGTTTCTAGAAGCCCAAACACAAATGGCTACAAGGTACCAAACATGGCAAGGAAGGCTTCGTCTGAAACAGACCATTTAAGCAGATTTAATTCAGCCTCAGGGAAGTTTATATAACTTTTCTGAACCTGAAACCAAAATCCTGTCTGCTCAGAGAAGGGTACAGATGTTATGTAAAATATCTACCTATATCAGAGTATAGAACAAACCATACTATTCTCCTATAACCCTAAAATAACAATTAGAGATTCAATGTTTCTTATTTGTTTGAATAAACTGGAAAATATGTATGTGAGCTCTTCTCTTTTACTCCTTCATACTGATCTATTAGGAGAAATGTGTGTACTGGAAGCGGGCAGTCTATTAATTCCTGGAAAGATAAGAAAAGGGAAAAAAATCATTAATCCCACTTTTACTCATTTAAAAAAAGGTAGTTATTTGGCTCTTGGGAACTATTTTATTCATTCATTTCTGACTGTATAACAAAATAAATTCAAACAAAAAAGTAGCTTTATTGGCCCAATCTAAGTACTAACCCTTATAGCAGAAAGTGAAGAGGAACTAAAAGCCTCTTGATGAAAGTGAAAGAGGAGAGTGAAAAAGTTGGCTTAAAGCTCAACATTCAGAAAACTAAGATCATGGCATCTGGTCCCATCACCACTTCATGGGAAATAGATGGGAAACAGTGGAAACAGTGTCAGACTTTATTTTTGGGGCTCCAAAATCACTGCAGATGGTGACTGCAGCCATGAAATTAAAAGATGCTTACTTCTTGGAAGAAAAGTTATGACCAACCTAGATAGCATATTTAAAAGCAGAGACATTACTTTGCCAACAAAGGTCCATCTAGTCAAGGCTATGGCTTTTCCAGTGGTCATGTATGGATGTGAGAGTTGGACTGTGAAGAAAGCTTTTGATCTGTGGTGTTGGAGAAGACTCCTGAGAGTCCCTTGGACTGCAAAGAGATCCAACAAGTCCATCCTAAAGGAGATCAGTCCTGGGTGTTCATTGGAAGGACTGATGCTGAAGCTGAAACTCCAGTACTTTGGCCACCTCATGCAAAGAGTTGACTCACTGGAAAAGACTCTGATGCTGTGAGGAATTGGGGGCGGGAGGAGAAGGGGACGACAGAGGATGAGATGGCTGGATGGCATCACTGACTCGATGGACGTGAGTTTGGGTAGACTCTGGGAGTTGGTGATGGACAGGGAGGCCTGGCGTGCTGCAGTTCATGGGGTCGCAAAGAGTCGGACACGATTGAGTGACTGAACTGAAGTACTAAATCTCTGTGAAGAAAGTCATATTCTTATTGGGGGATGGCAAAACAATTTCCACAAAATTAAATTGGAATATACGCCTATACTTGTATCTTTCATCCTTTGTAACTAGAAAGAAAAAACTGGTTGGCTCTATCTTATAGTGGAACATGTATTATAACCAAACATGGTTTATAAATACAAAAGCAACAAATGGCTTTTCTTAAAAAAAAGAAAAAGAAACCCTAGGGCTTTGCCTTTGGATAAGATATCACTAGGGACATTTTTTAAAAATTCAGTAGAATACTCAAATAGCAAGTGTCAAGGTATTGTATATCCACCCAGTTGGTAAAATAAGTCAGTTAATTTGGCAGGTGAGTATTAAGTAATCATGCTGTCAGAATCGGGTGAGTATCAAAGGGAGAAAGACAAAGACTGAACAAAGGAGGAAAAATAAAATAAGTAGCGGATTATAAAATAAGTAAATAAAAATGAGAACTTCTCAATGCTCTATTGTATCCCTCATAAACCGGTTCAACTCTTTCCCTCCTGCTTGGGAGTCAGGAAAGCATGGTGGGTATGAGGAAACTACCAAGGAACTGCTTGTGAACTGGACTGCTGAGTGGGGTTTACAAAGGTTTCATGGAAGAAATGGGCTGGTCCCTTTAAGAATTAAAAGCTGGTCTCTGGCAAGCAAGGAGTTGCAGAAATGGCAAAGGAGCCTGGTGCTCCGTACATTAGCTTTTTTCCTGAAGGAGAGAGCTGAATTAGAAGCATAGCTGCCAAGAGAAGCCTGACTAGAGACCACTTAAGCAGATTTTATTCAGGCCCAGGGAAATTCACATAACCTGGTCTTTTCTCACTTCTATACACAGAAAACGTGTGTGTAAGTGCACTGAAACCTCCCACACCCTGAAAGGCATCCTTGTTTAGGGAGTCTTATTTATCTGTGAAACTTACAGTGCTTGGCCCAAGGCTGGGCACCTAGTAGGCCCTCAATACATGTTTGTGGAATCAAAAGAAAAGACAAGGTCTCTTAGACACTACCCACTTTTAGTTGTTACCAAACTTTTTTGTTCTGCAAGAAACGGTGATTTGGGGCCCTTTCTGAGGCTGATGCCAAGCTCCTTTTCACAAAGATGGCTGGAGAGCCCAAACAGAATTATAAGGTAAAACTGAAAGGGATAGTTGAGGATAACATGCTAAACCTCTTATCTTATACAGATAAAGAAACTGAGGCCCAAGGAGGTTAATAGATTTGCCTAAGGTGGCCCAACTAGTTAATGGCAGAGCCAAGAATAATCCAGACTTCTAACCTTCCCATGCAGCATCAGGCAGAGCTGAGATAACGAACCTGGATCCATGAATAGGTTTTAAGACGTACAAAACCCTGCCCAATAATATATTTGTAAAATTCCATGTACAATGTACCTGTAGGTAAGAGGATCCAAAGTTATCACTTGGTTTTCAAAGAGGTTTGTGACCCTCAAAACTGTTAAGAACCCTAATCTTACAGGGAAAGTCATTAGGGACTGACAGGGAGCCATTAGGCGGCTCAGACGGTAAAGAATTCACCTGCAATTCGGGAGGACCCAGGTTCGATCCCTGGGTCGGGAAGATCCCCTGGAGGAGGGCGTGGCAACCCACTGCAGTATTCTTGCCTGGAGAATCCTATGGACAGAGGAGCCTGGTGGTCTACAGTCCATGGGGTCACAAAGAGTCGAACACGACTGAGCGATTTTCACTTTCACTTTCAGGGGGGTCATTTAATGCCATTGCTCCTGTGTTGTGAGAAGCTGAGATCAGAATTTTGATAACAAATTCCTCTGAGACCTTAAGCAGGGAGAACCAACAGGCTACAATTTATGAGATGTATGAAAGCTCAGGCCTTCCAGTAAGTAAGAGTGATATTTAATGCAAAATAAGAATATTCAAAGAATATTAAAAGTGGCTGGTATGATCCAGCAATTCTACTCTTGGGTAAATAGTCAGAAAAAAGGAAAACGCTCATCTGTAAAGATACATGCACCCCGATGTTCACAGCAGCACTATTTACAATATCTGAGAAATGAAAACAACCAAAGTCTCCATCAACAGATGACTGACTTAAGATGTGATACACACACACACACACACACACAATGGAATATTACTCAGCTACAGAAAAAAGAGTGAAATCATGCCATTTACAGCAACAAGGTGGACATAGAGAATATAAGCGAAGCAAGTCAGAGCAATTCAAATACTACATAATATCACTTATATGTAGAATCTAAAAAATAATACAAATGAATTTATGTACGGAACAAACAGATTCACAAACATACAAAACAAATTTATGGTCACCAAAGGTGGGGGGGTATGGACAAATTAGAAGCATGAGATTAACAGATACAAATTGCTATACATAAGAGAGTTAAGAAACAAGATTTTTCTGTATCAGTTCAGTTCAGTCACTCAGTCGTGTCTGACTCTTTGCAATCCCATGAATCGCAGCACACCAGGCCTCCCTGTCCATCACCAACTCCCGGAGTTCACTCAGACTCACGTCCACCGGGTCAGTGATGCCATCCAGCCATCTCATCCTCTGTCGTCCCCTTTTCCTCCTGCCCCCAATCCCTCCCAGCGTCAGAGTCTTTTCCAAAGAGTCTGTATAGTACAGGGAATTATGGGATTCCCTGGTGGCTCAGTGGGAAAAGAATCCACCGGCTGATGCAAGAGACACAAGAGAGGTGGGTTCGATCCCTAGGTTGCTAAGGTCCCCTGGAGAAGGAAATGGCAACCCCCTCCAGTATTCTTGCCTGGAAAATCCCATGGACAGAGGAGCCTGGAAGACTACAGTCTATAGGGTTGCAAAAGAGTCAGACACAACTTAGCGTCTAAACAACAACAGGGAATTATATTTATTATCTTATAATAACCTATAATGGAGTATTATCAGAAAAAAATAACCGAAGTACTATACTGTATACCCTAGACTAATGTAATATTATAAACTAACTATACTTCTATTTAAAAAAATAAATAGGACTTCCCTGATAGTCCAGTGGTTAAACAAGACTCTTTGCTTCCAATGCAGGGGGTGTGGGTTTGATTCCTGGTCAGGAAACTAAGATCCCACATGCCATGTGGCCAAAAAAATTTTGTTAATAAATAAATAACTGACTAATTAACAAAATGAATAAACATAAGATTTTTTTTAAGTCGGTACTCAACATGACAATGGCACCACATTGTATATGGGTATTTGGATTCCCTAAGTTCACTAAAAACTATTTGACTTTGTATACATAATTACTCATTGTAGAATATTTTATCCTAGTATGGATGAAGCTAACATAGGGTAAGAGAGAATAATGGATGGCTTCTTCAAGCAGGGATTCTCAGAAGAAGAATTTGCCCAATACAGTACAGATACATGGTTGGCTGGTTAACAAAATAAATCAGGTAAACCTGGAAGGTATAACAATGATATAATCACAGACTGGATTTAACTTAAAATACAATATACATTTATTTGCTAATACTCTGATGAAAAGTCAAAGCCTTTGAGGATGTGTCTGCTAACTGGAGTTGTATATGGTCTTTCTTGTCTAAAGCACACCCATAATGGATTACCTAGGAGCCTGGTGGGCTACAGTCCATGGGGTCTCAAAGAGTCAGACACGACTGAGTGACTAAGCACACATGCTTGCTAGTACTGTGTTTTCAGAGTGAACTGAGAACTCTAAGACACTTGAGGCAATCTCAGCCAAGAATCCGTTGAGAAAAAAAAATTTTTTTTGGCCATGCCACATGGCCTGTGGAATCCTAGTTCCCTGATCAGGGACCAAACTTGGGCCCTCTGGGAGGGCCCCAAACATGGAGTCCTAAGCACTGGAGCACCAGGGAAGTCCTGAGTCAAGAATGTAATGATTTTTCCCCACCTTTTACAGCTGCCTCCCCATACCTAATTTATCAATCATTGTTTTTAGCAATTCATATTTATTGAGTATTATGAACATATTCAACCTAACTTTCATAGAAACATTATACTCACATTTCATCCATTCAGTTACTTTTATTTAAATTACCTCACTATTAACTACAACTAATGGCACCCCACTCCAGTACTCTTGGATGGAGGGTACTGGTATGCTCCAGTCATAGGGTCACAAAGAGTCAGACACGACTGAGTACCTTCACTGGTTCACGGGTATAAAGCAGGTTGAGGAACAAATACAACTGTCTCTGTTAAACATGGAATTCATTTATTAGGATCAGAAGTGAAGAGGATCATACTAACTGCAAGTATAGTATTCAGCATGCTGTAGGCATCAGTAAGTGTGGCTTACAGATTAATTGGAGAACATCAGTTCCTGCAACAACGTAACTAACTCAAGGTCAATTAAGAAAGCTTCTGTTGGACTTCTCTGGTGGTACAGTGGCTAGGCATTTGCCTGCCAATGTGAGGGACATGGATTCAATCCCTCATGGGTGGGGGGAGTTCCACATACCACAGGGTGGCTGGGGCCAGTGCAGCACAACTTCTGAGCCCTTGCTCTAGGGCCCTTGAGCCTGTGAGCTGCAACAACTGAAGTCTGCATGCCTAGAACCCATGCTCCAAAACAGGAGAAGCCACAGCAATGAGAAGCCCATGCACTGCAGCTAGAGAGTAGCCCCTACTTGCCGCAACTAGAGAAAGCCCGCACGGAGCAATGAACACCCAGCGCAGTCAAAAGTAAATAATTAAATAAAAGTGAATTTTAAAAAATTTTTTAAAAGAAAGCTTCTACTGTTCATTGTCATCATGGGGTCTTGGCCTCCATCATGGAATTCTCTAGGCAAGAATGCTGGAGCACTTCCTTGGTGGAGCAGTGAATAGGAATCCACCCGCCAATGCAGGGAACACAGGTTTGATCCCTGGTCTGGAAAGATTTACATGCTGCAGAGCAACTAAGCCCGTGTGCCACAACTACTGAGACCCCCTCCCCGCCCCACAAAAGAAAGCTTCTATTATTCATTGTCAGTCACGAGGTCTTGGCCTCTGTTTCAGTATTTCAAAACACATGATTTTACCACTTGAGAGACAGATTCACACTCATCAAAAATAAAGCAAGCTATAAACCAGAATGCAAATATGTTCTCTTATGGTATACTGAACACTGATGCCCAAGGTTCCAATGACCCACCCCATAGCTTCCTGCTTCCTCACCCCACCTCACCCATGACACTAACCTGATGCCCTAAAACCTACAGCAGGACTTCCCTGGGTCCAGAGGTTAAGGCTCCATGCTACCAATGCAGGGGGTCTAGGTTCAGTCTCTGGTTGGGGAACTAAGATCTCACATGCCAATGAACATTGATAAATAAATATTTAAAAAACTAAAAACCTCCAGTGCACAGAGTTGGTGAGGTCAAATATCAAGTATCTCAAAAAACCTTTCTGATATAGATGACAGAGAGGCACTGGCCATCACAATTAAGAGTTAGAGTCTCATCCTGGATCTGAAACTTACCAGCTCAAGCAAGTCACTAAAACTCTCTAAGCCTAGGTTTTAACAATCTTCAAACAGAGGTTATAATAGCAATGTCTACTTCATGGCATTATTGTGAGGATTAAATAAGACAGAGAATTAAAGCACCCAGCTTAGTTAGTCCCTGGCCCATAATAAGTGCTCACTGTATGGCAGTTTTATTTACTATCAGTAAAAATGCAGACTGAATCCTCAAAGAAAGTTAATGTGATTCCACATTCTCTGTCACCCCAAGCAATGGTCCCCAATCCAGCTTCATCAACTTTCAAGGATAACAACTAAAACATAATATTTCACCCTCGAGCTCTGAGAATGTGCACAGAAGCACGCGTGTGCATGCGCGCGCACACACACATACATTGATGCCCACATTATGGAGAGCAAGTTGGTAGAATTTGATCAAAATGTTCATTCACCCTAAGATTCAGCAATCCCACTCCTGGAAATATGTCCCAGGTAAATTCACACACAGCTTAAAAAGGGACATTCAAGACAAGGATTACTTGCGGTAAAGGAAGCTGGAGCAATCTAAGTGTCCATCACTGGGCATCATGAATAAATAGAACGTGAAGGGTGCACAGTGTAGCATAGTATGCAGTAGAAAGACACTCAAAAACGTGATTGGTATTAAGGACATGGTCCTAAGTGAAAAAGAGATTAAGAACCAGAATGAGTCCTTTTGAAAACCTATACATTTTAAAAACATACCCACAGTATAGCCTTACTGATACACACAAGTTTGAACATGCACAGGAGACACATTGGAATCATTGCCAGAGCGGGTGGGGGGAGGAACAGAGTGAGGAGTGGAAGTAAAAGGGAAGGAAGGGATAAGGAATCAGAGAAGGAAAGGAGGGGCAATTCCCTGGTTGCCCGGTGGTTAGGACACTGCGCTCTCACTGCTGAGGGTGCTGGTTTGATTCTGAAGTCACACAGGGCAGGTGGAAGGGGGTCTCTTATGGGTTTTCATTATGACAGTGTGTTCTGTATTGGAGAATATAACTCAATTTTCCAATATAATAAATAAACAAACAACACCACCAGACGATTCCCAATAGTGCTTGGTTAGTACAGTAAACTTG
The DNA here is from genome assembly GCF_016772045.2 of Ovis aries. Classification (NCBI taxonomy): domain Eukaryota; kingdom Metazoa; phylum Chordata; class Mammalia; order Artiodactyla; family Bovidae; genus Ovis; species Ovis aries. Next base: position 23,359,267 of record NC_056080.1, on the reverse strand, counting down.
GGGCCATTTCAAAACTAAATGTTTGCAAACTTCAGGAATATGTTCTATTTTCAAATAGCTGAACTTCTCTGCCATTCACACTGCTTATTTGGCTAAATGCCCTTTCCTCTTTCATTCGAATCATCCCAACTTGGAGAAAGGAAAAGGGTGTGTAGGAAAGTGAAGAGAAATGAAGAAAACTATTATTTTAATATTAACCTAGCAATCTTCACTAAACAAAAGTCAAACAGCGAGTGAGACAATATATACTGTGATCCACACTTTAATACAAAACTTTAATACTTTAATATAAAACAGCCCAATTACCAGTATGTGAAGACTTCTACCATGATTTATTCATCATGGACATACAAAAAAAATCAGTAAAATACTCAAAATGCAAGTGTCAAGGTATTGTATATCCACCCAGTTGGTAAAATAAGTCAGTTAATTTGGCAGGTGAGTATTAAGTAATCAGGCTGTCAAACTTGGGTGAGTATCTAAGGGAGAAAGACAAAGACTGAACAAAGGAGGGGGAAAATTATAGAAAAGAAATAAGAAGTGGGCCAAAAATAGGCAGAAGAGAAAACAAATACAGTGTGACAGGTTCACCAGTAGGCTGGGTACCTCCATTCCATCAGAGATTATCCTAGAAATAAGGACAGACACTTCAAAGTGACACCAGTGGAGTTGAGGGATTTTATTCATCGGATAAAGGCTGTTAATAAAGGTAAATTCTGGTGAATTTTCCTCTAAAGAGCCAGGTAGTACATATTTGAGACTGCAGTTCAATGATGATACCATGATTCATCAGACACTTCCTCTCTGTCTGACTAGCTATTGTTTTCTCAACTCATGTTTTCCTCATATTGTGTTGTATCCTTTGTCTTTATAAGAGGAAGGAGATCAAGGTCAGTCAAAGATGAAAAATGGATTGAGATGATAGCAAATACCCTCTTTTCTGGGTGTCTCCTTTCCACCAATGTCAGTTCTCTCTGTCCTCAGCCTGCTGGCTCCTCATTTCCCAGACCTTTAATCCAATCACATAACTCACAGGTACCATGTTCCTGGAGTTGGTCTTTGATTTTTTTTTAAGAAGACTAGTTCTCTAGGAAACAGAGGAGCAAGAAAGTACCTTCTCATAGGTCTCTATATGGCCTCAATTCCCCTCTTTTCTTCCCCTTACAACCAATCCATCAGCAAACCCTGTTGGTTACACATTCCAGATATACCCAGCATCATTAGCTCCTCCCTCCATTCCAACAACCCTGTTGCAAACTACTATCAATTTTTGCCTGAAAAAAAAATTTTTTTTGCCTGGACTATTTGTAATAAACTGCCATTGGATCCCTGCTTCAGCCCTTGCCTCACTACAGCTGTAAACACAATTTCTGCTTCATTACCTCACTTTGTAATATGCTATTTTTAATAGTCTTAGACTCACAGTAATATTGCAAAGAGTAGAGTCACCAAATACCCTTCACCCAGATTCCCCTAATGTTAATATCTTGCACAACCACAGTTCATTTATCAAAACTAAGAAATGTACATTGATATATTAACTACATTACAGATTTTCTTTGGATCTCACTAGTTTGTACACTAATGTCCCTTTTCTGATTCAGGAGAGACCTCAAGCACAAAGATTTCTTGGCCAAGAGAACCTAGAGCCAAACCAACTAGTAATGGAGGGCTGACACATGTCCATGTTGTGCCAAGGGTTGTTCCAAAAGCTGTTATAAACCAATTCAGTCATTTGTCCTGGAGGGGCTAGTTGAGTCTGCACATCAAGCCTATCTTGAGTGAAGTAAATAGAAGAAAAAGAAAGAAATTTTTATAGAATGTTCAAAAGAGGCAAAAAGATAGCTTTTTGTTCTGCTAATTACAGTGACTTTGAGATATTTTACCCTCCTTAAAAAAAATTATCTTGAGACCCTCTTTCTCTTAAAACTAAGATTCCACTAGAGAACGACTTATGAAGCATCAACAGTAATAATAGCAACAGTAGTAACATGACTAATGATGATTATAATGATTCATCTCTATTGAGCATCTACAAATGTGCCAGGCACTTCATTCTAAATGCTTGACTAGCACAGCATTTAGAGATGAATGCTGTAGATGAGAGCACCAAGAGTTAATGTGTAACTGTAAACACACTAGATACCTCAAGAAAAGGTAGCAACCTTAAAAGTGGCACTTGATTCACACTTCTGTTGCAAGATGTTTGAACATGCCTTCCATTTGCTATCTGCATAATGTAAATACAATGTTAACATAGCAATAAGAGTAATTACTGGGACTTTCCTGGTGGTCTAACTGTTGGGACACCACGCTTCCACTGTAGGAGGCATGGGTTCAATCCCTGGTCGGGGTCCTAAGATCCCACATGCCATGCGTGGCCAAATATAGAGAGGGGGAAAAATGTTTTTTAAAAAGTAATTGCTGCCATTTCTTTACCACCCACTTACGCAAAAGCCAAGGAAGTGGCCTCATTTTATTATCACAACAACCTCAAGACCCTCCATTTTACAAACGAAAAAGCTCAGCAATGTCCTGGGGCTAGTAAATACTAGCATCAGCACTGGAGTCCAAGAGTCCACACCTTGTCCCTTCACTAACCCTTGTCTTCCTATGCATCAAATAGCCTAAAATAAGTGTTATTAAATAGAAGGATCTAAAACAGGGATCTTTAATCTGGGGCCATAACTTCAAGCGTTCTGTGAACTCTTGGAATTAAATGTCTGAATATAAATATATGCATACTTCCCTGGTGGCTCAGACGGTAAAGCGTCTGTCTACAATGCAGGAGACCCGGGTTGGATCCCTGTGTTGGGAAGATCCCCTGGAGAAGGAAATGGCACCCCACTCCAGTACTATTGCCTGGAAAATCCCATGGACAGAGGAGCCTGGTAGGCTACAGTCCATGGGGTCGCAAAGAGTCGGACACGACTGAGCGACTTCACTTCACTTCACTTCATTGTTATTATGAGTCTTAAAGAAGCCCCTGACTTCAAACCAGACTAAGACCCTAATTAAAAGGAAGTCCACACTAAAAGATATAACACTTCTCTTCAGTCTGGGTATTAACAGATCAAGGCAGGAAAGGCCCCAATTTGTAGGATGATGGCTGTTCATCAGCACCTGCCTCTCAAATTCACCGAATGCAGAAAGAGTCCATTTCTTTATCCACATTATGTCCACACAGTGTCACACAACATGCAGCTAGGCTTTCTGAGAGTGGAGTTGAACCTGCTCTGCAGCAGTTACAGAATATCCGGATGACCCCAGAGTCTTGGTGTGCAGCCGCTGGGGGACCAGCAGCTGTTTAGAAATAGAAGTACAAATGGATGGTTGCTGTGGGTCTCATCTAGGCTTATTTTTCTACAGACAGGGATAGGACCATGATTCTGGTCCAAATAGAAATTAGGTCGGTTGTTCCATTTCCAAAAACCTGGCAGGAATATCTTTCTTTAAACATTAATTAAGCAAACTGAGTATTTTCCAAATAGGAATTAGAGAGAGATTTCCAAGTCTCATGCAAGCCCATGGCTTGATCTTGCTTTTCAATCTCACTGCAGAATGACCTGCTGGTCAGTTACAGTCACTGCTCTCTCTACTCCTCACTCACTAGAAGGTGTTTGCTCACCATGCCAGAAAAACTCAAGCTCTTGTTGGAAAATTCTTCATCTCAGTGAAAAAAAGAAATGCTAGAGCTTTAACTGCAAGGAAAAAAAATAAAGGAGGAAGGGGCTTGTGGTGTCTTTATGTAGGCAGACCACGGAGGAGAGAGCCTAAGCTACCAGTTCGGCTCTTCTCTCTTGCCTGGCAGAGTGGCAGCGTGAGTTGTGAGATACACGTAGGCTGTGTATTGCCCACAGAAAGATGATTCAGCGAGCCCTGCTCAGACTCATCATTATTCCATCCTCTCAACTGATAGACACGTTTCCTCCAAATGCAGGGTTCGTGATGACAGTGTGGGAAGATGGGCGCTCACCCTCCTCCGCAGGACTGCAATCTCAAATGGCAGCTAAGATGACACAGAGGAAGCCACTATACCCTTTCCTGACACACTGTTTCATCTTGCCTGGATGTTTAATATCTTTACTCAGATCTAGCATGGTGGCGAGCAGCAGTAAGGGGTTTCCTAAGTCCATGTTGCTTGAGTAACACTATCTGAATTCAGATCCTAAAACTTGTATTAAGTCCTTTACCTCACTTCAAATTACCTAAACTATGGAGGAAAGGTGCCACTCACATTGCACTAACTCTGAGGCCTTTCTATAATGGAGGCCTTCTATGCTACTTGAATTACTGGTCCTAACTCTTCACTGCTTTCTTGTAATAGGATTATAAATCTGCAGCCTTTGCCATTTGGCTTTGCAGTAGAGTTTGCAAAGTAAAGCTCTTCCCTGGTGGCTCAGACTATAAAGAGTCTGCCCGCAATGAGGGAAACCCGGGTTTGATCCCTCAGTCAGGAAGATCCCCTGGAGAAGGAAATGGCAACCCACTCCATAATTCTTGCCCGGGAAATCCCATAGATGGAGGAGCCTGGGGTCACAAAGAGTTGGACACAACTGAGCAACTAACACTTTCACTTCTACTTTGCAAAGTAAACATCTTCACTCAATTGACTTTAAGCCTAGCTGTGTGAGCAGAAGTGACTGTGTGTCTGTTATAAGAAATTTTAACAGGTATAGCTAGCTTTTACCAGCAATTTTTGTGCTTCAGTCATTCACCAGACCAAAAGCATGTCTCAGATAACTGACCAGGTCCCAGGGACATGGAGCAGACCTCAGTCAGGCCCAGAACCTGGGTCCAAGCCCAGATGAGCCTAGCGAGGCCAAGCCAACCAACAGGACAATAGACAAATGCATATTTTTTGTTAGCCACCAAAATAGCAGGGTCATTTGTTACTGCAGCTAAAGCTAATATATCTTCCAAATTCAATACACCAACGGGTTGTTCTATAACTTGCAAACCATGAGACTTCATCAAAGTATGGACCTTGTCCATCTCTGTTCTTAAATACAACCAACCAAAAGAATTACCCTCATCAAAATCCCCATATCTACATCAGTTCATTCGAATGTAGCATTCTATTTCTTCCCCCTGTAAAACTACAGGAGAAGTATCTCTGGTAGTCATTTCAGAATTGTTAGCCTAAATTTTTCTTCTTTAAATCTATAAAGAAAGGAAAACTGAGAATGGTTTTATTTCTTGAAGCATTTTAACACACTGTATTGTTTGAGGTAGTTTAGAATCTCCAACACTGAGTTTTACTAGTCTTTTATTCACCTCCCTCCCTACATGAGAAATACTTACAGCTATTATAGGCAGTCTTGAAATAAGTGTACAGAGTAAGGAAGTGTAAGTATACCAGTTGACCAAAGACAAAGACATGAATGCAAAGCGAGAAACGACAGAAGTTTCCAATTGGAGACGACGCGGTGACACTAGGAATGCAGCGGGGAATGCCAGGCCCTGACGGCAATTTTTCAGAGCCTTCTTAAGTCCATCTGTTCTCCATAATATTAACCTGTTGTCATATTTCTCAATCTCTGAGTTTCCCCCCTCTTTCCCTTTTGTGTTTCTCTAATTCTTTTATTCAAGACTGAATAATGTTGAGCTGCTTTCACCCTAAGAAGCTATGAATGGCTGGGTTCTGTTTAGTTCCTGGTATAATTGGAAACAATTGAATTTGAATAGCAATTTGGTTTTCACATCTTTTATTTATTAACACTCTTCAAAATATAGAATGCAAGAGTAAAAACAGTTTTACATAATATAGAGAATGTCAAGAACAGAAAAAAGTGAAAACAAAGAAAGAATAGGAACTGAATAAAAACATGAGTTGAGCTCTATCTGGAGAGTTTCAGGTTTTACATCTGTTTCTACCAATGTATATATCTCAACTGAAGCGGTGTTAATACACAAATAGAGCTTTAGGGTTTAATCTGTTTAACAAATAGACCCAGTGATTATGTAACTAATGTTCAGAAAGAAGTAAAGCATTTGCTTTGGTCTCCTATTATTAATAAAATGTAAGGAGGAAAAAAAAATTGTAAGGAGGGACTTCCTTGGTGTTCCAGTGGTTGAGAATCTGCCTTGCAATGCAGGGGACAAAGGTTCAATCCCTGGTCAAGGAACTAAGATTCCACATGCCCAGGAGCAACTGAGCCCCATGTGCCTCAACTAGAGAAAAGACCATATACTGCAATGAAAGATCCAGCGTACCACAACTAAGACCCAATACAGCCAAAAATAAATAAATAAAATTTTAATGTAAGGAAAGCAGAGGAGATATATCTTGCTGAAGTCTATAGATAAATGCCTGGGCATCACCATATGCGAAATGAGTATTTTCCCTGTTCCTGGCACACCCAGAGATATATTCAATTTGTTATCAATATAAGTACACTTTTCTGTGTGTACATCATACTTTTAATAAAGGAGATTAAAAATTAAACTAGAGAACAAATAAGAAACTAACACTTGGTCATTTTCCTCCCTGGGATTTGGTGATAAATGTACTTATGTCCGTGGTGGTCCAGTGGTTAAGATTCTGCACTTCCGATGCAGGGGATGAAGGTTCAATCCCTGGTTGGGGAACTAAGATCCCACATGCCTTGTGGCAAAAAAAAAAAAAAAAAAAAACCAATGTGAGAATTAGAAAAGAAAAATCCTGCACTATACATTTCCCTCTTGTGTACAAACGGATGCAAGGAGTGGTGTATACTGTCCAAGAAATGCACGATCTTTGTCATCTCTTACAGGATTTGGAAACCTTCAAGTGCCTCCTTCCTCCTACAATCCTAGTTACTCCTCCTGATTTAGGAACCAGCTTCTCAAGTGAAAATGCAAGGATTCAAGTACCAGGTTGGCCACCTCCTAGCTATACAAGCTTGGGCAGGTATTTAACTGACTGCGTGTCACTTTAGTCATCTATAAAATGAAGATAATAATAGTACCTACTTCCTAAGATTATTGCAAAGAATTGCATGCCTGGGACCTATAGAAAGTACTCAATAAATGTCAACTATTATCGTAACTTTTACGATAATGGTTCAATATATGAGACAGGAATAACTGAGAGAAGAAGAAATAGCACCTAATTCTGCCCAAATTGCTTTTTCCATAGAAATTGTTTTAAACGGCTGAAGTGTTCACAGGAGAAATGTACTGATGTTTGCAACCTACTTTAAAATGCACCAAAAAATAAGCTGCATTGACAGATGGATATCAGGATCAATAGATGGATAGAAACGTGATAAAACAAATAAATCAAAATCTATACTGTAGACTCTAAGTGATGGGTATGTGGGTGTTCACAGTAAAATTTTTCAATTTTTCTGCATACAGATGTTGGAAAAATAAAAATCTTTAAAAAAGTAAATGTGATAAATACTGAAACTCTGTATAATTACTAAGTATAAGCAGAGACTGTGTACAATATCAAGTTATATATAAACATCTAATTAAGGTTATTTTCTTCTGTTTCTAAACTTGAGTGTTGAACTTCAGTTTTACCTTCTAATTTCAGGGAAATTTTTGCTTTCACCCCAAATTTTTCTACCTTGTCGGATGTTCTCATGAATACTTCTTTCTCATTCTGTTTATGAGCAAATTTTGGGTCCAAAGCCTTCTTCCTACACAATGTGATAAGAACCACGAAGCCCCCTGGTTTGTTTTACCCCAAGAAAATAAGAGGAGAGATGTGGGTCCTCTTCTCAATGGGCTAAATTATTTATATTTTATCCAGCTCTTACAGTAGGCAATTTCTGAGGCTATTTAATCCTGCTGCTGATGCTAAGTTGCTTCAGTTGTGTCCAACTCTTTGCAACCCCATGGACCATAGGCCGCCAGGTTCCTCTATCCATGTGATTCTCCAGGCAAGAATACTAGAGTGGGCTGCCATTTCCTTCTCGAGGGGATCTTCCCGACCCAGGGATTGAACCCACATCTCTTACGACTCCTGCATTGGCAGGCGGGTTCTTACCACTAGCACCATCTGGGAAGAGTGCATTAATTCTCCATAGAGAAATGTGGTTTTCATTGTTCAAAATTCTATCATGTTATCTCTTTCTGTAACAAACTTCTTTTGCCCAGTATTATCTCAACCAACAAAAGCAGAGAAATCTCTGGCAGACAGGTTAGTCTGCCTTCCCCACCTTCTTCTTTGCTTACTAGCTCATAGACTATCTACAAGCCAACAATTAAAATGGAGGCCTGGCAAAGAACTAAATAGACATTTCTCCAAAGAAGACATACAGATGGCTAACAAACACATGAAAAGATGCTCAACATCACTCATTATCAGAGAAATGCAAATCAAAACCACAGTGAGGTACCATTTCACGCCAGTCAGAATGGCTGCGATCCAAAAGTCTACAAGCAATAAATGCTGGAGAGGGTGTGGAGAAAAGGGAACTCTCTTATACTGTTGGTGGGAATGCAAACTAGTACAGCCACTATCGAGAACAGTGTGGAGATTCCTTAAAAAACTGGAAATACAATTGCCTTATGACCCAGCAATCCCACTGCTAGGCATACACACCGAGGAAACCAGAATTGAAAGAGACACATGTACCCCAATGTTCATCACAGCACTGTTTATAATAGCCAGGACATGGAAGCAACCTAGATGTCCATCAGCAGACGAATGGATAAGAAAGCAGTGGTACATATACACAATGGAATATTACTCAGCCATTAAAAAGAATACATTTGAATCAGTTCTAAGGAGGTAGATGAAACTGGAGCCGATTATACAGAGTGAAGTAAGCCAGAAAGAAAAACACCAATACAGTATACTCACGCATATATATGGAATTTAGCAAGATGGTAACGATAACCCTGTATGTGAGACAGCAAAAGAGACACAGATGTATAGAACAGTCTTTTGGACTCTGTGGGAGAGGGAGAGTATGGGATGATTTGGGAGAATGGCATTGAAACATGTATAATATCATGAATGAAATGAATCGCCAGTCCAGGGACGATGCATGATACTGGATGCTTGGGGATGGTGTCCTGGGATGACCCAGAGGGATGGTACGGGGAGGGAGGAGGGAAGTGGGTTCAAGATGGGGAACATGTGTACACCTGTGGCAGATTCATGTTGATGTATGTCAAAACCAATACAATATTGTAAAGTAATTAACCTCCAATTAAAATAAATAAATTTATAATTTAAAAAATAAAATAAAATAAAATGGAGGCCTGGTACCAAAAAAAGAGCTTTCTCCAGAGGTCCAGTGGTTGGGATTCCACCTTCCACTGCAGGGGGTGCAGCAGGTTTGATCCGTGGTCAGGGATCCCATGGAGGCATGGTGGAACCCAAGTGAGTGTACTGGAATTCCCTTTTCTCTTAGTTGAAATAAAGTGATTGAAAGCTGAAAATGCGCAGTAATTTATGTCAATTGCGGAGGCACTTGTAAAACATGTCCACAAATCCTTTGACTGTCCTCTGATGGACAGACAGGATCTATGTTCAAGATGTGAAAGAGAAGCTGAGAAAATGAGTCTCTGGTTTTTCCAACATGAGTAAGAAATCTACTAGGGATAAAAGGTTGGGAATGGCTTTTAGGCAGTCAAACAGAACAGTCTGCCACAAATATCTTTGTAACAAATACAAAATCAAATGACTATATTATTGCTAAAGGGCTAACAAAGCAGATAATTTTATTTTCCTACAGATGATCATTTTTGAGGGCTAGTAATTTATCAAGACTTGAAAGCTATTTCTAGTCATTGAAATCAAATTACCTCAGGACAAATAATGTAATTAATTTTACTTTTTACTTTACATAATTTTCAACTTCTTTATTGTGATGCTTTGACAGCGATGCCTCTCCCTATCTGTATTTCTTTGTTATGTTTTTGTCTTTGTTTAAATTGAGGTTTAACATATATACAGTACAGAAGGTGCTCCAAGTTCAAGTGTACAGCCCAATAAACTTTGATATACCTAGACACCTGGGTCACCACCACAAGACCAAGATCTAGACTATGTCCAGGATCCAGAAAGCTCTCTCATTCCCCCTCCTCTGGCAATATCCACCCTCAAGTTCAGTTCAGTCGCTCTGCTGCTGCTGCTGCTAAGTCGCTTCAGTCGTGTCTGACTCTGTGCGATCCCATAGACGGAAGCCCACCAGATTCCCCCGTCCCTGGGATTCTCCAGGCAAGAACACTGGAGTGGGCTGCCATTTCTTTCTCCAATGCATGAAAGTGAAAAGTGAAAGGGAAGTCGCTCAGTCATGTCCGACTCTTCGCGACCCCATGGACTGCAGCACACCAGGCTTCCCTGTCCATCACCAAATCCCGAAGCTTGCTCAAACTTATGTCCATCGAGTCAGTGATGCCATCCAACCATCTCATCCTCTGTCATCCCCTTCTCCTCCTGCCTTCAATCTTTCCCAGCATCAGGGTCTTTTCCAGTGAGTCAGTTCTTCGCATTAGATGGCCAAAGTATTGGAGTTTCAACTTCAGCATCAGTTCTTCCACTGAATATTCAGGACTGATTTCCTTTAGGATGGACTGGTTGGATCTCCCTGCAGTCCAAGGGACTCTCAAGAGTCTTCTCCAACACCACAGTTCAAAAGCATCAATTCTTTAGTGCTCAGCTTTCTTTATATTCCAACTCTCACATCCATACATGACTACTAGAAAAACCATAGCTTTTGACTATACAGACCGTTGTTGGCAAAGTAATGTCTCTGTTTTTTAATATGTTTCTAGGTTGGTCATAGCTTTTCTTCCAAGGAGCAAGTGTCTTTTAATTTCATGGCTGCACCCACCATCTTCAGTGATTTTGGAGCCCCCCCAAAATAAAGTCTGTCACTATTTCCAATGTTTCCCCATCTATTTGCCATGAAGTGATGGGACCGGATGCCATGATCTCCGTTTTCCAAATGTTGCATTTTAAGCCAAATTTTTCACCCTCCTCTTTCACTTTCATCAAGAGGCTCTTTAGTTCTTTGCTTCCTGCCATAAGGGTGGTGTTATCTGCGTATCTGAGGTTATTGATATTTCTTCCAGCAATCTTGATTCCAGCTTGTGCTTCATTCAGTCCAACATTTCACATGATATACTCCGCATATAAGTTAAATAAGCAGGGTGGCAATATGAAGCCTTGATGTACTCCTTTCCCGATTTGGAACCAGTCTGTTGTTTCATGTCCAGTTATAACTGTTGCTTCTTGACCTGCATACAGATTTCTCAGGAGGGAGGTAAGGTGGTCTGGTATTCCCATCTTTTTAAAGAATTTTCCAGGTTGTTGTGATCCACACAGTCAAAGGCTTTGGCACAGTCAATAAAGCAGAAGTAGAGTTTTTTGCTGCTGCTGCTGCTGCTGCTGCTGCTGCTAAGTCACTTCATTCATGTCCAACTCTGTGCAACCCCATAGACGGCAGCCCACCAGGCTTCCTCGTCCCTGGGATTTTCCAGGCAAGAGTACTGGAGTGGGGTGCCATTGCCTTCTCTGAGATTTTTTTTTTGAAACTAAAGTAAAAAACTTTACTTTTGGAAGTAAAGTTTTTCTAGAACTCTCTTGCTTTTTCCATGATCCAGCGGATGTTGGCAATTTGATCTCTGGTTCCTCTGCCTTTTCTAAAACCAGCTTGAACATCAGGGAGTTCACGGTTCACGTATTGCTGAAGCCTGGCTTGGAGAATTTTGAGCATTACTTTGCTAGTGTGTGAGATGAGTGCAATTGTGTGGTAGTTTGAACCATCTTTGGCATTGCCTTTCTTTGGGATTGGAATGAAAACTGACCTTTTCCAGTCCTGTGGCCACTGCTGAGTTTTCCAAATTTGCTGGCATATTGAGTGCAGCAATTTCCCAGCATCATCTTTTAGAATTTGAAATAGCTCACCTGGAATTCCATCACCTCCACTAGCTTTGTTCATAGTGATGCTTCCTAAGGTCCACTTGACTTCGCATTCCAGGATGTCTGGCGATAGGTGGGCGATCAGACCATTGCAGTTTTCTGGGTCATTAAGATCTTCTTTATAGTTCTTCTGTGTATTGTTGCCACCTCTTCTCAATATCTTCTGCTTCTGTTAGGTCTATACCATTCTTGTCCTTTATTGAGCCCATCTTTGCATGAAATGTTCCTTAGCTATCTCTAATTTTCTTGAAGAGATCTCTAGTCTTTCCCATTCTATTGTTTTCCTCTATTTCTTTGCATTGATCACTGAGGAAGTCTTTCTTCTCTCTCCTTGCTATTCTTTGGAACTCTGCATTCAGATGGGTATGTCTCTCCTTTTCTCCTTTGCCTTTAGCTTCTCTTCTTTTCTCAGCTATTTGTAAGGCCTCGTCAGACAATCATTTTGCCTTTTTGCATTTCTTTTTCTTGGGGATGGTCTTGACCACTGCCTCCTGTACAATGTCACAAACCTCCATCCATAGTTCTTCAGGCACTCTGCCTATCAGATCTAATCCCTTGAATCTATTTGTCACTTCCACTGTATAATCATAAGGGATTTGATTTAGATCATACCTGAATGGTCTAGTGGTTTTCCTACTTTCTTCAATTTAAGTCTGAATTTGGCAGTAAGGAGTTCATGATCTGAGCCACAATCAGCTCCCAGAAGATAATCACTATTCTGATTTGCATCATCATGTGTCAGTTTTGCCTTTTCTTGAACATTACAATAAAGTGCTTTATACAGTAAGTACTCTTTTGTGGCTGGCCTCTTCCATAACATCTGTAAGAATCAATAGGAGCTTTTTGTTTATTTGCTTGTTTTCTTGTTTGATTTTGGCTGAGTAGTATTTCATTGTATGTACATATTATAAATCATCTATCAATTCTCCTACTGATGGACTTTTAGGTTGTTTCCAATTTAGGGCTACTATGAAAAGGCCACTATAAACCTAACACATGTCTTTTGACAAATTTGCACTGCTTTTCCTTGGGCGTATATCTAGAGGGGGAATTCCTGGGTCACAGGGTACAAACACATTCAGCTGTATTAAATACTGCTGAATCATTTGGCAAAGCTGCTTTATCCTCCACTGGCTTGCCATTTCCAAGGGAAGGTGTTAGTGTGGTCCCTGATTCTAGCTCTTCTAACCAATTCAGAACCTTTAAAGAGACATCTAACAACACATTCTCTATCCTGTACGACTGGCCCTGCATGGTCTTTCCAGACTTTTCTCTGTTGCTCTAACTACAAAGCCAGCTTAAGGGAACCTAGACTAAGTGAATATTTAGGTTCTCTCCCAACTTAATGAAAATAAGCAGGTAAAGGCAAACAATTTTCAGGTCTATTTTAACTGTCTCATTTCATAAACTTGAGTGATATTTTATCCCCTTTGGTTCATGCCTTTGTGGTTTAGAGAAACCAATGCAACTAAACTATGGGCATGATGTGAAAATAAACAGTGAAGTTCTTTAGGCTTCCCAGGGACAGGAAGGAGGATGGGAGGAAACTGTTGCAGAAATGTAACCATTACCGTAATCCGCCTGCAGTGCTATGAAGAAGTCATAATTATCTCACAATCTGAATTAATGCTGTGTGCTTTCCCTTGTCCTGTCAACATGTGCATGTACATTTCAAGATCAGCAGAGCTGCTCCAATGCTCAACATTCCTAGCTCCCACTGCACATGTGTGCTAATCTCACATTCCAAGGAATGATCTATAACTGCAAGACTATAAGAGCATTTTTACCCACAGCGGCCTCACCTTTTCCCTATTCAGTTCATTACTGATTTTTTGCATGGAAACTCCCATAGCATTCAACTATAATAATGACCTATTTATATACAGTATTGGATGGGGGCCTATTTCTGACATTTGTGCAGGTGCATTCTTAATTTAACTTACACAAATTCAAGAAAAATGTCATATTCTCCTGCATATGGATGTTCCTAACCTCATCTTCATTCCACTCTTGTGAGTAGTGAGAGAATCTTCCCCTTCACAGAAAAAAAAAAAAAAAACTGGAGAGACACGATAATGAGAACGAAATTTAGAAAACTTTTGTGTTCATGAAATGGTCCATTTTAAGTGTGCTAAATCAGAAGCCAGAAGTTTCATTCTGGATCAGCTCTTTTATTGTTCTCAGACTTTTTTCCCTAAAACACATCAAGAAGCAATGCTAAACCAAGGATGTATGTGGTGATTTCTGACAGATTAAGTGGTCCCTGGGGTCAAAGTTCAGGGTTCCCTCATAGGCTCTGCCTCTTCAGCACCAAGACTCAGTTGACACATGGTCCTTATTGGGTCCTGACGAATTAAATGACAAGCTCTGAGAAGGGAAGGCCAGGGCATTGGTAATTTTTTCAAGCTATCTAGGTGAATATAATGTACAGTCAGATTTGAGAGCCACTGGAGTCCATCCTGTCTTGCTCCAGGAGCAAGAAGAGGAAGGCAGTATCACCTACAACGCATGGCTACATACAGAATATTGCCAACACGACCTGCTTAATTCTTACATGCACTGATCAAAAAAAAAAAAAAAACCAGGGTGAAGTGAAATAGCAACTTTCAGTGAAGCAGAACATAAAAGAGGTTTTTTTGCTAACATATTTCACCAAAGCCATGCTTCATCCATAGGAAAGAAGAGAGGAAACATAAGAAGGGGAAACAGGAAGAAAATGACAGTGGCAGAGAGGGCAGCCAGTCAGGCTATTCATAGGGGGTCATAATCCTAATGTTCACCAGCTTCTAAAGGTATAAACATTTTGGTGTGCAGAATTCTGAAGGGCTTGGATATAGTTTGCTTAAATAGAACATGAGCCCTGATCAATATGAGACAGTGTGTCCTAAGAGACCAGCACAGCCTCCCAAAGAGGAGTGTGTGTGTGTGTGTGTGTGTGTGTGTGTGTGTGTTGATCCACTTTTTGACTAGATGAGGGGGAGGGAGCTTTATACTCCAGTAGCAGGGACATCTCAGTATCAGAGGGAGGAATAAGACATGGGAGAAGAAATGGAGAATGTCCTGGTACTAGCTCTCCAGCTACACGCAGGAGACACAGGCCAATCAAGAAAAGAACTACAGGGAAAAACTGGAAGGACCATTTTAATTAGAGACACTATGAGGCATGACTTGAGGGAAGTATAAGCAATTCTTTGGTCTCCCCGATGACAAGGCTCGATGCAGAGGTGGGGAAAGGAGTGGTCTCTTTACTCCATAGAACACCACTATGCCTCCTAAGAATGAGTGCCTCTGTGGACACCAAGACAGTTTCCTTGACGTTTCTACATGAGGCAACACAGAAAACAGGGTGGCAACCAGAAGCACCATCAAACGGCATGAGGAGCAAAAGCCATCAGCAAGGAGGACTTGGCGCATGAGAAAAACAATAGGGTTTTGCTGTCTGATGGTCTGCCAGCACACGTGAGCCTGTTTCTAATGACTAACAGAAATCCTTTTGGGGAGAAAGAGGCTTTAGGGAGGCTTGAAGTCCCTTATGAGTGAGGAAATCTATGAATACAATTCCATCTATATCCACTAGTAAGTGAGGCCCAGGGACATTCATGTTACAGTCATTTACTGTGCGATACTGAAAAGAAAATAGCCCTGCTAAACATATGTTTCCTTTTAAATGTTTGCTTCTTTTGGTGAGTTAATAAAGACTTGTGAATAAAAGAAAGTTGTACAGCAAGGGAGATCATACTGTTGTAAAATTACTCAGAAAGGAATCAAATAATTTTCCCTGTGTATCTTACAGAAATCCATTTTTCTCTTTCACTATAATACTGAAACTTCTGAGTTGATTGGCAAATCAATCACAAAATCTTCCCCCATCCACACTCCATTAGCAAAGAAGATCATAAAATGAGAACACAGTAGAGGAACAGACAAAGGTATCTTTGGTAGGGAGGCAGATTACCACTCTTCCACCACCTCATTCTCCAGCTTATGTCCACCATTCAAGAAAGCTAAATACTGTCTAACTAGAACAACCTGTAGAATAAGGGGGCGAAAAACAACCAAGCTCCAGAGGCAGAAAATGGCTAGTGATAAATTCCTTGTTTCTCCTTGTTAGGACTTCAGTTCTCACCACGTCAATCACCCACATTGGGTTGTATTTGTTGTCCAAGCACAGTGGCTTCTGCCTACACACATTTTAAAAAGTGGCCTCACAGAGTGAATCCAGAGGGACCAATTAGCCCATAAAAATGTTAACAAACCATTGTGGGTTAGGGAGTAAATTCCAGACCAAAAGCCTGACTCTCAATGTCTTTGCTTGATAACTTCCACTGAATACAATTTAGGCAACCTCATACTTGGGATGTTCTGAACAAGGCCATCAGTGACACAATTTAGGAAAAAAAGTCCAAAACATTCCTCAACTTACTGAACTGAAAGGAGGAGGGGGCAGGGGCAGTTCTTTTTTTTTTCCTACTGAAGTATTCCCCCACCCCCCCAAAATCAGTCAAGCAAAAAAATACAAATAAACAACCAAAGCCTTAACACTATGCTTGGGAGTTCAGGCCATAGGACCACCTTGTAAGCAAAATGACTTTATACCAGGTCGTTAGCATGCCTTGATAATTAGAATCTTTGGATGAGATCCAAGACAGAATTCCATACTCAATTCTATTTTAATATTCAGAACACTAGAGAAGTGCTTATTTGTTTCCCGAAACAAAGATAAGAGCCACCCAGGGGCTCTACTTTCTAAATAAAATCATATTTAATAGCCCCCGGCATACCATTTGCGTTGGCCAAAACACTGTTGCTATCCCACGGAGATTTATGTTAGGGAAAGCTGCAAAGGGGAAGTCGCAGAATAGCTTTGTCATTAGCTGGGTTTATGACCAAAATACTGATACAGAGCTCTTCTACCTAGGGTGGAGAGCACTGCTGAGGCTCAAGCTCCAGATCCAGCTCTTTGCCCCAAATCCAAACATCTGACAAGAGGAGAAAAGAGATAGATAGCCTGGCATCCAGTGCAATGTACTGGAGGGTGAGGCTCTGACCTATGGAAGGAGAAAGCAGAAGAGCGTCAACGTGCTGCCCCAGCTTTGTGGAGGAAGAAATAGCCACATCCCCATGTCTGATCTCTGAATACAAGGACTCTGTAAGCTGGGATGCATGAAATATCCTGGGCAATTTTGAGGGTCTAGATAAGTCAAACATGTGCTTGTAATAGGGTCTGCAGGCACCAACAGTGATCTCAGTAAGGGAAAAAAAGTGCAGTGGGCATGCTGGTAGTGGGGAATCTGCCATATCAAGCTGACAGACACAGCTCAAGGGGCTGAAGAAATGACAGCTAGCCATCAGGGTTTGAATTTCGAGCTTCTCACTCACCAACTTTGTGACTTTTCCAAGTCACTTCTGCTGGGCCTCAATTTCATCATCTGTACAATGAAGCTGATAAAACACTTAGAGCATCGAACGATAACTGGTACATCTTTAACAGTCTGTGAGCTATTATTATTTATAACTTTCTTTGATGGTTTGAAATTATTACCTTTAAAGCCAGAAATGGATTACAGATTAAAAACAGGACATTAAAAAAAAAGTGATAGGGGGCGATGAGATTGATTGGACTAGAGATGAAACAACAAAAAATAGCATATTGGAATCAAATGAATCTTTCTCTAGCAATTGACAGTACATAAAATGAAAATAATGAACCTAAAATGCTCTCAGGATGTCATTAAAGACAGAATAAAATGGTGGCTGAATTTGTTATAGGTGCTAAGCTTTTATCATGTTAAAATAGTGCACGAGTCATCAACAGAGTTGAGGCAGTGAAATTTTTCAAAATAGTTATGTGGTGCCTGCCAAGGTACAACATCATTTTGAAACAACACACAGTGAGCATAAAAATAAGGCTCATGGTTCTTTCAGCATACATTAAACAACTTAATGTTATTGAAAAAATTATGCAAACAAAATTTAAATCTGATTATATAAGTATACATAGGATCTTTCAAAGCAAGACGCCATAACACACAGACAGAAAAGCTTACTAGAAAGAGCCAACAGAAAAATGGACAAAAGCCTTAAAATCAGACATTTAACAAGAGAGGATATCCAAATAAGTGTTATACGTAAAGGGGCCCCACTTAGTCATCAGGGAAATACAAATTAAAACTGCAATGCTGTATCACTACAGAATAGCTTAAATTTAAAAAAAAAAACAATATCAAGTGTTAAGGGTGTGGAGCAACTAAAACTCTCAGTGTTACTGGGGGAGAATAAACTGGTTCAAATACTTTGGGAAAGTATTTGTCAATATTTAGTAAAATTGAACATAAGCACTCCCTGTGAGGCACCAATTACATGCTGAGTTACATACCCAAGTGAAATGCATACAAATGTCCACTGAAAGGCATGTACTAGAATGTTTATGGCAGCACTATTCATAATAGCCAAACACGGGAGACCACCAAATGGCTGTCAGCAGGAGAATGGATAAGAACATTCTGATACACTCACACGAGGGAATGCAATACAATAAGGAGACGAAATGAACCACAACTACCCAAAAACCCAATGAATCTCATGAAAAAAATGTTGACAAACATAATCCAGGCACAGAAGAGCATGTACTGTATGCTGTATGATTCTGTTAACATAAATTCAAAAGCAGGCCAACCTAATTTATAGTGTCAGCTGTCAGGAGAGTGGTTTCTCCCAGAAGACAGTGATAGAGGCAGCACGAATAGCATCTGGAGTTGCGGTAAGTATGTGAACATTTGTTAAGCTTTTCGGTTATGGTCTGTGCACTTTTCTGTAAGTATGGCATACTTTAGTAAAAGGTTCACATTTAACAATGCTTAGTAAATGCTGATCTACTCATATTGCAACATAAATGGAAGTTCCATGAAGGGAAGAGATATTTGTCTCTTTTATTCACTGATGTGCCCTATGTATCAAAAACAGTGCCTGATAGACAGTAGGTGCTCAACAAATATTTATTGAATGAGTGGTAGATAAGCAAACTGCTCCAAAATATAATTTTACCATCATGTGAAAAAGCTAAAACAGAATCCCAGAGCACACATATTTGATGAATTGGTTCAGGGACTGATGATATATGAAGTCCAAAATTCAGCTGCATAAGATTATGGATTCATGTATTTCTCCTTTTTGCCTAGTTGTAATATATGTTGTGCCAGGTAACTATGAAGAAAACTTTAAGTATGTAAACCACTTATCACTTATCTAACAGAACTATGTCTTTAAGTATGTTAATAAGATTTAATTTCCTTCCAAAAAGTTAATAACATGGTGAGCCCTTTACTGAATAAACTGGAGAAGAAAGGGCTTCTATCAATGCTGGGACCACAATGTCTCCAACTATAGGAGTTCTTATTCTAGTTAGACAATCTCTAAGCATTAATAAGACGTCAGCATATCTCAAAATAGGGTTGAATAATGCCATGCAAACTGTCAATTTTATTAAGGAGCAGATTTTAAATTGCAGACTTTTCAGAAATGTTTGTAATTATATAGGCAGCAAGTATCAAAATTTCCTTTTTTAACTTGAAGGCCAATAGCTGTCTCAAGGCAAGATGCAAGTACCAATTCTTCAAATAAAACAAGAAAGTGGTATTTTTTTAATGAAAGAATTTGTTGCAGGGACAGATTTCCATTTTGCCCTCCTTTCTTTAATAATAAAGCAATATATAATAAATATAATAAAACATCTAGCCAAAAACTATACAACTGACCCTTGAACAACATAGGGGCTAGTGGCACTGATCACTGACCAATCCAAAATCTATGTATATCTGTACAGTTGACCATCTGTATCCACAGTTCCACAACACAGATTCAACCCACCTTGGATAGTATAGTACATATAGAACATATTTAATGAAAAAAGTCCATGTGTAACCGGATCCACACAGTTCAAACTCATTTTGTTCAAGGGTCAACTGTATTTCACAGCCTCCCTTGCAGCCAGGTGTGATCATGGTGACTGGGATGCAAGTGAAAATGTTATGTGCTTCTTCTAGGTCATACTTATAAAAAGAATGGGTGAGTTGTCTTGCTCTCCCTTCCTACATACCCATTGGCGGCAGCATGCACTCACAACCATCTGAGACCATGACAAGGAAGCCACACATTGAGGATGGCAGATTAGCAAAACAGCTGTGCCTGGAGCTCTGAATTTAAGTGGCCGAGTCACCCTCCTAGACCTGGATTGCCCTCATCTGGATCACTGCATAAAAGGGAAATACACTTCTATTTTGTTTAAACCATAATATTGAGGAGTCTCTTTATACAACAACTCACATTAAACCATAATGAATACAATGAATCCACTAACTAAAAGATCCCTGAATTAAAACATAGCACACTCACTCAATATAGCTTTAAAGGAAAGGAAAGTGAAGTCACTCAGTCGCGTCCGACTCTTTGCGACCCCATGGACTGTAGCCTACCAAGCTCCTCCGTCCATGGGGTTCTCCAGGCAAGAATACTGGAGTGGGTTGCCATTTCCTTCTCCAGGGGATCTTCCCGACCCAGGGATCAAACCCGGGTTTCCCACATTGGAGGCAGATGCTTTAACCTCTGAACCACCAGGGAACCCCAATATAGCTTTATAGTTTCTCAATTTCCCACACCCTGAATGGTATATAGAATAACGACTGCCTCCCCAATTCCCCACTTCCTGAATTTCTTGGGAACCTATAAATGTTAACTTACATGGCAAAAGAGACTTTAAAGATGAGATTACGCTTAGGATCTTGAGATGGGGAGAGCCCCGTAGATCACTACAGGTGGACCCAATGCAATCACAAGGGTCCTCAGAAGAGGGAGATGAGAGGATGAAAGTCAGAGGAAGAGATGTGATGACGGAATCAGAGTTTCAAGTGATGTACTATGAAAATGGAGGAGGGATGAGAAAAGGAAAGCAGGTGGCCACCAGAAGCTAGAAAAGGCAAGGAGACTGATTCTCTGGAAGTAATTCAGCTGTGCTGACACCTTCATTTTAGCCCCCTAAGATCCATGACAGACTCCTGACCTCCAGAGCCATGAGATAACAAATCTGTGGTAACATGTAGCAGCAATAGGAGATGGAGACGCTCGATTTGCCTCAGCCACAAGGGTCTTTCAGTTTTTCAAACACATTGAGCTCTTTCATGCCTTAGAACCACTGTCCATGCTCTTCCCACTGTCTGGAATTGTCTGGAATAATTTGTGTTCTTCCAAGTTATTAAATGTCAGGTTCCTTCCTGCTTAGAGGGCTCACTGTAAATGTTATCTCCTCGGCGAAGCCTTCCCTACCCACCCAATCTGAAGTAGTCACCCCATCACTCTCTCTCACAGTATGCTGTTCTTTTCCATCATAAAATGGAAAAACCTGTTATTTGTAATAATCTAGTTGTTTGTTTCCTTATAAATGGCTCATCAGCCCTACTAAACTGTGTGTTCCATGAAGATCGCCTCTATTTTCATCATCATTTGTGAACTGTGAACCTGGAATGGATCTTCCATAAAAAATGTGTTAAATGGATGTTTAATATTAAAGCAATATGGAGTTACACTGTTACCGAGCTTTTAAGCTTCAAATAAATGTCAGAAAGGAAACTGAAACATAGCATGGAGTCCTCAAAAAGAACAAAATGTACATGATTGTTTTGAAAATTTGAGAGAATATCTTACAAAAAAGGACAGTAAGAGATCAGACTCCTTCAAATGACATCACAAATTATGTCATAAGATATTGATTTTAACTGATTAGAAATTCTTTTGCTGACTCTCCAAATTGTATACTTATTGGTTAAAAAACCAAAAAAGCTTTTCAGGTATTGCTAATGATTAACTTTGGAATTACAATGTCTCATAACTCCTCTTACATTATTCTAGATGAGCTGACATTCAGATGAGTCATAACATTCCATGGCAAGCTATTACAAACTATTACCATTTGTAACTTATTACCATTTGAAACTACTTATCTGTATGAGCTAAGGGTTTTTTTTGAAACTACACTGTTAAAGCAAAATACAAAAGTAAATTGGCTACTGAAAGCAGGGTCACAGAAGTATTTGTACACCCATGTCCACAGCAGCATCATTCACAATAGCTGGGGGAAGGAACCCCAAGTGTACATCAGGGGATCAAAAGATAAACCAACTGTAGTATATACATACAATGGAATATTTTTCAGCCTTGAAAAGGAAGAAAATGCTGACACATGCTACCACACAGATGAACCTTGAGAACATGATGTTAAATGAAATAAGCCAGTCACAAAAAGACAAATACTGTATGGTTCCACTTATATGAGGTACCTAGGGTAGTCAGATTCAAAGGGACAGAAAGTAGAAGGGTGGTTACCAGGGGCTGGGGTAGGGGGAACTGGGGAGTTATTGTTTAACAGCCATAGAGTTCTAGTTTTTGTAGGTTGAAAAGAGTTCTGGAGATTAGTTGCACATCAATGCGAATGTACTTAATACTAGTGAGCTATATACTTAAAAATAGTTAAGATGTATGGAAGCTTCTCAGAAAACTTAACATAGAACTACAATATGATCTAGCAATACCACTCTTAGGCATATATCTGGACAAAACTATAATTCAAAATGATACAAGCACCCTTATGTTCACAGCAGCACTAGTCACAATAGCCAAGACAGGGAAACAACCTAAATGTTCATCAGCAGAGGAATGGAGAAAGATGTGGTATACACAGACACTGGAATACTACTTGGTCATAAATAAGAATGAAATAATGCCATTTGCAGCAACATAGATGCAACGTGAGATTACCATACTCAGAGAAGCAAGTCAGAAAGAGAAAGACAAACACCATATGATAGCACTTATCTGTAGAATCTAAAATATGACACAAATGAACATGCCTATGAAGCAGAAACAGACTCACAGACCTAGAAAAGAGACTTGCGGTTGCCAAGAGGGGCAGGGAGCGATGGCCTGGAGTTTGGGATTAATAGATGCGAATTATTACATGCAGAATGGATGGAAGACAAGGTCCTACTGTGTAGCACAGGGAATTGTATTCAATATCCTGAGATAAACTATAATGGAAAAGAATATATATAACATCTTAAGGAAAAATCTGAGTGAACTTTTTGGCCAACACAATATATATACATATAACTGCACAGCAAAAATTAACACAACATTATAAATCAACTGTACTTCAATAAAAATAGTTATGATGCATTTTATGTCATGTGTATCTTACCAGTTTTTGAATTAATTATTTTAATTGGAGGAAAATTACTTTACATAATGTAATGGATTTTGCCATATATCGACATGAATCAGCCACAGGAACATACATGTTTACTGTAATTTTTAAAATTTTTTAATTTAAAAGACAGTCCACTCTATATAAAACCCCAGAAAAGCAAATTAAAACAACAGATTACCACTGCATACCTACTAGAATGCCAAAATCTGAACCCTGATGACACCATATGATGACAAAGATGTAAAACAACGGGAACTATCATTCATTGATGGTGGGAAAGGAAAATGGTACAGCTACTTTGGAAGATATCTGGCAGATTTTTACAAAAGAAACAAAGCATTTTCACCACATGATACAGTCATCATTTCCTCGGTATTTACTCAAATAAGCTGAGAAAACATGTCCACTCAAAAATCTGTATATGGCAATTTATAGCAGCTTTATTCTTAGGTTCCAAAACTTGAAAGCAACCAAAATATTGTTCAGTAGGTGATGAATACATAAACTGGGGTACATCCAGGCAACTAGATACTACTCAGCCCTGAAAAGAAATGAGCTAGTAAGCCATCAAAAGATATGCAAGAACTTTTAATGTACACTACTAAGTGAAAGAAGCCAACCAGAAAAGGCTACATACTGTATGATTTCAACTATATGGCATTCTGGAAAAGGAAAAAATAACCTATGGAGACAGTAAAAGATCAGTGGTTGCCAAGGGATTAGGCAGGAAAGATGAAAGGGTAGGCTGATACGATTCTTAGGGCAGTAAAAATACTCTGTATGATACCATACCATAATACGTGTCATTATACATGGATACATGTCATTATACATTTATCGAAGCCCACAGACTGCCAACACCAATGATGAACCATAATATAAACTAGGAACTCTGAATGATTATGATGTGTCAATGTAGGTTCATCAGTTATAACAAACGTACCATCCGGTGGGGATGTCGATAGTTAGGGAGGCTGTGCATGTGTTGGGAAAGGGGTATATGGGATATCTATGTGCCTTCCTATTAATTTTGCTATGAACCTTAAAACTTCTCTAAAAAATAGTATTTTAAAAATACCAGAAGAAAGGACTTTCCTGATGGTCCAGTGGTTAAGAATCCACCTGCCAACGGAGGGGACACAGATTTGATTCCTGGTCCAAGAAGATTCCACATGCCACGGAGGCACTAAACTCATGCGCCAATCATTTAGCCCATGTTTTAGAATCCATGCTCTGCAACAAGAGAAGCCACCGCAGTGAGGGAACTGCACACTACAGAGTAGCCACTAACCACTGCAATTAGCAAAAGTCTACATGTATCAACGAAGACCCAGTGCAGCCCCCCAAAATGTATAAATATTTTTTAAAATATTAGAAGAAAAATCTTACACAATTACTCATGATAAGGAATGGGGCAGGGGAAACCATGATGGAACTACTGATTTATTTAATGTCATGTATGAATCTCAAATTCATTATGTTAAGTGAAGTAAGCCAGTCTCAAAGAATTACATATTGCATTATTTCATTTAATGGTATTCTGGAATAGTGAAAACTCTAGGGACAGAAAATATATCAGTGGTTGCTATAGGTAGGAAGAGAGGGTAACATGAAGAGGTATAGAGGAATTTGGGAGGGGTGAAGAAACCATTTTATATCTTGACTGAGCTGATTATTATACTACTGTACATATTTGTCAAAACTCTCAACTCTAAAATAGAAATATGGATTTTACTGTATGTAAATGATACCGTAATAAAAATGTAAAAAGTAAAAAATGAAATGAAATAAAATTTTTAATTTAAAAATAAATAAATTGGCTAGTGATATTAACATGACTATAACTTATATATGTATAAAGATAAGCACAAATCTATTAATAATGTCAGCTTCTCTACTTTTAGATGTGCTTGAAATTTTTCATTTAAAAAAAAAAAGGAAGAGGAAGAGGAGAAAGAGAAGGTTGGTTTATATTCTGCATACAATGCCCAGGTCAGCCCACTGAAGTCCTCCACCTTGAATAACAGCCAGTAACAGCCAATGCCGGCTGAGGCTGGAGATACAATGGGGGCATGAGGACCCTCAGCAGGTGAGGTCTGGAATTGGTTATGCTGCTACTGACAAATGACCCAAAGTGACTATGTTAATAACTGGACACACACAGCACTGGGCACTGCAGTTCTTCCCTGACCTCCACAGTCACCTATACAAAGGTACTTCAATCACAGGTTCTTGCTTTGTACCCTAGCTCTTTCCTGGAATAGAAGTCTATTCTAAATCTGTCTACCTACCTGAGAGCTTCACAGCCTGCCTCCTTCCTGTCTTTTCCTTTATCATCCCAGACTCTGTATCCAATTTCTCCCTCAAAGAACAATAATAAAAATACAACAAGCATTTGAAGGGTACTCGCTGTGTGCCAGGCATAGTTTCAAATGCATTACATATGATGGTCACTGACTCCTCACAACAACCCTATGATCTCAGCACCATTTTTACCTCCACTTTGCAGATGAGGAGACTGAGGCACTGACTGGTTTAAGCTGGCACTGCTACGGGAACAGTGGAGCTGAGATTCAGATGCAGGTACTGGGGGCCCAGAGTTCTTGGCTTCCCATGTTTGGCTATCTATATACCTTTCACAAATAGAGCATTCATATCACTTTCTAACAAACCCAGTTTAACCCACCCTTGCTAACTTCCCAAGGCTTCTGAGTGCTTTATTCAAGGTCGATAGCTGTGATGTTCAAGCAGCTGAAACTGGAAAAGCTGCATCCAGAGAAGGCCTGCCATTGACAGGCTTCCTGGCTCCCTCAGAGGGTCCCGCATCCACGCTTGGTGTCCCCAACCCTTGACCTCTTAAGCAACAGGGTGTGTGAGCTGGGAAGGCAATTCTGATCCACACACCAAATGGTCCAGGGAGCATCTGACATACCTACAGAGTTCTTCATAATGGTATTTGACCTGTGCGAGAAGTCTCCCACTTGAAGAAAATAGTATTTGTATGTTGAGGGAGACACAGAGAGGATACATTATAGTGTGACAGATGGAGATGGATTTACTCAGACATTAATAGTATCAAGACAAATTTTCAAGCACACCTGGGAATACATTACTGACACATTACAGGAATACACTGATACACTTTTATTCCCATAGCATGCAGAAACACTTTTCCTTTACAGTTTGAAAGAAAACTGTATTCCAGGGAATGGAGGGGGGAAAAGGCACAAAGGTGGTCAAAAGGCACAAACTTCCAATTATAAGTACTGAGGATAAAATATATAACACAATAAATATAATTCACACTGCTGATGTTATATATGAAAGTTAGGAGTAAATCCTAAGAGTTTTAACCACAAACATTTTTTCATAGTTCTTTAATTTTTTTATCTATATGAGATGGATGCTCACTAAACTTACTGCAGTAATCATTTCATGATGTAGGTAAAGCAACTCATTATTCTACACACCTTAAACTTACACAGTGCTGTATGTCAATTATATCTCAGTAAAACTGGAAGGAAGGGAGGAAACAAGAAAAGGAGAGAGGGAAAGAAAACAAAAACTGCAACCCAATGACAGGCAAATCTTTTAATTTTATCTTCTAGACTAAAGCTTAAAATTTTTGAAAGTTTTGGGCATCCTTTCATCATTGGTGAGAGGAGAGCATTTGGGGCAAGAAATTAACCAAGATCAAGTCTCTTTTGCTATCATTTACACATCATGTGGCTTACTATTAATATGCTGTGCTGTGCTGTGCTTAGTCACTCAGTCCTGTCCGACTCTTTGCAGCCTCATGGACTATAGCCCACCAGGCTCCTCTGTCCATGGGGATTCTCCAGGCAAGAATACTGGAGTGGGTTGCCATGCCCTCCTCCAGGGGATCTTCCCAACCCAGCGATAGAACCCAGGTCTCCCGCATTGCAGGTGGATTCTTTACCAGCTGAGCTACCAGGGAAGCCCCATTAACATGCTGCTGCTGATGCTGTTGCTGCTGCTGCTGCTGCTAAGTCACTTCAGTCGTGTCCGACTCTGTGCGACCCCATAGACGGCAGCCACCAGGCTCCCCCGTCCCTGGGATTCTCCAGGCAAGAACACTGGAGTGGGTTGCCATTTCCTTCTCCAATGCATGAAAGTGAAAAGTCAAAGTGAAGTCGCTCAGTCATGTCCAACTCTTAGCGATCCTATGGACTGCAGCCTACCAGGCTCCTCCGTCCATGGGATTCTCCAGGCAAGAGTACTGGAGTGGGGTGCCATTGCCTGCTCTGCATTAACATGCTAATCCTTCCTAAATATATTATATATGCATACATATATATATAATCAAAATTTAAATATATAAAACATAAATACATATTTATCTCATTGTTTAAAAGTTAATTCCTCCCAAATTTATTATACATATGTACATACATACACATTTTTATATACATTTGTGTAAACATTTAATACAATGCCAACCAATCCTATAGGTCTGGCTTGGGAATACGGTAAAATGATTTAAAAGCTCATATGGAAGAATAAATGGCTGCAAATTGATTGCCAGGATACTTTTAAGTAAAAAAATGGTGGAGAAT
The DNA here is from genome assembly GCF_016772045.2 of Ovis aries. NCBI lineage: Eukaryota > Metazoa > Chordata > Mammalia > Artiodactyla > Bovidae > Ovis > Ovis aries. Next base: position 23,331,567 of record NC_056080.1, on the reverse strand, counting down.
TATCTTGCTCAATATTAAACATTACTGTAAAAATACTAAAACAAAAATACCCCAGTATTAGTACAGGAATAAATACATAGGTCAGTGGAATACAATGGAGAGTTCAGAAATAGAGCCAAACATATATGAGAACTCAGCACAGGAGCAAAGATTCCACAAAGGAGAAATTTCCACAAATGTGGAATTTCACATCTTTGTCAAAAGGTTGGATTATTTAATATACCGGGCTGACATAATTGCTAACTATCCACACAGATGCAAAACTAGATCTTTACCGCATACCATGTAATAAATACAAATCAGAATAATGAGAAAATTTAGTAGAGTTTTATATTATCTTAGAGTAGGATAAATCTTCTGAAGATAGATAACCCAGGAACCATAAAACAAACAAACAAACAAAAAAGATATACACTTAAGTGTATTTTTTAAATCTTAATTTTTGTATGGTAAAAGAGACCATAAGCAAGGTAAGACATACTGGGAGAAATAGGCAATTAGAAATAGAAGAGGAAATTTAAATAGCTGAAAATTATAAATCATTTAATAAGCTACACAGTCTCATTAGTAGTAAAAGAAATGCAAAATAAAATACAAATTTTTGCCCAACAGATGGGAAGGGTGGAGATTAAAAGGCATTTATATCCAGTGATGTTGAAAAGCTGGAGAAACAGGCACTTTTGTATACTACTGGTAGAAGTACGCTACCAATTTTTTGCAAAGTTTATAACGTCAAAAAAATAACAATAAGTAAATGTCAAATAAATAAATGTCAAAATTAAAAATATACATGCCTCTTTTCCCATTGGGGAATCTATTCCTTGGAAATGAAAGCAATAATACTTAAGAATACTTAAATACAAGCAAGAAAGCTTATTGGGATATTTCAATGGCAAAAGAATGGCAACAAACTGAATCTCCACCAAGAAAGGAATAGCTTGAATTAACTGCAGCTCATTTATCCATATAACCAAGTTATACGATGTAATTAACATTATACTTATTTTAAAAGAATGCTGAAGAAAAAATGTGCCTTTACAATGGAGACATTTAGTGGTCACTACCTTAACCAAGGCTTTCTCTGATGGCTCAGTGTAAAGAATCCACTTGCAGTGCATGAGATTCAGGAGAGAGACCTGGGTTTGATCCCTGGGTCAGGAAGATCTCCTGGAGGAGGAATGGCAACCCACTGCAGTATTCTTGCTAGGAAAATCCCATGGACAGAGGAGCCTGGCGGGCTACAGTCCATGGGGTTATGAAGAGTTGGACATGACTGAGCAACTACACACAAAGTACCTTAACCAAATCATCAAATTATTTGGAGTAGGACAGTCTGATGTCATATGACAGAAGTACACAGAATCATCTACAAACTATTCTGGCCAAATATGGAAGTTTTTTTCCTACTTGAAAGTGAAACTGAAAGTGTTAGTCGCTCAGTCATGTCCAATTCTTTGTGACCCAGTGGACTGTAGCCCGTCAGGCTCCTCTGTCCATGGGATTCTCCAGGCAAGAATACAGGAGTGGGTAGCCGTTCCCTTCTCCAGGGGATCTTCCCAACCAGGGATCAAACTCAGGTCTCCCGCATTGCAGGTGGATTCTTTAGTCATAGTCAGAAGGCAAGCCCCTTTTTTCTCCTTAGCCATTGCCAAATGTTTTGCCAAATTCCAAGAAACACAGGGATTAGGAAAATAAGTTAAACAACACCCTCAGGAAATAAACAGATAAATAAAAAATGTGGGATATTCTGCAAGACAATTGAACTGGTCTCTTCCAAAGACTAAGGGGGAAACAAGGTTGTAAACTATTTTAAATTAAAAGACACTAATGAGGCAAAAACTAATGGAAAAGCATGAACTTTGATTGGATTCTTATTCTAAAAAGGAAGCTATAAGAGTATTTCAGTCTAGGTTTGATGCAGGATACAGGATGCTTGGGGCTGGTGCACTGGGAGGACCCAGAGAGATGGTATGGGGAGGGAAGTGGGAGGGAGGTTCAGGATTGGGAACTCATGTACACCCGTGGCAGATTCATGTTGATGTATGGCAAAACCAACACAGTATTGTAAAGTAAAATAAAGTAAAATTTTAAAAAAAGAGTATTTCAGGGATGATTAGAGAAATCTGAATATAAAGTGGATACAGGAAGATAAAATATTTGTTGAATTTTTAATGTATGATAATGGTTCCCCTGGAGGAGGGCACGGCAACCCACTCCAGTATTCCTGCCTGGAGAATCCCCCTGGACAGAGGAGCCTGGTGGGCTCAGTCCATAGGGTCACAAAGAGTCAGACACAAATGAAGCAACTTAGCACAGCATGCAATGGTCTTCTGAGGATGTATGAGAAGGTCCTTATTTTGCTAGAAAATGCAAGCTGAAGCATTTATGGCAAGGTATCCTAATGCCCAATTCACTCTGCCTCAAATGACTCAGAAAAAAATTAGATTACGCTGTATCAAAACTGCCATTTTAGTGTGTGGCAGCTGAGCGTTAGCAACTTTACATGGCACACCCTGACAAATGGGTGGAGGAGAGCATGAACACAAATACAGCAAAATGTTAACAATAACTGCATCTGGATGAAGGTCGCATAAGTCTTCATTACTATTATTTCACCTTTTCACAATGAAAACCAAAGAGAAAAAGCTGACCTACATCCATTGGCCTGGATGGATTAACGATATATTATTTGGCTTTCTTTTTTTAATGCTGAGAAACATATAGAGAAGAGACCCATCAATGAGTGGAATAGGGGACAACCTATATGTTTCTATGTATATGTCCAACCGTGATGAAGAGTATTCACTGTGAATTAAGCTATTAACATTGTTTATCTGAATAGAGGACAGCGTTCAGAAAAAGATAAATAACTTATGAAAACTTAATTTGCTTTATGCATCAAGTGGCCAAAGTATTGGAGTTTCAGCTTCAGCATCAGTTCTTCCAATGAATATTCAGGACTGATTTCCTTTAGGATCGACTGGTTGGATCTCCTTGCAGTCCAAGGGACTCTCAAGAGTCTTCTCCAACACCACAGTTCAAAAGCATCAATTCTTCATCACTTAGCTTTCTTTATAGTCCAACTCTCACATCCATACATGACTACTGAAAAAACCATAGCGTTGACTAGTTTTCTTTAACAGGAATCTTTTGTTCATACAACCTGTCCTTTGTTGTAGAACTCCTATATATTCCTAGCTTACCCCTCACCTTCTGGAGCAGTCTCTCAAGGTTACTTGAGATGTTGCCTCCTATGCTTGAAGTCCTAAAAATTCCCATAGAATAAAACATAACTCTCAACTTTCAGATTGTAAATTTTTTTTTAGTTGGGTCAACAAAGATATCTCCCAGGATTTTTAACCCTGTATTTTCATTTAGATCAGGGCTTGGCAAACTATATCCTATAGCCAAATCTACTCTCTACCCATTTTTTGTCTTTATGCTTTATGCTTGTATAAGAGCAAAAAGCAGGAGTTATAACTCAGATGGGCACAATAAAGGACAGGAACCCATTTTTGTAAATAAAGTTGCATTGGCACACAGCCACACCCATTCACTTACAAGTGTCTATGGCCAATTTCACGATTCAGTGGCAGTTGCTGAATAGTTGTGAAAGACTGTATGGCCCTCAAAGCTTAAAATATTTATGATCAGGTTCTTTGTGGAAAAAATGTTGCTGATCCTTTATTTACATGATCAGCTTAACTGATGTCCTGGGTACCTGAATGGTGTACCTTATAATAGAAGGCTATTATCTTATTTCAGTGTGCTAGTTTTCAAATGAGGAGAAGGCGATGGCACCCCACTCCAGTACTCTTGCATGGAAAATCCCATGGACGGAGGAGCCTGGTAGGCTGCAGTCCATGGGGTCGCGAAGACTGAGCAACTTCCCTTTCACTTTTCACTTTCATGCATTGGAGGAGGAAATGGCAACCCACTCCAGTGTTCTTGCCTGGAGAATCCCAGGGATGGGGGAGCCTGGTGGGCTGCCGTCTATGGGGTTGCACAGAGTCGGACACGACTGAAGTGACTTAACAGCAGCAAGACTGCTTTAATTCTGACCTAGTGGGAAAAGAATACAGGTAGGCTTAAAAATCAGCTTCAGGAAGGCAACATCATCCTTTAAGTTAATATTGATAACGTAAACGTTGTTCACACACTTTGCTAGTGTTTCATATATATTGCATAATTTGGCTTTATGCATGTATAAGAGCAAGAAGCAGGAGCTATAACTAAGATGGGCACAACAGAGGACAGAAACAGTATGGACCTAACAGAAAAGATATTAAGAAGAGGTGGCAAGAATACACAGAAGAACTATACAAAAAAAGATCTTCATGGAAAAAAAAAAAAAGATCTTCATGACCCAGATAACCACAATGGTTTGATCACTCACCTAGAGCCAGACATCCTGGAGTACAAGGTCAAGTGGGCCTTAGGAAACATCACTACAAACAAAGCTAGTGGAGGTGATGGAATTTCAGCTGAGCTATTTTAAACCCTAAAAGATGATGCTGTGAAAGTGCTGCACTCAATATGCCAACAAATTTGGAAAACTCAGCAGTGGTCACAGGACTGGAAAAGGTCACTTTTCATTCCAATCCCAAAGAAGGGTAATGCCAAAGAATGCTCAAACTACCGCACAATTGCACTCATTTCACATGCTAGCAAAGTAATGCTCAAAATTCTCCAAGTCAGCATTCAATAGTATGTGAACCGAAAACTCCCAGATGTTTAAGTTGGATTTAGAAAAGGCAGAAGAACCAGAGATCAAATTGCCAACATCTGTTGGATCATCGAAAAAGCAAGAAAATTACAGAAAAACATCTACTTCTGCTTCATTGACTACACTAAAGCCTTTGTGTGGAAAACAACAAACTGGAAAATTCTCAAAGAAATGGGAATACAACTAAATTAATTTTAAAAAAGAAAAGAAATGGGAATACCAGACCACCTTATCTGCCTTCTGCAAAACCTGTATGCAGGTCAAGAAGCAACAGTTAGAACTGGACATGGAACAATGGACTGGTTCAAAATTGGGAAAGGAATACATCAAGGCTGTATATTGTCACCCTGCTTATTTAAATTATATGCAAAGTACATGAGAAGAAATGCTGGGCTGAGTGAAGCACAAGCTGGAGTCAAGAATGCCACGAAAAATAACAATAACCTCAGATATGCAGATGACACCAACCTTATGGCAGAAAGCAGAGGAACTAAAGAGCCTCTTGATGAAGATGAAAGCAGAGAGTGAAAAAGCTGGCTTAAAACTCAACATTCAAAAAATGAAGATCATGGCATCCAGTCCCAGCACTTCATGGCAAATAGATGGGGAAACAGTGGAAACAGTGGCAGACTTTATTTTCTTGGGCTCCAAAATCACTGCAGATGGCGACTGCAGCCATGAAATTAAAAGACGCTTGCTCCTTGGAAGGAAAGCTATGACAACTTAGACAGCGTATTAAAAAGCAGAAACATTACTTTGCCAACAAAGGTCTGGATAGTCAAAGCTATGGTTGGTCCAGTAGTCCTGTATGGATGTGAGAGTTGGACCATATAGAAAGTTGAGCACCAAAGAATTGATGCTTTTGAACTGTGGTGTTGGAGAAGACTCTTGAGAGTCCCTTGGACTGCAAGGAGATCCAACCAGTCCATCCCAAAGGAAATTAGTCCTGAATATTCACTGGAACGACTAATGCTGAAGCTGATGCTCCAGTACTTTGGCCACCTGATGCGAATAGCTGACTCATTAGAAAAGACCCTGGTGGTGGGAAAGACTGAATGCAGGAGGAGAAGGGGACAGCAGAGGATGAGATGGTTGGATGGCATCACCAACTCAGTGGACATGAGTTTGAGCAAGCTCCAGGAGATGGTGAAGGACAGAGAAGCCTGGCGTGCTGCAGTCCATGGGGTCGCAAAGAGTTGGACACGACTGAGCAACTGAACAACAACAAATAACTCGTGTCATGATAGCGTCTAACAAAAATAACGCTACAGTCCACTAACGGTCCTTTTTTCTCTTAAAAGGGTCTGAACATGTCTGAAAAGCTCCATAATAAAAGTGTAGAGTTAATTAATTACACAATTAAAGGGAACAAAATTTACTCATAGTTGAGAAATATTTTAGTGTTGAAATCACAGCCAAGGAAAGAGAAGCTAAGAAAATTTTTTCTAGGTCTAATTATGCAAGCTGAATCATTGATTCAAACTTGTTTTATATTTTATATATTTAAACAATATACTATAGTATATCATGGAACTTTCTTCCTTGGATTTTTTTTCTAAGAGACTCTAAACTTCCAGGCGAAGGCTTAGCCCATCTTCCCCTCTGATTTAGACAATGGCCTATTCTAAATCATTTCCAGATTCCCTCCCATATTTTGAATTTATAATTGAGAAGTAAATTCCTCTTACTTTCACACGCAGTCCAAACACTTCACACACAACTCACAAACACCAGCACTTAGTTTATATCCTAAACTTGAGAACAGCCCACACCAATGCTTTTCAGCTTCTAATGGAGATATTTCAAGGCTGATATTTTCTCCAAACAAACTAAAAAACAGGATTTTTTTTTTCTTTAAAGCCATTACATGTGAGCATACTTTCAAACACTTCTTAAATGAGCACTGGCAAAAATTAACCTCCACAAGGACCTGGTTAACTAACACATCCTGCAAAATGCAGTCAGATTCCTTCGGCTCTGCCTCTCAGCGTGCTCCTCAATCTGAGAAGCCTGTCTGCAAGGAAGATGATGCAATAATCATGTGTCTACAATTCCATTATGGTATAATTAATCTTAATTACACATTAAATTCTGCCTGAATTAAAAGACTCACATAGCTTGAATCTTGTTTGTGTTGCCTCTAATTTTACCATGTTATTTTGAGAAATGTAAAATAATAAACCTTCTAAAGCAAAATGGTGACTTTAGGGACCCTGTTCCTTGGGGCTCTTAACGGTTCCTGGTCAGCCCAGGCCATTTTTCCCATTCGCCCAGGACCAGGTGAGGAGTGTCCCGCATCCCTTTTTCCCATTCCCAGGCTGGGAAGCAGTCAGCATGTGGGAAAGGAAGTGGGGATGACACAGCCAGTCACCTGACAGTGGTGGGCGTCACCCGACAGTGGTGGGCGTCACCCGCCCAGCTCTGAGTGTTTCTGTTACTCTCCATTTCTCTGAAGGCTGACTAGCGATTTGGCATTTGCCTCCTTTTCTATGCACCATTGTGAGAATTTCCTGGGTTCTCTTTCAATCTTCCCTCTCTTGCTTTCACAGGCACTTATTAACCTTTTTGGAGCTTCTCCAGGCACACCCAGCAACTCCTACAAGAGCAAAGGATCTTCTTAGAAGGCGGAAAGCTGCACCCATGGCAGCACCTTTATTATGGTACAATTCAGACACAGCCTGTATTATCTGGGAGGCCAGTATCAAGAAATCGTTTTTTCTGTTTGTACCTACTACACCATGATGCAAATGAGGGCTTCTTTTCCCCTGTGGAAACAGGAATTCCAAAGTTCAACATCTTGCAGAGGTGGGAGAAAAAAATCTGGAACTACAAGAAACTCTTTGACTCTAGAAGCATAAAAATTGAGTCATGGTTTGTACATTTTAGCATGGTACATTTTGACACTGAGAAGGACAATTATTGCTTCTCTTTAACAGAAAAGAAAATGTTCACTAAGAGCCATGCACCTAAAGTGGAAGGCTACCCACAGCACCATGGTCTGTGTTTTATGAAAAACTCTCAGCAGAACAAAAGTGGCCAGAATCCTGGCCAGTGCCCTGCCAAACGGCTGTCATGATAAGGATAATGAAAGTGTATGGTGGCTAGAGAACAGGAGGTACCATGCGCAAGCTCTATCCACTGCATGAAGGCCAGCAGTAGGTCCACATCTTTCCCAGATAACGTGGTAAAGTAGGACGTTCCTCTGTGCAGGGACCTCTAAAATCCCAGAGAAATGTTTGAACTTAGCCTCTTTCTTCTTGTTTCCTGTATTTTCCAGGGTAGTTGTCAAATCATACAGCTTCCCTTTATAGAAGACATACCATGTTCATAGATTGAAGGACTCATTATAGAGATGTCAACTCTCCCCAAGAGAGGCCAGAAACATATCCCTACATGAACTGTCACCTGATTTATGGGAAAGGTGGGAGCTATAGGAGTACTATTGATATGATTTTTCCTTGATCTGGGTCCTGATAACATCAGAGTCTCAAGTTTGTGAAAACTTAAGAAGTTGTACATGTAGGATATACACAATTTTCTATTTGTATATTATTCTTCAACTATGTTTTCAATCCCTTTGAACCCCAATAAGAGTTCAAATGACACATTTCAAAGATTAAACTGTTAGTGTTCAAAGCAAAAAAAAAAAAACAAAATATTCAAATTTTGCATTAATTCAACAGTGATTTGGCTCTTAGTTGGTCTTTTAAAGAGTCTTAAATAGTTTGCCTCTTTTAAATATCTAGGTACTTGAGCTGCTTATCTGCCCCATTCCTTTTCCTACCCATATACTTTAAGACAAACAAAACACTATTAACAGGTTTTTTCTATCATGCACTTAAATCTTGTGCCCAGGATCCTTTGCTCCAGACACTGTATCAAACTTCTTTGTTCATAGAAAACAACTAGAATGATTACACTGAAGGAAAAGTATAACCTAGTGAGTGCTAAAAAGTCTTATTTCCAATGTTCCCTCTTTGCCCTCTGAGAAAATTCTTCAGAAAGCACACTGTCTTCAGAGAGCACACTGTTCTTCCTAAAGGCCACTGGTACTGGACCTGTTATATCCTCTGTGGTGAAGTCACTTATCTTTAGCTGAATGCTTTCACAGATAACAAGTAGGTTTTGCGGGGCACCTTGTAAGCGAGTAATGATCATTTATTACTTAGCTCCACTTGGAAATCTGCAACCCAAGACTCACTGTAGTCAATAAATAGTGGAAAAGAAGGGCATTCTGGCATGAAGACTGTTTATATGTTATACTGGATTTGTGCTCATATTCCATTAAACTTTATTGAAGAGACTGGGAAATTTGATTGCTTTCTATTTCTGGAATTCTACTCACCTACAGGCCCATCCCCAAACTGCAAGACGCATGGCTCTACATATCGTGTGCCTCTGCAAAATGAGGGGCACAGACAATGGCAACACGAAGATATATTAAAAAATACATAATGTAACTTGTCTTAATATACTTTTCTGAGTCTAAAAATATGCCAGACCAAAAGAAACATATTTACATAAAAAGCAGACAAGGTCAAATAACAAAGAAAGCCCTTAATTAGTTGTAATCAACTTTAATTTGCATACCGTATATAATTCCTAAATGATTGTTAATAATAACTTTATATAATGGACTTCCAATTTTCATGAAAATGGCACATTTTGATAAGCAGACACAAAACCCTAGTACTAATAAGGTTTAATTTGCATACATTAGACTGATTATCCAAACAAAAGGATTACAGTATTACTTCTCCATACCTTTATGTCCTTATTATGCACATTTATTAACTTCACAAAAGCTAGCTGTTAGTGACAAACAATAGCCATGGTTCAAAGAGAAATCTAAGGAATGAATAAGGTACATTTTAATGCTAAGGAGCAAAGTTTATACATCATAAATGCTGGATTTAACTCTTTGTTGGCTAAAGAGGCTAAAATCCCATGAGGGGTGCTTACTACTCTGAATAAGCCATGTGTTTGTTACCTGAGAAATAAAGCCCCTAACATACTTCATCACTCCATTTTCATAATGAATTTATCCCAAGCTCGGAAGCCCCAACACTGCAGTACACTGAGCATTCACGAACAGCCACAGAATGAAGCTTTAAATGTGTAGTTCTAGGGTGCGGTGTTAATAAATATATTTCAACAAGCTTAGTTTTCAGCCGAGTAAATAATAATATAGGTGGCATTAGTATTGATATCGGTTCCTAATGGTATCACTTATACCCTGCAATTAAAGTTTAAGCACTAAATAAAGCATTATTAGGAGATCTGAGTTGGCTTTTCTTACATGTGAACACAAATGAAGCTCACGAGTGTTTGGAGAAGAGCCAAAAAACTTGCAACTTCACCACAAGCTACTTCCGGGGTTTTTCTCCACGCTTTTGCTACTTGGCAAGATACAGAATTAGAGCACCAGGAAATGGTTTCCAAAGAAGGCAAGAGGAACTGGAAGCCCCAGGAACTGAACTGAACACCGCCGAGGTTAACTCCAACCTTATGCACATAATAGCAAAGATAAACGCCATCTGGAAGAAATGCGAGCAGCTCAAAATCAAGTTAGATTCTTGCTAGTGTTGTGCTGAATATTCTGTGCTTAAAATTCAAAAGAAAAAGACATCCTAGCTGAAGGAGAAAAGACTTTAAACCTTCCTGTGTTTCCCCTAAACTGCTGCTCCCTGCTCAAAGCCCCAAAGCACTACCAAGGGCTGGGTTAGGAAGGAGACACATTTTAACTGACAATCCTGCACTGAATAGGATTCTCCCAAGTTTCACTCTTGCATTTCCAGAAGCTAGAAACTGCTCGATTTAAGGGATGTGTCCAATGCCCACTTGTCAAACGACTGAACACTGTACAGGAAATGGTGGCGTGAATGACTGAACACTGAACAGGAAGCTCTGGCTCTGGGATGCCCTGCCCTACTCCCCACCTCAGATGCGGCTTCGCCAATGGATGTTCTTCATCTTTATTTGATCAAGTGTTCCAGGAGCTTCCTTCAGTTGCTACACGTATTTGAGGTGAAACATTCTTAAGTCAAAATCAGACCAAAAGACTAACATAAAATTCCGCTCGTCAAAGTGAACAAAGGAGTTCCAACGCATTTTGTTTTTCCCAGTATGAATTCAGAGCCTTGAAGTCAATTTCAAATTGGACAAGTAGTAGCGAACAGTTCACCATTTGGTGTAACCACCACCATGCAGGAAGGACCCATAACAAAACAACCGAAAAATGCTACTGCTCTGAATACAGCCATTATCATGATCTCAGAGTAGCTAGAAAAACTTTCGAAATACCAGAATGAAACAAGAATTAGTGTTATTTGCTTAATAAACTGACAGAAAACGGTGATGGTGCCTCTAACCAATACTATCAATATTTTGCCAATCCCAAAGTCATTACCTGAATGTGCTCAAGATATTCCCACTGACTTCAGCAGGGTCACTCCTACATACAGAACAACAGTGAACTGTAGTCCTGAAAATAAATATTTAGATGGCAACTTTCTTTCCACCAACTCAAAGTCTGAACGCTTTAATCACAGTGTTATGTCCTCAGTGATCTCTCTCTAAGTGTGGATTTTCAAATTGAGGAACCCCTGGCCCAGCTGGTTCAGGGCACATTCCTTCTAGCCAGGGGGGCATTCCTTCTAGCTGGGGGAGGGGAGCACGGACCCCTCCTCCCTCCCAGGCCACTGAGAGGGAGGCTGCGCTTCTTCACCCAGACCCATCACAAAATCATAATATAATAACTACAACAACCTGAGACAGGAAGCCAAGCGGGAACCTAACTTCCATTAGCATTTCCTTTGCTCAAACGGAGCGCACAGACTCCCAAAGAAATAAATCCACACTCCAGTTCTCTTTCTACCTTTTCTCTGTGCACTGTGGAAGAGAAATAAAGATCTCTTTGTCCCTTCAGATGGGCGGCTTTTCATGAGCGATGCTGCAGAGCCGAGAGCACTTCAGACTCTGCGGAGAACAAAGGCCAGCTTGCCTGCTTACCTGATTACGGAGAAATGTCCCTCTTTAGCAGTGTCTTCGCCTATTACACCAGCTGCCACCGGGATTCAATCACATTCCAGCAAGACTTCTAACAAAGGTATGAAACCCACCCAAACTTAGAAGATGAAAACTCACAGAGTGAAAACATATGCAGATTCTTGTCCTGTTAATCCCACGTTCCAATCCCCAGATCACTGGGGCCTAAAGGGGCTAGCTAGGGCTGGAGCCAGGCTCCAAATGAATCATTTAAAACATTCAGATTCTGTGCATACCATTGTATCTCATCTACTTGCATGAGGATATAAATGCATTGTACATCAGTTTGCCTGGGGTATGACGCTACTGAACCTACCATCTTGAGCGTGCTAATTCCATTATGTAATATTTTTCTTTCCTCTCAGTCAAGACTCATCCGTTCTCTTCACCCAGCACAGTATTGTCCAAGAGTTAAAAACTGAACTACCTCATTAAGGTTTAAAATGCTAGACGGAAGCAAATCCTTCCGTTGAATTTCTAAATGCCTTTTAGAAATTTTGTGCTTAATATTTTCTGTCCTTTTTCTTAGCTCAGGACTCCAGTTTGTGAAACTGAGGTGTCCTTATAGCATATCCAAGTGAATGAGTTTTTAAGGGGAAAAGAAAGCATTTGGCATACACCGATCTGATGTTACCACACCAGGTGACAAACCAATGATATACCCAGGGACATTTTACACATGCCTGGGGCGATCATGAATCCCACTGCTAGCTTCTGCCTGTTGTCCTGGAGAACTATTAACTGCACCTCTTTTCACAATTCAAAGTGTCCTGGCTTGGATGATAAATTATATAGTTCATTTAAGCTATTTCCCATCAGTAGCATATGTAAGCAAGTATTGAGTAACATAATTCATGGATGTCTATACTGAGGGTCCTTCTCAATATCTAAAGCAGAAGTTCAATGTCACATTGATAAACCATAGTATTGAAACTGAGCAGGACCCTGGGGGATACAAAAGCCTTTCCATGTCCCTCTTCTCTTGTTTGTAGGAAAAAGACTTCAGCCTCCAAGACCTTCCCTGAGTTCCAAAGGACAGCCTCAAACAGTTTCTAATCGGGGACAGGAGAGGATGTGGAGACAAGGGTGGGGCCAGCCAAGAAACAGTGGAGCAGCAAGATGGGGCACCGTCCTGGCTCCTCCTCGAGGAACACACTCGCCAACATCTGAGTTCTCCAGCAGGAACCAAGGCCCCACCCAGCTGGGGGATGGTAACTTCAGGCTGAGCATGGAGCACCGCCCTATTACCTCATCACCCACCAATGAGAACAAAGTCACAGGCTCTTCAGCCCTCACCCTAAATTTTGCCTTTGAAAACTTCTCCCTGAAAACCATAAGAGTTCAGGTTTTTGAAAACCAGCCTCCTGTTCTTCTTTCTCAGCCCTGCAATCAATCTTTCTCTGCTCCGGACTCTGACACTTCAGTTTGTTTGGCCTCACAAAGGTGCTTCTGCAACACTATACTGATACTTTGGGTTGCCATTGCCTTCTCCGTTTCATATTGACACTAACATTTTAAAATCACTTTCAAGTACTTTGATTTTTTTTCTTCTTCTGGGTCCATGCCCGACCCCTATAGTGTGAGCAGCTAAGACACAGATCATTGATGTGCCTCCTATCCTAGAGGTGCTATTTCTAGAAAACCGTAATAGAAACCTAGATCTGACACTCTAGAACTGAACCTAGAACTGAGATCTGACACTCTCTGATACATCTTTTAGCTTGTTATTCTGTTTCTACTCAAGCTTACTTTGCTAGCAAAAGGAGGACTTGGAAACAAACCCTACAGTTTTTTATGACTTTTTTACAAGAATTGAATTTCTTATTTCTCTGGATCAAATCAAGATCCACAGACTAAAACAAGATGTGTTCATCAGATTAAAACAAGACTTTTTAAGTTATAAAGTCAGTGAGGTCTGGACAGTAGAAGGAAAGGGACTCGGGATGGTGTTTATGAGCCTTTACTCAGGATGGTGAATTCAGACAAGTTGTTAAAGTCTTGAAGCTCTGTCCTTTAGATTAAAGAGAAATGCATTGCCACACAAATGTTTTCCACCATGGGCACTTCCTAAATCATATCTCACTAGTAGTTTCTTTACATCCATCCTACAGGCACCAGGACCTAGGTCGCCACGGAGCACTGAAGATTCCATGTCCTCCTGCCTTGGCTTTCCGGACATCACGCCCTCCTAGTTCAACCCCTCTGGTCACTGCACATCCTTCTCTACCAGACTCTTGAATTTCTGCGTTCAACAGGATTACTCACAGCTTGGTGGGAGACACTCTTCCCTTCAAATGACAGAGGTAAACCACTTCCAATGCATGTGTTTTATTTGGCCCCGATCAGCTTTTTAAATAGAGCCAGCATTTGAAACAAAGACACTTTGTGGTAGAATCCAGATTCCTGGTCTCAACTGAAAATCCATGTAATTATCATATGGCAATATACAGCTAGGGTAGACAGTCCCAGTCACTGACTCAAAACATGCATCTGCCTTTCATCATCACGTGTTACCTGTCTGGCTCTCTAGGCACTGGAGTTTGCAATCTTGGTTCCACACGCCTACGACAGCTTCAGGGACCAACTGTCTGCACACTAACAATATTCATTTGGACATTTTCTGATGCCCAGCTCCACACGCCTGAGTGAGTGTCCTGAGGCCCAGAGCACACATCTGTGTGTCCACTAAGGTCCAGACATACACATCACATGTGCTCTGTGTTTACCCTTAAACATATATGTCCTCTGTGATCCAGGGCCACGTATCCAGTGGCCTGCCCAACATCGCCACCTGAATGATACAAACAAGGGCATCTCATATGCAGCATCTCCAAAACTGCTCTTTCTCCCAAATCTGACCACCAGTGTGGTTTACCTCAGGAAAAAAAATTATTTCAAGGTAGGCCTCTGAGACATATAAGACACCACTGTATCCTTCAAACTCTATATTCAATAATCATGAAGTTCTATTGACTTACTTCCAAAGTATGTTTCACTTTAGCCACCTTGGATCATACCACTATCATTTCCATCCTAAACTGTGCAGTCATTTCCTAATGGGTCTTCCCACAGGTATACTCTGCACCCTCCCAATCCATTACCCTGATTAAAATTTCTCAGTGGCTTCCCATTATCTTGCATCCTTAACGAGAACCTCCAAATCCCTTATGGGCTGACCCTCTAAATTCTTTCAGTACCATTTACCCTGAACATTCTCCTCTACAACTTCACTGGCTTTCTCCTTAGTTTTTTGAGATGCAGCATTCTTTCCCACTGCAAGGCCCTCTGACTAACTCTTCTCTCTACCGACACTTACTATCCACCTCTACCCTCTTCACTGTCATGGGGGATGAGCATAACCCTGGGGTAAGTCCCAGCCCCCGGTGTTTCTCATACGCCCTGGGTTTAGTGACGCACACTAAAGGTTAAGCACCACTGATGGAGATAGCGTGGCTGATAGCTCCTGCTAGGTCTCAAGTCTCTCACTTTATCTAGAAAGTCTGCACTGACCCTCACAATACTGTGGTCAGGCCCCCGCTGTGGTTTATGTTCACAGCACAAAGTACCTGTCTCGGACAATACATACAGTGACTAAACTAATTAGTTATCTGTATAGTCACCGTTTCATGTCGCAGCAACTGATTGCAGTATCTATGAAGCTAAAGACCAATTTTGTCTTATTTACTTTGAGCCACAGTGTATGGAGGAAAAACGGAGAACACACTTTAACAAGGAAACATTCGCCTCTTTTGACAAGCCCTCGAGGCTTTAAAAAAAAATCGACCTGCACATTCTCTGCCTAGACGTTTGGATACCTAAATTTGACACCTTATTTTAGGTTGAGAGCCCAGAACATGCAGCTCAGAGGAGACACTCACCGACAGTGGTGGGCGGCTGAGATTGGGCAGTGTGATATTAACCACTGCGCGCTGGGGGAGAGGACCCACTGGCCTTAGGCTGGCTTGTGTGCTGTGGAAAAGCAAGGCCCGTATAGCCATTTTACGGCTCTGGGTCCGTGGGGAGCCCAGAGTTCTTCTGGCCTCAGGCCACTTGTGCTTTGTGGAAGTGAGAAACCTCTCGGCTACCACCCTTCTCTGCACAGATTGAAAGGACTGTCGCAGTCACAGACAGGACCATCCACTAGAGTTCTGCTGTTCATTTTCCCCCCAGTCTGCCCGAGTGCATAAGACAAGCGCTAAGAGGGCTAACCAGGCTTCAGCTGGCAAACATGCTGTGGACACATACTGCCTGCTGGCCACCTTACAGGCCTGCCTCAGAGTGGAACCAAGAGCTCTTCCTGCTAACAACATGCTCGTATGCTGAGGAGGTGGGAACCTTCTCGGCCACCGTCCCTCCCTCTTTCAGGTTCATCCAATTCCTTTGTGGCTACCCACTGATGATTACTGGGGGACCAATGAGAGGGCCTTCTGACCACCAGCTGGCCTAAAATCCACAGATCCTTCAGGACCCCAGCTTGCGGCAGATGGGAAAACTAAGCACCTTCCACTCTTAGGCCTCCAGGGTGCTGTGGAAGACAACTGCCTTTTGGTGACTGTTCTTCCGCAGCACCCTGGTGTCCTGGTGGGGCTTCCGGTCTCCAACCGGACTGCACGCGTGGGTTCCTCGGGTCATTTGAGCCCCCAGCCTCTCTGTGTGCGGGGGAACCAAGAGCCATTCTAGAATGCTCCTGCCCAGAGCTCTGCACTAGCTTTTAGCCACCACCGCGGCCTCACATGCTTTAGAGCCAGGGCTCTTCATGTCTTTGACACCAAGCGCATTTGGAAGAAGAAGCAGCCCTTTCAGCTACCGTCCTCCTGACACGCTGGTGTCCTGAGGGCCCTTCCTGTCAGAAACCTTGCCACCCACTTGAGTTCCGCAGGTCCTTTGGACTATTTGTGCTGAGCAACACAGAGTAAACTGACATCACTGGACTATGTGCTTTGGAAATACTAGCCGTTTGGGGATTCCCTGGTGGCTCAGACAGTAAAGAGTCTGTCTTCAATGTGCGGGACACCCAAGTTTGATCCCTGGGTTGGGATGGTCCCCTGGAGAAGTGAAGTGAAGTGAAGTGAAGTCGCTTAGTCGTGTCCAACTCTTTGCAGCCCCGTGGACCATAACCTACCAGGCTTCTCCATCCATGGGATTTTCCAAGCAAGAGTACTGGAGTGGGTTGCCATTTCCTTCTCCAGAGGATCTTCCCAACCCAAGGATCAAACTCAGGTCTCCCACATTTTAGACAGACGCTTTACCATCTGAGCCACTAGGGAAGGGAATGGCAACTCACTCCAGTATTCTTGCTTGGAAAATCCCATGGATGGAGGAGCTTGGCAGGCTACATACATACCATGGGGTCACAAAGAGTCGGATACGACAGAACGGCTTCACTTTCACTTTTACTTTCAACCTATAATACTAGAACTCTCTAGTTTTAGCCAGGCACACAGCTATACGGAATAAATATTATAGTTCCAATCCTCCCTTGCAGCTAAGTGTGATGATATGTCTTAAGTTCTGAGCATTGAAATATAAGAAGCAATGTATGCAACTCCTAAACCAAGCCCCCAAACGGTTCCCTTCCCCTTCTCAGTGGCTGCTAGAGCTCCAGCCATCACATCTGTCTGGGCAGCAAGTCTGAGGAACAGAGAAAAAGGTGTGCCCTCTTTCTTTTCAGGTGACTTCCTAGAAACACCACTCAACATGTCCTCATCCAGAATTTAGTCAAACTGGCTGCTCTTCCCTGAAAGAGAGGCCAAGAAATGTGGTCTTTGAGCTGCACTACAATATGTAAAGGTAAAAATCAGTGTTTGGTTACTAAAGGACAAATGGAGTGCTTTCTCTGCCTAGTAAACTGCCTTAAAACTTAGTATCTTAAAATAACAACCACCAAAAAATAAGTAAAAATAACAATAACCATTTTGTTCTCTCTCATGAATCTGCGGGTGGAATGGGCTCAGCTAGGCAGTTCTGCTGCTGGTTGCACACAATAGCAGTCAACTAAGATTGCTGGGACTCCTCACTCTCATCATGGTCTCATGGCCTCTCCTCTCCATGTGATCTCTCTCTAATGGCGTGGCCTAAAACACCAGAAGAATGGATATCTGGAGACAATTAGCAGCCTTTGTCTCATGTCCCTTCAAGACAAGACAAATCATCTAACAAACTAAGAGAAGACCACTGCTATAAAAAAACTCATGAAAAGAAACACTGGTCATTATACTTAGAAGCTAAAGGAAATCAGAGTCAGATCCATAAGGGACTTCCCTGGTACTCCAGGTACTAAGACTTTGCGCTCCTACTGCAGGGGTCCTGGGTTCCCTCCCTGGTTGGAAAACTAAGATTCCGCAAGTCACACTGTGAAAGCAAACAAAACAAAAAAGTAAGACCAATGATAATCTTACAATGAGCCTCAAGCCAGCTCGTCATAAAGTCCTAGTAAGCATTTAAGACACTAAATGTTGGTAAAATCTGTGCCTAACATTAACAAGCCATCCAAAACAAGACAGTTCGTAGGAGAGGAAATACAACTGGCCGGTGGTCACGTGAAAAAAGACTTGGCCTCACTAATAATGAAAGAAATGTTCATAAAACCAATAATAAGCTATAGATTTTGTTCATCAAACTAATAATATTTTAAAAGACTTAAGATACCCAGTGTTATCAATGCTATTTGAGGGAGTATGAAGAGGAATGATCTTTTTAAAGAGCATTTTTTCCCCATATCTATAAAGTTCAATTTGTATGTATCTTTTAAGGGAGCAATTCCAATCTCAAGTCAATAGTTCATAAAAATAACTGTTTGAGTATTCAAGAATATATGTTAAATAATATGCACTTCAGGATCTGTATAGCACACAAAATCGGCTAGCATCTGCATCTCTAGACTCTAGCATCTACGTCTGCATCCACATTGCAGCGATCTAGCATCTGCAGCGTATCACTATGCTGCAGGTTCTTCTTCCATTCCTGCTTTTTGTGCAAGGAAACCGAGTCTTGAGAGGTTAACTAGGTTGGCCAAGGTCACGCAGCCAGAAAGCAGAAGGAATGAGATCCAAGCCAGGTCTCCCTGATTCCAGAGCCTAAGTTCTTCCTCACTGTACATTCTGTTCCCCAGATGTCCTCAGAAACCTTCCCATGCTTGGTAGATGCACGTTGCCTCAGGATGACCTTTCTTCTCATTTATCCTTGACACTTACTGGTAGTTTAAATTACTCAGAAGGGCTAGAGATAGAACTGCTGGGGCTAGGGAGGAATATTACCAGCCTGCAGTTGGAACTGCTGCTGCTGCTAAGTCACTTCAGTCGTGTCCGACTCTGTGTGACCCCCAAGGCTCCCTCGTCCCTGAGATTCTCCAGGCAAGAACACTGGAGTGGGTTGCCATTTCCTTCTCCAATGCATGAAAGTGAAAAGTGAAAGTGAAGTCGCTCCATTGTGTCCGACTTGTATTGACCCCATGGACTGCAGCCTACCAGCCTCATCTGTCCATGGGATTTTCCAGGCAAGAGTACCGGAGTGGGGTGCCATTGCCTGCTCTGCAGTTGGAACTAGATTCAAGTATATAGATATTTAAGTAAAAAAGTTTTGAGGGGGGGAAAAAAGCTGTAATACATAATGCTGGCGAGGCTGCAGTAAAATTGATACATTTGTATACTGCTAATGGTGGAGTAAATTGGTTTAACTAGTTAGAGAAAATTTTGGCAATGTTTTGAAACAGACATTAAAATGTTCACACTGTTTGATCAGTGATCCCATTCACAGGAAATTAGTTAAAGGAAATAATGCAAGAAGATAGTTAGGTGCTCAGAAGGTTTCATTATAATATTATTTGTATTAATAAAAGCAAAAACAATTAAAAAAACAAATGTCCAATATGAGGGAAGGATGAAACAATGATTAAGGCTTTGTATTTGACAAGAACCACAGCTGTTTACCTTTTTTCTCTGAGTCTTTTGGCTCTTCAAGCCCTGATCCTCACACAGCCCCGGGTGCTTGTGTGAAATAAAACAGCAACAATCAGCAAGGCTCGCTGAGCTCTGCACAACCAGAATGGAATCAGCCCAATGTTTTTCTTCACATCGAACAAACTGAGAACGCGCTCCACCTGCCCTCTTTTAGCTCTGCATAAGTCTCCACTCTTTAGCACATTTGCTGTTTATGGTGGCAACTTCCTCACAGTTTTCTCGTCATTTCCAAAATGTTTTCTTCACTGAAGTTGTGCGTAAGCTTATGGTATTCAGGACGCCCGCCAGGACTCTGAGAGGTGCCGAGGCCTCGCTGTCTCCCCGACGAGTGGGGCAGAGGCCAAATCACAACTTTGCTAACTGCAAAGCCTCGCCGAGCAATGACCTATAATTATAACAAATACATCAAATAGTGATTATTTTTATTGATGTCAAGCTGCATTTTTACAATGTGTTGTGTTCCGAGAGAGCCAGCATTCTTTCCTGGCCAATGCCCAGCTCCGCAAGCTGCTTACAAACTACAGGCACAGAGTCTAATTGGTTCTCAAAGTTTTGTCCAAAGAGCCCACTCAAAGCTGTTTGGAAACACTGAATGCTGGCGAGGGGTGGGAGGATGGGGGTGGTGGATTGCCAGTTGACACTGGTGTGAGGTGGAACCCTCATCATCATGATTGAGCAATTACGGGATGGGAACCATACACCAAATGCTTTAGAGAGTTCAAATGTTCCCTGCCTGATGGCCCTGTGTTCCATGTAATTATTTTCTTTGTGTGTTTATTGCAATTTTTAAATTGTCCTTCATTATAAATTGTGTTTACAATAGTGACCTCCTTTTCTTATGTGTTCTAATACTGCCAGGGAGTGATGATCTAGGTGTCTGAATCTGATGTACATCTTTTCCTTGAATAGTCTCTTTTTTTGGTCTCATTTCTATCTTTAATATTTTTCAAAGCTACCTGCTTTTCTACAAAAACTCTTTTTATAGAAGGTAGTGAAGAGTAGAGAACAGATGTGATTCACAAGTCCCCAGGTATCATCTCCTGCTTACCTCCCGCAAGCTATTTAACTGTGGACAGGTCAGTTCACTCCTCTCTGACCCTCAAGTCACTCATCTGTAAAATGGGCAGGATTCACAGAGGTAAGGGCTGCTGAATGGAGTCTGACTGCTCAGACTCACCTCCCTCCAGTGCCTGGGGCAACCAACCATCCTACTTTGCCCAGGAATGAAGAATCTGCAGGCCTTTCAGCGGGAAAGCAAGGTCACTCTCTCTGTACCTCAATTTCCTCGTCTGTAACAGAGAGAGATTATAGCAGAAACAGCCTCCAGGGGCTGTCATTAGGATTAATCAATCCTAACGTGTGAAAAGTTCTTAGGACACTGTCTGGCACATAGTGAGCACTCACTACGTGTCGGCTGTTCTTCTCAGGACCTTCTTCTCTCCTCCATGTGCTACTTCACCATCTCCCTTTCTCCTCTCTACTATTTAATAGCTAAAGTCTTAAATATGAGCTTTTAGTATTAAACCCGATGTGCTGTGAAAACCTTCGTTTCACTTACACTACAGACAATACCAATGATGCCTTCAAAATGTTGTTAAGCAGCTTAACATAACTCTCATTGGAATGTCACAATTTTCAAAGTTATAGTTCAATCTCCCTTTAGTGAATGCAATAAAAAGGTTACTCTGGTGTTGTTTCCTTTATATAAATAACATCAAAATGCTTCAACCCCAAAAGCTGAGAAGAGAGGAGGAAGGTGAGGAGAACCAGGCAAAGGTTGGTCCATGATGAAGATGGGTGGAATTTCCTGGGCCAGTTTCCCCTCCTGTCTCTGACAAAACATTTCCAGGTGAGATCTTTCTGCGTTCTTTGCAGGGTAGGCCAACTCTGAAGACGGGATGCTTTGAAAGGTGCTGAAAGTTGTGGGAAAGGTGCCTGTAGACAAACAAATGCTGATGAATCCTCCAAAATCAAGGCCCATCTGGGGAGGAAAACAACGACTCAACACGTACCCAAAACAAGCAACACCTCACAGAGACATGAGCATCTTTGAACAACTTTCTCCTCTCACTTTTTTCTCTCCACTGTGTGTCACCTCATACCTAAGTGGGCCATATTTCTGGAGGGGATAAAGGGAAGTGGGTGAAAGAAAGGTCTGGCTTTCTCTTTAAGGATCAGCCCCTTTTGCAGTTGGCAAAGAGTAAAAAGCCCTTTCTGGATATTTTTGCTTAGTGTTTGCTTACAACTCTCAGTGTGGGGTACACACCACCCTACTCCTAAAGCCAGGCCTGTAACAGAAAGCAAGTAAGGAGGGAGCTGGCCTGGGATTAATTCTCTAGTGTGGAAATTGTCAACAACCGCATTTTCTATGTGTACTATTTAAAAGATAGTGTTGGTGGTCTCTTCGTTTCTCAGAAAAGGGAAATGTTACACCTGTTAGATTATAGACTTGGAGCTATTTATTAGGGAGCCTCTCCATTATCCATGAAAAGAAATACGTAAAAATCTTTCCTAGGTCTAAATTTTACTTGAACTGTGGGTTTCAATCTCTTCTCTCCAACCTTTCTGAGATTCTCTGAGCAAAATACATTGGTTTTAATTTCCTGTTAGTTCCTTGCAAACCATAGGCTGGGAGAGTAATAAACGCTGACATGGCCCCAAGGGTAGTCAAGTGAGGACTGAGGAAAGAGAATGAGGCCTCGATCCAAAAGGGGCCCGCCCCCAGGAGAATAAAGCAGCCAAATGCCATCTGCCCCATAAAATACCTTCTACACTCCCACAGCAGTTTCCAGGTTCAGGAAAGATGTCCTAAGCTGCTCCCAGGTGCCAGGAACTGTGCTAAGGGCCACCAAGTGTGAACACGGGAAGGCATGTGAAGTTCAGAGGCGCGCGACACATGTCAGGCGGGTGTGAGAAACCCACGATTTCCCACGCAAAGAAACCTCTCTAGGATAGTCTCATGGAATCCCCAAAGGAAAACCGCCTCGGCTGACTTTCGGGGCACTTGCGTCTGAGCGGATGCGCAAGCTCTCCTCCCGCCAGCTTTTCTGCCTCGACTCTCCACCCGCGGCGGCGGTCCTTCCCCAGGGCGGGTAGGTGACTCTGCTCCCGCCGCGCCGGCCACCTCCCGCCGCGCCCTCTGGCGGGCGCCGGGTCCGGCCACTCCTCCCGGAGTTTCGGCGCTCTGGGGGTCACCGGGGGCGCGGCTTTGGCTCTGCACCCCCGGGCCCCGGATCCCGGGAGGAGAGGCCGCGACGTGGGGCGTCCAGGTGGCCCCCGCAGGACCCCCAGCATCTCCTCCAGCCCCGGGTGGGGGCGCCTCGTTCCCGATGGGGAAACCGAGGCCGCCGAAGCCTGGCGGTGCCCTGCGGACGACCCTGCCGCCGCGCGGGGTAGGCCCGGGGGCCAGGCCGGTGCCCGCGGCCCTGCCTCTGCCTCCCCAAGAGGCCCCTGGACCCTGAGGGTCCCCGTTCTCCTCCATCGTCGCCCTCCTCTCAGCTCGGGAGCCTCCCCTTTTCCCCAAAGACGCTGAGTGTCCTCGAAACGATCCCGGGTGGGCTGGAAGCTCGGGGGGCAGAAGGGGGGGCAGAAGGGGAGAGGACGGGACCGCCCCAGATTTGGAGGAGACGCCTGTCAGCGCGTGGAATGCAAGCCCTTCTGCGCAGTTATTTTTATTCCGGGGGCCTTTCTTCCTCGTCCTCGTCCTCCTCCTCTATTTTCTCCCTTTCTGTTCAGCTATTTGTGTTTTCTGATCGGGTAAGTGATCTGCGGCAGGAAATGAGATATCTTTATTCCAGAGTATCTATTCCAGAACCACTGGCTCTGTCTTAGTTGTGGGCTTTTTTTTCTTCCTCGCAGGTTATTTTGTGATGAAGAGAACAGAGCGCTGTTCAGCCTCGGCATCTTCCCTCCTCCCTTCAACACAATACAAGTCTTAATTAAACAAGGGACACCCACGCCTCCCTTCCCACAAGACCCCTTCCATCTGCTCCCCCTAACTCTGAAATACCAGCCTTTTATGGGCAGGGAAAGCCTCGTGTTGAACTTCCCAATTACCGAGACACATCGCAAAATAAGAGGCTGTAAAGCCATCACTCCAACTTTTGGACTCTTCCTTTCTAGGCCTTACCTAGTATGTGTTTTGGTGGCCTTAGTATGACTTGAAAATCCTGCAGGACTGAGGACTTGAGACTGCAGACACTCAGGTCTTGAAAAGCACGACTTGTGTTTTTGTGATTGATGAGTTAGGATTAACACTCTCATTGCAAAAGAAATAACAAGTCGATATGAATTGGGCATTTTTCATCTTTGTAAAGGCTTCATCGATAATTTTCTAACCAGAGGTTTTAAGAGCTTCAAGAAAAGCCACTTTCTCCAGGTAGAACAGTCAAAGAGAGTTGGACAAGAACCCTGCTCCCTCTCCTCTCCATTTCTAGTCACACCAAGAAGGGTAGGGGATTTGTGAGTAGTGGAGAGCGCTGGGATCTGGGCTTCGACGACTTTCTGATGCAAAGATTCCGATTCCTTGGGGAGATGCAGGGCGGTGGCCCGATTAGGGGAATCACAAAGTCAGTCATCAAGAGCGAGGTTGGGGGATACTGTCAGGAATCACAGAGGTAGAAGGTGGGGGATCATCAAGTCAAAAAAGGGAGAACCTTAGAATTCGAAGGTGGGGTATTCTAGAGTCACGAAGTAGGGGGCTGATTTCACAGAGCCAGAAGTGTAGGAGTGCCACAGAGACCTATTTCAAAGAAAAGAAATATGAGTACCCATCTTCAGATGACCCCTCAGTAAGGACTGAGGAGTGACGGTGAGGTCGCAGGCGGCCAGGCCTCCATGAACACCCCACGGACAGCGAATTCAACTTTCCGGCCGGTGTTGCAGCCTCTGCACGCTTGCCTTTGCGCCACCTCCAATTATTCCACTTCTCGGGCCAGTGTTTCCTGAGGTTCGCCAGCAAGAATCCACCCAGCAATTATCTCCCTTCTCGCGCTCATGGGGGGACATTAACCACAAACGCGCTGGAAAAGAAAGGTACAGATGGGTCTTTTATTGCACACTTGGAAATGTTTCCAAGGCTTTTGTTTTCTTCCCCCATTCATTCCTGCGGGATCGCGGGGATCTGCCAACTTCAATCCCCAGAGGCTGCGGCGGGAGGGCCCGGCCCGCCCCGAACCCCCGCTAGGGGGCGCCCTCTGGCCGTGGCGCCGAGCCGAGCGCGCGAGCCGGGCTCGGCTGCTAGAACGCCGACAGCCGGGGTCCGCGGGGCCTCGGGACTGACGCCGGCGTCGGGTCCCTCGTTACTCCGCACTCGAGCTCCTACCCATGCTCCCTCCACGTCCGGGGGCGCCTGGAGTAGCAGCTACAGAGTAACGGCTACACGGGGGACGCCTCGACCCTGGACGCACCCAGGGTCCCGCCGTCCGGCGACGCAGAGGAAACCAGGCGGTGGTGATCACAGGACGCCGAGGTTTCCCTCTCCGCTCTGGAAACGTGGGGGGTGGGTGAGGCAGGAGATGGGGGGCTCCGACCGAGGGGCTCGGGGTGACAGCCCACCCACTTGCTTCTCGCCCGCGGGAGGGGACCGCTTCCCTCCCCCCCCCACCCCCGCAAGCCCCCCGAGGGCAGACGTGAGGCTGTGACCGTCCCGCCTCGCTTTGTGCTGGGAGCCAGGCTTGAAAATGCCTCGGTGGGCCGCCTGGACGGATGATTGGAGGCGATGGGGCGGCGGGGGGAGCTGTTTTCTCTCTACTTTTTGCTCCCCTGGCCCCTTTCCCCTGGTTGCCGGCGGGTAACCGAAAGTGGCGAAGTTTGACAATCAGGGGAGTTGTCTTAACACAGTAATCACACCCACGCGTCCGTACCTTGAGGGCTCGGCCGCGGTCCTCGCGACCCTTCCCAAAGCGCCGCTTCCCAACAAACCTCTCCCAGCCGAGCCCTGACGATGGACCCACCCCACCACCCCCCCGCCCCGGCTCAGGCGGACGACACGGCAAAGACGGAAGGAACAGCGAACGCCAAGGAGCCTTCCTTGCAAATCTACGTTCTCAGTCCCTTTGGACCTTTCCACGGGCTGCTTCTTTGGTTAACGCATCAACAAACACAGTCCACAGACAGATCCCAGCAGCCGTGGGGAGAACTGAGGCAGGGGTAGGGAGTGCAGGGCAAGCAGAGGGCAGAGAAGGCGAGGGGCAAGCAGATTATGATACATTTCCTCCTATTAACAGACTTCCAGGAGGAGAGACCTCGATTTGTGCATGAAATGCATAGCCTGAAGTGAATAAGACTGTGAAAGCAGTATTTGAGGAGGTAAACCTGGACTGGTTGGAGTTAAGGGGTGGGGGGTGGGGGGGAGGCAAATATTTCTGTTTGTGCCCTCCGGCTCTTCCCAGCACCGGCTGTCAATCCCGACGCTTGTTATCCTCACAAGGCTTCAGTTTGTTTGCCTGATCTCAGCAAGGTTTTCTCCCACAAGTAGAACTATAATTGCTCTAATTCTACTGTAGCATTTGGCTCATTGCAGTATTGTTGTTTTCTCTCCCTCTTTCTCTCCTCCTAACACTGCAATAACGCGCTCCAGTGTTAAATTAGCAGGTTGCGGAAGACCATAAATGAATGAAAGTTTGTTTAAAAAAAAAAGAAATTAAATAAATAAAACAGCAAAATGACTTGGCAAAGGGGATATCACATCACAGAGAATCCTCGCGTGTAATCAGGACTTATTGTCTTCCCTTCCAATGGCTCCCAAATTGGTCGCCAGACTCCAATGAAGTTTATTTCTATTGTTTAAATATATGTTTTGAAGCGGTTGAGCATAATTTAAGGAGACCTGAGCCGGCCGGTGTGGCTGGAAGCCCATCACAGCTTTATTTATCTATGTGTCTATTGCACAATAAATTAAAACATCTCAAATGAAAAGTGTGCAAGGTTAACTCTCCTCCAAACATTTTTCCCCCCTGGATAATAACATCTGACTGCCACCCCCTTATCCCGCATTTCTTGCAAATATAATTTTGAAACTACAACGTAGAATTAGCTCTCACCACAGAAAAGAAAGGGGTTTCTTCCATTCGCCTCTTCTAGGTAATTATTATTTCCAATCCTGGGGACAAGCCTCATTCTTTTCACCATAAACAACAGTTTTGAACACCTCTGACCCTCACTTCCGGCCATAATTGTCATTTTTATCTTAGTGATTGATTTTAAAAGCAGATGAACTGCAAACCATTGTTTTCCAGGCAGCCCAGGAAAAGAAAACCAACAGTTACAGACCTCAAAGATTAGAGGAACCAGGAGTGGTGAGTAACAAAGTACGAAGGTGAATAATATTATTACTAAAATGAAATTCCTTTTGATTAGTGGGTAAAAGAAAGTGGAGAAAGTGAGGTGAAAAGAAAGCAAAGTGGCATCTTGCCGACAGTGCAAACATGAAATTGGCTAAACTAAAAGTTCGTTTATACATAGTCCTATAGCCCAATCCCGAAAAGTCTACCTACTCAACAAATTAATTAAATTCTTCTTAGATATTAGAGGCATCATTCTGTTTTCTAAACTAACATGTAGGATAACACACACATATCTTAAACCCATCTTCTGATTAGACACTGTGGAGATACCAGCTGATTGTCTCCCCGTGGGTATGTTAGAAAAGTTATCTTTTTTTAAAAAAAAATAATATTTTAGGAATAACAAGAGCCAACTGCAGATTTTGAACTTGGCTGCTGAATTGTGACAAAGATCATTTCAGGGCTGCTGGGTGTAAAGGGAGCAGAGTCAGGCCCTTCTCCCCGAAGTGAATGGATGTGCTTTCCCAATAGTGTCCTCACTTGGGAAGATTGATTAGAAAATACCAAAAATACACAAGATAAAATAACAATGCTAGTGTTTGCACCAGGTTTCCCAAAGAAAGACGCTACATGCCATTAATAGAATTAGATTTAATTCCAGGGGTCATTAAGTCAGAATCAGAAATTCTATGTTAACCTCCCCTTTTGCAGTGGATGATTAAAATTAGAATACACCCCAGCAGAAAGTCCGACTCTTTTAGAAAAAAAAAAAAAAAAAGAACAGCTGCAGAAGGGGGAGGAGGGGGACGGAAGCTAAGAAATCTTCCACTGAGCTGAAACCCCGTTAGGCTCTCAGAAATGAGTTGTGCGTTTGTGTCTCTCTTTAACACCGTCTTCTTGTGGACTCATTTTCAACCCACTCCTTGCGTGTGACGGAGTGTGACTCTGAAGTCACGGAGCCACCCGCAGCCGGGTCTTGTAGATTTCCGACGCGGGGCCCGCTGGGGAGGGAAAAGCGCCCCTGTCTCTCCCAGTGACCAGCCGCAAAGACGCCCGCGAGGCTCCCGCGGCTGGAGGCTCGCTCCGAGGAGACCTACGCGTCTTTCCGCCTCTCGGCTCCGTCGAGACTCGCACCCTGGGAGTGGGCGCTCAGAGCCGGACAGGGAATGGGGAGGGAATCAGCGCTCAGAATGTTACTTTAAAGCTAAACGGGGCTGTATAACAGAGAACTGGGGTGAGACTAGAAAAGGAAAAAGGCAGGCAAACACAGAAGATACCAGGGGCCTTGGAACAACAGAGAGGGCTTAAAAGAAAATCAATGTCAGAGAGAGCTCGGGTTCTCTTTCGCCCCCAACTCCCATCATCCAAGTATAGGAAAAACTGGTGAGACTCAAACTAAAAGCCAGAGAGAGCGGAGACAGATGGACAGACTGACACACACACACACACACACCGAGAGACACAGATCCTCTTCGTCTAGCTCTTAATAGTACTAGTAATATCACATTAGTATTAACATTAGTGATGTGCCTGTTCCTAACCCTTCATCCCCTCCAGTTGTGTCTTGAATGCTCCTGCCAAGCCAGCCTGATCTGTCTGCCACCCACCCACCAGCATCCAAGAGTTATGCAGATGTTTATGGCTGAAAAAAATCCCAGTTATGCATCCTTGTATTTTTAAATACTGACTGTAAGTGATTCAAGTATAATCCTTTGTAAAACGCTTTTCTCTGACACATTGAAGGGGTTGAGAGAGGAAAACCCGGCGTGGATTCCCCCTCCCCGGCTCCTCTCCCACCCATCACCCTCGTCCCCACCCTGCCAGCATCGAGGCCCCCGGCTATCCCTTGGGCCCTGCACCCAGAAAAAGAAGGCACCCGTGCTAGCCCCTCGCCCAGGCTCGGCACAACTTCAGTCAGAGTTGGGTCCCGTTTCTCAGCGCTGGACGCGCTGGAAGCTGTTTGGGGAAGAAGAAAAAACAAGTGCTCTTTCTCCCTGAGGTTCGCTCTCTCGCCTTTGCCGGGGGGGGGGGGGGGGGGGGGGGAGTTCAGAACTTCAAGCGTTGAGATTGGGTTGAAGCCGAACCTGGGTCCCTCCCACCCTAGAGGGCTCAGGGCTCCGGTTAGATCCCGCTCCTTGCAAGCGCGATCGGAGAGTGTCCAGCTTCAGGGTGACGGCCTAACAGAGGCGAACTTATGGGGAGAAGAGGGCAGCGTGTCTGGGGAGAAGGGGGAGACTCTCGGGGCCTGTCGCCAGCTGCCCCTTCTCGCAGCCGACACTCGCCCGTCCCTTCCTGTTCTGTAGATGCGCTAGAGAAGGCCGCGCGCCTTTGGCAGACCTTTGTCTTTAAGGGGACTTTTCGCAGAGTTGAAGACGGTGATGAGACCCTACTAAAGAGAGAGCAACCGCCGGACTCAGGGAGAGGACTAACAGTTCAAGGCGTTGGGCCACAAGAGAACACTGAACGCCCCAACGACAGACGTTTACAGGCGGCCGTCACCCCGGCGGCCCGTCTGCCCTAAAGAGGACGGTGGCTGAGGGCCACTGAGGTCAAGGCACTGTCCTGGGAGCGCAACATTGGCTTTGCAAAGGGCCAAATCCGTCCGTACGCGAGCCAAGCCTCAAGGCCTCGCCTCCAAGGGAGTGAAGTCCTCGGGTTGGTGGAAGGGGCGCACGCCGCCCAAATGGCACCCACTGGCCTGACATCCGAATACGTTAGAGCTTCGGGATAGCCCTAAAGGGTTAAAGGAAGAGCGGCAGGAACAGAATGGAGTATTTAGAAAGTTGCTAGTTGAAAACAAAAAATAAAAATAAAATTGGCTCTGGTGCGTGCCTGCTGCCGCCCCTCCTCCACCGCCGGCTTCTCCGGAATCCAGTCCAGGCTTTGCCGGGAGCGCAGAGCCTCGGAGCAGCCCGGCCTCTGGCGAGAGCCAATCAGAGGGCGCCTCTCAGCACGTGGAGGAGAGAGACACCAGAGCTCCGCGCCCGCGGCTCACTACACTTGTTACTGCTTGTCCTGAGCGCCGAGAGGGCGAACTCCGGCCGCAGGCAGGGCGGGAGCCGGCAGCCAGCGACCGAGAGAGGCAGAGAGGCACAGAGATCGCAATAATATCCATTATAACCAGCCATCTAACCCCACCCCCTCAACACACACCCATCCATCCCACCCGCCCCGAGAGGCAGCCAGCGGCCCGCTTCTCTGAGCCCAGGGGAAAAAAACCCCAGCCATGAGCAATCAGTACCAGGAGGAGGGCTGCTCCGAGAGGCCCGAGTGCAAAAGTAAATCTCCAACTTTGCTCTCCTCTTACTGCATCGACAGCATCCTGGGCCGGAGGAGCCCGTGCAAAATGCGGCTGTTGGGAGCCGCGCAAAGCTTGCCCGCTCCGCTGGCCAGCCGCACCGACCAGGAAAAGGCCGTGCAAGGTAAGGCTGTGCTTGCCGAGCACCTGAAAAGGGTGCTAGGTACTGGTTTGGATGTGTGATGTTCCGGGGCCAGGGGCCTGCGGCTGTCCAACTGGAGACAGAAGATAAAAGAGGGAACAACTCTGAGGCCTGGTACCTCAAAGAGCGGTAAACCTCTTCCCGGGGGATGTCTCTCCTTCCCTCTCTGCTTCCAGAAAAAGCAGAGACCAAGCTTCGCTTTGAGGGCCCTTAGATTCTCGGTATTGGTTCTTAGGTCGTTTAAATACCCCCTTTGGTGGCCTTGCGGGTGCTCTGAAGAGGGGCGATGAGCCAAGAACAGTAGGAGCCGGGTGGACTCTTGTAAGAACTTGGTGAAGAGAAGAACCCCAAAAGCTGTGAATGGGGACTCCAGGCGGAGTGCGCCTTGGCCTTTCCTCTTGGGGAGATTTCTTTATACGAGGTGTTCTGCTTTTTTCTTCTTTTTAAAATTGTAGATTACTTGTGATCTTTTAAACCCAAGCTTTGCAGAAGACATCTCCCTGGGATTCCCCAAATGTTCCTTCTTGTATCTGAAGTGTATGAAATATGCAGCTTCTGGGTGCTATTTTTTCCTCTGCTGTTTTTGTTTTTGTTTTTGTTTTTTTAGAGTTGAGATGTTTAAAAGCTCTATTTTCCCCTAAAATTAAAAATTCCAGAACAACTGTCGTTTTGCCCCGAAACTGTTACACCCAAGTTTCGCCTTTTAAAATCTGTAAACCAGCAGTCCAGCCGCACCGTCACTTGGAAGACAGGAGCGGACAGCGGGGAAAGGGGCGTTTAAAATAAAACTGACTTTTTCCTTTTCTTTTTTTAGCCTGCAGTGGCACCTGTGCCAGGCTCTTCCTCGAGGGGAATGAGCGCTCTGTGCCTATTGCACCCCCTTACGTCCCCACCCAGGGCTTTCCGAACCCATTTTCTCCAGGACGATTTTTCTGGGAGAGGAGCCCCCGCCCCTCCTGTTGGGGGCTGTTGGGGCCAGGTCCTCACGCTGGGCCACTGGGCCGCTCCCTCCTCCCCCGATGCCCGCCAGGCAGTGGCCCCTCTCGCCAACCCGCAGCTGGGAACGCATGGCAGAGCTGAGGGCAGAGGTCGTGCGCAAAGTTTTCAGAGTGGTGGTGATTTTTAAAAAGTTGAATGTTTGCAGATTCCCTCTTGCCCCGAAATGGGAAGGGAAAAGGTGAAAGAGAGGACAAGAGGAAAGAAAAAGAAAACAATAAAGGAGGGAAGGAGGAAGGGGAGAGGA
This sequence comes from Ovis aries, assembly GCF_016772045.2. Classification (NCBI taxonomy): domain Eukaryota; kingdom Metazoa; phylum Chordata; class Mammalia; order Artiodactyla; family Bovidae; genus Ovis; species Ovis aries. Next base: position 23,299,867 of record NC_056080.1, on the reverse strand, counting down.
GTGCACCAAAAGAGAAAGGAAGGGAAGGGAGAGGAGAAAGACGCGGAAAGAATGATGAGACGGGGAGAGAGAGAAAGAAAAAGTGATTTTTAAATGAAAGGAAGGGCGAGTAGAGAAAGAAGTAAAGGACGGAAGAAAGGAAATAAAGGGAAGAATGAAAGAGGGAAAGGAAAGGACCGATAGAGGAGGAGAAAAGGGAGAAAGAAGGAAACAAGAGCAAGGGAAAGAGATGTAAAAAAAAAAAAAAGAAAAAGAAAAGGCAAGAAAACTGGGGAAGGAGGGGAGGGCTCGGAGTCTAGCGGTGCGGAGAGCGCCGCGCGCATCGGGGCCTGGGCGCGGAGGGAGCGGCGGAGGGCTGGCCCGGGCGGCGACTCTGGCCCGGACCGCCCGCCGGCCGGCGCGCTGACCGCTCTCCCTTGCCCGCAGGCTCCCCCAAGGGCAGCAGCGCCCCGTTCGAGGCCGAGCTGCACCTGCCGCCCAAGCTGCGGCGCCTGTACGGCCCGGGCGGGGGCCGCCTCCTCCAGGGCGCCGCGGCGGCGGCGGCGGCAGCGGCGGCGGCGGCGGCGGCGGCTGCCACGGCCACGGCGGGTCCGCGGGGGGAGGCCCCGCCGCCGCCACCACCGCCGACCGCGCGGCCCGGGGAGCGGCCGGATGGCTCAGGGGCCGCCGTGGCGGCGGCCGCCGCCGCCGCCGCGGCCTGGGACACGCTCAAGATCAGCCAGGCGCCGCAGGTGAGCATCAGCCGCAGCAAGTCGTACCGCGAGAACGGGGCGCCCTTCGTGCCGCCACCGCCCGCGCTGGACGAGCTGGGCGGCCCGGGGGGCGCCGGGCACCCGGACGAGCGCCTTGGCGCGGCCGGCGGCCCAGGTGGCGCCCCGGCGGCGAGTAGCGGCGCGGGCGCCGAGGACGAGGAGGAGGAGCTGCTGGAGGACGAAGAGGACGAGGACGAGGAAGAGGAGCTGCTGGAAGACGACGAGGAGGAGCTGCTGGAGGACGACGCCCGCGCGCTGCTCAAGGAACCGCGGCGCTGCGCTGTGCCCGCCACAGGAGCGGTGACCGCCGCCGCTGCCGCTGCCGCCGTGGCCACCGAGGGCGGGGAGCTGTCGCCCAAGGAGGAGCTGCTGCTGCACCCGGAGGACGCTGAGGGCAAGGACGGCGAGGACAGCGTGTGCCTGTCTGCCGGCAGCGACTCAGAGGAGGGGCTGCTGAAGCGCAAACAGCGGCGCTACCGCACCACGTTCACCAGCTACCAGCTGGAGGAACTGGAGCGGGCCTTCCAGAAGACGCACTACCCAGACGTCTTCACCAGGTACGCGCGAGGGGTGATCGTGGCAGCAGTGGCTGGAGGGCGCGAGTGGGTCCCGGAGAGGGAAGGTGGGCGGGCAGGGCCCTGGGGCTGGGGCAGGAACTTAGCTCCTGGACTCACCCCAGGCGCGCCCTCCCAATGGCCAAACCCCTGTTGACCAAAAACACCCTCCCACCCCCTCTACTCTGGGCTTGTAAGTTTAGACTGGGATGGGTTTTGTTTTGTTTTGTTTTTCCCTTCCCGAGGTCTCTCCAGTTTGATTTTTGTAATTACAAGTTTTAGCTAGAGAGAGAAAAAGAAACGGCCTCTCCAAAGGGCGCCCTAACGCGCCACCTTGGAGACGTGCGCACCCGAGCGCTCACGCTTGATCAAGGCCCCTGGCGCTGCAATCCCGGGTCCCCGCCAGATCCCAGGCAAGGCGCAAGCAGCGCTGCCGGCCCTCGCCGCCAGGGCTAAGCAGGGGCTATTTTTGGCCGCTGTGTGGTGCGCTCGCCCTCCCCGCCTGATGCCCCGGGAGCCTGGTGGGTATCAGTTACGCAGTTCGCAGTGAAGCTGCCCGCGCCTGTAGAGAAGGCCGTTAAAAAGATCCAAGTTCTGTCGTTTGAGGACTCCTGGAATAACCTAAGGAAGTCAGAACTAGGCAGCGTTTGGTCTGCGGAGGCACCGACCAGAATCTCCCCTTTCCATCGCCCTCCACGCACATTAAACGCAGTGTTGGTTTACTGTACGCGGGTTTACAGGGGCAGGCTTGGACTGCTGGGAGCCTGGCAGGGAGCAGACAGAACAGCTGAGGGGAACTTCCCCCTTCTGACTGGTGTCTACACCTGGGTGTTCCTCCTGGATCCGCTCCATTCCCACTCACCCGAGTTTTGGGGGAAAGATGTACCTGTGAGATAACTGGGCCCCTGAGGGCCGGCTTAGTCATACCTGGGATGCCGGCCCGGCAGGGGTCCTTCCTCTCCCACCCCAAAGCTAAGGTCTGGCACAGCCGAGGAGCCAGGTATGGCCAACTTTCCCCAGCGGGGAGGGAAAAAGGGATAGGAGTGAGCCCGGACTTGGGCTTGTCAAGCTCGAGCAGCCCCACCTTCGCACGAGCCGTGTACGACTTTTCAATGTGCACTTTAGTAGCCCCGGAAAGCTGCCTGCCCCATTTGAACCCGAGGAGAAATTGCTTAGCGCTCAGGAGGCCTGAGCCAACGCTCCAGGGTAGTTGTTCTAGCAATTAATCGCTAAACTGTCTCCTAACCAGAAACGGAAGAGTAGATCTGACTCGGGGCAAGGCACTAAACTTGATCATCCCCTGAGCTAAACTTGGCCCTCCCCTGTGTAATCCAGTCCCTTCATTATCTTTAAAAAAGAAAATAAATTCTAAAGTAATTGTCTCTATCAAATAGCTAAGCGGCCAGCCCACTTTTTGCATTTATCATACACAAGTAATGCAAAAGAAGAAAATGATGTGATGTCGCTTGGCACGCAGGTCTGCCCTTTTAGCTTTTCCAGGGGAACCAAAGTACACGAAGAGGGGTGGCTGCTTGTCACCACCCCATGCCCACCTCTTTCCCACCCAGGGGGCTAGTTAGAGCCCCTTGGCTCCTGCTGGGACCCAGGCAGGAGTGTGGTTTGGGGGTTTTAGATCTGCTGATGCTTACTGTAGCAGGAAGCAGCGGGAAGCTCTCCAGTGAACCAGTTTTCTCCCAGTCCTGAAGTTCCAGGTGTGGGCCAGGCCGGGTCCCAGGCTGGGGCAGGCCTCGCTCTTTCATATTAGTGATTGGAGAGCCAATTACTCTCGTCGCGCTCATATTTTCGGTAAACAGGTTGTAAGCCGTTTTACAGCATCTTAATGGTTTCCTATTTGCCTTAATTGTCGCAGTAATAACTGCAATGACGGGGTAGGGTTTCAGTTAAATTGACTTCCCCTGAGATGGGCAGGGTTTGTAGTGGGCACTGGAGTCAGGAGGTGCGCAGAATTTTGTTTAATCGAAAAATTACCCCACTGAACTCTTAACAAGCTTAACATATCTCCAGAGGGTAATGGGGAGTATGACCTAAGGGGGTGAGGGGGGGGGAGGAAGGCGGGGGAGAGAGAGAGAGATGGAAGGAAAAGCAGAGAGCTGGAGAGAGAGGAAGGAGAGGGGAGAGAGCATTTTTTAAAGAAGGCAGAAAGCAACAAGGAGGGCGAGAGAAATGTTTTTAGTTGAGTGGAGAGTTCTCCCATTTACTCTTAGGACAAAAGAGGCCATAAGCACTGTGTGTGTGTGTGTGTGTGTGTGTGTGTGTGTGTGTGTGTGTGTGTGTCTTATCTAACTCTGGCTTAAGAGTGAGAGAGAATCTGAGACTTGTACAGTCAAGAAGTCACCACTGTCACTCTTGAATATAATATGATGCAATAGAATAGACAACATCCTGTATCTGGGAGTGTATTGTGTTTTCACGTTTGCAGTCAAATAGAAGACACTCCAGTGTTGAAGGGGTGGTGATGCCCAGGTGTCTGTTAGACCCTAATGGAAGAGGATGCCAGCGAAGGAAAGGTGGCTGACAGGCGGTTGCTGGAGCCTGCAGTGACCTCCTGCCTGTGTGTTGCTTTCTTATAGGGAGGAACTGGCCATGAGGCTGGACTTGACTGAGGCCCGGGTCCAGGTGAGCCGCACTGCAGAGAGGGAGGAAAGGAGGGGCAGTGGGCTGGGGAAAGAGTGGAAGAGAGATGGGTTGATGGACTAGGGGGTTCTTGAGAGACTCCCTTCATAAAATGAAGAGAAGCAGAATCAGAAAGATAAACCAAAACACTCCTGCACAAAATTATATTAAATATGAAGATCTGGAAGATGGAAGGGGAAGGTTTCTAGGTTTGGGAGCCTTGTGGGAGGAGTCCAGGATCAGAAGTGGGGTTTCAGGGTCCCTGAGACTGCAGTTCAGAAGCCCCCTGGTCCACAGCCCCTGTAGGAAACAATCTGCGAACTGACTTTTCCTGGTTGAAATAATGGGATGGAGCATGGATTTGGTTGTTAGACAAATCCGCTCAGCTCCAAGCAGGTATTTGGCTGCGATTAAGTCTCCAATCGGGCTTCATAAAAGCCCACTTAGTGCTAGAACAAACAGGGCCATTTGAAGGCAAAATGCTGTTTGATTTCCCCTCCGCCCGCACAAGGAGCTGGCTAATGCTATTTGATTTCCCATTTTTTATAGCAATGAGCCCACATTGATCTAATAGGGAGTGAGTGCAATGCTATTAAAGGTGTTTGCAGCCCCATACCAGAGTGCATTTCCGAACCCAGGCCCCATAACCAAAGAGACGATCAACACTGGGCAGCCCCGATGGCCAACAGAAAACAGATGTCCCTGGGTTAGGAGCTGAGTGAATCACTTTACAGTCAAAATCAAGCGCTGATAAAGCACAATAAATTCCATATGGCTCATTTAATACACAACAGCTTCTTGCATTAGAGGGCTAATGATGAGGCCTGTCCCCTCCTTTCTGTTGACACATTTCTCCATTGTCAAACAGAGATGTGACAGCAACTCTGCATTTTCTGCTCAGGGGAACGAGTCGTGGGAAAGTTAAATAACTTTTAAAAAGAAAGAGAGCGCCCCCTCCCCTTCTCCTCTCTCCCTATTCACTGGAGAAGATGTAATTAAGTGAATATGAATTATTAGAGTCCTTTCGTTTACCTTTGGGGGGCCTCAGAGGTATTAATTCAATAATGAGGAATTGCAGGGGGACATCTTGATAATTGCAGTTGAGCCGAGAGCCGATCTGTCTCTAGAAGGTTTCCATGTTCTTTGAGGGCATTCTGCCTCCACTGTCCCCCCGCCCTTTACTCCTTTCACTGCCATCGAGGAGTGGCGGGTATTCTTGTCTAGACAGATTTGGATACACAAAAGCTGCCCACCCAGCCTGGTCCCATCTAGTCTTATTTTTTCAAGTCTCTGAATTTCCACAATGTAATGTTTCTGCGATTCTCAAACAGATTATTTGAGGGCTGTGAAATGTTATGGATGGGCCCCCTTGGGGCAGAATTTTAAGTAATCAACTGACTTGGATTCTCAATTTTTCTTGTGTTAGGTGGCTATATAGAAGTCAAACCGAACCTAGATACCAGTGCTAGTAACGACAACCCCAGTGTGTATATCTGAGAGGCATAGATGTCTTAAAATTTTAAAAAACATATACCTCTGGGATCATTTACATTATATTTTAATATAATTCTGTATAGCCCCAGAGTTCATTCTTAATTTTTAGACTTGTGTGCAGGCATAAACTAAGCCCTAAAAATACTAATGCCTTCAAGGGAGAAGGAGCGTATCTTCTCAGCTGTGGGTGTGATGAGCAGGTCACATAAAAATAATTTCATGCTCCTAAAAGTTATTTTTAGACCATGGTAGCTGCCACATTTCAGGTAAAGGTCTCTACTAAAACTGCTTTCTATTAACAATTAGGAAGATACCTTGTGCTGAAAACCTCCCCCCAACCTACAACTATCTTACTTAAATAACCTACTTAAACCACATCTCCAGAAGAAAGGACCGATTAGCTACGAAGATGTGCCCAGTCTCCAGGTGTCCCACACTCTGGTTTCTGTGTCCAAATATCACTGTAGACCTGATCCATGCAGTCACTGCCTTCCTTGGTACAACCTGGCCCTGCATGGAGCCCCTGCAGATAGCAGGCTGTGTACCCCACACTTCATTACAACTGCCTCCTAAACTGTATGCCTGTTTGCTGATTATCATAGGTATTTCTTCCCTCAGTCCCAGCTCCCCTCAAGCCCCCAAACATAGGATAGTGCTCATAGGTGTTCAGTAAATATTTCTGGAAAGATTAAACCACCTCCCTGATTCCCTTTTCAACGGAGAGCAAAGATTTTGTCACCTCTTGGGAAAACCTGAAATAGGTGAAAAGAGCTGATTTGCCACCGAAAGCTGCTGTGCATTCTTCTCTTGATGGCTGTCTGTTCCCAAGAGTCATCACTGAATGCCAGCTTCCACAAGCCTTATTTGACTCATTCCTCATCACAGCCTTATGAGTAAAGTTTTATTATCCCCATTTTACAGATTAGAAAACTGAGGTTCCGAGAGGTTTAAGTGACACACAGCAAGCAAATGGCAGCGCAGACATGTAAACCTTGGTTTCCTCACTTCTAAATACAACAAACCATTTCTTAAATTTGGAAAGGAACCAGGCTAGTTAAAATGTCCACTGGAAAGGGTTCACTTGCCTGGTAGTTCCAGATGACTTTATTTAGGCCCTCTTTCTTTGCCCCTTTGGTCCCAGACGTGTCCTTGAACAACCCGAGGCCATGGAGGGGCGAGGTGGGCGAGGGCTGCAGTGGAAAAGTGGAAAGGAGGGAGGGCCCCGCGGCACGGGGGCAAGAGGCGGGGACCGCCCGGAGCGCCTACCCAGCCGGAGCGGCACCGACCCCTGCCTCTCTCGGCTTTGCAGGTCTGGTTCCAGAACCGTCGGGCGAAGTGGCGCAAGCGGGAGAAGGCGGGCGCACAGACCCATCCCCCGGGTCTGCCCTTCCCCGGGCCGCTCTCGGCCACCCACCCGCTCAGCCCCTACCTGGACGCCAGCCCCTTCCCTCCGCACCATCCCGCGCTCGACTCGGCCTGGACTGCCGCTGCTGCAGCCGCCGCCGCCGCCTTCCCGAGCCTACCTCCGCCTCCGGGCTCGGCCAGCCTGCCGCCCAGCGGGGCGCCGCTGGGCCTGAGCACTTTCCTCGGAGCCGCAGTGTTCCGGCACCCGGCCTTCATCAGCCCTGCGTTCGGCAGGTAAAACGCGGCTTCGGGGAGGCTGTTTCTCTCATACACGCACAGAGGCTGGGGCCCTGGGAGGAGGCCAGAAATAGGTAGGGACTACACACATCTTTCCTGTTTGGCTTAACTTGAGACTTAGCCAAAGAAAATAATCTCTAATATTGCTTTAAACAGTGCGGATCTTGAAGGGAATGACGGGACTGAACGGCAGAGGAAAGGGTAGTGGCAACAACAGCAACCACAGAAATTAGAAGTGTTCAATGAAAGCTTTAAAGTACCATTTGAAGGCAGTAACAGCCTAGACCAAAGGTGGTGTGTGTGTAAAAGGGTACAGGTGTAGGCTGCAGAGCCGGGATGACTTTTCAACTTTTGCAAAAATCCTTCCTCGTTCCCCAAAGCCTGGCAGCCAGAGGAATACAGCCCTGAGGCCAAGGGCCCTCTGGGTCCAAAGAAATCTTTCTTCTTCCCCAGACTCTACCTTCCTTGTCATTCAAGAGATCCGCTGCCAACCATACCCTCATATATGCAACCCCGGACCCCCAAAGCAGCACAAGACAACGAAATCAAAGAAACGGTTCATCATATATTATAAATCCCTTTCTTTAAATGAACATCGAATGATGAAATTAAAAGTCTGTATAATCACACAGACAAAGAAACAAAGGAGAGATGTATTAAGTTGGAAAGCGCAGTGAAACTAAAACTGAATGCAGCTTCAGTGATCTCTCTTCGGGAGAACAAAGAAATAATAGATTCATCCAACTGCGCAGGCACTTAACAAAAAAATCATCTTGGAGAAAAATTTCAAAAAAGACTCAGTAAAATTACTTTCTTGTAACAACCAATGAAGTAAACAGAAAGTGCACTGAAGTGTAGTGACTCAGTTTACCTGGTGGAACCAGAGCATGTTACGCCCCCTCCAGGCCACACTTATTTCTTTTTGGAAAAAAAAATGTTTAAGTCCTCTGTCCCTCGCCCACCACCCTCTCCCTTTCCTCTTCTCACAACAAGTGCCTTGTTAAAGTTGCCAAACCATGGCTGGAGTATCAGCTGCGACATTTGGAGAGGCTGGAAGAAGGGTGCGGTGGAGGTGGGACGAGAGGTGGAGGGTGGGCTTGGGAGAAGCGGGGGGGCGCTCCTCGAGCTCAGGTGGGCTCATTTCTAATGGTGGAAACTCTGAGTTGGCCTTCCGGGGGCCGGAGCCAAAGCCCTGGGAGTTAGCGGCAGTGGTGGTGGTGGCATTGAGGGTCAGGGGCGGCTCGGCCTCTGCCGCAAGTCTGGCTCGCCGCAGTGCAGAGGGTGGAAGCGCGTGCGGGTCAATGCTGGCGCCTTCTGGAGGCGGTTTCGCGGACTGGAGTCCCAGACTTGGGTTTCGCCGTGCGCCGCACGCGGGGGAAGGGGAGGGGGCGCGGGTCCGGGGGCTCTTTGGTACTGGTGACTGCACGGGGCGCAGAGAATGCGGTGCTGGCGGGTCATAGTTGCCTGGCGAGCGGAAATCAACAGGCGGGAGCCCCCATCCCCACCTCGCGGTCGTCCGTCGGGCTCTGGCAGCTCTGCCTGGCGCAGGAGGGCGGCCGCGGCGGCGGGAAGGCTAGCAAACAAGACCAGCTTTTCCAGGGTGAAAGGAGCCCCGGGCCGAGAAGGCGTTCTATAGAAGGAGTACAAAGTGCAGCACAGGTCTTTCTCAGTTTTAATCCCACTTTGTCCTTTCTCTTTTTCTTCTCCCTTTCTCTCCTTTTTGTCTCTCTTCTTCTCTCTCTCGGCAAATAGTATTATAGGCAGTCGGAGCTCTCAGTCTAAAGTACACTCCCTTCTTAAGCGAAAGCCCAGAATCCGCGCCGTGGGGCCGTGGGGTTCGGGGACTCGGGGCTTGCTTCCGCCACGGCTCTGGTCCCTCCAGGAATATCTGGCCCCTCGGTCTTTTTTCCACTCTGTTCGTTTCCTGCCCTAGTAAACCGTTAGAACGTCCCAGCCTCCCGCCCGCGCCTCCAGCTACTCCCCAGCCCCGAGCCAGCCCCGAGCCAGCCCCGGACCTGCGACTCTGCGCCCCAGCGGCGGCGCCCCTCTGGTCCGCCGGGGAGAGGCGGCGGGAAAGGCTGCACGAGGCGCTGCGCGCAGCTCTCGGGGCGTCACCGCGCTGTTTTGCTCTCCCTGCAGGCTCTTTTCCACCATGGCCCCCCTGACCAGCGCGTCGACCGCGGCCGCGCTCCTGAGACAGCCCACGCCGGCCGTGGAGGGCGCAGTGGCGTCGGGCGCGCTGGCCGACCCGGCCACGGCGGCTGCAGACAGACGCGCCTCGAGCATAGCGGCGCTGAGGCTCAAGGCCAAGGAGCACGCCGCGCAGCTGACGCAGCTCAATATCCTGCCGGGCACCAGCACGGGCAAGGAGGTGTGCTAAAGGCTTCCCTCCACCCTCGCGCCCCGGGCGCGACCCGAAAGGTCACCTCACTCAGCACCACTCAAGACCAAATGGAAACAGAGGACCAGCACACTCCCGAGACGGCACTGAGAGAGCGCAGCCGCCTTCGCAGCAGCCTGGACGCGGACAAGGCAGCCCTCGGCGCTACCCGGACGTGGCACCTCCTCGGCTGGCTGTCCACCCGCCCCTGCCCCTGCCAACTTCGCTCCAACTCAAATGTCCACTCTCTCCCGTTCTTTTATTGAAAATATCGGGGAGGTTTTCTCCCTAAGTCACCTGGTATTGAAGTTAACAATTTAAAAACCCCAACCTCTCTGCCTCCTGACACCCCACTTAGCTTTTTTTTTTTTTTTCCAAATAGCATTTTGGCGCTCTAAGTTGATCTTGCCAGCGTGGCCCCAGCCTTCGGCGGCGGGGAAGCGAATGCGAATCTGTAAGATAGCTAACAGTGCACTTAACGGAAAGGGGCGTCTTGTTCTTGTTCTCTTCTTTATCATACATCAACCAAGGTTTTTATATCAAACCAAAGGGAAATACTCTGCTAGAATATGGACTGTTGAAGTCACCAAACTGTGATTATTGATTCTGTACATACCATTGTTATTAAAAAAAGAAAAAGAACAGAGCTTTGTATATTTGAAATGTTATAACGCAATTGCACTCAGCGTGGTATGGTAAAAGTTTGTCCTCCTGTAGATTCTTACTGTGTTGTAGATACGGTAGGGTTCCTAGACAAATATTTATGTACTCAAGCCCTTTATTTAACTTATTAACTGTAGAGGCTTCCGAAACATTCAAGATAAAGGCAATGGTACAGTACTTTTGTGTAATGTGTAATTGTTATCACTTTTCCTTGCTATCTAGTGGAGAAGTGTCACGCTCAAAATAAAACAAAAATATATGTTTAACAAAAGGAAGTGTGAATACTCTCTACAGGAGCTGAGGGGACAGTAGAAGGGCCCCCCCCATAAGACCGCGGGTGGGTTCCTTCGTCCCGACTCCCCCAGAGTTCATCTGCACTCCCGTTTTCCTGGCAGAGGGCCCTGGTTTGAATGTGATCCTCAAAGGATCCGTAGAATTTCCTAAGAAAGGTTAAGATCGCCGCCGCCACGGAGCTTTCCACGTGCATCTCGGCTCTCCTGGGTAGTGTTGCAGTGGGAGCTGAGGGCCCTGGGCCTCGGAGGTGGGGTGGGCTTGAGGGAGGGTGGGTGAGTCTACACTGTAGGCGTTGACGGTGAAGACAGAAATTTGAAGCGAGCGGGGAGTCTTAGCTGAGAAGGCGAAGGAAACTGTTCGTGGAAAGTGCCACGTACAAGGAAGTGCGCACCGAGATGACAGGTAATGGCGCGAGAGAGGAGCCCAGGCGGTGGCTTCCGAGGGGGCGGGCTACACGGTACACGCGCGGGGAGGAGGGTCTGTGGCGGGGGTAGGGGGAGCAGGGAGGAGTGAGTGTGTTGGGGGGGTAGGAGGGTGTGTGGTGGGGGGAAGAGAGGGAGGGAGAGAGTGGGAGAGAGAACGCAGAAACAGTGATGGAAAGGCAGCGAGGGGTATCCAAGTGGCAGATCTTAACTCGACAAATGTCATTACATCACTTATCCAGGCATTGGGAAATGTATATACTTGTAAAAAAAATCCAAACAACTCAGGTTTCGCGAGGAGACCCAAGCAGATTCGCAATCTGCAACCCCCCGGGCGCACCCCTCCCCGCGCCGGCGGCGACGGTAGCTTCTCCCTCCCCCGGGCCGTGCCTGCGCCCCCCAGGTGACCGTTCGGTGTAAGCCCGCCCGCGGGGGCCGGGTCTCGCCAAAGCTCCCAGGGTGATGGGAAAGGGAAGAGAAGCTTAATTAGTTTCAATTTGTAGTAATTAGTGCGCTGGACCTTTGGGGAGAGGGGCAGGCGCGGGGAGGGGGGCGGCCGCGGCGTGACTAGCGTGGCTCTCGGAGCCGGTGCCGCCGCCCCGCCAGGCCGCGGGCCAGTCGGTCGCGGCGGGGGGCGCGGACGCGTCTCCGGGCCGGCCCCGCCGGGTTCCACGCGCGCTCCCGGACCGCGCCCAGGGGAGGGGGCGGGTCCCCTCGCCGCTCCGGGCGCAGGCGTGCGCGGCCGAGGGGCAGGTGCGGGGGCGGGCAGAGGTCAGCGGCGACTCGCGGGTGGGCGAAGGCCCGGCAGCTGCCGCACTCAGCCCCGGGCGTCCTCCGCTCGCCCGCCCGCCCGGCCGGCAAGCCGCAACCCCCCCGCCCGCCGGACACCTTGGGGAGCGCGCCCGCGGGGCCCAAGGCTGAGGGGGCGCCTCGGATATTGGCCGTCGGGTCACCCGGAGCTCGCAAGCAGGGCCCGGCCCCGGACACGGGGAGTAGGCGCCAACTACCTCTGCTCAGCCCTTCCCGCCGCACACTCCTTTCCCGGGGGTTGCAGGCTCAGCAGGAACTTTCTAGGACATTCCCCGAGATCTGAGTGTCTCAAACCTTCACCAGACTCCACAGAGTCTCCTGGGGTGAAGGTCGAGTTCCTGGGGTGGACAGGGCTACTCAGGAGTTTGAGGTGGGGTGGGGACTGCGGAGCGCAGGAGGGGCCTGAGGGAAAGGGCTTTTTTTGGGTTTTTTTGGTGGTCAATATCAATTTTCCGTTGATTTTGGCTTTTGTTTAGGTAGGGCTTCCCCCCCCCACTTCCAGGCTGCCAGTTGGATGGTGTACGAGAAACAGTACCATTCTTCCTGTTAATGAACTCTTTTTTAAGTCATTTTTTCTCATTTGACCCTTCCATGGAGCAGAAGCAAATTGCGTGAAATTACCTCCAAGGATTACATTTATTACTGGCCAATGAGAACCCCTCTCCTTGTTTTACAAACTCTTAATCCTATGTCATTCTGATGCTGCAAACAAGCCCAGTCCTGGGCCTCCTATTCTTTCAACTTTCCCCAGCTGGAGGGACCTCATTCTGCACTTAATATTCCCCATAAATATCACACGCTAAAGACCCCCTGACTTCCAGCAAGTCCACATTAAACATGTGACATGTCACGCATGACAAACTCTGAGTATCTTTTCAAAGCAGCATTAAAAGCAAAGAAACCAATTTTCTTCTCCTTCCAAACCTCCCCAAGTGCTGAATGATGGGGATTGGAAAGAGCCACTGGAGCGTACTTAGGGGGATTTTATGAGATTTTCCAGAATGATTTAATCTTATTGTGAGCATTATTAATGAATGGCAACCCAATTTGGCCCCAATATCTGGGAAAGCAGTCACAATGCTGGGAGCGGCTGACCCCCCTCCCAACCTTAAGCAAACCTGTTTCACCCTGGAGGAGGCCATGCAGAGCCCAGGGGAGTTCAGGAGAGCCCCTGTGATGGGGGCATGGCTGTTCCCTATCACCCCCAAGCCCGAATGCCCCACCACCTGCTTTCCCAGGGCCACCCCCACAGCATCTTGGGGTGAGGGGTGAGGGAGCGCAGTTTGGCCTCTGTGGGAAGGATGAAGGGAAAGGGCAAGTTAATTTGTTACATTTTCAGACAGGCTAGTCAGATCCTGAATGGGCCCCGAAAGGAAAGGCAAGAAGGGAGCAGTAGGCCGAGTAATTTCAGAATATGTCCCTAAGTACTCTTCAGTCACCAGCTACCCATGAGCCAGACTGTGGACAGTTAGGGAGGACAGCTCAGGTTTGTGTGGGGAAGATAGAAAGCGGATGAATCAGGGAGAATGATCACCAAAGCCAGGGTTTCAGGACTTGAGACTCAGTCTTCAGTTAAAGTCACCAGTATAGGCCTCAGCCACTTTCCCATTTTTTTCCTATTACCACGCCCCCACTGGGGCAAACACTTATTATTGTTGGTTTTGATCTGTAATACCAAGAGACAAGGCACTTGTACCTCTGTTTTTCATACCGTTTTGAGTGCAAATATCTTACTAGAATGGAAAAGTGGCTGATGGTAGAGGGAAGGAAATTATACATGAGTTAGTTCAACTTGCTTTTAGAGGAAAAAATATGTATGTGAGCATGTGTGTATGTGTATACACAAAAGTGAGTGTGTCTGAATGAAGGGGGTCTTAAATGGGGCCTAAAATGGTATTTTGGAACACTGAGTTCCACGGAGCAATTGCTTATGTATTTAAGTGACAGTGGCAGCCTAGCTGGGGGGCGGGGAGAAGAAAAGCTGTTACCTGACTGGGGTAGGGGGAGGGGGAGAAGCATTTTTCAAAGGAAAAAGTTGTGTTGTCCCTGGACTTTATTAACAGTCCAGTTTGAAGTATACATTTTTTCTTTAAAGAAAAGGGAGCGATTACCAGTTATACATTAAAAAATGTCATTCAGTCATTTTTATTCATTCTCCGGAAATCTTCGTAAAAGCCTGAATCATACTTCTACAAGCAGCAATTTTGTTAATCCAAGGGGTTATTACTCTGGGCCCTTATTAGGTTCTACACCACTGCCAAGCAATCCTATAACCCTCTCAAAAGAAGTTTACCTCCCTGTTATAAAACCAGTAGTGGTATTTATACTGTGCAATAATTAGTGTATTACTTGAATCCACTAACACGTTCATTTTATCTCTGCACAAAACCTCTAGTCTGCTTATAGAAAGCTTGTGCCTCCTTTGGTGCTGGTAAAGTGGTGAAAGAGTGAATTGAAGGCTGGTTGCACTTTCTCCTTTTGCCTCGCCTTAATTCCCATCTCTTTTTGCTCTCATCCAATTAGCACAGTGTATTAAGCGGTTTATCATCTCATAGTCAGCTATTGAGAGAAACAAGGCGAGCACTTTGCAATAGAACCTGCGCTCCTTTGACACCCTCAGGTACTTACATATTCCACTGTGCTATGAATAATAGAGGAAGAATGGAGCGCTAATTCCCTCATCAAAGAATGCCTTGTCTGCTGCTTTGCTCAACAACACCATTCTGATCAAAAGAAAAGCAATAAAGCTTAGCATAACAAAACGAAACCTACTTATTAGCTTAGTGGTTAAATTAATGCAGAGCCGCTGCTATTCAAAACCAAGGTTTGAAAACAGCCTCCAACAACCTGATAATGCTGCCTTCGGGATGAAGGAATTTTAATCTGAAATTTGAGGCTGGCTCAGATGAGTTCATCTATTAAACTGCTATAAGGAAGCTCCACAGCAAACCGTTCAATTAAGAAATATTTAGGTGAGCAGAGAGAAAGAGAGAGAGAAAGGGAAAGGCAAGGCGGGTTAAAGTCTGGGATGGGAGATGGGAGAACTGAATTGACGGTCAGTGAATTCTGAAGAGGATCTGGGGCTTAGTGTTTTTCATAAAACCCTGACAAGATAGAGAAAGCTGCTTTTGGAGTTTCCATGTCTCTGCATTACCTGCCAAACTAATTTCAATCTGTTCGAAAAGGCATGCTGAGGTGCATCTGTATGTGTTGAAGGTAAGAGGAGGTACAGGCTGGAGAAGGGGCTGGTGGTAGGGGGCAGTGAATTCATCCCCTTTGACCAGCCTCTGCCAAACTCCAGTCTGTGAACTTTGGCTCGCCCCCATGTCTTGGGCAACAGTCTCAAGACAAACTCCATCTGTTTCCTGGACAAATTAAAATCTTAACTGAGCACGCTTTTGTAGGATTTTCAACTTCCGGTCTCCACATCCCCTTTTACACGAAGGAGAGTTGAGAGTTATACCAAGTTATGACCAAAATAAATGTGCTCCCTGTTGTTGGCAGCCCCTAAATTCAACAGGAAACAGAAAAATTCCAGATGGGTTCCTGTAGGGCCCTATTTCCCAACTGGAGTGGATAAAATTTATCCTAGAGGTTTAGTCTGGCCCACAGCATTTAGAATTTTCTTTTTTAAAATTAGTTGCCAAAGTTTAGGAATTGAGATACTTTATGGCCATATCTGGATTCCTGGCTCTTGAAAACGTGATCCCATGACCACCCAGGGCTCTGTCCCTCCCAGAATTGCTGAGCAGCTCCTGCCTCCTTTGGACAGGACGTGGCCACTCAGGCTCATGAGGCTCTGCCGCTCTCTAGAGGGAACCCGGCCTGTTTCACTTTTATCACCTGAGCTTTACACCTATGCCAGGGAGCCTGTGAAGACATATAGGGAAGTTCCCCCTTTCAAAGTGGGCGGCATCTCGGTACTCGCCGTACCCATGTGTTATCAGACGGTGCAAATCAAGAAGAAACCTTTCTCAGAGTAAAGCGACCATGCCATGTTCCAATCTTCTGACAGAGAGATCCACTCAATCCTAAAGTTGCAACTTTCTATAAAATCCTGGAATCTTCAAATGCCTCCCAGAAAATCCTCTTAACTAACCTGGAGTTACTGATCTGAATACGAAAATATCAACCACTGTGTTAGCTTTTTTTGGGAACTGTACTAAGAAATGTCTGACTTTCTATGCACTTTCTACACAAATGGTTCCTGCCCTCACAATGATTACATCTAGATGCAGAGACAAGAAGCAGACCAGTGAGAAGCTGTTTCTGTCTCCTGGCATTTCTTGACAAGCAAGTTTTGTATTTGCCATAATAACCCCAAGTCCCAGAAATCAAGGAAAACATGCTTTCTCTTCAGAAAGCAAAGTGGAGGTGTGGGCACAGGAAGCATACATTAGAGAACCATCTCTATAATCCTACATGGTAATAGCAAGGAAAAAACACACTAGTCCTTAGTTTCCCAGAGCAGCCTGGGTGCTGCAACTTCTGACAGGTTGCAGTGCTTGAGGTACCAAGGCATTAATTAACTGACATGGTCATAAACCCAAAGTGTTTCTACTTAGAACCTGAGTATAAGAAGAGAAAGGAGGAGAGGGTGAGGGAAAGAAAAGAGAAGGCAAAGCACGATATAAACTGGCATCATCTGTACTACATAACCAGTATGCCTTCACTAGGGTCCAGGCTGGGTGACCTTTCTCTTGTGGGGGCTGTTCTTCCAGGGGCCATCAGCCTCGCTCTCCCAAAGGAGATAGCACTGGACTCTTGGCTTAGCTCTCTGAATATGCAAGTCAGCAAAGCACATGAGAAGCCATACTTCATCTCTCAAAGGACCCAAAGTATATTGAAATGCCACTCAGAACACTGGGACATACATTATGCCAAGCATCTCTGAGCACAGACCTAATAAGCAGGCTGAGGTTGGGCAGGGGATGGTTTCCAGTCATCCCCTACTCCTGGCTGCCCCCTCCAGTCCACTCTTTGCACCTGACAGAGCCACTGCAGCAGTTTTCCTTTTAGAAAACTTTATTCTGAATTGAAAAAAAAAAGCACAGTATATATTTCCTTTATGAAAATTCACGTAGATTTTTTTCCACAGGTACATAATTTTTAAAAAAAATATAGCATAGCTGTATAAGGGGAACTTTTTTTTTTTTTTAGTTTTTTTAATCTTACCAAGAATGTAAGAAAGGAAGGCTACACTGAAATACGTTTCGTTTCTGGCAAAAAGGCACCGTTCTGAAGAAATGAGAAAAATAGCACCAGGGCCGATTAACCATCCCTCCCTCCCCTCATTTTTTTTGGATATAACACAAAGGTCCTTGCCGTGGCCTATACACATTTTAATGAAATGCTATAGGATATCAAATTATTTAACATGTACTTCCCCTTTGTATAAACCTTTACCTAGATTTTCTATTTGAGGAAATGAAAAAGGCAGGTGAGTGTAAAACAGCTGTCCAGTGTGCATGTGCAGGCTGGGCTTTGGAGAAATTCAGTACACAAGTAAGCTCTGTTTAATCTATTTAATAAGTGCACAGCTTCTAAATCTCCCTCCTTAAAGACTGAGAAGGACAATTGCTCCTGGAGCCAGTGGCCTGGGAAGTACTTGGGTTCAGATTGGGTTTAACTGGCATGTGAAAAGGCAAAATGCCCGCCCTGCTGCCAGGCTCTGTGAACCCCTCTTTCTGGGGGCTCCTCTGCTGAAGGTCCTGGGTAAAAGCCACTTGCCTCCTAGCCACTCTCATTTCTCTTCCTTCCCCGCCCCCTCCCCTAGAAATCCAGGGCTGAATGCCAATGTGAAGCAGCCAGTTTTCCTGGTGGTGTTTCAACAGCACAAGGTATATTGTCAGAGGAAGGTATTTCTGCTGTTCCCTGATGTTTGGTAGATTCAGTAGCTTTGCAGTTGCCCCTTAATAATCCCCCTCCCAAGTCACAGCCACACAAACATGATTGTAGTTCCACAGGAAAAGCGATGCAGGAGAAGCAGCCAGGGCCATGATGCAGGTGCCAAGGATGTGGGTCTTCTTTCCACCGTCCCTGCAGGTCCACTTCCTGGAACCCCTCAGGACCATACAGCACAATCGGCGAAGAGTCTGCTGAGGTTCACTTTGGAATAGCCACTTTGGGACAAGAACTGCTCTGCTGTGTTCTTGAGTTTTCTATAGTCCTGAAGAACTTTGGGAGTAAGAAACTGCTTCTTCAATTTATCTAAAAAGAAATAAAAATAAAAGGATTACAAGGCTCAGAAGCAGCTTCTTTAAAAAGCATTCAGTATTTCTGAAGCACTAGAGCAGGAGCTGTGAGTTCTGTTTGCAGCTCCAGGTCTCTGATGTCCTCATGGTCCTATGGCTGGTCTAGCCCTGGGGCCAATCCCACACTGGGGGAGAGGGAACCCTGAGATTCCTCTGTAGAAGATTTTCTTCCTTCCCCCTGCCCACCACTTCTCAGCACCTAGCCGACTCAGCACACCGGGGACAGGGCCACTCTCAGTGATGGGAACTGCAGGTGCACGGCCATGTGCAGCAGGCAAGGTGAACTCCACTCGCAGACACTCGGCTCGTGGTGCTG
This sequence comes from Ovis aries, assembly GCF_016772045.2. Classification (NCBI taxonomy): domain Eukaryota; kingdom Metazoa; phylum Chordata; class Mammalia; order Artiodactyla; family Bovidae; genus Ovis; species Ovis aries. The sequence goes on along the minus strand of NC_056080.1, from coordinate 23,281,653 downwards.
TTGAGCACAGGCATGCAACTGCATGCAAAGTACAGATGTGGCAGGAACTAGTTTGCCTCAAAAGGAAGGCAGAGCCTCCCAGTGCAAACTCCCTAGATCAGATGGGCCTAGTCGGCTTCTAGTCCTTTCCATCTGCATCCCTCTGCTATACAAAATCTCCTCTGCTCAAAGAAACAAGGGATATGCTGTCTGGAGAGCACCTGTCCATGGCAAGATTGCTTTTTTCTTCTTTGTACACACCGTGTACCTTTGAACTTGAGATGTGCAGCAGCCCTTTCTCTGCTTCCTGCTCCTCCCACTCATTCATCCCTGGCCTTCCCATTCTGCCCAGGGCACTCTCAGCCAGAGAGAAGATCCTTCCTTTCTCCCCCCAGAGTCTGAGACCTCTAAACTTGGTTCTTTGTAAGGAGCAGTGGGCTGGGACACCCAGGTCTGGCCTTTTAGAGACAGGCTGATCCCTGGGGTAGCCAACCCTGCCCACGATGGTTAAGATGACACAGTTTTGCTCAAAGCTGCTCGGGAAACCTCTGAGGTGTTTGGAGAAGCCCTTAAAAAAATTCCCCATCTGATGGCTGAGGAGGTTAAGTCACTTGCCCCAGGACACAGAGCTGGAGATCTGGGATGTAAAAACGTAGAGCCAGGTAGCCAGAACCCTGAGCTCACTTGTGGTGAGGCTCACTGTGCACCCCTATCCATGCACCCCTGTTCACTGCTCCCAGATAGACATGGGCAGGCCCCCAGATGCTGGCCTACGCCAAAGAGCCTGGGCGGGGGGGGGGGGGGGCGAGGCTGCCTGGCGCCCCAGGTTAGGGAAGCATCAGGAAGGAGACATGGAAGGGAGGGCACATCAACCACAAAAGAAACAGCAGAGCAACAGTGAGTCTACAAAACACCCGCACAATGAACTCAGTCTCCAGAGTTTTGTTCCTTAGCTACACATTCACGTTTGTTCTCCACAACCTTTTCTCAATTACATCAATTGCCTTTCAAAAAACAACAACAGAAAGTTTTGTAGAGAGGATTTAAATGCCCAAAGCGGGTGGAAAAAGAGGCAAAAGAGAGAGAGAGAGAGAGGGCGCATCGTTAAGCAAGGAGAGAAAGACACTTTGAAAGTTCTAATTATCGGAGTCTGGGAATACACAACAATGGCCCGAGCAGTGGCGGCCGGCCGGCGCCCCGTGCATGTGAATGACACAAATGCATGTGTGACCGGGGAGAGACATTTACAGAGCTGCGGTGAGACGGAGCAGGGGAGGAAGAGAGAGGGCACAGCTCCTGATGTGTTTACCTCCTCTGCTGATGGGATATTGACTTTTCCCACCAGGTTGGTTAGAAAGGGGACTATTTACGCTGCCACACAGCCGAGTTAGAATGACAACCAGCGTCATTCGGTGCTCTTCTTCGTAAAAGACAACTGTGACCGCCAGCATATCCCATAGCCGGTCAATACGGCAGAGGCACCATTCCACGCCAGTTAGAGATGCAGATAAAGGCTCCTACTTGCTTCCCCAGTGAGAATCGAATCAATAACGTTTGGAAGGTCTTCTAGGAAAAAGAACTGCACGAGCTGCCACAGGCTGCACTGGGGATGGGAGCTGTGGGGAGAAAGGGCTCACCCCTTCTTTGTTGTTGTGTTCTCTCTGCGTTGGGTACCTGGGCCACCCACGTCAGGCTTCCATCACTCTGTTTCTCTTAATGCTACACTCACCTGCTACTTTAGAACTCAAGGGAAAACAGGGTTAAATGGTGGAAATCAGTTAACATAGCCAGTAGAAGCAGATTCCTTCTCTCTGCTTTGGTTCTGGGAGTTGGGGAAGAGGCCGTCAGGCAAGCAGCAGAGATGTGCAGCCATCCTGCCCCATCCACAGAGATGCCACAGGCCATAGCTATTGCTGTCTCAACAATCAGCACAAAAAATCCAAACTTCATCCAGCCAGGGAAGGAAATACTCTTCCTACACACAAGCGCATCAGCAAAATATACTCTAATGGACAGAAGTATCACCAAATCACTCATTGTAATACAACCAACAAAGCAAATCTACTTTTCCTGGGAATAACATTTGGGGGAACATGTATCTACAACTTTTTTACCCTTGTCCTTTCTACATGGGGATTCCTTAGGGTTATATACTCATTACCAAAAAATATCCTGCCCCCAAGCCCTGTGAAAACAATGAAAACCGAGTGAGCCTATATATTCATTATTCACACAATGTTTTATCAGATAAGAAAATTAACTGCTAATTTAAAAGTTTCTACTAATTAGAGTCTAAAACCTCAAAATCATGCAAGCTACAGTATTTTCTATATGGGATGAACTAGACCATCACCTGCATGTTGAACTTGTCTGAAATATTTTACTTAAAAGCCAAAGGATCAAATAAGATGTCAGAACGGTTTTTTTTTTTTTTAATGGAGTATTCTCCCATCTAAGGAAACCATCTCTCTTTCAGATATTTTATTTCTGTGTCAGTAAACTAAAAATCTCTTTTCAGCTTTACTCTTTGTAAAAGCCTTTTTGGACTTAAAGAAACACACTGCACTACGAACCACAAGGCAAAGACATTTTAACATCGCCTACTGGTTATTTTATTTTAATTAAGGCAGGCTTAGGCACACAGGCAGCAGCCGTCTCTGTTCTGAATGTCTGTTTCATTTATTTCCGTGCAAAGGTATCAAACAACAGTCAGTTATAATTGATTCTGTCAGGTGTTATACAGTCAGTCATAATTGTCTCTGTGTAGAGGTGTGTCAATTTACTATATCTGAATTAAATATTCTGTCAATTATGAAATCAGGTAATAATTTCAGTCAGTTTTTTAATTGCATGGCTTCCCACCATACCGTTCTCTGCTTTCCCACCTTTTCTAATCCATAGCCTCCCTCCCTCAATGCAATGTGAGCTTTGCTGTAAGGGGTGGAACGCAGAAAGCTTTGGGAATTTTGAAAGAAAACCTCTTTACGATTTAAAACCATCCAACTCATAGAGAGCTATTGGAGCCTCTGGCCTGGCTTTCTCCTGAATATCAATCAATAACCAAGTCTGGACAACACAGGGGATCTGAAAGATCTCAAGTGACATCCCTGTTTCAAGGGCAAACAAATACATTTAGGGCCTCAAATCAAATGACACATATATAAATATTTCTCCATCCAAATAAGAAAGAAAA